>NC_083700.1:0-1200000 GCF_033118175.1 Dama dama | reverse complement strand
CTCAAGTGGAATGGACACCGAGATGCTCTGACTCGAAGTAAGGCCGGATATCCCTGCAGTGAATTGAATGCAGGCTCGTATTCCATCTCCCAAGACGAAGGGATGTCTGAATCCCATGTGGAGGCCACAGGGAAAGACTTAGTCCTCCGCCTCACCTCGACCAGAGGCCTCACATCCTTTGAAAACTCGAGAGGTCCACGGAGATCAATGATTCCAAAGGAGAGGATGCCTGACGCCCCTTGAAAATGGATAGGAGTCCCAGGATAACTGTGGCACGTGGAAAGGGACCCTGGGTCTCCCGGCTCACGTGGATACGCGTCCCAATTGCCATGCCAAGACTCGAGGAGAATCCCGAGGTGTCCCTCGCACCTAGGCAGGAGTCCTGACGTCGCTGAACAAACACGATCTGGAAGGTCCCTCCCCGTCGTAACTCGAGAATATACCCCAGGTTCCGGCCGCAACTCGAGAAAATCCATAGGACTTCCGCCTCGCAGCGAGATGAGGCCCGATTCCCCTGCACTGCGTGCAGAGCAATTCCGTGTTCCACATCAAACATGAAAGGAGCCTTGATTTCCTGGATGGCACTCCAGAGAAAACCCAAGATCACTGTCTCAAGTCTAGAGGGATCCTGAGGTCACTGGAGCAACACGAAAGGGCTCCGTGGACCCCAAATCAACTCGAGATGAGAGCTTAGTCCCTGGCTTCGACTCAAGAGGAATACCAACTTTCCACAAGCACCTCAAGAGGAGGCTTCTCTCAGCTACAGGTATGTGAGAGGGACCCTGAGTTTGTAGCCTCAAGTGAAATGGACACCGAGATGCTCTGACTCGAAGTAAGGCCGGATATCCCTGCAGTGAATTGAATGCAGGCTCGTCTTGCATCTCCCAAGACGAAGGGATGTCTGAATCCCCTGTGGAGATCACAGAGAAAGACCTAGTTCTCCGCCTAATCGCGACCAGAGGCCTCACATCCTTTGAAAACTCGAGAGGTCCGCAGAGATCAATGCTTCCAAAGAACACGATGCCTGACTCCTCTTGAAAATGGATAGGAGTCCCAGGATCCCTGTGGCACGTGGAAAGGGACCCTGGGTCTCCCGCCTCACGTGGAGACCCGTCCAAATTGCCATGCCAAGACTCCAGGAGAATCCCGAGGTGTCCCTCGCACCTAGGCAGGAGTCCTGACGTCGCTGAACAAACACGTGTCTGGAAGGGCCCTCCCCGTCGTAACTCGAGATATACCCCATGTTCGGGCCGCAACTCGAGAAAAACCATGAGATTTCCCCCTCGCCGCGAGTTGAGGCCCGATTCCCCTGCACTGCATGCAGAGCAATTCCGTGTTCCACATCAAAATTGAAAGGAGCCTTGATTTGCTTGATGGCACTCCAGAGAAAACCCAAGATCACTGTCTCAAGTCTAGAGGGATCCTGAGGTCACTGGACCAACAAGAAAGGGCTCCGTGGACCCCAAATCAACTCGAGATGAGAGCTTAGTCCCTGGCTTCGACTTAAGAGGAAAACCAACTTTCCACAAGCACCTCAAGAGAAGGCTTCTCTCAGCTACAGGTATGTGAGAGGGACCCTGAGTTTGCGACCTCAAGTTGAATGGACACCGAGATGCTCTGACTCGAAGTAAGGCCGGATATCCCTGCAGTGAATTGAATGCAGGCTCGTCTTGCATCTCCCAAGACGAAGGGTTGTCTGAATCCCCTGTGGAGACCGCAGAGAAAGACCTAGTCCTCCGCCTCAACGAGACCGGAGGCCTCACATCCTGTGAAAACTCAAGGGGTCCGCGGAGATCAATGCTTCCAAAGGAGACGATGCCTGACTCCTCTTGAAAATGGATAGGAGTCCCAGGATCCCTGTGGCACGTGGAAAGGGAACCTGGGTCTACCGCCTTACGTGGAGACACGTCCCAAATGCCATGCCAAGACTAGAGGAGAATCCCGAGGTGTCCCTCGCACCTAGGCAGGAGTCCTGACGTCGCTGAACAAACACGATCTGGAAGGTCCCTCCCCGTTGTAACTCGAGAATATACCCCAGGTTCCGGCCGCAACTCGAGAAAAACCATAGAACTTCCGCCTCGCAGCGAGATGAGGCCCGAATCCCCTGGACTGCGTGCAGAGCAATTCCGTGTTCCACATCAAACGTGAAAGGAGCCTTGATTTCCTTGATGGCACTCCAGAGAAAACCCAAGATCACTGTCTCAAGTCTAGAGGGATCCTGAGGTCACTGGAGCAACACGAAAGGGCTCCGTGGACCCCAAATCAACTCGAGATGAGAGCTTAGTCCCTGGCTTCGACTCAAGAGGAATACCAACTTTCCACAAGCACCTCAAGAGGAGGCTTCTCTCAGCTACAGGTATGTGAGAGGGACCCTGAGTTTGTAGCCTCAATTGAAATGGACACCGAGATGCTCTGACTCGAAGTAAGGCCGGATATCCCTGAAGTGAATTGAATGCAGGCTCGTCTTGCATCTCCCAAGACGAAGGGATGTCTGAATCCCCTGTGGAGACCTCAGAGAAAGACCGACTTCTCCGCCTCATCGCGACCGGAGGCCTCACATCCTTTGAAAACTCGAGAGGTCCGCGGAGATCAATGCTTCCAAAGAACACGATGCCTGACTCCTCTTGAAAATGGATAGGAGTCCCAGGATCCCTGTGGCACGTGGAAAGGGACCCTGGGTCTCCCGCCTCACGTGGAGACGCATCCCAATTGCCATGCCAAGACTCGAGGAGAATCCCGAGGTGTCCCTTGCACCTAGGCAGGAGTCCTGACTTCGCTGAACAAACACGTGTCTGGAAGGGCCCTCCCCGTCCTAACTCGAGAATATACCCCAGGTGCCGGCCGCAACTCGAGAAAAACCATGAGACTTCCCCCTCGCTGCTGGATGAGGCCCGATTCCCCTGCACTGCGTGCAGAGCAATTCCGTGTTCCACATCAAACGTGAAAGGAGCCTTGATTTCCTTGATGGCACTCCAGAGAAAACCCAAGATCACTGTCTCAAGTCTAGAGGGATCCTGAGGTCACTGGAGCAACACGAAAGGGCTCCGTGGACCCCAAATCAACTCGAGATGAGAGCTTAGTCCCTGGCTTCGACTCAAGAGGAATACCAACTTTCCACAAGCACCTCAAGAGGAGGCTACTCTCAGCTAATGGTATGTGAGAGGGACCCTGAGTTTGTCGCCTCAAGTGGAATGGACACCGAGATGCTCTGACTCGAAGAAAGGCCAGATATCCCTGCAGTGATTTGAATGCAGGTTCGTCTTGCATCTCCCAAGACGAAGGGTTGTCTGAATCCCCTGTGGAGACCACAGAGAAAGACCTAGTCCTCCACCTCAACGCAACCGGAGGCCTCATATCCTTTGAAAACTCGAGAGGACCGCGGAGATAAATACTTCCAAAGGAGACGATGCCTGAAGCCTCTTAAAAATGGATAGGAGTCCCAGGATCCTTGTGGCACGTCGAAAGGGACCCTGGGTCTCCCGCCTCACGTGGAGACACGTCCCATTGCCATGCCAAGACTCGAGGAGCATCCCAAGGTGTCCCTCGCACCTAGGCAGGTTTCCTGACGTCGCTGAAGAAACACGTGATTGGAAAGGCCCTCCCCGTCGTAACTCGAGAATATACCCCAGGTTCTGGCCGCAACTCGAGAAAAACCATGAGACTCCCCCCTCGCCGCTGGATGAGGCCCGATTCCCCTGCACTGCGTGCAGAGCAATTCCGAGTTCCACATCAAACGTGAAAGGAGCCTTGATTTCCTTGATGGCACTCCAGAGAAAACCCAAGATCACTGTCTCAAGTCTAGAGGGATCCTGAGGTCACTGGAGCAACACGAAAGTTCTCCGTGGACCCCAAATAAACTCGAGATGAGAGCTTAGTCCCTGGCTTCGACTCAAGAGGAATACCAACTTTCCACAAGCACCTCAAGAGGAGGCTTCTCTCAGCTACAGGTATGTGAGAGGGACCCTGAGTTTGTGGCATCAAGTGAAATGGACACCGAAATGCTCTGACTCGAAGTAAGGCCGGATATCCCTGCAGTGAATTGAATGCAGTCTCGTCTTGCATCTCCAAAGACGAAGGGATGTCTGAATTCGCTATGGAGACCACAGAGAAAGACCTAGTCCCCCGCCTCATCGCGACCGGAGGCCTCACATCCTTTGAAAACTCGAGACGTCCGCGGGGATCAATGCTTCCAAAGGAGACGACTCCTGACTCCTCTTGAAAATGGATAGGAGTCCCAGGATCCTTGTGGCACGTGGAAAGGGACACTGGGTCTCCCGCCTCACGTGGGGATTCGTCCAAATTGCCATGCCAAGACTCGAGGATAATCCCGAGGTGTCCCTCGCACCTAGGCAGGAGTCCTCACGTCGCTGAACAAACCTGTGTCTGGAAGGGCCTTCCCCGTCCTAACTTTCGAATATACCCCAGGTTCCGGCCGCAACTCGAGAAAAACCATGAGACTTCCCTCTCGCCCCTGGATGAGGCCCGATTCCCCTGCACTGCGTGCAGAGCAATTCCGTGTTCCACATCAAACGTGAAAGGAGCCTTGATTTCCTTGATGGCACTCCAGAGAAAACCCAAGATCACTGTCTGAAGTCTAGAGGGATCCTGAGTTCAATGGAGCAACACGAAAGGGCTCCGTGGACCCCAAATCAACTCGAGATGAGAGCTTAGTCCCTGGCTTCGACTCAAGAGGAATACCAACTTTCCACAAGCACCTCAAGAGGAGGCTTCTCTCAGCAACAGGTATGTGAGTGGGACCCTGAGTTTGTGGCCTCAAGTGGAATGGACACCGAGATGCTCTGACTCGAAGTAAGGCCGGATATCCCTGCAGTGAATTGAATGCAGGCTCCTCTTGCATCTCCGAAGACGAAGGGATGTCTGAATCCCCTGTGGAGACCACAGAGAAAGACCTAGTTCTCCGCCTCATCGAGACTGGAGGCCTCACATCCTTTGAAATCTCGAGAGGTCCCCGGAGATCAATTCTTCCAAAGGAGACGATGCCTGACTCCTCTTGAAAATGGATAGGAGTCCCAGGATCCCTGTGGCACGTGGAAAGGGACCCTGGGTCTCCCGCCTCACGTCGAGACGCGTCCCAATTGCCATGCCAAGACTCCAGGAGAATCCCGAGGTGTCCCTCGCACCTAGGCAGGATTCCTGACGTCGCTGAACAAACACGTGTCTGGAAGGGCCCTCCCCGTCGTAACTCGAGAATATACCCCAGGTTCCGCCCGCAACTCGAGAAAAACCATGAGACTTCCCCCTCGCCGTGAGATGAGGACCGATTCCCCTGCACTGCCTGCAGAGCAATTCCGTGTTCCACATCAAACGTGAAAGGAGGCTTGATTTCGTTGATGGCACTCCAGAGAAAACCCAAGATCACTGTCTCAAGTCTAGAGGGATCCTGAGGTCACTGGAGCAACAAGAAAAGCCTCCATGGACCCCAAATCAACTCGAGATGAGAGCTTAGTCCCTGGCTTCGACTCAAGAGGAATACCAACTTTCCACAAGCACCTCAAGTGGAGGCTTCTCTCAGCTACAGGTATGTGAGAGGGACCCTGAGTTTGTGGCCTCAAGTGGAATGGACACCGAAATGCTCTGACTCGAAGTAAGGCCGGATATCCCTGCAGTGAATTGAATGCAGGCTCGTCTTGCATCTCCCAAGACGAAGGGTTGTCTGAATCCCCTGTGGAGACCACAGAGAAAGACCTAGTTCCCCGCCTCATCGCGACCGGAGGCCTCACATCCTTTAAAAACTCGAGAGGTCCGCGGAGATCAATGCTTACAAAGGATACGATGCCTGACTCCTCTTGAAAATGGTTAGGAGTCCCAGGATCCCTGTCCACATGGACGGAGACTCTGGGTCTCCCGCTTCACGAGGAGACGCGTCCCAATTGCCATGCCAAGGCTCGAGGAGAATCCCGAGGTGTCCCTCGCACCTAGGCAGGAGTCCTGACGTCGCTGAACACACACGTGTCTGGAAGAGCCCTCCCCGTCGTAACTCGAGAATATACCCCGGTTCCGGCTGCAACTCGAGAAAAACCATGAGACTTCCAACTCGTCGCGAGATGAGGCCCGATTCCCCTGCACTGCTTGCAGAGCAATTCCGTGTTCCACATCAAACGTGAAAGGAGCCTTGATTTCCTTGATGGCACTCCAGAGAAAACCCAAGATCACTGTCTCAAGTCTAGAGGGATCCTGAGGTCACTGGAGCAACACAAAAGGGCTCCGTGGACCCCAAATCAACTCGAGATGAGAGCTTATTCCCTGGCTTCGACTCAAGAGGAATACCAACTTTCCACAAGCACTTCAAGAGGAGGCTTCTCTCAGCTACAGGTAAGTGAGAGGGACCATGAGTTTGTGGCCTCAAGTGGAATGGACACCGAGATGCCTGAACTTGAAGTAAGGCCGGATATCCCTGCAGTGAATTGAATGCAGGCTCCTCTTGCATCTCCCAAGACGAAGGGATGACTGAATCCCCTGTGGAGACGACATAGAAAGACCTAGACCTCTGCCTCATCGCGACCGGAGGCCTCACATCCTTTGAAAACTCGAGAGGTCTGCGGAGATAAATGCTTCCAAAGGAGACGATGCCTGACTCCTCTTGAAAATGGATAGGAGTCCCAGGATCCCTGTGGCACGTCGAAAGGGACGCTGGGTCTCCCGCCTCAGGTGGAGACGCATCCCAATTGCCATGCCAAGACTCGAGGAGAATCCCGAGGGGTCCCTCGCACCTAGGCAGGAGTCCTGACGTCGCTGAACACACACGTGTCTGGAAGAGCCCTCCCCGTCGTAACTCGAGAATATACCCCGGTTCCGGCTGCAACTCGAGAAAAACCATGAGACTTCCAACTCGTCGCGAGATGAGGCCCGATTCCCCTGCACTGCTTGCAGAGCAATTCCGTGTTCCACATCAAACGTGAAAGGAGCCTTGATTTCCTTGATGGCACTCCAGAGAAAACCCAAGATCACTGTCTCAAGTCTAGAGGGATCCTGAGGTCACTGGAGCAACACGAAAGGGCTCCGTGGACCCCAAATCAACTCGAGATGAGAGCTTAGTCCTTGGCTTAGACTCAAGAGGAATACCAACTTTCCATAAGCCCCTCAAGAGGAGGCTTCTCTCAGCTACAGGTATTTGAGAGGGACCCTGAGTTTGTGGCCTCAAGTGGAATGGACACCGAGATGCTCTGACTCGAAGTAAGGCCGGATATCCCTGCAGTGAATTGAATGCAGGCTCGTCTTGCATCTCCCAAGACGAAGGGTTGTCGAATCCCCTGTGGAGACCACAGAGAAAGACCTAGTTTTCCACCTCAACGCGAACGGAGGCCTCACATCCTTTGAAAACTCGAGAGGTCCGCGGAGATCAATGCTTCGAAAGGAGACGATGCCTGACTCCTCTTGCAAATGGATAGGAGTCCCAGGATCCCTGTGGCACGTGGAAAGGGACCCTGGGTCTCCCGCCTCAGGTGGAGACGCGTCCCGATTGCCATGCCAAGACTCGAGGAAAATCCCGAGGTGTCCCTCGCACCTAGGCAGGAGTCCTGACGTCGCTGAACAAACAAGTGTCTGGAAGGGCCCTCCCCGTCGTAACTCGAGAATATACCCCAGGTTCCAGCGGCAACTCGAGAAAAAAAATGAGACTTCCCCCTCGCCGCGAGATGAGGCCCGATTCCCCTGCACTGCGTGCGGAGAAATTCCGTGTTCCATATCAAGCCTGAAAGGAGCCTTGATTTCCTGATGGCACTCCAGAGAAAACCCAAGATCACTGTCTCAAGTCTAGAGGGATCCTGAGGTCACCGTAACAACATAAAAGGCTCCGTGGACCCCAAATCAACTCGAGATGACAGCTTAGTCCGCGGATTCGACTCAAGAGGAATACCAACTTTCCACAAGCACCTCAAGAGGAGGCTTCTCTCAGCTATATGTATGTGAGAGGGACCCTGAGTTTGTGGCCTCAAGTGGAATGGACACCGAAATGCTGTCACTCGAAGTAAGGCCGGATATCCCTGCAGTGAATTGAATGAAGGCTCGTCTTGCATCTCCCAAGGTGAAGGGATGTCTGAATCCCATGTGGAGACCGCAGAGAAAGACCTACTTCTCTGCCTCATCGCGACCGGAGGCCTCACATCCTTTGAAAACTTGAGAGGTCCGCGGAGATCAATGCTTCCAAAGGAGACGATGCCTGACTCCTCTTGAAAATGGATAGGAGTCCCAGGATCCCTGTGGCACGTGGAAAGGGACACTGGGTCTCCCGCCTCACGTGGAGACGCATCCCAATTGCCATGCCAAGACTCGAGGAGAATCCCAAGGTGTCCCTCGCTCCTAGGCAGGAGTCCTGACGTCGTGGAACAAACACGTGTCTGGAAGGGCGCTCCCCGTCGTTACTCGAGAATATACCCCAGTTTGGGCCGCAACTCAAGAAAAACAATGAGACTTCCCCCTCGCCGCGAGATGAGGCCCGTGTCCCCTGCAATGCGTGCAGAGCAATTCCGTGTTCCACATCAAACGTGAAGGGAGCCTTGATTTCCTTGATGGCACTCCAGAGAAAACCCAGGATCACTGTCTCAAGTCTAGAGAGATCCTGAGGTCACTGTAGTAACATGAAAGGTCTCCGTGGACCCCAAATCAACTCGAGATGAGAGCTTAGTCCCTGGCTTCGACTCAAGAGGAATACCAACTTACCACAAGCACCTCAAGAGGAGGCTTCTCTCAGCTACAGGTATGTGAGAGGGACCCTGAGTTTGTTGCCTCAAGTGGAATGGACACCGAGATGCTCTGACTCGAAGTAAGGCCGGATATCCCTGCAGTGAAGTGAATGCAGGCTCGTCTTTCATCTCCCAAGACGAAGGGATGTCTGAATCCCCTCTGGAGACCACAGAGAAAGACCTAGTCCTCCGCCTCAATGCGACCGGAGGCCGCACATCCTTTGAAAATTCGAGAGGTCCGCGGAGATCAATGCTTCCAAAGTAGACGATGCCTGACTCCTCTTGAAAATGGATAGGAGTCCCAGGATCCCTGTGGCACGTGGAAAGGGACACTGGGTCTCCCGCCTCACGTGGAGACGCATCCCAATTGCCATGCCAAGACTCGAGGAGCATCCCAAGGTGTCCCTCGCACCTAGGCAGGTTTCCTGACGTCGCTGAAGAAACACGTGTCTGGAAGGGCCCTCCCCGTCGTAACTCGAGAATATACCCCAGGTTCCGGCCGCAACACGAGAAAAACCATGAGACTTCCCCCTCGCCGCTGGATGAGGCCCGATTCCCCTGCACTGCGTGCAGAGCAATTCCGAGTTCCACATCAAACGTGAAAGGAGCCTTGATTTCCTTGATGGCACTCCAGAGAAAACCCAAGATCACTGTCTCAAGTCTAGAGGGATCCTGAGGTCACTGGAGCAACACGAAAGTTCTCCGTGGACCCCAAATAAACTCGAGATGAGAGCTTAGTCCCTGGCTTCGACTCAAGAGGAATACCAACTTTCCACAAGCACCTCAAGAGGAGGCTTCTCTCAGCTACAGGTATGTGAGAGGGACCCTGAGTTTGTGGCCTCAAGTGGAATGGACACCGAGATGCTCTGACTCGAAGTAAGGCCGGATATCCCTGCAGTGAATTGAATGCAGTCTCGTCTTGCATCTCCAAAGACGAAGGGATGTCTGAATTCGCTATGGAGACCACAGAGAAAGACCTAGTCCTCCGCCTCATCGCGACCGGAGGCCTCACATCCTTTGAAAACTCTAGACGTCCGCGGAGATCAATGCTTCCAAAGGAGACGACTCCTGACTCCTCTTGAAAATGGATAGGAGTCCCAGGATCCTTGTGGCACGTGGAAAGGGACACTGGGTCTCCCGCCTCAAGTGGAGACGCGTCCCCATTGCCATGCCAAGACTCGAGGAGAATCCCGAGGTGTCCCTCGCACCTAGGCAGGAGTCCTCACGTCGCTGAACAAACCTGTGTCTGGAAGGGCCCTCCCCGTCCTAACTCGAGAATATACCCCAGGTTAGGGCCGCAACTCGAGAAAAACCATGAGACTTCCCCCTCGCCCCTGGATGAGGCCCGATTACCCTGCACTGCGTGCAGAGCAATTCCGTGTTCCACATCAAACGTGAAAGGAGCCTTGATTTCCTTGATGGCACTCCAGAGAAAACCCAAGATCACTGTCTGA
Organism: Dama dama; assembly: GCF_033118175.1. Taxonomy (NCBI): domain Eukaryota; kingdom Metazoa; phylum Chordata; class Mammalia; order Artiodactyla; family Cervidae; genus Dama; species Dama dama. The sequence continues at coordinate 1,189,844 of NC_083700.1, read as the reverse complement.
AGTCTAGAGGGATCCTGAGTTCACTGGAGCAAAACGAAAGGGCTCCGTGGACCCCAAATCAACTCGAGATGAGAGCTTAGTCCCTGGCTTCGACTCAAGAGGAATACCAACTTTCCACAAGCACCTCAAGAGGAGGCTACTCTCATCTAATGGTATGTGAGAGGGACCCTGAGTTTGTCGCCTCAAGTGGAATGGACACCGAGATGCTCTGACTCGAAGTAAGGCCAGATATCCCTGCAGTGATTTGAATGCAGGCTCGTCTTGCATCTCCCAAGACGAAGGGTTGTCTGAATCCCCTGTGGAGACCACAGAGAAAGACCTAGTCCTCCACCTCAACGCAACCGTAGGCCTCATATCCTTTGAAAACTCGAGAGGACCGCGGAGATCAATACTTCCGAAGGAGACGATGCCTGACGCCTCTTGAAAATGGATAGGAGTCCCAGGATCCCTGTGGCACGTGGAAAGGGACCCTGGGTCTCCCGCCTCACGTGGAGACGCGTCCCCATTGCCATGCCAAGACTCGAGGAGAATCCCGAGGTGTCCCTCGCACCTAGGCAGGATTCCTGACGTCGCTGAACAAACACGTGTCTGGAAGGGCCCTCCCCGTCGTAACTCGAGAATATACCCCAGGTTCCGGCCGCAACTCGAGAAAAACCATGAGACTTCCCCCTCGCCGCTGGATGAGGCCCGATTCCCCTGCACTGCGTGCAGAGCAATTCCGTGTTCCACATCAAACGTGAAAGGAGCCTTGATTTCCTTGATGGCACTCCAGAGAAAACCCAAGATCACTGTCTCAAGTCTAGAGGGATCCTGAGGTCACTGGAGCAAAACGAAAGGGCTCCGTGGACCCCAAATCAACTCGAGATGAGAGCTTAGTCCCTGGCTTCGACTCAAGAGGAATACCAACTTTCCACAAGCACCTGAAGAGGAGGCTTCTCGCAGCCACAGGTATGTGAGAGGGACCCTGAGTTTGTGGCCTCAAGTGGAATGGACACCGAGATGCTCTGACTCGAAGTAATGCCGGATGTCCCTGCAGTGAATTGAATGCAGGCTCGTCTTGCATCTCCCAAGACGAAGGGATGTCTGATTCCCCTATAGAGACCACAGAGAAAGACCTAGTTCTCTGCTTCATCGCGAGGGGAGGCCTCACATCCTTTGAAAACTGGAAAGGCCACGGAGATCAATGCTTCCAAAGGAGACGATGCCTGACTCCTCTTGAAAATGGATAGGAGTCCCAGGATCCCTGTGGCACGTGGAAAGGGACCCTGGGTCTCCCGCCTCACGTGGAGACGCGTCCCAATTGCCATGCCAAGACTCGAGGAGAATCCCGAGGTGTACCTCGCACCTAGGCAGGAGTCCTGACGTCGCTGAACAAACACGTGTCCGGAAGGGCCCTCCCCGTCGTAACTCGAGAATATACCCCAGGTTCCGGCCGCAACTCGAGAAAAACCATGAGACCTCCCCGTCGCCGCGAAATGAGGCCCTATTCCCCTACACTGCGTGCAGAGCAATTCCGTGTTCCACATCAAACGTGAAAGGAGCCTTGATTTCCTTGATGGCACTCCAGAGAAACCCCAAGATCACTGTCTCAAGTCTAGAGGGATCCTGAGGTCACTGGAGCAACACGAAAGGGCTCCGTGGACCCCAAATCAACTCGAGATGAGAGCTTAGTCCCTGGCTTCGACTCAAGTGGAATACCAACTTTCCACAAGCACCTCAAGAGGAGGCTTCTCTCAGCTACAGGTATGTGAGAGGGACCCTGAGTTTGTTGCCTCAAGTGGAATGGACACCGAGATTCTCTGACTCGAAGTAAGGCCAGATATCCCTGCAGTGAATTGAATGCATGCTCGTCCTAAACCTCCGAAGATGAAGGGATGTCTGAATCCCCTGTGGAGACCACAGAGAAAGAATTAGTTCTCCGCCTCTTCGCGACCGGAGGCCGCACATCCTTTGAAAATTCGAGAGGTCCGCGGAGATCAATGCTTCCAAAGTAGACGATGCCTGACTCCTCTTGAAAATGGATAGGAGTCCCAGGATCCCTGTGGCACGTGGAAAGGGACCCTGGGTCTCCCGCCTCACGTGGAGACGCGTCCCCATTGCCATGCCAAGACTCGAGGAGAATCCCGAGGTGTCCCTCGCACCTAGGCAGGAGTCCTCACGTCGCTGAACAAACCTGTGTCTGGAAGTGCCCTCCCCGTCGTAACTCAAGAATATACCCCAGGTTCCGGCCGCAACTCGAGAAAAACCATGAGACTTCCCCCTCCCCGCGATATGAGGCCCGATTCCCCTGCACTGCGTGCAGCCCAATTCCGTGTTCCACATCAAACGTGAAAGGAGCCTTGATTTCCGTAATGGCACTCCAGAGAAAACCCAAGATCACTGTTTCAAGATTAGAGGGATCCTGAGGTCACTGTAGCAACACGAAAGGGCTCCGTGGACCCCAAATCAACTCGAGATGAGAGCTTAGTCCCTGGCTTCGACTCAAGAGGAATACCAACTTTCAACAAGCACCTCAAGAGGAGGCTACTCTCAGCTACAGGTATGTCAGAGGGACCCTGAGTTTGTGGCCTCAAGTGGAATGGACACCGAGATGCTCTGACTCGAAGTAAGGCCGGATATCCCTGCAGTGAATTGAATGCAGCCTCGTCTTGCATCTCCCAAGACGAAGGGTTGTCTGAATCCCCTGTGGAGCCCACAGAGAAAGACCTAGTCCTCCGCCTCAATGCGACCGGAGACCTCACATCCTTTGAAAACTCGAGAGGTCCATGGAGATCAATACTTCCGAAGGAGACGATGCCTGACTCCTCTTGAAAATGGATAGGAGTCCCAGGATCTCTGTGGAAGGTGGAAAGGGACCATGGGTCTCCCGCCTCACGTGGAGACACGTCCCAATTGCCATGCCAAGACTTGATGAGAATCCCGAGGTGTCCCTCGCACCTAGGCATGAGTCCTGACGTCGCTGAACAAACACGTGTCTGGAAGGGCCCTCCCCGTCGTAACTCGAGAATATACCCCAGGTTCCGGCCTCAACTCGAGAAAAACCATGAGATTTCCCCCTCGCCGCGAGTTGAGGCCCGATTCCCCTGCACTGAGTGCAGAGCAATTCCGTGTTCCACATCAAACGTGAAAGGAGCCTTGATTTCCTTGATGGCACTCCAGCGAAAACCCAAGATCACTTTCTCAAGTCTAGAGGGATCCTGAGGTCACTGGAGCAACATGAAAGGGCTCCGTGGACCCCAAATCAACTCGAGATGAGAGCTTAGTCCCTGGCTTAGACTCAAGAGGAATACCAACTTTCCACAAGCATCTCAGAGGAGGCTTCTCTCAGCTACAGGTATGTCTGAGGGACCCTGAGTTTGTGGCCTCAAGTGGAATGGACACCGAGATGCTCTGACTCGAAGTAAGGCTGGATATCCCTGCAGTGAATTGAATGCAGGCTCGTCTTGCATCTCCCAAGACGAAGGGATGTCTGAATCCCCTGTGCAGAACACAGAGAAAGACCTAGTCCTCCGCCTCATCGCGACCGGAGGCCTCACATCCTTTGAAAACTCGAGAGGTCCGCGGAGATCAATGCTTCCAAAGGAGACGACGCCTGACTCCTCTTGAAAATGGATAGGAGTCCCAGGATCCCTGTGGCACGTGGAAAGGGACCCTGGGTCTCCCGCCTCACGTGGAGACGCGTCCCCATTGCCATGCCAAGACTCGAGGAGAATCCCGAGGTGCCCCTCGCACCTAGGTAGGATTTCTGACGTCGCTGAACAAACACGTGTCTGGAAGGGCCCTCCCCGTCGTAACTCGAGAATATACCCCAGGTTCCGGCCGCAACTCGAGAAAAACCATGAGACTTCCCCCTCGCCGCTGGATGAGGCCCGATTCCCCTGCACTGCGTGCAGAGCAATTCCGTGTTCCACATCAAACGTGAAAGGAGCCTTGATTTCCTTGATGGCACTCCAGAGAAAACCCAAGATCACTGTCTCAAGTCTAGAGGGATCCTGAGGTCACTGGAGCAACACGAAAGGGCTCCGTGGACCACAAATCAACTCGAGATGAGAACTTAGTCCCTGGCTTAGACTCAAGAGGAATACCAACTTTCCACAAGCACCTCAAGAGGAGGCTTCTCTCAGCTACAGGTATGTGAGAGGGAACCTGAATTTGTGGCCTCAAGTGGAATGGACACCGAGATGCTCTGACTCGAAGTAAAGCCGGATATCCCTGCAGCGAATTGAATGCAGGCTCGTCTTGCATCTCCCAAGACGAAGGGATGTCTGAATCCGCTGTGGAGACGACAGAGAAAGACCTAGTCCTCTGCCTCATCGCGACCGGAGGCCTCACATCCTTTGAAAATTCGAGAGGTATGCGGAGATCAATGCTTCCAAAGGAGACGATGCTTGACTCCTCTTGAAAATGGATAGGAGTCCCAGGATCCCTGTGGCACGTGGAAAGGGACCCTGGGTCTCCCGCCTCACGTGGAGACGCGTCCAAATTGCCAGGCCAAGACTCGAGGAGAATCCCGAGGTGTCCCTCGCACCTAGGCAGGAGTCCTCACGTCGCTGAACAAACCCGTGTCTGGAAGGGCCCTCCCCGTTGTAACTCGAGAATATACCCCAGGTTCCGGCTGCAACTCGAGAAAAACCATGAGACTTCCCCTCCCCACGAGATGAGGCCCGATTCCCCTGCGCTGAGTGCAGACCAATTCCGTGTTCCACATCAAACGTGAAAGGAGCCTTGATTTCCTTAATGGCACTCCAGAGAAAACCCAAGATCACTGTCTCAAGTCTAGAGGGATCCTGAGGTCACTGTAGCAACACGAAAGGGATCCGTGGACCCCAAATCAACTCGAGATGAGAGCTTAGTCCCTGGCTTCGACTCAAGAGGAATACCAACTTTACACAAGCACCTCAAGAGGAGGCTTCTCTCAGCTACAGGTATGTCAGAGGGACCCTGAGTTTGTGGCCTCAAGTGGAATGGACACCGACATGCTCTGACTCGAACTAAGGCCGGATATCCCTGCAGTGAATTGAATGCAGGCTCGTCTTGCATCTCCCAAGACGAAGGGTTGTCTGAATCCCCTGTGGAGACCACAGAGAAAGACCTAGTCATCCGCCTCATCGCGACCGGAGGCCTCACATCCTTTGAAAAGTCCAGAGGTCCGCGGAGATCAATACTTCCGAAGGAGACGATGCCTGACTCCTCTTGAAAATGGATAGGAGTCCCAGCATCCCTGTGGCACGTGGAAAGGGACCCTGGGTCTCCGGCCTCACGTGGAGACGCGTCCCAATTGCCATGCCAAGACTCGAGGAGAATCCCGAGGTGTCCCTCGCACCTAGGCAGGAGTCCTGACGTCGCTGAACAAACACGTGTCTGGAAGGGCCCTCCCCGTCGTAACTCGAGAATATACCCCAAGTTCCGGCCGCAACTCGAGAAAAACCATGAGACTTCCCCCTCGCCGCTGGATGAGGCCCGATTCCCCTGCACTGCGTGCAGAGCAATTACGTGTTCCACATCAAACGTGAAAGGAGCCTTGATTTCCTTGATGGCACTCCAGAGACAACCCAAAATCACCGTCTCAAGTCTAGAGGGATCCTGAGGTCACTGGAGCAACACGAAACGGCTCCGTGGACCCCAAATCAACTCGAGATGAGAGCTTAGTCCCTGGCTTCAAATCGAGAGAAATACCAACTTTCCACAAGCACCTCAAGAGGAGGCTTCTCTCAGCTACAGGTAAGTGAGAGGGACCCTGAGTTTGTGGCCTCAAGTGCAATGGACACCGAGATGCTCTGACTCGAAGTATTGCCGGATATCCCTGCAGTGAATTGAATGCAGGCTCGTCTTGCATCTCCCAAGACGAAGGGATGTCTGAATCCCCTGTGGAGACCACAGAGAAAGACCTAGTCCTCCGCCTCATCGTGACCAGAGGCCTCACATCCTTTGAAAACTCGAGAGGTCTGCAGAGATCAATGCTTCCAAAGGAGACGATGCCTGACTCCTCTTGAAAATGGATAGGAGTCCCAGGATCCCTGTGGCACGTGGAAAGGGAAACTGGTTCTCCCGCCTTACGTGGAGACGCGTCCCAATTGCCATACCAAGACTCGAGGAGAATCCCGAGGTGTCCCTCGCACCTAGGCAGGAGTCCTCACGTCGCTGAATAAACCCGTGTCTGGAAGGGCCCTCCCCGTCGTAACTCGAGAATATAACCCAGGTTCCAGCCGCAACTCGAGAAAAACCATGAGACTTCCCCCTCCCCGCGAGATGAGGCCCGATTCCCCTGCACTGAGTGCAGACCAATTCCGTGTTCCACATCAAACGTGAAAGGAGCCTTGATTTCCTTAATGGCACTCCAGAGAAAACCCAAGATCACTGTCTCAAGTCTAGAGGGATCCTGAGGTCACTGTAGCAACACGAAAGGGCTCCGTGGACCCCAAATCAATTCGAGATGAGAGCTTAGTCCCTGGCTTCGACTCAAGAGGAATACCAACTTTCCACAAGCACCGCAAGAGGAGGCTTTTCTCAGCTAAAGTATGTCAGAGGGACCCTGAGTTTGTGGCCTCAAGTGGAATGGACACCGAGATGCTCTGACTCGAAATAAGGCCGGATATCCCTGCAGTGAATTGAAAGCAGGCTCATCTTGCATCTCCCAAGACGAAGGGATGTCTGAATCCCCTGTGCAGAACACAGAGAAAGACCTAGTCCTCCGCCTCAACGCGACCGGAGGCCTCACATCCTTTGAAAACTCGAGAGGTCTACAGAGATCAATGCTTCCAAAGGAGACGATGCCTGACTCCTCTTGAAAATGGATAGGAGTCCCAGGATCACTGTGGCACGTGGAAAGAGACCCTGGGTCTCCTGCCTCACGTGGAGACGCGTCCCAATTGCCATGCCAAGACTCGAGGAGAATCCCGAGGTGTCCCTCGCACCTAGGCAGGAGTCCTGACGTCGCTGAACAAACACGTGTCTGGAAGGGCCCTCCCCGTCGTAACTCGAGTATATACCCAAGGTTCCGGCCGCAACTCGAGAAAAAACATGAGATTTCCCCCTCGCCGCGAGTTGAGGCCTGATTCCCCTGCACTGCATGCAGAGCAATTCTGTGTTCCACATCAAACGTGAAAGGAGCCTTGATTTCCTTGATGGCACTCCAGAGAAAACCCAAGATCACTGTCTCAAGTCTAGAAGAATCCTGAGGTCACTGGAGCAACACGAAAGGGCTCCGTGGACCCCAAATCAACTCAAGATGAGAGCTTAGTCCCTGGCTTAGACTCAAGAGGAATACCAACTTTCCACAAGCACCTCAAGAGGAGGCTTCTCTCAGCTACAGGTATGTCAGAGGGACCCTGAGTTTGTGGCCTCAAGTGGAATGGACACCAACATGCTCTGACTCGAACTAAGGATGGATATACCTGCAGTGAATTGAATGCATGCTCGTCTTGCATCTCCCAAGTCGAAGGGTTGTCTGAATCCCCTGTGGAGACCACAGTGAAAGACCTAGTCCTCCGCCTCAACGCGACCGGAGGCCTCACATCCTTTGAAAACTCGAGAGGTCCGCGGAGATCAATACTTCCGAAGGAGACGATGCCTGACTCCTCTTGAAAATGGATAGGAGTCCCAGGATCCCTGTGGCACGTGGAAAGGAACCCTGGGTCTCCCGCCTCACGTGGAAACGCTTCCCAATTGCCATGCCAAGACTTGAGGAGAATCCCGAGGTGTCCCTCGCACCTAGGCAGGGGTCCTGACTTCGCTGAACAAAGACGTGTCTGGAAGGGCCCTCCCGGTCGTAACTCGAGAATATAACCCAGGTTCCGGCCGCAACTCGAGAAAAACCATGAGACTTCCCCCTCGCCCCGAGATGAGGCCCGATTCCCCTGCAATGCGTGCAGAGCAATTCCGTGTTCCACATCAAATGTGAAAGGAGCCTTGATTTCCTTGATGGCACTCCAGAGAAAACCCAAGATCACTGTCTCAAGTCTAGAGGGATCCTGAGGTCACTGGAGCAACACGAAAGGGCTCAATTGAAGCCAAATCAACTCGAGATGAGAGATTAGTCCCTGGCTTCAACTCAAGAGGACTACGAACTTTCCACAAGCCCCTCAAGAGGAGGGTTCTCTCAGCTACAGGTATGTGAGAGGTATCCTGAATTTGTGGCCTCAAGTGGAATGGACCCCGAGATGCTCTGACTCGAAGTAAGGCCGGATATCCCTGAAGTGAATTGAATGCAGGCTCGTCTTGCATCTCCCAAGACGAAGGGATGTCTGAATCCCCTGTGGAGACCACAGAGAAAGAACTAGTCCTCCGCCTCTTCGTGACCGGAGGCCTCACATCCTTTGAAAACTCGAGAGGTCTGCAGAGATCAATGCTTCCAAAGGAGACGATGCCTGACTCCTCTTGAAAATGGATAGGAGTCCCAGGATCCCTGTGGCACGTGGAAAGGGACCCTGGGTCTCCCGCCTCACGTGGAGACGCGTCCAAATTTCCATGTCAAGACTCGAGGAGAATCCCGAGGTGTCCCTCGCACCTAGGCAGGAGCCCTGAAGTCGCTGAACAAACCCGTGTCTGGACAGGCCCTCCCCGTCGTAACTCGAGAATATACCCCAGGTTCCGGCCGCAACTCGAGAAAAACCATGAGACTTCCCCCTCCCCGCGAGATGAAGCCCGATTCCCCTGCATATAGTGCAGACCAATTCCGTGTTCCACATCAAACGTGAAAGGAGCCTTGATTTCCTTGATGGCACTCCAGAGAAAACCCAAGATCACTGTCTCAAGTGTAGAGGGATCCTGTGGTCACTGTAGCAACACGAAAGGGCTCCGTTTTCCCCAAATCAACTCGAGATGAGAGCTTAGTCCCTGGCCTCGACTCAAGAGGAATACCAACTTTCCACAAGCATCTCAAGAGGAGGCTTCTCTCAGCTACAGATAAGTGAGAGGGACCCTGAGTTTGTGGCCTCAAGTGCAATGGACACCGAGATGCTCTGACTCGAAGTAAGGCCGGATATCCCTGCAGTGAATTGAATGCAGGCTCGTCTTGCATCTCCCAAGACGAAGGGATGTCTGAATCCCCTGTGGAGACCACAGAGAAAGACCTAGTCCTCCGCCTCATCGTGACCGGAGGCCTCACATCCTTTGAAAACTCGAGAGGTCTGCTGAGATGAATGCTTCCAAAGGAGACGATGCCTGACCCCTCTTGAAAATGGATAGGAGTCCCAGGATCCCTGTGGCACGTGGAAAGGGACCCTGGGTCTCCCGCCTCATGTGGAGACGCATCCCAATTGCCATGCCAAGACTTGGGGAGAATCCCGAGGTGTCCCTCGCACCTACGCAGGAGTCCTGACGTCGCTGAACAAACACGAGTCTGGAAGGGCCCTCCCCGTCGTAACTCGAGAATATACCCCAGGTTCCGGCCGCAACTCGAGAAAAACCATGAGACTTCCCCCTCCCCGCGAGATGAGGCCCGATTCTCCTGCACTGCCTGCAGAGCAATTCCGTGTTCCACATCAAACGTGAAAGGAGCCTTGATTTCCTTGATGGCACTCCAGAGAAAACCCAAGATCACTGTCTCAAGTCTAGAGGGATCCTGAGGTCACTGGAGCAACACGAAAGGGCTCCGTGGACCCCAAATCAACTCGAGATGAGAGCTTAGTCCCTGGCTTCAACTCAAGAGGAATATGAACTTTCCACAAGCCCCTCAAGAGGAGGCTTCTCTCAGCTACAGGTATGTGAGAGGGACCCTGAGTTTGTGGCATCAAGTGGAATGGACACCGAGATGCTCTGACTCGAAATAAGGCCGGATATCCCTGCAGGGAATTGAAAGCAGGCTCATCTTGCATCTCCCAAGACGAAGGGATGTCTGAATCCCCTGTGCAGTACACAGAGAAAGACCGAGTCCTCCGCCTCAACGGGACCGGAGGCCTCACATTCTTTGAAAACTCGAGAGGTCTGCAGAGATCAATGCTTCCAAAGGAGACGATGCCTGACTCCTCTTGAAAATGGATAGGAGTCCCAGGATCACTGTGGCACGTGGAAAGGGACCCTGGGTCTCCCGCCTCACGTGGAGACGCGTCCCAATTGCCATGCCAAGACTCGAGGAGAATCCCGAGGTGTCCCTCGCACCTAGGCAGGAGTCCTGACGTCGCTGAACAAACACGTGTCTGGAAGGGCCCTCCCCGTCGTAACTCGAGAATATACCCCAGGTTCTGGCCGCAACTCGAGAAAAACCATGAGACTTCCCCCTCGCCGCGAGATGAGGCCCGATTCCCCTGGGCTGCGTGCCGAGCAATTCCGTGTTCCACATCAAACGTGATAGGAGCCTTGATTTCCTTGATGGCACTCCAGAGAAAACCCAAGATCACTGTCTCAAGTCTAGAGGGATCCTGAGGTCACTGGAGCAACACGAAAGGGCTCCGTGGACCCCAAATCAACTCGACATGAGAGCTTAGTACCTGGCTTCGACTCAAGAGGAATACCAACTTTCCACAAGCACCTCAAGAGGAGGCTACTCTCAGGTACAGGTATGTGAGAGGGACCCTGAGTTTGTGGCCTCAAGTGCAATGGACACCGAGATGCTCTGACTCGAAGTAAGGCCGGATATCCCTGCAGTGAATTGAATGCAGGCTCGTCTTGCATCTCCCAAGACGAAGGGATGTCTGAATCCCCTGTGGAGACCACAGAGAAAGACCTAGTCCTCTGCCTCTTCGTGACCGGAGGCCTCACCTCCTTTGAAAACTCGAGAGGTCTGCAGAGATCAATGCTTCCAAAGGAGACGATGCCTGACTCCTCTTGAAAATGGATAGGAGTCCCAGGATCCCTGTGGCCCGTGGAAAGGGACACTGGGTCTCCCGCCTCATGTTGAGACGCGTCCCAATTGCCATGCCAAGACTTGGGGAGAATCCCGAGGTGTCCCTCGCACCTAGGCAGGAGTCCTGACGTCGCTGAACAAACACGTGTCTGGAAGGGCCCTCCCCGTCGTAACTCGAGAATATACCCCAGGTTCCGGCCGCAACTCGAGAAAAACCATGAGACTGCCCCCTCGCCGCGAGATGAGGCCCGATTCTCCTGCACTGCCTGCATAGCAATTACGTGTTCCACATGAAACGTGATAGGAGCCTTGATTTCCTTGATGGCACTCCAGAGAAATCCCAAGATGACTGTCTCAAGTCTAGAGGGATCCTGAGGTCACTGGAGCAACACGAAAGGGCTCCGAGGACCCCAAATCAACTCGACATGAGAGCTTAGTACCTGGCTTCGACTCAAGAGGAATACCAACTTTCCACAAGCACCTCAAGGGGAGGCTTCTCTCAGGTACAGGTATGTGAGAGGGACCCTGAGTTTGTGGCCTCAAGTGCAATGGACACCGAGATGCTCTGACTCGAAGTAAGGCCGGATATCCCTGCAGTGAATTGAATGCAGGCTCGTCTTGCATCTCCCAAGACGAAGGGATGTCTGAATCCCCTGTGCAGACCACAGAGAAAGACCTAATTTTCCGCCTCATCGCGATCGGTGGCCTCACATCCTTTGAAAATTCGAGAGGTCCGCGGAGATCAATGCTTCCAAAGGAGACGATGCCTGACTCCTCTTGAAAATGGATAGGAGTCCCAGGATCCCTGTGGCACGTGGAAAGGGATACTGGTTCTCCCGCCTCACGCGGAGACGCGTCCAAATTGCCATGCCAAGACTCGAGGAGAATCCCGAGGTGTCCCTCGCACCTTGGCAGGAGTCCTCACGTCGCTGAATAAACCCGTGTCTGGAAGGGCCCTCCCCGTAGTAACTCGAGAATATAACCCAGGTTCCAGCCGCAACTCGAGAAAAACCATGAGACTTCCCCCTCCCCGCGAGATGAGGCCCGATTCCCCTGCACTGAGAGCAGACCAATTCCGTGTTCCACATCAAACGTGAAAGGAGCCTTGATTTCCTTAATGGCACTCCAGAGAAAACCCAAGATCACTGTCTCAAGTCTAGAGGGATCCTGAGGTCACTGTAGCAACACGAAAGGGCTCCGTGGACGCCAAATCAACTCGAGATGACAGCTTAGTACCTGGCTTCGACTCAAGAGGAATACCAACTTTCCACAAGCACCTCAAGAGGAGGCTTCTCTCAGGTACAGGTATGTGAGAGGGACCCTGAGTTTGTGGCCTCAAGTGCAATGGACACCGAGATGCTCTGACTCGAAGTAAGGCCGGATATCCCTGCAGTGAATTGAATGCAGGCTCGTCTTGCATCTCCCAAGACGAAGGGATGTCTGAATCCCCTGTGGAGACCACAGAGAAAGACCTAATTTTCCGCCTCATCGCGATCGGTGGCCTCACATCCTTTGAAAATTCGAGAGGTCCACGGAGATCAATGCTTCCAAAGGAGACGATGCCTGACTCCTCTTGAAAATGGATAGGAGTCCCAGGATCCCTGTGGCACGTGGAAAGGGACCCTGGGTCTCCCGCCTCATGTGGAGACGCGTCCCAATTGCCATGCCAAGACTTGGGGAGAATCCCGAGGTGTCCCTCGCACCTAGGCAGGAGTCCTGACGTCGCTGAACAAACACGTGTCTGGAAGGGCCCTCCCCGTCGTAACTCGAGAATATACCCCAGGTTCCGGCCGCAACTCGAGAAAAACCATGAGACTTCCCCCTCGCCGCGAGATGAGGCCCGATTCTCCTGCACTGCCTGCAGAGCAATTCCGTGTTCCACATCAAACGTGAAAGGAGCCTTGATTTCCTTGATGGCACTCCAGAGAAAACCCAAGATCACTGTCTCAAGTCTAGAGGGATCCTGAGGTCACTGGAGCAACACGAAAGGGCTCCGTGGACCCCAAATCAACTCGAGATGAGACATTAGTCCCTGGCTTCAACTCAAGAGGAATATGAACTTTCCACAAGCCCCTCAAGAGGAGGCTTCTCTCAGCTACTGGTATGTGAGAGGGACCCTGAGTTTGTGGCATCAAGTGGAATGGACACCGAGATGCTCTGACTCGAAATAAGGCCGGATATCCCTGCAGTGAATTGAAAGCAGGCTCATCTTGCATCTCCCAAGACGAAGGGATGTCTGAATCCCCTGTGCAGTACACAGAGAAAGACCGAGTCCTCCGCCTCAACGCGACCGGAGGCCTCACATCCTTTGAAAACTCGAGAGGTCTGCAGAGATCAATGCTTCCAAAGGAGACGATGCCTGACTCCTCTTGAAAATGGATAGGAGTCCCAGGATCACTGTGGCACGTGGAAAGGGACCCTGGGTCTCCCGCCTCACGTGGAGACGCGTCCCAATTGCCATGCCAAGACTCGAGGAGAATCCCGAGGGGTCCCTCGCACATAGGCAGGAGTCCTGACGTCGCTGAACAAACACGTGTCTGGAAGGGCCCTCCCCGTCGTAACTCGAGAATATACCCCAGGTTCCGGACGCAACTCGAGAAAAACCATGAGACTTCCCCCTCGCCGTGACCTGAGGCCCGATTCCCCTGGGCTGCGTGCCGAGCAATTCCGTGTTCCACATCAAACGTGATAGGAGCCTTGATTTCTTTGATGGCACTCCAGAGAAAACCCAAGATCACTGTCTCAAGTCTAGAGGGATCCTGAGGTCACTGGAGCAACACGAAAGGGCTCCATGGACCCCAAATCAACTCGAGATGAGAGCTTAGTACCTGGCTTCGACTCAAGAGGAATACCAACTTTCCACAAGCACCTCAAGAGGAGGCTTCTCTCAGGTACAGGTATGTGAGAGGGACCCTGAGTTTGTGGCCTCAAGTGCAATGGACACCGAGATGCTCTGACTCGAAGTAAGGCCGGATATCCCTGCAGTGAATTGAATGCAGGCTCGTCTTGCATCTCCCAAGACGAAGGGATGTCTGAATCCCCTGTGGAGACCACCGAGAAAGACCTAGTCCACCGCCTCATCGTTACCGGAGGCCTCACATCCTTTGAAAACTCGAGAGGTCTGCAGACATCAATGCTTCCAAAGGAGACGATGCCTGACTCCTCTTGAAAATGGATATGAGTCCCAGGATCACTGTGGCACGTGGAAAGGGACCCTGGGTCTCCCGCCTCAAGTGGAGACGCGTGCAAATTGCCATGCCAAGACTCGAGGAGAATCCCGATGTGTCCCTCTCACCTAGGCAGGAGTCCTCACGTCGCTGAACAAACCTGTGTCTGGAAGGGCCCTCCTCGTCGTAACTCGAGAATATACCCCAGGTTCCGGCCGCAACTCGAGAAAAACCATGAGACTTCCCCCTCCCCGCGAGATGAGGCCCGATTCCCCTGCATATAGTGCAGACCAATTCCGTGTTCCACATCAAACGTGAAAGGAGCCTTGATTTCCTTGATGGCACTCCAGAGAAAACCCAAGATCACTGTCTCAAGTCTAGAGGGATCCTGTGGTCACTGTAGCAACACGAAAGGTCTCCGTTGTCCCCAAATCAACTCGAGATGAGAGCTTAGTCCCTGGCCTCGACTCAAGAGGAATACCAACTTTCCACAAGCATCTCAAGAGGAGGCTTCTCTCAGCTACAGGTAAGTGAGAGGGACCCTGAGTTTGTGGCCTCAAGTGCAATGGACACCGAGATGCGCTGACTCGAAGTAAGGCCGGATATCCCTGCAGTGAATTGAATGCAGGCTCGTCTTGCATCTCCCAAGACGAAGGGATGTCTGAATCCCCTGTGGAGACCACAGAGAAAGACCTAGTCCTCCGCCTCATCGTGACCGGAGGCCTCACATCCTTTGAAAACTCGAGAGGTCTGCAGAGATGAATGCTTCCAAAGGAGACGATGCCTGACTCCTCTTGAAAATGGATAGGAGTCCCAGGATCCCTGTGGCACGTGGAAAGGGAACCTGGGTCTCCCGCCTCATGTGGAGACGCGTCCCAATTGCCATGCCAAGACTTGGGGAGAATCCCGAGGTGTCCCTCGCACCTAGGCAGGAGTCCTGACGTCGCTGAACAAACACGAGTCTGGAAGGGCCCTCCCCGTCGTAACTCGAGAATATACCCCAGGTTCCGGCCGCAACTCGAGAAAAACCATGAGACTTCCCCCTCCCCGCGAGATGAGGCCCGATTCTCCTGGACTGCCTGCAGAGCAATTCCGTGTTCCACATCAAACGTGAAAGGAGCCTTGATTTCCTTGATGGCACTCCAGAGAAAACCCAAGATCACTGTCTCAAGTCTAGAGGGATCCTGAGGTCACTGGAGCAACACGAAAGGGCTCCCTGGACCCCAAATCAACTCGAGATGAGAGCTTAGTCCCTGGCTTCAACTCAAGAGGAATATGAACTTTCCACAAGCCCCTCAAGAGGAGGCTTCTCTCAGCTACAGGTATGTGAGAGGGACCCTGAGTTTGTGGCATCAAGTGGAATGGACACCGAGATGCTCTGACTCGAAATAAGGCCGGATATCCCTGCAGTGAATTGAAGGCAGGCTCATCTTGCATCTCCCAAGACGAAGGGATGTCTGAATCCCCTGTGCAGTACACAGAGAAAAACCGAGTCCTCCGCCTCAACGCGACCGGAGGCCTCACATCCTTTGAAAACTCGAGAGGTCTGCAGAGATCAATGCTTCCAAAGGAGACGATGCCTGACTCCTCTTGAAAATGGATAGGAGTCCCAGGATCACTGTGGCACGTGGAAAGGGACCCTGGGTCTCCCGCCTCACGTGGAGACGCGTCCCAATTGCCATGCCAAGACTCGAGGAGAATCCCGAGGTGTCCCTCGCACCTAGGCAGGAGTCCTGACGTCGCTGAACAAACACGTGTCTGGAAGGGCCCTCCCCGTCGTAACTCGAGAATATACCCCAGGTTCTGGCCGCAACTCGAGAAAAACCATGAGACTTCCCCCTCGCCGCGAGATGAGGCCCGATTCCCCTGGGCTGCGTGCCGAGCAATTCCGTGTTCCACATCAAACGTGATAGGAGCCTTGATTTCCTTGATGGCACTCCAGAGAAAACCCAAGATCACTGTCTCAAGTCTAGAGGGATCCTGAGGTCACTGGAGCAACACGAAAGGGCTCCGTGGACGCCAAATCAACTCGACATGAGAGCTTAGTACCTGGCTTCGACTCAGGAGGAATACCAACTTTCCACAAGCACCTCAAGAGGAGGCTTCTCTCAGGTACAGGTATGTGAGAGGGACCCTGAGTTTGTGGCCTCAAGTGCAATGGACACCGAGATGCTCTGACTAGAAGTAAGGCCGGATATCCCTGCAGTGAATTGAATGCAGGCTCGTCTTGCATCTCCCAAGACGAAGGGATGTCTGACTCCCCTGTGGAGACCACAGAGAAAGACCTAATTTTCCGCCTCATCGCGATCGGTGGCCTCACATCCTTTGAAAATTCGAGAGGTCCACGGAGATCAATGCTTCCAAAGGAGACGATGCCTGACTCCTCTTGAAAATGGATAGGAGTCCCAGGATCCCTGTGGCACGTGGAAAGGGATACTGGTTCTCCCGCCTCACGCGGAGACGCGTCCAAATTGCCATGCCAAGACTCGAGGAGAATCTCGAGGTGTCCCTCGCACCTAGGCAGGAGTCCTCACGTCGCTGAATAAACCCGTGTCTGGAAGGGCCCTCCCCGTCGTAACTCGAGAATATAACCCAGGTTCCAGCCGCAACTCGAGAAAAACCATGAGACTTCCCCCTCCCCGCGAGATGAGGCCCGATTCCCCTGCACTGAGTGCAGACCAATTCCGTGTTCCACATCAAACGTGAAAGGAGCCTTGATTTACTTAATGGCACTCCAGAGAAAACCCAAGATCACTGTCTCAAGTCTAGAGGGATCCTGAGGTCACCGGAGCAACACGAAAGGGCTCCGTGGACCCCAAATCAACTCGAGATGAGAGATTAGTCCCTGGCTTCAACCCAAGAGGAATACAAACTTTCCACAAGCCCCTCAAGAGGAGGCTTTTCTCAGCTACAGGTAAGTGAGAGGGACCCTGAGTTTGTGGCCTCAAGTGGAATGGACACCGAGATGCTCTGACTCGAAGTAAGGCCGGATATCCCTGCAGTGAATTGAATATAGGCTCGTCTTGCATCTCCCAAGACGAAGGGATGTCTGAATCCCTGTGGAGTCCACAGAGAAAGACCTAGTCCTCCGCCTCTTCGTGACCGGAGGCCTCACATCCTTTGAAAACTCGAGAGGTCTGCAGAGATCAATGCTTCCAAAGGAGACGATGCCTGACTCCTCTTTAAAATGGATAGGAGTCCCAGGATCACTGTGGCACGTGGAAGGGGACCATGGATCTCCCGCCTCACGTAGAGACGCGTCCCAATTGCCATGCCAAGACTTGAGGAGAATCCCGAGATGTCCCTCGCACCTAGGCAGGAGTCCTGAGGTCGCTGAACAAACACGTGTCTGGAAGGGCCCTCCCCGTCGTAACTCGAGAATATACCCCAGGTTCCGGCCGCAACTCGAGAAAAACCATGAGACTTCCCCCTCGCCGCGAGATGAGGCCCGATTCCCCTGCACTGCGTGCAGAGCAATTCCGTGTTCCACATCAAACGTGAAAGGAGCCTTGATTTCCTTGATGGCACTCCAGAGAAAACCCAAGATCACTGTCTCAAGTCTAGAGGGATCCTGAGGTCACTGGAGCAACACGAGAGGGCTCCGTGGACCCCAAATCAACTCGAGATGAGAGCTTAGTCCCTGGCTTCAAATCGAGAGGAATACCAACTTTCCACAAGCACCTCAAGAGGAGGCTACTCTCAGCTAATGGTATGTGAGAGGGACCCTGAGTTTGTCGCCTCAAGTGGAATGGACACCGAGATGCTCTGACTCAAAGTAAGGCCAGATATCCCTGCAGTGAATTGAATGCAGGCTCATCTTGCATCTCCCAAGACGAAGGGATGTCTGAATCCCCTGTGCAGAACACAGAGAAAGACCTAGTCCTCCGCCTCAACGCGACCGGAGGCCTCACATCCTTTGAAAACTCGAGAGGTCCGCGGAGATCAATGCTTCGAAATGAGACGATGCCTGACTCCTCTTGAAAATGGATAGGAGTCCCAGGATCCCTGTGGCACGTGGAAAGGGACCCTGGGTCTCCCGCCTCACCTGGAGACGCGTCCCAATTGCCATGGCAAGACTCGAGGAGAATCCCGAGGTGTCCCTCGCACCTAGGCAGGAGTCCTGACGTCGCTGAACAAACACGTGTCTGGAAGGGCCCTCCCCGTCGTAACTCGAGAATATACCCCAGGTTCCGGCCGCAACTCGAGAAAAACCATGAGACTTCCACCTCGCCGCGAGATGAGGCCCGATTCCCCTGGGGTGTGTGCAGAGGAATTCCGTGTTCCACATCAAACGTGAAAGGAGCCTTGATTTCCTTGATGGCACTCCAGAGAAAACCCAAGATCACTGTCTCAAGTCTAGAGGGATCCTGAGGTCACTGGAGCAACACGAAAGGGCTCCGTGGACCCCAAATCAACTCGAGATGAGAACTTAGTCCCTGGCTTAGACTCAAGAGGAATACCAACTTTCCACAAGCACCTCAAGAGGAGGCTTCTCTCAGCTACAGGTATGTTAGAGGAACCCTGAGTTTGTGGCCTCAAGTGGAATGGACACCGAGATGCTCTGACTCGAAGTAAAGCCGGATATCCCTGCAGCGAATTGAATGCAGGCTCGTCTTGCATCTCCCAAGACGAAGGGATGTCTGAATCCGCTGTGGAGACGACAGAGAAAGACCTAGTCCTCTGCCTCATCGCGACCGGAGGCCTCACATCCTTTGAAAATTCGAGAGGTATGCGGAGATCAATGCTTCCAAAGGAGACGATGCTTGAATCCTCTTGAAAATGGATAGAAGTCCCAGGATCCCTGTGGCACGTGGAAAGGGACACTGGTTCTCCCGCCTCACGTGGAGACGCGTCCAAATTGCCATGCCAAGACTCGAGGAGAATCCCGAGGTGTCCCTCGCACCTAGGCAGGAGTCCTGACGTCGCTGAACAAACACGTGTCTGGAAGGGCCCTCCCCGTCGTAACTCGAGAATATACCCCAGGTTCCGGCCGCAACTCGAGAAAAACCATGAGACTTCCCCCTCGCCGCGAGATGAGGCCCGATTCCCCTGGGCTGCGTGCAGAGGAATTCCGTGTTCCACATCAAAAGTGATAGGAGCCTTGATTTCCTTGATGGCACTCCAGAGAAAACCCAAGATCACCGTATCAAGTCTAGAGGGATCCTGAGGTCACTCGAGCAAAACGAAAGGGCTCCGTGGACCCCAAAACAACTCGAGATGAGAGCTTAGTACCTGGCTTCGACTCAAGAGGAATACCAACTTTCCACAAGCACCTCAAGAGGAGGCTTCTCTCAGCTACATGTATGTGAGAGGGACCCTGAGTTTGTGGCCTCAAGTGGAATGGACATAGAGATGCTCTGACTCGAAGTAAGGGCGGATATCCCTGCAGTGAATTGATTGCAGGCTCGTCTTGCATCTCCCAAGACGAAGGGATGTCTGAATCCCCTGTGGAGACCACAGAGAAAGACCTAATTTTCCGCCTCATCGCGACCGGTGGCCTCACATCCTTTGAAAATTCGAGAGGTCCGCGGAGATCAATGCTTCCAAAGGAGACGATGACTGACTCCTCTTGAAAATGGATAGGAGTCCCAGGATCCCTGTGGCACGTGGAAAGGGACACTGGTTCTCCCGCCTCACGTGGAGATGCGTCCCAGTTGCCATGCCAAGACTTGAGGAGAATCCCGAGGTGTCCCTCGCACCTAGGCAGGAGTCCTGACATCGCTGAACAAACACGTGTCTGGAAGTGCCCTCCCCGTCGTAACTCGAGAATATACCCCAGGTTCCGGCCGCAACTCGAGAAAAACCGTGAGACTTTCCCCTCCCCGCGAGATGAGGCCCGATTCCCCTGCACTGCGTGCAGAGCAATTCCGTGTTCCACATCAAACGTGAAAGGAGCCTTGATTTCCTTGATGGCACTCCAGAGAAAACCCAAGATCACTGTCTCAAGTCTCGAGGGATCCTGAGGTCACTGGAGCAACACGAAAGGGCTCCATGGACCCCATATCAACTCGAGATGAGAGCTTAGTCCCTGGCTTCGACTCAAGAGGAATACCAACTTTCCACAAGACCCTCAAGAGGAAGCTTCTCTCAGCTACAGGTATGTGAGAGGAACCCTGAGTTTGTGGCCTCAAATGCAATGGACACCGAGATGCTCTGACTTGAAGTAAGGCCGGATATTCCTGCAGTGAATTGAATGCAGGCTCGTCTTGCATCTCCCAAGATGAAGGGATGTCTGAATCCGCTGTGGAGACAACAGAGAAAGACCTAGTCCTCCGCCTCATCGCGACCGGAGGCCTCACATCCTTTGAAAAGTCGAGAGGTATGCGGAGATCAATGCTTCCAAAGAGACGATGCCTGACTCTTCTTGAAAATGGATAGGAGTCCCAGGATCCCTGTGGCACGTGGAAAGGGAACCTGGGTCTCCCGCCTCACGTGGAGACGCGTCCCAATTGCCATGCCAAGACTCGAGGAGAATCCCGAGGTGTCCCTCGCACCTAGGCAGGAGTCCTGACGTCGCTGAACAAACACGTGTCTGGAAGGGCCCTCCCCGTCGTAACTCGAGAGTATACCCCAGGTTCCGGCCGCAACTCGAGAAAAACCATGAGACTTCCCCATCGCCGCGAGATGAGGCCCGATTCCCCTGCACTGCGTGCAGAGCAATTCCGTATTCCACATCAAAAATGAAAGGAGCCTTGATTTCCTTGATGGCACTCCAGAGAAAACCCAAGATCACTGTCTCAATTCTAGAGGGATCCTGAGGTCACTGGAGCAACACGAAAGGGCTCCGTGGACCCCAAATCAACTCGAGATGAGAGCTTAGTCCCTGGATTCGACTCAAGAGGAATACCAACTTTCCACAAGCACCTCAGAGGAGGCTTCTCTCAGCTACAGGTATGTCAGAGGGACCCTGAGTTTGTGGCCTCAAGTGGAATGGACACCAAGATGCTCTGACTCGAAGTAAGGCCGGATATCCCTGCAGTGAATTGAATGTAGGTTTGTCTTGCATCTCCCAAGACGAAGGGATGTCTGAATCCCCTGTGGAGACCACAGAGAAAGACCTAATCCTCCGCCTGATCGTGACGGGAGGCCTCACATCCTTTGAAAACTCGAGAGGTCCCCGGAGATCAAAACTTCCGAAGGAGACGATGCCTGACTCCTCTTGAAAATGGATAGGAGTCCCAGGATCCCTGTGGCACGTGGAAAGGAAACCTGGGTATCCCGCCTCACGTGGAAACGCGTCCCAATTGCCATGCCAAGACTTGAGGAGAATCCCGAGCTGTCCCTCGCACCTAGGCAGGAATCCTGACTTCGCTGAACAAACACGTGTCTGGAAGGGCCCTCCCCGTCGTAACTCGAGAATATAACCCAGGTTCCGGCCGCAACTCGAAAAAAACCATGAGCCTTCCCCCTCGCCCCGAGATGAGGCCCGATTCCCCTGCAATGCGTGCAGAGCAATTCCGTGTTCCACATCAAATGTGAAAGGAGCCTTGATTTCCTTGATGGCACTCCAGAGAAAACCCAAGATCACTGTCTCAAGTCTAGAGGGATCCTGAGGTCACTGGAGCAACACGAAAGGGCTCCATTGATGCCAAATCAACTCGAGATGAGAGATTAGTCCCTGGCTTCAACGCAAGAGGAATACAAACTTTCCACAAGCCCCTCAAGAGGAGGGTTCTCTCAGCTACAGGTATGTGAGAGGGACCCTGAGTTTGTGGCCTCAAGTGGAATGGACACCGAGATGCTCTGACTCGAAGTAAGGCCGGATATCCCTGCAGTGAATTGAATGCAGGCTCATCTTGCATCTCCCAAGACGAAGGGATGTCTGAATCCCCTGTGCAGAACACAGAGAAAAACCTAGTCCTGCGCCTCAACGCGACCGGAGGCCTCACATCCTTTGAAAACTCGAGAGGTCCGCGGAGATCAATGCTTCCAAAGGAGACGATGCCTGACTCCTCTTGAAAATGGATAGGAGTCCCAGGATCCCTGTGGCACGTGGAAAGGGACCCTGGGTCTCCCGCCTCACGTGGAGACGCGTCCCAATTGCCATGCCAAGACTCGAGGAGAATCCCGAGGTGTCCCTCGCACCTAGCCAGGAGTCCTGACGTCGCTGAACAAACACCTGACTGGAAGGGTCCTCCCCGTCGTAACTCGAGAATATACCCCAGGTTCCGGCCGCAACTCGAGAAAAACCATGAGATTTCCCCCTCGCTGCGAGTTGAGGCCCGATTCCCCTGCACTGCGTGCAGAGCAATTCCGTGTTCCACTTCAAACGTGAAAGGAGCCTTGATTTCCTTGATGGCAATCCAGAGAAAACCCAAGATCACTGTCTCAAGTCTAGAGGGATCCTGAGGTCACCGGAGCAACAGGAAAGGGCTCCGTGGACCCCAAATCAACTCGAGATGAGAGATTAGTCCCTGGCTTCAACCCAAGAGGAATACAAACTTTCCACAAGCCCCTCAAGAGGAGGCTTCTCTCAGCTACAGGTAAGTGAGAGGGACCCTGAGTTTGTGGCCTCAAGTGGAATGGACACCGAGATGCTCTGACTCGAAGTAAGGCCGGATATCCCTGCAGTGAATTGAATGCAGGCTCGTCTTGCATCTCCCAAGAAGAAGGGATGTCTGAATCCCTGTGGAGTCCACAGAGAAAGACCTAGTCCTCCGCCTCTTCGTGACCGGAGGCCTCACATCCTTTGAAAACTCGAGAGGTCTGCAGAGATCAATGCTTCCAAAGGAGACGATGCCTGAGTCCTCTTGAAAATGGATAGGAGTCCCAGGATCACTGTGGCACGTGGAAGGGGACCATGGATCTCCCGCCTCACGTGGAGACGCGTCCCAATTGCCATGCCAAGAATTGAGGAGAATCCCGAGATGTCTCTCGCACCTAGGCAGGAGTCCTGAGGTCGCTGAACAAACACGTGTCTGGAAGGGCCCTCCTCGTCGTAACTCGAGAATATACCCCACGTTCCGGCCGCAACTCGAGAAAAACCATGAGACTTCCCCCTTGCCGCGAGATGAGGCCCGATTCCCCTGCACTGCGTGCAGAGCAATTCCGTATTCCACATCAAAAATGAAAGGAGCCTTGATTTCCTTGATGGCACTCCAGAGAAAACCCAAGATCACTGTCTCAAGTCTAGAGGGATCCTGAGGTCACTGGAGCAACACGAAAGGGCTCCGTGGACCCCAAATCAACTCGAGATGAGAGCTTAGTCCCTGGCTTCGACTCAAGAGGAATACCAACTTTCCACAAGCACCTCAAGAGGAGGCTACTCTCAGCTACATGTATGTGAGAGGGACCCTGAGTTTGTGGCCTCAAGTGCAATGGACACCGAGATGCTCTGACTCGAAGTAAGGCCGGATATCCCTGCAGTGAATTGAATGCAGGCTCGTCTTGCATCTCCCAAGACGAAGGGATGTCTGAATCCCCTGTGTAGACCACAGAGAAAGACCTAATTTTCCGCCTCATCGCGATCGGTGGCCTCACATCCTTTGAAAATTCGAGAGGTCCGCGGAGATCAATGCTTCCAAAGGAGACGATGCCTGACTCCTCTTGAAAATGGATAGGAGTCCCAGGATCCCTGTGGCACGTGGAAAGGGATACTGGTTCTCCCGCCTCACGCGGAGACGCATCCAAATTGCCATGCCAAGACTCGAGGAGAATCCCGAGGTGTCCCTCGCACCTAGGCAGGAGTCCTCACGTCGCTGAATAAACCCGTGTCTGGAAGGGCCCTCCCCGTCGTAACTCGAGAATATAACCCAGGTTCCAGCCGCAACTCGAGAAAAACCATGAGACTTCCCCCTCCCCGCGAGATGAGGCCCGATTACCCTGCACTGAGTGCAGACCAATTCCGTGTTCCACATCAAACGTGAAAGGAGCCTTGATTTCCTTAATGGCACTCCAGAGAAAACCCAAGATCACTGTCTCAAGTCTAGAGGGATCCTGAGGTCACTGTAGCAACACGAAAGGGCTCCGTGGACCCCAAATCAACTCGAGATGAGAGCTTAGTACCTGGCTTCCACTCAAGAGGAATACCAACTTTCCACAAGCACCTCAAGAGGAGGCTTCTCTCAGGTACAGGTATGTGAGAGGGACCCTGAGTTTGTGGCCTCAAGTGTAATGGACACTGAGATGCTCTGACTCGAAGTAAGGCCGGATATCCCTGCAGTGAATTGAATGCAGGCTCGTCTTGCATCTCCCAAGACGAAGGGATGTCTGAATCCCCTGTGGAGACCACAGAGAAAGACCTAGTCCTCTGCCTCTTCGTGACCGGAGGCCTCACATCCTTTGAAAACTCGAGAGGTCTGCAGAGATCAATGCTTCCAAAGGAGACGATGCCTGACTCCTCTTGAAAATGGATAGGAGTCCCAGGATCCCTGTGGCACGTGGAAAGGGACCATGGGTCTCCCGCCTCACGTGGAGACGCGTCCCAATTGCCATGCCAAGACTTGAGGAGAATCCCGAGGTGTCCCTCGCACCTAGGCAGGAGTCCTGACGTCGCTGAACAAACACGTGTCTGGGAGGGCCCACCCCGTCGTAACTCGAGAATATACCCCAGGTTCCGGCCGCAACTCGAGAAAAACCATGAGACTTCCCCCTCGCCGCGAGATGAGGCCCGATTCCCCTGCACTGCGTGCAGACCAATTCCGTGTTCCACATCAAACGTGAAAGGAGCCTTGATTTCCTTGATGGCACTCCAGAGAAAACCCAAGATCACTGTCTCAAGTTTAGAGGGATCCTGAGGTCACCGGAGCAACACGAAAGTGCTCCTTGGACCCCAAATCAACTCTAGATGAGAGATTAGTCCCTGGCTTCAACTCAAGAGGAATACGAACATTCCACAAGCCCCTCAAGAGGAGGCTTCTCTCAGCTACAGGTATGTGAGAGGGACCCTGAGTTTGTGGCATCAAGTGGAATGGACACCGAGATGCTCTGACTCGAAAAAAGGCCGGATATACCTGCAGTGAATTGAAAGCAGGCTCATCTTGCATCTCCCAAGACGAAGGGATGTCTGAATCCCCTGTGTAGAACACAGAGAAAGACCTAGTCCTCCGCCTCATCGCGACCGTGGGCCTCATATCCTTTGAAAACTCGAGAGGTCCGCGGAGATCAATGCTTCCAAAGGAGACGACGCCTGACTCCTCTTGAAAATGGATAGGAGTCCCAGGATCCCTGTGGCACGTGGAAAGGAACGCTGGGTCTCCCGCCTCACGTGGAGATGCGTCCCCATTGCCATGCCAAGACTCGAGGAGAATCCCGAGGTGTCCCTCGCACCTAGGCAGGATTTCTGACGTCGCTGAACAAACACGTGTCTGGAAGGGCCCTCCCCATCGTAACTCGAGAATATACCCCAGGTTCCGGCCGCAACTCAAGAAAAACCATGAGACTTCCCCCTCGCCGCTGGATGAGGCCCGATTCCCCTGCACTGCGTGCAGAGCAATTCCGTTTTCCACATCAAACGTGAAAGGAGCCTTGATTTCCTTGATGGCACTCCAGAGAAAACCCAAGATCACTGTCTCAAGTCTAGAGGGATCCTGAGGTCACTGGAGCAACACGAAAGGGCTCCATGGACCCCAAATCAACTCGAGATGAGAGCTTAGTCCCTGGCTTCAAATCGAGAGGAATACCAACTTTCCACAAGCACCTCAAGAGGAGGCTACTCTCAGCTAATTGTATGTGAGAGGGACCCTGAGTTTGTCGCCTCAAGTGGAATGGACACCGAGATGCTCTGACTCGAAGTAAGGCCAGATGTCCCGGCAGTGATTTGAATGCAGGCTCCTTTTGCATCTCCCAAGACGAAGGGTTGTCTGAATCCCCTGTGGAGACCACAGAGAAAGACCTAGTCCTCTGCCTCAACGCAACCGGAGGCCTCATATCCTTTGAAAACTCGAGAGGACCGCGGAGATCAATACTTCCGAAGGAGACGATGCCTGACGCCTCTTGAAAATGGATAGGAGTCCCAGGATCCCTGTGGCACATGGAAAGGGACCCTGGGTCTCCCGCCTCCCGTGGAGACGCGTCCCAATTGCCATGACAAGACTCGAGGAGAATCCCGAGGTGTCCCTCGCACCTAGGAAGGAGTCCTGACGTCGCTGAACAAACACGTGTCTGGAAGGGCCCTCCCCGTCGTAACTCGAGAATATACCCCAGGTTCTGGCCGCAACTCGAGAAAAACCATGAGACTTCCCCCTCGCCGCTGGATGAGGCCCAATTCCCCTGCACTGCATGCAGAGCAATTCCGTGTTCCACTTCAAACGTGAAAGGAGCCTTGATTTCCTTGATGGCACTCCAGAGAAAACCCAAGATCACTGTCTCAAGTCTAGAGGGATCCTGAGGTCACTGGAGCAACACGAAAGGGCTCCGTGGACCCCAAATCAACTCGAGATGAGAGCTTAGTCCCTGGCTTCGACTCAAGAGGAATACCAACTTTCCACAAGCACCTCAAGAGGAGGCTTCTCTCAGCTACAGGTATGTGAGAGGGACCCTGAGTTTGTGGCCTCAAGTGGAATGGACACCGAGATGCTCTGACTCGAAGTAAGGCCGGATATCCCTGCAGTGAATTGAATGCAGGCTCGTCTTACATCTCCCAAGACGAAGGCTTGTCTGAATCCCCTGTGGAGCCCACAGAGAAAGACCTAGTCCTCCGCCTCAACGCGACCGGAGGCCTCACATCCTTTGAAAACTCGAGAGGTCCGCAGAGATCAATACTTCCGAAGGAGACGATGCCTGACTCCTCTTGAAAATGGATAGGAGTCCCAGGATCCCTGTGGCACGTGGAAAGGGACCCTGGGTCTCCCGCCTCACGTGGAGACGCGTCCCAATTGCCATGCCAAGACTCGAGGAGAATCCCGAGGTGTCCCTCGCACCTAGGCAGGAGTCCTGACGTCGCTGAACAAACACGTGTCTGGAAGGGCCCTCCCCGTCGTAACTCGAGAATATACCCCAGGTTCCGGCCGTAACTCGAGAAAAACCATGAGATTTCCCCCTCGCCGCGAGTTGAGGCCCGATTCCCCTGCACTGCGTGCAGAGCAATTCCGTGTTCCACTTCAAACGTGAAAGGAGCCTTGATTTCCTTGATGGCACTCCAGAGAAAACCCAAGATCACTGTCTCAAGTCTAGAGGGATCCTGAGGTCACTGGAGCTACACGAAATGGCTCCGCGGACCCCAAATCAACTCGAGATGAGAGCTTAGTCCCTGGCTTAGACTCAAGAGGAATACCAACTTTACACAAGCCCCTCAAGTGGAGGCTACTCTCAACTAATGGTATGTGAGAGGGACCCTGAGTTTCTGGCCTCAAGTGGAATGGACACCGAGATGCTCTGACTCGAAGTAAGACCAGATATCCCTGCAGTGATTTGAATGCAGGCTCGTCTTGCATCTCCCAAGACGAAGGGTTGTCTGAATCCCCTGTGGAGACCACAGAGAAAGACCTAGTCCTCTGCCTCAACGCAACCGGAGGCCTCATATCCTTTGAAAACTCGAGAGGACCGCGGAGATCAATACTTCCGAAGGAGACGATGCCTGACGCCTCTTGAAAATGGATAGGAGTCCCAGGATCCCTGTGGCACGTGGAAAGGGACCCTGGGTCTCCCGCCTCCCGTGGAGACGCGTCCCAATTGCCATGCCAAGACTCGAGGAGAATCCCGAGGTGTCCCTCGCACCTAGGCAGGAATCCTGACTTCGCTGAACAAACACGTGTCTGGAAGGGCCCTCCCCGTCGTAACTCGAGAATATAACCCAGGTTCCGGCCGCAACTCGAAAAAAACCATGAGCCTTCCCCCTCGCCCCGAGATGAGGCCCGATTCCCCTGCAATGCGTGCAGAGCAATTCCGTGTTCCACATCAAATGTGAAAGGAGCCTTGATTTCCTTGATGGCACTCCAGAGAAAACCCAAGATCACTGTCTCAAGTCTAGAGGGATCCTGAGGTCACTGGAGCAACACGAAAGGGCTCCATGGACGCCAAATCAACTCGAGATGAGAGATTAGTCCCTGGCTTCAAAGCAAGAGGAATACGAACTTTCCACAAGCCCCTCAAGAGGAGGCTTCTCTCAGCTACAGGTATGTGAGAGGGACCCTGAGTTTGTGGCATCAAGTGGAATGGACACCGAGATGCTCTGACTCGAAATAAGGCCGGATATCCCTGCAGTGAATTGAATGCAGGCTCGTCTTGCATCTCCCAAGACGAAGGGTTGTGCGAATCCCCTGTGGAGCCCACAGAGAAAGACCTAGCTAGTCCTCCGCCTCAACGCGACCGGAGGCCTCACATCCTTTGAAAACTCGAGTGGTCCGCGGAGATCAATACTTCCGAAGGAGACGATGCCTGACTCCTCTTGAAAATGGATAGGAGTCCCAGGATCCCTGTGGCACGTGGAAAGGGACCGTGGGTCTCCCGACTCACGTGGAGACGCATCCCAATTGCCATGCCAAGACTTGAGGAGAATCCCGAGGTGTCCCTCGCACCTAGGCAGGAGTCCTGACGTCGCTGAACAAACACGTGTCTGGAAGGGCCCTCCCCGTCGTAACTCGAGAATATACCCCAGGTTCCGGCCGCAACTCGAGAAAAACCATGAGACTTCCCCCTCGCCGCGAGATGAGGCCCGATTCCCCTGCACTGCGTGCAGAGCAATTCCGTGTTCCACATCAAACGTGAAAGGAGCCTTGATTTCCTTGATGGCACTCCAGAGAAAACCCAAGATCACTATCTCAAGTCTAGAGGGATCCTGAGGTCACCGGAGCAACACGAAAGGGCTCCGTGGACCCCAAATCAACTCGAGATGAGAGATTAGTCCCTGGCTTCGACTCAAGAGGAATACCAACTTTCCACAAGCACCTCAAGAGGAGGCTTCTCTCAGCTACAGGTATGTGAGAGGGACCCTGAGTTTGTGGCCTCAAGTGGAATGGTCACCGAGATGCTCTGACTCGAAGTAAGGCCGGATATCCCTGCAGTGAATTGAAAGCAGGCTCATCTTGCATCTCCCAAGACGAAGGGATGTCTGAATCCCCAGTGCAGAACACAGAGAAAGACCTAGTCCTCCGCCTCAACGCGACCGGAGGCCTCACATCCTTTGAAAACTCGAGAGATCTGCAGAGATCAATGCTTCCAAAGGAGACGATGCCTGACTCCTCTTGAAAATGGATAGGAGTCCCAGGATCACTGTGGCACGTGGAAAGGGACCCTGGGTCTCCCGCCTCACGTGGAGACGTGTCCCAATTGCCATGTCAAGACTCGAGGAGAATCCCGAGTTGTTCCTCGCACCTAGGCAGGAGTCCTGACGTCGCTGAACAAACACGTGTCTGGAAGTGCCCTCCCCGTCGTAACTCGAGAATATACCCCAGGTTCCGGCCGCAACTCAAGAAAAACCAGATTTCCCCCTCGCCGCGAGTTGAGGCCCGATTCCCCTGCACTGCATGCAGAGCAATTCCGTGTTCCACATCAAACGTGAAAGGAGCCTTGATTTCCTTGATGGCACTCCAGAGAAAACCCAAGATCGCTGTCTCAAGTCTAGAGGGATCCTGAGGTCACTGGAGCAGCACGAAAGGGCTCCGTGGACCCCAAATCAACTCGAGATGAGAGCTTAGTCCCTGGCTTCGACTCAAGAGGAATACGCACTTTCCACAAGCCCCTCAAGAGGAGGCTTCTCTCAGCTACAGGTATGTGAGAGTCCCCGTGAGTTTGTGGCCTCAAGTGGAATGGACACCGAGATGCTCTGACTCGAAGTAAGGCCGGATATCCCTGCAGTGAATTGAATGCATGCTCGTCTTGCATCTCCCAAGACGAAGGGATGTCTGAATCCCCTGTGGAGACCGCAGAGAAAGACCTAGTCCTCCGCCTCATCGTGACCGGAGGCCTCACATCCTTTGAAAACTCGAGAGGTCTGCAGACATCAATGCTTCCAAAGGAGACGATGCCTGACTCCTCTTGAAAATGGATAGGAGTCCCAGGATCACTGTGGCACGTGGAAAGGGACACTGGGTCTCCCACCTCACGTGGAGACGCGTCCCAATTGCCATGCCAAGACTCGAGGAGAATCCCGAGGTGTCCCTCGCACCTAGGGAGGAGTCCTGAGGTCGCCGAACAAACACGTGTCTCGAAGGGCCCTGCCTGTCGTAACTCGAGAATATACCCCAGGTACCGCCCGCAACTCGAGAAAAACCATGACACTTCCCCCTCGCCGCGAGATGAGGCCCGATTCCCCTGCAATGCGTGCAGAGCAATTCCGTGTTCCACATCAAACGTGAAAGGAGCCTTGATTTCCTTAATTGCACTCCAGAGAAAACCCAAGATAACTGTCTCAAGTCTAGAGGGATCCTGAGGTCACTGTAGCAACACGAAAGGGCTCCGTGGACCCCAAATCAACTCGAGATGAGAGCTTAGTCCCTGGCTTCGACTCAAGAGGAATACCGACTTTCCACAAGCACCTCAAGAGGAGGCTTCTCTCAGCTACAGGTAAGTGAGAGGGACGCTGAGTTTGTGGCCTCAAGTGGAATGGAAACGGAGATGCTCTGACTCGAAGTAAGGCCGGATATCCCTGCAATGAATTGAATGCAGGCTCGTCTTGCAATTCCCAAGACGAAGGGATGTCTGAATCCCCTGTGTAGAACAGAGAGAAAGACCTAGTCCTCCGCCTCAACGCGACCGGAGGCCTCACATCCTTTGAAAACTCGAGAGGTCTGTAGAGATCAATGCTTCCAAAGGAGACGATGCCTGACTCCTCTTGAAAATGGATACGAGTCCCAGGATCACCGTGGCACGTGGAAAGGGACCCTGGGTCTCCCGCCTCACGTGGAGATGCGTCCTAATTGCCATGCCAAGACTCGAGGAGAATCCCGAGGTGTCCCTCGCACCTAGGCAGGAGTCCTGACGTCGCTGAACAAACACGTGTCTGGAAGGGCCCTCCCCGTCGTAACTCGAGAATATACCCCAGGTTCCGGCCGCAACTCGAGAAAAACCATGAGATTTCCCCCTCTCCGCGAGTTGAGGCCCGATTCCCCTGCACTGCATGCAGAGCAATTCCGTGTTCCACATCAAACGTGAAAGGAGCCTTGATTTCCTTGATGGCACTCCAGAGAAGACCCAAGATCACTGTCTCAAGTCTAGAGGGATCCTGAGGTCACTGGAGCAACACGAAAGGGCTCCGTGGACCCCAAATCAACTCGAGATGAGAGCTTAGTCCCTGGCTTAGACTCAAGAGGAATACCAACTTTCCACAAGCACCTCAAGAGGAGGCTTCTCTCAGCTACAGGTATGTGAGAGGGACCCTGAGTTTGTGGCCTCAAGTGGAATGGACACCGAGATGCTCTGACTCGAAGTAAGGCAGGATATCCCTGCAGTGAATTGAATGCAGGCTCGTCTTGCATCTCCCAAGACGAAGGGATGTCTGAATCCCCTGTGGAGACCACAGAGAAAGACCTAGTCCTCCGCTTCATCGCGACCGGAGGCTTCACATCCTTTGAAAACTCGAGAGGTCCGCGGAGATCAATGCTTCCAAAGGAGACGATGCCTGACTCCTCTTGAAAATGGATAGGAGTCCCAGGATCCCTGTGGCACGGGAAAGGGACCCTGGGTCTCCCGCCTCACGTGGAGATGCGTCCAAATTGCCATGCCAAGACTCGAGGAGAATCCCGAGGTGTCCCTCCCACCTAGGCAGGAGTCCTGACGTCGCTGAACAAACACGTGTCTGGAAGGGACCTCCCCGTTGTAACTCGAGAATATACCCCAGGTTCCGGCCGCAACTCGAGAAAAATCATGAGACTTCCCCATCGCCGCGAGATGAGGCCTGATTCCCCTGCCCTGCGTGCAGAGCAATTCCGTATTCCACATCAAAAATGAAAGGAGCCTTGATTTCCTTGATGGCACTCCAGAGAAAACCCAAGATCACTGTCTCAAGTCTAGAGGGATCCTTAGGTCACTGGAGCAACACGAAAGGGCTCCCTGGACCCCAAATCAACTCGAGATGAGAGCTTAGTCCCTGGCTTCAAATCGAGAGGAATACCAACTTTCCACAAGCACCTCAAGAGGAGGCTTCTCTCAGCTAATGGTATGTGAGAGGGACCCTGAGTTTGTCACCTCAAGTGGAATGGACACCGAGATTCTCTGACTCAAAGTAAGGCCAGATATCCCTGCAGTGAATTGAATGCAGGCTCGTCGTGCATCTCCCAAGACGAAGGGATGTCTGAATCCCCTGTGGAGACCACAGAGAAAGACCTAGTCCTCCGCCTCATCGCGACCGGAGGCCTCACATCCTTTGAAAACTCGAGAGGTCCGCGGAGATCAATGCTTCCAAAGGAGACGACGCCTGACTCCTCTTGAAAATGGATAGGAGTCCCAGGATCCCTGTGGCACGGGGAAAGGGACCCTGGTTCTCCCGCCTCACGTGGAGATGCGTCCAAATTGCATGCCAAGACTCGAGGAGAATCCCGAGGTGTCCCTCGCACCTAGGCAGGAGTCCTCACGTCGCTGAACAAACACGTGTCTGGAAGGGACCTCCCCGTCGTAACTCGAGAATATACCCCAGGTTCCGGCCGCAACTCGAGAAAAACCTTGAGACTTCCCCCTCCCCGCGAAATGAGGCCCGATTCCCCTGCACTGAGTGCAGACCAATTCCGTGTTCCACATCAAACGTGAAAGGAGCCTTGATTTCCTTGATGGCACTCCAGAGAAAACCCAAGATCACTGTCTCAAGTCTAGAGGGATCCTGAGGTCACTGTAGCAACATGAAAGGGCTCCATGGACGCCAAATCAACTCGAGATGAGAGATTAGTCCCTGGCTTCGACTCAAGAGGAATACCAACTTTCCACAAGCACCTCAAGAGGAGGCTTCTCTCAGCTACAGGTATGTGAGAGGGACCCTGAGTTGTGGCCTCAAGTGGAATGGACACCGAGATGCTCTGACTTAAAGTAAGGCTGGATATCCCTGCAGTGAAGTGAATGCAGGCTCGTCTGGCATCTCACAAGACGAAGGGATGTCTGAATCCCCTGTGGAGACCACAGAGAAAGACCTAGTCTTCCGCCTCATCGCGACCGGAGGCCTCACATCCTTTGAAAACTCGAGTGGTCCGCGGAGATCAATACTTCCGAAGGAGACGATGCCTGACTCCTCTTGAAAATGGATAGGAGTCCCAGGATCCCTGTGGCACGTGGAAAGGGACCCTGGGTCTCCCGCCTCACGTGGAGACGCGTCCCAATTGCCATGCCAAGACTCGAGGAGAATCCCGAGGTTTCCCTCGCACCTAGGCAGGAGTCCTGAAGTCGCTGAACAAACACGTGTCTGGAAGGGCCCTCCCCATCGTAACTCGAGAATATACCCCAGGTTCCGGCCGCAACTCGAGAAAAACCATGAGATTTCCCCCTCGCCGCGAGTTGAGGCCCGATTCCCCTGCACTGCGTGCAGAGCAATTCCGTGTTCCACTTCAAACGTGAAAGGAGCCTTGATTTCCTTGATGGCACTCCAGAGAAAACCCAAGATCACTGTCTCAAGTCTAGAGGGATCCTGAGGTCACTGGAGCAACACGAAAGGGCTCCGTGGACCCCAAATCAACTCGAGATGAGAGCTTAGTCCCTGGCTTAGACTCAAGAGGAATACCAACTTTCCACAAGCACCTCAAGAGGAGGCTTCTCTCAGCTACAGGTATGTGAGAGGGACCCTGAGTTTGTGGCCTCAAGTGCAATGGAGACCGTGATGCTCTGACTCGAAGTAAGGCCGGATATCCCTGCAGTGAATTGAATGCAGGCTCGTCTTGCATCTCCCAAGACGAAGGGATGTCTGAATCCCCTGTGGAGACCACAGAGAAAGACCTAGTCCTCCGCCTCATCGTGAACGGAGGCCTCACATCCTTTGAAAACTCGAGAGGTCTACAGAGATCAATGCTTCCAAAGGAGACGATGCCTGACTCCTCTTGAAAATGGATAGGAGTCCCAGGATCCCTGTGGCACGTGGAAAGGGACCGTGGGTCTACCGACTCACGTGGAGACGCATCCCAATTGCCATGCCAAGACTTGAGGAGAATCCCGAGGTGTCCCTCGCACCTAGGCAGGAGTCCTCACGTCGCTGAAAAAACACGTGTCTGGAAGGGCCCTCCGCGTCGTAACTCTAGAATATACCCCAGGTTCCGGCCGCAACTCGAGAAAAACCATGAGACTTCCCCCTCGCCGCGAGATGAGGCCCGATTCCCCTGCATTGCGTGCAGAGCAATTCAGTGTTCCACATCAAACGTGAAAGGAGCCTTGATTTCCTTGATGGCACTCCAGAGAAAACCCAAGATCACTATCTCAAGTCTAGAGGGATCCTGAGGTCACCGGAGCAACACGAAAGGGCTCCGTGGACCCCAAATCAACTCGAGATGAGAGCTTAGTCCCTGGCTTCGACTCAAGAGGAATACCAACTTTCCACAAGCACCTCAAGAGGAGGCTTCTCTCAGCTACAGGTATGTGAGAGGGACCCTGAGTTTGTGGCCTCAAGTGGCATGGTCACCGAGATGCTCTGACTCGAAGTAAGGCCGGATATCCCTGCAGTGAATTGAAAGCAGGCTCATCTTGCATATCCCAAGACGAAGGGATGTCTGAATCCCCAGTGCAGAACACAGAGAAAGACCTAGTCCTCCGCGTCAACGCGACCGGAGGCCTCACATCCTTTGAAAACTCGAGAGGTCCGCGGAGATCAATGCTTCCAAAGGAGACGATGCCTGACTCCTCTTGAAAATGGATAGGAGTCCCAGGATCCCTGTGGCACGTGCAAAGGGACCCTGGTTCTCCAGCCTCACGTGGAGATGCGTCCAAATTGCCATGCCAAGACTCGAGGAGAATCCCGAGGTGTCCCTCGCACCTAGGCAGGAGTCCTGACGTCGCTGAACAAACACGTGTCTGGAAGGGACCTCCCCGTCGTAACTCGAGAATATACCCCAGGTTCCGGTCGCAACTCGAGAAAAACCATGAGACTTCCCCCTGCCCGCGAAATGAGGCCCGATTCCCCTGCACTGAGTGCAGACCAATTTCGTGTTCCACATCAAACGTGAAAGGAGCCTTGATTTCCTTAATGGCACTCCAGAGAAAACCCAAGATCACTGTCTCAAGTCTAGAGGGATCCTGAGGTCACTGGAGCAACACGAAAGGGCTCCGTGGACCCCAAATCAACTCGAGATGAGAGCTTAGTCC
Organism: Dama dama; assembly: GCF_033118175.1. Classification (NCBI taxonomy): domain Eukaryota; kingdom Metazoa; phylum Chordata; class Mammalia; order Artiodactyla; family Cervidae; genus Dama; species Dama dama. The sequence continues at coordinate 1,154,747 of NC_083700.1, read as the reverse complement.
CTGGCTTCGACTCAAGAGGAATACAAACTTTCCACAAGCACCTCAAGAGGAGGCTTCTCTCAGCTACAGGTATGTCAGAGGGACCCTGAGTTTGTGGCCTCAAGTGGAATGGACACCGAGATGCTCTGACTCGAACTAAGGCCGGATATCCCTGCAGTGAATTGAATGCAGGCTCGTCTTGCATCTCCCAAGACGAAGGGATGTCTGAATCCCCTGTGGAGACCACAGAGAAAGCCCTAGTCCTCCGCCTCATCGCGACCGGAGGCCTCACATCCTTTGAAAACTCGAGAGGTCTGCAGAGATCAATGCTTCCAAAGGAGACGATGCCTGACTCATCTTGAAAATGGATAGGAGTCCCAGGATCCCTGTGGCACGTGGAAAGGGACACTGGGTCTCCCGCCTCACGTGGAGACGTGTCCCAATTGCCATGCCAAGACTCGAGGAGAATCCCGAGGTATCCCTCGCACCTAGGCAGGAGTCCTGACGTCGCTGAACAAACACGTGTCTGGAAGGGCCCTCCCCGTCGTAACTCGAGAATATACCCCAAGTTCCGGCCGCAACTCGAGAAAAACCATGAGACTTCCGCCTCGCAGCGAGATGAGGCCCGATTCCCCTGCACTGCGTGCAGAACAATTCCGTGTTCCACATTAAACGTGAAAGGAGCCTTGATTACCTTGATGGCACTCCAGAGAAAACCCAAGATCACTGGCTCAATCTAGAGGGATCCAGAGGTCACTGGAGCAACAAGAAAGGGCTCCGGGGACCCCAAATCAACTCGAGATGAGAGCTTAGTCCCTGGCTTCGACTCAAGAGGAATACCAACTTTCCACAAGCACCTCAAGAGGAGGCTTCTCTCAGCTACAGGTATGTGAGAGGGACCCTGAGTTTGTGGCCTCAAGGGGAAAGGACCCCCAGATGCTCGACTCGAAGTAAGGCTGGATATCCCTGCAGTGAATTGAATGCAGGCTTGTCTTGCATCTCCCAAGACGAAGGGATGTCTGAATCCCCTGTGGAGATGACAGAGAAAGAACTAGTTCCCCGCCTCATCGAGAACGGAAGCCTCACATCCTTTGAAAACTCGAGAGGTCCGCCGAGATCAATGCTTCCAAAGGAGACGTTGCCTGACTCTTCTTGAAAATGGATAGGAGTCCCAGGATCCCTGTGGCACGGGGAAAGGGACCCTGGGTCTCCCGCCTCACGTGGAGACGCGTCCCAATTGCCATGCCAAGACTCGAGGAGAATCCCGAGGTGTCCCTCGCACCTAGGCAGGAGTCCTGACGTCGCTGAACAAACACGTGTCTGGAAGGGCCCTCCCCGTCGTAACTCGAGAATATACACCAGTTTCCGGACGCAACTTGAGAAAAACCATGAGACATCCCTCTTGCCGCGAGATGAGGCCCGATTCCCCTGCACTGCGTGCAGAGCAATTCCGTCTTCCACATCAAACGTGAAAGGAGCCTTGATTTCCTTGATGACACTCCAGAGAAAACCAAGATCACTGTCTCAAGTCTAGATGGATCCTGAGGTCACTGGAGCAACACGAAAGGGCTCCGTGGACCCCAAATCAACTCGAGATGAGAGCTTAGTCCCTGGCTTCGACTCAAGAGGAATACCAACTTTCCACAAGCACCTCAAGAGGAGGCTTCTCTCAGCTACAGGTATGTGAGAGGGACCCTGATTTTGTGGCCTCAAGTGGAATGGACACTGAGATGCTCTGACTCGAAGTAAGGCCGGATATCCCTGCAGTGAATTGAATGCAGGCTCGTCTTGCATCTCCCAAGACGAAGGGATGTCTGAATCCCCTGTGGAGACGACACAGAATGAAGTAGTCTTCCGCCTCATCGCGTCCGGAGGCCTCACATCCTTTGAAAACTCGAGATGTCCACGGAGATCAATGCTTCCAAAGGAGACGATGCCTGACTCCTCTGGAAATTGGATAGGAGTCCCAGGATCCGTGTGGCACGTGGAAAGGGACCCTGGGTCTCCTGCCTTAAGTGGAGACGCGTCCCAATTGCCATGCCAAGACTCGAGGAGAATCCCGAGGTGTCCCTCGCACCTAGGCAGGAGTCCTGACGTCGCTGAAAAAACACGTATCTGGAAGGGCCCTCCCCGTCGTAACTCGAGAATATACCCCAGGTTTTGGCCGCAACTCGAGAAAAACCATGAGATTTTCCCCGCGCCGCGAGTTGAGGCCCGATTCCCCTGCACTGCATGCAGAGCAATTCCGTGTTCCACATCAAAGGTGAAAGGAGCCTTGATTTCCTTGATGGCACTCCAGAGAAAACCCAAGATCACTGTCTCAAGTCTAGAGGGATCCTGAGGTCACTGGACCAACAGGAAAGGGCTCCGTGGACCCCAAATCAACTCGAGATGAGAGCTTAGTCCCTGGCTTCGACTCAAGAGGAATACCAACTTTCCACCAGCACCTCAAGAGGAGGCTTCTCTCAGCTACAGGTATGTGAGAGGGACCCTGAGTTTGTGGCCTCAAGTGGAATGGACACCCAGATGCTTTGACTCGAAGTAAGGCCGGATATCTCTGCAGTGAATTGAATGCAGGCTCGTCTTGCATCTCCCAAGACGAAGGGATGTCTGAATCCCCTGTGGAGTCGACAGAGAAAGACCGAGTTCTCCGCCTCATCGCGAGCGGAGGCCTCACATCCTTTGAAAACTCGAGAGGTCCACGGAGAACAATGCTTCCAAAGGATACAATGCCTGATTCCTCTTGAAAATGGATAGGAGTCCCAGGATCCCTGTGGCACGTGAAAAGGGACGCTGGGTCTCCCGCCTCACATGGAGACGCATCCCAATTGCCATGCCAAGACTCGAGGAGAATCCCGAGGTGTCCCTTGCACCTAGGCAGGAGTCCTGACGTCGCTGAACAAACACGTGTCTGGAAGGGCCCTCCCCGTCGTAACTCGAGAATATACCCCAGGTTCCGGCCGCAACTCGAAAAAAAACTTGAGACTTCCCCCTCGACGCGAGATGAGGCCCAATTCCCCTGCACTGCGTGCAGAGCCATTCCGTGTTCCACATCAAACGTGAAAGGAGCCTTGATTTCCTTGATGGCACTCCAGAGAAAACCCAAGATCACTGTCTCAAGTCTAGAGGGATCCTGAAGTCTCTGGAGCAACACGAAAGGGCTCCGTGGACCCCAAATCAACTCGAGATGAGAGCTTAGTCCCTGGCTTCGACTCAAGAGGAATACCAAGTTTCCACAAGCACCTCAAGAGGAGGCTTCTCTCAGCTACAGGTATGTGAGAGGGCCCCTGAGTTTGTGCCCTCAAGTGGAATGGACACCGAGATGCTCTGACTCGAAGTAAGGCCAGATATCCCTGCAGTGAATTGAATGCAGGCTCGTCTTGCATCTCTCAAGACGAAGGGTTGTCTGAAACCCCTGTGGAGACCTCAGAGAAAGACCTAGTCCTCCGCCTCCTCGTGACCGGAGGGCTCACATCCTTTGAAAACTCGAGAGGTCTGCAGAGTTCAATGCTTCCAAAGGAGACGATGCCTGACTCCTCTTGAAAATGGATAGGAGTCCCAGGATCTCTGTGGCACGTGGAAAGGGACCCTGGGTCTCCCGCCTCACGTGGAGACGCGTCCCAATTGCCATGCCAAGACTCGAGGAGAATCCCGAGGAGTCCCTCGCACATAGGCAGGAGTCCTGACGTCGCTGAACAAACACGTGTCTGGAAGGGCCCTCCCCGTCGTAACTCGAGAATGTACCCCAGGTTCCGGCCGCAACTCGAAAAAAACCGTGAGACTTAACCCTCGCCGCGAGATGAGGCCCGATTCCCCTGCACTGCGTGCAGAGCAATTCCGTGTTCCACATCAAACGTGAAAGGATCTTTGATTTCCTTGATGACACTCCAGAGAAAACCCAAGATCACTGTCTCAAGTCTAGAGGGATAATGAGGTCACTGGAGCAACACGAAAGGGCTCCGTGGACCCCAAATCAACTGGAGATGAGAGCTTAGTCCCTGGCTTTGACTCAAGAGGAATACCAACTTTCCAAAAGCACTTCAAGAGGAGGCTTCTCTCAGCTACAGGTATGTGAGAGGGACCGTGAGTTTGTGGCCTCAAGTGGAATGGACACTGAGATGCTCTGACTCGAAGTAAGGCCGGATATCCCTGCAGTGAATTGAATGAAGCCTCGTCTTGCATCTCCCAAGATGAAGGGATGTCGGAATCCCCTGTGGAGACGACAGAGAAAGACCTAGTCCTCAGCCTCATCACGACCGAAGGCCTCACATCTTTTGAAAAGTCGAGAAGTCTGCGGAGATAAATGCTTCCAAAGGAGATGATGCCTGACTCCTCTTGAAAATGGATAGGAGTCCCAGGATCCCTATGGCACGTGGAAAGGGACCCTGGGTCTCCCGCCTCACGTGGACACGTGTCCCAATTGCCATGCGAAGACTCGAGGAGAATCCCGAGGTGTCCCTCGCACCTAGGCAGGAGTCCTCACGGCGCTGAACAAACAAGTGTATGGAAGGGCCCTGCCCGTCGTAACTCGAGAATAGACCCCAGGTTCCGGCCGCAACTCGAGAAAAACCATGAGACTTCCCCCTCGCCGCGAGATGAGGCCCGATTCCCCTGCACTGCGTCCAGAGCAATTCCGTGTTCCACATCAAACCTGAAAGGAGCCTTGATTTCCTTGATGACACTCCAGGGAAAACCCAAGATCACTGTCTCAAGTCTATAGGGATAATGAGGTCACTGGAGCAACACGAAAGGGCTCCGTGGACCCCAAATCAACTCGAGATGAGAGCTTAGTCCCTGGCTTCGACTCAAGAGGAATACCAACTTTCCACAAGCACCTCAAGAGGAGGCTTCTCTCAGCTACAGGTATGTGAGAGGGACCCTGAGTTTGTGGCCTCACTTGGAATGGACACTGAGATGCTCTGACTCGAAGTAAGGCCGGATATCCCTGCAGTGAAGTGAAGGCAGGCTCGTCTTTCATCTCCCAAGACGAAGGGATGTCTGAATCCCCTCTGGAGACCACAGAGAAAGACCTAGTCCTCCGCCTCAACGCGAACAGAGGCCTCACATCCGTTGAAAACTCGAGAGGTCCGCGGAGATCAATGCTTCCAAAGGAGACAATACCTGACTCCTCTTGAAAATGGATAGGAGTCCCAGGATCCCTGTGGCACGTGGAAAGGGACACTGGTTCTCCCGCCTCATGTGGAGATGCGTCCCAATTGCCATGCCAAGACTCGAGGAGAATCCCGAGGTATCCCTCGCACCTAGGCAGGAGTCCTGACGTCGCTGAACAAACACGTGTCTGGAAGGGCCCTCCCCGTCGTAACTCGAGAATATACCCCAGGTTCCGGCCGCAACTCGAGAAAAACCATGAGACTTCCCCCTCGCCGCGAGATGAGGCCCGATTCCCCTGCGCTGAGTGCAGAGCAATTCCGTGTTCCACATCAAACGTGAAAGGAGCCTTGATTTCCTTGATGCCACACCAGAGAAAACCCAAACTCACTGTCTCAAGTCTAGAGGGATCCTGAGGTCACTGGAGCAACACGAAAGGGCTCCGTGGACCCCAAATCAACTCGAGATGAGAGCTTAGTCCCTGGCTTCAACTCAAGAGGAATACCAACTTTCCACAAGCACCTCAAGAGGAGGCTTCTCTCAGCTACAGGTATGTGAGAGGGACCCTGAGTTTGTGGCCTCAAGTGGAATGGACACCGAGATGCTCTGACTCGAAGTGAGGCCGGATATCGCTGCAGTGAATTGAATGCAAGCTCGCCTTGCATCTCCCAAGACGAAGGGATGTCTGAATCCCCTGTGGAGACCACAGAGAAAGACCTAGTTCTCCGCCTCATCGCGACCGGAGGCCTCACATCCTTTGAAAACTCGAGAGGCCCACGGAGATCAATGGTTCCAAAGGAGACGATGCCTAACTCCTCATGAAAATGGTTAGGAGTCCCAGGATCCCTGTGGCACGTGGAAAGGGACCCTGGGTCTCCCGCGTCACGTGGAGACGCGTCCCAATTGCCATGCCAAGACTCGAAGAGAATCCCGATGTGTCACTCGAACCTAGGTAGGAGTCCAGACGTCGATGAACAAACACGTGTCTGGAAGGGCCCTCCCCGTCGTAACTCGAGAATAGACCCCAGGTTCCGACCGCAACACGAGAAAAACCATGAGACTTCCCCCTCGCCGCGAGATGAGGCCCGATTACCCTTCCCTGCGTCCAGAGCAATTCCGTGTTCCACATCAAACGTGAAAGGAGCTTTGATTTCCTTGATGACACTCCAGAGAAAACCCAAGATCACTGTCTCAAGTCTAGAGGGATCCTGAGGTCACTGGAGCAACACGAAAGGGCTCCGTCGACCCCAAATCAACTCGAGATAAGAGATTAGTCCCTAACTTCGACTCAAGAGGAATACCAACTTTCCACAAGCACCTCAAGAGGAGGCTTCTCTCAGCTACAGGTATGTGAGAGGGACCCTGAGTTTGTGGCCTCAAGTGGAATGGACACCGAGATGCTCTGACTCGAGGTAAGGCCGGATATCCCTGCAGTGAATTGAATGCAGGCTCGTCGTGCATCTCCGAAGACGAAGGGATGTCTGAATCCCCTGTGGAGGCCACAGAGAAAGACCTAGTCCTCCGCCTCATCGCGACCGGAGGCCTCACATCCTTTTAAAACTCGAGAGGTCCACGGAGATCAATGCTTTCAAAGGAGACGATGCCTGACTCCTCTTGAAAATGGATAGGAGTCCCAGGATCCCTGTGGCACGTGGAAAGGGACCCTGGGTCTCCCGCTTCACGTGGAGTCGCGTCCCAATTGCCATGCCAAGACTCGAGGAGAATCCCGAGGTGTCCCTCGCACCTAGTTCGGAGTCCTTGCGTCGCTGAACAAACACGTGTCTGGAAGGGGCCTCCCCGTCGTAACTCGAGAATATACCCCAGGTTCCGGCCGCAACTCAAGAAAAACCATGAGACTTCCCCCTCGCCGCGAGATGAGGCCCGATTCCCCTGCACTGCGTGCAGAGCAATTCCGTGTTCCACATCAAACGTGAAAGGAGCCTTGATTTCCTTCATGCCACTACAGAGAAAACCCAAACTCACTGTCTCCAGTCTAGAGGGATCCTGAGGTCACTGGAGAAACACGAAAGGGCTCCGTGGACCCCAAATCAACTGGAGATGAAAGCTTAGTCCCTGGCTTTTACTCAAGAGGAATACCAACTTTCCAAAAGCACTTCAAGAGGAGGCTTCTCTCAGCTACAGGTATGTGAGAGGGACCGTGAGTTTGTGGCCTCAAATGGAATGGACACTGAGATGCTCTGACTCGAAGTAAGGCCGGATATCCCTGCAGTGAATTGAATGAAGCCTCGTCTTGCATCTCCCAAGATGAAGGGATGTCGGAATCCCCTGTGGAGACGACAGAGAAAGACCTAGTCCTCAGCCTCATCACGACCGGAGGCCTCACATCTTTTGAAAAGTCGAGAAGTCTGCGGAGATAAATGCTTCCAAAGGAGACGATGCCTGACTCCTCTTGAAAATGGATAGGAGTCCCAGGATCCCTATGGCACGTGGAAAGGGACCCTGGGTCTCCCGCCTCACGTGGAGACGTGTCCCAATTGCCATGCGAAGACTCGAGGAGAATCCCGAGGTGTCCCTCACACCTAGGCAGGAGTCCTCACGTCGCTGAACAAACACGTGTCTGGAAGGGCCCTCCCCGTCGTAACTCGAGAATATACCCCAGGTTCCGGCCGTAACTCGAGAGAAACCATGAGACTTCCCCCTCGCCGCGAGATGAGTCCCGATTAACCTGCACTGCGTGCAGAGCAATTCCGTGATCCACATCAAACGTGAAAGGAGCCTTGATTTCCTTGATGCCACTCCAGAGAAAACCCAAAGTCACTGTCTGAAGTCTAGAGGGATCCTGAGGTCACTGGAGCAACAGAAAGGGCTCCGTGGACCCCAAATCAACTCGAGATGAGAGCTTAATCCCTGGCTTCGACTCAAGAGGTATACCAAGTTTCCACAAGCACCTCAAGATGAGGCTTTTCTCAGCTACATGTATGTGAGAGGTACCCTGAGTTTGTGGCCTCAAGTGGAATGGACACCGAGATGCTCTGACTCGAAGTAAGGCCGGATATCCCTGCAGTGAATTGAATGCAAGCTCGTCTTGCATCTCCCAAGACGAAGGGATGTCTGAATCCCCTGTGGAGACCAGAGAGAAAGACCTAGTTCCCCGCCTCATCGCGACCGGAGGCCTCACATCCTTTGAAAACTCGAGAGGTCCGCGGAGATCAATGTTTCCAAAGGAGACGATGCCAGACTCCTCTTGAAAATGGATAGGAGTCCCAGGATCACTGTGGCACGTGGAAAGGGACCATGGGTCTCCCGCGTCACGTGGAGATGCGTCCCAATTTCCATGCCAAGACTCGAGGAGAATCCCGAGGTGTCCCTCGCACCTAGGCAGGAGTCCTGACGTCGCTGAACAAACAGGTGTCTGGAAGGGCCCTCCCCTTCGTAACTCGAGAATATACCCCAGGTTCCGGCCGCAACTCGAGAAAAACCATGAGACTTCCCCCTCGCCGCTGGATGAGGCCCGATTCCCCTGCACTGCGTGCAGAGCAATTCCGTGTTCCACATCAAACGTGAAAGGAGCCTTGATTTCCTTGATGCCACACCAGAGAAAACCCAAACTCACTGTCTCAAGTCTAGAGGGATCCTGAGGTCACTGGAGCAACACGAAAGGGCTCCGTGGACCCCAAATCAACTCGAGATGAGAGCTTAGTCCCTGGCTTCAACTCAAGAGGAATACCAACTTTCCACAAGCACCTCAAGAGGAGGCTTCTCTCAGCTACAGGTATGTGAGAGGGACCCTGAGTTTGTGGCCTCAAGTGGAATGGACACCGAGATGCTCTGACTCGAAGTGAGGCCGGATATCGCTGCAGTGAATTGAATGCAAGCTCGCCTTGCATCTCCCAAGACGAAGGGATGTCTGAATCCCCTGTGGAGACCACAGAGAAAGACCTAGTTCTCCGCCTCATCGCGACCGGAGGCCTCACATCCTTTGAAAACTCGAGAGGCCCACGGAGATCAATGGTTCCAAAGGAGACGATGCCTAACTCCTCTTGAAAATGGTTAGGAGTCCCAGGATCCCTGTGGCACGTGGAAAGGGACCCTGGGTCTCCCGCGTCACGTGGAGACGCGTCCCAATTGCCATGCCAAGACTCGAAGAGAATCCCGATGTGTCACTCGAACCTAGGTAGGAGTCCAGACGTCGATGAACAAACACGTGTCTGGAAGGGCCCTCCCCGTCGTAACTCGAGAATAGACCCCAGGTTCCGACCGCAACACGAGAAAAACCATGAGACTTCCCCCTCGCCGCGAGATGAGGCCCGATTACCCTTCCCTGCGTCCAGAGCAATTCCGTGTTCCACATCAAACGTGAAAGGAGCTTTGATTTCCTTGATGACACTCCAGAGAAAACCCAAGATCACTGTCTCAAGTCTAGAGGGATCCTGAGGTCACTGGAGCAACACGAAAGGGCTCCGTCGACCCCAAATCAACTCGAGATAAGAGATTAGTCCCTAACTTCGACTCAAGAGGAATACCAACTTTCCACAAGCACCTCAAGAGGAGGCTTCTCTCAGCTACAGGTATGTGAGAGGGACCCTGAGTTTGTGGCCTCAAGTGGAATGGACACCGAGATGCTCTGACTCGAGGTAAGGCCGGATATCCCTGCAGTGAATTGAATGCAGGCTCGTCGTGCATCTCCGAAGACGAAGGGATGTCTGAATCCCCTGTGGAGGCCACAGAGAAAGACCTAGTCCTCCGCCTCATCGCGACCGGAGGCCTCACATCCTTTTAAAACTCGAGAGGTCCACGGAGATCAATGCTTTCAAAGGAGACGATGCCTGACTCCTCTTGAAAATGGATAGGAGTCCCAGGATCCCTGTGGCACGTGGAAAGGGACCCTGGGTCTCCCGCTTCACGTGGAGTCGCGTCCCAATTGCCATGCCAAGACTCGAGGAGAATCCCGAGGTGTCCCTCGCACCTAGGTCGGAGTCCTTGCGTCGCTGAACAAACACGTGTCTGGAAGGGGCCTCCCCGTCGTATCTCGAGAATATACCCCAGGTTCCGGCCGCAACTCAAGAAAAACCATGAGACTTCCCCCTCGCCGCGAGATGAGGCCCGATTCCCCTGCACTGCGTGCAGAGCAATTCCGTGTTCCACATCAAACGTGAAAGGAGCCTTGATTTCCTTCATGCCACTACAGAGAAAACCCAAACTCACTGTCTCCAGTCTAGAGGGATCCTGAGGTCACTGGAGAAACACGAAAGGGCTCCGTGGACCCCAAATCAACTGGAGATGAAAGCTTAGTCCCTGGCTTTTACTCAAGAGGAATACCAACTTTCCAAAAGCACTTCAAGAGGAGGCTTCTCTCAGCTACAGGTATGTGAGAGGGACCGTGAGTTTGTGGCCTCAAATGGAATGGACACTGAGATGCTCTGACTCGAAGTAAGGCCGGATATCCCTGCAGTGAATTGAATGAAGCCTCGTCTTGCATCTCCCAAGATGAAGGGATGTCGGAATCCCCTGTGGAGACGACAGAGAAAGACCTAGTCCTCAGCCTCATCACGACCGGAGGCCTCACATCTTTTGAAAAGTCGAGAAGTCTGCGGAGATAAATGCTTCCAAAGGAGACGATGCCTGACTCCTCTTGAAAATGGATAGGAGTCCCAGGATCCCTATGGCACGTGGAAAGGGACCCTGGGTCTCCCGCCTCACGTGGAGACGTGTCCCAATTGCCATGCGAAGACTCGAGGAGAATCCCGAGGTGTCCCTCACACCTAGGCAGGAGTCCTCACGTCGCTGAACAAACACGTGTCTGGAAGGGCCCTCCCCGTCGTAACTCGAGAATATACCCCAGGTTCCGGCCGTAACTCGAGAGAAACCATGAGACTTCCCCCTCGCCGCGAGATGAGTCCCGATTAACCTGCACTGCGTGCAGAGCAATTCCGTGATCCACATCAAACGTGAAAGGAGCCTTGATTTCCTTGATGCCACTCCAGAGAAAACCCAAAGTCACTGTCTGAAGTCTAGAGGGATCCTGAGGTCACTGGAGCAACAGAAAGGGCTCCGTGGACCCCAAATCAACTCGAGATGAGAGCTTAATCCCTGGCTTCGACTCAAGAGGTATACCAAGTTTCCACAAGCACCTCAAGATGAGGCTTTTCTCAGCTACATGTATGTGAGAGGTACCCTGAGTTTGTGGCCTCAAGTGGAATGGACACCGAGATGCTCTGACTCGAAGTAAGGCCGGATATCCCTGCAGTGAATTGAATGCAAGCTCGTCTTGCATCTCCCAAGACGAAGGGATGTCTGAATCCCCTGTGGAGACCAGAGAGAAAGACCTAGTTCCCCGCCTCATCGCGACCGGAGGCCTCACATCCTTTGAAAACTCGAGAGGTCCGCGGAGATCAATGTTTCCAAAGGAGACGATGCCAGACTCCTCTTGAAAATGGATAGGAGTCCCAGGATCACTGTGGCACGTGGAAAGGGACCATGGGTCTCCCGCGTCACGTGGAGATGCGTCCCAATTTCCATGCCAAGACTCGAGGAGAATCCCGAGGTGTCCCTCGCACCTAGGCAGGAGTCCTGACGTCGCTGAAGAAACAAGTGTCTGGAAGGGCCCTCCCCTTCGTAACTCGAGAATATACCCCAGGTTCCGGCCGCAACTCGAGAAAAACCATGAGACTTCCCCCTCGCCGCTGGATGAGGCCCGATTCCCCTGCACTGCGTGCAGAGCAATTCCGTGTTCCACATCAAACGTGAAAGGAGCCTTGATTTCCTTGATAGCACTCCAGAGAAAACCCAAGATCACTGTCTCAAGTCTAGAGGGATCTTGAGGTCACTGGAGCAACACGAATGGGCTCCATGGACCCCAAATCAACTCGAGATGAGAGCTGAGTCCCTGGCTTCGACTCAAGAGGAATACCAACTTTCCACAAGCACCTCAAGAGGAGGCTTCTCTCAGCTACAGGTATGTGAGAGGGACCCTGAGTTTGTGGCCTCAAGTGGAATGGACACCGAGATGCTCTGACTCGAAGTAAGGCCGGATATCCCTGCAGTGAATTGAATGTAGGCTCGTCTTGCATCTCCCAAGACGAAGTGATGTCTGAATCCCCTGTGGAGACCACAGAGAAAGAACTAGTTCCCCGCCTCATCGAGACCGTAGGCCTCACATCCTTTGAAAACTCGAGAGATCCGCCGAGATCAGTGCTTCCAAAGGAGACGATGCCTGACTCTTCTTGAAAGTGGATAGGAGTCCCAGGATCCCTGTGGCACGGGGAAAGGGACCCTGGGTCTCCCGCCTCACGTGGAGACGCATCCCAATTGCCATGCCAAGACTCGAGGAGAATCCCGAGGTGTCCCTCGCACCTAGGCAGGAGTCCTGACGTCGCTGAACAAACACGTGTCTGGAAGGGCCCTCCCCGTCGTAACTCGAGAATATACCCCAGGTTCCGGCCGCAACTTGAGAAAAACCATGAGACATCCCCCTTGCCGCGAAATGAGGCCCGATTCCCCTGCACTGCGTGCAGAGCAATTCCGTGTTCCACATCAAACTTGAAAGGAGCCTTGATTTCCTTGATGGCACTCCAGAGAAAACCCAAGATCACTGTCTCAAGTCTAGAGGGATCCTGAGGTCACTGGAGCAACACGAAAGGCCTCCGTCGACCCCAAATCAACTCGAGATGAGAGCTTAGTCCCTGGCTTCGACTCAAGAGGAATACCAACTTTCCACAAGTACCTCAAGAGGAAGCTTCTCTCAGCTACAGGTATGTGAGAGGGACCCTGAGTTTGTGGCCTCAAGTGGAAAGGACACCAAGATGCTCTGACTCGAAATAAGCCCGGATATCCCTGCAGTGAATTGAATGCAGGCTCGTCTTGCATCTCCCAAGACGAAGGGATGTCTGAATCCCCTGTGGAGACGACAGAGAAAGACCTAGTCCTCAGCCTCATCGCGACCGGAGGCCTCACATCCTATGAGAACTTGAGAGGTGTGCGGAGATCAATGCTTCCAAAGGAGACGATGCCTGACTCCTCTTGAAAATGGATAGGAGTCCCAGGATCCCTGTGGCACGTGGAAAGGGACCCTGGGTCTCCCGCCTCACGAGGAGACGCGTACCAATTGCCATGCCAAGACTCGAGGAGAATACCGAGGTGTCCCTCACACCTAGGCAGGAATCCTGACATCGCTGAAAAAACACGTGTCTTGAAGGGCCCTCCCCGTCGTAACTCGAGAATATACCCCAGGTTCCGGCCACAACTCGAGAAAAACCATGAGACTTCCCCCTCGCCGCGAGATGAGGCCCGATTCCCCTGCACTGTGTGCAGAGCAATTCCGTGTTCCACATTAAACGTGAAACGAGTCTTGATTTCCTTGATGGCACTCCAGAGAAAACCCAAGATCACTGTCTCAAGTCTAGAGGGATCCTGAGGTCAATGGAGCAACACGAAAGGGCTCCGTGCACCACAAATCAACTCGAGATGAGAGCTTAGTCCCTGGCTTCGACTCAAGAGGAATACCAACTTTCCACAAGCACCTCAAGAGGAGGCTTCTCTCAGCTACAGGTATGTGAGAGGGACACTGAATTTGTGGCCTCAAGTGTAATGGACACCGAGATGATCTGACTCAATGTAAGGCCGGATATCCCAGCAGTGAATTGAATGCAGGCTCGTCTTTCATCTCTCAAGACGAAGGGATGTCTGAATCCCCTGTGGAGACGATAGAGAAAGACCTAGTCCTCCGCTTCATCGCGACCGGAGGCCTCACTTCCTTTGAAAACACGAGAGGCCTGCGGAGATCAATGCTTCCAAAGGAAACAATGCCTGACTCCTCTTGAAAATGGATAGGCGTCCCAGGATCCCGGTGGCACGTGGAAAGGGACCCTGGGACTCCCGCCTCACGTGGAGACGCGTCCCAATTGCCATGCCAAGACTCGAGGAGAATCCCGAGGTGTCCCTCGCACCTAGGCAGGAGTCCTGACGTCGCTGAACAAACACGTGTCTGGAAGGGCCCTCCCCGTCGTAACTCGAGAATATACCCCAGGTTCCGGCCGCAACTTGAGAAAAACCATGAGACTTCCCCCTCGCCGCGAGATGAGGCCCGATTCCCCTGCACTGTGTGCAGAGCAATTCCGTGTTCCACATTAAACGTGAAACGAGCCTTGATTTCCTTGATGGCACTCCAGAGAAAACCCAAGATCACTGTCTCAAGTCAAGAGGGATCCTGAGGTCACTGGAGCAACACCAAAAGGCTCCGTGGACCCCAAATCAACTCGTGATGAGAGCTTAGTCCCTGGCTTCGACTCAAGAGGAATACCAACTTTCCACAAGCACCTCAAGAGGAGGCTTCTCGCAGCTACAGGTATGTGAGAGGGACCCTGAGTTTGTGGCCTCAAGTGGAATGGACACCGAGATGCTCTGACTCGAAGTAAGGCCGGATATCCCTGCAGTGAATTGAATGTAGGCTCGTCTTGCATCTCCCAAGACGAAGTGATGTCTGAATCCCCTGTGGAGACCACAGAGAAAGAACTAGTTCCCCGCCTCATCGAGACCGAAGGCCTCACATCCTTTGAAAAGTCGAGAGATCCGCCGAGATCAGTGCTTCCAAAGGAGACGATGCCTGACTCTTCTTGAAAGTGGATAGGAGTCCCAGGATCCCTGTGGCACGGGGAAAGGGACCCTGGGTCTCCCGCCTCACGTGGAGACGCATCCCAATTGCCATGCCAAGACTCGAGGAGAATCCCGAGGTGTCCCTCGCACCTAGGCAGGAGTCCTGACGTCGCTGAACAAACACGTGTCTGGAAGGGCCCTCCCCGTCGTAACTCGAGAATATACCCCAGGTTCCGGCCGCAACTTGAGAAAAACCATGAGACATCCCCCTTGCCGCGAGATGAGGCCCGATTCCCCTGCACTGCGTGCAGAGCAATTCCGTATTCCACATCAAACTTGAAAGGAGACTTGATTTCCTTGATGGCACTCCAGAGAAAACCCAAGATCACTGTCTCAAGTCTAGAGGGATCCTGAGGTCACTGGAGCAACACGAAAGGCCTCCGTCGACCCCAAATCAACTCGAGATGAGAGCTTAGTCCCTGGCTTCGACTCAAGAGGAATACCAACTTTCCACAAGCACCTCAAGAGGAGGCTTCTCTCAGCTACAGGTATGTGAGAGGGAGCCTGATTTTGTGGCCTCAAGTGGAATGGACACCGAGATGTTCTGACTCGAAGTAAGGCCGGATATCCCTGCAGTGAATTGAATGTAGGCTCGTCTAGCATCTCCCAAGACGAAGGGATGTCTGAATCCCCTGTGGAGACGACAGAGAAAGAAGTAGTCCTCCGCCTCATCGCGTCCGGAGGCCTCACATCCTTTGAAAACTCGAGAGGTCTGCGGAGATCAATGCTTCCAAAGGAGACGATGCCTGACACCTCCAGAAAATGGATATGAGTCCCCGGATCCCTGTGGCACGTGGAAAGGGACCCTGGGTCTCCCGCCTCACGTGGAGACGCGTCCCAATTGCCATGCCAAGACTCGAGGAGAATCCAGAGGTGTCCCTCGCACCTAGGCAGGAGTCCTGACGTCGCTGAACAAACACGTGTCTGGAGGGCCCTCCCCGTCGTAACTCAAGAATATACCCCAGGTTCGAGCCGCAACTCGAGAAAAACCATGAGATTTCCCCCTCGCCGCGAGTTGAGGCCCGATTCCCCTGCACTGCGTGCAGAGCCATTCCGTGTTCCTCATCAAACGTGAAAGGAGCCTTGATTTCCTTGATGGCACTCCAGAGAAAACCCAAGATCACTGTCTCAAGTCTAGAGGGATCCTGAAGTCACTGGAGCAACCCGAAAGGGCTCCGTGGACCCCAAATCAACTCGAGATGAGAGCTTAGTCCCTGGCTTCGACTCAAGAGGAATACCAAGTTTCCACAAGCACCTCAAGAGGAGGCTTCTCTCAGCTACAGGTATGTGAGAGGGCCCCTGAGTTTGTGCCCTCAAGTGGAATGGACACCGAGATGCTCTGACTCGAAGTAAGGCCGGATATCCCTGCAGTGAATTGAATGCAGGCTCGTCTTGCATCTCTCAAGACGAAGGGATGTCTGAATCCCCTGTGGAGACCTCAGAGAAAGACCTAGTCCTCCGCCTCATCGTGACCGGAGGGCTCACATCCTTTGAAAACTCGAGAGGTCTGCAGAGATCAATGCTTCCAAAGGAGACGATGCCTGACTCCTCTTGAAAATGGATAGGAGTCCCAGGATCCCTGTGGCACGTGGAAAGGGACCCTGGGTCTCCCGCCTCACGTGGAGTCGCGTCCCAATTGCCATGCCAAGACTCGAGGAGAATCCCGAGGTGTCCCTCGCACCTAGGCCGGAGTCCTGACGTCGCTGAACAAACACGTGTCTGGAAGGGCCCTCCCCGTCGTAACTGGAGAATATACCCCAGGTTCCGGCCGCAACTCGAGAAAAACCATGAGACTTCCCCCTCGCCGCGAGATGAGGCCCGATTCCCCTGCACTGCATGCAGAGCAATTCCGTGTTCCACATCAAACGTGAAAGGAGCCTTGATTTCCTTGATTGCACTCCAGAGAAAACCCAAGATCACTGTCTCAAGTCTAGAGGGATCTTGAGGTCACTGGAGCAACACGAAAGTGATCCGTGGAACACAAATCAACTCGAGATGAGAGCTGAGTCCCTGGCTTCGACTCAAGAGGAATACCAACTTTCCACAAGCACCTCAAGAGGAGGCTTCTCTCAGCTACAGGTATGTGAGAGGGACCCTGAGTTTGTGGCCTCAAGTGGAATGGACACCGAGATGCTCTGACTCGAAGTAAGGCCGGATATCCCTGCAGTGAATTGAATGCAGGCTCGTATTCCATCTCCCAAGACGAAGGGGTGTCTGAATCCCATGTGGAGGCCACAGGGAAAGACTTAGTCCTCCGCCTCACCTCGACAAGAGGCCTCACATCCTTTGAAAACTCGAGAGGTCCACGGAGATCAATGATTCCAAAGGAGAGGATGCCTGACGCCCCTTGAAAATGGATAGGAGTCCCAGGATAACTGTGGCACGTGGAAAGGGACCCTGGGTCTCCCGGCTCACGTGGAGACGCGTCCCAATTGCCATGCCAAGACTCGAGGAGAATCCCGAGGTGTCCCTCGCACCTAGGCAGGAGTCCTGACGTCGCTGAACAAACACGATCTGGAAGGTCCCTCCCCGTCGTAACTCGAGAATATACCCCAGGTTCCGGCCGCAACTCGAGAAAAACCATAGGACTTCCGCCTCGCAGCGAGATGAGGCCCGATTCCCCTGCACTGCGTGCAGAGCAATTCCGTGTTCCACATCAAACATGAAAGGAGCCTTGATTTCCTGGATGGCACTCCAGAGAAAACCCAAGATCACTGTCTCAAGTCTAGAGGGATCCTGAGGTCACTGGAGCAACACGAAAGGGCTCCGTGGACCCCAAATCAACTCGAGATGAGAGCTTAGTCCCTGGCTTCGACTCAAGAGGAATACCAACTTTCCACAAGCACCTCAAGAGGAGGCTTCTCTCAGCTACAGGTATGTGAGAGGGACCCTGAGTTTGTAGCCTCAAGTGAAATGGACACCGAGATGCTCTGACTCGAAGTAAGGCCGGATATCCCTGCAGTGAATTGAATGCAGGCTCGTCTTGCATCTCCCAAGACGAAGGGATGTCTGAATCCCCTGTGGAGATCACAGAGAAAGACCTAGTTCTCCGCCTAATCGCGACCAGAGGCCTCACATCCTTTGAAAACTCGAGAGGTCCGCAGAGATCAATGCTTCCAAAGAACACGATGCCTGACTCCTCTTGAAAATGGATAGGAGTCCCAGGATCCCTGTGGCACGTGGAAAGGGACCCTGGGTCTCCCGCCTCACGTGGAGACCCGTCCAAATTGCCATGCCAAGACTCCAGGAGAATCCCGAGGTGTCCCTCGCACCTAGGCAGGAGTCCTGACGTCGCTGAACAAACACGTGTCTGGAAGGGCCCTCCCCGTCGTAACTCGAGATATACCCCATGTTCGGGCCGCAACTCGAGAAAAACCATGAGATTTCCCCCTCGCCGCGAGTTGAGGCCCGATTCCCCTGCACTGCATGCAGAGCAATTCCGTGTTCCACATCAAAATTGAAAGGAGCCTTGATTTGCTTGATGGCACTCCAGAGAAAACCCAAGATCACTGTCTCAAGTCTAGAGGGATCCTGAGGTCACTGGACCAACAAGAAAGGGCTCCGTGGACCCCAAATCAACTCGAGATGAGAGCTTAGTCCCTGGCTTCGACTTAAGAGGAAAACCAACTTTCCACAAGCACCTCAAGAGAAGGCTTCTCTCAGCTACAGGTATGTGAGAGGGACCCTGAGTTTGCGACCTCAAGTTGAATGGACACCGAGATGCTCTGACTCGAAGTAAGGCCGGATATCCCTGCAGTGAATTGAATGCAGGCTCGTCTTGCATCTCCCAAGACGAAGGGTTGTCTGAATCCCCTGTGGAGACCGCAGAGAAAGACCTAGTCCTCCGCCTCAACGAGACCGGAGGCCTCACATCCTGTGAAAACTCAAGGGGTCCGCGGAGATCAATGCTTCCAAAGGAGACGATGCCTGACTCCTCTTGAAAATGGATAGGAGTCCCAGGATCCCTGTGGCACGTGGAAAGGGAACCTGGGTCTACCGCCTTACGTGGAGACACGTCCCAAATGCCATGCCAAGACTAGAGGAGAATCCCGAGGTGTCCCTCGCACCTAGGCAGGAGTCCTGACGTCGCTGAACAAACACGATCTGGAAGGTCCCTCCCCGTTGTAACTCGAGAATATACCCCAGGTTCCGGCCGCAACTCGAGAAAAACCATAGGACTTCCGCCTCGCAGCGAGATGAGGCCCGAATCCCCTGGACTGCGTGCAGAGCAATTCCGTGTTCCACATCAAACGTGAAAGGAGCCTTGATTTCCTTGATGGCACTCCAGAGAAAACCCAAGATCACTGTCTCAAGTCTAGAGGGATCCTGAGGTCACTGGAGCAACACGAAAGGGCTCCGTGGACCCCAAATCAACTCGAGATGAGAGCTTAGTCCCTGGCTTCGACTCAAGAGGAATACCAACTTTCCACAAGCACCTCAAGAGGAGGCTTCTCTCAGCTACAGGTATGTGAGAGGGACCCTGAGTTTGTAGCCTCAATTGAAATGGACACCGAGATGCTCTGACTCGAAGTAAGGCCGGATATCCCTGAAGTGAATTGAATGCAGGCTCGTCTTGCATCTCCCAAGACGAAGGGATGTCTGAATCCCCTGTGGAGACCTCAGAGAAAGACCGACTTCTCCGCCTCATCGCGACCGGAGGCCTCACATCCTTTGAAAACTCGAGAGGTCCGCGGAGATCAATGCTTCCAAAGAACACGATGCCTGACTCCTCTTGAAAATGGATAGGAGTCCCAGGATCCCTGTGGCACGTGGAAAGGGACCCTGGGTCTCCCGCCTCACGTGGAGACGCATCCCAATTGCCATGCCAAGACTCGAGGAGAATCCCGAGGTGTCCCTTGCACCTAGGCAGGAGTCCTGACGTCGCTGAACAAACACGTGTCTGGAAGGGCCCTCCCCGTCCTAACTCGAGAATATACCCCAGGTGCCGGCCGCAACTCGAGAAAAACCATGAGACTTCCCCCTCGCTGCTGGATGAGGCCCGATTCCCCTGCACTGCGTGCAGAGCAATTCCGTGTTCCACATCAAACGTGAAAGGAGCCTTGATTTCCTTGATGGCACTCCAGAGAAAACCCAAGATCACTGTCTCAAGTCTAGAGGGATCCTGAGGTCACTGGAGCAACACGAAAGGGCTCCGTGGACCCCAAATCAACTCGAGATGAGAGCTTAGTCCCTGGCTTCGACTCAAGAGGAATACCAACTTTCCACAAGCACCTCAAGAGGAGGCTACTCTCAGCTAATGGTATGTGAGAGGGACCCTGAGTTTGTCGCCTCAAGTGGAATGGACACCGAGATGCTCTGACTCGAAGAAAGGCCAGATATCCCTGCAGTGATTTGAATGCAGGTTCGTCTTGCATCTCCCAAGACGAAGGGTTGTCTGAATCCCCTGTGGAGACCACAGAGAAAGACCTAGTCCTCCACCTCAACGCAACCGGAGGCCTCATATCCTTTGAAAACTCGAGAGGACCGCGGAGATAAATACTTCCAAAGGAGACGATGCCTGAAGCCTCTTAAAAATGGATAGGAGTCCCAGGATCCTTGTGGTACGTCGAAAGGGACCCTGGGTCTCCCGCCTCACGTGGAGACACGTCCCATTGCCATGCCAAGACTCGAGGAGCATCCCAAGGTGTCCCTCGCACCTAGGCAGGTTTCCTGACGTCGCTGAAGAAACACGTGTCTGGAAAGGCCCTCCCCGTCGTAACTCGAGAATATACCCCAGGTTCTGGCCGCAACTCGAGAAAAACCATGAGACTCCCCCCTCGCCGCTGGATGAGGCCCGATTCCCCTGCACTGCGTGCAGAGCAATTCCGAGTTCCACATCAAACGTGAAAGGAGCCTTGATTTCCTTGATGGCACTCCAGAGAAAACCCAAGATCACTGTCTCAAGTCTAGAGGGATCCTGAGGTCACTGGAGCAACACGAAAGTTCTCCGTGGACCCCAAATAAACTCGAGATGAGAGCTTAGTCCCTGGCTTCGACTCAAGAGGAATACCAACTTTCCACAAGCACCTCAAGAGGAGGCTTCTCTCAGCTACAGGTATGTGAGAGGGACCCTGAGTTTGTGGCATCAAGTGAAATGGACACCGAAATGCTCTGACTCGAAGTAAGGCCGGATATCCCTGCAGTGAATTGAATGCAGTCTCGTCTTGCATCTCCAAAGACGAAGGGATGTCTGAATTCGCTATGGAGACCACAGAGAAAGACCTAGTCCCCCGCCTCATCGCGACCGGAGGCCTCACATCCTTTGAAAACTCGAGACGTCCGCGGGGATCAATGCTTCCAAAGGAGACGACTCCTGACTCCTCTTGAAAATGGATAGGAGTCCCAGGATCCTTGTGGCACGTGGAAAGGGACACTGGGTCTCCCGCCTCACGTGGGGATGCGTCCAAATTGCCATGCCAAGACTCGAGGATAATCCCGAGGTGTCCCTCGCACCTAGGCAGGAGTCCTCACGTCGCTGAACAAACCTGTGTCTGGAAGGGCCTTCCCCGTCCTAACTTGAGAATATACCCCAGGTTCCGGCCGAAACTCGAGAAAAACCATGAGACTTCCCTCTCGCCCCTGGATGAGGCCCGATTCCCCTGCACTGCGTGCAGAGCAATTCCGTGTTCCACATCAAACGTGAAAGGAGCCTTGATTTCCTTGATGGCACTCCAGAGAAAACCCAAGATCACTGTCTGAAGTCTAGAGGGATCCTGAGTTCAATGGAGCAACACGAAAGGGCTCCGTGGACCCCAAATCAACTCGAGATGAGAGCTTAGTCCCTGGCTTCGACTCAAGAGGAATACCAACTTTCCACAAGCACCTCAAGAGGAGGCTTCTCTCAGCTACAGGTATGTGAGTGGGACCCTGAGTTTGTGGCCTCAAGTGGAATGGACACCGAGATGCTCTGACTCGAAGTAAGGCCGGATATCCCTGCAGTGAATTGAATGCAGGCTCCTCTTGCATCTCCGAAGACGAAGGGATGTCTGAATCCCCTGTGGAGACCACAGAGAAAGACCTAGTTCTCCGCCTCATCGAGACTGGAGGCCTCACATCCTTTGAAATCTCGAGAGGTCCCCGGAGAACAATTCTTCCAAAGGAGACGATGCCTGACTCCTCTTGAAAATGGATAGGAGTCCCAGGATCCCTGTGGCACGTGGAAAGGGACCCTGGGTCTCCCGCCTCACGTCGAGACGCGTCCCAATTGCCATGCCAAGACTCCAGGAGAATCCCGAGGTGTCCCTCGCACCTAGGCAGGATTCCTGACGTCGCTGAACAAACACGTGTCTGGAAGGGCCCTCCCCGTCGTAACTCGAGAATATACCCCAGGTTCCGCCCGCAACTCGAGAAAAACCATGAGACTTCCCCCTCGCCGCGAGATGAGGACCGATTCCCCTGCACTGCCTGCAGAGCAATTCCGTGTTCCACATCAAACGTGAAAGGAGGCTTGATTTCGTTGATGGCACTCCAGAGAAAACCCAAGATCACTGTCTCAAGTCTAGAGGGATCCTGAGGTCACTGGAGCAACAAGAAAAGCCTCCATGGACCCCAAATCAACTCGAGATGAGAGCTTAGTCCCTGGCTTCGACTCAAGAGGAATACCAACTTTCCACAAGCACCTCAAGTGGAGGCTTCTCTCAGCTACAGGTATGTGAGAGGGACCCTGAGTTTGTGGCCTCAAGTGGAATGGACACCGAAATGCTCTGACTCGAAGTAAGGCCGGATATCCCTGCAGTGAATTGAATGCAGGCTCGTCTTGCATCTCCCAAGACGAAGGGTTGTCTGAATCCCCTGTGGAGACCACAGAGAAAGACCTAGTTCCCCGCCTCATCGCGACCGGAGGCCTCACATCCTTTAAAAACTCGAGAGGTCCGCGGAGATCAATGCTTACAAAGGATACGATGCCTGACTCCTCTTGAAAATGGTTAGGAGTCCCAGGATCCCTGTCCACATGGACGGAGACTCTGGGTCTCCCGCTTCACGAGGAGACGCGTCCCAATTGCCATGCCAAGGCTCGTGGAGAATACCGAGGTGTCCCTCGCACCTAGGCAGGAGTCCTGACGTCGCTGAACACACACGTGTCTGGAAGAGCCCTCCCCGTCGTAACTCGAGAATATACCCCGGTTCCGGCTGCAACTCGAGAAAAACCATGAGACTTCCAACTCGTCGCGAGATGAGGCCCGATTCCCCTGCACTGCTTGCAGAGCAATTCCGTGTTCCACATCAAACGTGAAAGGAGCCTTGATTTCCTTGATGGCACTCCAGAGAAAACCCAAGATCACTGTCTCAAGTCTAGAGGGATCCTGAGGTCACTGGAGCAACACAAAAGGGCTCCGTGGACCCCAAATCAACTCGAGATGAGAGCTTATTCCCTGGCTTCGACTCAAGAGGAATACCAACTTTCCACAAGCACTTCAAGAGGAGGCTTCTCTCAGCTACAGGTAAGTGAGAGGGACCATGAGTTTGTGGCCTCAAGTGGAATGGACACCGAGATGCCTGAACTTGAAGTAAGGCCGGATATCCCTGCAGTGAATTGAATGCAGGCTCCTCTTGCATCTCCCAAGACGAAGGGATGACTGAATCCCCTGTGGAGACGACATAGAAAGACCTAGACCTCTGCCTCATCGCGACCGGAGGCCTCACATCCTTTGAAAACTCGAGAGGTCTGCGGAGATAAATGCTTCCAAAGGAGACGATGCCTGACTCCTCTTGAAAATGGATAGGAGTCCCAGGATCCCTGTGGCACGTCGAAAGGGACGCTGGGTCTCCCGCCTCAGGTGGAGACGCATCCCAATTGCCATGCCAAGACTCGAGGAGAATCCCGAGGGGTCCCTCGCACCTAGGCAGGAGTCCTGACGTCGCTGAACACACACGTGTCTGGAAGAGCCCTCCCCGTCGTAACTCGAGAATATACCCCGGTTCCGGCTGCAACTCGAGAAAAACCATGAGACTTCCAACTCGTCGCGAGATGAGGCCCGATTCCCCTGCACTGCTTGCAGAGCAATTCCGTGTTCCACATCAAACGTGAAAGGAGCCTTGATTTCCTTGATGGCACTCCAGAGAAACCCCAAGATCACTGTCTCAAGTCTAGAGGGATCCTGAGGTCACTGGAGCAACACGAAAGGGCTCCGTGGACCCCAAATCAACTCGAGATGAGAGCTTAGTCCCTGGCTTCGACTCAAGTGGAATACCAACTTTCCACAAGCACCTCAAGAGGAGGCTTCTCTCAGCTACAGGTATGTGAGAGGGACCCTGAGTTTGTTGCCTCAAGTGGAATGGACACCGAGATGCTCTGACTCGAAGTAAGGCCAGATATCCCTGCAGTGAATTGAATGCATGCTCGTCCTAAACCTCCGAAGATGAAGGGATGTCTGAATCCCCTGTGGAGACCACAGAGAAAGAATTAGTTCTCCGCCTCTTCGCGAGCGGAGGCCGCACATCCTTTGAAAATTCGAGAGGTCCGCGGAGATCAATGCTTCCAAAGTAGACGATGCCTGACTCCTCTTGAAAATGGATAGGAGTCCCAGGATCCCTGTGGCACATGGAAAGGGACCCTGGGTCTCCCGCCTCAGGTGGAGACGCGTCACAATTGCCATGCCAAGACTCGAGGAGAATCCCGAGGTTTCCCTCGCACCTAGGCAGGAATCCTGACGTCGCTGAACAAACACGTGTCTGGAAGGGCCCTCCCCGTCGTAACTCGAGAATATACCCCAGGTTCCGGCGGCAACTCGAGAAAAAAAATGAGACTTCCCCCTCGCCGCGAAATGAGGCCCGATTCCCCTGCACTGCGTGCGGAGAAATTCCGTGTTCAATATCAAGCCTGAAAGGAGCCTTGATTTCCTTGATGGCACTCCAGAGAAAACCCAAGATCACTGTCTCAAGTCTAGAGGGATCCGGAGGTCACCGTAACAACGTAAAAGGGCTCCGTGGACCCCAAATCAACTCGAGATGAGAGCTTAGTCCGCGGATTCGACACAAGAGGAATACCAACTTTCCACAAGCAACTCAAGAGGAGGCTTCTCTCAGCTACATGTATGTGAGAGGGACCCTGAATTTGTGGCCTCAAGTGGAATGGACACCGAGATGCTCTGACTCAAAGTAAGGCCGGATATCCCTGCAGTGAATTGAATGCAGGCTCGTCTTGCATCTCCCAAGACGAAGGGATGTCTGAATCCCCTGTGGAGACCACAGAGAAAAACCTAGTTCTCCGCCTCATTGCGCCCGGAGGCCTCACATCCTTTGAAAACTCGAGAGGTCTGTGGAGATCAATGCTTCTAAAGGAGACGATGCCTGACTCCTACTGAAAATGGATAGGAGTCCCAGGATCCCTGTGGCACGTGGAAAGGGACCCTGGGTCTCCCGCCTCACGTAGAGACGCATCCCAATTGCCATGCCAAGACTCGAGGAGAATCCCGAGGTGTCCCTTGCACCTAGGCAGGAGTCCTAACGTCGCTGAACAAACACGTGTCTGGAAGGGCCTTCCCCGTCCTAACTGGAGAATATACCCCAGGTTCCGGCCGCAACTCGAGAAAAACCATGAGACTTCCCCCTCGCCGCTGGATGAGGCCCGATTCCCCTGCACTGCGTGCAGAGCAATTCCGATTTCCACATCAAACCTGAAAGGAGCCTTGATTTCCTTGATGGCACTCCAGAGAAAACCCAAGATCACTGTCTCAAGTCTAGAGGGATCCTGAGGTCACTGGAGCAACACGAAAGGGCTCCGTGGACGCCAAATCAACTCGAGATGACAGCTTAGTCCCTGGCTTCGACTCAAGAGGAATACCAACTTTCCACAAGCACCTCAAGAGGAGGCTACTCTCAGCTAATGGTATGTGAGAGGGACCCTGAGTTTGTCGCCTCAAGTGGAATGGACACCGAGATCCTCTGACTCGAAGTAAGGCCAGATATCCCTGCAGTGATTTGAATGCAGGTTCGTCTTGCATCTCCCAAGACGAAGGGTTGTCTGAATCCCCTGTGGAGACCACAGAGAAAGACCTAGTCCTCCACCTCAATGCAACCAGAGGCCTCATATCCTTTGAAAACTCGAGAGGACCGCAGAGATAAATACTTCCGAAGGAGACGATGCCTGAAGCCTCTTAAAAATGGATAGGAGTCCCAGGATCCTTGTGGCACATCGAAAGGGACCCTGGGTCTCCCGCCTCACTTGGAGACACGTCCCCATTGCCATGCCAAGACTCGAGGAGCATCCCAAGGTGTCCCTCGCACCTAGGCAGGTTTCCTGACGTCGCTGAAGAAACACGTGTCTGGAAGGGCCCTCCCCGTCGTAACTCGAGAATATACCCCAGGTTCCGGCCGCAACACGAGAAAAACCATGAGACTTCCCCCTCGCCGCTGGATGAGGCCCGATTCCCCTGCACTGCGTGCAGAGCAATTCCGAGTTCCACATCAAACGTGAAAGGAGCCTTGATTTCCTTGATGGCACTCCAGAGAAAACCCAAGATCACTGTCTCAAGTCTAGAGGGATCCTGAGGTCACTGGAGCAACACGAAAGTTCTCCGTGGACCCCAAATAAACTCGAGATGAGAGCTTAGTCCCTGGCTTCGAATCAAGAGGAATACCAACTTTCCACAAGCACCTCAAGAGGAGGCTTCTCTCAGCTACAGGTATGTGAGAGGGACCCTGAGTTTGTGGCCTCAAGTGGAATGGACACCGAGATGCTCTGACTCGAAGTAAGGCCGGATATCCCTGCAGTGAATTGAATGCAGTCTCGTCTTGCATCTCCAAAGACGAAGGGATGTCTGAATTCGCTATGGAGACCACAGAGAAAGACCTAGTCCTCCGCCTCATCGCGACCGGAGGCCTCACATCCTTTGAAAACTCGAGACGTCCGCGGAGATCAATGCTTCCAAAGGAGACGACTCCTGACTCCTCTTGAAAATGGATAGGAGTCCCAGGATCCTTGTGGCACGTGGAAAGGGACACTGGGTCTCCCGCCTCAAGTGGAGACGCGTCCCCATTGCCATGCCAAGACTCGAGGAGAATCCCGAGGTGTCCCTCGCACCTAGGCAGGAGTCCTCACGTTGCTGAACAAACCTGTGTCTGGAAGGGCCCTCCCCGTCCTAACTCGAGAATATACCCCAGGTTAGGGCCGCAACTCGAGAAAAACCATGAGACTTCCCCCTCGCCCCTGGATGAGGCCCGATTCCCCTGCACTGCGTGCAGAGCAATTCCGTGTTCCACATCAAACGTGAAAGGAGCCTTGATTTCCTTGATGGCACTCCAGAGAAAACCCAAGATCACTGTCTGAAGTCTAGAGGGATCCTGAGTTCACTGGAGCAACACGAAAGGGCTCCGTGGACCCCAAATCAACTCGAGATGAGAGCTTAGTCCCTGGCTTCGACTCAAGAGGAATACCAACTTTCCACAAGCACCTCAAGAGGAGGCTACTCTCATCTAATGGTATGTGAGAGGGACCCTGAGTTTGTCGCCTCAAGTGGAATGGACACCGAGATGCTCTGACTCGAAGTAAGGCCAGATATCCCTGCAGTGATTTGAATGCAGGCTCGTCTTGCATCTCCCAAGACGAAGGGTTGTCTGAATCCCCTGTGGAGACCACAGAGAAAGACCTAGTCCTCCACCTCAACGCAACCGTAGGCCTCATATCCTTTGAAAACTCGAGAGGACCGCGGAGATCAATACTTCCGAAGGAGACGATGCCTGACTCTTCTTGAAAATGGATAGGAGTCCCAGGATCCCTGTGGCACGTGGAAAGGGACCCTGGGTCTCCCGCCTCACGTGGAGACGCGTCCCCATTGCCATGCCAAGACTCGAGGAGAATCCCGAGGTGTCCCTCGCACCTAGGCAGGATTCCTGACGTCGCTGAACAAACACGTGTCTGGAAGGGCCCTCCCCGTCGTAACTCGAGAATATACCCCAGGTTCCGGCCGCAACTCGAGAAAAACCATGAGACTTCCCCCTCGCCGCTGGATGAGGCCCGATTCCCCTGCACTGCGTGCAGAGCAATTCCGTGTTCCACATCAAACGTGAAAGGAGCCTTGATTTCCTTGATGGCACTCCAGAGAAAACCCAAGATCACTGTCTCAAGTCTAGAGGGATCCTGAGGTCACTGGAGCAAAACGAAAGGGCTCCGTGGACCCCAAATCAACTCGAGATGAGAGCTTAGTCCCTGGCTTCGACTCAAGAGGAATACCAACTTTCCACAAGCACCTGAAGAGGAGGCTTCTCGCAGCCACAGGTATGTGAGAGGGACCCTGAGTTTGTGGCCTCAAGTGGAATGGACACCGAGATGCTCTGACTCGAAGTAATGCCGGATGTCCCTGCAGTGAATTGAATGCAGGCTCGTCTTGCATCTCCCAAGACGAAGGGATGTCTGATTCCCCTATAGAGACCACAGAGAAAGACCTAGTTCTCTGCTTCATCGCGAGGGGAGGCCTCACATCCTTTGAAAACTGGAAAGGCCACGGAGATCAATGCTTCCAAAGGAGACGATGCCTGACTCCTCTTGAAAATGGATAGGAGTCCCAGGATCCCTGTGGCACGTGGAAAGGGACCCTGGGTCTCCCGCCTCACGTGGAGACGCGTCCCAATTGCCATGCCAAGACTCGAGGAGAATCCCGAGGTGTACCTCGCACCTAGGCAGGAGTCCTGACGTCGCTGAACAAACACGTGTCCGGAAGGGCCCTCCCCGTCGTAACTCGAGAATATACCCCAGGTTCCGGCCGCAACTCGAGAAAAACCATGAGACCTCCCCGTCGCCGCGAAATGAGGCCCTATTCCCCTACACTGCGTGCAGAGCAATTCCGTGTTCCACATCAAACGTGAAAGGAGCCTTGATTTCCTTGATGGCACTCCAGAGAAACCCCAAGATCACTGTCTCAAGTCTAGAGGGATCCTGAGGTCACTGGAGCAACACGAAAGGGCTCCGTGGACCCCAAATCAACTCGAGATGAGAGCTTAGTCCCTGGCTTCGACTCAAGTGGAATACCAACTTTCCACAAGCACCTCAAGAGGAGGCTTCTCTCAGCTACAGGTATGTGAGAGGGACCCTGAGTTTGTTGCCTCAAGTGGAATGGACACCGAGATGCTCTGACTCGAAGTAAGGCCAGATATCCCTGCAGTGAATTGAATGCATGCTCGTCCTAAACCTCCGAAGATGAAGGGATGTCTGAATCCCCTGTGGAGACCACAGAGAAAGAATTAGTTCTCCGCCTCTTCGCGACCGGAGGCCGCACATCCTTTGAAAATTCGAGAGGTCCGCGGAGATCAATGCTTCCAAAGTAGACGATGCCTGACTCCTCTTGAAAATGGATAGGAGTCCCAGGATCCCTGTGGCACATGGAAAGGGACCCTGGGTCTCCCGCCTCAGGTGGAGACGCGTCACAATTGCCATGCCAAGACTCGAGGAGAATCCCGAGGTTTCCCTCGCACCTAGGCAGGAATCCTGACGTCGCTGAACAAACACGTGTCTGGAAGGGCCCTCCCCGTCGTAACTCGAGAATATACCCCAGGTTCCGGCGGCAACTCGAGAAAAAAAATGAGACTTCCCCCTCGCCGCGAAATGAGGCCCGATTCCCCTGCACTGCGTGCGGAGAAATTCCGTGTTCAATATCAAGCCTGAAAGGAGCCTTGATTTCCTTGATGGCACTCCAGAGAAAACCCAAGATCACTGTCTCAAGTCTAGAGGGATCCGGAGGTCACCGTAACAACGTAAAAGGGCTCCGTGGACCCCAAATCAACTCGAGATGAGAGCTTAGTCCGCGGATTCGACACAAGAGGAATACCAACTTTCCACAAGCAACTCAAGAGGAGGCTTCTCTCAGCTACATGTATGTGAGAGGGACCCTGAATTTGTGGCCTCAAGTGGAATGGACACCGAGATGCTCTGACTCAAAGTAAGGCCGGATATCCCTGCAGTGAATTGAATGCAGGCTCGTCTTGCATCTCCCAAGACGAAGGGATGTCTGAATCCCCTGTGGAGACCACAGAGAAAAACCTAGTTCTCCGCCTCATTGCGCCCGGAGGCCTCACATCCTTTGAAAACTCGAGAGGTCTGTGGAGATCAATGCTTCCAAAGGAGACGATGCCTGACTCCTACTGAAAATGGATAGGAGTCCCAGGATCCCTGTGGCACGTGGAAAGGGACCCTGGGTCTCCCGCCTCACGTGGAGACGCATCCCAATTGCCATGCCAAGACTCGAGGAGAATCCCGAGGTGTCCCTTGCACCTAGGCAGGAGTCCTAACGTCGCTGAACAAACACGTGTCTGGAAGGGCCCTCCCCGTCCTAACTGGAGAATATACCCCAGGTTCCGGCTGCAACTCGAGAAAAACCATGAGACTTCCCCCTCGCCGCTGGATGAGGCCCGATTCCCCTGCACTGCGTACAGAGCAATTCCGTGTTCCACATCAAACGTGAAAGGAGCCTTGATTTCCTTGATGGCACTCCAGAGAAAACCCAAGATCACTGTCTCAAGTCTAGAGGGATCCTGAGGTCACTGGAGCAACACGAAAGGGCTCCGTGGACGCCAAATCAACTCGAGATGACAGCTTAGTCCCTGGCTTCGACTCAAGAGGAATACCAACTTTCCACAAGCACCTCAAGAGGAGGCTACTCTCAGCTAATGGTATGTGAGAGGGACCCTGAGTTTGTCGCCTCAAGTGGAATGGACACCGAGATGCTCTGACTCGAAGTAAGGCCAGATATCCCTGCAGTGATTTGAATGCAGGTTCGTCTTGCATCTCCCAAGACGAACGGTTGTCTGAATCCCCTGTGGAGACCACAGAGAAAGACCTAGTCCTCCACCTCAACGCAACCGGAGGCCTCATATCCTTTGAAAACTCGAGAGGACCGCGGATATAAATACTTCCGAAGGAGACGATGCCTGAAGCCTCTTAAAAATGGATAGGAGTCCCAGGATCCTTGTGGCACATCGAAAGGGACCCTGGGTCTCCCGCCTCACTTGGAGACACGTCCCCATTGCCATGCCAAGACTCGAGGAGCATCCCAAGGTGTCCCTCGCACCTAGGCAGGTTTCCTGACGTCGCTGAAGAAACACGTGTCTGGAAGGGCCCTCCCCGTCGTAACTCGAGAATATACCCCAGGTTCCGGCCGCAACACGAGAAAAACCATGAGACTTCCCCCTCGCCGCTGGATGAGGCCCGATTCCCCTGCACTGCGTGCAGAGCAATTCCGAGTTCCACATCAAACGTGAAAGGAGCCTTGATTTCCTTGATGGCACTCCAGAGAAAACCCAAGATCACTGTCTCAAGTCTAGAGGGATCCTGAGGTCACTGGAGCAACACGAAAGTTCTCCGTGGACCCCAAATAAACTCGAGATGAGAGCTTAGTCCCTGGCTTCGACTCAAGAGGAATACCAACTTTCCACAAGCACCTCAAGAGGAGGCTTCTCTCAGCTACAGGTATGTGAGAGGGACCCTGAGTTTGTGGCCTCAAGTGGAATGGACACCGAGATGCTCTGACTCGAAGTAAGGCCGGATATCCCTGCAGTGAATTGAATGCAGTCTCGTCTTGCATCTCCAAAGACGAAGGGATGTCTGAATTCGCTATGGAGACCACAGAGAAAGACCTAGTCCTCCGCCTCATCGCGACCGGAGGCCTCACATCCTTTGAAAACTCGAGACGTCCGCGGAGATCAATGCTTCCAAAGGAGACGACTCCTGACTCCTCTTGAAAATGGATAGGAGTCCCAGGATCCTTGTGGCACGTGGAAAGGGACACTGGGTCTCCCGCCTCAAGTGGAGACGCGTCCCCATTGCCATGCCAAGACTCGAGGAGAATCCCGAGGTGTCCCTCGCACCTAGGCAGGAGTCCTCACGTCGCTGAACAAACCTGTGTCTGGAAGGGCCCTCCCCGTCCTAACTCGAGAATATACCCCAGGTTAGGGCCGCAACTCGAGAAAAACCATGAGACTTCCCCCTCGCCCCTGGATGAGGCCCGATTCCCCTGCACTGCGTGCAGAGCAATTCCGTGTTCCACATCAAACGTGAAAGGAGCCTTGATTTAATTGATGGCACTCCAGAGAAAACCCAAGATCACTGTCTGAAGTCTAGAGGGATCCTGAGGTCACTGGAGCAACACGAAAGGGCTCCGTGGACCCCAAATCAACTCGAGATGAGAGCTTAGTCCCTGGCTTCGACTCAAGAGGAATACCAACTTTCCACAAGCACCTCAAGAGGAGGCTACTCTCATCTAATGGTATGTGAGAGGGACCCTGAGTTTGTCGCCTCAAGTGGAATGGACACCGAGATGCTCTGACTCGAAGTAAGGCCAGATATCCCTGCAGTGATTTGAATGCAGGCTCGTCTTGCATCTCCCAAGACGAAGGGTTGTCTGAATCCCCTGTGGAGACCACAGAGAAAGACCTAGTCCTCCACCTCAACGCAACCGTAGGCCTCATATCCTTTGAAAACTCGAGAGGACCGCGGAGATCAATACTTCCGAAGGAGACGATGCCTGACGCCTCTTGAAAATGGATAGGAGTCCCAGGATCCCTGTGGCACGTGGAAAGGGACCCTGGGTCTCCCGCCTCACGTGGAGACGCGTCCCCATTGCCATGCCAAGACTCGAGGAGAATCCCGAGGTGTCCCTCGCACCTAGGCAGGATTCCTGACGTCGCTGAACAAACACGTGTCTGGAAGGGCCCTCCCCGTCGTAACTCGAGAATATACCCCAGGTTCCGGCCGCAACTCGAGAAAAACCATGAGACTTCCCCCTCGCCGCTGGATGAGGCCCGATTCCCCTGCACTGCGTGCAGAGCAATTCCGTGTTCCACATCAAACGTGAAAGGAGCCTTGATTTCCTTGATGGCACTCCAGAGAAAACCCAAGATCACTGTCTCAAGTCTAGAGGGATCCTGAGGTCACTGGAGCAAAACGAAAGGGCTCCGTGGACCCCAAATCAACTCGAGATGAGAGCTTAGTCCCTGGCTTCGACTCAAGAGGAATACCAACTTTCCACAAGCACCTGAAGAGGAGGCTTCTCGCAGCCACAGGTATGTGAGAGGGACCCTGAGTTTGTGGCCTCAAGTGGAATGGACACCGAGATGCTCTGACTCGAAGTAAGGCCGGATATCCCTGCAGTGAATTGAATGCAGGCTCGTCCTGCGTCTCCCAAGACGAAGGGATGTCTGAATCCCCTGTGGAGACCACAGAGAAAGACCTATTCCTCCGCCTCATCGCGAGCGGAGGCCTCACATCCTTTGAAAACTCGAGAGGTCCGCGGAGATCAATGCTTCCAAAGGAGACGATGCCTGACTCCTCTTGTAAATGGATGGGAGTCCCAGGATCCCTGTAGCACGTGGAAAGGGAACCTGGGTCTCCCGCCTCACGTGGAGACGCGTCCCAATTGCCATGCCAAGACTCGAGGAGAATCCCGAGGTGTCCCTCGCACCTAGGCAGGAGTCCTGACGTCGCTGAACAATCAAGTGTCTGGAAGGGCCCTCCCCGTCGTAACTCGAGAATATACCCCAGGTTCCGGCCGCAACTCGATAAAAACCATGAGACTTCCCCCTCGCCACTGGATGAAACCCGATTCCCCTGCACTGCGTGCGGAGAAATTCCGTGTTCAGTATCAAGCCTGAAAGGAGCCTTGATTTCCTTGATGGCACTCCAGAGAAAACCCAAGATCACTGTCTCAAACCTAGAGGGATCCTGAGGTCACTGGAAGAACACGTAAGGGCTCCGTGGACCCCAAATGAACTGGAGATGAGAGCTTAGTCCCTGGCTTCGAATCAAGAGGAATACCAAGTTTCCACAAGCACCTGAAGAGGAGGCTTCTCGCAGCGACAGGTATGTGAGAGGGACCCTGAGTTTGTGGCCTCAAGTGGAATGGACACCGAGATGCTCTGACTCGAAGTAAGGCCGGATATCCCTGCAGTGAATTGAATGCAGGCTCGTCTTGCATCTCCCAAGACGAAGGGATGTCTGAATCCCCTGTGGAGACCACAGAGAAAGATCTAATTTTCCGCCTCATCGCGACCGGAGGCCTCACATCCTTTGAAAACTCGAGAGGTCCGCGGAGATCAATGCTTCCAAAGGAGATGATGCCTGACTCCTCTTGAAAATGGATAGGAGTCCCAGGATCCCTGTGGCACGTGGAAAGGGACACTGGGTCTCCCGCCTCATGTGGAGACGCGTCCCAATTGCCATGCCGAGACTCGAGGAGAATCCCGAAGTGTCCCTCGCACCTAGGCAGGAGTCCTGACGTCGCTGAACAAACACGTGTCTGGAAGGGACCTCCCTGTCGTAACACGAGAATATACCCCAGGTTCCGGCCGCATCTCGAGAAAAACCATGAGACTTCCCCCTCGCCGCGAGATGAGGCCCGATTCCCCTGCCCTGCTTGCAGAGCAATTCGTATTCCACATCAAAAGTGAAAGGAGCCTTGATTTCCTTGATGGCACTCCAGAGAAAACCCAAGATCACTGTCTCTAGTCTAGAGGGATCCTGAGGTCACTGGAGCAACACGAAAGGGCTCCGTGGACACCAAATCAACTCGAGATGAGAGCCTAGTCCCTGGCTTCCACTCAAGAGGAATACCAACTTTCCACCAGCACCTCAAGAGGTGGCTTCTTTGAGCTACAGGTATGTGAGAGGAACCCTGAGTTTGTGGCCTCAAGTGGAATGGACACCGAGATGCTCTGACTCGAAGTAAGGCCGGATATCCCTACAGTGAATTGAATGCAGGCTCGTCTTGCATCTCCCAAGACGAAGGGTTGTCTGAATCCCCTGTGGAGACCACAGAGAAAGACCTAGTCCTCCACCTCAACGCAACCGGCGGCCTCATATCATTTGAAAACTCGAGAGGTCCGCGGAGATCAATACTTCCGAAGGAGACGATGTCTGACTCCTCTTGAAAATGGATAGGAGTCCCAGGATCCCTGTGGCACGTGGAAAGGGACCCTGGGTCTCCCGCCTCACGTGGAGACACGTCCCAATTGCCATGCCAAGACTCGAGGAGAATCCCGAGGTGTCCCTCGCACCTAGGCAGGAGTCCTGACGTCGCTGAACAAACACGTGTCTGGAAGGGCCCTCCCCGTCGTAACTCGAGAATATACCCCAGGTTCCGGCCGCAACTCGAGAAAAACCATGAGACTTCCCCCTCGCCGTGACCTGAGGCCCGATTCCCCTGGACTGTGTGCAGAGCAATTCCGTGTTGCACATCAAACGTGAAAGGAGACTTGATTTCCTTGATGGCACTCCAGAGAAAACCCAAGATCACTGTCTCAAGACTAGAGGGATACTCAGGTCACTGGAGCAACACGAAACGGCTCTGTGGACCCCAAATCAACTCGAGATGAGAGCTTAGTCCCTGGCTTCGAGTCAAGAGGAACACCAACTTTCCACAAGCACCTCAAGAGGAGGCTTCTCTCAGCTACATGTATGTGAGAGGGACCCTGAGTTTGTGGCCTCAAGTGGAATGGACACCGAGATGCTCTGACTCGAAGTAAGGCCGGATATCCCTGCATTGAATTGAATGCAGGCTCGGCTTGCATCTCCCAAGACGAAGGGATGTCTGAATCCCCTGTGGAGACCACAGAGAAAGACCGAGTTCTCCACCTCAACGCAACCGGAGGCCTCACATCCTTTGAAAACTCGAGAGGTCCGCGGAGATCAATGCTTCCAAAGGAGACGATGCCTGACTCCTCTTGAAAATGGATAGGAGTCCCAGGATCCCTGTGGCACGTGGAAAGGGACCCTCGGTCTCCCGCCTCATGTCGAGACGCGTCCCAATTGCCATGCCAAGACTCGAGGAGAATCCCGAGGTTTCCCTCGCACCTAGGCAGGAATCCTGACGTCGCTGAACAAACACGTTTCTGGAAGGGCCCTCCCCGTCGTAACTCGAGAATATACCCAGGTTCGGGCCGCAACTCGAGAAAAACCATGAGATTTCCCCCTCGCCGTGACCTGAGGCCCGATTCCCCTGGACTGTGTGCAGAGCAATTCCGTGTTGCACATCAAACGTGAAAGGAGCCTTGATTTCCTTGATGGCACTCCAGAGAATACCCAAGATAACTATCTCAAGTCTAGAGGGATCCTGAGGTCACTGGAGCAACACGAAAGGGCTCCGTGGACCCCAAATCAACTCGAGATGAGAGCTTAGTCCCTGGTTTCGACTGAAGAGGAATACCAACTTTCCACAAGCACCTCAAGAGGAGGCTTCTCTCAGCTACAGGTATATTTGAGGGACCCGGAGTTTGTGGCCTCAAGTGGAATGGACACCGAGATGCTCTGACTCGAAGTAAGGCCGGATATCCCTGCAGTGAATTGAATGCAGGCTCGTCTTGCATCTCCCAAGACGAAGGGATGTCTGAATCCCCTGTGGAGACCACAGAGAAAGACCTAGTCCTCCGCCTCATCGCGAGCGGAGGCCGCACATCCTTTGAAAACTCGAGAGGTCTGCAGATATCAATGCTTCCAAAGGAGACGATGCCCGACTCCTCTTGAAAATGGATAGGAGTCCCAGGATCCCTGTGGCACGTGGAAAGGGACCCTGGGTCTCCCGCCTCACGTGGAGACACCTCCCAATTGCCATGCCAAGACTCGAGGAGAATCCCTAGGTGTCCCTCGCACCTAGGCAGGAGTCCTGACGTCGCTGAACAAACACGTGTCTGGAAGGGCCCTCCCCGTCGTAACTCGAGAATATACCCCAGGTTCCGGCCGCAACTCGAGAAAAACCATGAGACTTCCCCCTCGCCGCGAGATGAGGCCCGATTCCCCTACAATGCGTGCAGAGCAATTCCGTGTTCCACATCAAACGTGAAAGGAGCCTTGATTTCCTTGATGGCACTCCAGAGAAAACCCAAGATCACTGTCTCAAGTCTAGAGGGATCCTGAGGTCACTGTACCCACACGAAAGGTCTCCGTGGACCCCAAATCACCTCGAGATGAGAGCTTAGTCCCTGGCTTCGAGTCAAGAGGAATACCAACTTTCCACAAGCACCTCAAGAGGTGACTTCTCTGAGCTACAGGTATGTGAGAGGAACCCTGAGTTTGTGGCCTCAAGTGGAATGGACACCGAGATGCTCTGACTCGAAGTAAGGCCGGATATCCCTGCAGTGAATTGAATGCAGGCTCGTCTTGCATCTCCCAAGACGAAGGGTTGTCTGAATCCCCTGTGGAGACCACAGAGAAAGACCTAGTCCTCCACCTCAACGCAACCGGAGGCCTCATAGCCTTTGAAAACTCGAGAGGTCCGCGGAGATCAATACTTCCGAAGGAGACGATGCCTGACTCCTCTTGAAAA
Source organism: Dama dama (assembly GCF_033118175.1). Lineage (NCBI taxonomy): Eukaryota > Metazoa > Chordata > Mammalia > Artiodactyla > Cervidae > Dama > Dama dama. The sequence goes on along the minus strand of NC_083700.1, from coordinate 1,117,803 downwards.
TGGATAGGAGTCCCAGGATCCCTGTGGCACGTGGAAAGGGACCCTGGGTCTCCCGCCTCACGTGGAGACATCTCCCAATTGCCATGCCAAGACTCGAGGAGAATCCCGAGGTGTCCCTCGCACCTAGGCAGGAGTCCTGACGTCGCTGAACAAACACGTGTCTGGAAGGGACCTCCCCGTCGTAACTCGAGAATATACCCCAGGTTCCGGCCGCAACTCGAGAAAAACCATGAGACTTCCCCCTCGCCGCGAGATGAGTCCCGATTCCCCTGCACTGCGTGCAGAGCAATTCCGTATTCCACATCAAAAGTGAAAGGAGCCTTGATTTCCTTCATGGCACTCCAGAGAAAACCCAAGATCACTGTCTCTAGTCTAGAGGGATCCTGAGGTCACTGTAGCAACACGAAAGGGCTCCGTGGACCCCAAATCAACTCGAAATGAGAGCTTAGTCCCTGGCTTCGACTCAAGAGGAATACCAACTTTCCACAAGCACCTCAAGAGGAGGCTTCTCTCAGCTACAGGTATGTGAGCGGGCCCCTGTGTTTGTGGCCACAAGTGGAATGGACACCGAGATGCTCTGACTCGAAGTAAGGCCGAATATCCCTGCAGTGAATTGAATGCAGGCTCGTCTTGCATCTCCCAATACGAAGGGATGTCTGAATCCCCTGTGGAGACCACAGAGAAAGACCTAATTCTCCGCCTCATCGCGAGCGGAGGCCTCACATCTTTGAAAACTCGAGAGGTCCGCGGAGATCAATGCTTCCAAAGGAGACGATGCCCGACTCCTCTTGAAAATGGATAGGAGTCCCAGGATCCCTGTGGCACGTGGAAAGGGACCCTGGGTCTCCCGCCTTACGTGGAGACGCGTCCCAATTGCCATGCCAAGACTCGAGGAGAATATTGAGGTGTCCCTCGCACCTAGGCAGGAGTCCTGACTTCGCTGAACAAACACGTGTCTGGAAGGGCCCTCCCCGTCGTAACTCGAGAATATACCACAGGTGCCGGCCTCAACTCGAGAAAAACCATGAGACTTCCCCCTCGCCGTGAGATGAGGCACGATTCCCATGCACTGCGTGCAGAGCAATTCCGTGTTCCACATCAAACGTGAAAGGAGACTTGATTTCCTTGATGGCACTCCAGAGAAAACCCAAGATCACTGTCTCAAGTCTAGAGGGATCCTGAGGTCTCTGGAGCAACACGAAACGGCTCCGTGGACCCCAAATCAACTCGAGATGAGAGCTTAGTCCCTGGCTTCGAGTCAAGAGGAAAACCAACTTTCCAAAAGCACCTCAAGAGGAGGCTTCTCTCAGCTACAGGTATGTGAGAGGGACCCTGAGTTTGTGGCCTCAAGTGCAATGGACACCGAGATGCTCTGACTCGAAGTAAGGCCGGATATCCCTGCAGTGAATTGAATGCAGGCTCGGCTTGCATCTCCCAAGACGAAGGGATGTCTGAATCCCCTGTGGAGACCACAGAGAAAGACCGAGTTCTCCGCCTCATCGCGACCGGAGGCCTCACATCCTTTGAAAACTCGAGAGGTCCGCGGAGATCAATGCTTCCAAAGGAGACGATGCCTGACTCCTCTTGAAAATGGATAGGAGTCCCAGGATCCCTGTGGCACGTGGAAAGGGACCCTGGGTCTCCCGCCTCATGTCGAGACGCGTCCCAATTGCCATGCCAAGACTCGAGGAGAATCCCTAGGTGTCCCTCGCACCTAGGCAGGAGTCCTGACGTCGCTGAACAAACACGTGTCTGGAAGGGCCCTCCCCGTCGTAACTCGAGAATATACCCCAGGTTCCGGCCGCAACTCGAGAAAAACCATGAGACTTCCCCCTCGCCGCTGGATGAGGCCCGATTCCCCAGCACTGAGTGCAGAGCAATTCCGTGTTCCACATCAAACGTGAAAGGAGCCTTGATTTCCTTGATGGCACTCCCGAGAAAACCCAAGATCACTGTCTAGAGTCTAGAGGGATCCTGAGGTCACTGGAGCAACACGAAAGGGCTCCGTGGACCCCAAATCAACTCGAGATGAGAGCTTAGTCCCTGGCTTCGACTCAAGGGGAATACCAACTTTCCACAAGCACCTCAAGAGGAGGCTTCTCTCAGCTACAGGTATGTGAGAGAGACCCTGAGTTTGTGGCCTCAAGTGGAATGGACACCGAGATGCTCTGACTCGAAGTAAGGCCGGATATCCCTGCAGTGAATTGAATGCAGGCTCGTCTTGCATCTCCCAAGACGAAGGGTTGTCTGAATCCCCTGTGGAGACCACAGAGAAAGACCTAGTCCTCCGCCTCAACGTAAAGGGAGGCCTCACATCCTTTGAAAATTCGAGAGGTCCGCGGAGATCAATGCTTCCAAAGGAGATGATGCCTGACTCCTCTTGAAAATGAAAAGGAGTCCCAGGATCACTGTGGCACGTGGAAAGGGACACTGGGGCTCCCGCCTCACGTGGAGACGCGTCCCCATTGCCATGCCAAGACTCGAGGAGAATCCCGAGGTTTCCCTCGCACCTAAGCAGGAGTCCTGACGTCGCTGAACAAACACGTGTCTGGAAGTCCCCTCCCCGTCGTAACTCGAGAATATACCCCAGGTTCCGGCCGCAACTCGAGAAAAACCATGAGACTTCCCCCTCGCCGCGAGATGAGGCCTGATTCCCCTGGGCTGCGTGCAGAGGAATTCCGTGTTCCACATCAAACGTGATAGGAGCCTTGATTTCCTTGATGGCACTCCAGAGAAAACCCAAGATCACTCTCTCAAGTCTAGAGGGATCCTGAGGTCACTGGAGTAACACGAAAGGGCTCCGTGGACCCCAAATCAACTCGAGATGAGAGCTTAGTCCCTGGCTTCGACTCAAGAGGAATACGAACTTTCCACAAGCCCCTCAAGAGGAGGCTTCTCTCAGCTACAGGTATGTGAGAGGGACCCTGAGTTTGTGGCCTCAAGTGGAATGGACACCGAGATGCTCTGACTCGAAGCAAGGCCGGATATCCCTGCAGTGAATTGAATGCAGGCTCGTCTTGCATCTCCCAAGACGAAGGGATGCCTGAATCCCCTGTGGAGACCACAGAGAAAGACCTAATTTTCCGCCTCATCGCGACCGGTGGCCTCACATCCTTTGAAAATTCGAGAGGCCTGCAGAGATCAATGCTTCCAAAGGAGACGATGCCTGACTCCTCTTGAAAATGGATAGGAGTCCCAGGATCCCTGTGGCACGTGGAAAGGGACCCTGGGTCTCCCGCCTCACGTGGAGACGCGTCCCAATTGCCATGCCAAGACTCGAGGAGAATCCTGAGGTTCCCTCGCACCTAGGCAGGAGACCTCACGTCGCTGAACAAACCCGTGTCTGGAAGGGCCCTCCCCGTCGTAACTCGAGAATATACCCCAGGTTCTGGCCGTAACTCGAGAAAAACCATGAGACTTCCCCCTCCCCGCGAGATGAGGCCCGATTCCCCAGCACTGAGTGCAGATCAATTCCGTGTTACACATCAAACGTGAAAGGAGCCTTGATTTCCTTAATGGCACTCCAGAGAAAACCCAAGATCACTGTCTCAAGTCTAGAGGGATCCTGAGGTCACTGTAGCAACACGAAAGGGCTCCATGGACCCCAAATCAACTCGAGATGAGAGCTTAGTACATGGCTTCGACTCAAGAGGAATACCAACTTTCCACAAGCACCTCAAGAGGAGGCTTCTCTCAGCTACAGGTATGTGAGAGGGACCCTGAGTTTGTGGCCTCAAGTGGAATGGACACCGAGATGCTCTGTCTCGAAGTAAGGCCGGATATCCCTGCAGTGAATTGAATGCAGGCTCGTCTTGCATCTCCAAAAACGAAGGGATGTCTGAATCCCCTGTGGAGACCACAGAGAAAGACCTAGTCCTCCGCCTCAACGCGACCGGAGACCTCACTTCCTTTGAAAACTCGAGAGGTCTGCAGAGATCAATGCTTCCAAAGGAGACGATGCCTGACTCCTCTTGAAAATGGATAGGAGTCCCAGGATCACTGTGGCAAGTGGAAAGGGACCCTGGGTCTCCCGCCTCACGTGGAGACGCGTCCCAATTGCCATGCCAAGACTCGAGGAGAATCCCGAGGTGTTCCTCGCACCTAGGCAGGGTCCTGACGTCAAAGAAAAAACACGTGTCTGGAAGGGCCCTCCCCGTCGTAACTCGAGAATATACCCAAGGTTCCGGCCGCAATTCGAGAAAAACCATGAGACTTCCCCCTCCCCGCGAGATGAGGCCCGATTCCCCTGCACTTCGTGCAGACCAATTCCGTGTTCCACATCAAACGTGAAAGGAGCCTTGATTTCCTTAATGGCACTCCAGAGAAAACCCAAGATCACTGTCTCAAGTCTAGAGGGATCCTGAGGTCACTGTAGCAAAACGAAAGGGCTCCGTGGACCCCAAATCAACTCGAGATGAGAGCTTAGTCCCTGGATTCGACTCAAGAGGAATACCAACTTTCCACAAGCACCTCAAGAGGAGGCTTCTCTCAGCTACAGGTAAGTGAGAGGGACCCTGAGTTTGTGGCCTCAACTGCAATGGACACCGAGATGCTCTGACTCGAAGTAAGGCCGGATATCCCTGCAGTGAATTGAATGCAGGCTCGTCTTGCATCTCCGAAGACGAAGGGATGTCTGAATCCCCTGTGGAGACCACAGAGAAAGACCTAGTCCTCCGCCTCATCGTGACCGGAGGCCTCACATCCTTTGAAAACTCGAGAGGTCTGCAGAGATCAATGCTTCCAAAGGAGACGATGCCTGACGCCTCTTGAAAATGGATAGGAATCCCAGGATCCCTGTGGCACGTGGAAAGGGAACCTGGGTCTCCCGCCTCACGTGGAGACGCGTCCCAATTGCCAGTCCAAGACTCGAGGAGAATCCCGAGGTGTCCCTCGCACCTAGGCAGGAGTTCTGACGTCGCTGAACAAACACGTGTCTGGAAGGGCCCTCCCCGTCGTAACTCGAGAATATACCCCAGGTGTCGGCCGCAACTCGAGAAAAACCATGAGACTTCCCCATCGCCGCTAGATGAGGCCCGACTCCCCTGCCCTGCATGCAGAGCAATTCCGTGTTCCACATCAAAAATGAAAGGAGCCTTGATTTCCTTGAAGGCACTCCAGAGAAAACCCAAGATCACTGTCTCAAGTCTAGAGGGATCCTGAGGTCACTGGAGCAACACGAAAGGGCTCCGTGGACCCCAAATCAACTCGAGATGAGAGCTTAGTACCTGGCTTCGACTCAAGAGGAATACCAACTTTCCACAAGCACCTCAAGAGGAGGCTTCTCTCAGCTACAGGTATGTGAGAGGGACCCTGAGTTTGTGGCCTCAAGTGGAATGGACACCGAGATGCTCTGACTCGAAGTAAGGCCGGATATCCCTGCAGTGAATTGAATGCAAGCTCGTCTTGCATCTCCAAAAACGAAGGGATGTCTGAATCCCCTGTGGAGACCACAGAGAAAGACCTAATTTTCCGCCTCATCGCGACCGGTGGCCTCACATCCTTTGAAAATTCGAGAGGTCCGCGGAGATCAATGCTTCCAAAGGAGACGATGCCTGACCCCTCTTGAAAATGGATAGGAGTCCCAGGATCCCTGTGGCACGCGGTAAGGGACACTTGGTCTCCCGCCTCACGTGGAGACGCGTCCCAATTGCCATGCCAAGACTCGAGGAGAATCCCGAGGTTTCCCTCGCACCTAGGCAGGGTCCTGACGTCGCTGAAAAAACACGTGTGTGGAAGGGCCCTCCCCGTCGTAACTCGAGAATATACCCAAGGTTCCGGCCGCACTCGAGAAAAACCATGAGATTTCCCCCTCGCCGCGAGTTGAGGCCCGATTCCCCTGCACTGCATGCAGAGCAATTCCGTGTTCCACATCAAACATGAAAGGAGGCTTGATTTCCTTGATGGCTCTCCAGAGAAAACCCAAGATCACTGTCTCAATTCTAGAGGGATCCTGAGGTCACTGGAGCAACACAAAAGGGCTCCGTGGACCCCAAATCAACTCGAGATGAGAGATTAGTCCCTGGCTTCAAATCGAGAGGAATACCAACTATCCACAAGAACCTCAAGAGGAGGCTACTCTCAGCTAATGGTATGTGAGAGGGACCCTGTGTTTGTCGCCTCAAGTGGAATGGACACCGAGAAGCTCTGACTCAAAGTAAGGCCAGATATCCCTGCAGTGAATTAAATGCAGGCTCGTCTTGCATCTCCCAAGACGAAGGGATGTCTGAATCCCCTGTGCAGAACACAGAGAAAGACCTAGTCCTCCGCTTCAACGCGACCGGAAGCCTCACATCCTTTGAAAACTCGAGAGGTCCGCGGAGATCAATGCTTCCAAAGGAGACGATGCCTGACTCCTCTTGAAAATGGATAGGAGTCCCAGGATCCCTGTGGCACGTGGAAAGGGACCCTGGGTCTCCCGCCTCACGTGGACACGCGTCCCCATTGCCATGCCAAGACTCGAGGAGAATCCCGAGGTGTCCCTCGCAGCTAGGCAGGAGTCCTGACGTCGCTGAACAAACACGTGTCTGGAAGGGCCCTCCCCGTCGTAACTCGAGAATATACCCCAGGTTCCGGTCGCAACTCGAGAAAAACCATGAGACTTCCCCCTCGCCGCGAGATGAGGCCCGATTCCCCTGCACTGCGTGCAGAGCAATTCCGTGTTCCACATCAAACGTGAAAGGAGCCTTGATTTCCTTGATGGCACTCCAGAGAAAACCCAAGATCACTGTCTCAAGTCTAGAGGGATCCTGAGGTCACTGGAGCAACACGAAAGGGCTCCGTGGACCCCAAATCAACTCGAGATGAGAGATTAGTCCCTGGCTTCAACTCAAGAGGAATACCAACTTTCCACAAGCCCCTCAAGAGGAGGCTTCTCTCAGCTACAGGAATGTGAGAGGGACCCTGAGATTGTGGCCTCAAGTGGCATGGACACCGAGATGCTCTTACTCGAAGTAAGGCCTGATATCCCTGCAGTGAATTGAATGCAGGCTCGTCTTGCATCTCCCAAGACGAAGGGTTGTCTGAATCCCCTGTGGAGCCCACAGAGAAAGACCCAGTCCTCCGCCTCAACGCGACCGGAGGCCTCACATCCTTTGAAAACTCGAGAGGTCCGCGGAGATCAATACTTCCGAAGGAGACGATGCCTGACTCCTCTTGAAAATGGATAGGAGTCCCAGGATCCCTGTGGCACGTGGAAAGGGACACTGGGTCTCCCGCCTCACATGGAGACGCGTCCCAATTGCCATGTCAAGACTCGAGGAGAATCCCGAGGTGTCCCTCGCACCTAGGCAGGAGTCCTGATGTCGCTGAACAAACACGTGTCTGGAAGGGCCCTCCCCATCGCAACTCGAGAATATACCCCAGGTTCCGGCCGCAACTCGAGAAAAACCATGAGACTTTCCCCTCGCCGCGAGATGAGGCCCGATTCCCCTGGGCTGCGTGCAGAGGAATTCCGTGTTCCACATCAAACGTGATAGGAGCCTTGATTTCCTTGATGGCACTCCAGAGAAAACCCAAGATCACTGTCTCAAGTCTAGAGGGATCCTGAGGTCACTGGAGCAACACGAAAGGGCTCCGTGGACCCCAAATCAACTCGAGATGAGAGCTTAGTACCTGGCTTCGACTCAAGAGGAATACCAACTTTCCACAAGCACCTCAAGAGGAGGCTTCTCTCAGCTACAGGTATGTGAGAGGGACCCTGAGTTTGTGGCCTCAAGTGGAATGGACACCGAGATGCTCTGACTCGAAGTAAGGCCGGATATCCCTGCAGTGAATTGAATGCAGGCTCATCTTGCATCTTCAAAAACGAAGGGATGTCTGAAACCCCTGTGGAGACCACAGAGAAAGACCTAATTTTCCGCTTCATCGCGACCGGTGGCCTCACATCCTTTGAAAATTCGAGAGGTCCGCGGAGATCAATGCTTCCAAAGGAGACGATGCCTGACTCCTCTTGAAAATGGATAGAAGTTCGAGAATCCCTGTGGCACGTGGAAAGGGACACTGGTTCTCCCGCCTCACGTGGAGACGCGTCCCAATTGCCATGCCAAGACTTGAGAAGAATCCCGATGTGTCCCTCGCACCTAGGCAGGAGTCCTGACATCGCTGAACAAACACGTGTCTGGAAGGGCCCTCCCCGTCGTAACTCGAGAATATACCCCATGTTCCGGCCGCAACTCGAGAAAAACCATGAGACTTCCCCCTCGCCGCGAGTTGAGGCCCGATTCCCCTGCACTGCGTGCAGAGCAATTCCGTGTTCCACATCAAACGTGAAAGGAGCCTTGATTTCCTTGATGGCACTCCAGAGAAAACCCAAGATCACTGTCTCAAGTCTAGAGGGATCCTGAGGTCACCGGAGCAACACGAAAGGGCTCCGTGGACCTCAAATCAACTCGAGATGAGAGATTAGTCCCTGGCTTCAACTCAAGAGGAATACGAACTTTCCACAAGCCCCTGAAGAGGAGGCTTCTCTCAGCTACAGGTATGTGAGAGGGACCCTGAGTTTGTGGCATCAAGTGGAATGGACACCGAGATGCTCTGACTCGAAATAAGGCCGGATATCCCTGCAGTGAATTGAAAGCAGGCTCATCTTGCATCTCCCAAGACGAAGGGATGTCTGAATCCCCTGTGCAGATCACAGAGAAAGAACTAGTCCTCGGCCTCAACGCGACCAGAGGCCTCACATCCTTTGAAAACTCGAGAGGTCTGCAGAGATCAATGCTTCCAAAGGAGACGATGCCTGACTCCTCTTGAAAATGGATAGGAGTACCAGGATCCCTGTGGCAAGTGGAAAGGGACCCTGGGTCTCCCGCCTCACGTGGAGACGCGTCCCAATTGCCATGTCAAGACTCGAGGAGAATCCCGAGGTGTCCCTCGCACCTAGGCAGGGTCCTGACGTCGCTGAACAAACACGTGTCTGGAAGGGCCCTCCCCGTCGTAATTCGAGAATATACAGCAGGTTCCGGCCGCAACTCGAGAAAAACCATGAGATTTCCCCCTCGCCGCGAGATGAGGCCTGATTCCCCTGCACTGCGTGCAGAGCAATTCCGTGTTCCACTTCAAACGTGAAAGGAGCCTTGATTTCCTTGATGGCACTCCAGAGAAAACCCAAGATCACTGTCTCAAGTCTAGAGGGATCCTGAGGTCACTGGAGCAACACGAAAGTGCTCCGTGGACTCCAAATCAACTCGAGATGAGAGCTTAGTCCCTGGCTTCGACTCAAGAAGAATACCAACTTTCCACATGCACCTCAAGAGGAGGCTTCTCTCAACTACAGGTATGTGAGAGTCCCCCTGAGTTTGTGGCCTCAAGTGGAATGGACACCGAGATGCTCTGACTCGAAGTAAGGCCGGATATCCCTGCAGTGAATTGAATGCAGGCTCGTCTTGCATCTCCCAAGAAGAAAGGATGTCTGAATCCCCTGTGGAGACCACATAGAAAGACCGAGTTCTCCGCCTCATCGCGACCGGAGGCCTCACATCCTTTGAAAACTCGAGAGGTCTGCGGAGATCAATGCTTCCAAAGGAGAAGATGCCTGACTCTTCTTGAGAATGGATAGGAGTCCCAGGATCCCTGTGGCACGTGGAAAGGGACCCTGGGTCTCCCGCCTCACGTGGAGACGCGTCCCAATTGCCATGCCAAGACTCGAGGAGAATCCCGAGGTGTCCCTCGCACCTAGGCAGGAGTCCTGACGTCGCTGAACAAACCCGTGTCTGGAAGGGCCCTCCCCGTCGTAACTCGAGAATATACCCCAGGTTCCGGCCGCAACTCGAGAAAAAACATGAGACATCCCCCTCGCCGCGAGATGAGGCCCGATTCCCCTGCACTGCGTGCAGAGCAATTCCGTGTTCCACATCAAACGTGAAAGGAGCCTTGATTTCCTTGATGGCACTCCAGAGAAATCCCAAGATCACTGTCTCAAGTCTAGAGGGATCCTGAGGTCACTGGAGCAACACGAAAGGGCTCCGTGGACCCGAAATCAACTCGAGATGAGAGCTTAGTCCCTGGCTTCGACTCAAGAGGAATACCAACTTTCCACAAGCACCTCAAGAGGAGGCTTCTCTCAGCTACAGGTATGTGAGAGGGACCCTGAGTTTGTGGCCTCAAGTGGAATGGACACCGAGATGCTCTGACTCGAAGTAAGGCCGGATATCCCTGCAGTGAGTTGAATGCAGTCTCGACTTGCATCTCCCAAGATGAAGGGATGTCTGAATCCCCTGTGGAGACCACAGAGAAAGACCTAATTTTCCGCCTCAGCGCGACCGGTGGCCTCACATCCTTTGAAAATTCGAGAGGTCCGCGGAGATCAATGCTTCCAAAGGAGACGATGCCTGACTCCTCTTGAAAATGGATAGGAGTTCCAGGATCCCTGTGGCACGTGGAAAGGGACCCTGGTTCTCCCGCCTCACGTGGAGATGCGTTCAAATTGCCATGCCAAGACTCGAGGAGAATCCCGAGGTGTCCCTCGCACCTAGGCAAGAGTCCTCAGGTCGCTGAACAAACCCGTGTCTGGAAGGGCCCTCCCCGTCGTAATTCGAGAATATACCCCAGGTTCCGGCCGCAACTCGAGAAAAACCATGAGACTTCCCCCTCCCCGCGAGAAGAGGCCCGATTCCCCTGCACTGAGTGCAGACCAATTCCGTGTTCCACATCAAATGTGAAAGGAGCCTTGATTTCCTTAATGGCACTCCAGAGAAAACCCAAGATCACTGTCTCAAGTCTAGAGGGATCCTTAGGTCACTGGAGCAACACGAAAGGGCTCCGTGGACCCCAAATCAACTCGAGATGAGAGCTTAGTCCCTGGCTTCAAATCGAGAGGAATACCAACTTTCCACAAGCACCTCAAGAGGAGGCTTCTCTCAGCTAATGGTATGTGAGAGGGACCCTGAGTTTGTCGCCTCAAGTGGAATGGACACCGAGATTCTCTGACTCAAAGTAAGGCCAGATATCCCTGCAGTGAATTGAATGCAGGCTCGTCTTGCATCTCCCAAGAAGAAGGGATGTCTGAATCCCCTGTGGAGACCACATAGAAAGACCGAGTTCTCCGCCTCATCGCGACCGGAGGCCTCACATCCTTTGAAAACTCGAGAGGTCTGCGGAGATCAATGCTTCCAAAGGAGAAGATGCCTGACTCTTCTTGAAAATGGATAGGAGTCCCAGGATCCCTGTGGCACGTGGAAAGGGACCCTGGGTCTCCCGCCTCACGTGGAGACGCGTCCCAATTGCCATGCCAAGACTCGAGGAGAATCCCGAGGTGTCCCTCGCACCTAGGCAGGAGTCCTGACGTCGCTGAACAAACACGTGTCTGGAAGGGCCCTCCCCGTCGTAACTCGAAAATATAACCCAGGTTCCGGCCGCAACTCGAGAAAAAACATGAGACATCCCCCTCGCCGCTGGATGAGGCCCGATTCCCCTGGACTGCGTGCAGAGCCATTCCGTGTTCCACATCAAACGTGAAAGGAGCCTTGATTTCCTTGATGGCACTCCAGAGAAAACCCAAGTTCACTGTCTCAAGTCTAGAGGGATCCTGAGGTCACTGGAGCAACACAAAAGGGCTCCGTGGACCCGAAATCAACTCGAGATGAGAGCTTAGTCCCTGGCTTCGACTCAAGAGGAATACCAACTTTCCACAAGCACCTCAAGAGGAGGCTTCTCTCAGCTACAGGTATGTGAGAGGGACCCTGAGTTTGTGGCCTCAAGTGGAATGGACACCGAGATGCTCTGACTCGAAGTAAGGCCGGATATCCCTGCAGTGAATTGAATGCAGGCTCGTCTTGCATCTCCCAAGATGAAGGGTTGTCTGAATCCCCTGTGGAGACCACAGAGAAAGACCTCGTTCTCCGCCTCATCGAGACCAGAGGCCTCACATCCTTTGAAAACTCGAGAGGTCGGCGGAGATCAATGCTTCCAAAGGAGAAGATGCCTGACTCTTCTTGAAAAAGGATAGGAGTCCCAGGATCCCTGTGGCACGTGGAAAGGGACCCTGGGTCTCCCGCCTCACTTGGAGACGAGTCCCAATTGCATGCCAAGACTCCAGGAGAATCCCGAGGTTTCCCTCGCACCTAGGCATAAGTCCTGACGTCGCTGAACAAACACGTGTCTGGAAGGGCCCTCCCCGTCGTAACTCGAGAATATACCCCAGGTTCCGGCTACAACTCGAGAAAAACCATGAGACTTCCCCTTCGCCGCTGGATGAGGCCCGATTCCCCTGCACTGCGTGCAGAACAATTCCGTGTTCCACAGCAAACGTGAAAGGAGCCTTGATTTCCTTGATGGTACTCCAGAGAAAACCCAAGATCACTGTCTCAAGTCTCGAGGGATCCTGAGGTCACTGTAGCAAAACGAAAGGGCTCTGTGGACCCCAAATCAACTCGAGATGTGAGCTTAGTCCCTGGCTTCCACTCAAGAGGAATACCAACTTTCCACAAGCACCTCAAGAGGAGGCTTCTCTCAGCTACAGGTAAGTGAGAGGGACCCTGAGTTTGTGGCCTCAAGTGGAATGGACACCGAGATGCTCTGACTCGAAGTAAGGCCAGATATCCCTGCAGTGAATTGAATGCAGGCTCGTCTTGCATCTCCCAAGAAGAAGGGATGTCTGAATCCCCTGTGGAGACCACATAGAAAGACCGAGTTCTCCGCCTCATCGCGACCGGAGGCCTCACATCCTTTGAAAACTCGAGAGGTCTGCGGAGATCAATGCTTCCAAAGGAGAAGATGCCTGACTCTTCTTGAAAATGGATAGGAGTCCCAGGATCCCTGTGGCACGTGGAAAGGGACCCTGGGTCTCCCGCCTCACGTGGAGACGCGTCCCAATTGCCATGCCAAGACTCGAGGAGAATCCCGAGGTGTCCCTCGCACCTAGGCAGGAGTCCTGACGTCGCTGAACAAACACGTGTCTGGAAGGGCCCTCCCCGTCGTAACTCGAAAATATAACCCAGGTTCCGGCCGCAACTCGAGAAAAAACATGAGACATCCCCCTCGCCGCTGGATGAGGCCCGATTCCCCTGGACTGCGTGCAGAGCCATTCCGTGTTCCACATCAAACGTGAAAGGAGCCTTGATTTCCTTGATGGCACTCCAGAGAAAACCCAAGTTCACTGTCTCAAGTCTAGAGGGATCCTGAGGTCACTGGAGCAACACAAAAGGGCTCCGTGGACCCGAAATCAACTCGAGATGAGAGCTTAGTCCCTGGCTTCGACTCAAGAGGAATACCAACTTTCCACAAGCACCTCAAGAGGAGGCTTCTCTCAGCTACAGGTATGTGAGAGGGACCCTGAGTTTGTGGCCTCAAGTGGAATGGACACCGAGATGCTCTGACTCGAAGTAAGGCCGGATATCCCTGCAGTGAATTGAATGCAGGCTCGTCTTGCATCTCTCAAGATGAAGGGTTGTCTGAATCCCCTGTGGAGACCACAGAGAAAGACCTCGTTCTCCGCCTCATCGAGACCAGAGGCCTCACATCCTTTGAAAACTCGAGAGGTCGGCGGAGATCAATGCTTCCAAAGGAGAAGATGCCTGACTCTTCTTGAAAAAGGATAGGAGTCCCAGGATCCCTGTGGCACGTGGAAAGGGAACCTGGGTCTCCCGCCTCACTTGGAGACGAGTCCCAATTGCATGCCAAGACTCCAGGAGAATCCCGAGGTTTCCCTCGCACCTAGGCATAAGTCCTGACGTCGCTGAACAAACACGTGTCTGGAAGGGCCCTCCCCGTCGTAACTCGAGAATATACCCCAGGTTCCGGCTGCAACTCGAGAAAAACCATGAGACTTCCCCTTCGCCGCTGGATGAGGCCCGATTCCCCTGCACTGCGTGCAGAACAATTCCGTGTTCCACAGCAAACGTGAAAGGAGCCTTGATTTCCTTGATGGTACTCCAGAGAAAACCCAAGATCACTGTCTCAAGTCTCGAGGGATCCTGAGGTCACTGTAGCAAAACGAAAGGGCTCTGTGGACCCCAAATCAACTCGAGATGTGAGCTTAGTCCCTGGCTTCCACTCAAGAGGAATACCAACTTTCCACAAGCACCTCAAGAGGAGGCTTCTCTCAGCTACAGGTAAGTGAGAGGGACCCTGAGTTTGTGGCCTCAAGTGGAATGGACACCGAGATGCTCTGACTCGAAGTAAGGCCGGATATCCCTGCAGTTTATTGAATGCAGGTTCGTCTTGCATCTCCCAAGACGAAGGGATGTCTGAATCCTCTGTGGAGACCACAGAGAAAGACCGAGTTCTCCGCCTCATCGCGACCGGAGGCCTCACATCCTTTGAAAACTCGAGCGGTCCGTGGAGATCAATGCTTCCAAAGGAGACGATGCCTGACTCCTCTTGAAAATGGATAGGAGTCCCAGGATCACTGTGGCACGTGGAAAGGGACCCTGGGTCTCCCGCCTCACGTGGAGACGGGTCCCAATTGCCATGCCAAGACTCGAGGAGAAGTCTGAGGTGTCCCTCGCACCTAAGCAGGAGTCCTGACGTCGCTGAACAAACACGTGTCTGGAAGGGCCCTCCCCGTCGTAACTCGAGAATATACCCCAGGTTTCGGCCGCAACTCGAGAAAAACCATGAGACTTCCCCCTCGCCGCGAGATGAGGCCCGATTCCCCTGCCCTGCGTGCAGAGCAATTCCGTTTCCACATCAAAAATGAAAGGAGCCTTGATTTCCTTGATGACACTCCAGAGAAAACGCAAGATCACTGTCTCAAGTCTAGAGGGATCCTGAGGTCACTGGAGCAACACGAAAGGGCTCCGTGGACCCCAAATCAACTCGAGATGAGAGCTTAGTCCCTGGCTTCAAATCGAGAGGAATACCAACTTTCCACAAGCCCCTCAAGAGGAGGCTACTCTCAGCTAATGGTATGTGAGAGGGACCCTGAGTTTGTGGCCTCGAGTGGAATGGACACCGAGATGCTCTGACTCGAAGTAAGGCCAGATATCCCTGCAGTGAATTGAATGCAGGCTCATCTTGCATCTCCCAAGACGAAGGGATGTCTGAATCCGCTGTGCAGAACACAGAGAAAGACCTATTCCTCCGCCTCAACGCGACCGGAGGCCTCACATCCTTTGAAAACTCGAGAGGTCCGCAGAGATCAATGCTTCCAAAGGAGACGATGCCTGACTCCTCTTGAAAATGGAAAGGAGTCCCAGGATCCCTGTGGCACGTGGAAAGGGACCCTGGGTCTCCCGCCTCACGTGGAGACGCGTCCAAATTGCCATGCCAAGACTCGAGGAGAATCCCGAGGTGTCCCTCGCACCTAGGCAGGAGTCCTGACGTCGCTGAACAAACACGTGTCTGGAAGGGGCCTCCCCGTCGTAACTCGAGAATATACCCCAGGTTCCGGCCGCAACTCGAGAAAAACCATGAGACTTCCCCCTCGTCGCGAGATGAGGCCCGATTCCCCTGCAATGCGTGCAGAGCAATTCCGTGTTCCACATCAAACGTGAAAGGAGCCTTGATTTCCTTGATGGCACTCCAGAGAAAACCCAAGATCACTGTCTCAAGTCTAGAGGGATCCTGAGGTCACTGGGCCAACAGGAAAGGGCTCCGTGGACCCGAAATCAACTCGAGATGAGAGCTTAGTCCCTGGCTTCGACTCAAGAGGAATACCAACTTTCCACAAGCACCTCAAGAGGAGGCTTCTCTCAGATACAGGTATGTGAGACGGACCCTGAGTTTGTGGCCTCAAATGGAATGGACACCGAGATGCTCTGATTCGAAGCAAGGCCGGATTTCCCTGCAGTGAATTGAATGCAGGCTCGTCTTGCATCTCCCAAGACGAAGGGATGTCTGAATCCCCTGTGGAGACCGCAGAGAAAGACCGAGTTCTCCGCCTCATCGCGACCGGAGGCCTCACATTCTTTGAAAACTCGAGAGGTCCGCGGAGATCAATGCTTCCAAAGGAGACGATGCCTGACTCCTCTTGAAAATGGATAGGAGTCCCAGGAGGCCTGTGGCACGTGGAAAGGGACCCTGGGTCTCCCGCCTCACGTGGAGACGCGTCCCAATTGCCATGCCAAGTCTCGAGGAGAATCCAGAGGTGTCCCTCGCACCTAGGCAGGAGTCCTGATGTCGCTGAACAAACACGTGTCTGGAAGGGCCCTCCCCGTCGTAACTCGAGAATATACCCCGGGTTCCGGCCGCAACTCGAGAAAAACCATGAGACTTCCCCCTTGCCTCGAGATGAGGCCCGATTCCCCTGCACTGCGTGCAGAGCAATTCCGTGTTCCACATCAAACGTGAAAGGAGCCTTGATTTCCTTGATGGCACTCCAGAGAAAACACAAGATCACTGTCTCAAGTCTAGAGGGATCCTGAGGTCACTGGAGCAACACGAAAGGGCTCCGTGGATCCCAAATCAACTCGAGATGAGAGCGTAGTCCCTGGCTTCGACTCAAGAGGAATGCCAACTTTCCACAAGCACCTCAAGAGGAGGCTTCTCTCAGCTACAGGTATGTGAGAGGGACCCTGAGTGTGTGGCCTCAAGTCGAATGGACTCCGAGATGCTCTGACTCGAAGTAAGCCCGGATATCCCTGCAGTGAATTGAATGCAGGCTCATCTTGCATCTCCCAAGACGAAGGGATGTCTGAATCCGCTGTGGAGACCGCAGAGAAAGACCGAGTTCTCCGCCTCATCGCGACCGGAGGCCTCACATTCTTTGAAAACTCGAGAGGTCCGCGGAGATCAATGCTTCCAAAGGAGACGATGCCTGACTCCTCTTGAAAATGGATAGGAGTCCCAGGAGGCCTGTGGCACGTGGAAAGGGACCCTGGGTCTCCCGCCTCACGTGGAGACGCGTCCCAATTGCCATGCCAAGTCTCGAGGAGAATCCCGAGGTGTCCCTCGCACCTAGGCAGGAGTCCTGATGTCGCTGAACAAACACCTGTCTGGAAGGGCCCTCCCCGTCGTAACTCGAGAATATACCCCAGGTTCCGGCCGCAACTCGAGAAAAACCATGAGACTTCCCCCTTGCCTCGAGATGAGGCCCGATTCCCCTGCACTGCGTGCAGAGCAATTCCGTGTTCCACATCAAACGTGAAAGGAGCCTTGATTTCCTTGATGGCACTCCAGAGAAAACACAAGATCACTGTCTCAAGTCTAGAGGGATCCTGAGGTCACTGGAGCAACACGAAAGGGCTCCGTGGATCCCAAATCAACTCGAGATGAGAGCGTAGTCCCTGGCTTCGACTCAAGAGGAATGCCAACTTTCCACAAGCACCTCAAGAGGAGGCTTCTCTCAGCTACAGGTATGTGAGAGGGACCCTGAGTGTGTGGCCTCAAGTCGAATGGACTCCGAGATGCTCTGACTCGAAGTAAGCCCGGATATCCCTGCAGTGAATTGAATGCAGTCTGGACTTGCATCTCCCAAGAGGAAGGGTTGTCTGAATCCCCTGTGGAGACCACAGAGAAAGACCTAGTCCTCCGCCTCAACGCGACCGGAGGCCTCACATCCTTTGAAAACTCGAGAGGTCCGCGGAGATCAATGCTTCCAAAGGAGACGATGCCTGACTCCTCTTGAAAATGGATAGGAGTCCCAGGATCCCTGTGGCACGTGGAAAGGGACCCTGGGTCTCCCGCCTCACGTGGAGACGCGTCCCAATTGCCATGCCAAGACTCGAGGAGAATTCCAAGGTGTCCCTCGCACCTAGGCAGGAGTCCTGACGTCGCTGAACAAACACGTGTCTGGAAGGGCCCTCTCCGTCGTAACTCGAGAATATACATCAGGTTCCAGCCGCAACTCGAGAAAAACCATGAGACTTCCCACTCACAGCGAAATGAGGCCCGATTCCCCTGCACTGCGTGCAGAGCAATTCCGTGTTCCACATCAAACATGAAAGGAGACTTGATTTCCTTGATGGCACTCCAGAGAAAAACCAAGATCACTGTCTCAAGTCTAGAGGGATCCTGAGGTCACTGGAGCAACACGAAAGGGCTCCGTGGACACCAAATCAACTCGAGATGAGAACTTAGTCCCTGGCTTCGACTCAAGAGGAATACCCACTTTCCACAAGCACATCAAGAGGAGGCTTCTCTCAGCTACAGGTATGTGAGAGGTACCCTGAGTGTGTGGCCTCAAGTGGAATGGACACCGAGATGCTCTGACTCGAAGTAAGGCCGGATATCCCTGCAGTGAGTTGAATGCAGTCTCGACTTGCATCTCCCAAGAGGAAGGGTTGTCTGAATCCACTGTGGAGACCACAGAGAAAGATCTAGATCTCCCCTTCATCGCGACCGGAGACCTCACATCCTTTGAAAACTCGAGAGGTCCACGGAGATCAATGCTTCCAAAGGAGAGGATGCGTGACACTTCTTGAAAATGGATAGGAGTCCCAGGATCACTGTGGCACGTCGAAAGAGACCCTGTGTCTCACGCCTCACGTGGAGACGCGTCCCAATTTCCATGCCAAGACTCGAGGAGAATCCCGAGGTGTCCCTCGCACCTAGGCAGGAGTCCTGACGTCGCTGAACAAACACGTGTCTGGAAGGGCCCTCCCCGTCGTAGCTCGAGAATATACATAAGGTTCCGGCCGCAACTCGAGAAAAACCATGAGACTTCCCCCTCGCCGCGAGCTGAGGGCCCATTCCCCTGCACTGCGTGCAGAGCAATTCCGTCTTCCACATCAAACGTGAAAGGAGCCTTGATTTCCTTGATGGCACTCCCGAGAAAACCCAAGATCACTGTCTCAAGTCTAGAGGGATCCTGAGGTCACTGGAGCAACACGAAAGGGCTCCGTGGACCCCAAATCAACTCGAGATGAGAGCTTAGTCCCTGGCTTCGACTCAAGAGGAATACCAACTTTCCACAAGCACCTCAAGAGGAGGCTTCTCTCAGCCACATGTATGTGAGAGGTACCCTGAGTTTGCGGCCTCAAGTGGAATGGACACCGAGATGCTCTGACTCGAAATAAGGCCGGATATCCCTGCAGTGAGATGAATGCAAGCTCGTCTTGCATCTCCCAATAAGAAGGGATGTCTCAATCCCCTGTGGAGACCACAGAGAAAGACCTAGTTCTCCGCCTCATCGCGACCGGAGGCCTCACATCCTTTGAAAACTCGAGAGGTCCGCGGAGATCAATGCTTCCAAAGGAGACGATGCCTGACTCCTCTTGAAAATGGTTAGGAGTCCCAGGATCCCTGTCCACATGGAAGGGGACCCTGGGTCTCCCGCCTCACGTGGAGACGCGTCCCAATTGCCATGCCAAGACTCGAGGAGAATCCCGAGGTGTCCCTCGCACCTAGGCAGGAGTCCTGACGTCGCTGAACTAACAAGTGTCTGGAAGGGCCCTCCCCGTCGTAACTCGAGAATATACCCCAGGTTCCGGCCGCAACTCGAGAAAAACCATGAGACTTCCCCCTCGTCGTGAGATTAGACCCGATTCCCCTGCACTGCGTGCAGAGCAATTCCGTGTTCCACATCAAACGTGAAATGAGCCTTGATTTCCTTGATGGCACTCCAGAGAAAACCCAAGATCATTGTCTCAAGTCTAGAGGGATCCTGAGGTCACTGGAGCAACACGAAAGGGCTCCGTGGACCGCAAATCAACTCGAGATGAGAGCTTAGTCCCTGGCTTCGACTCAAGAGGAATACCAACTTTCCACAAGCACCTCAAGAGGAGGCTTTTCTCAGCTACAGGTAGGTGAGAGGGACCCTGAGTTTGTGGCCTCAAGTCGAATGGACACCGAGATGCTCTGACTCGAAGTAAGGCCGGATATCCCTGCAGTGAATTGAATGCAGGCTCCTCTTGCATCTCCCAAGACGAAGGGATGTCTGAATCCCCTGTGGAGACCACAGAGAAAGACCTAGTCCTCCGCCTCATCGCGACCGGAGGCCTCACATCCTTTGAAAACTCGAGAGGTCCACGGAGATCAATGCTTCCAAAGGAGACGATGCCTGACTCCTCTTGAAAATGGATAGGAGTCCCAGGATCCCTGTGGCACGTGGAAAGGGACCCTTGGGCTCCCGCCTCACGTGAAGACGCGTCCCAATTGCCAGGCCAAGACTCGAGGAGAATCCCGAGGTGTCCCTCGCACCTAGGCAGGAGTCCTGACGTCGCTGAACAAACATGTGTCTGGAAGGGCCCTCCCCGTCGTAACTCGAGAATACACCCCAGGTTCCGGCCGCAACTCGAGAAAAACCATGAGACTTCGCCCTCGCCGCGAGATGAGGCCCGATTCCCCTGCACTGCGTGCAGAGCAATTCGGTGTTCCACATCAAACGTGAAAGGAGCCTTGATTTCCTTGATGGCACTCCAGAGAAAACCCAAGATCACTGTCTCAAGTCTAGAGGGATCCTGAGGTCACTGGAGCAACACGAAAGGGCTCTGTGGACCCCAAATCAACTCGAGATGAGAGCTTAGTCCCTGGCTTCGACTCAAGAGGAATACCAACTCTCCACAAGCACATCAAGAGGAGGCTTCTCTCAGCTACAGGTGTGTGAGAGGGACACTGAGTGTGTGGCCTCAAGTGGAATGGACACCGAGATGCTCTGACTCGAAGTAAGGCCGGATATCCCTGCAGTGAATTGAATGCAGTCTCGACTTGCATCTCCCAAGAGGAAGGGTTGTCTGAATCCACTGTGGAGACGACAGAGAAAGACCTAGATCTCCCCCTCATCGCGACCGGAGAACTCACATCCTTTGAAAACTCGAGAGGTCCACGGAGATCAATGCTTCCAAAGGAGACGATGCGTGACTCTTCTTGAAAATGGATAGGAGTCCCAGGATCACTGTGGCACGTCGAAAGGGACCCTGTGTCTCCCGCCTCACGTGGAGACGCGTCCCAATTTCCATGCCAAGACTCGAGGAGAATCCCGAGGTGTCCCTCGCACCTAGGCAGGAGTCCTGATGTCGCTGAACAAACACGTGTCTGGAAGGGCCCTCCCCGTCGTAGCTCGAGAATATACATCAGGTTCCGGCCGCAACTCGAGAAAAACCATGAGACTTCCCCCTCGCCGCGAGCTGAGGGCCCATTCCCCTGCACTGCGTGCAGAGCAATTCCGTCTTCCACATCAAACGTGAAAGGAGCCTTGATTTACTTGATGGCACTCCAGAGAAAACCCTAGATCACTGTCTCAAGCCTAGAGGGATCCTGAGGTCACTGGAACAACACGAAAGGGCTCCGTGGACCCCAAATCAACTCGAGATGAGAGATTTGTCCCTGGCTTCGACTCAAGAGGAATACCAACTTTCCACAAGCACCTCAAGAGGAGGCTTCTCTCAGCTACAGGTGTGTGAGAGGGACCCTTAGTTTTTTGCCTCAAGCGGAATGGACACCGAGATGCTCTGACTCGAAGTAAGGCCGGATATCCCTGCAGTGAATTGAGTGCAGGCTCGTCTTGCATCTCCCAAGAAGAAGGGATGTCTGAATCCCCTGTGGAGACCACAGAGAAAGACCTAGCTCTCCGCCTCATCGCGACCGGAGGCCTCACATCCTTTGAAAACTCGAGAGGTCCGCGGAGATCAATGCTTCCAAAGGAGACGATGCCTGACTCCTCTTGAAAATGGATAGGAGTCCTAGGATCCCTGTGGCACGTGGAAAGGGACCCTGGGTCTCCCGCCTCACGTGGAGACGCGTCCCAATTGCCATGCCAAGACTCGAGGAGAATCCCGAGGTGTCCCTCGCACCTAGGCAGGAGTCCTGACGTCGCTGAACAAACACGTGTCTGGAAGGGCCCTCTCCGTCGTAACTCGAGAATATGCCCCAGGTTCCAGCGGCAACTCGAGAAAAACCATGAGACTTCCCACTCACAGCGAGATGAGGCCCGATTCCCCTGCACTACGTGCAGAGCAATTCCGTGTTCCACATCAAACATGAAAGGAGACTTGATTTCCTTGATGGCACTCCAGAGAAAACCCAAGATCACTGTCTCAAGTCTAGAGGGATCCTGAGGTCACTGGAGCAACACGAAAGGGCTCCGTGGACCCCAAATCAACTCGAGATGAGAGCTTAGTCCCTGGCTTCGACTCAAGAGGAATACCAACTTTCCACAGGCACATCAAGAGGAGGCTTCTCTCAGCTAAAGGTATGTGAGAGGTACCCTGAGTGTGTGGCCTCAAGTGGAATGGACACCGAGATGCTCTGACTCGAAGTAAGGCCGGATATCCCTGCAGTGAGTTGAATGCAGTCTCGACTTGCTTCTCCCAAGAGGAAGGGTTGTCTGAATCCACTGTGGAGACCACAGAGAAAGATCTAGATCTCCCCTTCATTGCGACCGGAGGCCTCACATCCTTTGAAAACTCGAGAGGTCCACGGAGATCAATGCTTCCAAAGGAGACGATGCGTGACTCTTCTTGAAAATGGATAGGAGTCCCAGGATCACTGTGGCACGTCGAAAGGGACCCTGTGTCTCCCGCCTCACGTGGAGACGCGTCCCAATTTCCATGCCAAGACTCGAGGAGAATCCCGAGGTGTCCCTCGCACCTAGGCAGGAGTCCTGACGTCGCTGAACAAACACGTGTCTGGAAGGGCCCTCCCCGTCGTAGCTCGAGAATATACATAAGGTTACGGCCGCAACTCGAGAAAAACCATGAGACTTCCCCCTCGCCGCGAGCTGAGGGCCCATTCCCCTGCACTGCGTGCAGAGCAATTCCGTCTTCCACATCAAACGTGAAAGGAGCCTTGATTTACTTGATGGCACTCCAGAGAAAACCCTAGATCACTGTCTCAAGCCTAGAGGGATCCTGAGGTCACTGGAGCAACACAAAAGGGCTCCGTGGACCCCAAATCAACTCGAGGTGATAGCTTAGTCCCTGGCTTCGACTCACGAGGAATACCAACTTTCCACAAGCACCTCAAGAGGAGGCTTCTATCAGCTACAGGTATGTGAGAGGGACCCTGAGTTTGTGGCCTCAAGTGGAATGGACACCGAGATGCTCTGACTCGAAGTCAGGCCGGATATCCCTGCAGTGAATTGAATGCAGGCTCGTCTTGCATCTCCCAAGACGAAGGGATGTCTGAATCCCCTGTGGAGACCACAGAGAAAGACCTAGTTCTCCGCCTCATCGCGACCGGAGTCCTCACATCCTTTGAAAACTCGAGAGGTCCGCGGAGATCAATGCTTCCAAAGGAGACAATGCCTGACTTCTCTTTAAAATGGATAGGAGTCCCACGATCCCTGTGGCACGTGGAAAGGGACCCTGGGTCACCCCCGTCACGTGGAGACGCGTCCCAATTGCCATGCCAAGACTCGAGGAGAATCCCGAGGTGTCCTTGGCACCTAGGCAGGAGTCCTGACGACGCTGAACAAACACGTGTCTGGAAGGGCCCTCCCCGTCGTAACTCGAGAATATACCCCAGGTTCCGGCCGCAACTCGAGAAAAACCATGAGACTTCCCCCTCGTCGCGAGATGAGGCCCAATTCCCCTGCACTGCGTGCAGAGCAATTCCGTGTTCCACATCAAACGTGAAAGGAGCCTTGATTTCCTTGATGGCACTCCAGAGAAAACCCAAGATCACTGTCTCAAGTCTAGAGGGATCCTGAGGTCACTGGAGCAACAAGAAAGGGCTCCGTGGACCCCAAATCAACTCGAGATGAGAGCTTAGTCCCTGGCTTCGACTCAAGAGGAATACCAACTTTCCACAAGCACCTCAAGAGGAGGCTTCTCTCAGCCACATGTATGTGAGAGGTACCCTGAGTTTGCGGCCTCAAGTGGAATGGACACCGAGATGCTCTGACTCGAAATAAGGCCGGATATCCCTGCAGTGAATTGAAAGCAGGCTCATCTTGCATCTCCCAAGACGAAGGGATGTCTGAATCCCCTGTGCAGAACACAGAGAAAGACCTAGTCCTCCGACTCAAGCGACCGGAGGCCTCACATCCTTTGAAAACTCGAGAGGTCCGCGGAGATCAATGCTTCCAAAGGAGACGATGCCTGACTCCTCTTGAAAATGGATAGGAGTCCCAGGATCACTGTGGCACGTGGAAAGGGACCCTGGGTCTCCCGCCTCACGTGGAGACGCGTCCCAATTGCCATGCCAAGACTCGAAGAAAATCCCGAGGTGTCCCTCACACCTAGGCACAGTCCTGAGGTCGCTGAACAAACACGTGTCTGGAAGGGCCCTCCCCGTCGTAACTCGAGAATATACCCCAGGTTCCGGCCGCAACTCGAGAAAAACCATGAGACTTCCCCCTCGCCGCGAGATGAGGCCCGATTCCCCTGCACCGCGTGCAGAGAAATTCCGTATTCCACATCAAAAATGAAAGGAGCCTTGATTTCCTTAATGGCACTCCAGAGAAAACCCAAGATTACTGTCTCAAGTCTAGAGGGATCCTGAGGTCACTGTAGCAACACGAAAGGGATCCGTGGACCCCAAATCAACTCGAGATGAGAGCTTAGTCCCTGGCTTCGACTCAAGAGGAATACCAACTTTCCAGAAGCACCTCAAGAGGAGGCTTCTCTCAGCTACAGGTATGTCAGAGGGACCCTGAGTTTGTGGCCTCAAGTGGAATGGACACCGAGATGCTCTGACTCGAAGTAAGGCCGGATATCCCTGCAGTGAATTGAATGCAGGCTCGTCTTGCATCTCCCAAGACGAAGGGTTGTCTGAATCCCCTGTGGAGCCCACAGAGAAAGACCTAGTCCTCCGCCTCAACGCGACCGGAGGCCTCACATCCTTTGAAAACTCGAGAGGTCCGCGGAGATCAATACTTCCGAAGGAGACGATGCCTGACTCCTCTTGAAAATGGATAGGAGTCCCAGGATCCCTGTGGCACGTGGAAAGGGACCCTCGGTCTCCCGCCTCACGTGGAGACGCGTCCCAATTGCCATGCCAAGACTCGAGGAGAATCCCGAGGTGTACCTCACACCTAGGCAGGAGTCCTGATGTCGCTGAACAAACACGTGTCTAGAAGGGCCCTCCCCGTCGTTACTCGAGATTATACCCCAGGTTCCGGCCGCAACTCGAGAAAAACCATGAGATTTCACCCTCGCCGTGAGTTGAGGCCCGATTCCCCTGAACTGCATGCAGAGCAATTCCGTGTTCCACATCAAACGTGAAAGGCACCTTGATTTCGTTGATGGCACTCCAGAGAAAACCCAAGATCACTGTCTCAAGTCTAGACGGATCCTGAGGTCACTGGAGCAACACGAAAGGGCTCCGTGGACCCCAAATCAACTCAAGATGAGAGCTTAGTCCCTGGCTTCAAATCGAGAGGAATACCAGCTTTCCACAAGAACCTCATGAGGAGGCTTCTCTCAGCTAATGGTATGTGAGAGGGACCCTGAGTTTGTCGCCTGAAGTGGAATGTCCACCGAGATGCTCTGACTCAAAGTAAGGCCAGATATCCCTGCAGTGAATTGAATGCAGGCTCGTCTTGCATCTCCCAAGACGAAGGGATGTCTGAATCCCCTGTGCAGAACACAGAGAAAGACCTAGTCCTCCGCCTCAACGCGACCGGAGGCCTCACATCCTTTGAAAACTCGAGAGGTCCGCGGAGATCAATGCTTCCAAAGGAGACGATGCCTGACTCCTCTTGAAAATGGATAGGAGTCCCAGGATCCCTGTGGCACGTGGAAAGGGAACCTGGGTCTCCGCCTCACGTGGAGACGCGTCCCAATTGCCATGCCAAAACTCGAGGAGAATCCCGAGGTGTCCCTCGCACCTAGGCAGGAGTCCTGACGTCGCTGAACAAACCCGTGTCTGGAAGGGCCCTCCCCGTCGTAACTCGAGAATATACCCCAGGTTCCGGCCGCAACTCGAGAAAAACCAAGAGACTTCCCCCTCGCCCAGAGATGAGGCCCGATTCCCCTGCACTGCGTGCCGAGCAATTCCGTGTTCCACATCAAACGTGAAACGAGCCTTGATTTCCTTGATTGTACTCCAGAGAAAACCCAAGATCACTGTCTCAAGACTAGAGGGATCCTGAGGTCACTGGAGCAACAGGAAAGGGCTCCGTGGACCCCAAATCAACTCGAGATGAGAGCTTAGTCCCTGGCTTCGACTCAAGAGGAATACCAACTTTCCACAAGCACCTCAAGAGAAGGCTTCTCTCAGCTACAGGTATGTGAGAGGGACCCTGAGTTTGTGGCCTCAAGTGGAATGGACACCGAGATGCTCTGACTCGAAGTAAGGCCGGATATCCCTGCAGTGAATTGAATGCAGGCTCGTCTTGCATCTCTCAAGACGAAGGGATGTCTGAATCTCCTGAGGAGACCACAGAGAAAGACCTAGTTCTCCGCCTCATCGGGACCGGAGCCCTCACATCCTTTGAAAACTTGAGAGGTCCGCGGAGATCAATGCTTCCAAAGGAGACGATGCCTGACTCCTCTTGAAACTGGATAGGAGTCCCAGGATCCCTGTGGCACGTCGAAAGGGACACTGGGTCTCCCGCCTCACATGGAGACGCGTCCCAATTGCCATGCCAAGACTCGAGGAGAATCCCGAGGTGTCCCTCGCACCTAGGCAGGAGTCCTGACGTCGCTGAACAAACACGTGTCTGGAATGGCCCTCCCCGTCGTAACTCGAGAATATAAATCAGGTTCCGGCAGCAACTCGAGAAAAAACATGAGACTTCCCCCTCGCAGCGAGATGAGGCCCGATTCCCCTGCACTGCGTGCAGAGCAATTCCGTGTTCCACATCAAACGTGAAAGGAGAATTGATTTCCTTGATGGCACTCCAGAGAAAACCCAATATCACTGTCTCAAGTCTAGAGGGATCCTGAGGTGACTGGAGCAACACGAAAGGGCTCTGTGGACCCGAAATCAACTCGAGAAGAGAGCTTAGTCCCTGGCTTCGACTCAAGAGGAATACCAACTTTCCACAAGCACCTCAAGAGGAGGCTTCTCTCAGCAACATGTATGTGAGAGGGACCCTGAGTTTGTGGCCTCAAGTGGAATGGACACCGAGATGCTCTGACTCGAAGTAAGGCCGGATATCCCTGCAGTGAATTGAGTGCAGCCTCGTCTTGCATCTCCCAAGACGAAGGGATGTCTGAATCCCCTGTGGAGACCACAGAGAAAGACCTAGTCCTCCACCTCATCGCGACCGGAGGCCTCACATCCTTTGAAAACTCGAGAGGTCCGCGCAGAACAATGCTTCCAAAGGAGACGATGCCTGACTCCTCTTGAAAATGGATAGGAGTCCCAGGATCCCTGTGGCACGTGGAAAGGGACCCTTGGTCTCCCGCCTCACGTGGAGACGCGTCCCAATTGCCATGCCAAGACTCGAGGAGAATCCCGAGGTGTCCCTCGCACCTAGGCAGGAATCCTGACGTCGCTGAACAAACACGTGTCTGGAAGGGCCCTCCCCGTCCTAACTCGAGAATATAAATCAGGTTCCGGCCGTAACTCGAGAAAAAATATGAGACTTCCCCCTCGCCGCGAGATGAGGCCCGATTCCCCTGCAGCGTGCAGAGCAATTCCGCGTTCCACATCAAACGTGAAAGGAGCCTTGATTTCCTTGATGGCACTCCAGAGAAAACCCAAGATCATGGTCTCAAGTCTAGAGGGATCCTGAGGTCACTGGAGCAACACGAAAGGGCTCCGTGGACCCCAAATCAACTCGAGATGAGAGCTTAGTCCCTGGCTTCGACTCAAGAGGAATACCAACTTTCCACAAGCACCTCAAGAGGAGGCTTCTCTCAGCTACAGGTATGTGAGAGGGACCCTGAGTTTGTGGCCTCAAGTGGAATGGACACCGAGATGCTCTGACTCGAAGTAAGGCCGGATATCCCTGCAGTGAATTGAATGCAGGCTCGTCTTGCATCTCTCAAGACGAAGGGATGTCTGAATCCCATGTGGAGACCACAGAGAAAGACCTAGTCCTCCGCCTCAACGCGAACGGATGCCTCACAACATTTGAAAACTCGAGAGGTCCGCGGAGATCAATGCTTCCAAAGGAGACGATGCCTGACTCCTCTTGAAAATGGATAGGAGTCCCAGGATCCCTGAGGCACGTGGAAAGGGTCCCTGGGTCTCGCGCATCACGTGGAGACACGTTCCAATTGCCATGCCAAGACTCGAGGAGAAGCCCGAGGTGTCCCTCGCACCTAGGCAGGAGTCCTGATGTCGCTGAACAAACACGTGTCTGGAAGGGCCCTCCCCGTCGTAACTCGAGATTATACCCCAGGTTCCGGCCGCAACTCGAGAAAAACCATGAGACTTCCCCCTCGCCGCGAGATGAGGCCCGATTCCCCTGCAGTGCGTGCAGAGCAATTCCGTGTTCCACTTCAAACATGAAAGGAGCCTTGATTTCCTTGATGGCACTCCAGAGAAAACCCAAGATCACTGTCTCAAGTCTAGAGGGATCCTGATTTCACTGGAGCAACATGAAAGGGCTGCGTGGACCCCAAATCAACTCGAGATGAGAGCTTAGTCCCTGGCTTCGACTCAAGAGGAATACCAACTTTCCACAAGCACCTCAAGAGGAGGCTTCTCTCAGCTACAGGTATGTGAGAGGGACCCTGAGTTTATGGCCTCAAGTGGAATGGACACCGAGATGCTCTGACTCGAAGTAAGGCCGGTTATCCCTGCAGTGTATTGAATGCAGGCTCGTCTTGCATCTCCCAAGATGAATGGATGTCTGAATCCCCTGTGGAGAACACAGAGAAAGACCTAGTTCTCCGCCTCATCGCGACCGGAGGCCTCTCATCCTTTGAAAACTCGAGAGGACTTCGGAGATCAATGCTTCCGAAGGAGACGATGCCTGACTCCTCTTGAAAATGCAATGGAGTACCAGGATCCCTGTGGCACGTGGAAAGGGACGCTGGGTCTCCCGCCTCACGTGGAGATGCGTCCCAATTGCCATGCCCAGACTCGAGGAGAATCCCGAGGTGTCCCTCGCCCCTAGGCAGGAGTCCTGACGTCGCTGAACAAACACGTGTCTGGAAGGGCCCTCCCCGTGTAACTCGAGAATATACTCCTGGTTCCGGCCGCAACTCGAGAAAAACCATGAGACTTCCCCCTCGCCGCGAGATGAGGCCCGATTCCCCTGCACTGCGTGCAGAGCAATTCCGTGTTCCACATCAAACTTGAAAGGAGCCTTGATTTCCTTGATGGCACTCCAGAGAGTATCCAAGATCACTGTCTCAAGTCTAGAGGGATCCTGACGTCACTGTAGCAACACGAAAGGGCTCCGTGGACCCCAAATCAACTCGAGATGAGAGCTTAGTCCCTGGCTTCGACTCAAGAGGAACACCAACTTTCCACAGCACCTCAAGAGGAGGCTTCTCTCAGCTACAGGTATGTGAGAGGTATCCTGATTTGGTGGACTCAATTGGAATGGACACCGAGATGCTCTGACTCGAACGAAGGCCGGATATCCCTGCAGTGAATTGAAGGCAGGCTCGCCTTGCATCTCCCAAGACGAAGGGATGTCTGAATCCCCTGTGGAGACCACAGAGAAAGACCTAGTTCTGGCCACATCGCGACCGGAGGCCTCACATCCTTTGAAAATTCGAGAGGTCTGCGGAGATCAATGCTTCCAAAGGAGACGATGCCTGACTCTTCTTGAAAATGGATAGGAGTCCCAGGATCCCTGTGGCACGTGGAAAGGGACCCTGGGTCTCCCGCCTCACGTGGAGACGCGTCCCAATTGCCATGCCAGGATTCGAGGAGAATCTCGAGGTGTCCCTCACACCTAGGCAGGAGTTCTGACGTCGCTGAAGAAACACGTGTCTGGAAGGGCCCTCCCCATCGTAACTCGAGAATATACACCAGGTTCCGGCTTCAACTCGAGAAAAACCATGAGACTTCCCCCTCGCCGCGAGATGAGGCCCGATTGCCCTGCACTGCATGCAGAGCAATTCCGTGTTCCACATCAAACGTGAAAGGAGCCTTGATTTCCTTGATGGCACTCCAGAGAGTATCCAAGACCACTGTCTCAAGTCTAGAGGGATCCTGAGGTCACTGTAGCAATAAAAATGGCTCCGTGGACCCCAAATCAACTCGAGATGAGAGCTTAGTCCCTGGCTTCGACTCAAGAGGAATACCAATTTCCACAAGCACCACAGGAGGAGGCTTCTCTCAGCTACAGGTATGTGAGAGGGACCCTGAGTTTGTGGCCTCAAGTGGAATCGACACCGAGATGCTCTGACTCGAAGTAAGGCCGGATATCCCTGCAGTGAATTGAATGCAGGCTCGTCTTGCATCTCCCAAGACGAAGGGATGTCTGAATCCCCTGTGGACACCACAGAGAAAGACCTAGTCCTCCGCCTCAACGCGACCGGAGGCCTCACATCCTTTGAAAACTCGAGAGGTGTGCGGAGATCAATGCTTCCAAAGGAGACGATGCCTGACTCCTCTTGAAAATGGATAGGAGTCCCAGGATCCCTGTGTCACGTTGAAAGGGACACTGGGTCTCCCGCCTCACGTGGAGACGCGTCCCAATTGCCATGCCAAGACTCGAGGAGAATCCCGAGGTGTCCCTCGCACCTAGGCAGGAGTCCTGACGTCTCTGAACAAACACATTTCTGGAAGCGCCCTCCCCTTCGTAACTCGAGAATATACCCCAGGTTCCGCCCGCAACTCGACAAAATCCATGAGACTTCCTCCTCGCCGCGAGATGAGGACCGATTCCCCTGCACTGCGTGCAGAGCAATTCCGTGTTTCACATCAAACGTGAAAGGAGCCTTGATTTCCTTGATGGCACTCCAGAGAAAACCCAAGATCACTGTCTCAAGTCTAGAGGGATCCTGAGGTCACTGGAGCAACACGAAAGGATTCCGTGGACCCCAAATCAACTTGAGATGAGAGCTTAGTCCCTGGCTTCGACTCAAGAGGAATACCAACTTTCCACAAGCACCTCAAGTGGAGGCTTCTCTCAGCTACAGGTATGTGAGAGGGACCCTGAGATTGTGGCCTCAAGTGGAATGGACACCGAGATGCTCTGACTCGGAGTAAGGGCGGATATCCCTGCAGTGAATTGAATGAAGGCTCGTCTTGCATTTCCCAAGACGAAGGGATGTCTGAATCCCCTGTGGACACCACAGAGAAAGACCTAGTTCTCCGCCTCTTCGCGACCTGAGGCCTCACATCCTTTGAAAACCTGAGAGGTC
Source organism: Dama dama (assembly GCF_033118175.1). Classification (NCBI taxonomy): domain Eukaryota; kingdom Metazoa; phylum Chordata; class Mammalia; order Artiodactyla; family Cervidae; genus Dama; species Dama dama. The sequence goes on along the minus strand of NC_083700.1, from coordinate 1,086,829 downwards.
CGGGGAGATCAATGCTTCCAAAGGAGACGATGCCTGACTCCTCTTGAAAATGGATAGGAGTCCCAGGATCCCTGTGGCACGTGGAAAGGGATTCTGGGGCTCCCGCATCACGTGGAGACGCGTCCCAATTGCCATGCCAAGACTCGAGGAGAATCCCGAGGTGTCCCTCGCACCTAGGCAGGAGTCCTGACGTCGCAGAACAAACACGTGTCTGGAAGGGCCCTCCCCGTCGTAACTCGAGAATATACCCCAGGTTCCGGCCGCAACTCGAGAAAAACCATGAGACTTCCCCCTCGCCGCGAGATGAGGCCCGATTCCCCTGCACTGCGTGCAGAGCAATTCCGTGTTCCACATCAAACTTGAAAGGAACCTTGATTTCCTTGATGGCACTCCAGAGAGTATCCAAGATCACTGTCTCAAGTCTAGAGGGATCCTGACGTCACTGTAGCAACACGAAAGGGCTCCGAGGACCCCAAATCAACTCGAGATGAGAGCTTAGTCCCTGGCTTCGACTCAAGAGGAACACCAAGTTTCCACAGCACCTCAAGAGGAGGCTTCTCTAAGCTACAGGTATGTGAGAGGTATCCTGAGTTGGTGGACTCAATTGGAATGGACACCGAGATGCTCTGACTCGAACGAAGGCCGGATATCCCTGCAGTGAATTGAAGGCAGGCTCGTCTTGCATCTCCCAAGACGAAGGGATGTCTGAATCCCCTGTGGAGACCACAGAGAAAGACCTAGTTCTGGCCACATCGCGACCGGAGGCCTCACATCCTTTGAAAATTCGAGAGGTCTGCGGAGATCAATGCTTCCAAAGGAGACGATGCCTGACTCTTCTTGAAAATGGATAGGAGTCCCAGGATCCCTGTGGCACGTGGAAAGGGACCCTGGGTCTCCCGCCTCACGTGGAGACGCGTCCCAATTGCCATGCCAGGATTCGAGGAGAATCTCGAGGTGTCCCTCACACCTAGGCAGGAGTTCTGACGTCGCTGAAGAAACACGTGTCTGGAAGGGCCCTCCCCATCGTAACTCGAGAATATACACCAGGTTCCGGCTTCAACTCGAGAAAAACCATGAGACTTCCCCCTCGCCGCGAGATGAGGCCCGATTGCCCTGCACTGCATGCAGAGCAATTCCGTGTTCCACATCAAACGTGAAAGGAGCCTTGATTTCCTTGATGGCACTCCAGAGAGTATCCAAGACCACTGTCTCAAGTCTAGAGGGATCCTGAGGTCACTGTAGCAATAAAAATGGCTCCGTGGACCCCAAATCAACTCGAGATGAGAGCTTAGTCCCTGGCTTCGACTCAAGAGGAATACCAATTTCCACAAGCACCACAGGAGGAGGCTTCTCTCAGCTACAGGTATGTGAGAGGGACCCTGAGTTTGTGGCCTCAAGTGGAATCGACACCGAGATGCTCTGACTCGAAGTAAGGCCGGATATCCCTGCAGTGAATTGAATGCAGGCTCGTCTTGCATCTCCCAAGACGAAGGGATGTCTGAATCCCCTGTGGACACCACAGAGAAAGACCTAGTCCTCCGCCTCAACGCGACCGGAGGCCTCACATCCTTTGAAAACTCGAGAGGTGTGCGGAGATCAATGCTTCCAAAGGAGACGATGCCTGACTCCTCTTGAAAATGGATAGGAGTCCCAGGATCCCTGTGTCACGTTGAAAGGGACACTGGGTCTCCCGCCTCACGTGGAGACGCGTCCCAATTGCCATGCCAAGACTCGAGGAGAATCCCGAGGTGTCCCTCGCACCTAGGCAGGAGTCCTGACGTCTCTGAACAAACACATTTCTGGAAGCGCCCTCCCCTTCGTAACTCGAGAATATACCCCAGGTTCCGCCCGCAACTCGACAAAATCCATGAGACTTCCTCCTCGCCGCGAGATGAGGACCGATTCCCCTGCACTGCGTGCAGAGCAATTCCGTGTTTCACATCAAACGTGAAAGGAGCCTTGATTTCCTTGATGGCACTCCAGAGAAAACCCAAGATCACTGTCTCAAGTCTAGAGGGATCCTGAGGTCACTGGAGCAACACGAAAGGATTCCGTGGACCCCAAATCAACTTGAGATGAGAGCTTAGTCCCTGGCTTCGACTCAAGAGGAATACCAACTTTCCACAAGCACCTCAAGTGGAGGCTTCTCTCAGCTACAGGTATGTGAGAGGGACCCTGAGATTGTGGCCTCAAGTGGAATGGACACCGAGATGCTCTGACTCGGAGTAAGGGCGGATATCCCTGCAGTGAATTGAATGAAGGCTCGTCTTGCATTTCCCAAGACGAAGGGATGTCTGAATCCCCTGTGGACACCACAGAGAAAGACCTAGTTCTCCGCCTCTTCGCGACCTGAGGCCTCACATCCTTTGAAAACCTGAGAGGTCCGGGGAGATCAATGCTTCCAAAGGAGACGATGCCTGACTCCTCTTGAAAATGGATAGGAGTCCCAGGATCCCTGTGGCACGTGGAAAGGGATTCTGGGGCTCCCGCATCACGTGGAGACGCGTCCCAATTGCCATGCCAAGACTCGAGGAGAATCCCGAGGTGTCCCTCGCACCTAGGCAGGAGTCCTGACGTCGCAGAACAAACACGTGTCTGGAAGGGCCCTCCCCGTCGTAACTCGAGAATATACCCCAGGTTCCGGCCGCAACTCGAGAAAAACCATGAGACTTCCCCCTCGCCGCGAGATGAGGCCCGATTCCCCTGCACTGCGTGCAGAGCAATTCCGTGTTCCACATCAAACTTGAAAGGAGCCTTGATTTCCTTGATGGCACTCCAGAGAGTATCCAAGATCACTGTCTCAAGTCTAGAGGGATCCTGACGTCACTGTAGCAACACGAAAGGGCTCCGAGGACCCCAAATCAACTCGAGATGAGAGCTTAGTCCCTGGCTTCGACTCAAGAGGAACACCAAGTTTCCACAGCACCTCAAGAGGAGGCTTCTCTAAGCTACAGGTATGTGAGAGGTATCCTGAGTTGGTGGACTCAATTGGAATGGACACCGAGATGCTCTGACTCGAACGAAGGCCGGATATCCCTGCAGTGAAGTGAATGCAGGCTCGTCTTGCATCTCCCAAGACGAAGGGATGTCTGAATCCCCTGTGGAGACGACACAGAATGAAGTAGTCTTCCGCCTCATCGCGTCCGGAGGCCTCACATCCTTTGAAAACTCGAGATGTCCACGGAGATCAATGCTTCCAAAGGAGACGATGCCTGACTCCTCTGGAAATTGGATAGGAGTCCCAGGATCCGTGTGGCACGTGGAAAGGGACCCTGGGTCTCCTGCCTTAAGTGGAGACGCGTCCCAATTGCCATGCCAAGACTCGAGGAGAATCCCGAGGTGTCCCTCGCACCTAGGCAGGAGTCCTGACGTCGCTGAAAAAACACGTATCTGGAAGGGCCCTCCCCGTCGTAACTCGAGAATATACCCCAGGTTTTGGCCGCAACTCGAGAAAAACCATGAGATTTTCCCCGCGCCGCGAGTTGAGGCCCGATTCCCCTGCACTGCATGCAGAGCAATTCCGTGTTCCACATCAAAGGTGAAAGGAGCCTTGATTTCCTTGATGGCACTCCAGAGAAAACCCAAGATCACTGTCTCAAGTCTAGAGGGATCCTGAGGTCACTGGACCAACAGGAAAGGGCTCCGTGGACCCCAAATCAACTCGAGATGAGAGCTTACTCCCTGGCTTCGACTCAAGAGGAATACCAACTTTCCACCAGCACCTCAAGAGGAGGCTTCTCTCAGCTACAGGTATGTGAGAGGGACCCTGAGTTTGTGGCCTCAAGTGGAATGGACACCCAGATGCTTTGACTCGAAGTAAGGCCGGATATCCCTGCAGTGAATTGAATGCAGGCTCGTCTTGCATCTCCCAAGACGAAGGGATGTCTGAATCCCCTGTGGAGTCGACAGAGAAAGACCGAGTTCTCCGCCTCATCGCGAGCGGAGGCCTCACATCCTTTGAAAACTCGAGAGGTCCACGGAGAACAATGCTTCCAAAGGATACAATGCCTGATTCCTCTTGAAAATGGATAGGAGTCCCAGGATCCCTGTGGCACGTGAAAAGGGACGCTGGGTCTCCCGCCTCACATGGAGACGCATCCCAATTGCCATGCCAAGACTCGAGGAGAATCCCGAGGTGTCCCTTGCACCTAGGCAGGAGTCCTGACGTCGCTGAACAAACACGTGTCTGGAAGGGCCCTCCCCGTCGTAACTCGAGAATATACCCCAGGTTCCGGCCGCAACTCGAAAAAAAACTTGAGACTTCCCCCTCGACGCGAGATGAGGCCCAATTCCCCTGCACTGCGTGCAGAGCCATTCCGTGTTCCACATCAAACGTGAAAGGAGCCTTGATTTCCTTGATGGCACTCCAGAGAAAACCCAAGATCACTGTCTCAAGTCTAGAGGGATCCTGAAGTCTCTGGAGCAACACGAAAGGGCTCCGTGGACCCCAAATCAACTCGAGATGAGAGCTTAGTCCCTGGCTTCGACTCAAGAGGAATACCAAGTTTCCACAAGCACCTCAAGAGGAGGCTTCTCTCAGCTACAGGTATGTGAGAGGGCCCCTGAGTTTGTGCCCTCAAGTGGAATGGACACCGAGATGCTCTGACTCGAAGTAAGGCCAGATATCCCTGCAGTGAATTGAATGCAGGCTCGTCTTGCATCTCTCAAGACGAAGGGTTGTCTGAAACCCCTGTGGAGACCTCAGAGAAAGACCTAGTCCTCCGCCTCATCGCGACCGGAGGGCTCACATCCTTTGAAAACTCGAGAGGTCTGCAGAGTTCAATGCTTCCAAAGGATACAATGCCTGATTCCTCTTGAAAATGGATAGGAGTCCCAGGATCTCTGTGGCACGTGGAAAGGGACCCTGGGTCTCCCGCCTCACGTGGAGACGCGTCCCAATTGCCATGCCAAGACTCGAGGAGAATCCCGAGGAGTCCCTCGCACATAGGCAGGAGTCCTGACGTCGCTGAACAAACACGTGTCTGGAAGGGCCCTCCCCGTCGTAACTCGAGAATGTACCCCAGGTTCCGGCCGCAACTCGAAAAAAACCGTGAGACTTAACCCTCGCCGCGAGATGAGGCCCGATTCCCCTGCACTGCGTGCAGAGCAATTCCGTGTTCCACATCAAACGTGAAAGGATCTTTGATTTCCTTGATGACACTCCAGAGAAAACCCAAGATCACTGTCTCAAGTCTAGAGGGATAATGAGGTCACTGGAGCAACACGAAAGGGCTCCGTGGACCCCAAATCAACTGGAGATGAGAGCTTAGTCCCTGGCTTTGACTCAAGAGGAATACCAACTTTCCAAAAGCACTTCAAGAGGAGGCTTCTCTCAGCTACAGGTATGTGAGAGGGACCGTGAGTTTGTGGCCTCAAGTGGAATGGACACTGAGATGCTCTGACTCGAAGTAAGGCCGGATATCCCTGCAGTGAATTGAATGAAGCCTCGTCTTGCATCTCCCAAGATGAAGGGATGTCGGAATCCCCTGTGGAGACGACAGAGAAAGACCTAGTCCTCAGCCTCATCACGACCGGAGGCCTCACATCTTTTGAAAAGTCGAGAAGTCTGCGGAGATAAATGCTTCCAAAGGAGATGATGCCTGACTCCTCTTGAAAATGGATAGGAGTCCCAGGATCCCTATGGCACGTGGAAAGGGACCCTGGGTCTCCCGCCTCACGTGGAGACGTGTCCCAATTGCCATGCGAAGACTCGAGGAGAATCCCGAGGTGTCCCTCGCACCTAGGCAGGAGTCCTCACGGCGCTGAACAAACAAGTGTATGGAAGGGCCCTGCCCGACGTAACTCGAGAATAGACCCCAGGTTCCGGCCGCAACTCGAGAAAAACCATGAGACTTCCCCCTCGCCGCGAGATGAGGCCCGATTCCCCTGCACTGCGTCCAGAGCAATTCCGTGTTCCACATCAAACCTGAAAGGAGCCTTGATTTCCTTGATGACACTCCAGGGAAAACCCAAGATCACTGTCTCAAGTCTATAGGGATAATGAGGTCACTGGAGCAACACGAAAGGGCTCCGTGGACCCCAAATCAACTCGAGATGAGAGCTTAGTCCCTGGCTTCGACTCAAGAGGAATACCAACTTTCCACAAGCACCTCAAGAGGAGGCTTCTCTCAGCTACAGGTATGTGAGAGGGACCCTGAGTTTGTGGCCTCACTTGGAATGGACACTGAGATGCTCTGACTCGAAGTAAGGCCGGATATCCCTGCAGTGAAGTGAAGGCAGGCTCGTCTTTCATCTCCCAAGACGAAGGGATGTCTGAATCCCCTCTGGAGACCACAGAGAAAGACCTAGTCCTCCGCCTCAACGCGAACATAGCCTCACATCCGTTGAAAACTCGAGAGGTCCGCGGAGATCAATGCTTCCAAAGGAGACAATGCCTGACTCCTCTTGAAAATGGATAGGAGTCCCAGGATCCCTGTGGCACGTGGAAAGGGACACTGGTTCTCCCGCCTCATGTGGAGATGCGTCCCAATTGCCATGCCAAGACTCGAGGAGAATCCCGAGGTATCCCTCGCACCTAGGCAGGAGTCCTGACGTCGCTGAACAAACACGTGTCTGGAAGGGCCCTCCCCGTCGTAACTCGAGAATATACCCCAGGTTCCGGCCGCAACTCGAGAAAAACCATGAGACTTCCCCCTCGCCGCGAGATGAGGCCCGATTCCCCTGCACTGAGTGCAGAGCAATTCCGTGTTCCACATCAAACGTGAAAGGAGCCTTGATTTCCTTGATGCCACACCAGAGAAAACCCAAACTCACTGTCTCAAGTCTAGAGGGATCCTGAGGTCACTGGAGCAACACGAAAGGGCTCCGTGGACCCCAAATCAACTCGAGATGAGAGCTTAGTCCCTGGCTTCGACTCAAGAGGAATACCAACTTTCCACAAGCACCTCAAGAGGAGGCTTCTCTCAGCTACAGGTATGTGAGAGGGACCCTGAGTTTGTGGCCTCAAGTGGAATGGACACCGAGATGCTCTGACTCGAAGTGAGGCCGGATATCGCTGCAGTGAATTGAATGCAAGCTCGCCTTGCATCTCCCAAGACGAAGGGATGTCTGAATCCCCTGTGGAGACCACAGAGAAAGACCTAGTCCTCCGCCTCAATGCGAACAGAGGCCTCACATCCGTTGAAAACTCGAGAGGTCCATGGAGATCAATGCTTCCAAAGGAGACGATGCCTGACACCTCTTGAAAATGGATAGGAGTCCCAGGATCCCTGTGGCACGTGGAAAGGGACACTGGGTCTCCCGCCTCATGTGGAGATGCGTCCCAATTGCCATGCCAAGACTCGAGGAGAATCCCGAGGTGTCCCTCGCACCTAGGCCGGAGTCCTGACGTCGCTGAACAAACACGTGTCTGGAAGGGCCCTCCCCGTCGTAACTCGAGAATATACCCCAGGTTCCGGCCGTAACTCGAGAGAAACCATGAGACTTCCCCCTCGCCGCGAGATGAGTCCCGATTAACCTGCACTGCGTGCAGAGCAATTCCGTGATCCACATCAAACGTGAAAGGAGCCTTGATTTCCTTGATGCCACTCCAGAGAAAACCCAAAGTCACTGTCTGAAGTCTAGAGGGATCCTGAGGTCACTGGAGCAACAGAAAGGGCTCCGTGGACCCCAAATCAACTCGAGATGAGAGCTTAATCCCTGGCTTCGACTCAAGAGGTATACCAAGTTTCCACAAGCACCTCAAGATGAGGCTTTTCTCAGCTACATGTATGTGAGAGGTACCCTGAGTTTGTGGCCTCAAGTGGAATGGACACCGAGATGCTCTGACTCGAAGTAAGGCCGGATATCCCTGCAGTGAATTGAATGCAAGCTCGTCTTGCATCTCCCAAGACGAAGGGATGTCTGAATCCCCTGTGGAGACCAGAGAGAAAGACCTAGTTCCCCGCCTCATCGCGACCGGAGGCCTCACATCCTTTGAAAACTCGAGAGGTCCGCGGAGATCAATGTTTCCAAAGGAGACGATGCCAGACTCCTCTTGAAAATGGATAGGAGTCCCAGGATCACTGTGGCACGTGGAAAGGGACCATGGGTCTCCCGCGTCACGTGGAGATGCGTCCCAATTTCCATGCCAAGACTCGAGGAGAATCCCGAGGTGTCCCTCGCACCTAGGCAGGAGTCCTGACGTCGCTGAACAAACAGGTGTCTGGAAGGGCCCTCCCCTTCGTAACTCGAGAATATACCCCAGGTTCCGGCCGCAACTCGAGAAAAACCATGAGACTTCCCCCTCGCCGCTGGATGAGGCCCGATTCCCCTGCACTGCGTGCAGAGCAATTCCGTGTTCCACATCAAACGTGAAAGGAGCCTTGATTTCCTTGATAGCACTCCAGAGAAAACCCAAGATCACTGTCTCAAGTCTAGAGGGATCTTGAGGTCACTGGAGCAACACGAATGGGCTCCATGGACCCCAAATCAACTCGAGATGAGAGCTGAGTCCCTGGCTTCGACTCAAGAGGAATACCAACTTTCCACAAGCACCTCAAGAGGAGGCTTCTCTCAGCTACAGGTATGTGAGAGGGACCCTGAGTTTGTGGCCTCAAGTGGAATGGACACCGAGATGCTCTGACTCGAAGTAAGGCCGGATATCCCTGCAGTGAATTGAATGTAGGCTCGTCTTGCATCTCCCAAGACGAAGTGATGTCTGAATCCCCTGTGGAGACCACAGAGAAAGAACTAGTTCCCCGCCTCTTCGAGACCGTAGGCCTCACATCCTTTGAAAACTCGAGAGATCCGCCGAGATCAGTGCTTCCAAAGGAGACGATGCCTGACTCTTCTTGAAAGTGGATAGGAGTCCCAGGATCCCTGTGGCACGGGGAAAGGGACCCTGGGTCTCCCGCCTCACGTGGAGACGCATCCCAATTGCCATGCCAAGACTCGAGGAGAATCCCGAGGTGTCCCTCGCATCTAGGCAGGAGTCCTGACGTCGCTGAACAAACACGTGTCTGGAAGGGCCCTCCCCGTCGTAACTCGAGAATATACCCCAGGTTCCGGCCGCAACTTGAGAAAAACCATGAGACATCCCCCTTGCCGCGAAATGAGGCCCGATTCCCCTGCACTGCGTGCAGAGCAATTCCGTGTTCCACATCAAACTTGAAAGGAGCCTTGATTTCCTTGATGGCACTCCAGAGAAAACCCAAGATCACTGTCTCAAGTCTAGAGGGATCCTGAGGTCACTGGAGCAACACGAAAGGCCTCCGTCGACCCCAAATCAACTCGAGATGAGAGCTTAGTCCCTGGCTTCGACTCAAGAGGAATACCAACTTTCCACAAGTACCTCAAGAGGAAGCTTCTCTCAGCTACAGGTATGTGAGAGGGACCCTGAGTTTGTGGCCTCAAGTGGAAAGGACACCAAGATGCTCTGACTCGAAATAAGCCCGGATATCCCTGCAGTGAATTGAATGCAGGCTCGTCTTGCATCTCCCAAGACGAAGGGATGTCTGAATCCCCTGTGGAGACGACAGAGAAAGACCTAGTCCTCAGCCTCATCGCGACCGGAGGCCTCACATCCTATGAGAACTTGAGAGGTGTGCGGAGATCAATGCTTCCAAAGGAGACGATGCCTGACTCCTCTTGAAAATGGATAGGAGTCCCAGGATCCCTGTGGCACGTGGAAAGGGACCCTGGGTCTCCCGCCTCACGAGGAGACGCGTACCAATTGCCATGCCAAGACTCGAGGAGAATACCGAGGTGTCCCTCACACCTAGGCAGGAGTCCTGACGTCGCTGAAAAAACACGTGTCTTGAAGGGCCCTCCCCGTCGTAACTCGAGAATATACCCCAGGTTCCGGCCACAACTCGAGAAAAACCATGAGACTTCCCCCTCGCTGCGAGATGAGGCCCGATTCCCCTGCACTGTGTGCAGAGCAATTCCGTGTTCCACATTAAACGTGAAACGAGTCTTGATTTCCTTGATGGCACTCCAGAGAAAACCCAAGATCACTGTCTCAAGTCTAGAGGGATCCTGCGGTCAATGGAGCAACACGAAAGGGCTCCGTGCACCACAAATCAACTCGAGATGAGAGCTTAGTCCCTGGCTTCGACTCAAGAGGAATACCAACTTTCCACAAGCACCTCAAAAGGAGGCTTCTCTCAGCTACAGGTATGTGAGAGGGACCCTGAATTTGTGGCCTCAAGTGTAATGGACACCGAGATGATCTGACTCAATGTAAGGCCGGATATCCCAGCAGTGAATTGAATGCAGGCTCGTCTTTCATCTCTCAAGACGAAGGGATGTCTGAATCCCCTGTGGAGACGATAGAGAAAGACCTAGTCCTCCGCTTCATCGCGACCGGAGGCCTCACATCCTTTGAAAACACGAGAGGCCTGCGGAGATCAATGCTTCCAAAGGAAACAATGCCTGACTCCTCTTGAAAATGGATAGGCGTCCCAGGATCCCGGTGGCACGTGGAAAGGGACCCTGGGACTCCCGCCTCACGTGGAGACGCGTCCCAATTGCCATGCCAAGACTCGAGGAGAATCCCGAGGTGTCCCTCGCACCTAGGCAGGAGTCCTGACTTCGCTGAACAAACACGTGTCTGGAAGGGCCCTCCCCGTCGTAACTCGAGAATATACCCCAGGTTCCGGCCGCAACTTGAGAAAAACCATGAGACTTCCCCCTCGCCGCGAGATGAGGCCCGATTCCCCTGCACTGTGTGCAGAGCAATTCCGTGTTCCACATTAAACGTGAAACGAGCCTTGATTTCCTTGATGGCACTCCAGAGAAAACCCAAGATCACTGTCTCAAGTCAAGAGGGATCCTGAGGTCACTGGAGCAACACCAAAAGGCTCCGTGGACCCCAAATCAACTCGTGATGAGAGCTTAGTCCGTGGCTTCGACTCAAGAGGAATACCAACTTTCCACAAGCACCTCAAGAGGAGGCTTCTCGCAGCTACAGGTATGTGAGAGGGACCCTGAGTTTGTGGCCTCAAGTGGAATGGACACCGAGATGCTCTGACTCGAAGTAAGGCCGGATATCCCTGCAGTGAATTGAATGTAGGCTCGTCTTGCATCTCCCAAGACGAAGTGATGTCTGAATCCCCTGTGGAGACCACAGAGTAAGAACTAGTTCCCCGCCTCATCGAGACCGAAGGCCTCACATCCTTTGAAAACTCGAGAGATCCGCCGAGATCAGTGCTTCCAAAGGAGACGATGCCTGACTCTTCTTGAAAGTGGATAGGAGTCCCAGGATCCCTGTGGCACGGGGAAAGGGACCCTGGGTCTCCCGCCTCACGTGGAGACGCATCCCAATTGCCATGCCAAGACTCGAGGAGAATCCCGAGGTGTCCCTCGCACCTAGGCAGGAGTCCTGACGTCGCTGAACAAACACGTGTCTGGAAGGGCCCTCCCCGTCGTAACTCGAGAATATACCCCAGGTTCCGGCCGCAACTTGAGAAAAACCATGAGACATCCCCCTTGCCGCGAGATGAGGCCCGATTCCCCTGCACTGCGTGCAGAGCAATTCCGTGTTCCACATCAAACTTGAAAGGAGACTTGATTTCCTTGATGGCACTCCAGAGAAAACCCAAGATCACTGTCTCAAGTCTAGAGGGATCCTGAGGTCACTGGAGCAACACGAAAGGCCTCCGTCGACCCCAAATCAACTCGAGATGAGAGCTTAGTCCCTGGCTTCGACTCAAGAGGAATACCAACTTTCCACAAGCACCTCAAGAGGAGGCTTCTCTCAGCTACAGGTATGTGAGAGGGAGCCTGATTTTGTGGCCTCAAGTGGAATGGACACCGAGATGTTCTGACTCGAAGTAAGGCCGGATATCCCTGCAGTGAATTGAATGTAGGCTCGTCTAGCATCTCCCAAGACGAAGGGATGTCTGAATCCCCTGTGGAGACGACAGAGAAAGAAGTAGTCCTCCGCCTCATCGCGTCCGGAGGCCTCACATCCTTTGAAAACTCGAGAGGTCTGCGGAGATCAATGCTTCCAAAGGAGACGATGCCTGACACCTCCAGAAAATGGATATGAGTCCCCGGATCCCTGTGGCACGTGGAAAGGGACCCTGGGTCTCCCGCCTCACGTGGAGACGCGTCCCAATTGCCATGCCAAGACTCGAGGAGAATCCAGAGGTGTCCCTCGCACCTAGGCAGGAGTCCTGACGTCGCTGAACAAACACGTGTCTGGAGGGCCCTCCCCGTCGTAACTCAAGAATATACCCCAGGTTCGAGCTGCAACTCGAGAAAAACCATGAGATTTCCCCCTCGCCGCGAGTTGAGGCCCGATTCCCCTGCACTGCGTGCAGAGCCATTCCGTGTTCCACATCAAACGTGAAAGGAGCCTTGATTTCCTTGATGGCACTCCAGAGAAAACCCAAGATCACTGTCTCAAGTCTAGAGGGATCCTGAAGTCACTGGAGCAACACGAAAGGGCTCCGTGGACCCCAAATCAACTCGAGATGAGAGCTTAGTCCCTGGCTTCGACTCAAGAGGAATACCAACTTTCCACAAGCACCTCAAGAGGAGGCTTCTCTCAGCTACAGGTATGTGAGAGGGCCCCTGAGTTTGTGCCCTCAAGTGGAATGGACACCGAGATGCTCTGACTCGAAGTAAGGCCGGATATCCCTGCAGTGAATTGAATGCAGGCTCGTCTTGCATCTCTCAAGACGAAGGGATGTCTGAATCCCCTGTGGAGACCTCAGAGAAAGACCTAGTCCTCCGCCTCATCGTGACCGGAGGGCTCACATCCTTTGAAAACTCGAGAGGTCTGCAGAGATCAATGCTTCCAAAGGAGACGATGCCTGACTCCTCTTGAAAATGGATAGGAGTCCCAGGATCCCTGTGGCACGTGGAAAGGGACCCTGGGTCTCCCGCCTCACGTGGAGTCGCGTCCCAATTGCCATGCCAAGACTCGAGGAGAATCCCGAGGTGTCCCTCGCACCTAGGCCGGAGTCCTGACGTCGCTGAACAAACACGTGTCTGGAAGGGCCCTCCCCGTCGTAACTGGAGAATATACCCCAGGTTCCGGCCGCAACTCGAGAAAAACCATGAGACTTCCCCCTCGCCGCGAGATGAGGCCCGATTCCCCTGCACTGCATGCAGAGCAATTCCGTGTTCCACATCAAACGTGAAAGGAGCCTTGATTTCCTTGATTGCACTCCAGAGAAAACCCAAGATCACTGTCTCAAGTCTAGAGGGATCTTGAGGTCACTGGAGCAACACGAAAGTGATCCGTGGAACACAAATCAACTCGAGATGAGAGCTGAGTCCCTGGCTTCGACTCAAGAGGAATACCAACTTTCCACAAGCACCTCAAGAGGAGGCTTCTCTCAGCTACAGGTATGTGAGAGGGACCCTGAGTTTGTGGCCTCAAGTGGAATGGACACCGAGATGCTCTGACTCGAAGTAAGGCCGGATATCCCTGCAGTGAATTGAATGCAGGCTCGTATTCCATCTCCCAAGACGAAGGGATGTCTGAATCCCATGTGGAGGCCACAGGGAAAGACTTAGTCCTCCGCCTCACCTCGACCAGAGGCCTCACATCCTTTGAAAACTCGAGAGGTCCACGGAGATCAATGATTCCAAAGGAGAGGATGCCTGACGCCCCTTGAAAATGGATAGGAGTCCCAGGATAACTGTGGCACGTGGAAAGGGACCCTGGGTCTCCCGGCTCACGTGTAGACGCGTCCCAATTGCCATGCCAAGACTCGAGGAGAATCCCGAGGTGTCCCTCGCACCTAGGCAGGAGTCCTGACGTCGCTGAACAAACACGATCTGGAAGGTCCCTCCCCGTCGTAACTCGAGAATATACCCCAGGTTCCGGCCGCAACTCGAGAAAAACCATAGGACTTCCGCCTCGCAGCGAGATGAGGCCCGATTCCCCTGCACTGCGTGCAGAGCAATTCCGTGTTCCACATCAAACATGAAAGGAGCCTTGATTTCCTGGATGGCACTCCAGAGAAAACCCAAGATCACTGTCTCAAGTCTAGAGGGATCCTGAGGTCACTGGAGCAACACGAAAGGGCTCCGTGGACCCCAAATCAACTCGAGATGAGAGCTTAGTCCCTGGCTTCGACTCAAGAGGAATACCAACTTTCCACAAGCACCTCAAGAGGAGGCTTCTCTCAGCTACAGGTATGTGAGAGGGACCCTGAGTTTGTAGCCTCAAGTGAAATGGACACCGAGATGCTCTGACTCGAAGTAAGGCCGGATATCCCTGCAGTGAATTGAATGCAGGCTCGTCTTGCATCTCCCAAGACGAAGGGATGTCTGAATCCCCTGTGGAGATCACAGAGAAAGACCTAGTTCTCCGCCTAATCGCGACCAGAGGCCTCACATCCTTTGAAAACTCGAGAGTTCCGCAGAGATCAATGCTTCCAAAGAACACGATGCCTGACTCCTCTTGAAAATGGATAGGAGTCCCAGGATCCCTGTGGCACGTGGAAAGGGACCCTGGGTCTCCCGCCTCACGTGGAGACCCGTCCAAATTGCCATGCCAAGACTCCAGGAGAATCCCGAGGTGTCCCTCGCACCTAGGCAGGAGTCCTGACGTCGCTGAACAAACACGTGTCTGGAAGGGCCCTCCCCGTCGTAACTCGAGATATACCCCATGTTCGGGCCGCAACTCGAGAAAAACCATGAAATTTCCCCCTCGCCGCGAGTTGAGGCCCGATTCCCCTGCACTGCATGCAGAGCAATTCCGTGTTCCACATCAAAATTGAAAGGAGCCTTGATTTGCTTGATGGCACTCCAGAGAAAACCCAAGATCACTGTCTCAAGTCTAGAGGGATCCTGAGGTCACTGGACCAACAAGAAAGGGCTCCGTGGACCCCAAATCAACTCGAGATGAGAGCTTAGTCCCTGGCTTCGACTTAAGAGGAAAACCAACTTTCCACAAGCACCTCAAGAGAAGGCTTCTCTCAGCTACAGGTATGTGAGAGGGACCCTGAGTTTGCGACCTCAAGTTGAATGGACACCGAGATGCTCTGACTCGAAGTAAGGCCGGATATCCCTGCAGTGAATTGAATGCAGGCTCGTCTTGCATCTCCCAAGACGAAGGGTTGTCTGAATCCCCTGTGGAGACCGCAGAGAAAGACCTAGTCCTCCGCCTCAACGAGACCGGAAGCCTCACATCCTGTGAAAACTCAAGGGGTCCGCGGAGATCAATGCTTCCAAAGGAGACGATGCCTGACTCCTCTTGAAAATGGATAGGAGTCCCAGGATCCCTGTGGCACGTGGAAAGGGAACCTGGGTCTACCGCCTTACGTGGAGACACGTCCCAAATGCCATGCCAAGACTAGAGGAGAATCCCGAGGTGTCCCTCGCACCTAGGCAGGAGTCCTGACGTCGCTGAACAAACACGATCTGGAAGGTCCCTCCCCGTCGTAACTCGAGAATATACCCCAGGTTCCGGCCGCAACTCGAGAAAAACCATAGGACTTCCGCCTCGCAGCGAGATGAGGCCCGAATCCCCTGGACTGCGTGCAGAGCAATTCCGTGTTCCACATCAAACGTGAAAGGAGCCTTGATTTCCTTGATGGCACTCCAGAGAAAACCCAAGATCACTGTCTCAAGTCTAGAGGGATCCTGAGGTCACTGGAGCAACACGAAAGGGCTCCGTGGACCCCAAATCAACTCGAGATGAGAGCTTAGTCCCTGGCTTCGACTCAAGAGGAATACCAACTTTCCACAAGCACCTCAAGAGGAGGCTTCTCTCAGCTACAGGTATGTGAGAGGGACCCTGAGTTTGTAGCCTCAATTGAAATGGACACCGAGATGCTCTGACTCGAAGTAAGGCCGGATATCCCTGAAGTGAATTGAATGCAGGCTCGTCTTGCATCTCCCAAGACGAAGGGATGTCTGAATCCCCTGTGGAGACCTCAGAGAAAGACCGACTTCTCCGCCTAATCGCGACCGGAGGCCTCACATCCTTTGAAAACTCGAGAGGTCCGCGGAGATCAATGCTTCCAAAGAACACGATGCCTGACTCCTCTTGAAAATGGATAGGAGTCCCAGGATCCCTGTGGCACGTGGAAAGGGACCCTGGGTCTCCCGCCTCACGTGGAGACGCATCCCAATTGCCATGCCAAGACTCGAGGAGAATCCCGAGGTGTCCCTTGCACCTAGGCAGGAGTCCTGACGTCGCTGAACAAACACGTGTCTGGAAGGGCCCTCCCCGTCCTAACTCGAGAATATACCCCAGGTGCCGGCCGCAACTCGAGAAAAACCATGAGACTTCCCCCTCGCTGCTGGATGAGGCCCGATTCCCCTGCACTGCGTGCAGAGCAATTCCGTGTTCCACATCAAACGTGAAAGGAGCCTTGATTTCCTTGATGGCACTCCAGAGAAAACCCAAGATCACTGTCTCCAGTCTAGAGGGATCCTGAGGTCACTGGAGCAACACGAAAGGGCTCCGTGGACCCCAAATCAACTCGAGATGAGAGCTTAGTCCCTGGCTTCGACTCAAGAGGAATACCAACTTTCCACAAGCACCTCAAGAGGAGGCTACTCTCAGCTGATGGTATGTGAGAGGGACCCTGAGTTTGTCGCCTCAAGTGGAATGGACACCGAGATGCTCTGACTCGAAGAAAGGCCAGATATCCCTGCAGTGATTTGAATGCAGGTTCGTCTTGCATCTCCCAAGACGAAGGGTTGTCTGAATCCCCTGTGGAGACCACAGAGAAAGACCTAGTCCTCCACCTCAACGCAACCGGAGGCCTCATATCCTTTGAAAACTCGAGAGGACCGCGGAGATAAATACTTCCAAAGGAGACGATGCCTGAAGCCTCTTAAAAATGGATAGGAGTCCCAGGATCCTTGTGGCACGTCAAAAGGGACCCTGGGTCTCCCGCCTCACGTGGAGACACGTCCCATTGCCATGCCAAGACTCGAGGAGCATCCCAAGGTGTCCCTCGCACCTAGGCAGGTTTCCTGACGTCGCTGAAGAAACACGTGTCTGGAAAGGCCCTCCCCGTCGTAACTCGAGAATATACCCCAGGTTCTGGCCGCAACTCGAGAAAAACCATGAGACTCCCCCCTCGCCGCTGGATGAGGCCCGATTCCCCTGCACTGCGTGCAGAGCAATTCCGAGTTCCACATCAAACGTGAAAGGAGCCTTGATTTCCTTGATGGCACTCCAGAGAAAACCCAAGATCACTGTCTCAAGTCTAGAGGGATCCTGAGGTCACTGGAGCAACACGAAAGTTCTCCGTGGACCCCAAATAAACTCGAGATGAGAGCTTAGTCCCTGGCTTCGACTCAAGAGGAATACCAACTTTCCACAAGCACCTCAAGAGGAGGCTTCTCTCAGCTACAGGTATGTGAGAGGGACCCTGAGTTTGTGGCATCAAGTGAAATGGACACCGAAATGCTCTGACTCGAAGTAAGGCCGGATATCCCTGCAGTGAATTGAATGCAGTCTCGTCTTGCATCTCCAAAGACGAAGGGATGTCTGAATTCGCTATGGAGACCACAGAGAAAGACCTAGTCCCCCGCCTCATCGCGACCGGAGGCCTCACATCCTTTGAAAACTCGAGACGTCCGCGGGGATCAATGCTTCCAAAGGAGACGACTCCTGACTCCTCTTGAAAATGGATAGGAGTCCCAGGATCCTTGTGGCACGTGGAAAGGGACACTGGGTCTCCCGCCTCACGTGGGGATGCGTCCAAATTGCCATGCCAAGACTCGAGGATAATCCCGAGGTGTCCCTCGCACCTAGGCAGGAGTCCTCACGTCGCTGAACAAACCTGTGTCTGGAAGGGCCTTCCCCGTCCTAACTCGAGAATATACCCCAGGTTCCGGCCGCAACTCGAGAAAAACCATGAGACTTCCCTCTCGCCCCTGGATGAGGCCCGATTCCCCTGCACTGCGTGCAGAGCAATTCCGTGTTCCACATCAAACGTGAAAGGAGCCTTGATTTCCTTGATGGCACTCCAGAGAAAACCCAAGATCACTGTCTGAAGTCTAGAGGGATCCTGAGTTCAATGGAGCAACACGAAAGGGCTCCGTGGACCCCAAATCAACTCGAGATGAGAGCTTAGTCCCTGGCTTCGACTCAAGAGGAATACCAACTTTCCACAAGCACCTCAAGAGGAGGCTTCTCTCAGCTACAGGTATGTGAGTGGGACCCTGAGTTTGTGGCCTCAAGTGGAATGGACACCGAGATGCTCTGACTCGAAGTAAGGCCGGATATCCCTGCAGTGAATTGAATGCAGGCTCCTCTTGCATCTCCGAAGACGAAGGGATGTCTGAATCCCCTGTGGAGACCACAGAGAAAGACCTAGTTCTCCGCCTCATCGAGACTGGAGGCCTCACATCCTTTGAAATCTCGAGAGGTCCCCGGAGATCAATTCTTCCAAAGGAGACGATGCCTGACTCCTCTTGAAAATGGATAGGAGTCCCAGGATCCCTGTGGCACGTGGAAAGGGACCCTGGGTCTCCCGCCTCACGTGGAGACGCGTCCCAATTGCCATGCCAAGACTCCAGGAGAATCCCGAGGTGTCCCTCGCACCTAGGCTGGATTCCTGACGTCGCTGAACAAACACGTGTCTGGAAGGGCCCTCCCCGTCGTAACTCGAGAATATACCCCAGGTTCCGCCCGCAACTCGAGAAAAACCATGAGACTTCCCCCTCGCCGCGAGATGAGGACCGATTCCCCTGCACTGCCTGCAGAGCAATTCCGTGTTCCACATCAAACGTGAAAGGAGGCTTGATTTCGTTGATGGCACTCCAGAGAAAACCCAAGATCACTGTCTCAAGTCTAGAGGGATCCTGAGGTCACTGGAGCAACAATAAAAGCCTCCATGGACCCCAAATCAACTCGAGATGAGAGCTTAGTCCCTGGCTTCGACTCAAGAGGAATACCAACTTTCCACAAGCACCTCAAGTGGAGGCTTCTCTCAGCTACAGGTATGTGAGAGGGACCCTGAGTTTGTGGCCTCAAGTGGAATGGACACCGAAATGCTCTGACTCGAAGTAAGGCCGGATATCCCTGCAGTGAATTGAATGCAGGCTCGTCTTGCATCTCCCAAGACGAAGGGTTGTCTGAATCCCCTGTGGAGACCACAGAGAAAGACCTAGTTCTCCGCCTCATCGCGACCGGAGGCCTCACATCCTTTAAAAACTCGAGAGGTCCGCGGAGATCAATGCTTACAAAGGATACGATGCCTGACTCCTCTTGAAAATGGTTAGGAGTCCCAGGATCCCTGTCCACATGGACGGAGACTCTGGGTCTCCCGCTTCACGAGGAGACGCGTCCCAATTGCCATGCCAAGGCTCGAGGAGAATCCCGAGGTGTCCCTCGCACCTAGGCAGGAGTCCTGACGTCGCTGAACACACACGTGTCTGGAAGAGCCCTCCCCGTCGTAACTCGAGAATATACCCCGGTTCCGGCTGCAACTCGAGAAAAACCATGAGACTTCCAACTCGTCGCGAGATGAGGCCCGATTCCCCTGCACTGCTTGCAGAGCAATTCCGTGTTCCACATCAAACGTGAAAGGAGCCTTGATTTCCTTGATGGCACTCCAGAGAATACCCAAGATCACTGTCTCAAGTCTAGAGGGATCCTGAGGTCACTGGAGCAACACAAAAGGGCTCCGTGGACCCCAAATCAACTCGAGATGAGAGCTTATTCCCTGGCTTCGACTCAAGAGGAATACCAACTTTCCACAAGCACTTCAAGAGGAGGCTTCTCTCAGCTACAGGTAAGTGAGAGGGACCATGAGTTTGTGGCCTCAAGTGGAATGGACACCGAGATGCCTGAACTTGAAGTAAGGCCGGATATCCCTGCAGTGAATTGAATGCAGGCTCCTCTTGCATCTCCCAAGACGAAGGGATGACTGAATCCCCTGTGGAGACGACATAGAAAGACCTAGACCTCTGCCTCATCGCGACCGGAGGCCTCACATCCTTTGAAAACTCGAGAGGTCTGCGGAGATAAATGCTTCCAAAGGAGACGATGCCTGACTCCTCTGGAAAATGGATAGGAGTCCCAGGATCCCTGTGGCACGTCGAAAGGGACGCTGGGTCTCCCGCCTCAGGTGGAGACGCATCCCAATTGCCATGCCAAGACTCGAGGAGAATCCCGAGGGGTCCCTCGCACCTAGGCAGGAGTCCTGACGTCGCTGAACACACACGTGTCTGGAAGAGCCCTCCCCGTCGTAACTCGAGAATATACCCCGGTTCCGGCTGCAACTCGAGAAAAACCATGAGACTTCCAACTCGTCGCGAGATGAGGCCCGATTCCCCTGCACTGCTTGCAGAGCAATTCCGTGTTCCACATCAAACGTGAAAGGAGCCTTGATTTCCTTGATGGCACTCCAGAGAAAACCCAAGATCACTGTCTCAAGTCTAGAGGGATCCTGAGGTCACTGGAGCAACACGAAAGGGCTCCGTGGACCCCAAATCAACTCGAGATGAGAGCTTAGTCCTTGGCTTAGACTCAAGAGGAATACCAACTTTCCATAAGCCCCTCAAGAGGAGGCTTCTCTCAGCTACAGGTATTTGAGAGGGACCCTGAGTTTGTGGCCTCAAGTGGAATGGACACCGAGATGCTCTGACTCGAAGTAAGGCCGGATATCCCTGCAGTGAATTGAATGCAGGCTCGTCTTGCATCTCCCAAGACGAAGGGTTGTCGAATCCCCTGTGGAGACCACAGAGAAAGACCTAGTTCTCCACCTCAGCGCGAACGGAGGCCTCACATCCTTTGAAAACTCGAGAGGTCCGCGGAGATCAATGCTTCGAAAGGAGACGATGCCTGACTCCTCTTGCAAATGGATAGGAGTCCCAGGATCCCTGTGGCACGTGGAAAGGGACCCTGGGTCTCCCGCCTCAGGTGGAGACGCGTCCCGATTGCCATGCCAAGACTCGAGGAGAATCCCGAGGTGTCCCTCGCACCTAGGCAGGAGTCCTGACGTCGCTGAACAAACAAGTGTCTGGAAGGGCCCTCCCCGTCGTAACTCGAGAATATACCCCAGGTTCCGGCGGCAACTCGAGAAAAAAAATGAGACTTCCCCCTCGCCGCGAGATGAGGCCCGATTCCCCTGCACTGCGTGCGGAGAAATTCCGTGTTCCATATCAAGCCTGAAAGGAGCCTTGATTTCCTGATGGCACTCCAGAGAAAACCCAAGATCACTGTCTCAAGTCTAGAGGGATCCTGAGGTCACCGTAACAACATAAAAGGCTCCGTGGACCCCAAATCAACTCGAGATGACAGCTTAGTCCGCGGATTCGACTCAAGAGGAATACCAACTTTCCACAAGCACCTCAAGAGGAGGCTTCTCTCAGCTATATGTATGTGAGAGGGACCCTGAGTTTGTGGCCTCAAGTGGAATGGACACCGAAATGCTGTCACTCGAAGTAAGGCCGGATATCCCTGCAGTGAATTGAATGAAGGCTCGTCTTGCATCTCCCAAGGTGAAGGGATGTCTGAATCCCATGTGGAGACCGCAGAGAAAGACCTACTTCTCTGCCTCATCGCGACCGGAGGCCTCACATCCTTTGAAAACTTGAGAGGTCCGCGGAGATCAATGCTTCCAAAGGAGACGATGCCTGACTCCTCTTGAAAATGGATAGGAGTCCCAGGATCCCTGTGGCACGTGGAAAGGGACCCTGGGTCTCCCGCCTCACGTGGAGACGCATCCCAATTGCCATGCCAAGACTCGAGGAGAATCCCAAGGTGTCCCTCGCTCCTAGGCAGGAGTCCTGACGTCGTGGAACAAACACGTGTCTGGAAGGGCGCTCCCCGTCGTTACTCGAGAATATACCCCAGTTTGGGCCGCAACTCAAGAAAAACAATGAGACTTCCCCCTCGCCGCGAGATGAGGCCCGTGTCCCCTGCAATGCGTGCAGAGCAATTCCGTGTTCCACATCAAACGTGAAGGGAGCCTTGATTTCCTTGATGGCACTCCAGAGAAAACCCAGGATCACTGTCTCAAGTCTAGAGAGATCCTGAGGTCACTGTAGTAACATGAAAGGTCTCCGTGGACCCCAAATCAACTCGAGATGAGAGCTTAGTCCCTGGCTTCGACTCAAGAGGAATACCAACTTTCCACAAGCACCTCAAGAGGAGGCTTCTCTCAGCTACAGGTATGTGAGAGGGACCCTGAGTTTGTGGCCTCAAGCGCAATGGACACTGAGATGCTCTGACTCAAAGTAATGCCGGATGTCCCTGCAGTGAATTGAATGCAGGCTCGTCTTGCATCTCCCAAGACGAAGGGATGTCTGATTCCCCTATAGAGACCACAGAGAAAGACCTAGTTCTCTGCTTCATCGCGAGGGGAGGCCTCACATCCTTTGAAAACTGGAAAGGCCACGGAGATCAATGCTTCCAAAGGAGACGATGCCTGACTCCTCTTGAAAATGGATAGGAGTCCCAGGATCCCTGTGGCACGTGGAAAGGGACCCTGGGTCTCCCGCCTCACGTGGAGACGCGTCCCAATTGCCATGCCAAGACTCGAGGAGAATCCCGAGGTGTACCTCGCACCTAGGCAGGAGTCCTGACGTCGCTGAACAAACACGTGTCCAGAAGGGCCCTCCCCGTCGTAACTCGAGAATATACCCCAGGTTCCGGCCGCAACTCGAGAAAAACCATGAGACCTCCCCGTCGCCGCGAAATGAGGCCCTATTCCCCTACACTGCGTGCAGAGCAATTCCGTGTTCCACATCAAACGTGAAAGGAGCCTTGATTTCCTTGATGGCACTCCAGAGAAACCCCAAGATCACTGTCTCAAGTCTAGAGGGATCCTGAGGTCACTGGAGCAACACGAAAGGGCTCCGTGGACCCCAAATCAACTCGAGATGAGAGCTTAGTCCCTGGCTTCGACTCAAGTGGAATACCAACTTTCCACAAGCACCTCAAGAGGAGGCTTCTCTCAGCTACAGGTATGTGAGAGGGACCCTGAGTTTGTTGCCTCAAGTGGAATGGACACCGAGATGCTCTGACTCGAAGTAAGGCCAGATATCCCTGCAGTGAATTGAATGCATGCTCGTCCTAAACCTCCGAAGATGAAGGGATGTCTGAATCCCCTGTGGAGACCACAGAGAAAGAATTAGTTCTCCGCCTCTTCGCGACCGGAGGCCGCACATCCTTTGAAAATTCGAGAGGTCCGCGGAGATCAATGCTTCCAAAGTAGACGATGCCTGACTCCTCTTGAAAATGGATAGGAGTCCCAGGATCCCTGTGGCACATGGAAAGGGACCCTGGGTCTCCCGCCTCAGGTGGAGACGCGTCACAATTGCCATGCCAAGACTCGAGGAGAATCCCGAGGTTTCCCTCGCACCTAGGCAGGAATCCTGACGTCGCTGAACAAACACGTGTCTGGAAGGGCCCTCCCCGTCGTAACTCGAGAATATACCCCAGGTTCCGGCGGCAACTCGAGAAAAAAAATGAGACTTCCCCCTCGCCGCGAAATGAGGCCCGATTCCCCTGCACTGCGTGCGGAGAAATTCCGTGTTCAATATCAAGCCTGAAAGGAGCCTTGATTTCCTTGATGGCACTCCAGAGAAAACCCAAGATCACTGTCTCAAGTCTAGAGGGATCCGGAGGTCACCGTAACAACGTAAAAGGGCTCCGTGGACCCCAAATCAACTCGAGATGAGAGCTTAGTCCGCGGATTCGACACAAGAGGAATACCAACTTTCCACAAGCAACTCAAGAGGAGGCTTCTCTCAGCTACATGTATGTGAGAGGGACCCTGAATTTGTGGCCTCAAGTGGAATGGACACCGAGATGCTCTGACTCAAAGTAAGGCCGGATATCCCTGCAGTGAATTGAATGCAGGCTCGTCTTGCATCTCCCAAGACGAAGGGATGTCTGAATCCCCTGTGGAGACCACAGAGAAAAACCTAGTTCTCCGCCTCATTGCGCCCGGAGGCCTCACATCCTTTGAAAACTCGAGAGGTCTGTGGAGATCAATGCTTCCAAAGGAGACGATGCCTGACTCCTACTGAAAATGGATAGGAGTCCCAGGATCCCTGTGGCACGTGGAAAGGGACCCTGGGTCTCCCGCCTCACGTGGAGACGCATCCCAATTGCCATGCCAAGACTCGAGGAGAATCCCGAGGTGTCCCTTGCACCTAGGCAGGAGTCCTAACGTCGCTGAACAAACACGTGTCTGGAAGGGCCCTCCCCGTCCTAACTGGAGAATATACCCCAGGTTCCGGCCGCAACTCGAGAAAAACCATGAGACTTCCCCCTCGCCGCTGGATGAGGCCCGATTCCCCTGCACTGCGTGCAGAGCAATTCCGATTTCCACATCAAACCTGAAAGGAGCCTTGATTTCCTTGATGGCACTCCAGAGAAAACCCAAGATCACTGTCTCAAGTCTAGAGGGATCCTGAGGTCACTGGAGCAACACGAAAGGGCTCCGTGGACGCCAAATCAACTCGAGATGACAGCTTAGTCCCTGGCTTCGACTCAAGAGGAATACCAACTTTCCACAAGCACCTCAAGAGGAGGCTACTCTCAGCTAATGGTATGTGAGAGGGACCCTGAGTTTGTCGCCTCAAGTGGAATGGACACCGAGATGCTCTGACTCGAAGTAAGGCCAGATATCCCTGCAGTGATTTGAATGCAGGTTCGTCTTGCATCTCCCAAGACGAAGGGTTGTCTGAATCCCCTGTGGAGACCACAGAGAAAGACCTAGTCCTCCACCTCAACGCAACCGGAGGCCTCATATCCTTTGAAAACTCGAGAGGACCGCGGAGATAAATACTTCCGAAGGAGACGATGCCTGAAGCCTCTTAAAAATGGATAGGAGTCCCAGGATCCTTGTGGCACATCGAAAGGGACCCTGGGTCTCCCGCCTCACTTGGAGACACGTCCCCATTGCCATGCCAAGACTCGAGGAGCATCCCAAGGTGTCCCTCGCACCTAGGCAGGTTTCCTGACGTCGCTGAAGAAACACGTGTCTGGAAGGGCCCTCCCCGTCGTAACTCGAGAATATACCCCAGGTTCCGGCCGCAACACGAGAAAAACCATGAGACTTCCCCCTCGCCGCTGGATGAGGCCCGATTCCCCTGCACTGCGTGCAGAGCAATTCCGAGTTCCACATCAAACGTGAAAGGAGCCTTGATTTCCTTGATGGCACTCCAGAGAAAACCCAAGATCACTGTCTCAAGTCTAGAGGGATCCTGAGGTCACTGGAGCAACACGAAAGTTCTCCGTGGACCCCAAATAAACTCGAGATGAGAGCTTAGTCCCTGGCTTCGACTCAAGAGGAATACCAACTTTCCACAAGCACCTCAAGAGGAGGCTTCTCTCAGCTACAGGTATGTGAGAGGGACCCTGAGTTTGTGGCCTCAAGTGGAATGGACACCGAGATGCTCTGACTCGAAGTAAGGCCGGATATCCCTGCAGTGAATTGAATGCAGTCTCGTCTTGCATCTCCAAAGACGAAGGGATGTCTGAATTCGCTATGGAGACCACAGAGAAAGACCTAGTCCTCCGCCTCATCGCGCCCGGAGGCCTCACATCCTTTGAAAACTCGAGACGTCCGCGGAGATCAATGCTTCCAAAGGAGACGACTCCTGACTCCTCTTGAAAATGGATAGGAGTCCCAGGATCCTTGTGGCACGTGGAAAGGGACACTGGGTCTCCCGCCTCAAGTGGAGACGCGTCCCCATTGCCATGCCAAGACTCGAGGAGAATCCCGAGGTGTCCCTCGCACCTAGGCAGGAGTCCTCACGTCGCTGAACAAACCTGTGTCTGGAAGGGCCCTCCCCGTCCTAACTCGAGAATATACCCCAGGTTAGGGCCGCAACTCGAGAAAAACCATGAGACTTCCCCCTCGCCCCTGGATGAGGCCCGATTCCCCTGCACTGCGTGCAGAGCAATTCCGTGTTCCACATCAAACGTGAAAGGAGCCTTGATTTCCTTGATGGCACTCCAGAGAAAACCCAAGATCACTGTCTGAAGTCTAGAGGGATCCTGAGTTCACTGGAGCAACACGAAAGGGCTCCGTGGACCCCAAATCAACTCGAGATGAGAGCTTAGTCCCTGGCTTCGACTCAAGAGGAATACCAACTTTCCACAAGCACCTCAAGAGGAGGCTACTCTCATCTAATGGTATGTGAGAGGGACCCTGAGTTTGTCGACTCAAGTGGAATGGACACCGAGATGCTCTGACTCGAAGTAAGGCCAGATATCCCTGCAGTGATTTGAATGCAGGCTCGTCTTGCATCTCCCAAGACGAAGGGTTGTCTGAATCCCCTGTGGAGACCACAGAGAAAGACCTAGTCCTCCACCTCAACGCAACCGTAGGCCTCATATCCTTTGAAAACTCGAGAGGACCGCGGAGATCAATACTTCCGAAGGAGACGATGCCTGACGCCTCTTGAAAATGGATAGGAGTCCCAGGATCCCTGTGGCACGTGGAAAGGGACCCTGGGTCTCCCGCCTCACGTGGAGACGCGTCCCCATTGCCATGCCAAGACTCGAGGAGAATCCCGAGGTGTCCCTCGCACCTAGGCAGGATTCCTGACGTCGCTGAACAAACACGTGTCTGGAAGGGTCCTCCCCGTCGTAACTCGAGAATATACCCCAGGTTCCGGCCGCAACTCGAGAAAAACCATGAGACTTCCCCCACGCCGCTGGATGAGGCCCGATTCCCCTGCACTGCGTGCAGAGCAATTCCGTGTTCCACATCAAACGTGAAAGGAGCCTTGATTTCCTTGATGGCACTCCAGAGAAAACCCAAGATCACTGTCTCAAGTCTAGAGGGATCCTGAGGTCACTAGAGCAAAACGAAAGGGCTCCGTGGACCCCAAATCAACTCGAGATGAGAGCTTAGTCCCTGGCTTCGACTCAAGAGGAATACCAACTTTCCACAAGCACCTGAAGAGGAGGCTTCTCGCAGCCACAGGTATGTGAGAGGGACCCTGAGTTTGTGGCCTCAAGTGGAATGGACACCGAGATGCTCTGACTCGAAGTAATGCCGGATGTCCCTGCAGTGAATTGAATGCAGGCTCGTCTTGCATCTCCCAAGACGAAGGGATGTCTGATTCCCCTATAGAGACCACAGAGAAAGACCTAGTTCTCTGCTTCATCGCGAGGGGAGGCCTCACATCCTTTGAAAACTGGAAAGGCCACGGAGATCAATGCTTCCAAAGGAGACGATGCCTGACTCCTCTTGAAAATGGATAGGAGTCCCAGGATCCCTGTGGCACGTGGAAAGGGACCCTGGGTCTCCCGCCTCACGTGGAGACGCGTCCCAATTGCCATGCCAAGACTCGAGGAGAATCCCGAGGTGTACCTCGCACCTAGGCAGGAGTCCTGACGTCGCTGAACAAACACGTGTCCGGAAGGGCCCTCCCCGTCGTAACTCGAGAATATACCCCAGGTTCCGGCCGCAACTCGAGAAAAACCATGAGACCTCCCCGTCGACGCGAAATGAGGCCCTATTCCCCTACACTGCGTGCAGAGCAATTCCGTGTTCCACATCAAACGTGAAAGGAGCCTTGATTTCCTTGATGGCACTCCAGAGAAACCCCAAGATCACTGTCTCAAGTCTAGAGGGATCCTGAGGTCACTGGAGCAACACGAAAGGGCTCCGTGGACCCCAAATCAACTCGAGATGAGAGCTTAGTCCCTGGCTTCGACTCAAGTGGAATACCAACTTTCCACAAGCACCTCAAGAGGAGGCTTCTCTCAGCTACAGGTATGTGAGAGGGACCCTGAGTTTGTTGCCTCAAGTGGAATGGACACCGAGATGCTCTGACTCGAAGTAAGGCCAGATATCCCTGCAGTGAATTGAATGCATGCTCGTCCTAAACCTCCGAAGATGAAGGGATGTCTGAATCCCCTGTGGAGACCACAGAGAAAGAATTAGTTCTCCGCCTCTTCGCGACCGGAGGCCGCACATCCTTTGAAAATTCGAGAGGTCCGCGGAGATCAATGCTTCCAAAGTAGACGATGCCTGACTCCTCTTGAAAATGGATAGGAGTCCCAGGATCCCTGTGGCACATGGAAAGGGACCCTGGGTCTCCCGCCTCAGGTGGAGACGCGTCACAATTGCCATGCCAAGACTCGAGGAGAATCCCGAGGTTTCCCTCGCACCTAGGCAGGAATCCTGACGTCGCTGAACAAACACGTGTCTGGAAGGGCCCTCCCCGTCGTAACTCGAGAATATACCCCAGGTTCCGGCGGCAACTCGAGAAAAAAAATGAGACTTCCCCCTCGCCGCGAAATGAGGCCCGATTCCCCTGCACTGCGTGCGGAGAAATTCCGTGTTCAATATCAAGCCTGAAAGGAGCCTTGATTTCCTTGATGGCACTCCAGAGAAAACCCAAGATCACTGTCTCAAGTCTAGAGGGATCCGGAGGTCACCGTAACAACGTAAAAGGGCTCCGTGGACCCCAAATCAACTCGAGATGAGAGCTTAGTCCGCGGATTCGACACAAGAGGAATACCAACTTTCCACAAGCAACTCAAGAGGAGGCTTCTCTCAGCTACATGTATGTGAGAGGGACCCTGAATTTGTGGCCTCAAGTGGAATGGACACCGAGATGCTCTGACTCAAAGTAAGGCCGGATATCCCTGCAGTGAATTGAATGCAGGCTCGTCTTGCATCTCCCAAGACGAAGGGATGTCTGAATCCCCTGTGGAGACCACAGAGAAAAACCTAGTTCTCCGCCTCATTGCGCCCGGAGGCCTCACATCCTTTGAAAACTCGAGAGGTCTGTGGAGATCAATGCTTCCAAAGGAGACGATGCCTGACGCCTACTGAAAATGGATAGGAGTCCCAGGATCCCTGTGGCACGTGGAAAGGGACCCTGGGTCTCCCGCCTCACGTGGAGACGCATCCCAATTGCCATGCCAAGACTCGAGGAGAATCCCGAGTTGTCCCTTGCACCTAGGCAGGAGTCCTAACGTCGCTGAACAAACACGTGTCTGGAAGGGCCCTCCCCGTCCTAACTGGAGAATATACCCCAGGTTCCGGCCGCAACTCGAGAAAAACCATGAGACTTCCCCCTCGCCGCTGGATGAGGCCCGATTCCCCTGCACTGCGTGCAGAGCAATTCCGTGTTCCACATCAAACGTGAAAGGAGCCTTGATTTCCTTGATGGCACTCCAGAGAAAACCCAAGATCACTGTCTCAAGTCTAGAGGGATCCTGAGGTCACTGGAGCAACACGAAAGGGCTCCGTGGACGCCAAATCAACTCGAGATGACAGCTTAGTCCCTGGCTTCGGCTCAAGAGGAATACCAACTTTCCACAAGCACCTCAAGAGGAGGCTACTCTCAGCTAATGGTATGTGAGAGGGACCCTGAGTTTGTCGCCTCAAGTGGAATGGACACCGAGATGCTCTGACTCGAAGTAAGGCCAGATATCCCTGCAGTGATTTGAATGCAGGTTCGTCTTGCATCTCCCAAGACGAAGGGTTGTCTGAATCCCCTGTGGAGACCACAGAGAAAGACCTAGTCCTCCACCTCAACGCAACCGGAGGCCTCATATCCTTTGAAAACTCGAGAGGACCGCGGAGATAAATACTTCCGAAGGAGACGATGCCTGAAGCCTCTTAAAAATGGATAGGAGTCCCAGGATCCTTGTGGCACATCGAAAGGGACCCTGGGTCTCCCGCCTCACTTGGAGACACGTCCCCATTGCCATGCCAAGACTCGAGGAGCATCCCAAGGTGTCCCTCGCACCTAGGCAGGTTTCCTGACGTCGCTGAAGAAACACGTGTCTGGAAGGGCCCTCCCCGTCGTAACTCGAGAATATACCCCAGGTTCCGGCCGCAACACGAGAAAAACCATGAGACTTCCCCCTCGCCGCTGGATGAGGCCCGATTCCCCTGCACTGCGTGCAGAGCAATTCCGAGTTCCACATCAAACGTGAAAGGAGCCTTGATTTCCTTGATGGCACTCCAGAGAAAACCCAAGATCACTGTCTCAAGTCTAGAGGGATCCTGAGGTCACTGGAGCAACACGAAAGTTCTCCGTGGACCCCAAATAAACTCGAGATGAGAGCTTAGTCCCTGGCTTCGACTCAAGAGGAATACCAACTTTCCACAAGCACCTCAAGAGGAGGCTTCTCTCAGCTACAGGTATGTGAGAGGGACCCTGAGTTTGTGGCCTCAAGTGGAATGGACACCGAGATGCTCTGACTCGAAGTAAGGCCGGATATCCCTGCAGTGAATTGAATGCAGTCTCGTCTTGCATCTCCAAAGACGAAGGGATGTCTGAATTCGCTATGGAGACCACAGAAAAAGACCTAGTCCTCCGCCTCATCGCGACCGGAGGCCTCACATCCTTTGAAAACTCGAGACGTCCGCGGAGATCAATGCTTCCAAAGGAGACGACTCCTGACTCCTCTTGAAAATGGATAGGAGTCCCAGGATCCTTGTGGCACGTGGAAAGGGACACTGGGTCTCCCGCCTCAAGTGGAGACGCGTCCCCATTGCCATGCCAAGACTCGAGGAGAATCCCGAGGTGTCCCTCGCACCTAGGCAGGAGTCCTCACGTCGCTGAACAAACCTGTGTCTGGAAGGGGCCTCCCCGTCCTAACTCGAGAATATACCCCAGGTTAGGGCCGCAACTCGAGAAAAACCATGAGACTTCCCCCTCGCCCCTGGATGAGGCCCGATTCCCCTGCACTGCGTGCAGAGCAATTCCGTGTTCCACATCAAACGTGAAAGGAGCCTTGATTTCCTTGATGGCACTCCAGAGAAAACCCAAGATCACTGTCTGAAGTCTAGAGGGATCCTGAGTTCACTGGAGCAACACGAAAGGGCTCCGTGGACCCCAAATCAACTCGAGATGAGAGCTTAGTCCCTGGCTTCGACTCAAGAGGAATACCAACTTTCCACAAGCACCTCAAGAGGAGGCTACTCTCATCTAATGGTATGTGAGAGGGACCCTGAGTTTGTCGCCTCAAGTGGAATGGACACCGAGATGCTCTGACTCGAAGTAAGGCCAGATATCCCTGCAGTGATTTGAATGCAGGCTCGTCTTGCATCTCCCAAGACGAAGGGTTGTCTGAATCCCCTGTGGAGACCACAGAGAAAGACCTAGTCCTCCACCTCAACGCAACCGTAGGCCTCATATCCTTTGAAAACTCGAGAGGACCGCGGAGATCAATACTTCCGAAGGAGACGATGCCTGACGCCTCTTGAAAATGGATAGGAGTCCCAGGATCCCTGTGGCACGTGGAAAGGGACCCTGGGTCTCCCGCCTCACGTGGAGACGCGTCCCCATTGCCATGCCAAGACTCGAGGAGAATCCCGAGGTGTCCCTCGCACCTAGGCAGGATTCCTGACGTCGCTGAACAAACACGTGTCTGGAAGGGCCCTCCCCGTCGTAACTCGAGAATATACCCCAGGTTCCGGCCGCAACTCGAGAAAAACCATGAGACTTCCCCCTCGCCGCTGGATGAGGCCCGATTCCCCTGCACTGCGTGCAGAGCAATTCCGTGTTCCACATCAAACGTGAAAGGAGCCTTGATTTCCTTGATGGCACTCCAGAGAAAACCCAAGATCACTGTCTCAAGTCTAGAGGGATCCTGAGGTCACTGGAGCAAAACGAAAGGGCTCCGTGGACCCCAAATCAACTCGAGATGAGAGCTTAGTCCCTGGCTTCGACTCAAGAGGAATACCAACTTTCCACAAGCACCTGAAGAGGAGGCTTCTCGCAGCCACAGGTGTGTGAGAGGGACCCTGAGTTTGTGGCCTCAAGTGGAATGGACACCGAGATGCTCTGACTCGAAGTAAGGCCGGATATCCCTGCAGTGAATTGAATGCAGGCTCGTCCTGCGTCTCCCAAGACGAAGGGATGTCTGAATCCCCTGTGGAGACCACAGAGAAAGACCTATTCCTCCGCCTCATCGCGAGCGGAGGCCTCACATCCTTTGAAAACTCGAGAGGTCCGCGGAGATCAATGCTTCCAAAGGAGACGATGCCTGACTCCTCTTGTAAATGGATGGGAGTCCCAGGATCCCTGTAGCACGTGGAAAGGGACCCTGGGTCTCCCGCCTCACGTGGAGACGCGTCCCAATTGCCATGCCAAGACTCGAGGAGAATCCCGAGGTGTCCCTCGCACCTAGGCAGGAGTCCTGACGTCGCTGAACAAACAAGTGTCTGGAAGGGCCCTCCCCGTCGTAACTCGAGAATATACCCCAGGTTCCGGCCGCAACTCGATAAAAACCATGAGACTTCCCCCTCGCCACTGGATGAAACCCGATTCCCCTGCACTGCGTGCGGAGAAATTCCGTGTTCAGTATCAAGCCTGAAAGGAGCCTTGATTTCCTTGATGGCACTCCAGAGAAAACCCAGGATCACTGTCTCAAGTCTAGAGGGATCCTGAGGTCACCGTAACAACATAAAAGGGCTCCGTGGACCCCAAATCAACTCGAGATGAGAGCTTAGTCCGCGGATTCGACACAAGAGGAATACCAACTTTCCACAAGCACCTCAAGAGGAGGCTTCTCTCAGCTATATGTATGTGAGAGGGACCCTGAATTTGTGGCCTCAAATGGAATGGACACCGAAATGCTGTCACTCGAAGTAAGGCCGGATATCCCTGCAGTGAATTGAATGCAGACTCGTCTTGCATCTCCCAAGGCGAAGGGATGTCTGAATCCCATGTGGAGACCACAGAGAAAGACCTACTTCTCCGCCTCATCGCGACCGGAGGCCTCACATCCTTTGAAAGCTCGAGAGGTCCGCGGAGATCAATGCTTCCAAAGGAGACGATGCCTGACTCCTCTTGAAAATGGATAGGAGTCCCAGGATCCCTGTGGCACGTGGAAAGGGACACTGGGTCTCCCGCCTCACGTGGAGACGCGTCCCGATTGCCATGCCAAGACTTGAGGAGAATCCCAAGGTGTCCCTCGCTCCTGGGCAGGAGTCCTGACGTCGTGGAACAAACACGTGTCTGGAAGGGCCCTCCCCGTCGTTACTCGAGAATATACCCCAGTTTGGGCCGCAACTCGAGAAAAACAATGAGACTTCCCCCTCGCCGCGAGATGAGGCCCGTGTCCCCTGCAATGCGTGCAGAGCAATTCCGTGTTCCACATCAAACGTGAAGGGAGCCTTGATTTCCTTGATGGCACTCCAGAGAAAACCCAGGATCACTGTCTCAAGTCTAGAGAGATCCTGAGGTCACTGTAGCAACATGAAAGGTCTCCGTGGACCCCAAATCAACTCGAGATGAGAGCTTAGTCCCTGGCTTCGACTCAAGAGGAATACCAACTTTCCACAAGCACTTCACGAGGAGGCTTCTCTCAGCTACAGGTATGTGAGAGGGACCCCGAGTTTGTGGCCTCAAGCGCAATGTACACTGAGATGCTCTGACTCAAAGTAAGGCCGGATATCCCTGCAGTGAATTGAATGCAGGCTCGACTTGCATCTCCCAAGACGAAGGGATGTCTGATTCCCCTATAGAGACCACAGAGAAAGACCTAGTTCTCTGCTTCATCGCGAGGGGAGGCCTCACATCCTTTAAAAACTGGAAAGGCCACGGAGATCAATGCTTCCAAAGGAGACGATGCCTGACTCCTCTTGAAAATGGATAGGAGTCCCAGGATCCCTGTGGCACGTGGAAAGGGACCCTGGGTCTCCCGCCTCACGTGGAGACGCGTCCCAATTGCCATGCCAAGACTCGAGGAGAATCCCGAGGTGTACCTCGCACCTAGGCAGGAGTCCTGACGTCGCTGAACAAACACGTGTCCGGAAGGGCCCTCCCCGTCGTAACTCGAGAATATACCCCAGGTTCCGGCCGCAACTCGAGAAAAACCATGAGACTTCCCCGTCGCCGCGAAATGAGGCCCTATTCCCCTGCACTGCGTGCAGAGCAATTCCGTGTTCCACATCAAACGTGAAAGGAGCCTTGATTTCCTTGATGGCACTCCAGAGAAAACCCAAGATCAGTGTCTCAATTCTAGAGGGATCCTGAGGTCACTGGAGCAAAACGAAAGGGCTCCGTGGACCCCAAATCAACTCGAGATGAGAGCTTAGTCCCTGGCTTCGACTCAAGTGGAATACCAACTTTCCACAAGCACCTCAAGAGGAGGCTTCTCTCAGCTACAGGTATGTGAGAGGGACCCTGAGTTTGTGGCCTCAAGTGGAATGGACACCGAGATGCTCTGACCCGAAGTAAGGCCAGATATCCCTGCAGTGAATTGAATGCATGCTCGTCCTAAACCTCCGAAGATGAAGGGATGTCTGAATCCCCTGTGGAGACAACAGAGAAAGAATTAGTTCTC
Source organism: Dama dama (assembly GCF_033118175.1). Lineage (NCBI taxonomy): Eukaryota > Metazoa > Chordata > Mammalia > Artiodactyla > Cervidae > Dama > Dama dama. The sequence goes on along the minus strand of NC_083700.1, from coordinate 1,052,673 downwards.
CGCCTCTTCGCGACCGGAGGCCGCACATCCTTTGAAAATTCGAGAGGTCCGCAGAGATCAATGCTTCCAAAGGAGACGATGCCTGACTCCTCTTGAATATGGATAGGAGTCCCAGGATCCCTGTGGCACATGGAAAGGGACCCTGGGTCTCCCGCCTAAGGTGGAGACGCGTCACAATTGCCATGCCAAGACTCGAGGAGAATCCCGAGGTGTCCCTCGCACCTAGGCAGGAGTCCTGACGTCGCTGAACAAACACGGGTCTGGAAGGGCCCTCCCCGTCGTAACTCGAGAATATACCCCAGGTTCCGGCCGCAACTCGAGAAAAACCATGAGACTTCCCCCTCGCCGCTTGATGAGGCCCGATTCCCCTGCACTGCGTGCAGAGCAATTCCGAGTTCCACATCAAACGTGAAAGGAGCCTTGATTTCCTTGATGGCACTCCAGAGAAAACCCAAGATCACTGTCTCAAGTCTAGAGGGATCCTGAGGTCAATGGAGCAACACGAAAGTTCTCCGTGGACCCCAAATAAACTCGAGATGAGAGCTCAGTCCCTGGCTTCGACTCAAGAGGAATACCAACTTTCCACAAGCACCTGAAGAGGAGGCTTCTCTCAGCTACAGGTATGTGAGAGGGACCCTGAGTTTGTGGCATCAAGTGAAATGGACACCGAAATGCTCTCACTCGAAGTAAGGCCGGATATCCCTGCAGTGAATTGAATGCAGTCTCGTCTTGCATCTCCAAAGACGAAGGGATGTCTGAATTCGCTATGGAGACCACAGAGAAAGACCTAGTCCTCCGCCTCATCGCGACCGGAGGCCTCACATCCTTTGAAAATTCGAGACGTCCGCGGAGATCAATGCTTCCAAAGGAGACGACTCCTGACTCCTCTTGAAAATGGATAGGAGTCCCAGGATCCTTGTGGCACGTGGAAAGGGACACTGGGTCTCCCGCCTCACGTGGGAACGCGTCCAAATTGCCATGCCAAGACTCGAGGAGAATCCCGAGGTGTCCCTCGCACCTAGGCAGGAGTCCTCACGTCGCTGAACAAACCTGTGTCTGGAAGGGCCCTCCCCGTCCTAACTCGAGAATATACCCCAGGTTCCGGCCGCAACTCGAGAAAAACCATGAGACTTCCCCCTCGCCCCTGGATGAGGCCCGATTCCCCTGCACTGCGTGCAGAGAAATTCCGTGTTCCACATCAAACGTGAAAGGAGCCTTGATTTCCTTGATGGCACTCCAGAGAAAACCCAAGATCACTGTCTGAAGTCTAGAGGGATCCTGTGTTCACTGGAGCAACACGAAAGGGCTCCGTGGACCCCAAATCAACTCGAGATGAGAGCTTAGTCCCTGGCTTCGACTCAAGAGGAATACCAACTTTCCACAAGCACCTCAAGAGGAGACTACTCTCATCTAATGGTATGTGAGAGGGACCCTGAGTTTGTCGCCTCAAGTGGAATGGACACCGAGATGCTCTGACTCGAAGTAAGGCCAGATATCCCTGCAGTGATTTGAATGCAGGCTCGTCTTGCATCTCCCAAGACGAAGGGTTGTCTGAATCCCCTGTGGAGACCACAGAGAAAGACCTAGTTCTCCACCTCAACGCAACCGGAGGCCTCATATCCTTTGAAAACTCGAGAGGACCGCGGAGATCAATACTTCCGAAGGAGACGATGCCTGACTCCTCTTGAAAATGGATAGGAGTCCCAGGATCACTGTGGCACGTGGAAAGAGACGCTGGGTCTCCCGCCTCACGTGGAGACGCGTCCCAATTGCCATGCCAAGACTCGAGGAGAATCCCGAGGTGTCCCTCGCACCTAGCCAGGAGCCTGACGTCTCTGAACAAACACGTGTCTGGAAGGGCCCTCCCCGTCGTAACTCGAGATTATACCCCAGGTTCTGGCCGCAACTCGAGAAAAACCATGAGACTTCCCCATCGCCGCGAGATGAGTCCCGATTCCCCTGCCCTGCGTGCAGAGCAATTCCGTATTCCACATCAAAAATGAAAGGAGCCTTGATTTCCTTGATGGCACTCCAGAGAAAACCCAAGATCACTGGCTCAAGTCTAGAGGGATCCTGAGGTCACTGGAGCAACACGAAAGGGCTCCGTGGACCCCAAATCAACTCGAGATGAGAGCTTAGTCCCTGGCTTCAAATCGAGAGGAATACCAACTTTCAACAAGCACCTCAAGAGGAGGCTACTCTCAACTAATGGTATGTGAGAGGGACCCTGAGTTTGTCGCCTCAAGTGGAATGGACACCGAGATGCTCTGACTCGAAGTAAGGCCAGATATCCCTGCAGTGAATTGAATGCAGGCTCATCTTGCATCTCCCAAGACGAAGGGATGTCTGAATCCCCTGTGCAGAACTCAGAGAAAGACCTAGTCCTCCGCCTCAACGCGACCGGAGGCCTCACATCCTTTGAAAACTCGAGAGGTCGGCGGAGATCAATGCTTCCAAAGGAGACGAAGCCTGACTCCTCTTGAAAATGGATAGGAGTCCCAGGTTCCCTGTGGCACGTGGAAAGGGACCCTGGGTCTCCCGCCTCACGTGGAGACGCGTCCCCATTGCCATGCCAAGACTCGAGGAGAATCCCGAGGTGTCCCTCGCACCTAGGAAGGATTCCTGACGTCGCTGAACAAACACGAGTCTGGAAGGGCCCTCCACGTCGTAACTCGAGAATATACCCCAGGTTCCGGCCGCAACTCGAGAAAAACCATGAGACTTCCCCCTCCCCGCGAGATGAGGCCCGATTCCCCTGCACTGAGTGCAGACCAATTCCGTGTTCCACATCAAACGTGAAAGGAGCCTTGATTTCCTTAATGGCACTCCAGAGAAAACCCAAGATCACTGTCTCAAGTCTAGAGGGATCCTGAGGTCACTGTAGCAACACGAAAGGGCTCCGTGGACCCCAAATAAACTCGAGATGAGAGCGTAGTCCTTGGCTTCGACTCAAGAGGAATACCAACTTTCCACAAGCACCTCAAGAGGAGGCTTGTCTCAGCTACAGGTATGTCAGAGGGACCCTGAGTTTGTGGCCTCAAGTGGAATCGACACAGAGATGCTCTGACTCGAAGTAAGGCCGGATATCCCTGCAGTGAATTGAATGCAGGCTCGTCTTGCATCTCCCAAGAAAAAGGGTTGTCTGAATCCCCTATGGAGACCACAGAGAAAGACCTAGTCCTCCGCCTCAACGCGACCGGAGGTCTCACATCCTTTGAAAACTCCAGAGGTCCGCGGAGATCAATACTTCCGAAGGAGACGATGCCTGACTCCTCTTGAATATGGATAGGAGTCCCAGGATCCCAGTGGCACGTGGAAAGGGACCCTGGGTCTCCCGCCTCACGTGGAAACGCGTCCCAATTGCCATGCCAAGACTCGAGGAGAATCCCGAGGTGTCCCTCGCACCTAGGCAGGAGTCCTGATGTCCCTGAACAAACACGTGTCTAGAAGGGCCCTCCCCGTCGTTACTCGAGAATATACCCCAGGTTCCGGGCGCAACTCGAGAAAAACCATGAGATTTCCCCCTCGCCGTGAGTTGAGGACCGATTCCCCTGCACTGCATGCAGAGCAATTCCGTGTTCCACATCAAACGTGAAAGGAGCCTTGATTTCGTTGATGGCACTCCAGAGAAAACCCAAGATCACTGTCTCAAGTCTAGAGGGATCCTGAGGTCACTGGAGCAACACGAAAGGGCTCCGTGGACCCCAAATCAACTCGAGATGAGAGATTAGTCCCTGGCTTCAACTCAAGAGGAATACGAACTTTCCACAAGCCCCTCAAGAGGAGGCTTCTCTCAGCTACAGGTATGTGAGAGGGACCCTGAGTTTGTGGCCTCAAGTGGAATGGACACCGAGATGCTCTGACTCAAAGTAAGGCCGGTTATTCCTGCAGTGAATTGAATGCAGGCTCATCTTGCATCTCCCAAGACGAAAGGATGTCTGAATCCCCTGTGCAGAACACAGAGAAAGACCTAGTCCTCCGCCTCAACGCGACCGGAGGCCTCACATCCTTTGAAAACTCGAGAGGTCCGCGGAGATCAATGCTTCCAAAGGAGACGATGCCTGACTCCTCTTGAAAATGGATAGGAGTCCCAGGATCACTGTGGCACGTGGAAAGGGACCCTGGGTCTCCCGCCTCACGTGGAGACGCGTCCCAATTGCCATGCCAAGACTCGAGGAGAACCCCGAGGTGTCCCTCGCACCTAGGCAGGAGTCCTGACGTCGCTGAACAAACCCGTGTCTGGAAGGGCCCTCCCCGTCGTAAATCGAGAATATAACCCAGGTTCCGGCCGCAACTCGAAAAAAACCATGAGACTTCCCCCTCCCCGCGAGATGAGGCCCGATTCCCCTGCACTGAGTGAAGACCAATTCCGTGTTCCACATCAAACGTGAAAGGAGCCTTGATTTCCTTAATGGCACTCCAGAGAATACCCAAGATTACTGTCTCAAGTCTAGAGGGATCCTGAGGTCACTGTAGCAACACGAAAGGGCTCCGTGGACCCCAAATCAACTCGAGATGAGAGCTTAGTCCCTGGCTTCGACTCAAGAGGAATACCAACTTTCCACAAGCACCTCAAGAGGAGGCTTCTCTCAGCTACAGGTATGTGAGAGGGACCCTGAGTTTGTGGCCTCAAGTGGAATGGACACCGAGATGCTCTGACTCGAAGTAAGTCCGGATATCCCTGCATTGAATTGAATGCAGGCTAGTCTTCCATCTCCCAAGACGAAGGGATGTCTGAATCCCCTGTGGAGACTAAAGAGAAAGACCTGGTCCTCCGCCTCAACGCGAACGGAGGCCTCACATCCTTTGAAAACTCGAGAGGTCCGTGGAGATCAATGCTTCCAAAGGAGACGATGGCTGACTCCTCTTGAAAATGGATCGGAGTTCCAGAATCCCTATGGCACGTGGAAAGGGACCCTGTATCTCCCGCCTCAGGTGGAGACGAGTCCCAATTGCCATGCCAAGACTCGAGGAGAAAACCGAGTTGTCCCTCGCACCTAGGCAGGAGTCCTGACGTCGCTGAACAAACATGTGTCTGGGAGGGCCCTCCCCGTCGTAACTCGAGAATATACCCCAGGTTCCGGCCGCAACTCGAGAAAAACCATGAGACTTACCCATCCCCGCGAAATGAGGCCCGATTCGCCTGCACTGTGTGCAGACCAATTCCGTGTTCCACATCAAACGTGAAAGGAGCCTTGATTTCCTTAATTGCACTCCAGAGAAAACCCAAGATCACTGTTTCAAGTCTAGAGGGATCCTGAGGTCACTGTAGCAACACGAAAGGGCTCCGTGGACCCCAAATCAACTCGAGATGAGAGCTTAGTCCCTGGCTTCGACTCAAGAGGAATACCAACTTTCCACAAGCACCTCAAGAGGAGGCTTCTCTCAGCTACAGGTATGTGAAAGAGACCCTGACTTAGTGGCCTCAAGTGGAATGGACACCGAGATGCTCTGACTCGAAGTAAGGCCGGATATCCCTGCAGTGAATTGAATGCAGGCTCGTCTTGCATCTCCGAAGACGAAGGGATGTCTGAATCCCCTGTGGAGACCACAGAGAAAGACCTAGTCCTCCGCATCAACGTGACCGGAGGCCTCACATCCTTTTAAAACTCGAGAGGTCCGCGGAGATCAATGCTTCCAAAGGAGACGATGCCTGACTCCTCTTGAAAATGGATAGGAGTCCCAGGATCACTGTGGCACGTGGAAAGGGACCCTGGGGCTCCCGCCTCACGTGGAGACGCGTCCCAATTGCCATGCCAAGACTCGAGGAGAATCCCGAGGTGTCCCTCGCACCTAGGCAGGAGTCCTGACGTCGCTGAACAAACACGTGTCTGGAAGGGGCCTCTCCGTCGTAACTCGAGAATATACCCCAGGTTCCGGCCGCAACTCGAGAAAAACCATGAGACTTCCCCCTCCCCGCGAGATGAGGCCCGATTCCCCTGCACTGAGTGCAGACCAATTAACGTGAAAGGAGCCTTGATTTCCTTAATGGCAATCCAGAGAAAACCCAAGATTACTGTCTCAAGTCTAGAGGGATCCTGAGGTCACTGTAGCAACACGAAAGGGCTCCGTGGACCCCAAATCAACTCGAGATGAGAGCTTAGTCCCTGGCTTCGACTCAAGAGGAATACCAACTTTCCACAAGCACCTCAAGAGGAGGCTTCTCTCAGCTACAGGTATGTCAGAGGGACCCTGAGTTTGTGGCCTCAAGTGGAATGGACACCGAGATGCTCTGACTCGAAGTAAGGCCGGATATCCCTGCAGTGAATTGAATGCAGGCTCGTCTTGCATCTCCCAAGACGAAGGGATGCCTGAATCCCCTGTGTAGACCACAGAGAAAGAACTAGTCCTCCACCTCAACGCGACCGGAGGCCTCACATCCTTTGAAAACTCGAGAGGTCCGCGAAGATCAATGCTTCCAAAGGAGACGATACCTGACTCCTCTTGAAAATGGATGGGAGTCCCAGGATCCCTGTGGCACGTGGAAAGGGACCCTGGGTCTCCCGCCTCACGTGGAGACGCGTCCCAATTGCCATGCCAAGACTCGAGGAGAATCCCGAGGTGTCCCTCGCACCTAGGCAGGATTCCTGACGTCGCTGAACAAACACGTGTCTGGAAGGGGCCTCTCCGTCGTAACTCGAGAATATACCCCAGGTTCCGGCCGCAACTCGAGAAAAACCATGAGACTTCCCCCTCGCCGCTGGATGAGACCCGATTCCCCTGCAATGCGTGCAGAGCAATTCCGTGTTCCACAGCAAACGTGAAAGAAGCCTTGATTTCCTTGATGGCACTCCAGAGAAAACCAAAGATCACTGTCTCAAGTCTAGAGGGATCCTGAGGTCACTGGAGCAACACGAAAGGGCTCCGTGGACCCCAAATCAACTCGAGATGAGAGCTTAGTCCCTGGCTTCAACTCAAGAGGAATACGAACTTTCCACAAGCCCCTCAGGAGGAGGCTTGTCTCAGCTACAGGTATGTGAGAGGGACCCTGAGTTTGTGGCCTCAAGTGGAATGGACACCGAGATGCTCTGACTCGAAGTAAGGCCGGATATCGCTGCAGTGAATTGAATGCAGGCTCATCTTGCATCTCCCAAGACGAAGGGATGTCTGAATCCCCTGTGCAGAACACAGAGAAAGACCTAGTCCTCCGCCTCAACGCGACCGGTTGCCTCACATCCTTTGAAACTGGAGAGGTCCGCGGAGATCAATACTTCCGAAGGTGACGATCCCTGACTCCTCTTGCAAATGGATAGGAGTCCCAGGATCCCTGTGGCACGTGGAAAGGGACCCTGGTTCTCCCGCCTCACGAGGAGATGCGTTCAAATTGCCATGCCAAGACTCGAGGAGAATCCCGAGGTGTCCCGCGCACCTAGGCAAGAGTCCTCAGGTCGCTGAACAAACCCGTGTCTTGAAGGGCCCTCCCCGTCGTAACTCGAGAATATACCCCAGGTTCCGGCCGCAACTCGAGAAAAACCATGAGACTTCCCCCTCCCCGCGAGAAGAGGCCCGATTCCCCTGCACTGAGTGCAGACCAATTGCGTGCTCCACATCAAATGTGAAAGGAGCCTTGATTTCCTTAATGGCACTCCAGAGAAAACCCAAGATCACTGTCTCAAGTCTAGAGGGATCCTTAGGTCACTGGAGCAACACGAAAGGGCTCCGTGGACCCCAAATCAACTCGAGATGAGAGCTTAGTCCCTGGCTTCAAATCGAGAGGAATACCAACTTTCCACAAGCACCTCAAGAGGAGGCTTCTCTCAGCTAATGGTATGTGAGAGGGACCCTGAGTTTGTTGCCTCAAGTGGAATGGACACCGAGATTCTCTGACTCAAAGTAAGGCCAGATATCCCTGCAGTGAATTGAATGCAGGCTCGTCTTGCATCTCCCAAGATGAAGGGATGTCTGAATCCCCCGTGGAGACCACAGAGAAAGACCTAGTCCTCCGCCTCATCGCGACCGGAGGCCTCACATCCTTTGAAAACTCGAGAGGTCCGCGGAGATCAATGCTTCCAAAGGAGACGACGCCTGACGCCTCTTGAAAATGGATAGGAGTCCCAGGATCCCTGTGGTACGTGGAAAGGGACCCTGGGTCTCCCGCCTCACGTGGAGACTCGTCCCAATTGGCATGGCAAGACTCGAGGAGAATCCCGAGGTGTCCCTCGCACCTAGGCACGAGTCCTGACGTCGCTGAACAAACACGTGTCTGGAAGGGCCCTCCCCGTCGTAACTCGAGAATATACCCCAGGTTCCGGCCGCAACTCGAGAAAAACCATGAGACTTCCCCCTCCCCGCGAGATGAGTCCCGATTCGCCTGGGCTGCATGCAGAGGAATTCCGTGTTCCACATCAAACGTGATAGGAGCCTTGATTTCCTTGATGGCACTCCAGAGAAAACCCAAGATCACTGTCTCAAGTCTAGAGGGATCCTGAGGTCACTGGAGCAACACGAAAGGGCTCCGTGGACCCCAAATCAACTCGAGATGAGAGCTTAGTCCCTGGCTTCGACTCAAGAGGAATACCAACTTTCCAGAAGCACCTCAAGAGGAGGCTTCTCTCAGCTACAGGTATGTGAGAGGGACCCTGAGTTTGTGGCCTCAAGTGGAATGGACACCGAGATGCTCTGACTCGAAGTAAGGCCGGATATCCCTGCAGTGAATTGAATGCAGGCTCGTCTTGCATCTCCCAAGACGAAGGGTTGTCTGAATCCCCTGTGGAGACCACAGAGAAAGACCTAGTTCTCCGCCTCATCGAGACCAGAGGCCTCACATCCTTTGAAAACTCGAGAGGTCGGCAGAGATCAATGCTTCCAAAGGAGAAGATGCCTGACTCTTCTTGAAAAAGTATAGGAGTCCCAGGATCCCTGTGGCATGTGGAAAGGGACCCTGGGTCTCCCGCCTCACTTGGAGACGAGTCCCAATTGCATGCCAAGACTCCAGGTGAATCCCGAAGTTTCCCTCGCACCTAGGCATAAGTCCTGACGTCGCTGAACAAACACGTGTCTGGAAGGGGCCTCCCCGTCGTAACTCGAGAATATACCCCAGGTTCCGGCTACAACTCGAGAAAAACCATGAGACTTCCCCCTCGCCGCTGGATGAGGCCCGATTCCCCTGCACTGAGTGCAGACCAATTGCGTGCTCCACATCAAATGTGAAAGGAGCCTTGATTTCCTTAACGGCACTCCAGAGAAAACCCAAGATCACTGTCTCAAGTCTAGAGGGATCCTGAGGTCACTGGAGCAACACGAAAGGGCTCTGTGGACCCCAAATCAACTCGAGATGTGAGCTTAGTCCCTGGCTTCCACTCAAGAGGAATACCAACTTTCCACAAACACCTCAAGAGGAGGCTTCTCTCAGCTACAGGTAAGTGAGAGGGACCCTGAGTTTGTGGCCTCAAGTGGAATGGACACCGAGATGCTCTGACTCGAAGTAAGGCCGGATATCCCTGCAGTTTATTGAATGCAGGCTCGTCTTGCATCTCCCAAGACGAAGGGATGTCTGAATCCTCTGTGGAGACCACAGAGAAAGACCGAGTTCTCCGCCTCATCGCGACCGGAGGCCTCACATGCTTTGAAAACTCGAGCGGTCCGTGGAGATCAATGCTTCCAAAGGAGATGATGCCTGAGTCTTCTTGAAAAGGATAGGAGTCCCAGGATCCCTGTGGCACGTGGAAAGGGACCCTGGGTCTCCCGCCTCACGTGGAGACGCATCCCCTTTGCCATGCCAAGACTCGAGGAGAATCCCGAGGCGTCCCTCGCACCTAGGCAGGAGTCCTGACGTCGCTGAACAAACACATGTCTGGAAGGGCCCTCCCCGTCCTAACTCGAGAATATACCCCAGGTTCTGGCCGCAACTCGAGAAAAACCATGAGACTTCCCCCTCGCCGCGAGATGAGGCCCGATTCCCCTGAACTGCGTGCAGAGCAATTCCGAGTTCCACATCAAACGTGAAAGGAGCCTTGATTTCCTTGATGGCATTCCAGAGAAAACCCAAGATCACTGTCTCAAGTCTAGAGGGATCCTGAGGTCACTGGAGCAACACGAAAGTTCTCCGTGGACCCCAAATAAACTCGAGATAAGAGATTAGTCCCTGGATTCGACTCAAGAGGAATACCAACTTTCCACAAGCACCTCAAGAGGGGGCTTCTCTCAGCTACAGGTATGTGAGAGGGACCCTGAGTTTGTGGCCTCAAGTGGAATGGACACCGAGATGCTCTGACTCGAAGTAAGGCCGGATATCCCTGCAGTGAATTGAATGCAGGCTCCTCTTGCATCTCCCAAGATGAAGGGATGTCTGAATCCACTGTGGAGACCACAGAGAAAGACATAGTCCTCCGCCTCATCGCGACCGGAGGCCTCACATCCTTTGAAAACTCGAGAGGTCCGCGGAGATCAATGCTTCCAAAGGAGACGATGCCTGACTCCTCTTGAAAATGGATAGGAGTCCCAGGATCCCTGTGGCACGTGGAAAGGGACCCTGGGTCTCCCGCCTCACGTGGATACGCGTCCCAATTGCCATGCCAAGACTCGAGGAGAACCCCGAGGTGTCCCTCGCACCTAGGCAGGAGTCCTGACGTCGCTGAACAAACACGTGTCTGGAAGGGCCCTCCCCGTCGTAACTCGAGAATATACCCCAGGTTCCGGCCGCAACTCGAGAAAATCCATGAGACTACCCCCTCGCCGCTGGATGAGGCCCGATTCCCCTGGACTGCGTGCAGAGCAATTCCGTGTTCCACAGCAAACGTGAAAGGAGCCTTGATTTCCTTGATGGCACTCCAGAGAAAACCCAAGATCACTGTCTCAAGTCTAGAGGGATCCTGAGGTCACTGGAACCACACGAAAGGGCTCCGTGGACCCCAAATCAACTCGAGATGAGAGCTTAGTCCCTGGCTTTGACTCAAGAGGAATACCAACTTTCCACAAGCACCTCAAGAGGAGGCTTCTCTCAGCTACAGGTATGTGAGAGGGACCCTGAGTTTGTGGCCTCAAGTGGAATGGACACCGAGATGCTCTGACTCGAAGTAAGGCCGGATATCCCTGCAGCGAATTGAATGCAGGCCTGTCTTGCATCTCCCAAGACGAAGGGATGTCTGAATCCCCTGTGGAGACCACAGAGAAAGACCTAGTCCTCTGCCTCATCGCGACCGGAGGCCTCACATCCTTTGAAAACTCGAGAGGTCTGCGGAGATCAATGCTTCCAAAGGAGACGATGCCTGACTCCTCTTGAAAATGGATAGGAGTCCCAGGATCCCTGTGTCTCGTGGAAAGGAACCCTGGGTCTCCCGCCTTACGTGGAGACGCGTCCAAATTGCCATGCCAAGACTCGAGGAGAATCCTGAGGTGTCCCTCGCACCTAGGCCGGAGTCCTCACGTCGCTGAACAAACCTGTGTCTGGAAGTGCCCTTTCCGTCGTAACTCGAGAATATACCCCAGGTTCCGGCCGCAACTCTAGAAAAACCATGAGACTTCCCCCTCCCCAGGAGAAGAGGCCCGATTCCCCTGCACTGCATGCAGACCAATTCCGTGTTCCACATCAAACGTGAAAGGAGCCTTGATTTCCTTCATGGCACTCCAGAGAAACCCAAGATCACTGTCTCAAGACTAGAGGGATCCTGAGGTCACTGTAGCAACACGAAAGGGCTCCGTGGACCCCAAATCAACTTGAGATGAGAGCTTAGTCCCTGGCTTCGACTCAAGAGGAATACCAACTTTCCACAAGCACCTAAGGAGGAGGCTTCTCTCAGCTAATGGTATGTGAGAGGGACCCTGAGTTTGTCGCCTCAAGGGGAATGGACACCGAGATGCTGTGACTCGAAGTAAGGCGAGATATCCCTGCAGTGATTTGAGTACAGGCTCGTCTTGCATCTCCCAAGACGAAGGGATGTCTGAATCCCCTGTGCAGAACACAGAGAAAGACCTAGTCCTCCGCCTCATCGCGACCGGAGGCCTCACATCCTTTGAAAACTCGAGAGGTCTGCGGAGATCAATGCTTCCAAAGGAGACGATGCCTGACGCCTCTTGAAAATGGATAGGAGTCCCAGGATCCCTGTGGCACGTGGAAAGGGACCCTGGGACTCCCGCCTCACGTGGAGACACGTCCCAATTTCCATGCCAAGACTTGAGGAGAATCCCGAGGTGTCCCTCGCACCTAGGCAGGAGTCCTGACGTCGCTGAAGAAACACGTGTCTGGAAGGGCCCTCCCCGTCGTAACTCGAGAATATACCCCAGGTTCCGGCCCCAACTCGAGAAAAACCATGAGACTTGCCCCTCGCCGCGAGATGAGGCCCGATTCCCCTGCAATGCGTGCAGAGCAATTTCGTGTTCCACATCAAACGTGAAAGGAGCCTTGATTTCCTTGATGGCACTCCAGAGAAAACCCAAGATCACTGTCTCAAGTCTAGAGGGATCCTGAGGTCACTGGAGCAACACGAAAGGGCTCCGTGGACCCCAAATCAACTCGAGATGAGAGCTTAGTCCCTGGCTTCGACTCAAGAGGAATACCAACTTTCCACAAGCACCTCAAGAGGAGGCTTCTCTCAGCTACATGTATGTGAGAGGGACCCTGAGTTTGTGGCCTCAAGTGGAATGGACACAGAGATGCTCTGACTCGAAGTAAGGCCGGATATCCCTGCAGTGAAGTGAATGCAGGCTCGTCTTGCATCTCCCAAGAAGAAGGGATGTCTGAATCCCCTGTGGAGACGACAGAGAAAGACCTAGTCCTCCACCTCATCGAGACGGGAGGCATCACATCCTTTGAAAACTCGATAGGTCTGCGGAGATCAATGCTTCCAAAGGAGATGATGCCTGACTCTTCTTGAAAAGGATAGGAGTCCCAGGATCCCTGTGGCATGTGGAAAGGGACCCTGGGTCTCCCGCCTCACGTGGAGACGCATCCCCTTTGCCATGCCAAGACTCGAGGAGAATCCCGAGGTGTCCCTCGCACCTAGGCAGGAGTCCTGACGTCGCTGAACAAACACATGTCTGGAAGGGCCCTCCCCGTCCTAACTCGAGAATATACCCCAGGTTCTGGCCGCAACTCGAGAAAAACCATGAGACTTCCCCCTCGCCGCGAGATGAGGCCCGATTCCCCTGAACTGCGTGCAGAGCAATTCCGAGTTCCACATCAAACGTGAAAGGAGCCTTGATTTCCTTGATGGCATTCCAGAGAAAACCCAAGATCACTGTCTCAAGTCTAGAGGGATCCTGAGGTCACTGGAGCAACACGAAAGTTCTCCGTGGACCCCAAATAAACTCGAGATAAGAGATTAGTCCCTGGCTTCGACTCAAGAGGAATACCAAATTTCCACAAGCACCTCAAGAGGAGGCTTCTCTCAGCTACAGGTATGTGAGAGGGACCCTGAGTTTGTGGCCTCAAGTGGAATGGACACAGAGATGCTCTGACTCGAAGTAAGGCCGGATATCCCTGCAGTGAATTGAATGCAGGCTCGTCTTGCATCTCCCAAGATGAAGGGATGTCTGAATCCGCTGTGGAGACCACAGAGAAAGACATAGTCCTCCGCCTCATCGCGACCGGAGGCCTCACATCCTTTGAAAACTCGAGAGGTCCGCGGAGATCAATGCTTCGAAAGGAGACGATGCCTGACTCCTCTTGAAAATGGATAGGAGTCCCAGGATCCCTGTGGCACGTGGAAAGGAACCCTGGGTCTCCCGCCTCACGTGGATACGCGTCCCAATTGCCATGCCAAGACTCGAGGAGAACCCTGAGGTGTCCCTCGCACCTAGGCAGGAGTCCTGACGTCGCTGAACAAACACGTGTCTGGAAGGGCCCTCCCCGTCGTAACTCGAGAATATACCCCAGGTTCCGGCCGCAACTCGAGAAAAACCATGAGACTACCCCCTCGCCGCTGGATGAGGCCCGATTCCCCTGGACTGCGTGCAGAGCAATTCCGTGTTCCACATCAAACGTGAAAGGAGCCTTGATTTCCTTGATGGCACTCCAGAGAAAACCCAAGATCACTGTCTCAAGTCTAGAGGGATCCTGAGGTCACTGGAACCACACGAAAGGGCTCCGTGGACCCCAAATCAACTCGAGATGAGAGCTTAGTCCCTGGCTTTGACTCAAGAGGAATACCAACTTTCCACGAGCACCTCAAGAGGAGGCTTCTCTCAGCTACAGGTATGTGAGAGGGACCCTGAGTTTGTGGCCTCAAGTGGAATGGACACCGAGATGCTCTGACTCGAAGTAAGGCCGGATATCCCTGCAGCGAATTGAATGCAGGCCTGTCTTGCATCTCCCAAGACGAAGGGATGTCTGAATCCCCTGTGGAGACCACAGAGAAAGACCTAGTCCTCTGCCTCATCGCGACCGGAGGCCTCACATCCTTTGAAAACTCGAGAGGTCTGCGGAGATCAATGCTTCCAAAGGAGACGATGCCTGACTCCTCTTGAAAATGGATAGGAGTCCCAGGATCCCTGTGTCTCGTGGAAAGGAACCCTGGGTCTCCCGCCTCACGTGGAGACGCGTCCAAATTGCCATGCCAAGACTCGAGGAGAATCCTGAGGTGTCCCTCGCACCTAGGCAGGAGTCCTCACGTCGCTGAACAAACCTGTGTCTGGAAGTGCCCTTTCCGTCGTAACTCGAGAATATACCCCAGGTTCCGGCCGCAACTCGAGAAAAACCATGAGACTTCCCCCTCCCCAGGAGAAGAGGCCCGATTCCCCTGCACTGCATGCAGACCAATTCCGTGTTCCACATCAAACGTGAAAGGAGCCTTGATTTCCTTCATGGCACTCCAGAGAAACCCAAGATCACTGTCTCAAGACTAGTGGGATCCTGAGGTCACTGGAGCAACACGAAAGGGCTCCGTGGACCCCAAATCAACTTGAGATGAGAGCTTAGTCCCTGGCTTCGACTCAAGAGGAATACCAACTTTCCACAAGCACCTAAGGAGGAGGCTTCTCTCAGCTAATGGTATGTGAGAGGGACCCTGAGTTTGTCGCCTCAAGGGGAATGGACACCGAGATGCTGTGACTCGAAGTAAGGCGAGATATCCCTGCAGTGATTTGAGTACAGGCTCGTCTTGCATCTCCCAAGACGAAGGGATGTCTGAATCCCCTGTGCAGAACACAGAGAAAGACCTAGTCCTCCGCCTCATCGCGACCGGAGGCCTCACATCCTTTGAAAACTCGAGAGGTCTGCGGAGATCAATGCTTCCAAAGGAGACGATGCCTGACGCCTCTTGAAAATGGATAGGAGTCCCAGGATCCCTGTGGCACGTGGAAAGGGACCCTGGGTCTCCCGCCTCACGTGGAGACACGTCCCAATTTCCATGCCAAGACTTGAGGAGAATCCCGAGGTGTCCCTCGCACCTAGGCAGGAGTCCTGACGTCGCTGAAGAAACACGTGTCTGGAAGGGCCCTCCCCGTCGTAACTCGAGAATATACCCCAGGTTCCGGCCCCAACTCGAGAAAAACCATGAGACTTGCCCCTCGCCGCGAGATGAGGCCCGATTCCCCTGCACTGCGTGCAGAGCAATTTCGTGTTCCACATCAAACGTGAAAGGAGCCTTGATTTCCTTGATGGCACTCCAGAGAAAACCCAAGGTCACTGTCTCAAGTCTAGAGGGATCCTGAGGTCACTGGAGCAACAAGAAAGGGCTCCGTGGACCCCAAATCAACTCGAGATGAGAGATTAGTCCCTGGCTTCAACTCAAGAGGAATACGAACTTTCCACAAGCACCTCAAGAGGAGGCTTCTCTCAGCTACAGGTATGTGAGAGGGACCCTAAGTTTGTGGCCTCAAGTGGAATGGACACCGAGATGCTGTGACTCGAAGTAAGGCCAGATATCCCTGCAGTGATGTGAATACAGGCTCGTCTTGCATCTCCCAAGACGAAGGGATGTCTGAATCCCCTGTGGAGACCACAGAGAAAGACGTAGTTCTCCGCCTCATCGCGACCGGAGGCCTCACATCCTTTGAAAACTCGAGAGGTCCGCGGAGATCAATGCTTCCAAAGGAGACGATGCCTGACTCCTCTTGAAAATGGATAGGAGTCCTAGGATCCCTGTGGCACGTGGAAAGGGACGCTGGGACTCCCGCCTCACGTGGAGACGCGTCCCAATTGCCATGCCAAGACTCGAGGAGAATCCCGAGGTGTCCCTCGCACCTAGGCAGGAGTCCTGACGTCGCTGAACAAACACGTGTCTGGAAGGGCCCTCTCCGTCGTAACTCGAGAATATGCCCCAGGTTCCAGCGGCAACTCGAGAAAAACCATGAGACTTCCCACTCACAGCGAGATGAGGCCCGATTCCCCTGCACTGCGTGCAGAGCAATTCCGTGTTCCACATCAAACATGAAAGGAGACTTGATTTCCTTGATGGCACTCCAGAGAAAACCCAAGATCACTGTCTCAAGTCTAGAGGGATCCTGAGGTCACTGGAGCAACACGAAAGGGCTCCGTGGACCCCAAATCAACTCGAGATGAGAGCTTAGTCCCTGGCTTCGACTCAAGAGGAATACCAACTTTCCACAAGCACATCAAGAGGAGGCTTCTCTCAGCTACATGTATGTGAGAGGGACCCTGAGTTTGTGGCCTCAAGTAGAATGGACTCCGAGATGCTCTGACTCAAAGTAAGGCCGGATATCCCTGCAGTGAATTGAATGGAGGCTCGTCTTGCATCTCCCAAGACGAAGGGATGTCTGAATCCCCTGTGGAGACCACAGAGAAAGACCTAGATCTCCCCCTCATCGCGACCGGAGGCCTCACATCCTTTGAAAACTCGAGAGGTCCGCGGAGATCAATGCTTCCAAAGGAGACGATGCCTGACTCCTCTTGGAAATGGATAGGAGTCCCAGGATCCCTGTGGCACGTCGAAAGGGACCCTGTGTCTCCCCCCTCACGTGGAGACGCGTCCCAATTTCCATGATAAGTCTCGAGGAGAATCCCGAGGTGTCCCTCGCACCTAGGCAGGAGTCCTGACGTCGCTGAACAAACACGTGTCTGGAAGGGCCCTCCCCGTCGTAGCTCGAGAATATACCCCAGGTTCCGTCCGCAACTCGAGAAAAACCATGAGACTTCCCCCTCGTTGCGAGATGAGGCCCGATTCCCCTGCACTGCGTGCAGAGCAATTCCGTGTTCCACATCAAACGTGAAAGGAGCCTTGATTTCCTTGATGGCACTCCAGAGAAAACCCAAGATCACTGTCTCAAGTCTAGAGGGATCCTGAGGTCACTGGAGCAACACGAAAGGGCTCCGTGGACCCCAAATCAACTCGAGATGAGAGCTTAGTCCCTGGCTTCGACTCAAGAGGAATACCAAGTTTCCACAAGCACCTCAAGAGGAGGCTTCTCTCAGCCACATGTATGTGAGAGGTACCCTGAGTTTGCGGCCTCAAGTGGAATGGACACCGAGATGCTCTGACTCGAAATAAGCCCGGATATCCCAGCAGTGAGATGAATGCAAGCTCGTCTTGCATCTCCGATTACGAAGGGATGTCTGAATCCCATGTGGAGACCACAGAGAAAGACCTAGTTCTCCGCCTCATCGCGACCGGAGGCCTCACATCCTTTGAAAACTCGAGAGGTCCGCGGAGATCAATGATTCCAAAGGAGATGATGCCTGACTCTTCTTGAAAATGGATAGGAGTCCCAGGATCTCTGTGCCACGTGGAAAGGGACTCTGGGGCTCCCGCCTCACCTGGAGACACGTCGCAATTGCAATGCCAAGACTCGAGGAGAATCCCGAGGTGTCCCTCGCACCTAGGCAGGAGTCCTGACGTCGCTGAACAAACACGTGTCTGGAAGGGCCCTCCCCGTAGTAACTTGTGAATGTACCCCATGTTCCGGCCGCAACTCGAGAAAAACCATGAGACTTCCCCCTCGCCTTGAGATGAGGCCCGATTCCCCTGCACTGCGTGCAGAGCAATTCCGTGTTCCACATCAAACGTGAAAGGAGCCTTGATTTCCTTGATGGCACTCCAGAGAAAACCCAAGATCACTGTCTCAAGTCTAGAGGGATCCTGAGGTCACTGGAGCAACACGAAAGGGCTCCGTGGACCCCAAATCAACTCGAGATGAGAGCTTAGTCCCTGGCTTCGACTCAAGAGGAATACCAACTTTCCACAAGCACCTCAAGAGGAGGCTTCTCTCAGCTACAGGTATGTCAGAGGGACCCTGAGTTTGTGGCCTCAAGTGGAATGGACACCGAGATGCTCTGACTCGAAGTAAGGCCGGATATCCCTGCAGTGAATTGAATGCAGGCTCGTCTTGCATCTCCCAAGACGAAGGGTTGTCTGAATCCCCTGTGGAGCCCACAGAGAAAAACCTAGTCCTCCTCCTCAACGCGACCGGAGGCCTCACATCCTTTGAAAACTCGAGAGGTCCGCGGAGATCAATACTTCCGAAGGAGACGATGCCTGACTCCTCTTGAAAATGGATAGGAGTCCCAGGTTCCCTGTGGCACATGGAAAGGGACGCTGGGTCTCCCGCCACACGTGGAGTCTCGTCCCAATTGCCATGCCAAGACTCGAAGAAAATCCCGAGGTGTCCCTCGCACCTAGGCAGGAGTCCTGACGTCGCTGAACAAACACGTCTCTGGAAGAGCCCTCCCCGTCGTAACTCGAGAATATAAATCAGGTTCCGGGCGCAACTCGAGAAAAAATATGAGACTTCCCCCTCGCCGCGAGATGAGTCCCGATTCCCCTGCACTGCGTGCAGAGCAATTCTGTGTTCCACATCAAACGTGAAAGGAGCCTTGATTTCCTTGATGGCACTCCAGAGAAGACCCAAGATCACTGTGTCAAGTCTAGAGGGATCCTGAGGTCACTGGAGCAACACGAAAGGGCTCCATGGACCCCAAATCAACTCGAGATGAGAGCTTAGTCCCTGGCTTCGACTCAAGAGGAATACCAACTTTCCACAAGCACCTCAAGAGGAGGCTTCTCTCAGCTACAGGTATGTGAGAGGGACCCTGAGTATGTGGCCTCAAGTGGAATGGACACCGAGATGATCTGACTCGAAATAAGGCCGGATATCCCTGCAGTGAATTGAATGCAGGCTCTTCTTGCATCTCCCAAGACGAAGGGATGTCTGAATCCCCTGTGGAGACCACCGAAGACCTAGTTCTCCGCATCATCGCGACCGGAGGCCTCACATCCTTTGAAAACTCGAGAGGACCGCGGAGATCAATGCTTCCAAAGGAGACGATGCTTCACTCCTCTTGAAAATGGATAGGAGTCCCAGGAACCCTGTGGCACGTGGAAAGGGACCCTGGGTCTCCCGCCTCACATGGAGACGCGTCCCAATTGCCATGCCAATACTCGAGGAGAATCCCGAGGTGTCCCTCGCACCTAGGCAGGAGTCCTGACGTCGCTGAACAAACACTTGTCTGGAAGGGCCCTCCCCGTCGTAACTCGAGAATATAAATCAGGTTCCGGCAGCAACTCGAGAAAAAATATGAGACTTCCCCCTTGCCGCGAGATGAGGCCCGATTCCCCTGCACTGCATGCAGAGCAATTCCGTGTTCCACATCAAACGTGAAAGGAGCCTTGATTTCCTTGATGGCACTCCAGAGAAAACCCAAGATCACTGTCTCAAGTCTAGAGGGATCCTGAGGTCACTGGAGCAACACGAAAGGGCTCCGTGGACCCCAAATCAACTCGAGATGAGAGCTTAGTCCCTGGCTTCGACTCAAGAGGAATACCAACTTTCCACAAGCACCTCAAGAGGAGGCTTCTCTCAGCTACAGGTATGTGAGAGGGACCCTGAGTTTGTGGCCTCAAGTGGAATGGACACCGAGATGCTCTGACTCGAAGTAAGGCCGGATATCCCTGCAGTGAATTGAATGCAGGCTCGTCTTGCATCTCCCAAAACGAAGGGATGTCTGAATCACCTGTGGAGACCACAGGGAAAGACCTAGTTCTCCGCCTCATCGCGAGCGGAGGCCTCACATCCTTTGAAAACTCGAGACGTCCGCGGAGATCAATGCTTCCAAAGGAGACGATGCCTGACTCCTCTTGAAAATGGATAGGAGTCCCAGGATCCCTGTGGCACGTGGAAAGGGTCCCTTGGTCTCCCGCCTCACGTGGAGACGCATCCCAATTGCCATGCCAAGACTCGAGGAGAATCCCGAGGTGTCCCTGGCACCTAGGCAGGAGTCCTGATGTCGCTAAACAAACACGTGTCTGCAAGGGCACTCCCCGTCGTAACTCGAGAATATACCCCAGGTTCCGGCCGCAACTCGAGAAAAACCAAGAGACTTCCCCCTCGCCGCTTGATGAGGCGCGATTTCCCTGCACTGCGTGCAGAGCAATTCCGTGTTCCACATCAAACGTGAAAGGAGCCTTGATTTCCTTGATGGCACTCCAGAGAAAACCCAAGATCACTGTCTCAAGTCTAGAGGGATCCTGAGGTCACTGGAGCAACACGAAAGGGCTCCGTGGACCCCAAATCAACTCGAGATGAGAGCTTAGTCCCTGGCTTCGACTCAAGAGGAATACCAAGTTTCCACAAGCACCTCAAGAGGAGGCTTCTCTCAGCTACAGGTATGTGAGAGGACCCTGAGTTTGTGGCCTCAAGGGGAATGGACACCGAGATGCTCTGACTCGAAGTAAGGCCGGATATCCCTGCAGTGAATTGAATGCAGGCTCGTCTTGCATCTCCCAAGTCGAAGGGATGTCTGAATCCCCTGTGGAGACCACAGAGAAAGACCTAGTTCTCCGCCTCATCGCGACCGGAGGCCTCACATCCTTTGAAAACTCGAGAGGTCCGCGCAGAACAATGCTTCCAAAGGAGACGATGCCTGACTCCTCTTGAAAATGGATAGGAGTCCCAGGTTCCCTGTGGCACATGGAAAGGGACGCTGGGTCTCCCGCCACACGTGGAGTCTCGTCCCAATTGCCATGCCAAGACTCGAAGAAAATCCCGAGGTGTCCCTCGCACCTAGGCAGGAGTCCTGACGTCGCTGAACAAACACGTGTCTGGAAGAGCCCTCCCCGTCGTAACTCGAGAATATAAATCACGTTCCGGCCGCAACTCGAGAAAAAATATGAGACTTCCCCCTCGCCGCGAGATGAGTCCCGATTCCCCTGCACTGCGTGCAGAGCAATTCCGTATTCCACATCAAAAATGAAAGGAGCCTTGATTTCCTTGATGGCACTCCAGAGAAAACCCAAGATCACTGTCTCAAGTCTAGAGGGATCCTTAGGTCACTGGAGCAACACGAAAGGGCTCCCTGGACCCCAAATCAACTCGAGATGAGAGCTTAGTCCCTGGCTTCAAATCGAGAGGAATACCAACTTTCCACAAGCACCTCAAGAGGAGGCTTCTCTCAGCTAATGGTATGTGAGAGGGACCCTGAGTTTGTCACCTCAAGTGGAATGGACACCGAGATTCTCTGACTCAAAGTAAGGCCAGATATCCCTGCAGTGAATTGAATGCAGGCTCGTCGTGCATCTCCCAAGACGAAGGGATGTCTGAATCCCCTGTGGAGACCACAGAGAAAGACCTAGTCCTCCGCCTCATCGCGACCGGAGGCCTCACATCCTTTGAAAACTCGAGAGGTCCGCGGAGATCAATGCTTCCAAAGGAGACGACGCCTGACTCCTCTTGAAAATGGATAGGAGTCCCAGGATCCGTGTGGCACGGGGAAAGGGACCCTGGTTCTCCCGCCTCACGTGGAGATGCGTCCAAATTGCCATGCCAAGACTCGAGGAGAATCCCGAGGTGTCCCTCGCACCTAGGCAGGAGTCCTCACGTCGCTGAACAAACACGTGTCTGGAAGGGACCTCCCCGTCGTAACTCGAGAATATACCCCAGGTTCCGGCCGCAACTCGAGAAAAACCTTGAGACTTCCCCCTCCCCGCGAAATGAGGCCCGATTCCCCTGCACTGAGTGCAGACCAATTCCGTGTTCCACATCAAACGTGAAAGGAGCCTTGATTTCCTTGATGGCACTCCAGAGAAAACCCAAGATCACTGTCTCAAGTCTAGAGGGATCCTGAGGTCACTGTAGCAACATGAAAGGGCTCCATGGACGCCAAATCAACTCGAGATGAGAGATTAGTCCCTGGCTTCGACTCAAGAGGAATACCAACTTTCCACAAGCACCTCAAGAGGAGGCTTCTCTCAGCTACAGGTATGTGAGAGGGACCCTGAGTTGTGGCCTCAAGTGGAATGGACACCGAGATGCGCTGACTTAAAGTAAGGCTGGATATCCCTGCAGTGAAGTGAATGCAGGCTCGTCTGGCATCTCCCAAGACGAAGGGATGTCTGAATCCCCTGTGGAGACCACAGAGAAAGACCTAGTCTTCCGCCTCATCGCGACCGGAGGCCTCACATCCTTTGAAAACTCGAGTGGTCCGCGGAGATCAATACTTCCGAAGGAGACGATGCCTGACTCCTCTTGAAAATGGATAGGAGTCCCAGGATCCCTGTGGCACGTGGAAAGGGACCCTGGGTCTCCCGCCTCACGTGGAGACGCGTCCCAATTGCCATGCCAAGACTCGAGGAGAATCCCGAGGTTTCCCTCGCACCTAGGCAGGAGTCCTGACGTCGCTGAACAAACACGTGTCTGGAAGGGACCTCCCCTTCGTAACTCGAGAATATACCCCAGGTTCCGGCCGCAACTCGAGAAAAACCATGAGACTTCCCCCTGCCCGCGAAATGAGGCCCGATTCCCCTGCACTGCGTGCGAACAATTCCGTGTTCCACATTAAACGTGAAAGGAGCCTTGATTTCCTTGATGGCACTCCAGAGAAAACCCAAGATCACTGGCTCAATCTAGAGGGATCCAGAGGTCACTGGAGCAACATGAAAGGGCTCCGGGGACCCCAAATCAACTCGAGATGAGAGCTTAGTCCCTGGCTTCGACTCAAGAGGAATACCAACTTTCCACAAGCACCTCAAGAGGAGGCTTCTCTCAGCTACAGGTATGTGAGAGGGACCCTGAGTTTGTGGCCTCAAGGGGAAAGGACCCCCAGATGCTCGACTCGAAGTAAGGCTGGATATCCCTGCAGTGAATTGAATGCAGGCTTGTCTTGCATCTCCCAAGACGAAGGGATGTCTGAATCCCCTGTGGAGATGACAGAGAAAGAACTAGTTCCCCGCCTCATCGAGAACGGAAGCCTCACATCCTTTGAAAACTCGAGAGGTCCGCCGAGATCAATGCTTCCAAAGGAGACGTTGCCTGACTCTTCTTGAAAATGGATAGGAGTCCCAGGATCCCTGTGGCACGGGGAAAGGGACCCTGGGTCTCCCGCCTCACGTGGAGACGCGTCCCAATTGCCATGCCAAGACTCGAGGAGAATCCCGAGGTGTCCCTCGCACCTAGGCAGGAGTCCTCACGTCGCTGAACAAACACGTGTCTGGAAGGGCCCTCCCCGTCGTAACTCGAGAATATACCCCAGTTTCCGGACGCAACTTGAGAAAAACCATGAGACATCCCTCTTGCCGCGAGATGAGGCCCGATTCCCCTGCACTGCGTGCAGAGCAATTCCGTGTTCCACATCAAACGTGAAAGGAGCCTTGATTTCCTTGATGACACTCCAGAGAAAACCAAGATCACTGTCTCAAGTCTAGATGGATCCTGAGGTCACTGGAGCAACACGAAAGGGCTCCGTGGACCCCAAATCAACTCGAGATGAGAGCTTAGTCCCTGGCTTCGACTCAAGAGGAATACCAACTTTCCACAAGCACCTCAAGAGGAGGCTTCTCTCAGCTACAGGTATGTGAGAGGGACCCTGATTTGTGGCCTCAAGTGGAATGGACACTGAGATGCTCTGACTCGAAGTAAGGCCGGATATCCCTGCAGTGAATTGAATGCAGGCTCGTCTTGCATCTCCCAAGACGAAGGGATGTCTGAATCCCCTGTGGAGACGACACAGAATGAAGTAGTCTTCCGCCTCATCGCGTCCGGAGGCCTCACATCCTTTGAAAACTCGAGATGTCCACGGAGATCAATGCTTCCAAAGGAGACGATGCCTGACTCCTCTGGAAATTGGATAGGAGTCCCAGGATCCGTGTGGCACGTGGAAAGGGACCCTGGGTCTCCTGCCTTAAGTGGAGACGCGTCCCAATTGCCATGCCAAGACTCGAGGAGAATCCCGAGGTGTCCCTCGCACCTAGGCAGGAGTCCTGACGTCGCTGAAAAAACACGTATCTGGAAGGGCCCTCCCCGTCGTAACTCGAGAATATACCCCAGGTTTTGGCCGCAACTCGAGAAAAACCATGAGATTTTCCCCGCGCCGCGAGTTGAGGCCCGATTCCCCTGCACTGCATGCAGAGCAATTCCGTGTTCCACATCAAAGGTGAAAGGAGCCTTGATTTCCTTGATGGCACTCCAGAGAAAACCCAAGATCACTGTCTCAAGTCTAGAGGGATCCTGAGGTCACTGGACCAACAGGAAAGGGCTCCGTGGACCCCAAATCAACTCGAGATGAGAGCTTAGTCCCTGGCTTCGACTCAAGAGGAATACCAACTTTCCACCAGCACCTCAAGAGGAGGCTTCTCTCAGCTACAGGTATGTGAGAGGGACCCTGAGTTTGTGGCCTCAAGTGGAATGGACACCCAGATGCTTTGACTCGAAGTAAGGCCGGATATCCCTGCAGTGAATTGAATGCAGGCTCGTCTTGCATCTCCCAAGACGAAGGGATGTCTGAATCCCCTGTGGAGTCGACAGAGAAAGACCGAGTTCTCCGCCTCATCGCGAGCGGAGGCCTCACATCCTTTGAAAACTCGAGAGGTCCACGGAGAACAATGCTTCCAAAGGATACAATGCCTGATTCCTCTTGAAAATGGATAGGAGTCCCAGGATCCCTGTGGCACGTGAAAAGGGACGCTGGGTCTCCCGCCTCACATGGAGACGCATCCCAATTGCCATGCCAAGACTCGAGGAGAATCCCGAGGTGTCCCTTGCACCTAGGCAGGAGTCCTGACGTCGCTGAACAAACACGTGTCTGGAAGGGCCCTCCCCGTCGTAACTCGAGAATATACCCCAGGTTCCGGCCGCAACTCGAAAAAAAACTTGAGACTTCCCCCTCGACGCGAGATGAGGCCCAATTCCCCTGCACTGCGTGCAGAGCCATTCCGTGTTCCACATCAAACGTGAAAGGAGCCTTGATTTCCTTGATGGCACTCCAGAGAAAACCCAAGATCACTGTCTCAAGTCTAGAGGGATCCTGAAGTCTCTGGAGCAACACGAAAGGGCTCCGTGGACCCCAAATCAACTCGAGATGAGAGCTTAGTCCCTGGCTTCGACTCAAGAGGAATACCAAGTTTCCACAAGCACCTCAAGAGGAGGCTTCTCTCAGCTACAGGTATGTGAGAGGGCCCCTGAGTTTGTGCCCTCAAGTGGAATGGACACCGAGATGCTCTGACTCGAAGTAAGGCCAGATATCCCTGCAGTGAATTGAATGCAGGCTCGTCTTGCATCTCTCAAGACGAAGGGTTGTCTGAAACCCCTGTGGAGACCTCAGAGAAAGACCTAGTCCTCCGCCTCATCGCGACCGGAGGGCTCACATCCTTTGAAAACTCGAGAGGTCTGCAGAGTTCAATGCTTCCAAAGGATACAATGCCTGATTCCTCTTGAAAATGGATAGGAGTCCCAGGATCTCTGTGGCACGTGGAAAGGGACCCTGGGTCTCCCGCCTCACGTGGAGACGCGTCCCAATTGCCATGCCAAGACTCGAGGAGAATCCCGAGGAGTCCCTCGCACATAGGCAGGAGTCCTGACGTCGCTGAACAAACACGTGTCTGGAAGGGCCCTCCCCGTCGTAACTCGAGAATGTACCCCAGGTTCCGGCCGCAACTCGAAAAAAACCGTGAGACTTAACCCTCGCCGCGAGATGAGGCCCGATTCCCCTGCACTGCGTGCAGAGCAATTCCGTGTTCCACATCAAACGTGAAAGGATCTTTGATTTCCTTGATGACACTCCAGAGAAAACCCAAGATCACTGTCTCAAGTCTAGAGGGATAATGAGGTCACTGGAGCAACACGAAAGGGCTCCGTGGACCCCAAATCAACTGGAGATGAGAGCTTAGTCCCTGGCTTTGACTCAAGAGGAATACCAACTTTCCAAAAGCACTTCAAGAGGAGGCTTCTCTCAGCTACAGGTATGTGAGAGGGACCGTGAGTTTGTGGCCTCAAGTGGAATGGACACTGAGATGCTCTGACTCGAAGTAAGGCCGGATATCCCTGCAGTGAATTGAATGAAGCCTCGTCTTGCATCTCCCAAGATGAAGGGATGTCGGAATCCCCTGTGGAGACGACAGAGAAAGACCTAGTCCTCAGCCTCATCACGACCGGAGGCCTCACATCTTTTGAAAAGTCGAGAAGTCTGCGGAGATAAATGCTTCCAAAGGAGATGATGCCTGACTCCTCTTGAAAATGGATAGGAGTCCCAGGATCCCTATGGCACGTGGAAAGGGACCCTGGGTCTCCCGCCTCACGTGGAGACGTGTCCCAATTGCCATGCGAAGACTCGAGGAGAATCCCGAGGTGTCCCTCGCACCTAGGCAGGAGTCCTCACGGCGCTGAACAAACAAGTGTATGGAAGGGCCCTGCCCGACGTAACTCGAGAATAGACTCCAGGTTCCGGCCGCAACTCGAGAAAAACCATGAGACTTCCCCCTCGCCGCGAGATGAGGCCCGATTCCCCTGCACTGCGTCCAGAGCAATTCCGTGTTCCACATCAAACCTGAAAGGAGCCTTGATTTCCTTGATGACACTCCAGGGAAAACCCAAGATCACTGTCTCAAGTCTATAGGGATAATGAGGTCACTGGAGCAACACGAAAGGGCTCCGTGGACCCCAAATCAACTCGAGATGAGAGCTTAGTCCCTGGCTTCGACTCAAGAGGAATACCAACTTTCCACAAGCACCTCAAGAGGAGGCTTCTCTCAGCTACAGGTATGTGAGAGGGACCCTGAGTTTGTGGCCTCACTTGGAATGGACACTGAGATGCTCTGACTCGAAGTAAGGCCGGATATCCCTGCAGTGAAGTGAAGGCAGGCTCGTCTTTCATCTCCCAAGACGAAGGGATGTCTGAATCCCCTCTGGAGACCACAGAGAAAGACCTAGTCCTCCGCCTCAACGCGAACATAGCCTCACATCCGTTGAAAACTCGAGAGGTCCGCGGAGATCAATGCTTCCAAAGGAGACAATGCCTGACTCCTCTTGAAAATGGATAGGAGTCCCAGGATCCCTGTGGCACGTGGAAAGGGACACTGGTTCTCCCGCCTCATGTGGAGATGCGTCCCAATTGCCATGCCAAGACTCGAGGAGAATCCCGAGGTATCCCTCGCACCTAGGCAGGAGTCCTGACGTCGCTGAACAAACACGTGTCTGGAAGGGCCCTCCCCGTCGTAACTCGAGAATATACCCCAGGTTCCGGCCGCAACTCGAGAAAAACCATGAGACTTCCCCCTCGCCGCGAGATGAGGCCCGATTCCCCTGCACTGAGTGCAGAGCAATTCCGTGTTCCACATCAAACGTGAAAGGAGCCTTGATTTCCTTGATGCCACACCAGAGAAAACCCAAACTCACTGTCTCAAGTCTAGAGGGATCCTGAGGTCACTGGAGCAACACGAAAGGGCTCCGTGGACCCCAAATCAACTCGAGATGAGAGCTTAGTCCCTGGCTTCGACTCAAGAGGAATACCAACTTTCCACAAGCACCTCAAGAGGAGGCTTCTCTCAGCTACAGGTATGTGAGAGGGACCCTGAGTTTGTGGCCTCAAGTGGAATGGACACCGAGATGCTCTGACTCGAAGTGAGGCCGGATATCGCTGCAGTGAATTGAATGCAAGCTCGCCTTGCATCTCCCAAGACGAAGGGATGTCTGAATCCCCTGTGGAGACCACAGAGAAAGACCTAGTCCTCCGCCTCAATGCGAACAGAGGCCTCACATCCGTTGAAAACTCGAGAGGTCCATGGAGATCAATGCTTCCAAAGGAGACGATGCCTGACACCTCTTGAAAATGGATAGGAGTCCCAGGATCCCTGTGGCACGTGGAAAGGGACACTGGGTCTCCCGCCTCATGTGGAGATGCGTCCCAATTGCCATGCCAAGACTCGAGGAGAATCCCGAGGTGTCCCTCGCACCTAGGCCGGAGTCCTGACGTCGCTGAACAAACACGTGTCTGGAAGGGCCCTCCCCGTCGTAACTCGAGAATATACCCCAGGTTCCGGCCGTAACTCGAGAGAAACCATGAGACTTCCCCCTCGCCGCGAGATGAGTCCCGATTAACCTGCACTGCGTGCAGAGCAATTCCGTGATCCACATCAAACGTGAAAGGAGCCTTGATTTCCTTGATGCCACTCCAGAGAAAACCCAAAGTCACTGTCTGAAGTCTAGAGGGATCCTGAGGTCACTGGAGCAACAGAAAGGGCTCCGTGGACCCCAAATCAACTCGAGATGAGAGCTTAATCCCTGGCTTCGACTCAAGAGGTATACCAAGTTTCCACAAGCACCTCAAGATGAGGCTTTTCTCAGCTACATGTATGTGAGAGGTACCCTGAGTTTGTGGCCTCAAGTGGAATGGACACCGAGATGCTCTGACTCGAAGTAAGGCCGGATATCCCTGCAGTGAATTGAATGCAAGCTCGTCTTGCATCTCCCAAGACGAAGGGATGTCTGAATCCCCTGTGGAGACCAGAGAGAAAGACCTAGTTCCCCGCCTCATCGCGACCGGAGGCCTCACATCCTTTGAAAACTCGAGAGGTCCGCGGAGATCAATGTTTCCAAAGGAGACGATGCCAGACTCCTCTTGAAAATGGATAGGAGTCCCAGGATCACTGTGGCACGTGGAAAGGGACCATGGGTCTCCCGCGTCACGTGGAGATGCGTCCCAATTTCCATGCCAAGACTCGAGGAGAATCCCGAGGTGTCCCTCGCACCTAGGCAGGAGTCCTGACGTCGCTGAACAAACAGGTGTCTGGAAGGGCCCTCCCCTTCGTAACTCGAGAATATACCCCAGGTTCCGGCCGCAACTCGAGAAAAACCATGAGACTTCCCCCTCGCCGCGAGATGAGGCCCGATTCCCCTGCACTGCGTGCAGAGCAATTCCGTGTTCCACATCAAACGTGAAAGGAGCCTTGATTTCCTTGATAGCACTCCAGAGAAAACCCAAGATCACTGTCTCAAGTCTAGAGGGATCTTGAGGTCACTGGAGCAACACGAATGGGCTCCATGGACCCCAAATCAACTCGAGATGAGAGCTGAGTCCCTGGCTTCGACTCAAGAGGAATACCAACTTTCCACAAGCACCTCAAGAGGAGGCTTCTCTCAGCTACAGGTATGTGAGAGGGACCCTGAGTTTGTGGCCTCAAGTGGAATGGACACCGAGATGCTCTGACTCGAAGTAAGGCCGGATATCCCTGCAGTGAATTGAATGTAGGCTCGTCTTGCATCTCCCAAGACGAAGTGATGTCTGAATCCCCTGTGGAGACCACAGAGAAAGAACTAGTTCCCCGCCTCATCGAGACCGTAGGCCTCACATCCTTTGAAAACTCGAGAGATCCGCCGAGATCAGTGCTTCCAAAGGAGACGATGCCTGACTCTTCTTGAAAGTGGATAGGAGTCCCAGGATCCCTGTGGCACGGGGAAAGGGACCCTGGGTCTCCCGCCTCACGTGGAGACGCATCCCAATTGCCATGCCAAGACTCGAGGAGAATCCCGAGGTGTCCCTTGCATCTAGGCAGGAGTCCTGACGTCGCTGAACAAACACGTGTCTGGAAGGGCCCTCCCCGTCGTAACTCGAGAATATACCCCAGGTTCCGGCCGCAACTTGAGAAAAACCATGAGACATCCCCCTTGCCACGAAATGAGGCCCGATTCCCCTGCACTGCGTGCAGAGCAATTCCGTGTTCCACATCAAACTTGAAAGGAGCCTTGATTTCCTTGATGGCACTCCAGAGAAAACCCAAGATCACTGTCTCAAGTCTAGAGGGATCCTGAGGTCACTGGAGCAACACGAAAGGCCTCCGTCGACCCCAAATCAACTCGAGATGAGAGCTTAGTCCCTGGCTTCGACTCAAGAGGAATACCAACTTTCCACAAGTACCTCAAGAGGAAGCTTCTCTCAGCTACAGGTATGTGAGAGGGACCCTGAGTTTGTGGCCTCAAGTGGAAAGGACACCAAGATGCTCTGACTCGAAATAAGCCCGGATATCCCTGCAGTGAATTGAATGCAGGCTCGTCTTGCATCTCCCAAGACGAAGGGATGTCTGAATCCCCTGTGGAGACGACAGAGAAAGACCTAGTCCTCAGCCTCATCGCGACCGGAGGCCTCACATCCTATGAGAACTTGAGAGGTGTGCGGAGATCAATGCTTCCAAAGGAGACGATGCCTGACTCCTCTTGAAAATGGATAGGAGTCCCAGGATCCCTGTGGCACGTGGAAAGGGACCCTGGGTCTCCCGCCTCACGAGGAGACGCGTACCAATTGCCATGCCAAGACTCGAGGAGAATACCGAGGTGTCCCTCACACCTAGGCAGGAGTCCTGACGTCGCTGAAAAAACACGTGTCTTGAAGGGCCCTCCCCGTCGTAACTCGAGAATATACCCCAGGTTCCGGCCACAACTCGAGAAAAACCATGAGACTTCCCCCTCGCCGCGAGATGAGGCCCGATTCCCCTGCACTGTGTGCAGAGCAATTCCGTGTTCCACATTAAACGTGAAACGAGTCTTGATTTCCTTGATGGCACTCCAGAGAAAACCCAAGATCACTGTCTCAAGTCTAGAGGGATCCTGCGGTCAATGGAGCAACACGAAAGGGCTCCGTGCACCACAAATCAACTCGAGATGAGAGCTTAGTCCCTGGCTTCGACTCAAGAGGAATACCAACTTTCCACAAGCACCTCAAAAGGAGGCTTCTCTCAGCTACAGGTATGTGAGAGGGACCCTGAATTTGTGGCCTCAAGTGTAATGGACACCGAGATGATCTGACTCAATGTAAGGCCGGATATCCCAGCAGTGAATTGAATGCAGGCTCGTCTTTCATCTCTCAAGACGAAGGGATGTCTGAATCCCCTGTGGAGACGATAGAGAAAGACCTAGTCCTCCGCTTCATCGCGACCGGAGGCCTCACATCCTTTGAAAACACGAGAGGCCTGCGGAGATCAATGCTTCCAAAGGAAACAATGCCTGACTCCTCTTGAAAATGGATAGGCGTCCCAGGATCCCGGTGGCACGTGGAAAGGGACCCTGGGACTCCCGCCTCACGTGGAGACGCGTCCCAATTGCCATGCCAAGACTCGAGGAGAATCCCGAGGTGTCCCTCGCACCTAGGCAGGAGTCCTGACGTCGCTGAACAAACACGTGTCTGGAAGGGCCCTCCCCGTCGTAACTCGAGAATATACCCCAGGTTCCGGCCGCAACTTGAGAAAAACCATGAGACTTCCCCCTCGCCGCGAGATGAGGCCCGATTCCCCTGCACTGTGTGCAGAGCAATTCCGTGTTCCACATTAAACGTGAAACGAGCCTTGATTTCCTTGATGGCACTCCAGAGAAAACCCAAGATCACTGTCTCAAGTCAAGAGGGATCCTGAGGTCACTGGAGCAACACTAAAAGGCTCCGTGGACCCCAAATCAACTCGTGATGAGAGCTTAGTCCGTGGCTTCGACTCAAGAGGAATACCAACTTTCCACAAGCACCTCAAGAGGAGGCTTCTCGCAGCTACAGGTATGTGAGAGGGACCCTGAGTTTGTGGCCTCAAGTGGAATGGACACCGAGATGCTCTGACTCGAAGTAAGGCCGGATATCCCTGCAGTGAATTGAATGTAGGCTCGTCTTGCATCTCCCAAGACGAAGTGATGTCTGAATCCCCTGTGGAGACCACAGAGTAAGAACTAGTTCCCCGCCTCATCGAGACCGAAGGCCTCACATCCTTTGAAAACTCGAGAGATCCGCCGAGATCAGTGCTTCCAAAGGAGACGATGCCTGACTCTTCTTGAAAGTGGATAGGAGTCCCAGGATCCCTGTGGCACGGGGAAAGGGACCCTGGGTCTCCCGCCTCACGTGGAGACGCATCCCAATTGCCATGCCAAGACTCGAGGAGAATCCCGAGGTGTCCCTCGCACCTAGGCAGGAGTCCTGACGTCGCTGAACAAACACGTGTCTGGAAGGGCCCTCCCCGTCGTAACTCGAGAATATACCCCAGGTTCCGGCCGCAACTTGAGAAAAACCATGAGACATCCCCCTTGCCGCGAGATGAGGCCCGATTCCCCTGCACTGCGTGCAGAGCAATTCCGTGTTCCACATCAAACTTGAAAGGAGACTTGATTTCCTTGATGGCACTCCAGAGAAAACCCAAGATCACTGTCTCAAGTCTAGAGGGATCCTGAGGTCACTGGAGCAACACGAAAGGCCTCCGTCGACCCCAAATCAACTCGAGATGAGAGCTTAGTCCCTGGCTTCGACTCAAGAGGAATACCAACTTTCCACAAGTACCTCAAGAGGAAGCTTCTCTCAGCTACAGGTATGTGAGAGGGACCCTGAGTTTGTGGCCTCAAGTGGAAAGGACACCAAGATGCTCTGACTCGAAATAAGCCCGGATATCCCTGCAGTGAATTGAATGCAGGCTCGTCTTGCATCTCCCAAGACGAAGGGATGTCTGAATCCCCTGTGGAGACGACAGAGAAAGACCTAGTCCTCAGCCGCATCGCGACCGGAGGCCTCACATCCTATGAGAACTTGAGAGGTGTGCGGAGATCAATGCTTCCAAAGGAGACGATGCCTGACTCCTCTTGAAAATGGATAGGAGTCCCAGGATCCCTGTGGCACGTGGAAAGGGACCCTGGGTCTCCCGCCTCACGAGGAGACGCGTACCAATTGCCATGCCAAGACTCGAGGAGAATACCGAGGTGTCCCTCACACCTAGGCAGGAGTCCTGACGTCGCTGAAAAAACACGTGTCTTGAAGGGCCCTCCCCGTCGTAACTCGAGAATATACCCCAGGTTCCGGCCACAACTCGAGAAAAACCATGAGACTTCCCCCTCGCCGCGAGATGAGGCCCGATTCCCCTGCACTGTGTGCAGAGCAATTCCGTGTTCCACATTAAACGTGAAACGAGTCTTGATTTCCTTGATGGCACTCCAGAGAAAACCCAAGATCACTGTCTCAAGTCTAGAGGGATCCTGCGGTCAATGGAGCAACACGAAAGGGCTCCGTGCACCACAAATCAACTCGAGATGAGAGCTTAGTCCCTGGCTTCGACTCAAGAGGAATACCAACTTTCCACAAGCACCTCAAAAGGAGGCTTCTCTCAGCTACAGGTATGTGAGAGGGACCCTGAATTTGTGGCCTCAAGTGTAATGGACACCGAGATGATCTGACTCAATGTAAGGCCGGATATCCCAGCAGTGAATTGAATGCAGGCTCGTCTTTCATCTCTCAAGACGAAGGGATGTCTGAATCCCCTGTGGAGACGATAGAGAAAGACCTAGTCCTCCGCTTCATCGCGACCGGAGGCCTCACATCCTTTGAAAACACGAGAGGCCTGCGGAGATCAATGCTTCCAAAGGAAACAATGCCTGACTCCTCTTGAAAATGGATAGGCGTCCCAGGATCCCGGTGGCACGTGGAAAGGGACCCTGGGACTCCCGCCTCACGTGGAGACGCGTCCCAATTGCCATGCCAAGACTCGAGGAGAATCCCGAGGTGTCCCTCGCACCTAGGCAGGAGTCCTGACGTCGCTGAACAAACACGTGTCTGGAAGGGCCCTCCCCGTCGTAACTCGAGAATATACCCCAGGTTCCGGCCGCAACTTGAGAAAAACCATGAGACTTCCCCCTCGCCGCGAGATGAGGCCCGATTCCCCTGCACTGTGTGCAGAGCAATTCCGTGTTCCACATTAAACGTGAAACGAGCCTTGATTTCCTTGATGGCACTCCAGAGAAAACCCAAGATCACTGTCTCAAGTCAAGAGGGATCCTGAGGTCACTGGAGCAACACCAAAAGGCTCCGTGGACCCCAAATCAACTCGTGATGAGAGCTTAGTCCGTGGCTTCGACTCAAGAGGAATACCAACTTTCCACAAGCACCTCAAGAGGAGGCTTCTCGCAGCTACAGGTATGTGAGAGGGACCCTGAGTTTGTGGCCTCAAGTGGAATGGACACCGAGATGCTCTGACTCGAAGTAAGGCCGGATATCCCTGCAGTGAATTGAATGTAGGCTCGTCTTGCATCTCCCAAGACGAAGTGATGTCTGAATCCCCTGTGGAGACCACAGAGTAAGAACTAGTTCCCCGCCTCATCGAGACCGAAGGCCTCACATCCTTTGAAAACTCGAGAGATCCGCCGAGATCAGTGCTTCCAAAGGAGACGATGCCTGACTCTTCTTGAAAGTGGATAGGAGTCCCAGGATCCCTGTGGCACGGGGAAAGGGACCCTGGGTCTCCCGCCTCACGTGGAGACGCATCCCAATTGCCATGCCAAGACTCGAGGAGAATCCCGAGGTGTCCCTCGCACCTAGGCAGGAGTCCTGACGTCGCTGAACAAACACGTGTCTGGAAGGGCCCTCCCCGTCGTAACTCGAGAATATACCCCAGGTTCCGGCCGCAACTTGAGAAAAACCATGAGACATCCCCCTTGCCGCGAGATGAGGCCCGATTCCCCTGCACTGCGTGCAGAGCAATTCCGTGTTCCACATCAAACTTGAAAGGAGACTTGATTTCCTTGATGGCACTCCAGAGAAAACCCAAGATCACTGTCTCAAGTCTAGAGGGATCCTGAGGTCACTGGAGCAACACGAAAGGCCTCCGTCGACCCCAAATCAACTCGAGATGAGAGCTTAGTCCCTGGCTTCGACTCAAGAGGAATACCAACTTTCCACAAGCACCTCAAGAGGAGGCTTCTCTCAGCTACAGGTATGTGAGAGGGAGCCTGATTTTGTGGCCTCAAGTGGAATGGACACCGAGATGTTCTGACTCGAAGTAAGGCCGGATATCCCTGCAGTGAATTGAATGTAGGCTCGTCTAGCATCTCCCAAGACGAAGGGATGTCTGAATCCCCTGTGGAGACGACAGAGAAAGAAGTAGTCCTCCGCCTCATCGCGTCCGGAGGCCTCACATCCTTTGAAAACTCGAGAGGTCTGCGGAGATCAATGCTTCCAAAGGAGACGATGCCTGACACCTCCAGAAAATGGATATGAGTCCCCGGATCCCTGTGGCACGTGGAAAGGGACCCTGGGTCTCCCGCCTCACGTGGAGACGCGTCCCAATTGCCATGCCAAGACTCGAGGAGAATCCAGAGGTGTCCCTCGCACCTAGGCAGGAGTCCTGACGTCGCTGAACAAACACGTGTCTGGAGGGCCCTCCCCGTCGTAACTCAAGAATATACCCCAGGTTCGAGCTGCAACTCGAGAAAAACCATGAGATTTCCCCCTCGCCGCGAGTTGAGGCCCGATTCCCCTGCACTGCGTGCAGAGCCATTCCGTGTTCCACATCAAACGTGAAAGGAGCCTTGATTTCCTTGATGGCACTCCAGAGAAAACCCAAGATCACTGTCTCAAGTCTAGAGGGATCCTGAAGTCACTGGAGCAACACGAAAGGGCTCCGTGGACCCCAAATCAACTCGAGATGAGAGCTTAGTCCCTGGCTTCGACTCAAGAGGAATACCAAGTTTCCACAAGCACCTCAAGAGGAGGCTTCTCTCAGCTACAGGTATGTGAGAGGGCCCCTGAGTTTGTGCCCTCAAGTGGAATGGACACCGAGATGCTCTGACTCGAAGTAAGGCCGGATATCCCTGCAGTGAATTGAATGCAGGCTCGTCTTGCATCTCTCAAGACGAAGGGATGTCTGAATCCCCTGTGGAGACCTCAGAGAAAGACCTAGTCCTCCGCCTCATCGTGACCGGAGGGCTCACATCCTTTGAAAACTCGAGAGGTCTGCAGAGATCAATGCTTCCAAAGGAGACGATGCCTGACTCCTCTTGAAAATGGATAGGAGTCCCAGGATCCCTGTGGCACGTGGAAAGGGACCCTGGGTCTCCCGCCTCACGTGGAGTCGCGTCCCAATTGCCATGCCAAGACTCGAGGAGAATCCCGAGGTGTCCCTCGCACCTAGGCCGGAGTCCTGACGTCGCTGAACAAACACGTGTCTGGAAGGGCCCTCCCCGTCGTAACTGGAGAATATACCCCAGGTTCCGGCCGCAACTCGAGAAAAACCATGAGACTTCCCCCTCGCCGCGAGATGAGGCCCGATTCCCCTGCACTGCATGCAGAGCAATTCCGTGTTCCACATCAAACGTGAAAGGAGCCTTGATTTCCTTGATTGCACTCCAGAGAAAACCCAAGATCACTGTCTCAAGTCTAGAGGGATCTTGAGGTCACTGGAGCAACACGAAAGTGATCCGTGGAACACAAATCAACTCGAGATGAGAGCTGAGTCCCTGGCTTCGACTCAAGAGGAATACCAACTTTCCACAAGCACCTCAAGAGGAGGCTTCTCTCAGCTACAGGTATGTGAGAGGGACCCTGAGTTTGTGGCCTCAAGTGGAATGGACACCGAGATGCTCTGACTCGAAGTAAGGCCGGATATCCCTGCAGTGAATTGAATGCAGGCTCGTATTCCATCTCCCAAGACGAAGGGATGTCTGAATCCCATGTGGAGGCCACAGGGAAAGACTTAGTCCTCCGCCTCACCTCGACCAGAGGCCTCACATCCTTTGAAAACTCGAGAGGTCCACGGAGATCAATGATTCCAAAGGAGAGGATGCCTGACGCCCCTTGAAAATGGATAGGAGTCCCAGGATAACTGTGGCACGTGGAAAGGGACCCTGGGTCTCCCGGCTCACGTGGAGACGCGACCCAATTGCCATGCCAAGACTCGAGGAGAATCCCGAGGTGTCCCTCGCACCTAGGCAGGAGTCCTGACGTCGCTGAACAAACACGATCTGGAAGGTCCCTCCCCGTCGTAACTCGAGAATATACCCCAGGTTCCGGCCGCAACTCGAGAAAAACCATAGGACTTCCGCCTCGCAGCGAGATGAGGCCCGATTCCCCTGCACTGCGTGCAGAGCAATTCCGTGTTCCACATCAAACATGAAAGGAGCCTTGATTTCCTGGATGGCACTCCAGAGAAAACCCAAGATCACTGTCTCAAGTCTAGAGGGATCCTGAGGTCACTGGAGCAACACGAAAGGGCTCCGTGGACCCCAAATCAACTCGAGATGAGAGCTTAGTCCCTGGCTTCGACTCAAGAGGAATACCAACTTTCCACAAGCACCTCAAGAGGAGGCTTCTCTCAGCTACAGGTATGTGAGAGGGACCCTGAGTTTGTAGCCTCAAGTGAAATGGACACCGAGATGCTCTGACTCGAAGTAAGGCCGGATATCCCTGCAGTGAATTGAATGCAGGCTCGTCTTGCATCTCCCAAGACGAAGGGATGTCTGAATCCCCTGTGGAGATCACAGAGAAAGACCTAGTTCTCCGCCTAATCGCGACCAGAGGCCTCACATCCTTTGAAAACTCGAGAGTTCCGCAGAGATCAATGCTTCCAAAGAACACGATGCCTGACTCCTCTTGAAAATGGATAGGAGTCCCAGGATCCCTGTGGCACGTGGAAAGGGACCCTGGGTCTCCCGCCTCACGTGGAGACCCGTCCAAATTGCCATGCCAAGACTCCAGGAGAATCCCGAGGTGTCCCTCGCACCTAGGCAGGAGTCCTGACGTCGCTGAACAAACACGTGTCTGGAAGGGCCCTCCCCGTCGTAACTCGAGATATACCCCATGTTCGGGCCGCAACTCGAGAAAAACCATGAGATTTCCCCCTCGCCGCGAGTTGAGGCCCGATTCCCCTGCACTGCATGCAGAGCAATTCCGTGTTCCACATCAAAATTGAAAGGAGCCTTGATTTGCTTGATGGCACTCCAGAGAAAACCCAAGATCACTGTCTCAAGTCTAGAGGGATCCTGAGGTCACTGGACCAACAAGAAAGGGCTCCGTGGACCCCAAATCAACTCGAGATGAGAGCTTAGTCCCTGGCTTCGACTTAAGAGGAAAACCAACTTTCCACAAGCACCTCAAGAGAAGGCTTCTCTCAGCTACAGGTATGTGAGAGGGACCCTGAGTTTGCGACCTCAAGTTGAATGGACACCGAGATGCTCTGACTCGAAGTAAGGCCGGATATCCCTGCAGTGAATTGAATGCAGGCTCGTCTTGCATCTCCCAAGACGAAGGGTTGTCTGAATCCCCTGTGGAGACCGCAGAGAAAGACCTAGTCCTCCGCCTCAACGAGACCGGAAGCCTCACATCCTGTGAAAACTCAAGGGGTCCGCGGAGATCAATGCTTCCAAAGGAGACGATGCCTGACTCCTCTTGAAAATGGATAGGAGTCCCAGGATCCCTGTGGCACGTGGAAAGGGAACCTGGGTCTACCGCCTTACGTGGAGACACGTCCCAAATGCCATGCCAAGACTAGAGGAGAATCCCGAGGTGTCCCTCGCACCTAGGCAGGAGTCCTGACGTCGCTGAACAAACACGATCTGGAAGGTCCCTCCCCGTCGTAACTCGAGAATATACCCCAGGTTCCGGCCGCAACTCGAGAAAAACCATAGGACTTCCGCCTCGCAGCGAGATGAGGCCCGAATCCCCTGGACTGCGTGCAGAGCAATTCCGTGTTCCACATCAAACGTGAAAGGAGCCTTGATTTCCTTGATGGCACTCCAGAGAAAACCCAAGATCACTGTCTCAAGTCTAGAGGGATCCTGAGGTCACTGGAGCAACACGAAAGGGCTCCGTGGACCCCAAATCAACTCGAGATGAGAGCTTAGTCCCTGGCTTCGACTCAAGAGGAATACCAACTTTCCACAAGCACCTCAAGAGGAGGCTTCTCTCAGCTACAGGTATGTGAGAGGGACCCTGAGTTTGTAGCCTCAATTGAAATGGACACCGAGATGCTCTGACTCGAAGTAAGGCCGGATATCCCTGAAGTGAATTGAATGCAGGCTCGTCTTGCATCTCCCAAGACGAAGGGATGTCTGAATCCCCTGTGGAGACCTCAGAGAAAGACCGACTTCTCCGCCTAATCGCGACCGGAGGCCTCACATCCTTTGAAAACTCGAGAGGTCCGCGGAGATCAATGCTTCCAAAGAACACGATGCCTGACTCCTCTTGAAAATGGATAGGAGTCCCAGGATCCCTGTGGCACGTGGAAAGGGACCCTGGGTCTCCCGCCTCACGTGGAGACGCATCCCAATTGCCATGCCAAGACTCGAGGAGAATCCCGAGGTGTCCCTTGCACCTAGGCAGGAGTCCTGACGTCGCTGAACAAACACGTGTCTGGAAGGGCCCTCCCCGTCCTAACTCGAGAATATACCCCAGGTGCCGGCCGCAACTCGAGAAAAACCATGAGACTTCCCCCTCGCTGCTGGATGAGGCCCGATTCCCCTGCACTGCGTGCAGAGCAATTCCGTGTTCCACATCAAACGTGAAAGGAGCCTTGATTTCCTTGATGGCACTCCAGAGAAAACCCAAGATCACTGTCTCCAGTCTAGAGGGATCCTGAGGTCACTGGAGCAACACGAAAGGGCTCCGTGGACCCCAAATCAACTCGAGATGAGAGCTTAGTCCCTGGCTTCGACTCAAGAGGAATACCAACTTTCCACAAGCACCTCAAGAGGAGGCTACTCTCAGCTGATGGTATGTGAGAGGGACCCTGAGTTTGTCGCCTCAAGTGGAATGGACACCGAGATGCTCTGACTCGAAGAAAGGCCAGATATCCCTGCAGTGATTTGAATGCAGGTTCGTCTTGCATCTCCCAAGACGAAGGGTTGTCTGAATCCCCTGTGGAGACCACAGAGAAAGACCTAGTCCTCCACCTCAACGCAACCGGAGGCCTCATATCCTTTGAAAACTCGAGAGGACCGCGGAGATAAATACTTCCAAAGGAGACGATGCCTGAAGCCTCTTAAAAATGGATAGGAGTCCCAGGATCCTTGTGGCACGTCAAAAGGGACCCTGGGTCTCCCGCCTCACGTGGAGACACGTCCCATTGCCATGCCAAGACTCGAGGAGCATCCCAAGGTGTCCCTCGCACCTAGGCAGGTTTCCTGACGTCGCTGAAGAAACACGTGTCTGGAAAGGCCCTCCCCGTCGTAACTCGAGAATATACCCCAGGTTCTGGCCGCAACTCGAGAAAAACCATGAGACTCCCCCCTCGCCGCTGGATGAGGCCCGATTCCCCTGCACTGCGTGCAGAGCAATTCCGAGTTCCACATCAAACGTGAAAGGAGCCTTGATTTCCTTGATGGCACTCCAGAGAAAACCCAAGATCACTGTCTCAAGTCTAGAGGGATCCTGAGGTCACTGGAGCAACACGAAAGTTCTCCGTGGACCCCAAATAAACTCGAGATGAGAGCTTAGTCCCTGGCTTCGACTCAAGAGGAATACCAACTTTCCACAAGCACCTCAAGAGGAGGCTTCTCTCAGCTACAGGTATGTGAGAGGGACCCTGAGTTTGTGGCATCAAGTGAAATGGACACCGAAATGCTCTGACTCGAAGTAAGGCCGGATATCCCTGCAGTGAATTGAATGCAGTCTCGTCTTGCATCTCCAAAGACGAAGGGATGTCTGAATTCGCTATGGAGACCACAGAGAAAGACCTAGTCCCCCGCCTCATCGCGACCGGAGGCCTCACATCCTTTGAAAACTCGAGACGTCCGCGGGGATCAATGCTTCCAAAGGAGACGACTCCTGACTCCTCTTGAAAATGGATAGGAGTCCCAGGATCCTTGTGGCACGTGGAAAGGGACACTGGGTCTCCCGCCTCACGTGGGGATGCGTCCAAATTGCCATGCCAAGACTCGAGGATAATCCCGAGGTGTCCCTCGCACCTAGGCAGGAGTCCTCACGTCGCTGAACAAACCTGTGTCTGGAAGGGCCTTCCCCGTCCTAACTCGAGAATATACCCCAGGTTCCGGCCGCAACTCGAGAAAAACCATGAGACTTCCCTCTCGCCCCTGGATGAGGCCCGATTCCCCTGCACTGCGTGCAGAGCAATTCCGTGTTCCACATCAAACGTGAAAGGAGCCTTGATTTCCTTGATGGCACTCCAGAGAAAACCCAAGATCACTGTCTGAAGTCTAGAGGGATCCTGAGTTCAATGGAGCAACACGAAAGGGCTCCGTGGACCCCAAATCAACTCGAGATGAGAGCTTAGTCCCTGGCTTCGACTCAAGAGGAATACCAACTTTCCACAAGCACCTCAAGAGGAGGCTTCTCTCAGCTACAGGTATGTGAGTGGGACCCTGAGTTTGTGGCCTCAAGTGGAATGGACACCGAGATGCTCTGACTCGAAGTAAGGCCGGATATCCCTGCAGTGAATTGAATGCAGGCTCCTCTTGCATCTCCGAAGACGAAGGGATGTCTGAATCCCCTGTGGAGACCACAGAGAAAGACCTAGTTCTCCGCCTCATCGAGACTGGAGGCCTCACATCCTTTGAAATCTCGAGAGGTCCCCGGAGATCAATTCTTCCAAAGGAGACGATGCCTGACTCCTCTTGAAAATGGATAGGAGTCCCAGGATCCCTGTGGCACGTGGAAAGGGACCCTGGGTCTCCCGCCTCACGTGGAGACGCGTCCCAATTGCCATGCCAAGACTCCAGGAGAATCCCGAGGTGTCCCTCGCACCTAGGCTGGATTCCTGACGTCGCTGAACAAACACGTGTCTGGAAGGGCCCTCCCCGTCGTAACTCGAGAATATACCCCAGGTTCCGCCCGCAACTCGAGAAAAACCATGAGACTTCCCCCTCGCCGCGAGATGAGGACCGATTCCCCTGCACTGCCTGCAGAGCAATTCCGTGTTCCACATCAAACGTGAAAGGAGGCTTGATTTCGTTGATGGCACTCCAGAGAAAACCCAAGATCACTGTCTCAAGTCTAGAGGGATCCTGAGGTCACTGGAGCAACAATAAAAGCCTCCATGGACCCCAAATCAACTCGAGATGAGAGCTTAGTCCCTGGCTTCGACTCAAGAGGAATACCAACTTTCCACAAGCACCTCAAGTGGAGGCTTCTCTCAGCTACAGGTATGTGAGAGGGACCCTGAGTTTGTGGCCTCAAGTGGAATGGACACCGAAATGCTCTGACTCGAAGTAAGGCCGGATATCCCTGCAGTGAATTGAATGCAGGCTCGTCTTGCATCTCCCAAGACGAAGGGTTGTCTGAATCCCCTGTGGAGACCACAGAGAAAGACCTAGTTCTCCGCCTCATCGCGACCGGAGGCCTCACATCCTTTAAAAACTCGAGAGGTCCGCGGAGATCAATGCTTACAAAGGATACGATGCCTGACTCCTCTTGAAAATGGTTAGGAGTCCCAGGATCCCTGTCCACATGGACGGAGACTCTGGGTCTCCCGCTTCACGAGGAGACGCGTCCCAATTGCCATGCCAAGGCTCGAGGAGAATCCCGAGGTGTCCCTCGCACCTAGGCAGGAGTCCTGACGTCGCTGAACACACACGTGTCTGGAAGAGCCCTCCCCGTCGTAACTCGAGAATATACCCCGGTTCCGGCTGCAACTCGAGAAAAACCATGAGACTTCCAACTCGTCGCGAGATGAGGCCCGATTCCCCTGCACTGCTTGCAGAGCAATTCCGTGTTCCACATCAAACGTGAAAGGAGCCTTGATTTCCTTGATGGCACTCCAGAGAATACCCAAGATCACTGTCTCAAGTCTAGAGGGATCCTGAGGTCACTGGAGCAACACAAAAGGGCTCCGTGGACCCCAAATCAACTCGAGATGAGAGCTTATTCCCTGGCTTCGACTCAAGAGGAATACCAACTTTCCACAAGCACTTCAAGAGGAGGCTTCTCTCAGCTACAGGTAAGTGAGAGGGACCATGAGTTTGTGGCCTCAAGTGGAATGGACACCGAGATGCCTGAACTTGAAGTAAGGCCGGATATCCCTGCAGTGAATTGAATGCAGGCTCCTCTTGCATCTCCCAAGACGAAGGGATGACTGAATCCCCTGTGGAGACGACATAGAAAGACCTAGACCTCTGCCTCATCGCGACCGGAGGCCTCACATCCTTTGAAAACTCGAGAGGTCTGCGGAGATAAATGCTTCCAAAGGAGACGATGCCTGACTCCTCTGGAAAATGGATAGGAGTCCCAGGATCCCTGT
This sequence comes from Dama dama, assembly GCF_033118175.1. Classification (NCBI taxonomy): domain Eukaryota; kingdom Metazoa; phylum Chordata; class Mammalia; order Artiodactyla; family Cervidae; genus Dama; species Dama dama. Next base: position 1,009,606 of record NC_083700.1, on the reverse strand, counting down.
GGCACGTCGAAAGGGACGCTGGGTCTCCCGCCTCAGGTGGAGACGCATCCCAATTGCCATGCCAAGACTCGAGGAGAATCCCGAGGGGTCCCTCGCACCTAGGCAGGAGTCCTGACGTCGCTGAACACACACGTGTCTGGAAGAGCCCTCCCCGTCGTAACTCGAGAATATACCCCGGTTCCGGCTGCAACTCGAGAAAAACCATGAGACTTCCAACTCGTCGCGAGATGAGGCCCGATTCCCCTGCACTGCTTGCAGAGCAATTCCGTGTTCCACATCAAACGTGAAAGGAGCCTTGATTTCCTTGATGGCACTCCAGAGAAAACCCAAGATCACTGTCTCAAGTCTAGAGGGATCCTGAGGTCACTGGAGCAACACGAAAGGGCTCCGTGGACCCCAAATCAACTCGAGATGAGAGCTTAGTCCTTGGCTTAGACTCAAGAGGAATACCAACTTTCCATAAGCCCCTCAAGAGGAGGCTTCTCTCAGCTACAGGTATTTGAGAGGGACCCTGAGTTTGTGGCCTCAAGTGGAATGGACACCGAGATGCTCTGACTCGAAGTAAGGCCGGATATCCCTGCAGTGAATTGAATGCAGGCTCGTCTTGCATCTCCCAAGACGAAGGGTTGTCGAATCCCCTGTGGAGACCACAGAGAAAGACCTAGTTCTCCACCTCAGCGCGAACGGAGGCCTCACATCCTTTGAAAACTCGAGAGGTCCGCGGAGATCAATGCTTCGAAAGGAGACGATGCCTGACTCCTCTTGCAAATGGATAGGAGTCCCAGGATCCCTGTGGCACGTGGAAAGGGACCCTGGGTCTCCCGCCTCAGGTGGAGACGCGTCCCGATTGCCATGCCAAGACTCGAGGAGAATCCCGAGGTGTCCCTCGCACCTAGGCAGGAGTCCTGACGTCGCTGAACAAACAAGTGTCTGGAAGGGCCCTCCCCGTCGTAACTCGAGAATATACCCCAGGTTCCGGCGGCAACTCGAGAAAAAAAATGAGACTTCCCCCTCGCCGCGAGATGAGGCCCGATTCCCCTGCACTGCGTGCGGAGAAATTCCGTGTTCCATATCAAGCCTGAAAGGAGCCTTGATTTCCTGATGGCACTCCAGAGAAAACCCAAGATCACTGTCTCAAGTCTAGAGGGATCCTGAGGTCACCGTAACAACATAAAAGGCTCCGTGGACCCCAAATCAACTCGAGATGACAGCTTAGTCCGCGGATTCGACTCAAGAGGAATACCAACTTTCCACAAGCACCTCAAGAGGAGGCTTCTCTCAGCTATATGTATGTGAGAGGGACCCTGAGTTTGTGGCCTCAAGTGGAATGGACACCGAAATGCTGTCACTCGAAGTAAGGCCGGATATCCCTGCAGTGAATTGAATGAAGGCTCGTCTTGCATCTCCCAAGGTGAAGGGATGTCTGAATCCCATGTGGAGACCGCAGAGAAAGACCTACTTCTCTGCCTCATCGCGACCGGAGGCCTCACATCCTTTGAAAACTTGAGAGGTCCGCGGAGATCAATGCTTCCAAAGGAGACGATGCCTGACTCCTCTTGAAAATGGATAGGAGTCCCAGGATCCCTGTGGCACGTGGAAAGGGACCCTGGGTCTCCCGCCTCACGTGGAGACGCATCCCAATTGCCATGCCAAGACTCGAGGAGAATCCCAAGGTGTCCCTCGCTCCTAGGCAGGAGTCCTGACGTCGTGGAACAAACACGTGTCTGGAAGGGCGCTCCCCGTCGTTACTCGAGAATATACCCCAGTTTGGGCCGCAACTCAAGAAAAACAATGAGACTTCCCCCTCGCCGCGAGATGAGGCCCGTGTCCCCTGCAATGCGTGCAGAGCAATTCCGTGTTCCACATCAAACGTGAAGGGAGCCTTGATTTCCTTGATGGCACTCCAGAGAAAACCCAGGATCACTGTCTCAAGTCTAGAGAGATCCTGAGGTCACTGTAGTAACATGAAAGGTCTCCGTGGACCCCAAATCAACTCGAGATGAGAGCTTAGTCCCTGGCTTCGACTCAAGAGGAATACCAACTTTCCACAAGCACCTCAAGAGGAGGCTTCTCTCAGCTACAGGTATGTGAGAGGGACCCTGAGTTTGTGGCCTCAAGCGCAATGGACACTGAGATGCTCTGACTCAAAGTAATGCCGGATGTCCCTGCAGTGAATTGAATGCAGGCTCGTCTTGCATCTCCCAAGACGAAGGGATGTCTGATTCCCCTATAGAGACCACAGAGAAAGACCTAGTTCTCTGCTTCATCGCGAGGGGAGGCCTCACATCCTTTGAAAACTGGAAAGGCCACGGAGATCAATGCTTCCAAAGGAGACGATGCCTGACTCCTCTTGAAAATGGATAGGAGTCCCAGGATCCCTGTGGCACGTGGAAAGGGACCCTGGGTCTCCCGCCTCACGTGGAGACGCGTCCCAATTGCCATGCCAAGACTCGAGGAGAATCCCGAGGTGTACCTCGCACCTAGGCAGGAGTCCTGACGTCGCTGAACAAACACGTGTCCAGAAGGGCCCTCCCCGTCGTAACTCGAGAATATACCCCAGGTTCCGGCCGCAACTCGAGAAAAACCATGAGACCTCCCCGTCGCCGCGAAATGAGGCCCTATTCCCCTACACTGCGTGCAGAGCAATTCCGTGTTCCACATCAAACGTGAAAGGAGCCTTGATTTCCTTGATGGCACTCCAGAGAAACCCCAAGATCACTGTCTCAAGTCTAGAGGGATCCTGAGGTCACTGGAGCAACACGAAAGGGCTCCGTGGACCCCAAATCAACTCGAGATGAGAGCTTAGTCCCTGGCTTCGACTCAAGTGGAATACCAACTTTCCACAAGCACCTCAAGAGGAGGCTTCTCTCAGCTACAGGTATGTGAGAGGGACCCTGAGTTTGTTGCCTCAAGTGGAATGGACACCGAGATGCTCTGACTCGAAGTAAGGCCAGATATCCCTGCAGTGAATTGAATGCATGCTCGTCCTAAACCTCCGAAGATGAAGGGATGTCTGAATCCCCTGTGGAGACCACAGAGAAAGAATTAGTTCTCCGCCTCTTCGCGACCGGAGGCCGCACATCCTTTGAAAATTCGAGAGGTCCGCGGAGATCAATGCTTCCAAAGTAGACGATGCCTGACTCCTCTTGAAAATGGATAGGAGTCCCAGGATCCCTGTGGCACATGGAAAGGGACCCTGGGTCTCCCGCCTCAGGTGGAGACGCGTCACAATTGCCATGCCAAGACTCGAGGAGAATCCCGAGGTTTCCCTCGCACCTAGGCAGGAATCCTGACGTCGCTGAACAAACACGTGTCTGGAAGGGCCCTCCCCGTCGTAACTCGAGAATATACCCCAGGTTCCGGCGGCAACTCGAGAAAAAAAATGAGACTTCCCCCTCGCCGCGAAATGAGGCCCGATTCCCCTGCACTGCGTGCGGAGAAATTCCGTGTTCAATATCAAGCCTGAAAGGAGCCTTGATTTCCTTGATGGCACTCCAGAGAAAACCCAAGATCACTGTCTCAAGTCTAGAGGGATCCGGAGGTCACCGTAACAACGTAAAAGGGCTCCGTGGACCCCAAATCAACTCGAGATGAGAGCTTAGTCCGCGGATTCGACACAAGAGGAATACCAACTTTCCACAAGCAACTCAAGAGGAGGCTTCTCTCAGCTACATGTATGTGAGAGGGACCCTGAATTTGTGGCCTCAAGTGGAATGGACACTGAGATGCTCTGACTCAAAGTAAGGCCGGATATCCCTGCAGTGAATTGAATGCAGGCTCGTCTTGCATCTCCCAAGACGAAGGGATGTCTGAATCCCCTGTGGAGACCACAGAGAAAAACCTAGTTCTCCGCCTCATTGCGCCCGGAGGCCTCACATCCTTTGAAAACTCGAGAGGTCTGTGGAGATCAATGCTTCCAAAGGAGACGATGCCTGACTCCTACTGAAAATGGATAGGAGTCCCAGGATCCCTGTGGCACGTGGAAAGGGACCCTGGGTCTCCCGCCTCACGTGGAGACGCATCCCAATTGCCATGCCAAGACTCGAGGAGAATCCCGAGGTGTCCCTTGCACCTAGGCAGGAGTCCTAACGTCGCTGAACAAACACGTGTCTGGAAGGGCCCTCCCCGTCCTAACTGGAGAATATACCCCAGGTTCCGGCCGCAACTCGAGAAAAACCATGAGACTTCCCCCTCGCCGCTGGATGAGGCCCGATTCCCCTGCACTGCGTGCAGAGCAATTCCGATTTCCACATCAAACCTGAAAGGAGCCTTGATTTCCTTGATGGCACTCCAGAGAAAACCCAAGATCACTGTCTCAAGTCTAGAGGGATCCTGAGGTCACTGGAGCAACACGAAAGGGCTCCGTGGACGCCAAATCAACTCGAGATGACAGCTTAGTCCCTGGCTTCGACTCAAGAGGAATACCAACTTTCCACAAGCACCTCAAGAGGAGGCTACTCTCAGCTAATGGTATGTGAGAGGGACCCTGAGTTTGTCGCCTCAAGTGGAATGGACACCGAGATGCTCTGACTCGAAGTAAGGCCAGATATCCCTGCAGTGATTTGAATGCAGGTTCGTCTTGCATCTCCCAAGACGAAGGGTTGTCTGAATCCCCTGTGGAGACCACAGAGAAAGACCTAGTCCTCCACCTCAACGCAACCGGAGGCCTCATATCCTTTGAAAACTCGAGAGGACCGCGGAGATAAATACTTCCGAAGGAGACGATGCCTGAAGCCTCTTAAAAATGGATAGGAGTCCCAGGATCCTTGTGGCACATCGAAAGGGACCCTGGGTCTCCCGCCTCACTTGGAGACACGTCCCCATTGCCATGCCAAGACTCGAGGAGCATCCCAAGGTGTCCCTCGCACCTAGGCAGGTTTCCTGACGTCGCTGAAGAAACACGTGTCTGGAAGGGCCCTCCCCGTCGTAACTCGAGAATATACCCCAGGTTCCGGCCGCAACACGAGAAAAACCATGAGACTTCCCCCTCGCCGCTGGATGAGGCCCGATTCCCCTGCACTGCGTGCAGAGCAATTCCGAGTTCCACATCAAACGTGAAAGGAGCCTTGATTTCCTTGATGGCACTCCAGAGAAAACCCAAGATCACTGTCTCAAGTCTAGAGGGATCCTGAGGTCACTGGAGCAACACGAAAGTTCTCCGTGGACCCCAAATAAACTCGAGATGAGAGCTTAGTCCCTGGCTTCGACTCAAGAGGAATACCAACTTTCCACAAGCACCTCAAGAGGAGGCTTCTCTCAGCTACAGGTATGTGAGAGGGACCCTGAGTTTGTGGCCTCAAGTGGAATGGACACCGAGATGCTCTGACTCGAAGTAAGGCCGGATATCCCTGCAGTGAATTGAATGCAGTCTCGTCTTGCATCTCCAAAGACGAAGGGATGTCTGAATTCGCTATGGAGACCACAGAGAAAGACCTAGTCCTCCGCCTCATCGCGACCGGAGGCCTCACATCCTTTGAAAACTCGAGACGTCCGCGGAGATCAATGCTTCCAAAGGAGACGACTCCTGACTCCTCTTGAAAATGGATAGGAGTCCCAGGATCCTTGTGGCACGTGGAAAGGGACACTGGGTCTCCCGCCTCAAGTGGAGACGCGTCCCCATTGCCATGCCAAGACTCGAGGAGAATCCCGAGGTGTCCCTCGCACCTAGGCAGGAGTCCTCACGTCGCTGAACAAACCTGTGTCTGGAAGGGCCCTCCCCGTCCTAACTCGAGAATATACCCCAGGTTAGGGCCGCAACTCGAGAAAAACCATGAGACTTCCCCCTCGCCCCTGGATGAGGCCCGATTCCCCTGCACTGCGTGCAGAGCAATTCCGTGTTCCACATCAAACGTGAAAGGAGCCTTGATTTCCTTGATGGCACTCCAGAGAAAACCCAAGATCACTGTCTGAAGTCTAGAGGGATCCTGAGTTCACTGGAGCAACACGAAAGGGCTCCGTGGACCCCAAATCAACTCGAGATGAGAGCTTAGTCCCTGGCTTCGACTCAAGAGGAATACCAACTTTCCACAAGCACCTCAAGAGGAGGCTACTCTCATCTAATGGTATGTGAGAGGGACCCTGAGTTTGTCGACTCAAGTGGAATGGACACCGAGATGCTCTGACTCGAAGTAAGGCCAGATATCCCTGCAGTGATTTGAATGCAGGCTCGTCTTGCATCTCCCAAGACGAAGGGTTGTCTGAATCCCCTGTGGAGACCACAGAGAAAGACCTAGTCCTCCACCTCAACGCAACCGTAGGCCTCATATCCTTTGAAAACTCGAGAGGACCGCGGAGATCAATACTTCCGAAGGAGACGATGCCTGACGCCTCTTGAAAATGGATAGGAGTCCCAGGATCCCTGTGGCACGTGGAAAGGGACCCTGGGTCTCCCGCCTCACGTGGAGACGCGTCCCCATTGCCATGCCAAGACTCGAGGAGAATCCCGAGGTGTCCCTCGCACCTAGGCAGGATTCCTGACGTCGCTGAACAAACACGTGTCTGGAAGGGTCCTCCCCGTCGTAACTCGAGAATATACCCCAGGTTCCGGCCGCAACTCGAGAAAAACCATGAGACTTCCCCCACGCCGCTGGATGAGGCCCGATTCCCCTGCACTGCGTGCAGAGCAATTCCGTGTTCCACATCAAACGTGAAAGGAGCCTTGATTTCCTTGATGGCACTCCAGAGAAAACCCAAGATCACTGTCTCAAGTCTAGAGGGATCCTGAGGTCACTAGAGCAAAACGAAAGGGCTCCGTGGACCCCAAATCAACTCGAGATGAGAGCTTAGTCCCTGGCTTCGAATCAAGAGGAATACCAACTTTCCACAAGCACCTCAAGAGGAGGCTTCTCGCAGCCACAGGTATGTGAGAGGGACCCTGAGTTTGTGGCCTCAAGTGGAATGGACACCGAGATGCTCTGACTCGAAGTAATGCCGGATGTCCCTGCAGTGAATTGAATGCAGGCTCGTCTTGCATCTCCCAAGACGAAGGGATGTCTGATTCCCCTATAGAGACCACAGAGAAAGACCTAGTTCTCTGCTTCATCGCGAGGGGAGGCCTCACATCCTTTGAAAACTGGAAAGGCCACGGAGATCAATGCTTCCAAAGGAGACGATGCCTGACTCCTCTTGAAAATGGATAGGAGTCCCAGGATCCCTGTGGCACGTGGAAAGGGACCCTGGGTCTCCCGCCTCACGTGGAGACGCGTCCCAATTGCCATGCCAAGACTCGAGGAGAATCCCGAGGTGTACCTCGCACCTAGGCAGGAGTCCTGACGTCGCTGAACAAACACGTGTCCGGAAGGGCCCTCCCCGTCGTAACTCGAGAATATACCCCAGGTTCCGGCCGCAACTCGAGAAAAACCATGAGACCTCCCCGTCGACGCGAAATGAGGCCCTATTCCCCTACACTGCGTGCAGAGCAATTCCGTGTTCCACATCAAACGTGAAAGGAGCCTTGATTTCCTTGATGGCACTCCAGAGAAACCCCAAGATCACTGTCTCAAGTCTAGAGGGATCCTGAGGTCACTGGAGCAACACGAAAGGGCTCCGTGGACCCCAAATCAACTCGAGATGAGAGCTTAGTCCCTGGCTTCGACTCAAGTGGAATACCAACTTTCCACAAGCACCTCAAGAGGAGGCTTCTCTCAGCTACAGGTATGTGAGAGGGACCCTGAGTTTGTTGCCTCAAGTGGAATGGACACCGAGATGCTCTGACTCGAAGTAAGGCCAGATATCCCTGCAGTGAATTGAATGCATGCTCGTCCTAAACCTCCGAAGATGAAGGGATGTCTGAATCCCCTGTGGAGACCACAGAGAAAGAATTAGTTCTCCGCCTCTTCGCGACCGGAGGCCGCACATCCTTTGAAAATTCGAGAGGTCCGCGGAGATCAATGCTTCCAAAGTAGACGATGCCTGACTCCTCTTGAAAATGGATAGGAGTCCCAGGATCCCTGTGGCACATGGAAAGGGACCCTGGGTCTCCCGCCTCAGGTGGAGACGCGTCACAATTGCCATGCCAAGACTCGAGGAGAATCCCGAGGTTTCCCTCGCACCTAGGCAGGAATCCTGACGTCGCTGAACAAACACGTGTCTGGAAGGGCCCTCCCCGTCGTAACTCGAGAATATACCCCAGGTTCCGGCGGCAACTCGAGAAAAAAAATGAGACTTCCCCCTCGCCGCGAAATGAGGCCCGATTCCCCTGCACTGCGTGCGGAGAAATTCCGTGTTCAATATCAAGCCTGAAAGGAGCCTTGATTTCCTTGATGGCACTCCAGAGAAAACCCAAGATCACTGTCTCAAGTCTAGAGGGATCCGGAGGTCACCGTAACAACGTAAAAGGGCTCCGTGGACCCCAAATCAACTCGAGATGAGAGCTTAGTCCGCGGATTCGACACAAGAGGAATACCAACTTTCCACAAGCAACTCAAGAGGAGGCTTCTCTCAGCTACATGTATGTGAGAGGGACCCTGAATTTGTGGCCTCAAGTGGAATGGACACCGAGATGCTCTGACTCAAAGTAAGGCCGGATATCCCTGCAGTGAATTGAATGCAGGCTCGTCTTGCATCTCCCAAGACGAAGGGATGTCTGAATCCCCTGTGGAGACCACAGAGAAAAACCTAGTTCTCCGCCTCATTGCGCCCGGAGGCCTCACATCCTTTGAAAACTCGAGAGGTCTGTGGAGATCAATGCTTCCAAAGGAGACGATGCCTGACGCCTACTGAAAATGGCTAGGAGTCCCAGGATCCCTGTGGCACGTGGAAAGGGACCCTGGGTCTCCCGCCTCACGTGGAGACGCATCCCAATTGCCATGCCAAGACTCGAGGAGAATCCCGAGTTGTCCCTTGCACCTAGGCAGGAGTCCTAACGTCGCTGAACAAACACGTGTCTGGAAGGGCCCTCCCCGTCCTAACTGGAGAATATACCCCAGGTTCCGGCCGCAACTCGAGAAAAACCATGAGACTTCCCCCTCGCCGCTGGATGAGGCCCGATTCCCCTGCACTGCGTGCAGAGCAATTCCGTGTTCCACATCAAACGTGAAAGGAGCCTTGATTTCCTTGATGGCACTCCAGAGAAAACCCAAGATCACTGTCTCAAGTCTAGAGGGATCCTGAGGTCACTGGAGCAACACGAAAGGGCTCCGTGGACGCCAAATCAACTCGAGATGACAGCTTAGTCCCTGGCTTCGGCTCAAGAGGAATACCAACTTTCCACAAGCACCTCAAGAGGAGGCTACTCTCAGCTAATGGTATGTGAGAGGGACCCTGAGTTTGTCGCCTCAAGTGGAATGGACACCGAGATGCTCTGACTCGAAGTAAGGCCAGATATCCCTGCAGTGATTTGAATGCAGGTTCGTCTTGCATCTCCCAAGACGAAGGGTTGTCTGAATCCCCTGTGGAGACCACAGAGAAAGACCTAGTCCTCCACCTCAACGCAACCGGAGGCCTCATATCCTTTGAAAACTCGAGAGGACCGCGGAGATAAATACTTCCGAAGGAGACGATGCCTGAAGCCTCTTAAAAATGGATAGGAGTCCCAGGATCCTTGTGGCACATCGAAAGGGACCCTGGGTCTCCCGCCTCACTTGGAGACACGTCCCCATTGCCATGCCAAGACTCGAGGAGCATCCCAAGGTGTCCCTCGCACCTAGGCAGGTTTCCTGACGTCGCTGAAGAAACACGTGTCTGGAAGGGCCCTCCCCGTCGTAACTCGAGAATATACCCCAGGTTCCGGCCGCAACACGAGAAAAACCATGAGACTTCCCCCTCGCCGCTGGATGAGGCCCGATTCCCCTGCACTGCGTGCAGAGCAATTCCGAGTTCCACATCAAACGTGAAAGGAGCCTTGATTTCCTTGATGGCACTCCAGAGAAAACCCAAGATCACTGTCTCAAGTCTAGAGGGATCCTGAGGTCACTGGAGCAACACGAAAGTTCTCCGTGGACCCCAAATAAACTCGAGATGAGAGCTTAGTCCCTGGCTTCGACTCAAGAGGAATACCAACTTTCCACAAGCACCTCAAGAGGAGGCTTCTCTCAGCTACAGGTATGTGAGAGGGACCCTGAGTTTGTGGCCTCAAGTGGAATGGACACCGAGATGCTCTGACTCGAAGTAAGGCCGGATATCCCTGCAGTGAATTGAATGCAGTCTCGTCTTGCATCTCCAAAGACGAAGGGATGTCTGAATTCGCTATGGAGACCACAGAAAAAGACCTAGTCCTCCGCCTCATCGCGACCGGAGGCCTCACATCCTTTGAAAACTCGAGACGTCCGCGGAGATCAATGCTTCCAAAGGAGACGACTCCTGACTCCTCTTGAAAATGGATAGGAGTCCCAGGATCCTTGTGGCACGTGGAAAGGGACACTGGGTCTCCCGCCTCAAGTGGAGACGCGTCCCCATTGCCATGCCAAGACTCGAGGAGAATCCCGAGGTGTCCCTCGCACCTAGGCAGGAGTCCTCACGTCGCTGAACAAACCTGTGTCTGGAAGGGGCCTCCCCGTCCTAACTCGAGAATATACCCCAGGTTAGGGCCGCAACTCGAGAAAAACCATGAGACTTCCCCCTCGCCCCTGGATGAGGCCCGATTCCCCTGCACTGCGTGCAGAGCAATTCCGTGTTCCACATCAAACGTGAAAGGAGCCTTGATTTCCTTGATGGCACTCCAGAGAAAACCCAAGATCACTGTCTGAAGTCTAGAGGGATCCTGAGTTCACTGGAGCAACACGAAAGGGCTCCGTGGACCCCAAATCAACTCGAGATGAGAGCTTAGTCCCTGGCTTCGACTCAAGAGGAATACCAACTTTCCACAAGCACCTCAAGAGGAGGCTACTCTCATCTAATGGTATGTGAGAGGGACCCTGAGTTTGTCGCCTCAAGTGGAATGGACACCGAGATGCTCTGACTCGAAGTAAGGCCAGATATCCCTGCAGTGATTTGAATGCAGGCTCGTCTTGCATCTCCCAAGACGAAGGGTTGTCTGAATCCCCTGTGGAGACCACAGAGAAAGACCTAGTCCTCCACCTCAACGCAACCGTAGGCCTCATATCCTTTGAAAACTCGAGAGGACCGCGGAGATCAATACTTCCGAAGGAGACGATGCCTGACGCCTCTTGAAAATGGATAGGAGTCCCAGGATCCCTGTGGCACGTGGAAAGGGACCCTGGGTCTCCCGCCTCACGTGGAGACGCGTCCCCATTGCCATGCCAAGACTCGAGGAGAATCCCGAGGTGTCCCTCGCACCTAGGCAGGATTCCTGACGTCGCTGAACAAACACGTGTCTGGAAGGGCCCTCCCCGTCGTAACTCGAGAATATACCCCAGGTTCCGGCCGCAACTCGAGAAAAACCATGAGACTTCCCCCTCGCCGCTGGATGAGGCCCGATTCCCCTGCACTGCGTGCAGAGCAATTCCGTGTTCCACATCAAACGTGAAAGGAGCCTTGATTTCCTTGATGGCACTCCAGAGAAAACCCAAGATCACTGTCTCAAGTCTAGAGGGATCCTGAGGTCACTGGAGCAAAACGAAAGGGCTCCGTGGACCCCAAATCAACTCGAGATGAGAGCTTAGTCCCTGGCTTCGACTCAAGAGGAATACCAACTTTCCACAAGCACCTGAAGAGGAGGCTTCTCGCAGCCACAGGTATGTGAGAGGGACCCTGAGTTTGTGGCCTCAAGTGGAATGGACACCGAGATGCTCTGACTCGAAGTAAGGCCGGATATCCCTGCAGTGAATTGAATGCAGGCTCGTCCTGCGTCTCCCAAGACGAAGGGATGTCTGAATCCCCTGTGGAGACCACAGAGAAAGACCTATTCCTCCGCTTCATCGCGAGCGGAGGCCTCACATCCTTTGAAAACTCGAGAGGTCCGCGGAGATCAATGCTTCCAAAGGAGACGATGCCTGACTCCTCTTGTAAATGGATGGGAGTCCCAGGATCCCTGTAGCACGTGGAAAGGGACCCTGGGTCTCCCGCCTCACGTGGAGACGCGTCCCAATTGCCATGCCAAGACTCGAGGAGAATCCCGAGGTGTCCCTCGCACCTAGGCAGGAGTCCTGACGTCGCTGAACAAACAAGTGTCTGGAAGGGCCCTCCCCGTCGTAACTCGAGAATATACCCCAGGTTCCGGCCGCAACTCGATAAAAACCATGAGACTTCCCCCTCGCCACTGGATGAAACCCGATTCCCCTGCACTGCGTGCGGAGAAATTCCGTGTTCAGTATCAAGCCTGAAAGGAGCCTTGATTTCCTTGATGGCACTCCAGAGAAAACCCAGGATCACTGTCTCAAGTCTAGAGGGATCCTGAGGTCACCGTAACAACATAAAAGGGCTCCGTGGACCCCAAATCAACTCGAGATGAGAGCTTAGTCCGCGGATTCGACACAAGAGGAATACCAACTTTCCACAAGCACCTCAAGAGGAGGCTTCTCTCAGCTATATGTATGTGAGAGGGACCCTGAATTTGTGGCCTCAAATGGAATGGACACCGAAATGCTGTCACTCGAAGTAAGGCCGGATATCCCTGCAGTGAATTGAATGCAGACTCGTCTTGCATCTCCCAAGGCGAAGGGATGTCTGAATCCCATGTGGAGACCACAGAGAAAGACCTACTTCTCCGCCTCATCGCGACCGGAGGCCTCACATCCTTTGAAAGCTCGAGAGGTCCGCGGAGATCAATGCTTCCAAAGGAGACGATGCCTGACTCCTCTTGAAAATGGATAGGAGTCCCAGGATCCCTGTGGCACGTGGAACGGGACACTGGGTCTCCCGCCTCACGTGGAGACGCGTCCCGATTGCCATGCCAAGACTTGAGGAGAATCCCAAGGTGTCCCTCGCTCCTGGGCAGGAGTCCTGACGTCGTGGAACAAACACGTGTCTGGAAGGGCCCTCCCCGTCGTTACTCGAGAATATACCCCAGTTTGGGCCGCAACTCGAGAAAAACAATGAGACTTCCCCCTCGCCGCGAGATGAGGCCCGTGTCCCCTGCAATGCGTGCAGAGCAATTCCGTGTTCCACATCAAACGTGAAGGGAGCCTTGATTTCCTTGATGGCACTCCAGAGAAAACCCAGGATCACTGTCTCAAGTCTAGAGAGATCCTGAGGTCACTGTAGCAACATGAAAGGTCTCCGTGGACCCCAAATCAACTCGAGATGAGAGCTTAGTCCCTGGCTTCGACTCAAGAGGAATACCAACTTTCCACAAGCACTTCACGAGGAGGCTTCTCTCAGCTACAGGTATGTGAGAGGGACCCCGAGTTTGTGGCCTCAAGCGCAATGTACACTGAGATGCTCTGACTCAAAGTAAGGCCGGATATCCCTGCAGTGAATTGAATGCAGGCTCGACTTGCATCTCCCAAGACGAAGGGATGTCTGATTCCCCTATAGAGACCACAGAGAAAGACCTAGTTCTCTGCTTCATCGCGAGGGGAGGCCTCACATCCTTTAAAAACTGGAAAGGCCACGGAGATCAATGCTTCCAAAGGAGACGATGCCTGACTCCTCTTGAAAATGGATAGGAGTCCCAGGATCCCTGTGGCACGTGGAAAGGGACCCTGGGTCTCCCGCCTCACGTGGAGACGCGTCCCAATTGCCATGCCAAGACTCGAGGAGAATCCCGAGGTGTACCTCGCACCTAGGCAGGAGTCCTGACGTCGCTGAACAAACACGTGTCCGGAAGGGCCCTCCCCGTCGTAACTCGAGAATATACCCCAGGTTCCGGCCGCAACTCGAGAAAAACCATGAGACTTCCCCGTCGCCGCGAAATGAGGCCCTATTCCCCTGCACTGCGTGCAGAGCAATTCCGTGTTCCACATCAAACGTGAAAGGAGCCTTGATTTCCTTGATGGCACTCCAGAGAAAACCCAAGATCAGTGTCTCAATTCTAGAGGGATCCTGAGGTCACTGGAGCAAAACGAAAGGGCTCCGTGGACCCCAAATCAACTCGAGATGAGAGCTTAGTCCCTGGCTTCGACTCAAGTGGAATACCAACTTTCCACAAGCACCTCAAGAGGAGGCTTCTCTCAGCTACAGGTATGTGAGAGGGACCCTGAGTTTGTGGCCTCAAGTGGAATGGACACCGAGATGCTCTGACCCGAAGTAAGGCCAGATATCCCTGCAGTGAATTGAATGCATGCTCGTCCTAAACCTCCGAAGATGAAGGGATGTCTGAATCCCCTGTGGAGACAACAGAGAAAGAATTAGTTCTCCGCCTCTTCGCGACCGGAGGCCGCACATCCTTTGAAAATTCGAGAGGTCCGCAGAGATCAATGCTTCCAAAGGAGACGATGCCTGACTCCTCTTGAATATGGATAGGAGTCCCAGGATCCCTGTGGCACATGGAAAGGGACCCTGGGTCTCCCGCCTAAGGTGGAGACGCGTCACAATTGCCATGCCAAGACTCGAGGAGAATCCCGAGGTGTCCCTCGCACCTAGGCAGGAGTCCTGACGTCGCTGAACAAACACGGGTCTGGAAGGGCCCTCCCCGTCGTAACTCGAGAATATACCCCAGGTTCCGGCCGCAACTCGAGAAAAACCATGAGACTTCCCCCTCGCCGCTTGATGAGGCCCGATTCCCCTGCACTGCGTGCAGAGCAATTCCGAGTTCCACATCAAACGTGAAAGGAGCCTTGATTTCCTTGATGGCACTCCAGAGAAAACCCAAGATCACTGTCTCAAGTCTAGAGGGATCCTGAGGTCAATGGAGCAACACGAAAGTTCTCCGTGGACCCCAAATAAACTCGAGATGAGAGCTCAGTCCCTGGCTTCGACTCAAGAGGAATACCAACTTTCCACAAGCACCTGAAGAGGAGGCTTCTCTCAGCTACAGGTATGTGAGAGGGACCCTGAGTTTGTGGCATCAAGTGAAATGGACACCGAAATGCTCTCACTCGAAGTAAGGCCGGATATCCCTGCAGTGAATTGAATGCAGTCTCGTCTTGCATCTCCAAAGACGAAGGGATGTCTGAATTCGCTATGGAGACCACAGAGAAAGACCTAGTCCTCCGCCTCATCGCGACCGGAGGCCTCACATCCTTTGAAAATTCGAGACGTCCGCGGAGATCAATGCTTCCAAAGGAGACGACTCCTGACTCCTCTTGAAAATGGATAGGAGTCCCAGGATCCTTGTGGCACGTGGAAAGGGACACTGGGTCTCCCGCCTCACGTGGGAACGCGTCCAAATTGCCATGCCAAGACTCGAGGAGAATCCCGAGGTGTCCCTCGCACCTAGGCAGGAGTCCTCACGTCGCTGAACAAACCTGTGTCTGGAAGGGCCCTCCCCGTCCTAACTCGAGAATATACCCCAGGTTCCGGCCGCAACTCGAGAAAAACCATGAGACTTCCCCCTCGCCCCTGGATGAGGCCCGATTCCCCTGCACTGCGTGCAGAGAAATTCCGTGTTCCACATCAAACGTGAAAGGAGCCTTGATTTCCTTGATGGCACTCCAGAGAAAACCCAAGATCACTGTCTGAAGTCTAGAGGGATCCTGTGTTCACTGGAGCAACACGAAAGGGCTCCGTGGACCCCAAATCAACTCGAGATGAGAGCTTAGTCCCTGGCTTCGACTCAAGAGGAATACCAACTTTCCACAAGCACCTCAAGAGGAGACTACTCTCATCTAATGGTATGTGAGAGGGACCCTGAGTTTGTCGCCTCAAGTGGAATGGACACCGAGATGCTCTGACTCGAAGTAAGGCCAGATATCCCTGCAGTGATTTGAATGCAGGCTCGTCTTGCATCTCCCAAGACGAAGGGTTGTCTGAATCCCCTGTGGAGACCACAGAGAAAGACCTAGTTCTCCACCTCAACGCAACCGGAGGCCTCATATCCTTTGAAAACTCGAGAGGACCGCGGAGATCAATACTTCCGAAGGAGACGATGCCTGACTCCTCTTGAAAATGGATAGGAGTCCCAGGATCACTGTGGCACGTGGAAAGAGACGCTGGGTCTCCCGCCTCACGTGGAGACGCGTCCCAATTGCCATGCCAAGACTCGAGGAGAATCCCGAGGTGTCCCTCGCACCTAGCCAGGAGCCTGACGTCTCTGAACAAACACGTGTCTGGAAGGGCCCTCCCCGTCGTAACTCGAGATTATACCCCAGGTTCTGGCCGCAACTCGAGAAAAACCATGAGACTTCCCCATCGCCGCGAGATGAGTCCCGATTCCCCTGCCCTGCGTGCAGAGCAATTCCGTATTCCACATCAAAAATGAAAGGAGCCTTGATTTCCTTGATGGCACTCCAGAGAAAACCCAAGATCACTGGCTCAAGTCTAGAGGGATCCTGAGGTCACTGGAGCAACACGAAAGGGCTCCGTGGACCCCAAATCAACTCGAGATGAGAGCTTAGTCCCTGGCTTCAAATCGAGAGGAATACCAACTTTCAACAAGCACCTCAAGAGGAGGCTACTCTCAACTAATGGTATGTGAGAGGGACCCTGAGTTTGTCGCCTCAAGTGGAATGGACACCGAGATGCTCTGACTCGAAGTAAGGCCAGATATCCCTGCAGTGAATTGAATGCAGGCTCATCTTGCATCTCCCAAGACGAAGGGATGTCTGAATCCCCTGTGCAGAACTCAGAGAAAGACCTAGTCCTCCGCCTCAACGCGACCGGAGGCCTCACATCCTTTGAAAACTCGAGAGGTCGGCGGAGATCAATGCTTCCAAAGGAGACGAAGCCTGACTCCTCTTGAAAATGGATAGGAGTCCCAGGTTCCCTGTGGCACGTGGAAAGGGACCCTGGGTCTCCCGCCTCACGTGGAGACGCGTCCCCATTGCCATGCCAAGACTCGAGGAGAATCCCGAGGTGTCCCTCGCACCTAGGAAGGATTCCTGACGTCGCTGAACAAACACGAGTCTGGAAGGGCCCTCCACGTCGTAACTCGAGAATATACCCCAGGTTCCGGCCGCAACTCGAGAAAAACCATGAGACTTCCCCCTCCCCGCGAGATGAGGCCCGATTCCCCTGCACTGAGTGCAGACCAATTCCGTGTTCCACATCAAACGTGAAAGGAGCCTTGATTTCCTTAATGGCACTCCAGAGAAAACCCAAGATCACTGTCTCAAGTCTAGAGGGATCCTGAGGTCACTGTAGCAACACGAAAGGGCTCCGTGGACCCCAAATAAACTCGAGATGAGAGCGTAGTCCTTGGCTTCGACTCAAGAGGAATACCAACTTTCCACAAGCACCTCAAGAGGAGGCTTGTCTCAGCTACAGGTATGTCAGAGGGACCCTGAGTTTGTGGCCTCAAGTGGAATCGACACAGAGATGCTCTGACTCGAAGTAAGGCCGGATATCCCTGCAGTGAATTGAATGCAGGCTCGTCTTGCATCTCCCAAGAAAAAGGGTTGTCTGAATCCCCTATGGAGACCACAGAGAAAGACCTAGTCCTCCGCCTCAACGCGACCGGAGGTCTCACATCCTTTGAAAACTCCAGAGGTCCGCGGAGATCAATACTTCCGAAGGAGACGATGCCTGACTCCTCTTGAATATGGATAGGAGTCCCAGGATCCCAGTGGCACGTGGAAAGGGACCCTGGGTCTCCCGCCTCACGTGGAAACGCGTCCCAATTGCCATGCCAAGACTCGAGGAGAATCCCGAGGTGTCCCTCGCACCTAGGCAGGAGTCCTGATGTCCCTGAACAAACACGTGTCTAGAAGGGCCCTCCCCGTCGTTACTCGAGAATATACCCCAGGTTCCGGGCGCAACTCGAGAAAAACCATGAGATTTCCCCCTCGCCGTGAGTTGAGGACCGATTCCCCTGCACTGCATGCAGAGCAATTCCGTGTTCCACATCAAACGTGAAAGGAGCCTTGATTTCGTTGATGGCACTCCAGAGAAAACCCAAGATCACTGTCTCAAGTCTAGAGGGATCCTGAGGTCACTGGAGCAACACGAAAGGGCTCCGTGGACCCCAAATCAACTCGAGATGAGAGATTAGTCCCTGGCTTCAACTCAAGAGGAATACGAACTTTCCACAAGCCCCTCAAGAGGAGGCTTCTCTCAGCTACAGGTATGTGAGAGGGACCCTGAGTTTGTGGCCTCAAGTGGAATGGACACCGAGATGCTCTGACTCAAAGTAAGGCCGGTTATTCCTGCAGTGAATTGAATGCAGGCTCATCTTGCATCTCCCAAGACGAAAGGATGTCTGAATCCCCTGTGCAGAACACAGAGAAAGACCTAGTCCTCCGCCTCAACGCGACCGGAGGCCTCACATCCTTTGAAAACTCGAGAGGTCCGCGGAGATCAATGCTTCCAAAGGAGACGATGCCTGACTCCTCTTGAAAATGGATAGGAGTCCCAGGATCACTGTGGCACGTGGAAAGGGACCCTGGGTCTCCCGCCTCACGTGGAGACGCGTCCCAATTGCCATGCCAAGACTCGAGGAGAACCCCGAGGTGTCCCTCGCACCTAGGCAGGAGTCCTGACGTCGCTGAACAAACCCGTGTCTGGAAGGGCCCTCCCCGTCGTAAATCGAGAATATAACCCAGGTTCCGGCCGCAACTCGAAAAAAACCATGAGACTTCCCCCTCCCCGCGAGATGAGGCCCGATTCCCCTGCACTGAGTGAAGACCAATTCCGTGTTCCACATCAAACGTGAAAGGAGCCTTGATTTCCTTAATGGCACTCCAGAGAATACCCAAGATTACTGTCTCAAGTCTAGAGGGATCCTGAGGTCACTGTAGCAACACGAAAGGGCTCCGTGGACCCCAAATCAACTCGAGATGAGAGCTTAGTCCCTGGCTTCGACTCAAGAGGAATACCAACTTTCCACAAGCACCTCAAGAGGAGGCTTCTCTCAGCTACAGGTATGTGAGAGGGACCCTGAGTTTGTGGCCTCAAGTGGAATGGACACCGAGATGCTCTGACTCGAAGTAAGTCCGGATATCCCTGCATTGAATTGAATGCAGGCTAGTCTTCCATCTCCCAAGACGAAGGGATGTCTGAATCCCCTGTGGAGACTAAAGAGAAAGACCTGGTCCTCCGCCTCAACGCGAACGGAGGCCTCACATCCTTTGAAAACTCGAGAGGTCCGTGGAGATCAATGCTTCCAAAGGAGACGATGGCTGACTCCTCTTGAAAATGGATCGGAGTTCCAGAATCCCTATGGCACGTGGAAAGGGACCCTGTATCTCCCGCCTCAGGTGGAGACGAGTCCCAATTGCCATGCCAAGACTCGAGGAGAAAACCGAGTTGTCCCTCGCACCTAGGCAGGAGTCCTGACGTCGCTGAACAAACATGTGTCTGGGAGGGCCCTCCCCGTCGTAACTCGAGAATATACCCCAGGTTCCGGCCGCAACTCGAGAAAAACCATGAGACTTACCCATCCCCGCGAAATGAGGCCCGATTCGCCTGCACTGTGTGCAGACCAATTCCGTGTTCCACATCAAACGTGAAAGGAGCCTTGATTTCCTTAATTGCACTCCAGAGAAAACCCAAGATCACTGTTTCAAGTCTAGAGGGATCCTGAGGTCACTGTAGCAACACGAAAGGGCTCCGTGGACCCCAAATCAACTCGAGATGAGAGCTTAGTCCCTGGCTTCGACTCAAGAGGAATACCAACTTTCCACAAGCACCTCAAGAGGAGGCTTCTCTCAGCTACAGGTATGTGAAAGAGACCCTGACTTAGTGGCCTCAAGTGGAATGGACACCGAGATGCTCTGACTCGAAGTAAGGCCGGATATCCCTGCAGTGAATTGAATGCAGGCTCGTCTTGCATCTCCGAAGACGAAGGGATGTCTGAATCCCCTGTGGAGACCACAGAGAAAGACCTAGTCCTCCGCATCAACGTGACCGGAGGTCTCACATCCTTTTAAAACTCGAGAGGTCCGCGGAGATCAATGCTTCCAAAGGAGACGATGCCTGACTCCTCTTGAAAATGGATAGGAGTCCCAGGATCACTGTGGCACGTGGAAAGGGACCCTGGGGCTCCCGCCTCACGTGGAGACGCGTCCCAATTGCCATGCCAAGACTCGAGGAGAATCCCGAGGTGTCCCTCGCACCTAGGCAGGAGTCCTGACGTCGCTGAACAAACACGTGTCTGGAAGGGGCCTCTCCGTCGTAACTCGAGAATATACCCCAGGTTCCGGCCGCAACTCGAGAAAAACCATGAGACTTCCCCCTCCCCGCGAGATGAGGCCCGATTCCCCTGCACTGAGTGCAGACCAATTAACGTGAAAGGAGCCTTGATTTCCTTAATGGCAATCCAGAGAAAACCCAAGATTACTGTCTCAAGTCTAGAGGGATCCTGAGGTCACTGTAGCAACACGAAAGGGCTCCGTGGACCCCAAATCAACTCGAGATGAGAGCTTAGTCCCTGGCTTCGACTCAAGAGGAATACCAACTTTCCACAAGCACCTCAAGAGGAGGCTTCTCTCAGCTACAGGTATGTCAGAGGGACCCTGAGTTTGTGGCCTCAAGTGGAATGGACACCGAGATGCTCTGACTCGAAGTAAGGCCGGATATCCCTGCAGTGAATTGAATGCAGGCTCGTCTTGCATCTCCCAAGATGAAGGGATGCCTGAATCCCCTGTGTAGACCACAGAGAAAGAACTAGTCCTCCACCTCAACGCGACCGGAGGCCTCACATCCTTTGAAAACTCGAGAGGTCCGCGAAGATCAATGCTTCCAAAGGAGACGATACCTGACTCCTCTTGAAAATGGATGGGAGTCCCAGGATCCCTGTGGCACGTGGAAAGGGACCCTGGGTCTCCCGCCTCACGTGGAGACGCGTCCCAATTGCCATGCCAAGACTCGAGGAGAATCCCGAGGTGTCCCTCGCACCTAGGCAGGATTCCTGACGTCGCTGAACAAACACGTGTCTGGAAGGGGCCTCTCCGTCGTAACTCGAGAATATACCCCAGGTTCCGGCCGCAACTCGAGAAAAACCATGAGACTTCCCCCTCGCCGCTGGATGAGACCCGATTCCCCTGCAATGCGTGCAGAGCAATTCCGTGTTCCACAGCAAACGTGAAAGAAGCCTTGATTTCCTTGATGGCACTCCAGAGAAAACCAAAGATCACTGTCTCAAGTCTAGAGGGATCCTGAGGTCACTGGAGCAACACGAAAGGGCTCCGTGGACCCCAAATCAACTCGAGATGAGAGCTTAGTCCCTGGCTTCAACTCAAGAGGAATACGAACTTTCCACAAGCCCCTCAGGAGGAGGCTTGTCTCAGCTACAGGTATGTGAGAGGGACCCTGAGTTTGTGGCCTCAAGTGGAATGGACACCGAGATGCTCTGACTCGAAGTAAGGCCGGATATCGCTGCAGTGAATTGAATGCAGGCTCATCTTGCATCTCCCAAGACGAAGGGATGTCTGAATCCCCTGTGCAGAACACAGAGAAAGACCTAGTCCTCCGCCTCAACGCGACCGGTTGCCTCACATCCTTTGAAAACTGGAGAGGTCCGCGGAGATCAATACTTCCGAAGGTGACGATCCCTGACTCCTCTTGCAAATGGATAGGAGTCCCAGGATCCCTGTGGCACGTGGAAAGGGACCCTGGTTCTCCCGCCTCACGAGGAGATGCGTTCAAATTGCCATGCCAAGACTCGAGGAGAATCCCGAGGTGTCCCGCGCACCTAGGCAAGAGTCCTCAGGTCGCTGAACAAACCCGTGTCTTGAAGGGCCCTCCCCGTCGTAACTCGAGAATATACCCCAGGTTCCGGCCGCAACTCGAGAAAAACCATGAGACTTCCCCCTCCCCGCGAGAAGAGGCCCGATTCCCCTGCACTGAGTGCAGACCAATTGCGTGCTCCACATCAAATGTGAAAGGAGCCTTGATTTCCTTAATGGCACTCCAGAGAAAACCCAAGATCACTGTCTCAAGTCTAGAGGGATCCTTAGGTCACTGGAGCAACACGAAAGGGCTCCGTGGACCCCAAATCAACTCGAGATGAGAGCTTAGTCCCTGGCTTCAAATCGAGAGGAATACCAACTTTCCACAAGCACCTCAAGAGGAGGCTTCTCTCAGCTAATGGTATGTGAGAGGGACCCTGAGTTTGTTGCCTCAAGTGGAATGGACACCGAGATTCTCTGACTCAAAGTAAGGCCAGATATCCCTGCAGTGAATTGAATGCAGGCTCGTCTTGCATCTCCCAAGACGAAGGGATGTCTGAATCCCCCGTGGAGACCACAGAGAAAGACCTAGTCCTCCGCCTCATCGCGACCGGAGGCCTCACATCCTTTGAAAACTCGAGAGGTCCGCGGAGATCAATGCTTCCAAAGGAGACGACGCCTGACGCCTCTTGAAAATGGATAGGAGTCCCAGGATCCCTGTGGTACGTGGAAAGGGACCCTGGGTCTCCCGCCTCACGTGGAGACTCGTCCCAATTGGCATGGCAAGACTCGAGGAGAATCCCGAGGTGTCCCTCGCACCTAGGCACGAGTCCTGACGTCGCTGAACAAACACGTGTCTGGAAGGGCCCTCCCCGTCGTAACTCGAGAATATACCCCAGGTTCCGGCCGCAACTCGAGAAAAACCATGAGACTTCCCCCTCCCCGCGAGATGAGTCCCGATTCGCCTGGGCTGCATGCAGAGGAATTCCGTGTTCCACATCAAACGTGATAGGAGCCTTGATTTCCTTGATGGCACTCCAGAGAAAACCCAAGATCACTGTCTCAAGTCTAGAGGGATCCTGAGGTCACTGGAGCAACACGAAAGGGCTCCGTGGACCCCAAATCAACTCGAGATGAGAGCTTAGTCCCTGGCTTCGACTCAAGAGGAATACCAACTTTCCAGAAGCACCTCAAGAGGAGGCTTCTCTCAGCTACAGGTATGTGAGAGGGACCCTGAGTTTGTGGCCTCAAGTGGAATGGACACCGAGATGCTCTGACTCGAAGTAAGGCCGGATATCCCTGCAGTGAATTGAATGCAGGCTCGTCTTGCATCTCCCAAGACGAAGGGTTGTCTGAATCCCCTGTGGAGACCACAGAGAAAGACCTAGTTCTCCGCCTCATCGAGACCAGAGGCCTCACATCCTTTGAAAACTCGAGAGGTCGGCAGAGATCAATGCTTCCAAAGGAGAAGATGCCTGACTCTTCTTGAAAAAGGATAGGAGTCCCAGGATCCCTGTGGCATGTGGAAAGGGACCCTGGGTCTCCCGCCTCACTTGGAGACGAGTCCCAATTGCATGCCAAGACTCCAGGTGAATCCCGAAGTTTCCCTCGCACCTAGGCATAAGTCCTGACGTCGCTGAACAAACACGTGTCTGGAAGGGGCCTCCCCGTCGTAACTCGAGAATATACCCCAGGTTCCGGCTACAACTCGAGAAAAACCATGAGACTTCCCCCTCGCCGCTGGATGAGGCCCGATTCCCCTGCACTGAGTGCAGACCAATTGCGTGCTCCACATCAAATGTGAAAGGAGCCTTGATTTCCTTAACGGCACTCCAGAGAAAACCCAAGATCACTGTCTCAAGTCTAGAGGGATCCTGAGGTCACTGGAGCAACACGAAAGGGCTCTGTGGACCCCAAATCAACTCGAGATGTGAGCTTAGTCCCTGGCTTCCACTCAAGAGGAATACCAACTTTCCACAAACACCTCAAGAGGAGGCTTCTCTCAGCTACAGGTAAGTGAGAGGGACCCTGAGTTTGTGGCCTCAAGTGGAATGGACACCGAGATGCTCTGACTCGAAGTAAGGCCGGATATCCCTGCAGTTTATTGAATGCAGGCTCGTCTTGCATCTCCCAAGACGAAGGGATGTCTGAATCCTCTGTGGAGACCACAGAGAAAGACCGAGTTCTCCGCCTCATCGCGACCGGAGGCCTCACATGCTTTGAAAACTCGAGCGGTCCGTGGAGATCAATGCTTCCAAAGGAGATGATGCCTGAGTCTTCTTGAAAAGGATAGGAGTCCCAGGATCCCTGTGGCACGTGGAAAGGGACCCTGGGTCTCCCGCCTCACGTGGAGACGCATCCCCTTTGCCATGCCAAGACTCGAGGAGAATCCCGAGGCGTCCCTCGCACCTAGGCAGGAGTCCTGACGTCGCTGAACAAACACATGTCTGGAAGGGCCCTCCCCGTCCTAACTCGAGAATATACCCCAGGTTCTGGCCGCAACTCGAGAAAAACCATGAGACTTCCCCCTCGCCGCGAGATGAGGCCCGATTCCCCTGAACTGCGTGCAGAGCAATTCCGAGTTCCACATCAAACGTGAAAGGAGCCTTGATTTCCTTGATGGCATTCCAGAGAAAACCCAAGATCACTATCTCAAGTCTAGAGGGATCCTGAGGTCACTGGAGCAACACGAAAGTTCTCCGTGGACCCCAAATAAACTCGAGATAAGAGATTAGTCCCTGGATTCGACTCAAGAGGAATACCAACTTTCCACAAGCACCTCAAGAGGGGGCTTCTCTCAGCTACAGGTATGTGAGAGGGACCCTGAGTTTGTGGCCTCAAGTGGAATGGACACCGAGATGCTCTGACTCGAAGTAAGGCCGGATATCCCTGCAGTGAATTGAATGCAGGCTCCTCTTGCATCTCCCAAGATGAAGGGATGTCTGAATCCACTGTGGAGACCACAGAGAAAGACATAGTCCTCCGCCTCATCGCGACCGGAGGCCTCACATCCTTTGAAAACTCGAGAGGTCCGCGGAGATCAATGCTTCCAAAGGAGACGATGCCTGACTCCTCTTGAAAATGGATAGGAGTCCCAGGATCCCTGTGGCACGTGGAAAGGGACCCTCGGTCTCCCGCCTCACGTGGATACGCGTCCCAATTGCCATGCCAAGACTCGAGGAGAACCCCGAGGTGTCCCTCGCACCTAGGCAGGAGTCCTGACGTCGCTGAACAAACACGTGTCTGGAAGGGCCCTCCCCGTCGTAACTCGAGAATATACCCCAGGTTCCGGCCGCAACTCGAGAAAATCCATGAGACTACCCCCTCGCCGCTGGATGAGGCCCGATTCCCCTGGACTGCGTGCAGAGCAATTCCGTGTTCCACAGCAAACGTGAAAGGAGCCTTGATTTCCTTGATGGCACTCCAGAGAAAACCCAAGATCACTGTCTCAAGTCTAGAGGGATCCTGAGGTCACTGGAACCACACGAAAGGGCTCCGTGGACCCCAAATCAACTCGAGATGAGAGCTTAGTCCCTGGCTTTGACTCAAGAGGAATACCAACTTTCCACAAGCACCTCAAGAGGAGGCTTCTCTCAGCTACAGGTATGTGAGAGGGACCCTGAGTTTGTGGCCTCAAGTGGAATGGACACCGAGATGCTCTGACTCGAAGTAAGGCCGGATATCCCTGCAGCGAATTGAATGCAGGCCTGTCTTGCATCTCCCAAGACGAAGGGATGTCTGAATCCCCTGTGGAGACCACAGAGAAAGACCTAGTCCTCTGCCTCATCGCGACCGGAGGCCTCACATCCTTTGAAAACTCGAGAGGTCTGCGGAGATCAATGCTTCCAAAGGAGACGATGCCTGACTCCTCTTGAAAATGGATAGGAGTCCCAGGATCCCTGTGTCTCGTGGAAAGGAACCCTGGGTCTCCCGCCTTACGTGGAGACGCGTCCAAATTGCCATGCCAAGACTCGAGGAGAATCCTGAGGTGTCCCTCGCACCTAGGCCGGAGTCCTCACGTCGCTGAACAAACCTGTGTCTGGAAGTGCCCTTTCCGTCGTAACTCGAGAATATACCCCAGGTTCCGGCCGCAACTCTAGAAAAACCATGAGACTTCCCCCTCCCCAGGAGAAGAGGCCCGATTCCCCTGCACTGCATGCAGACCAATTCCGTGTTCCACATCAAACGTGAAAGGAGCCTTGATTTCCTTCATGGCACTCCAGAGAAACCCAAGATCACTGTCTCAAGACTAGAGGGATCCTGAGGTCACTGTAGCAACACGAAAGGGCTCCGTGGACCCCAAATCAACTTGAGATGAGAGCTTAGTCCCTGGCTTCGACTCAAGAGGAATACCAACTTTCCACAAGCACCTAAGGAGGAGGCTTCTCTCAGCTAATGGTATGTGAGAGGGACCCTGAGTTTGTCGCCTCAAGGGGAATGGACACCGAGATGCTGTGACTCGAAGTAAGGCGAGATATCCCTGCAGTGATTTGAGTACAGGCTCGTCTTGCATCTCCCAAGACGAAGGGATGTCTGAATCCCCTGTGCAGAACACAGAGAAAGACCTAGTCCTCCGCCTCATCGCGACCGGAGGCCTCACATCCTTTGAAAACTCGAGAGGTCTGCGGAGATCAATGCTTCCAAAGGAGACGATGCCTGACGCCTCTTGAAAATGGATAGGAGTCCCAGGATCCCTGTGGCACGTGGAAAGGGACCCTGGGACTCCCGCCTCACGTGGAGACACGTCCCAATTTCCATGCCAAGACTTGAGGAGAATCCCGAGGTGTCCCTCGCACCTAGGCAGGAGTCCTGACGTCGCTGAAGAAACACGTGTCTGGAAGGGCCCTCCCCGTCGTAACTCGAGAATATACCCCAGGTTCCGGCCCCAACTCGAGAAAAACCATGAGACTTGCCCCTCGCCGCGAGATGAGGCCCGATTCCCCTGCAATGCGTGCAGAGCAATTTCGTGTTCCACATCAAACGTGAAAGGAGCCTTGATTTCCTTGATGGCACTCCAGAGAAAACCCAAGATCACTGTCTCAAGTCTAGAGGGATCCTGAGGTCACTGGAGCAACACGAAAGGGCTCCGTGGACCCCAAATCAACTCGAGATGAGAGCTTAGTCCCTGGCTTCTACTCAAGAGGAATACCAACTTTCCACAAGCACCTCAAGAGGAGGCTTCTCTCAGCTACATGTATGTGAGAGGGACCCTGAGTTTGTGGCCTCAAGTGGAATGGACACAGAGATGCTCTGACTCGAAGTAAGGCCGGATATCCCTGCAGTGAAGTGAATGCAGGCTCGTCTTGCATCTCCCAAGACGAAGGGATGTCTGAATCCCCTGTGGAGACGACAGAGAAAGACCTAGTCCTCCACCTCATCGAGACGGGAGGCATCACATCCTTTGAAAACTCGATAGGTCTGCGGAGATCAATGCTTCCAAAGGAGATGATGCCTGACTCTTCTTGAAAAGGATAGGAGTCCCAGGATCCCTGTGGCATGTGGAAAGGGACCCTGGGTCTCCCGCCTCACGTGGAGACGCATCCCCTTTGCCATGCCAAGACTCGAGGAGAATCCCGAGGTGTCCCTCGCACCTAGGCAGGAGTCCTGACGTCGCTGAACAAACACATGTCTGGAAGGGCCCTCCCCGTCCTAACTCGAGAATATACCCCAGGTTCTGGCCGCAACTCGAGAAAAACCATGAGACTTCCCCCTCGCCGCGAGATGAGGCCCGATTCCCCTGAACTGCGTGCAGAGCAATTCCGAGTTCCACATCAAACGTGAAAGGAGCCTTGATTTCCTTGATGGCATTCCAGAGAAAACCCAAGATCACTGTCTCAAGTCTAGAGGGATCCTGAGGTCACTGGAGCAACACGAAAGTTCTCCGTGGACCCCAAATAAACTCGAGATAAGAGATTAGTCCCTGGCTTCGACTCAAGAGGAATACCAAATTTCCACAAGCACCTCAAGAGGAGGCTTCTCTCAGCTACAGGTATGTGAGAGGGACCCTGAGTTTGTGGCCTCAAGTGGAATGGACACAGAGATGCTCTGACTCGAAGTAAGGCCGGATATCCCTGCAGTGAATTGAATGCAGGCTCGTCTTGCATCTCCCAAGATGAAGGGATGTCTGAATCCGCTGTGGAGACCACAGAGAAAGACATAGTCCTCCGCCTCATCGCGACCGGAGGCCTCACATCCTTTGAAAACTCGAGAGGTCCGCGGAGATCAATGCTTCGAAAGGAGACGATGCCTGACTCCTCTTGAAAATGGATAGGAGTCCCAGGATCCCTGTGGCACGTGGAAAGGAACCCTGGGTCTCCCGCCTCACGTGGATACGCGTCCCAATTGCCATGCCAAGACTCGAGGAGAACCCTGAGGTGTCCCTCGCACCTAGGCAGGAGTCCTGACGTCGCTGAACAAACACGTGTCTGGAAGGGCCCTCCCCGTCGTAACTCGAGAATATACCCCAGGTTCCGGCCGCAACTCGAGAAAAACCATGAGACTACCCCCTCGCCGCTGGATGAGGCCCGATTCCCCTGGACTGCGTGCAGAGCAATTCCGTGTTCCACATCAAACGTGAAAGGAGCCTTGATTTCCTTGATGGCACTCCAGAGAAAACCCAAGATCACTGTCTCAAGTCTAGAGGGATCCTGAGGTCACTGGAACCACACGAAAGGGCTCCGTGGACCCCAAATCAACTCGAGATGAGAGCTTAGTCCCTGGCTTTGACTCAAGAGGAATACCAACTTTCCACGAGCACCTCAAGAGGAGGCTTCTCTCAGCTACAGGTATGTGAGAGGGACCCTGAGTTTGTGGCCTCAAGTGGAATGGACACCGAGATGCTCTGACTCGAAGTAAGGCCGGATATCCCTGCAGCGAATTGAATGCAGGCCTGTCTTGCATCTCCCAAGACGAAGGGATGTCTGAATCCCCTGTGGAGACCACAGAGAAAGACCTAGTCCTCTGCCTCATCGCGACCGGAGGCCTCACATCCTTTGAAAACTCGAGAGGTCTGCGGAGATCAATGCTTCCAAAGGAGACGATGCCTGACTCCTCTTGAAAATGGATAGGAGTCCCAGGATCCCTGTGTCTCGTGGAAAGGAACCCTGGGTCTCCCGCCTCACGTGGAGACGCGTCCAAATTGCCATGCCAAGACTCGAGGAGAATCCTGAGGTGTCCCTCGCACCTAGGCAGGAGTCCTCACGTCGCTGAACAAACCTGTGTCTGGAAGTGCCCTTTCCGTCGTAACTCGAGAATATACCCCAGGTTCCGGCCGCAACTCGAGAAAAACCATGAGACTTCCCCCTCCCCAGGAGAAGAGGCCCGATTCCCCTGCACTGCATGCAGACCAATTCCGTGTTCCACATCAAACGTGAAAGGAGCCTTGATTTCCTTCATGGCACTCCAGAGAAACCCAAGATCACTGTCTCAAGACTAGTGGGATCCTGAGGTCACTGGAGCAACACGAAAGGGCTCCGTGGACCCCAAATCAACTTGAGATGAGAGCTTAGTCCCTGGCTTCGACTCAAGAGGAATACCAACTTTCCACAAGCACCTAAGGAGGAGGCTTCTCTCAGCTAATGGTATGTGAGAGGGACCCTGAGTTTGTCGCCTCAAGGGGAATGGACACCGAGATGCTGTGACTCGAAGTAAGGCGAGATATCCCTGCAGTGATTTGAGTACAGGCTCGTCTTGCATCTCCCAAGACGAAGGGATGTCTGAATCCCCTGTGCAGAACACAGAGAAAGACCTAGTCCTCCGCCTCATCGCGACCGGAGGCCTCACATCCTTTGAAAACTCGAGAGGTCTGCGGAGATCAATGCTTCCAAAGGAGACGATGCCTGACGCCTCTTGAAAATGGATAGGAGTCCCAGGATCCCTGTGGCACGTGGAAAGGGACCCTGGGTCTCCCGCCTCACGTGGAGACACGTCCCAATTTCCATGCCAAGACTTGAGGAGAATCCCGAGGTGTCCCTCGCACCTAGGCAGGAGTCCTGACGTCGCTGAAGAAACACGTGTCTGGAAGGGCCCTCCCCGTCGTAACTCGAGAATATACCCCAGGTTCCGGCCCCAACTCGAGAAAAACCATGAGACTTGCCCCTCGCCGCGAGATGAGGCCCGATTCCCCTGCACTGCGTGCAGAGCAATTTCGTGTTCCACATCAAACGTGAAAGGAGCCTTGATTTCCTTGATGGCACTCCAGAGAAAACCCAAGGTCACTGTCTCAAGTCTAGAGGGATCCTGAGGTCACTGGAGCAACAAGAAAGGGCTCCGTGGACCCCAAATCAACTCGAGATGAGAGATTAGTCCCTGGCTTCAACTCAAGAGGAATACGAACTTTCCACAAGCACCTCAAGAGGAGGCTTCTCTCAGCTACAGGTATGTGAGAGGGACCCTAAGTTTGTGGCCTCAAGTGGAATGGACACCGAGATGCTGTGACTCGAAGTAAGGCCAGATATCCCTGCAGTGATGTGAATACAGGCTCGTCTTGCATCTCCCAAGACGAAGGGATGTCTGAATCCCCTGTGGAGACCACAGAGAAAGACGTAGTTCTCCGCCTCATCGCGACCGGAGGCCTCACATCCTTTGAAAACTCGAGAGGTCCGCGGAGATCAATGCTTCCAAAGGAGACGATGCCTGACTCCTCTTGAAAATGGATAGGAGTCCTAGGATCCCTGTGGCACGTGGAAAGGGACGCTGGGACTCCCGCCTCACGTGGAGACGCGTCCCAATTGCCATGCCAAGACTCGAGGAGAATCCCGAGGTGTCCCTCGCACCTAGGCAGGAGTCCTGACGTCGCTGAACAAACACGTGTCTGGAAGGGCCCTCTCCGTCGTAACTCGAGAATATGCCCCAGGTTCCAGCGGCAACTCGAGAAAAACCATGAGACTTCCCACTCACAGCGAGATGAGGCCCGATTCCCCTGCACTGCGTGCAGAGCAATTCCGTGTTCCACATCAAACATGAAAGGAGACTTGATTTCCTTGATGGCACTCCAGAGAAAACCCAAGATCACTGTCTCAAGTCTAGAGGGATCCTGAGGTCACTGGAGCAACACGAAAGGGCTCCGTGGACCCCAAATCAACTCGAGATGAGAGCTTAGTCCCTGGCTTCGACTCAAGAGGAATACCAACTTTCCACAAGCACATCAAGAGGAGGCTTCTCTCAGCTACATGTATGTGAGAGGGACCCTGAGTTTGTGGCCTCAAGTAGAATGGACTCCGAGATGCTCTGACTCAAAGTAAGGCCGGATATCCCTGCAGTGAATTGAATGGAGGCTCGTCTTGCATCTCCCAAGACGAAGGGATGTCTGAATCCCCTGTGGAGACCACAGAGAAAGACCTAGATCTCCCCCTCATCGCGACCGGAGGCCTCACATCCTTTGAAAACTCGAGAGGTCCGCGGAGATCAATGCTTCCAAAGGAGACGATGCCTGACTCCTCTTGGAAATGGATAGGAGTCCCAGGATCCCTGTGGCACGTCGAAAGGGACCCTGGGTCTCCCCCCTCACGTGGAGACGCGTCCCAATTTCCATGATAAGTCTCGAGGAGAATCCCGAGGTGTCCCTCGCACCTAGGCAGGAGTCCTGACGTCGCTGAACAAACACGTGTCTGGAAGGGCCCTCCCCGTCGTAGCTCGAGAATATACCCCAGGTTCCGTCCGCAACTCGAGAAAAACCATGAGACTTCCCCCTCGTTGCGAGATGAGGCCCGATTCCCCTGCACTGCGTGCAGAGCAATTCCGTGTTCCACATCAAACGTGAAAGGAGCCTTGATTTCCTTGATGGCACTCCAGAGAAAACCCAAGATCACTGTCTCAAGTCTAGAGGGATCCTGAGGTCACTGGAGCAACACGAAAGGGCTCCGTGGACCCCAAATCAACTCGAGATGAGAGCTTAGTCCCTGGCTTCGACTCAAGAGGAATACCAAGTTTCCACAAGCACCTCAAGAGGAGGCTTCTCTCAGCCACATGTATGTGAGAGGTACCCTGAGTTTGCGGCCTCAAGTGGAATGGACACCGAGATGCTCTGACTCGAAATAAGCCCGGATATCCCAGCAGTGAGATGAATGCAAGCTCGTCTTGCATCTCCGATTACGAAGGGATGTCTGAATCCCATGTGGAGACCACAGAGAAAGACCTAGTTCTCCGCCTCATCGCGACCGGAGGCCTCACATCCTTTGAAAACTCGAGAGGTCCGCGGAGATCAATGATTCCAAAGGAGATGATGCCTGACTCTTCTTGAAAATGGATAGGAGTCCCAGGATCTCTGTGCCACGTGGAAAGGGACTCTGGGGCTCCCGCCTCACCTGGAGACACGTCGCAATTGCAATGCCAAGACTCGAGGAGAATCCCGAGGTGTCCCTCGCACCTAGGCAGGAGTCCTGACGTCGCTGAACAAACACGTGTCTGGAAGGGCCCTCCCCGTAGTAACTTGTGAATGTACCCCATGTTCCGGCCGCAACTCGAGAAAAACCATGAGACTTCCCCCTCGCCTTGAGATGAGGCCCGATTCCCCTGCACTGCGTGCAGAGCAATTCCGTGTTCCACATCAAACGTGAAAGGAGCCTTGATTTCCTTGATGGCACTCCAGAGAAAACCCAAGATCACTGTCTCAAGTCTAGAGGGATCCTGAGGTCACTGGAGCAACACGAAAGGGCTCCGTGGACCCCAAATCAACTCGAGATGAGAGCTTAGTCCCTGGCTTCGACTCAAGAGGAATACCAACTTTCCACAAGCACCTCAAGAGGAGGCTTCTCTCAGCTACAGGTATGTCAGAGGGACCCTGAGTTTGTGGCCTCAAGTGGAATGGACACCGAGATGCTCTGACTCGAAGTAAGGCCGGATATCCCTGCAGTGAATTGAATGCAGGCTCGTCTTGCATCTCCCAAGACGAAGGGTTGTCTGAATCCCCTGTGGAGCCCACAGAGAAAAACCTAGTCCTCCTCCTCAACGCGACCGGAGGCCTCACATCCTTTGAAAACTCGAGAGGTCCGCGGAGATCAATACTTCCGAAGGAGACGATGCCTGACTCCTCTTGAAAATGGATAGGAGTCCCAGGTTCCCTGTGGCACATGGAAAGGGACGCTGGGTCTCCCGCCACACGTGGAGTCTCGTCCCAATTGCCATGCCAAGACTCGAAGAAAATCCCGAGGTGTCCCTCGCACCTAGGCAGGAGTCCTGACGTCGCTGAACAAACACGTCTCTGGAAGAGCCCTCCCCGTCGTAACTCGAGAATATAAATCAGGTTCCGGGCGCAACTCGAGAAAAAATATGAGACTTCCCCCTCGCCGCGAGATGAGTCCCGATTCCCCTGCACTGCGTGCAGAGCAATTCTGTGTTCCACATCAAACGTGAAAGGAGCCTTGATTTCCTTGATGGCACTCCAGAGAAGACCCAAGATCACTGTGTCAAGTCTAGAGGGATCCTGAGGTCACTGGAGCAACACGAAAGGGCTCCATGGACCCCAAATCAACTCGAGATGAGAGCTTAGTCCCTGGCTTCGACTCAAGAGGAATACCAACTTTCCACAAGCACCTCAAGAGGAGGCTTCTCTCAGCTACAGGTATGTGAGAGGGACCCTGAGTATGTGGCCTCAAGTGGAATGGACACCGAGATGCTCTGACTCGAAATAAGGCCGGATATCCCTGCAGTGAATTGAATGCAGGCTCGTCTTGCATCTCCCAAGACGAAGGGATGTCTGAATCCCCTGTGGAGACCACCGAGGAAGACCTAGTTCTCCGCATCATCGCGACCGGAGGCCTCACATCCTTTGAAAACTCGAGAGGACCGCGGAGATCAATGCTTCCAAAGGAGACGATGCTTCACTCCTCTTGAAAATGGATAGGAGTCCCAGGAACCCTGTGGCACGTGGAAAGGGACCCTGGGTCTCCCGCCTCACATGGAGACGCGTCCCAATTGCCATGCCAATACTCGAGGAGAATCCCGAGGTGTCCCTCGCACCTAGGCAGGAGTCCTGACGTCGCTGAACAAACACTTGTCTGGAAGGGCCCTCCCCGTCGTAACTCGAGAATATAAATCAGGTTCCGGCAGCAACTCGAGAAAAAATATGAGACTTCCCCCTTGCCGCGAGATGAGGCCCGATTCCCCTGCACTGCATGCAGAGCAATTCCGTGTTCCACATCAAACGTGAAAGGAGCCTTGATTTACTTGATGGCACTCCAGAGAAAACCCAAGATCACTGTCTCAAGTCTAGAGGGATCCTGAGGTCACTGGAGCAACACGAAAGGGCTCCGTGGACCCCAAATCAACTCGAGATGAGAGCTTAGTCCCTGGCTTCGACTCAAGAGGAATACCAACTTTCCACAAGCACCTCAAGAGGAGGCTTCTCTCAGCTACAGGTATGTGAGAGGGACCCTGAGTTTGTGGCCTCAAGTGGAATGGACACCGAGATGCTCTGACTCGAAGTAAGGCCGGATATCCCTGCAGTGAATTGAATGCAGGCTCGTCTTGCATCTCCCAAAACGAAGGGATGTCTGAATCACCTGTGGAGACCACAGGGAAAGACCTAGTTCTCCGCCTCATCGCGAGCGGAGGCCTCACATCCTTTGAAAACTCGAGAGGTCCGCGGAGATCAATGCTTCCAAAGGAGACGATGCCTGACTCCTCTTGAAAATGGATAGGAGTCCCAGGATCCCTGTGGCACGTGGAAAGGGTCCCTTGGTCTCCCGCCTCACGTGGAGACGCATCCCAATTGCCATGCCAAGACTCGAGGAGAATCCCGAGGTGTCCCTGGCACCTAGGCAGGAGTCCTGATGTCGCTAAACAAACACGTGTCTGCAAGGGCACTCCCCGTCGTAACTCGAGAATATACCCCAGGTTCCGGCCGCAACTCGAGAAAAACCAAGAGACTTCCCCCTCGCCGCTTGATGAGGCGCGATTTCCCTGCACTGCGTGCAGAGCAATTCCGTGTTCCACATCAAACGTGAAAGGAGCCTTGATTTCCTTGATGGCACTCCAGAGAAAACCCAAGATCACTGTCTCAAGTCTAGAGGGATCCTGAGGTCACTGGAGCAACACGAAAGGGCTCCGTGGACCCCAAATCAACTCGAGATGAGAGCTTAGTCCCTGGCTTCGACTCAAGAGGAATACCAAGTTTCCACAAGCACCTCAAGAGGAGGCTTCTCTCAGCTACAGGTATGTGAGAGGACCCTGAGTTTGTGGCCTCAAGGGGAATGGACACCGAGATGCTCTGACTCGAAGTAAGGCCGGATATCCCTGCAGTGAATTGAATGCAGGCTCGTCTTGCATCTCCCAAGTCGAAGGGATGTCTGAATCCCCTGTGGAGACCACAGAGAAAGACCTAGTTCTCCGCCTCATCGCGACCGGAGGCCTCACATCCTTTGAAAACTCGAGAGGTCCGCGCAGAACAATGCTTCCAAAGGAGACGATGCCTGACTCCTCTTGAAAATGGATAGGAGTCCCAGGTTCCCTGTGGCACATGGAAAGGGACGCTGGGTCTCCCGCCACACGTGGAGTCTCGTCCCAATTGCCATGCCAAGACTCGAAGAAAATCCCGAGGTGTCCCTCGCACCTAGGCAGGAGTCCTGACGTCGCTGAACAAACACGTGTCTGGAAGAGCCCTCCCCGTCGTAACTCGAGAATATAAATCACGTTCCGGCCGCAACTCGAGAAAAAATATGAGACTTCCCCCTCGCCGCGAGATGAGTCCCGATTCCCCTGCACTGCGTGCAGAGCAATTCTGTGTTCCACATCAAACGTGAAAGGAGCCTTGATTTCCTTGATGGCACTCCAGAGAAAACCCAAGATCACTGTCTCAAGTCGAGAGGGATCCTGAGGTCACTGGAGCAACACGAAAGGGCTCCGTGGACCCCAAATCAACTCGAGATGAGAGCTTAGTCCCTGGCTTCGACTCAAGAGGAATACCAACTTTCCACAAGCACCTCAAGAGGAGGCTTCTCTCAGCTACAGGTATGTCAGAGGAACCCTGAGTTTGTGGCCTCAAGTGGAATGGACACCGAGATGCTCTGACTCGAAGTAAGGCCGGATATCCCTGCAGTGAATTGAATGCAGGCTCGTCTTGCATCTCCCAAGTCGAAGGGATGTCTGAATCCCCTGTGGAGACCACAGAGAAAGACCTAGTTCTCCGCCACATCGCGACCGGAGGCCTCACATCCTTTGAAAACTCGAGAGGTCCGCGCAGAACAATGCTTCCAAAGGAGACGATGCCTGACTCCTCTTGAAAATGGATAGGAGTCCCAGGTTCCCTGTGGCACATGGAAAGGGACGCTGGGTCTCCCGCCACACGTGGAGTCTCGTCCCAATTGCCATGCCAAGACTCGAGGAGAATCCCGAGGTGTCCCTGGCACCTAGGCAGGAGTCCTGATGTCGCTAAACAAACACGTGTCTGCAAGGGCCCTCCCCGTCGTAACTCGAGAATATACCCCAGGTTCCGGCCGCAACTCGAGAAAAACCAAGAGACTTCCCACTCGCCGCTTGATGAGGCGCGATTTCCCTGCACTGCGTGCAGAGCAATTCCGTGTTCCACATCAAACGTGAAAGGAGCCTTGATTTCCTTGATGGCACTCCAGAGAAAACCCAAGATCACTGTCTCAATTCTAGAGGGATCCTAAGGTCACTGGAGCAACACGAAAGGGCTCCGTGGAACCCAAATCAACTCGAGATGAGAGCTTAGTCCCTGGCTTCGACTCAAGAGGAATACCAACTTTCCACAAGCACCTCAAGAGGAGGCTTCTCTCAGCTACAGGTATGTGAGAGGACCCTGAGTTTGTGGCCTCAAGTGGAATGGACACCGAGATGCTCTGACTCGAAGTAAGGCTGGATATCCCTGCAGTGAATTGAATGCAGGCTCGTCTTGCATCTCCCAAGTCGAAGGGATGTCTGAATCCCCTGTGGAGACCACAGAGAAAGAACTAGTTCTCCGCCTCATCGCGACCGGAGGCCTCACATCCTTTGAAAACTCGAGAGGTCCGCGCAGAACAATGCTTCCAAAGGAGACGATGCCTGACTCCTCTTGAAAATGGATAGGAGTCCCAGGTTCCCTGTGGCACATGGAAAGGGACGCTGGGTCTCCCGCCACACGTGGAGTCTCGTCCCAATTGCCATGCCAAGACTCGAAGAAAATCCCGAGGTGTCCCTCGCACCTAGGCAGGAGTCCTGACGTCGTTGAACAAACACGTGTCTGGAAGAGCCCTCCCCGTCGTAACTCGAGAATATAAATCACGTTCCGTCCGCAACTCGAGAAAAAATATGAGACTTCCCCCTCGCCGCGAATGAGTCCCGATTCCCCTGCACTGCGTGCAGAGCAATTCTGTGTTCCACATCAAACGTGAAAGGAGCCTTGATTTCCTTGATGGCACTCCAGAGAAAACCCAAGATCACTGTCTCAAGTCTAGAGGGATCCTGAGGTCACTGGAGCAACAC
This sequence comes from Dama dama, assembly GCF_033118175.1. Lineage (NCBI taxonomy): Eukaryota > Metazoa > Chordata > Mammalia > Artiodactyla > Cervidae > Dama > Dama dama. Next base: position 972,644 of record NC_083700.1, on the reverse strand, counting down.
GAAAGGGCTCCGTAGACCCCATCAACTCGAGATGAGAGCTTAGTCCCTGGCTTAGACTCAAGAGGAATACCAACTTTCCACAAGCACCTCAAGAGGAGGCTTCTCTCAGCTACAGGTATGTGAGAGGACCCTGAGTTTGTGGCCTCAAGTGGAATGGACACCGAGATCCTCTGACTCGAAGTAAGGCCGGATATCCCTGCAGTGAATTGAATGCAGGCTCGTCTTGCATCTCCCAAGGCGAAGGGATGTCTGAATCACCTGTGGAGACCACAGAGAAAGACCTAGTTCTCCGCCTCATCGCGAGCGGAGGCCTCACATCCTTTGAAAACTCGAGAGGTCCGCGGAGATCAATGCTTCCAAAGGAGACGATGCCTGACTCCTCTTGAAAATGGATAGGAGTCCCAGGATCCCTGTGGCACGTGGAAAGGGACACTTGGTCTCCCGCCTCAGGTGGAGACGCGTCCCAATTGCCATGCCAAGACTCGAAGAAAATCCCGAGGTGTCCCTCGCACATAGGCAGGAGTCCTGACGTCGCTGAACAAACACGTGTCTGGAAGGGCCCTCTCCGTCGTAACTCGAGAATATACCCCAGGTTCCGGCCGCAACTCGAGAAAAACCATGAGACTTCCCCCTCGCTGCGAGATGAGGCCCGATTCCCCTTCACTGCGTACAGAGCAATTCCGTGTTCCACATCAAACTTGAAAGGAGCCTTGATTTCCTTGATGGCACTCCAGAGAAAACCCAAGATCACTGTCTCAAGTCTAGAGGGATCCTGAGGTCACTGGAGCAACACGAAAGTGCTCATTGGAACACAAATCAACTCGAGATGAGAGCTTAGTCCCTGGCTTCGACTCAAGAGGAACACTAACTTTCCACAGCACCTCAAGAGGAGGCTTTTCTCAGCTACAGGTATGTGAGAGGGATCCTGAGTTGGTGGACTCAAGTGGAATGGACACCGCGATGCTCTGACTCGAAGTAAGGCCGGATATCCCTGCAGTGAATTGAATGCAGGCTCGTCTTTCATCTCCCAATCCGAAGGGATGTCTGAATCCCCTGTGGAGACCACAGAGAAAGACCTAGTCCTCCGCCTCATCGCGACTGGAGGCCTCACATCCTTTGAAAACTCGAGAGGTCTGCGGAGATGAATGCTTACAAAGGAGACGATGCCTGACTCCTCTTGAAAATGGATAGGAGTCCCAGGATCCCTGTGGCATGTGGAAAGGGACCCTGGGTCTGCCGCCTCACGAGGAGAAGCGTCCCAATTGCCATGCCAAGACTCGAGGAGAAGCCCGAGGTGTCCCTCGCACCTAGGCAGGAGTCCTGACGTCGCTGAACAAACACGTGTCTGGAAGGGCCCGCTCCGTCGTAACTCGAGAATATACCCCAGGTTCCGGCCGCAACTCGAGAAAAACCATAAGACTTCCCCCTCGCCGCGAGATGAGGCCCGATTCCCCTGCAGTGCGTGCAGAGCAATTCCGTGTTCCACTTCAAACGTGAAAGGAGCCTTGATTTCCTTGATGGCACTCCAGAGAAAACCAAAGATCACTGTCTCAAGTCTAGAGGGATCCTGAGGTCACTGGAGCAACATGAAAGGGCTGTGTGGACCCCAAATCAACTCGAGATGAGAGCTTAGTCCCTGGCTTCGACTCAAGAGGAATACCAATTTTCCACAAGCACCTCAAGAGGAGGCTTCTCTCAGCTACAGGTATGTGAGAGGGACCCTGAGTTTATGGCCTCAAGTGGAATGGACACCGAGATGCTCTGACTCGAAATAAGGCCGGTTATCCCTGCAGTGTATTGAATGCAGGCTCGTCTTGCATCTCCCAAGATGAATGGATGTCTGAATCCCCTGTGGAGAACACAGAGAAAGACCTAGTTCTCCGCCTCATCGCGACCGGAGGCCTCACATCCTTTGAAAACTCGAGAGGACTTCGGAGATCAATGCTTCTGAAGGAGACGATGCCTGACTCCTCTTGAAAATGCAATGGAGTACCAGGATCCCTGTGGCACGTGAAAGGGACGCTGGGTCTCCCGCCTCACGTGGAGATGCGTCCCAATTGCCATGCCAAGACTCGAGGAGAATCCCGAGGTGTCCCTCGCCCCTAGGCAGGAGTCCTGACGTCGCTGAACAAACACGTGTCTGGAAGGGCCCTCCCCGTCATAACTCGAGAATATACTCCAGGTTCCGGCCGCAACTCGAGAAAAACCATGAGACTTCCCCCTCGCCGCGAGATGAGGCCTGATTCCCCTGCAGTGCGTGCAGAGCAATTCCGTGTTCCACTTCAAACGTGAAAGGAGCCTTGATTTCCTTGATGGCACTCCAGAGAAAACCCAAGATCACTGTCTCAAGTCTAGAGGGATCCTGAGGTCACTGTAGCAATAAAAATGGCTCCGTGGACCCCAAATCAACTCGAGATGAGAGCTTAGTCCCTGGCTTCGACTCAAGAGGAATACCAATTTCCACAAGCAGCACAGCAGGAGGCTTCTCTCAGCTACAGGTATGTGAGAGGGACCCTGAGTTTGTGGCCTCAAGTGGAATGGACACCGATATGCTCTGACTCGAAGTAAGGCCGTATATCCCTGCAGTGTATTGAATGCAGGCTCGTCTTGCATCTCCCAAGATGAATGGATATCTGAATCCCCTGTGGAGAACACAGAGAAAGACCTAGTTCTCCGCCTCATCGCGACCGGAGGCCTCACATCCTTTGAAAACTCGAGAGGACTGCGGAGATCAATGCTTCCGAAGGAGACGATGCCTGACTCCTCTTGAAAATGCATAGGAGTACCAGGATCCCTGCGGCACGTGGAAAGGGACGCTGGGTCTCCCGCCTCACGTGGAGATGCGTCCCAATTGCCATGCCAAGACTCGAGGAGAATCCCGAGGTGTCCCTCGCCCCTAGGCAGGAGTCCTGACGTCGCTGAACAAACACGTGTCTGGAAGGGCCTTCCCCGTCGTAACTCGAGAATATACCCCAGGTTCCGGCCGCAACTCGAGAAAAACCATGAGACTTCCCCCTCGCCGCGAGATGAGGCCCGATTCCCCTGCACTGTGTGCAGAGCAATTCCGTGTTCCACATCAAACTTGAAAGGAGCCTTGATTTCCTTGATGGCAATCCAGAGAGTATCCAAGATCACTGTCTCAAGTCTAGAGGGATCCTGAGGTCACTGTAGCAACACGAAAGGGCTCCGTGGACCCCAAATCAACTCGAGATGAGAGCTTAGTCCCTGGCTTCGACTCAAGAGGAACACCAACTTTCCACAGCACCTCAAGAGGAGGCTTCTCTCAGCTACAGGTATGTGAGAGGTATCCTGAGTTGGTGGACTCAATTGGAATGGACACCGAGATGCTCTGACTCGAACGAAGGCCGGATATCCCTGCAGTGAATTGAAGGCAGGCTCGTCTTGCATCTCCCAATCCGAAGGGATGTCTGATTCCCCTGTGGAGACCACAGAGAAAGACCTAGTTCTGGCCACATCGCGACCGGAGGCCTCACATCCTTTGAAAATTCGAGAGGTCTGCGGAGATCAATGCTTCCAAAGGAAACGATGCCTGACTCTTCTTGAAAATGGATAGGAGTCCCAGGATCCCTGTGGCACGTGGAAAGGGACCCTGGGTCTCCCGCCTCACGTGGAGACGCGTCCCAATTGCCATGCCAGGATTCGAGGAGAATCTCGAGGTGTCCCTCACACCTAGGCAGGAGTTCTGACGTCGCTGAAGAAACACGTGTCTGGAAGGGCCCTCCCCGTCGTAACTCGAGAATATACCCCAGGTTCCGGCTTCAACTCGAGAAAAACCATGAGACTTCCCCCTCGCCGCGAGATGAGGCCCGATTGCCCTGCACTGCATGCAGAGCAATTCCGTGTTCCACATCAAATGTGAAAGGAGCCTTGATTTCCTTGATGGCACTCCAGAGAAAACCCAAGATCACTGTCTCAAGTCTAGAGGGATCCTGAGGTCACTGTAGCAATAAAAATGGCTCCGTGGACCCCAAATCAACTCGAGATGAGAGCTTAGTCCCTGGCTTCGACTCAAGAGGAATACCAATTTCCACAAGCACCACAGGAGGAGGCTTCTCTCAGCTACAGGTATGTGAGAGGGACCCTGAGTTTGTGGCCTCAAGTGGAATGGACACCGAGATGCTCTGACTCGAAGTAAGGCCGGATATCCCTGCAGTGAATTGAATGCAGGCTCGTCTTGCATCTCCCAAGACGAAGGGATGTCTGAATCCCCTGTGGACACCACAGAGAAAGACCTAGTCCTCCGCCTCAACGCGACCGGAGGCCTCACATCCTTTGAAAACTCGAGAGGTGTGCGGAGATCAATGCTTCCAAAGGAGACGATGCCTGACTCCTCTTGAAAATGGATAGGAGTCCCAGGATCCCTGTGGCACGTTGAAAGGGACACTGGGTCTCCCGCCTCACGTGGAGACGCGTCCCAATTGCCATGCCAAGACTCGAGGAGAATCCCGAGGTGTCCCTCGCACCTAGGCAGGAGTCCTGACGTCTCTGAACAAACACATTTCTGGAAGCACCCTCCCCTTCGTAACTCGAGAATATACCCCAGGTTCCGCCCGCAACTCGACAAAATCCATGAGACTTCCTCCTCGCCGCGAGATGAGGACCGATTCCCCTGCACTGCGTGCAGAGCAATTCCGTGTTTCACATCAAACGTGAAAGGAGTCTTGATTTCCTTGATGGCACTCCAGAGAAAACCCAAGATCACTGTCTCAAGTCTAGAGGGATCCTGAGGTCACTGGAGAAACACGAAAGGACTCCGTGGACCCCAAATCAACTTGAGATGAGAGCTTAGTCCCTGGCTTCGACTCAAGAGGAATACCAACTTTCCACAAGCACCTCAAGTGGAGGCTTCTCTCAGCTACAGGTATGTGAGAGGGACCCTGAGTTTGTGGCCTCAAGTCGAATGGACACCGAGATGCTCTGACTCGGAGTAAGGCCGGATATCCCTGCAGTGAATTGAATGAAGGCTCGTCTTGCATTTCCCAAGACGAAGGGATGTCTGAATCCCCTGTGGACACCACAGAGAAAGACCTAGTTCTCCGCCTCATCGCGACCTGAGGCCTCACATCCTTTGAAAACCTGAGAGGTCCGGGGATATCAATGCTTCCAAAGGAGACGATGCCTGACTCCTTTTGAAAATGGATAGGAGTCCCAGGATCCCTGTGGCACGTGGAAAGGGACCCTGGGTCTCCCGCCTCACATGGAGACGCGTCCCAATTGCCATGCCAAGACTCGAGGAGAATCCCGAGTTGTCCCTCCCACCTAGGCAGGAGTCCTGACGTCGCTGAACAAACACGTGTCTGGAAGGGCCCTCCCCATCGTAACTCGAGAATATACCCCAGGTTCCGGCCGCAACTCGAGAAAAACAATGAGATTTCCCCCTCGCCACGAGTTGAGGCCCGATTCCCCTGCACTGCGTGCAGAGCAATTCCGTGTTCCACTTCAAACGTGAAAGGAGCCTTGATTTCCTTGATGGCACTCCAGAGAAAACCCAAGATCACTGTCTCAAGCCTAGAGGGATCCTGAGGTCACTGGAGCAACACGAAAGGGCTCCGTGGACCCCAAATCAACTCGAGATGAGAGCTTAGTCCCTGGCTTCGACTCAAGAGGAATACCAACTTTCCACAAGCACCTCAAGAGGAGGCTTCTCTCAGCTACAGGTATGTGAGAGGGACCCTGAGTTTGTGGCCTCAAGTGGCATGGACACCGAGATGCTCTGACTCGAAGTAAGGCCGGATATCCCTGCAGTGAATTGAATGCAGGCTCGTCTTGCATCTCCCAAGACGAAGGGATGTCTGAATCCCCTGTGGAGACCACAGAGAAAGACCTAATTTTCCGCCTCATCGCGACCGGTGGACTCATATCCTTTGAAAATTCGAGAGGTCCACGGAGATCAATGCTTCCAAAGGAGACGATGCCTGACTCCTCCTGAAAATGGATAGGAGTCCCAGGATCCCTGTGGCACGTGGAAAGGGACACTGGTTCTCCCGCCTCACGTGGGGACGCGTCCCAATTGCCAGTCCAAGACTTGAGGAGAATCCCGAGGTGTCCCTCGCACCTAGGCAGGAGTCCTCACGTCGCTGAACAAACCCGTGTCTGGAAGGGCCCTCCCCGTCGTAACTCGAGAATATACCCCAGGTTCCGGCCGCAACTCGAGAAAAACCATGAGACTTCCCACTCACAGCGAGATGAGGCCCGATTCCCCTGCACTGAGTGCAGACCAATTCCGTGTTCCACATCAAACGTGAAAGGAGCCTTGATTTCCTTAATGGCACTCCAGAGAAAACCCAAGATTACTGTCTCAAGTCTAGAGGGATCCTGAGGTCACTGTAGCAACAGGAAAGGGCTCCGTGGACCCCAAATCAACTCGAGATGAGAGCTTAGTCCCTGGCTTCGACTCAAGAGGAATACCAACTTTCCAGAAGCACCTCAAGAGGAGGCTTCTCTCAGCTACAGGTATGTCAGAGGGACCCTGAGTTTGTGGCCTCAAGTGGAATGGACACCGAGATGCTCTGACTCGAAGTAAGGCCGGATATCCCTGCAGTGAATTGAATGCAGGCTCGTCTTGCATCTCCCAAGACGAAGGGATGCCTGAATCCCCTGTGGAGACCACAGAGAAAGAACTAGTCCTCCACCTCAACGCGACCGGAGGCCTCACATCCTTTGAAAACTGGAGAGGTCCGCGAAGATCAATGCTTCCAAAGGAGACGATACCTGACTCCTCTTGAAAATGGATGGGAGTCCCAGGATCCCTGTGGCACGTGGAAAGGGACCCTGGGTTTCCCGCCTCACGTGGAGACGCGTCCCAATTGCCATGCCAAGACTCGAGGAGAATCCCGAGGTGTCCCTCGCACCTAGGCAGGATTCCTGACGTCGCTGAACAAACACGTGTCTGGAAGGGGCCTCCCCGTGGTAACTCGAGCATATACCCCAGGTTCCGGCCGCAACTCGAGAAAAACCATGAGACTTCCCCCTCGCCGCTGGATGAGGCCCGATTCCCCTGCACTGCGTGCAGAGCAATTCCGTGTTCCACATAAAACGTGAAAGGAGCCTTGATTTCCTTGATGGCACTCCAGAGAAAACCCAAGATCACTGTCTCAAGTCTAGAGGGATCCTGAGGTCACTGGAGCAACACGAAAGGGCTCTGTGGACCCCAAATCAACTCGAGATGAGGGCTTAGTCCCTGGCTTCGACTCAAGAGGAATACCAACTTTCCACAAGCACCTCAAGAGGAGGCTACTCTCAGCTAATGGTATGTTAGAGGGACCCTGAGTTTGTCGCCTCAAGTGGAATGGACACCGAGATGCTCTGACTCGAAGTAAGGCCAGATATCCCTGCAGTGATTTAAATGCTGGCTCGTCTTGCATCTCCCAAGACGAAGGGTTGTCTGAATCCCCTGTGGTAACCACAGAGAAAGACTTAGTCCGCCACCTCAACGCAACCGGAGGCCTCATATCCTTTGAAAACTCGAGAGGACCGCGGAGATCAATACTTCCGAAGGAGACGATGCCTGACTCCTCTTGAAAATGGATAGTAGTCCGAGGATCCCTGTGGCACGTGGAAAGGGACCCTGGGTCTCCCGCCTCACGTGGAGACGCGTCCCAATTGCCATGCCAAAACTCGAGGAGAATCCCGAGGTGTCCCTCGCACCTAGGCAGGAGTCCTGACATCGCTGAACAAACATGTGTCTGGAAGGGCCCTCCCCGTCGTAACTCAAGAATATATCCCAGGTTCCGGCCGCAACTCGAGAAAAACCATGAGACTTCCCCATCCCCGCGATATGAGGCCCGATTCGCCTGCACTGCGTGCAGACCAATTCCGTGTTCCACATCAAACGTGAAAGGAGCCTTGATTTCCTTAATTGCACTCCAGAGAAAACCTAAGATCACTGTTTCAAGTCTAGAGGGATCCTGAGGTCACTGTAGCAACACGAACGGGCTCCGTGGACCCCAAATCAACTCGAGATGAGAGCTTAGTCCCTGGCTTGGACTCAAGAGGAATACCAAATTTCCACAAGCACCTCAAGAGGAGGCTTCTCTCAGCTACAGGTATGTGAGAGAGACCCTGACTTAGTGGCCTCAAGTGGAATGGACACCGAGATGCTCTGACTCGAAGTAAGGCCGGATATCCCTGCAGTGAATTGAATGCAGGCTCGTCTTGCATCTCCGAAGACGAAGGGATGTCTGAATCCCCTGTGGAGACCACAGAGAAAGACCTAGTCCTCCGCATCAACGTGACCGGAGGCCTCACATCCTTTGAAAACTCGAGAGGTCCGCGGAGATCAATGCTTCCAAAGGAGACGATGCCTGACTCCTCTTGAAAATGGATAGGAGTCCCAGGATCACTGTGGCACGTGGAAAGGGACCCTGGGGCTCCCGCCTCACGTGGAGACGCGTCCCAATTGCCATGCCAAGACTCGAGGAGAATCCCGAGGTGTCCCTCGCACCTAGGCAGGAGTCCTGACGTCGCTGAACAAACACGTGTCTGGAAGGGCCCTCCCCGTCGTAACTCGAGAATATACCCCAGGTTCCGGCCACAACTCGAGAAAAACCATGAGACTTTCCCCTCGCTGCTGGATGAGGCCCGATTCCCCTGCACTGCGTGCAGAGCAATTCCGTGTTCCACATCAAACGTGAAAGGAGCCTTGATTTCCTTGATGGCACTCCAGAGAAAACCCAAGATCACTGTCTAGAGTCTAGAGGGATCCTGAGGTCACTGGAGCAACACGAAAGGGCTCCGTGGACCCCAAATCAACTCGATATGAGAGCTTAGTCCCTGGCTTCGACTCAAGTGGAATACCAACTTTCCACAAGCACCTCAAGAGGAGGCCTCTCTCAGCTACAGGTATGTCAGAGGGACCCTGAGTTTGTGGCCTCAAGTGGAATGGACACCGAGATGCTCTGACTCGAAGTAAGGCCGGATATCCCTGCAGTGAATTGAATGCAGGCTCGTCTTGCATCTCCCAAGACGAAGGGTTGTCTGAATCCCCTGTGGAGACCACAGAGAAAGACCTAGTCCTCCGCCTCAACGTGACCGGAGGCCTCACATCCTTTGAAAACTCGAGAGGTCCGCGGAGATCAATGCTTCCAAAGGAGACGATGACTGACTCCTCTTGAAAATGGATAGGAGTCCCAGGATCACTGTGGCACGTGGAAAGGGACCCTGGGTCTCCCGCCTCACGTGGAGACGCGTCCCAATTGCCATGCCAAGACTCGAGGAGAATCCTGAGGTTCCCTCGCACCTAGGCCGGAGTCCTCACGTCGCTGAACAAACCCGTGTCTGGAAGGGCCCTCCCCGTCGTAACTCGAGAATATACCCCAGGTTCTGGCCGCAACTCGAGAAAAACCATGAGACTTCCCCCTCCCCGCGAGATGAGGCCCGATTCCCGAGCACTGAGTGCAGATCAATTCTGTGTTACACATCAAACGTGAAAGGAGCCTTGATTTCCTTAATGGCACTCCAGAGAAAACCCAAGATCACTGTCTCAAGTCTAGAGGGATCCTGAGGTCACTGTAGCAACACGAAAGGGCTCCATGGACCCTAATCAACTCGAGATGAGAGCTTAGTCCCTGGCTTCGACTCAAGAGGAATACCAAGTTTCCACAAGCACCTCAAGAGGAGGCTTCTCTCAGCTACAGGTATGTCAGAGGGACCCTGAGTTTGTGGCCTCAAGTGGAATGGACACCGAGATGCTCTGACTCGAAGTAAGGCCGGATATCCCTGCAGTGAATTGAATGCAGGATCGTCTTGCATCTCCCAAGACGAAGGGTTGTCTGAATCCCCTGTGGAGCCCACAGAGAAAGACCTAGTCCTCCGCATCAACGCGACCGGAGGCCTCACATCCTTTGAAAACTCGAGAGGTCCGCGGAGATCAATGCTTCCAAAGAAGACAATGCCTGACTCCTCTTGAAAATGGATAGGAGTCCCAGGATCCCTGTGGCACGTGGAAAGGGACCCTGGGTCTCCCGCCTCACGTGGAGACACGTCCCAATTGCCATGCCAAGACTCGAGGAGAATCCCGAGGTGTCCCTCACACCTAGGCAGGAGTCCTGACGTCGCTGAACAAACACGTGTCTGGAAGAGCCCTCACCGTCTTAACTCGAGAATATATCCCAGGTTCCGGCCGCAACTCGAGAAAAACCATGAGACTTCCCCCTCGCCGCTGGATGAGGCCCGATTCCCCTGCACTGCGTGCAGAGCAATTCCGTGTTCCACATCAAACGTGAAAGGAGCCTTGATTTCCTTGATGGCACTCCAGAGAAAACCCAAGATCACTGTCTAGAGTCTAGAGGGATCCTGAGGTCACTGGAGCAACACGAAAGGGCTCCGTGGACCCCAAATCAACTCGAGATGAGAGCTTAGTCCCTGGCTTCGACTCAAGGGGAATACCAACTTTCCACAAGCACCTCAAGAGGAGGCTTCTCTCAGCTACATGTATGTGAGAGAGACCCTGAGTTTGTGGCCTCAAGTGGAATGGACACGGAGATGCTCTGACTCGAAGTAAGGCCGGATATCCCTGCAGTGAATTGAATGCAGGCTCGTCTTGCATCTCCCAAGACGAAGGGTTGTCTGAATCCCCTGTGGAGACCACAGAGAAAGACCTAGTCCTCCGCCTCAACGTGAAGGGAGGCCTCACATCCTTTGAAAACTCGAGAGGTCCGCGGAGATCAATGCTGCCAATGGAGACGATGCCTGACTCCTCTTGAAAATGAAAAGGAGTCCCAGGATCACTGTGGCACGTGGAAAGGGACACTGGGGCTCCCGCCTCACGTGGAGACGCGTCCCCATTGCCATGCCAAGACTCGAGGAGAATCCCGAGGTGTCCCTCGCACCTAGGCAGGAGTCCTGACGTCGCTGAACAAACACGTGTCTGGAAGTCCCCTCCCCGTCGTAACTCGAGAATATACCCCAGGTTCCGGCCGCAACTCGAGAAAAACCATGAGACTTCCCCCTCGCCGCGAGATGAGGCCTGATTCCCCTGGGCTGCGTGCAGAGGAATTCCGTGTTCCACATCAAACGTGATAGGAGCCTTGATTTCCTTGATGGCACTCCAGAGAAAACCCAAGATCACTCTCTCAAGTCTAGAGGGATCCTTAAAGTCACTGGAGCAACACGAAAGGGCTCCGTGGACCCCAAATCAACTCGAGATGAGAGCTTAGTCCCTGGCTTCGACTCAAGAGGAATACGAACTTTCCACAAGCCCCTCAAGAGGAGGCTTCTCTCAGCTACAGGTATGTGAGAGGGACCCTGAGTTTGTGGCCTCAGTGGAATGGACACCGAGATGCTCTGACTCGAAGCAAGGCCGGATATCCCTGCAGTGAATTGAATGCAGGCTCGTCTTGCATCTCCCAAGACGAAGGGATGCCTGAATCCCCTGTGGAGACCACAGAGAAAGACCTAATTTTCCGCCTCATCGCGACCGGTGGCCTCACATCCTTTGAAAATTCGAGAGGCCTGCAGAGATCAATGCTTCCAAAGGAGACGATGCCTGACTCCTCTTGAAAATGGATAGGAGTCCCAGGATCCCTGTGGCACGTGGAAAGGGACCCTGGGTCTCCCGCCTCACGTGGAGACGCGTCCCAATTGCCATGCCAAGACTCGAGGAGAATCCCGAGGTGTTCCTCGCACCTAGGCAGGGTCCTGACGTCAAAGAAAAAACACGTGTCTGGAAGGGCCCTCCCCGTCGTAACTCGAGAATATACCCAAGGTTCCGGCCGCAACTCGAGAAAAACCATGAGACTTCCCCCTCGCCCTGAGATGAGGCCCCATTCCCCTGCACTGCGTGCAGAGCAATTCCGTGTTCCACATCATACGTGAAAGGAGCCTTGATTTCCTTGATGGCACTCCAGAGAAAACCCAAGATCACTGTCTCAAGTCTAGAGGGATCCTGAGGTCACTGGAGCAACACGAAAGGGCTCCGTGGACCCCAAATCAACTCGAGATGAGAGATTAGTCCCTGGCTTCAACTCAAGAGGAATACGCACTTTCCACAAGCCCCTCAAGAGGAGTCTTCTCTCAGCTACAGGTATGTGAGAGGGACCCTGAGTTTGTGGCCTCAAGTGGAATGGACACCGAGATGCTCTGACTCGAAATAAGGCCGGATATCCCTGCAGTGAATTGAAAGCAGGCTCATCTTGCATCTCCCAAAACGAAGGGATGTCTGAATGCCCTGTGCAGAACACAGAGAAAGAACTAGTCCTCCGCCTCAACGCGACCGGAGACCTCACTTCCTTTGAAAACTCGAGAGGTCTGCAGAGATCAATGCTTCCAAAGGAGACGATGCCTGACTCCTCCTGAAAATGGATAGGAGTCCCAGGATCACTGTGGCAAGTGGAAAGGGACCCTGGGTCTCCCGCCTCACGTGGAGACGCGTCCCAATTGCCATGCCAAGACTCCAGCAGAATCCCGAGGTGTCCCTCGCACCTAGGCAGGGTCCTGACGTCAAAGAAAAAACACGTGTCTGGAAGGGCCCTCCCCGTCCTAACTCGAGAATATACCCAAGGTTCCGGCCGCAACTCGAGAAAAACCATGACATTTCGCCCTCGCCGCGAGTTGAGGCCCGATTCCCCTGCACTGCATGCAGAGCAATTCCGTGTTCCACATCAAACGTGAAAGGAGCCTTGATTTCCTTGATGGCACTCCAGAGAAAACCCAAGATCGCTGTCTCAAGTCTAGAGGGATCCTGAGGTCACTGGAGCAGCACGAAAGGGCTCCGTGGACCCCAAATCAACTCGAGATGAGAGCTTAGTCCCTGGCTTCGACTCAAGAGGAATACCAACTTTCCACAAGCACCTCAAGAGGAGGCTTCTCTCAGCTACAGGTATGTGAGAGGGACCCTGAGTTTGTTTCCTCAAGCGGAATGGACACCGAGATGCTCTGACTCGAGGTAAGGCCGGATATCCCTGCAGTGAATTGAATGCAGGCTCGTCTTGCATCTCCCAAGACGAAGGGATGTCTGAATCCCCTGTGGAGACCACAGAGAAAGACCTAGTTCTCCGCCTCATCGCGACCGGAGGCCTCACATACTTTGAAAACTCGAGAGGTCCACGGAGATCAATGCTTCCAAAGGAGACGATGCCTGACTCCTCTTGAAAATGGATAGGAGTCCCAGGATCCCTGTGGCACGTGGAAAGGGACCCTGGGTCTCCCGCCTCACGTGGAGACGCGTCCCAATTGCCATGCCAAGACTCGTGGAGAATCCCGAAGTGTCCCTCGCACCTAGGCAGGAGTCCTGACGTCGCTGAACAAACACGTGTCTGTAAGGGCCCTCCCCGTCATAACTCGAGAATATACACCAGGTTCCGGCCGCAACTCGAGAAAAACCATGAGAATTCCCCCTCGCCGCGAGATGAGGCCCGATTCCCCTACACTGCGTGCAGAGCAATTCCGTGTTCCACATCCAACGTGAAAGGAGACTTGATTTCCTTGATGGCAATCCAGAGAAAACCCAAGATCACTGTCTCAACTCTAGAGGGATCCTGAGGTCACTGGAGCAACACGAAAGGGCTCCGTGGACCCCAAATCAACTCGAGATGAGAGCTTAGTCCTTGGCTTCAACTCAAGAGGAATACTAACTTTCCACAAGCACCTCAAGAGGAGGCTTCTCTCAGCTACAGGTATGTGAGAGGGACCCTGAGTTTGTGGCCTCAAGTCGAATGGACACCGAGATGCTCTGACTCGTAGTAAGGCCGGATATCCCTGCAGTGAATTGAATGCAGGCTCGTCTTGCATCTCCCAAGACGAAGGGATGTCTGAATCCGCTGTGGAGACGACAGAGAAAGACCTAGTCCTCCGCCTCATCGCGACCGGAGGCCTCACATCCTTTGAAAATTCGAGAGGTATGCGGAGATCAATGCTTCCAAAGGAGACGATGCCTGACTCCTCTTGAAAATGGATAGGAGTCCCAGGATCCCTGTGGCACGTGGAAAGGGACTCTGGGTCTCCCGCCTCACGTGGATACGCGTCCCAATTGCCATGCCAAGACTCCAGGAGAATCCCGAGGTGTCCCTCGCACCTAGGCAGGAGTCCTGACGTCGCTGAACAAACACGTGTCTGGAAGGGCCCTCCCCGTCGTAACTCGAGATTATACCCCAGGTTCCGTCCGCAACTCGAGAAGAACCATGAGATTTCCCCCTCGCCGCGAGTTGAGGCCCGATTCCCCTGGACTGCGTGCAGAGCAATTCCGTGTTCCACATCAAACGTGAAAGGAGCCTTGATTTCCTTGATGGCACTCCAGAGAAAACCCAAGATCACTGTCTCAAGTCTAGAGGGATGCTGAGGTCACTGGAGCAACACGAAATTTCCCCTTGGACCCCAAATCAACTCGAGATGAGAGCTTAGTCCCGGGCTTCGACTCAACAGAAATACCAACTTTCCATAAGCCCCTCAAGAGGAGGCTTCTCTCAGCTACAGGTAAGTGAGAGGGACCCTGAGTTTGTGGCCTCAAGGGGAATGGACACCGAGATGCTCTGACTCGAAGTAAGGCCGGATATTCCTGCAGTGAATTGAATGCAGGCTCGTCTTGCATCTCCCAAGAAGAAGGGATGTCTGAATCCCCTGTGGAGACCACAGAGAAAGACCTAGATCTCCGACTCATCGCGAACGGAGGCCTCACATCCTTTGAAAACTCAAGAGGTCTGCGGAGATCAATGCTTCCAAATGAGACGATGCCTGACTCCTCTTGAAAATGGATAGGAGTCCCAGGATCCCTGTGGCAAGTGCAAAGAGACCCTGGGTCTCCCACCTCATGTGGAGACGAGTCCCAATTGCCATGCCAAGACTCGAGGAGAATCCCGAGGTGTCCCTCGCACCTAGGCAGGAGTCCTGACGTCGCTGAACAAACACGTGTCTGGAAGGACCCTCCCCGTCGTAACTCGAGAATATACCCCAGGTTCCGCCCGCAACTCGAGAAAAACCATGAGATTTCCCCCTCGCCGCGAGTTGAGGCCCGATTCCCCTGCACTGCATGCAGAGCAATTCCGTGTTCCACATCAAACGTGAAAGGAGCCTTGATTTCCTTGATGGCACTCTAGAGAAAACCCAAGATCACTGTCTCAAGTCTAAAGGGATCCTGACGTCACTGGAGCAACACGAAATTTCCCCTTGGACCCCAAATCAACTCGAGATGAGAGCTTAGTCCCTGGCTTCGACTCAAGAGGAATACCAACTTTCCATAAGCACCTCAAGAGGAGGCTTCTCTCAGCTACAGGTATGTGAGAGGGACCCTGAGTTTGTGGCCTCAAGTGGAATGGACACCGAGATGCTCTGACTCGAAGTAAGGCCGGATATCCCTGCAGTGAATTGAATGCAGGCTCGTCTTGCATCTCCCAAGACGAAGGGATGTCTGAATCCCCTGCGGAGACCTCAGAGAAAGACCGAATTCACCGCCTCATCGCGACCGGAGGCCTCACATCCTTTGAAAACTCGAGAGGTCCGCGGAGATCAATGCTTCCAAAGGAGCCGATGCCTGAATCCTCTTGAAAATGGATAGGAGTCCCAGGATCCCTGTGGCACGTGGAAAGGGACCCTGGGTCTCCCGCCTCACGTGGAGACGCTTCCCCATTGCCATGCCAAGACTCGAGGAGAATCCCGAGGTGTCCCTCGCACCTAGGCAGGAGTCCTGACGTCGCTGAACAAACACGTGTCTGGAAGGGCCCTCTCCGTCGTAACTCGAGAATATACCCCAGGTTCCGGCCGCAACTCGAGAAAAACCATGAGACTTCCCCCTCGCCGCGAGATGAGGCCAGATTCCCCTGCACTGCGTGCAGAGCAATTCCGTGTTCCACATCAAACGTGAAAGGAGCCTCGATTTCCTTGATGGCACTCCAGAGAAAACCCAAGATCACTGTCTCAAGTCTAGAGGGATCCTGAGGTCACTGGAGCAACACGAAACGGATCCGTGGACCCCAGATCAACGCGACATGAGAGCTTAGACACTGGCTTCGACTCAAGAGGAATACCCAATTTTCACAAGCACCTCAAGACGAGGCTTCTCTCAGCTACAGGTATGTGAGAGGGCCCCTGAGTTTGTGGCCTCAAGTGGAATGGACACCGAGATGCTCTGACTCGAAGTAAGACCGGATATCCCTGAAGTGAATTGAATGCAGGCTCGTCTTGCATCTCCCAGGGAGAAGGGATGTCTGAATCCCCTGTGGAGACCACAGAGAAAGACCTAGTCCTCCGCCCAAACACGAACGGAGGCCTCACATCCTTTGAAAACTCGAGAGGTCCGAGGAGATCAATGCTTCCCAAGGAGACGATGCCTGACTCCTCTTGAAAGTGGATAGGAGTCCCAGGATCCCTGTGGCACGTGGAATGGGACCCTGGGTCTCCCGCATCACGTGGAGACGCGTCCCAATTGCCATGCCAAGACTCGAGGAGAATCCCGAGGTGTCCCTCGCACCTAGGCAGGAGTCCTGACGTCGCTGAACAAACACGTGTCTGGAAGGGCCCTCCCCTTCGTAACTCGAGAATATACCCCAGGTTCCGGCCGCAACTCGAGAAAAACCATGAGACATCCCCCTCGCTGCGAGATGAGGCCGATTCCCCTGCACTGCGTGCAGAGCAATTCCGTGTTCCACATCAAACGTGAAAGGAGCCTTGATTTCCTTGATGGCACTCCAGAGAAAACCCAAAAGCACTGTCTCAAGTCTAGAGGGATCCTGAGGTCACTGGAGCAACACGAAAGGGCTCCGTGGACCCCAAGTCAACTCGAGATGAGAGCTTAGTCCTTGGTTTCGAGTCAACAGGAACACCAACTTTCCACAAGCCCCTCAAGAGGAGGCTTCTCTCAATTACAGGTATGTGAGAGGGACCCTGAGTTTGTGGCCTCAAGTGGAATGGACACCGAGATGCTCTGACTCGAAGTAAGGCCGGATATCCCTGCAGTGAATTGAATGCAGTCTCGTCTTGCATCTGCCAAGACGAAGGGTTGTCTGAATCCCCTGTGGAAACCACAGAGAAAGACCTAGTCCTCCGCCTCATCACGACCGGAGGCCTCACATCCTTTGAAAACTCGAGAGGTCTGCGGAGATCAATGCTTCCAAAGGAGACGATGCCTGACTCCTCTTGAAAATGGATAGGAGTCCCAGGATCCCTGTGGCACGTGGGAAGGGACCCTGGCTCTCCCGCCTCACGTGGAGACGCATCCCAATTGCCATGCCAAGACTCGAGGAGAATCCCTAGGTGTCCCTCGCACCTAGGCAGGAGTCCTGACGTTGCTGAACTAACACGTGTCTGGAAGGGCCCTCCCCGTCGTAACTCGTGAATATGCCACTGTTTCCGGCCGCAACTCGTGAAAAACCATGAGACTTCCCCCTTGCCGCGAGATGAGGCCCGATTCCCCTGCACTACGTGCAGAGCAATTCCGTGTTCCACATCAAACATGAACGGAGCCTTGATTTACTTGATGGCACTCCAGAGAAAACCCAAGATCACTGTCTCAAGTCTAGAGGGATCCTGAGGTTTCTGGAGCAACACGAAAGGGATCCGTGGACCCCAAATCAACTCGAGATGAGAGCTTAGTCCCTGGCTTCGACTCAAGAGGAATACCAACTTTCCACAAGCACCTCAAGAGGAGGCTTCTCTCAGCTACAGGTATGTGAGAGGGACCCTGAGTTTTTGGCCTCAAGTGGAATGGACACCGAGATGCTCTGACTCGACGTAAGGCCGGATATCACTGCAGTGAATTGAATGCAGGCTCGTCTTGCATCTCCCAAGCGAATGGATGTCTGAATCCCCTGAGGAGACCACAGAGAAAGACCTAGTTCTCCGCCTCATCGCGACCGTTGGCCTCACATCCTTTGCAAATTCGAGAGGTCCGCGGAGATCAATGCTTGCAAAGGACACCATGCCTGACGCCTCTTGAAAATGGATAGGAGTCCCAGGATCCCTGTCCACGTGGAAAGGGACCCTGGGTCTCCCCAGTCACGTGGAGAGGCGTCCCAATTGCCATGCCAAGACTCGAGGAGAATCCCGAAGTGTCCCTCGCACCTAGGCAGGAGTCATGACGTCGCTGAACAAACACGTGTCTGGAAGGGCCCTCCCCGTGGTAACTCGAGAATATACCGCAGGTTCCGGCCGCAACTCGAGAAAAACCATGAGACTTCCCCCTCGCTGCGAGATGAGGCCGATTCCCCTGCACTGCATGCAGAGCAATTCCGTGTTCCACATCAAACGTGAAAGGAGCCTTGATTTCCTTGATGGCACTCCAGAGAAAACCGAAAAGCACTGTCTCAAGTCTAGAGGGATCCTGAGGTCACTGGAGCAACACGAAAGGGCTCCGTGGACCCCAAGTCAACTCGAGATGAGAGCTTAGTCCTTGGTTTCGACTGAAGAGGAACACCAACTTTCCACAAGAACCTCAAGAGGAGGCTTCTCTCAGCTACAGGTATGTGAGAGGGACCATGATTTTGTGGCATCAAGTGGAATGGACACCGAGATGCTCTGACTCGAAGTAAGGCCGGATATCCCTACAGTGAATTGAATGCAGGCTCCTCTTGCATCTCCCAAGACGAAGAGTTGTCTGAATCCCCTGTGGAGACCACAGAGAAAGACCTAGTCCTCTGCCTCAACGTGAACGGAGGCCTCACATCCTTTGAAAACTCGAGAGGTCCGCGGAGATCAATGCTTCCAAAGGAGACGATGCCTGACTCCTCTTGAAAATGGATAGGAGTCCCAGGATCCCTGTGGCACGTGGAAAGGGACCCTGGGTCTCCCGCCTCACGTGGAAACGCGTCCCAATTGCCATGCCAAGACTCGAGGAGAATCCCGAGGTGTCCCTCGCACCTAGGCAGGAGTCCTGACGTCGCTGAACAAACACGTGTCGGGAAGGGAACTCCCCGTCGTAACTCGAGAATATACCCCAGGTTCCGGCCGCAACTCGAGAAAAACCATGAGACTTCCCCCTCGCCCCGAGATGAGGCCCGATTCCCCTGCACTGCGTGCAGAGCAATTCCGTGTTCCACATCAAACGTGAAAGGAGCCTTGATTTCATTGATGGCACTCCAGAGAAAACCCAAAGTCACTGTCTCAAGTCTAGAGGGATCCTGACGTCACTGGAGCAACACGAAAGGGCTCCGTGGACCCCAAATCAACTCGAGATGAGAGCTTAGTCCCTGGCTTCGACTCAAGAGGAATACCAAGTTTCCACAACCACCTCAAGAGGAGGCTTCTCTCAGCTACATGTATGTGAGAGGTACCCTGAGTTTGTGGCCTCAAGTGGAATGGACACCGAGATGCTCTGACTCGACGTAAGGCCGGTTATCCCTGCATTGAATTGAATGCAAGCTCGTCTTGCAACTCCCAAGACGAAGGGATGTCTGACTGCCCTGTGGAGACCACAGAGAGAGACCTAGTTCTCCGCCTCATCTCGACCGGAGGCCTCACATCCTTTGAAAAGTCGAGAGGTATGTGGAGATCAATGCTTCCAAAGGAGACGATGCCTGACTCCTCTTGAAAATGGTTAGGAGTCCCAGGATCCCTGTCCACATGGACGGGGACCCTGGGTCTCCCGCTTCACGTGGAGACGCGTCCCAATTGCGATGCCAAGACTCGAGGAGAATCCCGAGTTGTCCCTCGCACCTAGGCAGGAGTCCTGACGTCGCTGAACAAACTCTTGTCTGGAAGGGCCCTCCCCGTGGTAACTCGAGAATATACCCTGGGTTCCGGCCGCAACTCGAGAAAAACCATGAGACTTCCCCCTCGTCGCGAGATGAGGCCCGATTCCCCTGCACTGCATGCAGAGCAATTCCGTGTTCCACATCAAACGTGAAAGGAGCCTTGATTTCCTTGATGGCACTCCAGAGAAAACCCAAGATCACTGTCTCAAGTCTAGAGGGATCCTGAGGTCACTGTCGCAACACGAAAGGGCTCCGTGGACCCCAAATCAACTCGAGATGAGAGCTTAGTCCCTGGCTTCGACTCAAGAGGAATACCAAATTTCCACAAGCACCTCAAGAGGAGGCTTCTCTCAGCTACAGGTAGGTGAGAGGGACCCTGAGTTTGTGGCCTCAAATCGAATGGACACCGAGATGCTCTGACTCGAAGTAAGGCCGGATATCCCTGCAGTGAATTGAATGCAGGCTCGTCTTGCATCTCCCAAGACGAAGAGATGTCTAAATCCCCTGTGGAGACCACCGAGAAAGACCTAGTTCTCCGCCTCATCGCGACCGGAGGCCTCACATCCTTTGAAAACTCGAGAGGTCCGCGGAGATCAATGCTTCCAAAGGAGACGATGCCTGACTCCTCTTGAAAATGGATAGGAGTCCCTGGATCCCTGTGGCATGTGGAAAGGGACCCTGGGTATCCCGCCTCACGTGGAGACGCGTCATAATTGCCATGCCAACAATCGTGGAGAATCCCGAAGTGTCCCTCGCACCTAGGCAGGAGTCCTGACGTCGCTGAACAAACACGTGTCTGGAAGTGCCCTCCCCGTCGTAACTGGAGAATATACCCAAGGTTCCGGCCGCAACTCGAAAAAAACCATGAGAATTCCCCATCGCCGCGACATGAGGCCAGATTCCCGTGCACTGCGTGCAGAGCAATTCCGTGTTCCACATCAAACGGGAAAGGAGCCTTGATTTCCTTGATGGCACTCCAGAGAAAACCCAAGATCACTGTTTCAAGTCTAGAGGGATCCTGAGGCCACTGTAGCAGCATGAAAAGTCTCCGTGGACCGCAAATCAACTCGAGATGAGAGCTTAGTCCTTGGCTTCGACTTAAGAGGAATACCAACTTTCCACAAGCACCTCAAGAGGAGGCTTCTCTCAGCTACAGGTATGTGAGAGGGACCCTGAGTTTGTGGCCTCAAGTGGAATGGACACCGAGATGCTCTGTCTCGAAGTAAGGCCGGATATCCCTGCAGTGAATTGAATGCAAGCTCGTCTTCCATCTCCCAAGGCGAAGGGATGTCTGAATCCCCAGTGGAGACCACAGAGAAAGACCTAGTCCTCCGCCTCAACGCGACCGGAGGCCTCACATCCTTTAAAAACTCGAGAGGTCCGCGGAGATCAAGGCTTCGAAAGGAGACGATGCCTGACTCCTCTTGAAAATGGTTAGGAGTCCCAGGATCCCTGTCCACATGGACGGGGACCCTGGGTCTCCCGCTTCACGTGGAGACGCGTCCCAATTGCGATGCCAAGACTCGAGGAGAATCCCGAGGTGTCCCTCGCACCTAGGCAGGAGTCCTGACGTCGCTGAACAAACACTTGTCTGGAAGGGCCCTCCCCGTGGTAACTCGAGAATATACCCTGGGTTCCGGCCCCAACTCGAGAAAAACCATGAGACTTCCCCCTCGTCGCGAGATGAGGCCCGATTCCCCTGCACTGCATGCAGAGCAATTCCGTGTTCCACATCAAACGTGAAAGGAGCCTTGATTTCGTTGATGGCACTCCAGAGAAAACCCAAGATCACTGTCTCAAGTCTAGAGGGATCCTGAGGTCACTGGAGCAACACGAAAGGGCTCCGTGGACCCCAAATCAACTCGAGATGAGAGCTTAGTCCCTGGCTTCGACTCAAGAGGAATACCAAATTTCCACAAGCACCTCAAGAGGAGGCTTCTCTCAGCTACAGGTAGGTGAGAGGGACCCTGAGTTTGTGGCCTCAAATCGAATGGACACCGAGATGCTCTGACTCGAAGTAAGGCCGGATATCCCTGCAGTGAATTGAATGCAGGCTCGTCTTGCATCTCCCAAGACGAAGAGATGTCTGAATCCCCTGTGGAGACCACCGAGAAAGACCTAGTTCTCCGCCTCATCGCGACCAGAGGCCTCACATCCTTTGAAAACTCGAGAGGTCCGCGGAGATCAATGCTTCCAAAGGAGACGATGCCTGACTCCTCTTGAAAATGGATACGAGTCCCAGGATCCCTGTGGCACGTGGAAAGGGACCCTGGGTCTCCCGCCTCACGTGGAGACGCCTCCCAATTGCCATGCCAAGACTCGTGGAGAATCCCGAAGTGTCCCACGCACCTAGGCAGGAGTCCTGACGTCGCTGAACAAACACGTGTCTGGAAGGGCCCTCCCCGTCGTAACTCGAGAATATACCCCAGGTTCCGGCCGCAACTCGAGAAAAACCATGAGAATTCCCCCTCACCGCGAGATGAGGCCCGATTCCCCTGCACTGCGTGCAGAGCAATTCCTGAGCAGCGCAGACGGAGAGAGCAGCGCCAGCCCCTCCCCGCAGCGTCAGCCCGTCCCCGCAGCACAAGCCCCTCCCCCCGGAGCGACGGAACTAGCTACCTGAATAAGAGTCCACCTCCGCCCGCCTGTGTCAGGGCGGAAATGAGGCTCTGAAGAGACCGGCAAACAGAAGCCAAATAAACAAAGGAAACCGCTTCAGAAGGGACTGGTGCAACAGATTAAAATCCCTCTAGGAAACATTGACTACACCGGAGGAGCCTGTAGATATCGAGAATCGTAAGCTGGAACGAGGAGCTATCTGAAACTGAGCCGAACCCACACTGACCGCAACAGCTCCAGAGAAACTCCTAGATATAATTTTACTTTTTTCTCTTTTTTTATTTTTTTTTTCTTTTTTTCTTTTTTCTTTTTTATTTTTTCTCTTTTATTTTCCTTTAAAATCCCCTATTACTCCCCCATTACTCCTTAACTTTCATTTCCATAGACTTTTACGATTTTTTAATTAGGGGGAAAAAAAAATTTTTTTTCCTTTTTTTTTTCTTTTTTTTCTGTTTTTTTTCTTTTTCTTTCTTTTTTTTTTTCTTTTTTTTCTTTCCTTTTTCTCTTCTATTTTCTATTTTTCTTTTTCTCTTATTTCTTTTAAATTCCTCTAGTACTCCTCTACTACTCCTTACTGTTCATTTTCAATGCACTATAACCTTACAAAAAAAAAAAAAAAGAAGAGAAGCCCTATTTTTAAACTGAAGATTATTCTCTCCCAATCTTGACTCTCTGTTTTCTACCTCAGAACACCTCTATTTCCTCCTTTCCCCTTCTCTTCCCAATCCAATTCTGTGAATCTTTGTAGGTGACTGGGCTACGGAGAACACTCTGGGAACAGACAGCTGTGAAGATCTGTCTCTCTCCTCTTGAGTCCCCCTTTTTCTCCTCCTGTTCATCTCTATCTCCTTCCTCCCTCTCCTCTTCTTCATGTGACTCTGTGAACCTCTCTGGGTGTCCCTAACGGGGGAGAATCTTTTAGCCATTAACCTAGAAGTTTTCTTATCAGGGCTGCATAGTTGGAGAATCCTGAGACTACAGGAAGAATAAAACTGAAATCCAGAGGCAGGAGACTTAAGCCCAAAACCTGAGAACACCAGAAAACTCCTGACTACAAGGAACTTTAAGTGATAAGTGACTGTCCAAAAGCCTCCATACCTACACTGAAACCAACTACCACACAAGAGCCAATAAGTTTTAGAGCAAGACATACCACGCAAATTCTCCAGCAACGCAGGAACATAGCCCTGAACATCAACATACAGGCTGCCCAAGGTCACACCTAACACATAGACCCATCTCAAAACTCATTACTGGGCACTCCATTGCTTTCCAAAGAGAAGAAATCAAGTTCCACACACCAGAACACTGATGCAAGCTTCCCTAACCAGGAAACCTTGACAAGCCAATCGTCTAACCCCATCCACTGGGTTAATCCTCCACAACAAAAAGGAACCACAGACCTCCAGAATACAGAAAGCCCACTCCAGATACAGCAATCTAAACAAGATGAAAAGGCAAAGAAATACCCAACAGGTAAAGGAACATGAAAAATGCCCACCAAGTCAAACAAAAGAGGAGGAGATAGGGAATCTACCTGAAAAAGAATTTAGAATAATGATAATAAAAATGATCCAAAATCTTGAAAACAAAATGGAGTTACAGATAAATAGCCTGGAAACAAAGATTGAAAAGATTCAAGAACTGTTTAATAAAGACTTAGAAGAAATAAAAAAGAGTCAATTACAAATGAATAATGCAATGAATGAGATCAAAAACACTTTGGAGGGAACCAAGAGTAGAATAACGGAGGCAGAAGATAGGATAAGTGAGGTAGAAGATAAAATGGTGGAAATAAATGAAGCAGAGAGGAAAAAAGAAAAAAGGATCAAAAGAAATGAGGACAACCTCAGGGACCTCTGGGACACTGTGAAACGCCCCAACATTCGAATCATAGGAGTTCCAGAAGAAGAAGACAAAAAGAAGGGCCATGAGAAAATACTCGAGGAGATAATAGCTGAAAACTTCCCTAAAATGGGGAAGGAAATAGCCACCCAAATCCAAGAAACCCAGAGAGTCCCAAACAGGATAAACCCAAGGCGAAACACCCCAAGACACATATTAATCAAATTAACAAAGATCAAACACAAAGAACAAATATTAAAAGCAGCAAGGGAAAAACAACAAATAACACACAAAGGGATTCCCATAAGGATAACAGCTGATCTATCAATAGAAACCCTCCAGGCCAGAAGGGAATGGCAGGACGTACTGAAAGTAATGAAAGAGAATAACCTACAACCTAGATTACTGTATCCAGCAAGGATCTCATTCAGATATGAAGGAGAATTCAAAAGCTTTACAGATAAGCAAAAGCTGAGAGAATTCAGCACCACCAAACCAGCTCTTCAACAAATGCTAAAGGATCTTCTCTAGACAGGAAATGCAGAAAGGTTGTATAAACGTGAACCCAAAACAACAAAGTAAATGGCGAGGGGACCACACCTATCAATAATTACCCTAAATGTAAATGGGTTGAATGCTCCAACCAAAAGACAAAGATTGGCTGAATGGATACAAAAACAAGACCCCTATATATGCTGTCTACAAGAGACCCACCTCAAAACAAGAGACACATACAGACTAAAAGTGAAGGGCTGGAAAAAAATATTTCATGCAAACGGAGACCAAAAGAAAGCAGGAGTCGCAATACTCATATCAGATAAAATAGACTTTCAAATAAAGGAAGTGAAAAGAGACAAAGAAGGACACTACATAATGATCAAAGGATCAATCAAAAAAGAAGATATAACAATTATAAATATATATGCACCCAACATAGGAGCACCGCAATATGTACGGCAAACGCTAACAAGTATGAAAGAGGAAATTAATAGTAACACAATAATAGTGGGAGACTTTAATACCCCACTCACAACTATGGATAGATCAACTAAACAGAAAATTAACAAGGAAACACAAACCTTAAATGACACAATGGACCACCTAGACCTAATTGATATCTATAGGACATTTCACCCCAAAACAATCAACTTCACCTTTTTCTCAAGTGCACACGGAACATTCTCCAGAATAGATCACATCCTGGGCCATAAATCTGGTCTTGGAAAATTCAAAAAAATTGAAATCATTCCAGTTATCTTTTCTGACCACAGTGCAGTAAGATTAGATCTCAATTACAGGGAAAAAATTGTTAAAACTTCAAACATATGGAGGCTAAATAACACGCTTCTGAATAACCAACAAATCATAGAAGAAATCAAAAAAGAAATCAAAATATGTATAGAAATGAATGAAAATGAAAACACAACAACCCAAAACCTATGGGACACTGTAAAAGCAGTGCTAAGGGGAAGGTTCATAGCATTACAGGCTTACATCAAGAAACAGGAAAAAAACCAATTAAATAACCTAACTCTACACCTAAAGCAATTAGAGAAGGAAGAAATGAAGAACCCCAGAGTTAGCAGAAGGAAAGAAATCTTAAAAATCAGGGCAGAAATAAATGCAAAAGAAACTAAAGAGACCATAGCAAAAATCAACAAAGCTAAAAGCTGGTTTTTTGAAAAAATAAACAAAATTGACAAACCATTAGCAAGACTCATTAAGAAACAAAGAGAGAAAAACCAAATTAACAAAATTAGAAATGAAAATGGAGAGATCACAACAGACAACACTGAAATACAAAGGATCATAAGAGACTACTACCAGCAGCTCTATGCCAATAAAATGGACAACTTGGATGAAATGGACAAATTCTTAGAAAAGTATAACTTTTCAAAACTGAACCAGGAAGAAATAGAAGATCTTAACAGACCCATCACAAGCAAGGAAATCGAAACTGTCATCAAAAATCTTCCAGCAAACAAAAGCCCAGGACCAGATGGCTTCACAGCTGAATTCTACCAAAAATTTAGAGAAGAGCTAACACCTATCTTACTCAAACTCTTCCAGAAAATTGCAGAAGAAGGTAAGCTTCCAAACTCATTCTATGAGGCCACCATCACCCTAATTCCAAAACCAGACAAAGATGCCACAAAAAAAGAAAACTACAGGCCAATATCACTGATGAACATAGATGCAAAAATCCTTAACAAAATTCTAGCAAACAGAATCCAACAACATATTAAAAAAATCATACACCATGACCAAGTGGGCTTTATCCCAGGAATGCAAGGATTCTTTAATATCCGCAAATCAATCAATGTAATACACCACATTAACAAATTGAAAGATAAAAACCATATGATTATCTCAATAGATGCAGAGAAAGCCTTTGACAAAATTCAACACTCATTTATGATTAAAACTCTCCAAAAAGCAGGAATAGAAGGAACATACCTCAACATAATAAAAGCTATATATGACAAACCCACAGCAAGCATCACCCTCAATGGTGAAATATTGAAGGCATTTCCCCTGAAATCAGGAACAAGACAAGGGTGCCCACTCTCACCACTACTATTCAACATAGTGTTGGAAGTGCTGGCCACAGCAATCAGAGCAGAAAAAGAAGTAAAAGGAATCCAGATAGGAAAAGAAGAAGTAAAACTCTCACTGTTTGCAGATGACATGATCCTCTACATAGAAAACCCTAAAGATTCTACCAGAAAATTACTAGAGCTAATCAATGAATATAGTAAAGTTGCAGGATATAAAATTAACACACAGAAATCCCTTGCATTCCTATATACTAACAATGAAAAAACAGACAGAGAAATTAAGGAAACAATACCATTCACCATTGCAACAAAAAGAATAAAATACTTAGGAGTATATCTACCTAAAGAAACAAAGGACCTATACATAGAAAACTATAAAACACTGATGAAAGAAATCAAAGAGGACACAAACAGATGGAGAAACATACCGTGTTCATGGATTGGAAGAATTAATATTGTCAAAATGGCTATTCTACCCAAAGCAGTCTATAGATTCAATGTAATCCCTATCAAGCTACCAACGGTATTTTTCACAGAACTAGACCAAAGAATTTCACAATTTGTATGGAAATACAAAAAACCTCGAATAGCCAAAGTAATCTTGAGAAAGAAGAATGGAACTGGAGGAATCAACCTGCCTGACTTCAGACTCTACTACAAAGCCACAGTCATCAAGACAGTATGGTACTGGCACAAAGACAGAAATATAGATCAATGGAACAGAATAGAAAGCCCAGAGATAAATCCACGAACCTATGGACACCTTATTTTTGACAAAGGAGGCAAGGATATACAATGGAAAAAAGACAACCTCTTTAACAAGTGGTGCTGGGAAAACTGGTCAACCACTTGTAAAAGAATGAAACTAGAACACTTTCTAACACCATACACAAAAATAAACTCAAAATGGATTAAAGATCTAAATGTAAGACCAGAAACTATAAAACTCCTAGAGGAGAACATAGGCAAAACACTCTCCGACATAAATCAAAGCAAGATCCTGTATGACCCACCTCCCAGAATATTGGAAATAAAAGCAAAACTAAACAAATGGGACCTAATGAAACTTAAAAGCTTTTGCACTACAAAGGAAACTATAAGTAAGATGAAAAGACAGCCCTCAGATTGGGAGAAAATAATAGCAAATGAAGAAACAGACAAAGGACTAATCTCAAAAATATACAAGCAACTCCTGCAGCTCAATTCCAGAAAAATAAATGACCCAATCAAAAAATGGGCCAAAGAACTAAACAGACATTTCTCCAAGGAAGACATACAGATGGCTAACAAACACATGAAAAGATGCTCAACATCACTCATTATTAGAGAAATGCAAATCAAAACCACAATGAGGTACCATTACACGCCAGTCAGGATGGCTGCTATCCAAAAGTCTACAAGCAATAAATGCTGGAGAGGGTGTGGAGAAAAGGGAACCCTCTTACACTGTTGGTGGGAATGCAAACTAGTACAGCCGCTATGGAAAACAGTGTGGAGATTTCTTAAAAAACTGGACATAGAACTGCCATATGACCCAGCAATCCCACTTCTGGGCATACACACTGAGGAAACCAGATCTGAAAGAGACACATGCACCCCAATGTTCATTGCAGCACTGTTTATAATAGCCAGGACATGGAAGCAACCTAGATGCCCATCAGCAGATGAATGGATAAGGAAGCTGTGGTACATATATACCATGGAATATTACTCAGCCATTAAAAAGAATTCATTTGAACCAGTCCTAATGAGATGGATGAAGCTGGAGCCCCTTATACAGAGTGAAGTAAGCCAGAAAGATAAAGAACATTACAGCATACTGACACATGTATATGGAATTTAGAAAGGTGATAACGATAACCCTATATGCAGAACAGAAAAAGAGACACAGAAATACAGAACAGACTTTTGAACTTTGTGGGAGAATGTGAGGGTGGGATATTTCAAAAGAACAGCATGTATACTATCTATGGTGAAACAGATCACCAGCCCAGGTGGGATGCACGAGACAAGTGCTCCGGCCTGGTGCACCGGGAAGACCCAGAGGAATCGGGTGGAGAGGGAGGTTGGAGGGGGGATCAGGATTGGGAATACATGTAAATCCATGGCTGATTCATATCAATGTAAGACAAAACCCACTGGAAAAAAAAATGATAATAATGAAAATTAAAAAAAAAAAATAAAAAAAAAAAAAAGAAAATGGATAGGAGTCCCAGGATCCCTGTGGCACGTGGAAAGGGACCCTGGGTCTCCCGCCTCACGTGGAGACGCGTCCCAATTGCCATACCAAGACCCGAGGAGAATCCCGAGGTGTCCCTCGCACCTAGGCAGGAGTCCTGACGTCGCTGAACAAACACGTGTCGGGAAGGGCCCTCCCCGTCGTAACTCGAGAATATAAACCATGTTCCGGCCGCAGCTCGAGAAAAACCATGAGACTTCCCCTCGCCGCGAGATGAGGCCCGATTCCCCTGCACAGGGTGCAGAGCAATTCCGTGTTCCACATCAAACGTGAAAGGAGCCTTGATTTCCTTGATTGCACTCCAAAGAAAACCCAAGATCACTGTCTCAAGTCTAGAGGGATCCTGAGGTCACTGGAGCAACACGAAAGGGCTCCGTGGACCCCAAATCAACTCGAGATGAGAGCTTAGTCCCTGGCTTCGACTCAAGAGGAATACCAACTTTCCACAAGCACCTCAAGAGGTGGCTTCTCTCAGATACAGGTATGTGAGAGGACCCTGAGTTTGTGGCCTCAAGTGGAATGGACACCGAGATGCTCTGACTCGAAGTAAGGCCGGATATCCCTGCAGTGAATTGAATGCAGGCTCCTCTTGCATCTCCCAAGACGAAGGGATGTCTGAATCCCCTGTGGAGACCACAGAGAAAGACCTAGTTCTCCGCCTCATCGAGACCGGAGGCCTCACATCCTTTGAAAACTCGAGAGGTCCGCGGAGATCAATGCTTCCAAAGGAGACGATGCCTGACTCCTCTTGAAAATGGATAGGAGTCCCAGGATCCCTGTGGCACATGGAAAGGGACCCTGGGTCTCCCGCCTCACGTGGAGACGCGTCCCAATTGCCATGCCAAGACTCGAGGAGAATCCCAAGGTGTCCCTCGCACCTAGGCAGGAGTCCTGACGTCGCTGAACAAACACGTGTCTGGAAGGGCCCTCCCCGTCGTAACTCGAGAATATACCCCAGGTTCGGTCCGCAACTCGAGAAAAACCATGAGACTTCCCCCTCGCAGCGAGATGAGCCCCGATTCCCCTGCACTGCGTGCAGAGCATTTCCGTGTTCCACATCAAACGTGAAAGGAGCCTTGATTTCCTTGATGGCACTCCAGATAAAAACCCAAGATCACTGTCTCAATTCTAGAGGGATCCTAAGGTCACTGGAGCAACACGAAAGGGCTCCGTGGACCCCAAATCAACTCGAGATGAGAGCTTAGTGTCTGACTTCGACTCAAGAGGATTACCAACTTTCCACAAGCACCTCAAGAGGAGGCTTCTCTCAGCTACAAGCATGTGAGAGGGACCCTGAGTTTGTGGCCTCAAGTGGACTGGACACCGAGATGCTCTGACTCCAAGTAAGGCCGGATATCCCTGCAGTGAATTGAATGCAGGCTCGACTTGCGTCTCCCAATATGAAGGGTTGTTTGAATCCCCTGTGGAGTCCACAGAGAAAGACCTAGTTCTCCGCCTCATCGCGACCGGAGGCCTCACATCCTTTGAAAACTCGAGAGGTCCGCGGAGATCAATGCTTCCAAAGGAGACGATGCCTGATTCCTCTTGAAAATGGATAGGAGTCCCAGGATCCCTGTGGCACGTGGAAAGGGACCCTGCGTCTCCCGCCTCACGTGGAGACGCGTCTCAATTGCCATGCCAAGACTCGAGGAGAATCCCGAGGTGTCCCTCGCACGTAGGCCCGAGTCCTTGCGTCGCTGAACAAACACGTGTCTGGAAGGGCCCTCCCTGTCGTAACTCCAGAATATACCCCAGGGTCCGTCCGCAACTCGAGAAAAACCATGAGACATACACCTCGCCCCGAGATGAGGCCCGATTCCGTGCACTGCGTGCAGAGCAATTCCGTGTTCCACATCAAATGTGAACGGAGCCTTGATTTCCTTGATGGCACTCCAGAGAAAACCCAAAATCACTGTCTCAAGTCTAGGGGGATCATGAGGTAACTGGAGTAACACGAAAATGCTCCGTGGACGGCAAATCAACTCGAGATGAGAGCTTAGTCCATGGCTTCGACTCAAGAGGAATACCGACTTTCCACAAGCACCTCAAAAGTAGGCTTCTCTCAGCTACAGTTATGTGAGAGGGACCCTGAGTTTGTGGCCTCAAGTGGAATGGACACTGAGATGCTCTGACTCGAAGTAAGGCCGGATATCCCTGCAGTGAATTGAATGCAGGCTCGTCTTGCATCTCCCAAGACGAAGGGATGTCTGAATCCACTGTGGAGACCACAGAGAAAGACTAGTTCTCCGCCTCATCGCGGCTGGAGACCTCAAATCCTTTGAAAACTCGAGAGGTCCGCGGAGATCAATGCTTCCAAAGGAGACGATGCCTGACTCTTCTTGAAAAAGGATAGGAGTCCCAGGATCCCTGTGGCACGTGGAAAGGGACCCTGGGTCTCCCGCCTCACATGGAGACGCGTCCCAATTGCCATGCCAAGACTCGAGGAGAATCCCGAGGTGTCCCTCGCACCTAGGCAGGAGTCCTGACGTCACTGAACAAACACGTGTCTGGAAGGGCCCTCCCCGTTGTAACTCGAGAATATACCCCTGGTTCCGGCCGCAACTCGAGAAAAACCATGAGACTTCCACCTCGCCACGAGATGAGGCCCGATTCCCCTGCACTGCGTGCAGAGCAATTCCGTGTTCCACATCAAACGTGAAAGGAGCCTTGATTTCCTTGATGGCACTCCAGAGAAAACCCAAGATCCCTGTCTCAAGTCTAGAGGGATCCTGAGGTCACTGGAGCAACACGAAAGGGCTCCGTGGAAACCAAATCAACTCGAGATGAGAGCTTAGTCCCTGGCTTCGACTCAAGAGGAATACCAACTTTCCACAAGCACCTCAAGAGGAGGCTTCTCTCAGATACAGGTATGTGAAAGGGACCCTGAGTTTGTGGCCTCAAGTGGAATGGACACCGAGATGCTCTGACTCGGAGTAAGGCCGGATATCCCTGCAGTGAATTGAATGCAGGCTCGTCTTGCATTTCCCACGACGAAGGGATGTCTGAATCCCCTGTGGAGACCACAGAGTAAGACCTAGTTCTTCGCCTCATCGCGACCTGAGGCCTCACATCTTTTGAAAACTCGAGAGGTCTGCGGAGATCAATGCTTCCAAAGGAGACGATGCCTGACTCCTCTTGAAAATGGATAGGAGTCCCAGGATCACTGTGGCACGTGGAAAGGGACCCTGGGTCTCCCTCCTCACGTGGAGACGCGTCCTAATTTCCATGCCAAGACTCGAGGAGAAGCGAGAGGTGTCCGTTGCACCTAGGCAGGAGTCCTGACGTCGCTGAACAAACACGTGTCTGGAAGGGCCCTCCCCGTCGTAACTCGAGAATATACCCCAGGTTCGGTCCGCAACTCGAGTAAAACCATGAGACTTCCCCCTCGCAGCGAGATGAGGCCCGATTCCCCTGCACTGCGTGCAGAGCATTTCCGTGTTCCACATCAAACGTGAAAGGAGCCTTGATTTCCTTGATGGCACTCCAGAGAAAACCCAAGATCACTGTCTCAATTCTAGAGGGATCCTAAGGTCACTGGAGCAACACGAAAGGGCTCCGTGGACCGCAAATCAACTCGAGATGAGAGCTTAGTGTCTGACTTCGACTCAAGAGGATTACCAACTTTCCACAAGCACCTCAAGAGGAGGCTTCTCTCAGCTACAAGCATGTGAGAGGGACCCTGAGTTTGTGGCCTCAAGTGGACTGGACACCGAGATGCTCTGACTCCAAGTAAGGCCGGATATCCCTGCAGTGAATTGAATGCAGGCTCGTCTTGCATCTCCCAAGGCGAAGGGATGTCTGAATCCCCTGTGGAGACCACAGAGAATGTCCTAGTCCTCAGCCTCAACGCGACAGGAGGCCTCACAAGCTTTGAAAACTCGAGATGTCTGCGGAGATCAATGCTTCCAAAGGAGACGATGCCTGACTCCTCTTGAAAATGGATAGGAGTCCCAGGATCCCTGTGGCACGTGGAAAGGGACACTGGGTCTCCCGCCTCACGTGGAGACGTGTCCCAATTGCCATGCAAAGATTCGAGGAGTATCCCGAGGTGTCCCTCGCACCTAGGCAGGAGTCCTGACGTCGCTGAACAAATACGTGTCTGGAAGGGCCCTCCCCGTCGTAACTCGAGAATATACCCCAGGTTCAGGCCACAACTCGAGAAACACCATGAGACTTCCCCCTCGCCGCGAGATGAGGCCCGATTCCCCTGCACTGCATGCAGAACAATTCCGTGTTCCACATTAAACGTGAAAGGAGCCTTGATTTCCTTGATGGCACTCCAGAGAAAACCCAAGATCACTGTCTCCAGTCTAGAGGGATCCTGAGGTCACTGGAGCAACACCAAAAGGCTCCGTGGACCCCAAATCAACTCGAGATGAGAGCTTAGTCCCTGGCTTAGACTCAAGAGGAATATCAACTTTCCACAAGCACCTCAAGAGGAGGCTTCTCTCAGCTACAGGTATATTTGAGGGACCCCGAGTTTGTGGCCTCAAGTTGAATGGACACCGAGATGCTCTGACTCGAAGTAAGGCTGGATATCCCTGCAGTGAATTGAATGCAGGCTCGTCTTGCATCTCCCAAGACGAAGGGATGTCTGAATCCCCTGTGGAGACCACAGAGAAAGACCTAGTCCTCCGCCTCATCGCGACCTGAGGCCTCACATCATTTGAAAACTCGAGAGGTCCGCGGAGATCAATGCTTCCAAAGGAGACGATGCCTGACTCCTCTTTAAAATGGATAGGAGTCCCAGGATCCCTGTGGCACGTGGGAAGGGACCCTGGGTCTCCCGCCTCACGTGGAGACGCGTCCCAATTGCCATGCCAAGACTCGAGGAGAATCCCGAGGTGTCCCTCGCACCTAGGCTGTAGTCCTTATGTCGCTGAACAAACACGTGTCTGGAAGGGCCCTCCCCGTCGTAACTCGAGAATATACCCCAGGTTCTGGCCGCAACTCGAGAAAAACCATGAGACTTCCCCCTCGCCCCGAGATGAGGCCCGATTCCCCTGCACTGCGTCCAGAGCAATTCCGTGTTCCACATCAAACGTGAAAGGAGCCTTGATTTCCTTGATGACACTCCAGAGAAAACCCAAGATCACTGTCTCAAGTCTAGAGGGATCCTGAGGTCACTGGAGCAACATGAAAGGGCTCCGTGGACCCCAAATCAACTGGAGATGAGAGCTTAGTCCCTGGCTTTGACTCAAGAGGAATACCAACTTTCCAAAAGCACTTCAAGAGGAGGCTTCTTAAGCTACAGGTATGTGAGAGGGACCGTGAGTTTGTGGCCTCAAGAGGAATGGACACCGAGATGCTCTGACTCGAAGTAAGGCCGGATATCCCTGCAGTGAATTGAATGAAGGCTCGTCTTGCATCTCCCAAGATGAATGGATGTCGGAATCCCCTGTGGAGACGACAGAGAAAGACCTAGTCCTCAGCCTCATCACGACCGGAGGCCTCACATCTTTTGAAATGTCGAGAAGTCTGCGGAGATAAATGCTTCCAAAGGAGACAATGCCTGACTCCTCTTGAAAATGGATAGGAGTCCCAGGATCCCTATGGCACGTGGAAAGGGACCCAGGGTCTCCCGCCTCACGTGGAGACGGGTCCCAATTGCCATGCGAAGACTCGAGGAGAATCCCGAGGTGTCCCTCGCACCTAGGCAGGAGTCCTGACGGCGCTGAACAAACAAGTGTATGGAAGGGCCCTCCCCGTCGTAACTCGAGAATATACCCCAGGTTCCGGCCGCAACTCGAGAAAAACCATGAGACTTCCCCCTCGCCGCGAGATGAGGCCCGATTCCCCTGCACTGCGTCCAGAGCAATTCCGTGTTCCACATCAAACCTGAAAGGAGCCTTGATTTCCTTAGGACACTCCAGAGATAACCCAAGATCACTGTCTCAAGTCTATAGGGATAATGAGGTCACTGGAGCAACACGAAAGGGCTCCGTCGACCCCAAATCAACTCGAGATGAGAGCTTAGTCCCTGGCTTCGACTCAAGAGGAATACCAACTTTCCACAAGCCCCTCAAGAGGAGGCTTCTCTCAGCTACAGGTATGTGAGAGGGACCCTGAGTTTGTGGCCTCACGTGGAATGGACACTGAGATGCTCTGACTCGAAGTAAGGCCGGATATCCCTGCAGTGAAGTGAATGCAGGCTCGTCTTACATCTCCCAAGACGAAGGGATGTCTGAATTCCCTCTGGAGACCACAGAGAAAGACCTAGTCCTCCGCCTCAACGCGAACAGAGGCCTCACATCCGTTGAAAACTCGAGAGGTCCGCGGAGATCAATGCTTCCAAAGGAGACGATGCCTGACTCCTCTTGAAAATGGATAGGAGTCCCAGGATCCCTGTGGCACGTGGAAAGGGACCCTGGGTCTCCCTCCTCACGTGGAGACGCGTCCTAATTTCCATGCCAAGACTCGAGGAGAAGCGAGAGGTGTCCGTTGCACCTAGGCAGGAGTCCTGACGTCGCTGAACAAACACGTGTCTGGAAGGGCCCTCCCCGTCGTAACTCGAGAATATACCCCAGGTTCGGTCCACAACTCGAGAAAAACCATGAGACTTCCCCCTCGCAGCGAGATGAGGCCCGATTCCCCTGCACTGCGTGCAGAGCATTTCCGTGTTCCACATCAAACGTGAAAGGAGCCTTGATTTCCTTGATGGCACTCCAGAGAAAACCCAAGATCACTGTCTCAATTCTAGAGGGATCCTAAGGTCACTGGAGCAACACGAAAGGGCTCCGTGGACCGCAAATCAACTCGAGATGAGAGCTTAGTGTCTGACTTCGACTCAAGAGGATTACCAACTTTCCACAAGCACCTCAAGAGGAGGCTTCTCTCAGCTACAAGCATGTGAGAGGGACCCTGAGTTTGTGGCCTCAAGTGGACTGGACACCGAGATGCTCTGACTCCAAGTAAGGCCGGATATCCCTGCAGTGAATTGAATGCAGGCTCGTCTTGCATCTCCCAAGGCGAAGGGATGTCTGAATCCCCTGTGGAGACCACAGAGAATGTCCTAGTCCTCAGCCTCAACGCGACAGGAGGCCTCACAAGCTTTGAAAACTCGAGATGTCTGCGGAGATCAATGCTTCCAAAGGAGACGATGCCTGACTCCTCTTGAAAATGGATAGGAGTCCCAGGATCCCTGTGGCACGTGGAAAGGGACACTGGGTCTCCCGCCTCACGTGGAGACGTGTCCCAATTGCCATGCAAAGATTCGAGGAGTATCCCGAGGTGTCCCTCGCACCTAGGCAGGAGTCCTGACGTCGCTGAACAAATACGTGTCTGGAAGGGCCCTCCCCGTCGTAACTCGAGAATATACCCCAGGTTCAGGCCACAACTCGAGAAACACCATGAGACTTCCCCCTCGCCGCGAGATGAGGCCCGATTCCCCTGCACTGCATGCAGAACAATTCCGTGTTCCACATTAAACGTGAAAGGAGCCTTGATTTCCTTGATGGCACTCCAGAGAAAACCCAAGATCACTGTCTCAAGTCTAGAGGGATCCTGAGGTCACTGGAGCAACACCAAAAGGCTCCGTGGACCCCAAATCAACTCGAGATGAGAGCTTAGTCCCTGGCTTAGACTCAAGAGGAATATCAACTTTCCACAAGCACCTCAAGAGGAGGCTTCTCTCAGCTACAGGTATATTTGAGGGACCCCGAGTTTGTGGCCTCAAGTTGAATGGACACCGAGATGCTCTGACTCGAAGTAAGGCTGGATATCCCTGCAGTGAATTGAATGCAGGCTCGTCTTGCATCTCCCAAGACGAAGGGATGTCTGAATCCCCTGTGGAGACCACAGAGAAAGACCTAGTCCTCCGCCTCATCGCGACCTGAGGCCTCACATCATTTGAAAACTCGAGAGGTCCGCGGAGATCAATGCTTCCAAAGGAGACGATGCCTGACTCCTCTTTAAAATGGATAGGAGTCCCAGGATCCCTGTGGCACGTGGGAAGGGACCCTGGGTCTCCCGCCTCACGTGGAGACGCGTCCCAATTGCCATGCCAAGACTCGAGGAGAATCCCGAGGTGTCCCTCGCACCTAGGCTGTAGTCCTTATGTCGCTGAACAAACACGTGTCTGGAAGGGCCCTCCCCGTCGTAACTCGAGAATATACCCCAGGTTCTGGCCGCAACTCGAGAAAAACCATGAGACTTCCCCCTCGCCCCGAGATGAGGCCCGATTCCCCTGCACTGCGTCCAGAGCAATTCCGTGTTCCACATCAAACGTGAAAGGAGCCTTGATTTCCTTGATGACACTCCAGAGAAAACCCAAGATCACTGTCTCAAGTCTAGAGGGATAATGAGGTCACTGGAGCAACAAGAAAGGGCTCCGTCGACCCCATATCAACTCGAGATGAGAGCTTAGTCCCTGGCTTCGACTCAAGAGGAATACCAACTTTCCACAAGCACCTCAAGAGGAGGCTTCTCTCAGCTACAGGTATGTGAGAGGGACCCTGAGTTTGTGGCCTCAATTGGAATGGACACCGAAATGCTCTGACGCGAAGTAAGGCCGGATATCCCTGCAGTGAATTGAATGCATGCTCGTCTTGCATCTCCCAAGACGAAGGGATGTCTGAATCCCCTCTGGAGACGACAGAGAAAGAAGTAGTCCTCCACCTCATCGCGTCCAGAGGCCTCACATCCTTTGAAAACTTGAGAGGTCCACGGAGATCAATGCTTCCAAAGGAGACGATGCCTGACTCCTTTTGAAAATGGATAGGAGTCCCAGGATCCCTATGGCACGTGGAAAGGGACCCTGGGTCTCCCGCCACATGTGGAGACGCGTCCCAAATGCCATGCCAAGACTCGAGGAGAATCCCGTGTTGTCCCTCAAAACTAGGCATGAGTCCTGACGTCACTGAAGAAACACGTGTCTGGAAGGGCCCTCCCCGTCGCAACTCGAGAATATACCCCAGCTTCCGGCCACAACTCGAGAAAAACCATGAGACTTCCCCCTCGCCGCGAGATGAGGCCCAATTCACCTGCACTGCGTGCAGAGCAATTCCGTGTTCCACATCAAACGTGAAAGGAGCCTTGATTTCCTTGATGGCACTCCAGAGAAAACCCAAGATCACTGTCTCATGTCTAGAGGGAACCTGAGGTCACTGGAGCAACACCAAAAGTCTCCGTGGACCCCAAATCAACTCGAGATGAGAGCTTAGTCCCTGGCTTCGACTCAAGAGGTATACCAAGTTTCCACAAGCACCTCAAGATGAGGCTTCTCTCAGCTACATGTATGTGAGAGGTACCCTGAGTTTGTGGCCTCAAGTGGAATGGACACCGAGATGCTCTGACTCGAAGTAAGGCCGGATATCCCTGCAGTGAATTGAATGCAAGCTCGTCTTGCATCTCCCAAGACGAAGGGATGTCTGAATCCCCTGTGGAGACCACAGAGAAAGACCTAGTTCCCCGCCTCATCGCGACCGGAGGCCTCACATCCTTTGAAAACTCGAGAGGTCCGCGGAGATCAATGTTTCCAAAGGAGACGATGCCAGACTCCTCTTGAAAATCGATAGGAGTCCCAGGATCCCTGTGGCACGTGGAAAGGGACCCTGGGTCTCCCGCATCATGTTTAGTCGCGTCCCAATTGCCATGCCAAGCCTCGAGGAGAATCCCGAGGTGTCCCTCGCACCTAGGCCGGAGTCCTGTCGTCGCTGAACAAACACGTGTCTGGAAGGGGCCTCCCCGTCGTAACTCGAGAATATACCCCAGGTTCCGGCCGCAACTCGAGAAAAACCATGAGACTTCCCCCTCGCGGCGAGTTGAGGCCCGATTCCCCTGCACTGCGTGCAGAGCAATTCCATGTTCCACATCAAACGTGAAAGGAGCCTTGATTTCCTTCATGCCACTACAGAGAAACCCCAAACTTACTGTCTCAAGTCTAGAGGGATCCTGAGGTCACTGGAGCAACATGAAAGGGCTCCGTGGACCCCAAATCAACTGGAGATGAGAGCTTAGTCCCTGGCTTTGACTCAAGATGAATACCAACTTTCCAAAAGCACTTCAAGAGGAGGCTTCTTAAGCTACAGGTATGTGAGAGGGACCGTGAGTTTGTGGCCTCAAGAGGAATGGACACCGAGATGCTCTGACTCGAAGTAAGGCCGGATATCCCTGCAGTGAATTGAATGAAGGCTCGTCTTGCATCTCCCAAGATGAATGGATGTCGGAATCCCCTGTGGAGACGACAGAGAAAGACCTAGTCCTCAGCCTCATCACGACCGGAGGCCTCACATCTTTTGAAATGTCGAGAAGTCTGCGGAGATAAATGCTTCCAAAGGAGACAATGCCTGACTCCTCTTGAAAATGGATAGGAGTCCCAGGATCCCTATGGCACGTGGAAAGGGACCCAGGGTCTCCCGCCTCACGTGGAGACGGGTCCCAATTGCCATGCGAAGACTCGAGGAGAATCCCGAGGTGTCCCTCGCACCTAGGCAGGAGTCCTGACGGCGCTGAACAAACAAGTGTATGGAAGGGCCCTCCCCGTCGTAACTCGAGAATATACCCCAGGTTCCGGCCGCAACTCGAGAAAAACCATGAGACTTCCCCCTCGCCGCGAGATGAGGCCCGATTCCCCTGCACTGCGTCCAGAGCAATTCCGTGTTCCACATCAAACCTGAAAGGAGCCTTGATTTCCTTAGGACACTCCAGAGATAACCCAAGATCACTGTCTCAAGTCTATAGGGATAATGAGGTCACTGGAGCAACACGAAAGGGCTCCGTCGACCCCAAATCAACTCGAGATGAGAGCTTAGTCCCTGGCTTCGACTCAAGAGGAATACCAACTTTCCACAAGCCCCTCAAGAGGAGGCTTCTCTCAGCTACAGGTATGTGAGAGGGACCCTGAGTTTGTGGCCTCACGTGGAATGGACACTGAGATGCTCTGACTCGAAGTAAGGCCGGATATCCCTGCAGTGAAGTGAATGCAGGCTCGGTTTGCATCTCCCAAGACGAAGGGATGTCTGAATTCCCTCTGGAGACCACAGAGAAAGACCTAGTCCTCCGCCTCAACGCGAACAGAGGCCTCACATCCGTTGAAAACTCGAGAGGTCCGCGGAGATCAATGCTTCCAAAGGAGACGATGCCTGACTCCTCTTGAAAATGGATAGGAGTCCCAGGATCCCTGTGGCACGTGGAAAGGGACACTGGGTCTCCCGCCTCATGTGGAGATGCGTCCCAATTGCCATGCCAAGACTCGAGGAGAATCCCGAGGTGTCCCTCGCACCTAGGCAGGAGTCCTGACGTCGCTGAACAAACACGTGTCTGGAAGGGCCCTCCCCGTCGTAACTCGAGAATATAACCCAGGTTCCGGCCGCAACTTAAGAAAAACCAGATACATCCCCCTTGCCGCGAGATTAGGCCCGATTCCCCTGCACTGCGTGCAGAGCAATTCCGTGTTCCACATCAAAATGGAAAGGAGCCTTGATTTCCTTGATGGCACTCCAGAGAAAACCCAAGATCACTGTCTCAAGAGTACAGGGATCCTGAGGTCACTGGAGCAACACGAAACGTCTCCGTGGACCCCAAATCAACTCGAGATGAGAGCTTAGTCCCTGGCTTCGACTCAAGAAGAATACCAACTTTCCACAAGCACTTCAAAACGAGGCTTCTCTCAGCTAGAGGTATGTGAGAGGGACCCTGAGTTTGTGGCCTCAAGTGGAATGGACACCGAGATGCTCTGACTCGAAGTAAGGCCGGATATCCCTGCAGTGAATTGAATGCCGGCTCGTCTTGCATCTCCCAAGACGAAGGGATGTCTGAATCCCCTCTGGAGACGACAGAGAAAGAAGTAGTCCTCCACCTCATCGCGTCCAGAGGCCTCACATCCTTTGAAAACTCGAGAGGTCCACGGAGATCAATGCTTCCAAAGGAGACGATGCCTGCCTCCTTTTGAAAATGGATAGGAGTCCCAGGATCCCTATGGCACGTGGAAAGGGACCCTGGGTCTCCCGCCTCACGTGGAGACGCCTCCCAATTGCCATGCCAAGACACGAGGAGAATCCCGAGGTGTCCCTCGCACCTAGGCAACAGTCCTGACATTGCTGAACAAACACGTGTCTGGAAGGGCCCTCCCCGTCGTAACTCGAGAATATACCCCAGGT
Organism: Dama dama; assembly: GCF_033118175.1. NCBI lineage: Eukaryota > Metazoa > Chordata > Mammalia > Artiodactyla > Cervidae > Dama > Dama dama. Next base: position 931,648 of record NC_083700.1, on the reverse strand, counting down.
TCGGCCGCAACTCGAGAAAAACCATGAGATTTCCCCTTCACCGTGAGATGAGGCCCGATTCCCCTGCATTACGTGCAGAGCAATTCCGTGTTCCACATCAAACGTGAAAGGAGCCTTGATTTCCTTGATGGCACTCCAGAGAAAACCCAAGATCACTGTCTCAAGTCTAGAGGGATCCTGAGGTCACTGGAGCAACACGAAAGGGCTCCGTGGACCCCAAATCAACTCGAGATGAGAGCTTAGTCCCGGGCTTCGACTCAACAGTAATAGCAACTTTCCACAAGCACCTCAAGAGGAGGCTTCTCTCAGCTACAGGTATGTGAGAGGGACCCTGAGTTTGTGGCCTCAAGTGGAATGGACACCGAGATGCTCTGACTCGAAGTAAGGCTGGATATCCCTGCAGTGAAGTGAATGCAGGCTCGTCTGGCATCTCCCAAGACGAAGGGATGTCTGAATCCCCTGTGGAGACCACATAGAAAGTCCTAGTTCTCCGCCTCCTCGCGACCGGAGGCCTCACATCCTTTGAAAACTCGAGAGGTCCGCGGAGATCAATGCTTCCAAAGTAGACGATGCCTGACTCCTCTTGAAAATGGATAGGAGTCCCAGGAACCCTGTGGCACGTGGAAAGGGACCCTGGGTCTCCCGCCTCATGGGGAGACGCGTCCCAATTACCATGCCAAGACTCGAGGAGAATCCCGAGGTGTCCCTCGCACCTAGGCAGGAGTCCTGACGTCGCTGAACAAACACGTGTCTAGAAGGGCCCTCCCCGTCGTTACTCGAGAATATACCCCAGGTTCTGGCCGCAACTCAAGAAAAACCATGAGATTTCCCCCTCGCCGTGAGTTGAGGCCTGATTCCCCTCCACTGCATGCAGAGCAATTCCGTGTTCCACATCAAACGTGAAAGGAGACTTGATTTCCTTGATGGCACTCCAGAGAAAACCCAAGATCACTGTCTCAAGTCTAGAGGGATCCTGAGGTCACTGTAGCAACACGAAAGGGCTCCGTTGTCCCCAAATCAACTCAAGATGAGAGCTTAGTCCCTGGCCTCGACTCAAGAGGAATACCAACTTTCCACAAGCATCTCAAGAGGAGGCTTCTCTCAGCTACAGGTAAGTGAGAGGGACCCTGAGTTTGTGGCCTCAAGTGCAATGGACACCGAGATGCGCTGACTCGAAGTAAGGCCGGATATCCCTGCAGTGAATTGAATGCAGGCTCGTCTTGCATCTCCCAAGACGAAGGGATGTCTGAATCCCCTGTGGAGACCACAGAGAAAGACCTAGTCCTCCGCCTCATCGTGACCGGAGGCCTCACATCCTTTGAAAACTCGAGAGGTCTGCAGAGATGAATGCTTCCAAAGGAGACGATGCCTGACTCCTCTTGAAAATGGATAGGAGTCCCAGGATCCCTGTGGCACGTGGAAAGGGACCCTGGGTCTCCCGCCTCATGTGGAGACGCGTCCCAATTGCCATGCCAAGACTTGGGGAGAATCCCGAGGTGTCCCTCTCACCTAGGCAGGAGTCCTGACGTCGCTGAACAAACACGAGTCTGGAAGGGCCCTCCCCGTCGTAACTCGAGAATATACCCCAGGTTCCGGCCGCAACTCGAGAAAAACCATGAGACTTCCCCCTCGCCGCGAGATGAGGCCCGATTCTCCTGCACTGCCTGCAGAGCAATTCCGTGTTCCACATCAAACGTGAAAGGAGCCTTGATTTCCTTGATGGCACTCCAGAGAAAACCCAAGATCACTGTCTCAAGTCTAGAGGGATCCTGAGGTCACTGGAGCAACACGAAAGGGCTCCGTGGACCCCAAATCAACTCGAGATGAGAGCTTAGTCCCTGGCTTCAACTCAAGAGGAATATCAACTTTCCACAAGCCCCTCAAGAGGAGGCTTCTCTCATCTACAGGTATGTGAGAGGGACCCTGAGTTTGTGGCATCAAGTGGAATGGACACCGAGATGCTCTGACTCGAAATAAGGCCCGATATCCCTGCAGTGAATTGAAAGCAGGCTCATCTTGCATCTCCCAAGACGAAGGGATGTCTGAATCCCCTGTGCAGTACACAGAGAAAGACCGAGTCCTCCGCCTCAACGCGACCAGAGGCCTCACATCCTTTGAAAACTCGAGAGGTCTGCAGAGATCAATGCTTCCAAAGGAGACGATGCCTGACTCCTCTTGAAAATGGATAGGAGTCCCAGGATCCCTGTGGCACGTGGAAAGGGACCCTGGGTCTCCCGCCTCACCTGGAGACGCGTCCCAATTGCCATGCCAAGACTCGAGGAGAATCCCGAGGTGTCCCTCGCACCTAGGCAGGAGTCCTGACGTCGCTGAACAAACACGTGTCTGGAACGGCCCTCCCCGTCGTAACTTGAGAATATACCCCAGGTTCTGGCCGCAACTCGAGAAAAACCATGAGACTTCCCCCTCGCCGCGAGATGAGGCCCGATTCCCCTGGGCTGCGTGCCGAGCAATTCCGTGTTCCACATCAAACGTGATAGGAGCCTTGATTTCCTTGATGGCACTCCAGAGAAAACCCAAGATCACTGTCTCAAGTCTAGAGGGATCCTGAGGTCACTGGAGCAACACGAAAGGGCTCCGTGGACCCCAAATCAACTCGACATGAGAGCTTAGTACCTGGCTTCGACTCAAGAGGAATACCAACTTTCCACAAGCACCTCAAGAGGAGGCTTCTCTCAGGTACAGGTATGTGAGAGGGACCCTGATTTTGTGGCCTCAAGTGCAAGGGACACCGAGATGCTCTGACTCGAAGTAAGGCCGGATATCCCTGCAGTGAATTGAATGCAGGCTCGTCTTGCATCTCCCAAGACGAAGGGATGTCTGACTCCCATGTGGAGACCACAGAGAAAGACCTAATTTTCCGCCTCATCGCGATCGGTGGCCTCACATCCTTTGAAAATTCGAGAGGTCCACGGAGATCAATGCTTCCAAAGGAGACGATGCCTGACTCCTCTTGAAAATGGATAGGAGTCCCAGGATCCCTGTGGCACGTGGAAAGGGATACTGGTTCTCCCGCCTCACGCGGAGACGCGTCCAAATTGCCATGCCAAGACTCGAGGAGAATCCCGAGGTGTCCCTCGCACCTAGGCAGGAGTCCTCACGTCGCTGAATAAACCCGTGTCTGGAAGGGCCCTCCCCGTCGTAACTCGAGAATATAACCCAGGTTCCAACCGCAACTCGAGAAAAACCATGAGACTTGCCCCTCCCCGCGAGATGAGGCCCGATTCCCCTGCACTGAGTGCGGACCAATTCCGTGTTCCACATCAAACGTGAAAGGAGCCTTGATTTACTTAATGGCACTCCAGAGAAAACCCAAGATCACTGTCTCAAGTCTAGAGGGATCCTGAGGTCACTGTAGCAACACGAAAGGGCTCCGTGGACGCCAAATCAACTCGAGATGAGAGCTTAGTACCTGGCTTCGACTCAAGAGGAATACCAACTTTCCACAAGCACCTCAAGAGGAGGCTTCTCTCAGGTACAGGTATGTGAGAGGGACCCTGAGTTTGTGGCCTCAAGTGCAATGGACACCGAGATGCTCTGACTCGAAGTAAGGCCGGATATCCCTGCAGTGAATTGAATGCAGGCTCGTCTTGCATCTCCCAAGACGAAGGGATGTCTGAATCCCCTGTGGAGACCACAGAGAAAGACCTAGTTCCCCGCCTCATCGCGACCGGAGGCCTCACATCCTTTGAAAACTCGAGAGGTCCGCGGAGATCAATGTTTCCAAAGGAGACGATGCCAGACTCCTCTTGAAAATGGATAGGAGTCCCAGGATCCCTGTGGCACGTGGAAAGGGACCCTGGGTCTCCCGCATCATGTTTAGTCGCGTCCCAATTGCCATGCCAAGCCTCGAGGAGAATCCCGAGGTGTCCCTCGCACCTAGGCCGGAGTCCTGACGTCGCTGAACAAACACGTGTCTGGAAGGGGCCTCCCCGTCGTAACTCGAGAATATACCCCAGGTTCCGGCCGCAACTCGAGAAAAACCATGAGACTTCCCCCTCGCGGCGAGTTGAGGCCCGATTCCCCTGCACTGCGTGCAGAGCAATTCCGTGTTCCACATCAAACGTGAAAGGAGCCTTGATTTCCTTCATGCCACTACAGAGAAACCCCAAACTTACTGTCTCAAGTCTAGAGGGATCCTGAGGTGACTGGAGCAACATGAAAGGGCTCCGTGGACCCCAAATCAACTGGAGATGAGAGCTTAGTCCCTGGCTTTGACTCAAGAGGAATACCAACTTTCCAAAAGCACTTCAAGAGGAGGCTTCTCTCAGCTACAGGTATGTGAGAGGGACCGTGAGTTTGTGGCCTCAAGAGGAATGGACACCGAGATGCTCTGACTCGAAGTAAGGCCGGATATCCCTGCAGTGAATTGAATGAAGGCTCGTCTTGCATCTCCCAAGATGAAGGGATGTCGGAATCCCCTGTGGAGACGACAGAGAAAGACCTAGTCCTCAGCCTCATCACGACCGGAGGCCTCACATCTTTTGAAATGTCGAGAAGTCTGCGGAGATAAATGCTTCCAAAGGAGACAATGCCTGACTCCTCTTGAAAATGGATAGGAGTCCCAGGATCCCTATGGCACGTGGAAAGGGACCCAGGGTCTCCCGCCTCACGTGGAGACGGGTCCCAATTGCCATGCGAAGACTCGAGGAGAATCCCGAGGTGTCCCTCGCACCTAGGCAGGAGTCCTGACGGCGCTGAACAAACAAGTGTATGGAAGGGCCCTCCCCGTCGTAACTCGAGAATATACCCCAGGTTCCGGCCGCAACTCGAGAAAAACCATGAGACTTCCCCCTCGCCGCGAGATGAGGCCCGATTCCCCTGCACTGCGTCCAGAGCAATTCCGTGTTCCACATCAAACCTGAAAGGAGCCTTGATTTCCTTATGACACTCCAGAGATAACCCAAGATCACTGTCTCAAGTCTATAGGGATAATGAGGTCACTGGAGCAACACGAAAGGGCTCCGTCGACCCCAAATCAACTCGAGATGAGAGCATAGTCCCTGGCTTCGACTCAAGAGGAATACCAACTTTCCACAAGCCCCTCAAGAGGAGGCTTCTCTCAGCTACAGGTATGTGAGAGGGACCCTGAGTTTGTGGCCTCACGTGGAATGGACACTGAGATGCTCTGACTCGAAGTAAGGCCGGATATCCCTGCAGTGAAGTGAATGCAGGCTCGGTTTGCATCTCCCAAGACGAAGGGATGTCTGAATTCCCTCTGGAGACCACAGAGAAAGACCTAGTCCTCCGCCTCAACGCGAACAGAGGCCTCACATCCGTTGAAAACTCGAGAGGTCCGCGGAGATCAATGCTTCCAAAGGAGACGATGCCTGACTCCTCTTGAAAATGGATAGGAGTCCCAGGATCCCTGTGGCACGTGGAAAGGGACACTGGGTCTCCCGCCTCATGTGGAGATGCGTCCCAATTGCCATGCCAAGACTCGAGGAGAATCCCGAGGTGTCCCTCGCACCTAGGCAGGAGTCCTGACGTCGCTGAACAAACACGTGTCTGGAAGGGCCCTCCCCGTCGTAACTCGAGAATATAACCCAGGTTCCGGCCGCAACTTGAGAAAAACCAGATACATCCCCCTTGCCGCGAGATTAGGCCCGATTCCCCTGCACTGCGTGCAGAGCAATTCCGTGTTCCACATCAAAATGGAAAGGAGCCTTGATTTCCTTGATGGCACTCCAGAGAAAACCCAAGATCACTGTCTCAAGAGTACAGGGATCCTGAGTCACTGGAGCAACACGAAACGTCTCCGTGGACCCCAAATCAACTCGAGATGAGAGCTTAGTCCCTGGCTTCGACTCAAGAAGAATACCAACTTTCCACAAGCACTTCAAAACGAGGCTTCTCTCAGCTAGAGGTATGTGAGAGGGACCCTGAGTTTGTGGCCTCAAGTGGAATGGACACCGAGATGCTCTGACTCGAAGTAAGGCTGGATATCCCTGCAGTGAAGTGAATGCAGGCTCGTCTGGCATCTCCCAAGACGAAGGGATGTCTGAATCCCCTGTGGAGACCACATAGAAAGACCTAGTTCTCCGCCTCCTCGCGACCGGAGGCCTCACATCCTTTGAAAACTCGAGAGGTCCGCGGAGATCAATGCTTCCAAAGTAGACGATGCCTGACTCCTCTTGAAAATGGATAGGAGTCCCAGGAACCCTGTGGCACGTGGAAAGGGACCCTGGGTCTCCCGCCTCATGTGGAGACGCGTCCCAATTACCATGTCAAGACTCGAGGAGAATCCCGAGGTGTCCCTCGCACCTAGGCAGGAGTCCTGACGTCGCTGAACAAACACGTGTCTAGAAGGGCCCTCCCCGTCGTTACTCGAGAATATACCCCAGGTTCTGGCCGCAACTCAAGAAAAACCATGAGATTTCCCCCTCGCCGTGAGTTGAGGCCTGATTCCCCTCCACTGCATGCAGAGCAATTCCGTGTTCCACATCAAACGTGAAAGGAGACTTGATTTCCTTGATGGCACTCCAGAGAAAACCCAAGATCACTGTCTCAAGTCTAGAGGGATCCTGAGGTCACTGTAGCAACACGAAAGGGCTCCGTTGTCCCCAAATCAACTCAAGATGAGAGCTTAGTCCCTGGCCTCGACTCAAGAGGAATACCAACTTTCCACAAGCATCTCAAGAGGAGGCTTCTCTCAGCTACAGGTAAGTGAGAGGGACCCTGAGTTTGTGGCCTCAAGTGCAATGGACACCGAGATGCGCTGACTCGAAGTAAGGCCGGATATCCCTGCAGTGAATTGAATGCAGGCTCGTCTTGCATCTCCCAAGACGAAGGGATGTCTGAATCCCCTGTGGAGACCACAGAGAAAGACCTAGTCCTCCGCCTCATCGTGACCGGAGGCCTCACATCCTTTGAAAACTCGAGAGGTCTGCAGAGATGAATGCTTCCAAAGGAGACGATGCCTGACTCCTCTTGAAAATGGATAGGAGTCCCAGGATCCCTGTGGCACGTGGAAAGGGACCCTGGGTCTCCCGCCTCATGTGGAGACGCGTCCCAATTGCCATGCCAAGACTTGGGGAGAATCCCGAGGTGTCCCTCTCACCTAGGCAGGAGTCCTGACGTCGCTGAACAAACACGAGTCTGGAAGGGCCCTCCCCGTCGTAACTCGAGAATATACCCCAGGTTCCGGCCGCAACTCGAGAAAAACCATGAGACTTCCCCCTCGCCGCGAGATGAGGCCCGATTCTCCTGCACTGCCTGCAGAGCAATTCCGTGTTCCACATCAAACGTGAAAGGAGCCTTGATTTCCTTGATGGCACTCCAGAGAAAACCCAAGATCACTGTCTCAAGTCTAGAGGGATCCGGAGGTCACTGGAGCAACACGAAAGGGCTCCGTGGACCCCAAATTAACTCGAGATGAGAGCTTAGTCCCTGGCTTCAACTCAAGAGGAATATCAACTTTCCACAAGCCCCTCAAGAGGAGGCTTCTCTCATCTACAGGTATGTGAGAGGGACCCTGAGTTTGTGGCATCAAGTGGAATGGACACCGAGATGCTCTGACTCGAAATAAGGCCCGATATCCCTGCAGTGAATTGAAAGCAGGCTCATCTTGCATCTCCCAAGACGAAGGGATGTCTGAATCCCCTGTGCAGTACACAGAGAAAGACCGAGTCCTCCGCCTCAACGCGACCGGAGGCCTCACATCCTTTGAAAACTCGAGAGGTCTGCAGAGATCAATGCTTCCAAAGGAGACGATGCCTGACTCCTCTTGAAAATGGATAGGAGTCCCAGGATCCCTGTGGCACGTGGAAAGGGACCCTGGGTCTCCCGCCTCACCTGGAGACGCGTCCCAATTGCCATGCCAAGACTCGAGGAGAATCCCGAGGTGTCCCTCGCACCTAGGCAGGAGTCCTGACGTCGCTGAACAAACACGTGTCTGGAACGGCCCTCCCCGTCGTAACTCGAGAATATACCCCAGGTTCCGGCCGCAACTCGAGAAAAACCATGAGACTGCCCCCTCGCCGCGAGATGAGGCCCGATTCTCCTGCACTGCCTGCATAGCAATTACGTGTTCCACATGAAACGTGATAGGAGCCTTGATTTCCTTGATGGCACTCCAGAGAAATCCCAAGATGACTGTCTCAAGTCTAGAGGGATCCTGAGGTCACTGGAGCAACACGAAAGGGCTCCGAGGACCCCAAATCAACTCGACATGAGAGCTTAGTACCTGGCTTCGACTCAAGAGGAATACCAACTTTCCACAAGCACCTCAAGGGGAGGCTTCTCTCAGGTACAGGTATGTGAGAGGGACCCTGAGTTTGTGGCCTCAAGTGCAATGGACACCGAGATGCTCTGACTCGAAGTAAGGCCGGATATCCCTGCAGTGAATTGAATGCAGGCTCGTCTTGCATCTCCCAAGACGAAGGGATGTCTGAATCCCCTGTGGAGACCACAGAGAAAGACCTAATTTTCCGCCTCATCGCGATCGGTGGCCTCACATCCTTTGAAAATTCGAGAGGTCCGCGGAGATCAATGCTTCCAAAGGAGACGATGCCTGACTCCTCTTGAAAATGGATAGGAGTCCCAGGATCCCTGTGGCACGTGGAAAGGGATACTGGTTCTCCCGCCTCACGCGGAGACGCGTCCAAATTGCCATGCCAAGACTCGAGGAGAATCCCGAGGTGTCCCTCGCACCTAGGCAGGAGTCCTCACGTCGCTGAATAAACCCGTGTCTGGAAGGGCCCTCCCCGTCGTAACTCGAGAATATAACCCAGGTTCCAGCCGCAACTCGAGAAAAACCATGAGACTTCCCCCTCCCCGCGAGATGAGGCCCGATTCCCCTGCACTGAGAGCAGACCAATTCCGTGTTCCACATCAAACGTGAAAGGAGCCTTGATTTCCTTAATGGCACTCCAGAGAAAACCCAAGATCACTGTCTCAAGTCTAGAGGGATCCTGAGGTCACTGTAGCAACACGAAAGGGCTCCGTGGACGCCAAATCAACTCGAGATGACAGCTTAGTACCTGGCTTCGACTCAAGAGGAATACCAACTTTCCACAAGCACCTCAAGAGGAGGCTTCTCTCAGGTACAGGTATGTGAGAGGGACCCTGAGTTTGTGGCCTCAAGTGCAATGGACACCGAGATGCTCTGACTCGAAGTAAGGCCGGATATCCCTGCAGTGAATTGAATGCAGGCTCGTCTTGCATCTCCCAAGACGAAGGGATGTCTGAATCCCCTGTGGAGACCACAGAGAAAGACCTAATTTTCCGCCTCATCGCGATCGGTGGCCTCACATCCTTTGAAAATTCGAGAGGTCCACGGAGATCAATGCTTCCAAAGGAGACGATGCCTGACTCCTCTTGAAAATGGATAGGAATCCCAGGATCCCTGTGGCACGTGGAAAGGGACACTGGGTCTCCCGCCTCATGTGGAGACGCGTCCCCATTGCCATGCCAAGACTCGAGGAGAATCCCGAGGTGTCCCTCGCACCTAGGCAGGAGTCTTCACGTCGCTGAATAAACCCGGGTCTGGTAGGGCCCTCCCCGTCGTAACTCGAGAATATAACCCAGGTTCCAGCCGCAACTCGAGAAAAACCATGAGACTTCCCCCTCCCCGCGAGATGAGGCCCGATTCCCCTGCACTGAGTGCAGACCAATTCCGTGTTCCACATCAAACGTGAAAGGAGCCTTGATTTACTTAATGGCACTCCAGAGAAAACCCAAGATCACTGTCTCAAGTCTAGAGGGATCCTGAGGTCACTGTAGCAACACGAAAGGGCTCCGTGGACGCCAAATCAACTCGAGATGAGAGCTTAGTACCTGGCTTCGACTCAAGAGGAATACCAACTTTCCACAAGCACCTCAAGAGGAGGCTTCTCTCAGGTACAGGTATGTGAGAGGGACCCTGAGTTTGTGGCCTCAAGTGCAATGGACACCGAGATGCTCTGACTCGAAGTAAGGCCGGATATCCCTGCAGTGAATTGAATGCAGGCTCGTCTTGCATCTCCCAAGACGAAGGGATGTCTGAATCCCCTGTGGAGACCACAGAGAAAGACCTAGTCCTCCCCCTCTTCGTGACCGGAGGCCTCACATCCTTTGAAAACTCGAGAGGTCTGCAGAGATCAATGCTTCCAAAGGAGACGATGCCTGACTCCTCTTGAAAATGGATAGGAGTCCCAGGATCCCTGTGGCACGTGGAAAGGGACCCTGGGTCTCCCGCCTCATGTGGAGACGCGTCCCAATTGCCATGCCAAGACTTGGGGAGAATCCCGAGGTGTCCCTCGCACCTAGGCAGGAGTCCTGACGTCGCTGAACAAACACGTGTCTGGAAGGGCCCTCCCCGTCGTAACTCGAGAATATACCCCAGGTTCCGGCCGCAACTCGAGAAAAATATGAGACTTCCCCTTCACCGTGAGATGAGGCCCGATTCCGCTGGGCTGCGTGCCGAGCAATTCCGTGTTCCACATCAAACGTGATAGGAGCCTTGATTTCTTTGATTTCACTCCAGAGAAAACCCAAGATCACTGTCTCAAGTCTAGAGGGATCCTGAGGTCACTGGAGCAACACGAAAGGGCTCCGTGGACCCCAAATCAACTCGAGATGAGACATTAGTCCCTGGCTTCAACTCAAGAGGAATATGAACTTTCCACAAGCCCCTCAAGAGGAGGCTTCTCTCAGCTACTGGTATGTGAGAGGGACCCTGAGTTTGTGGCATCAAGTGGAATGGACCCCGAGATGCTCTGACTCGAAATAAGGCCGGATATCCCTGCAGTGAATTGAAAGCAGGCTCATCTTGCATCTCCCAAGACGAAGGGATGTCTGAATCCCCTGTGCAGTACACAGAGAAAGACCGAGTCCTCCGCCTCAACGCGACCGGAGGCCTCACATCCTTTGAAAACTCGAGAGGTCTGCAGAGATCAATGCTTCCAAAGGAGACGATGCCTGACTCCTCTTGAAAATGGATAGGAGTCCCAGGATCACTGTGGCACGTGGAAAGGGACCCTGGGTCTCCCGCCTCACGTGGAGACGCGTCCCAATTGCCATGCCAAGACTCGAGGAGAATCCCGAGGTGTCCCTCGCACCTAGGCAGGAGTCCTGACGTCGCTGAACAAACACGTGTCTGGACGGGCCCTCCCGTTCGTAACTCGAGAATATACCCCAGGTTCCGGCCGCAACTCGAGAAAAACCATGAGACTTCCCCCTCGCCGTGAGATGAGGCCCGATTCCCCTGGGCTGCGTGCCGAGCAATTCCGTGTTCCACATCAAACGTGATAGGAGCCTTGATTTCTTTGATGGCACTCCAGAGAAAACCCAAGATCACTGTCTCAAGTCTAGAGGGATCCTGAGGTCACTGGAGCAACACGAAAGGGCTCCGTGGACGCCAAATCAACTCGAGATGACAGCTTAGTACCTGGCTTCGACTCAAGAGGAATACCATCTTTCCACAAGCACCTCAAGAGGAGGCTTCTCTCAGGTACAGGTATGTGAGAGGGACCCTGAGTTTGTGGCCTCAAGTGCAATGGACACCGAGATGCTCTGACTCGAAGTAAGGCCGGATATCCCTGCAGTGAATTGAATGCAGGCTCGTCTTGCATCTCCCAAGACGAAGGGATGTCTGAATCCCCTGTGGAGACCACAGAGAAAGACCTAATTTTCCGCCTCATCGCGATCGGTGGCCTCACATCCTTTGAAAATTCGAGAGGTCCACGGAGATCAATGCTTCCAAAGGAGACGATGCCTGACTCCTCTTGAAAATGGATAGGAGTCCCAGGATCCCTGTGGCACGTGGAAAGGGACACTGGGTCTCCCGCCTCATGTGGAGACGCGTCCCCATTGCCATGCCAAGACTCGAGGAGAATCCCGAGGTGTCCCTCGCACCTAGGCAGGAGTCTTCACGTCGCTGAATAAACCCCTGGTCTGGTAGGGCCCTCCCCGTCGTAACTCGAGAATATAACCCAGGTTCCAGCCGCAACTCGAGAAAAACCATGAGACTTCCCCCTCCCCGCGAGATGAGGCCCGATTCCCCTGCACTGAGTGCAGACCAATTCCGTGTTCCACATCAAACGTGAAAGGAGCCTTGATTTACTTAATGGCACTCCAGAGAAAACCCAAGATCACTGTCTCAAGTCTAGAGGGATCCTGAGGTCACTGTAGCAACACGAAAGGGCTCCGTGGACGCCAAATCAACTCGAGATGAGAGCTTAGTCCCTGGCTTCGACTCAAGAGGAATACCAACTTTCCACAAGCACCTCAAGAGGAGGCTTCTCTCAGGTACAGGTATGTGAGAGGGACCCTGAGTTTGTGGCCTCAAGTGCAATGGACACCGAGATGCTCTGACTCGAAGTAAGGCCGGATATCCCTGCAGTGAATTGAATGCAGGCTCGTCTTGCATCTCCCAAGACGAAGGGATGTCTGAATCCCCTGTGGAGACCACAGAGAAAGACCTAGTCCTCCCCCTCTTCGTGACCGGAGGCCTCACATCCTTTGAAAACTCGAGAGGTCTGCAGAGATCAATGCTTCCAAAGGAGACGATGCCTGACTCCTCTTGAAAATGGATAGGAGTCCCAGGATCCCTGTGGCACGTGGAAAGGGACCCTGGGTCTCCCGCCTCATGTGGAGACGCGTCCCAATTGCCATGCCAAGACTTGGGGAGAATCCCGAGGTGTCCCTCGCACCTAGGCAGGAGTCCTGACGTCGCTGAACAAACACGTGTCTGGAAGGGCCCTCCCCGTCGTAACTCGAGAATATACCCCAGGTTCCGGCCGCAACTCGAGAAAAACCATGAGACTTCCCCTTCACCGTGAGATGAGGCCCGATTCCGCTGGGCTGCGTGCCTAGCAATTCCGTGTTCCACATCAAACGTGATAGGAGCCTTGATTTCTTTGATTTCACTCCAGAGAAAACCCAAGATCACTGTCTCAAGTCTAGAGGGATCCTGAGGTCACTGGAGCAACACGAAAGGGCTCCGTGGACCCCAAATCAACTCGAGATGAGACATTAGTCCCTGGCTTCAACTCAAGAGGAATATGAACTTTCCACAAGCCCCTCAAGAGGAGGCTTCTCTCAGCTACTGGTATGTGAGAGGGACCCTGAGTTTGTGGCATCAAGTGGAATGGACACCGAGATGCTCTGACTCGAAATAAGGCCGGATATCCCTGCAGTGAATTGAAAGCAGGCTCATCTTGCATCTCCCAAGACGAAGGGATGTCTGAATCCCCTGTGCAGTACACAGAGAAAGACCGAGTCCTCCGCCTCAACGCGACCGGAGGCCTCACATCCTTTGAAAACTCGAGAGGTCTGCAGAGATCAATGCTTCCAAAGGAGACGATGCCTGACTCCTCTTGAAAATGGATAGGAGTCCCAGGATCCCTGTGGCACGTGGAAAGGGACACTGGTTCTCCCGCCTCACGTGGAGATGCGTCCCAGTTGCCATGCCAAGACTCGAGGAGAATCCCGAGGTGTCCCTCGCACCTAGGCAGGAGTCCTGACGTCGCTGAACAAACACGTGTCTGGACGGGCCCTCCCCGTCGTAACTCGAGAATATACCCCAGGTTCCGGCCGCAACTCGAGAAAAACCATGAGACTTCCCCCTCGCCGTGAGATGAGGCCCGATTCCCCTGCACTGCGTGCCGAGCAATTCCGTGTTCCACATCAAACGTGATAGGAGCCTTGATTTCTTTGATGGCACTCCAGAGAAAACCCAAGATCACTGTCTCAAGTCTAGAGGGATCCTGAGGTCACTGGAGCAACACGAAAGGGCTCCATGGACCCCAAATCAACTCGAGATGAGAGCTTAGTACCTGGCTTCGACTCAAGAGGAATACCAACTTTCCACAAGCACCTCAAGAGGAGGCTTCTCTCAGGTACAGGTATGTGAGAGGGACCCTGAGTTTGTGGCCTCAAGTGCAATGGACACCGAGATGCTCTGACTCGAAGTAAGGCCGGATATCCCTGCAGTGAATTGAATGCAGGCTCGTCTTGCATCTCCCAAGACGAAGGGATGTCTGAATCCCCTGTGGAGACCACCGAGAAAGACCTAGTCCACCGCCTCATCGTGACCGGAGGCCTCACATCCTTTGAAAACTCGAGAGGTCTGCAGACATCAATGCTTCCAAAGGAGACGATGCCTGACTCCTCTTGAAAATGGATAGGAGTCCCAGGATCCCTGTGGCACGTGGAAAGGGACACTGGTTCTCCCGCCTCACGTGGAGATGCGTCCCAGTTGCCATGCCAAGACTTGAGGAGAATCCCGAGGTGTCCCTCGCACCTAGGCAGGAGTCCTGACATCGCTGAACAAACACGTGTCTGGAAGGGCCCTCCCCGTCATAACTCGAGAATATACCCCAGGTTCCGGCCGCAACTCGAGAAAAACCATGAGACTTCCCCCTCGCCGCGAGATGAGGCCCGATTCCCCTGCACTGCGTGCAGAGCAATTCCGAGTTCCACATCAAACGTGAAAGGAGCCTTGATTTACTTGATGGCATTCCAGAGAAAACCCAAGATCACTGTCTCAAGTCTAGAGGGATCCTGAGGTCACTGGAGCAACACGAAAGTTCTCCGTGGACCCCAAATAAACTCGAGATAAGAGCTTAGTCCCTGGCTTCGACTCAAGAGGAATACCAACTTTCCACAAGCACCTCAAGAGGAGGCTTCTCTCAGCTACAGGTATGTGAGAGGGACCCTGAGTTTGTGGCCTCAAGTGGAATGGACACAGAGATGCTCTGACACGAAGTAAGGCCGGATATCCCTGCAGTGAATTGAATGCAGGCTCGTCTTGCATCTCCCAAGACGAAGGGATGTCTGAATCCGCTGTGGAGACCGCAGAGAAAGACCTAGTCCTCCGCCTCATCGCGACCGGAGGCCTCACATCCTTTGAAAACTCGAGAGTTCCGCGGAGATCAATGCTTCCAAAGGAGACGATGCCTGACTCCTCTTGAAAATGGATAGGAGTCCCAGGATCCCTGTGGCACGTGGAAAGGGACCCTGGGTCTCCCGCCTCACGTGGATACGCGTCCCAATTGCCATGCCAAGACTCGAGGAGAATCCCGAGGTGTCCCTCGCACCTAGGCAGGAGTCCTGACGTCGCTGAACAAACACGTGTCTGGAAGGGCCCTCCCCGTCGTAACTCGAGATTATACCCCAGGTTCCGGTCGCAACTCGAGAAAAACCATGAGACTACCCCCTCGCCGCTGGATGAGGCCCGATTCCCCTGGACTGCGTGCAGAGCAATTCCGTGTTCCACATCAAACGTGAAAGGAGCCTTGAATTCCTTGATGGCACTCCATAGAAAACCCAAGATCACTGTCTCAAGTCTGGAGGGATCCTGAGGTCACTGGAGCAAAACGAAAGGGCTCCGTGGACCCCAAATCAACTCGAGATGAGAGCTTAGTCCCTGGCTTCGACTCAAGAGGAATACCAACTTTCCACAAGCAGCTGAAGAGGAGGCTTCTCCAGCCACAAGTATGTGAGAGGGACCCTGAGTTTGTGGCCTCAAGTGGAATGGACACCGAGATGCTCTGACTCGAAGTAAGGCCGGATATCCCTGCAGTGAAGTGAATGCAGGCTCGTCTTGCATCTCCCAAGACGAAGGGATGTCTGAATCCCCTGTGGAGACGACAGAGAAAGACCTAGTCCTCCGCCTCATCGAGACGGGAGGCATCACATCCTTTGAAAACTCGAGAGGTCTGCGGAGATCAATGCTTCCAAAGGAGATGATGCCTGACTCTTCTTGAAAAGGATAGGAGTCCCAGGATCCCTGTGGCACGTGGAAAGGGACCCTGGGTCTCCCGCCTCACGTGGAGACGCATCCCCTTTGCCATGCCAAGACTCGAGGAGAATCCCGAGGTGTCCCTCGCACCCAGGCAGGAGTCCTGACGTCGCTGAACAAACACATGTCTGGAAGGGCCCTCCCCGTCCTAACTCGAGAATATACCCCAGGTTCTGGCCGCAACTCGAGAAAAACCATGAGACTTCCCACTCGCCGCGAGATGAGGCCCGATTCCCCTGCACTGCATGCAGACCAATTCCGTGTTCCACATCAAACGTGAAAGGAGCCTTGATTTCCTTCATGGCACTCCAGAGAAACCCAAGATCACTGTCTCAAGACTAGAGGGATCCTGAGGTCACTGTAGCAACACGAAAGGGCTCCGTGGACCCCAAATCAACTTGAGATGAGAGCTTAGTCCCTGGCTTCGACTCAAGAGGAATACCAACTTTCCACAAGCACCTAAGGAGGAGGCTTCTCTCAGCTAATGGTATGTGAGAGGGACCCTGAGTTTGTCGCCTCAAGGGGAATGGACACCGAGATGCTGTGACTCGAAGTAAGGCGAGATATCCCTGCAGTGATTTGAGTCCAGGCTCGTCTTGCATCTCCCAAGACGAAGGGATGTCTGAATCCCCTGTGCAGAACACAGAGAAAGACCTAGTCCTCCGCCTCATCGCGACCGGAGGCCTCACATCCTTTGAAAACTCGAGAGGTCTGCGGAGATCAATGCTTCCAAAGGAGACGATGCCTGACGCCTCTTGAAAATGGATAGGAGTCCCAGGATCCCTGTGGCACGTGGAAAGGGACCCTGGGACTCCCGCCTCACGTGGAGACACGTCCCAATTTCCATGCCAAGACTCGAGGAGAATCCCGAGGTGTCCCTCGCACCTAGGCAGGAGTCCTGACGTCGCTGAACAAACACGTGTCTGGAAGGGCCTTCCCCGTCGTAACTCGAGAATATACCCCAGGTTCCGGTCGCAACTCGAGAAAAACCATGAGACTTCCCCCTCGCCGCGAGATGAGGCCCGATTCCCCTGAACTGCGTGCAGAGCAATTCCGAGTTCCACATCAAAAGTGAAAGGAGCCTTGATTTCCTTGATGGCATTCCAGAGAAAACCCAAGATCACTGTCTCAAGTCTAGAGGGATCCTGAGGTCACTGGAGCAACACGAAAGTTCTCCGTGGACCCCAAATAAACTCGAGATAAGAGATTAGTCCCTGGCTTCGACTCAAGAGGAATACCAACTTTCCACAAGCACCTCAAGAGGAGGCTTCTCTCAGCTACAGGTATGTGAGAGGGACCCTGAGTTTGTGGCCTCAGGTGGAATGGACACAGAGATGCTCTGACTCGAAGTAAGGCCGGATATCCCTGCAGTGAATTGAATGCAGGCTCGTCTTGCATCTCCCAAGATGAAGGGATGTCTGAATCCGCTGTGGAGACCACAGAGAAAGACATAGTCCTCCGCCTCATCGCGACCGGAGGCCTCACATCCTTTGAAAACTCGAGAGGTCCGCGGAGATCAATGCTTCCAAAGGAGACGATGCCTGACTCCTCTTGAAAATGGATAGGAGTCCCAGGATCCCTGTGGCACGTGGAAAGGGACCCTGGGTCTCCCGCCTCACGTGGATACGCGTCCCAATTGCCATGCCAAGACTCGAGGAGAACCCTGAGGTGTCCCTCGCACCTAGGCAGGAGTCCTGACGTCGCTGAACAAACACGTGTCTGGAAGGGCCCTCCACGTCGTAACTCGAGAATATACCCCAGGTTCCGGCCGCAACTCGAGAAAAACCATGAGACTACCCCCTCGCCGCTGGATGAGGCCCGATTCCCCTGGACTGCGTGCAGAGCAATTCCGTGTTCCACATCAAACGTGAAAGGAGCCTTGATTTCCTTGATGGCACTCCAGAGAAAACCCAAGATCACTGTCTCAAGTCTAGAGGGATCCTGAGGTCACTGGAACCACACGAAAGGGCTCCGTGGACCCCAAATCAACTCGAGATGAGAGCTTAGTCCCTGGCTTTGACTCAAGAGGAATACCAACTTTCCACGAGCACCTCAAGAGGAGGCTTCTCTCAGCTACAGGTATGTGAGAGGGACCCTGAGTTTGTGGCCTCAAGTGGAATGGACACCGAGATGCTCTGACTCGAAGTAAGGCCGGATATCCCTGCAGCGAATTGAATGCAGGCCTGTCTTGCATCTCCCAAGACGAAGGGATGTCTGAATCCCCTGTGGAGACCACAGAGAAAGACCTAGTCCTCTGCCTCATCGCGACCGGAGGCCTCACATACTTTGAAAACTCGAGAGGTCTGCGGAGATCAATGCTTCCAAAGGAGACGATGCCTGACTCCTCTTGAAAATGGATAGGAGTCCCAGGATCCCTGTGTCTCGTGGAAAGGAACCCTGGGTCTCCCGCCTCACGTGGAGACGCGTCCAAATTGCCATGCCAAGACTCGAGGAGAATCCTGAGGTGTCCCTCGCACCTAGGCAGGAGTCCTCCGTCGCTGAACAAACCTGTGTCTGGAAGTGCCCTTTCCGTCGTAACTCGAGAATATACCCCAGGTTCCGGCCGCAACTCTAGAAAAACCATGAGACTTCCCCCTCCCCAGGAGAAGAGGCCCGATTCCCCTGCACTGCATGCAGACCAATTCCGTGTTCCACATCAAACGTGAAAGGAGCCTTGATTTCCTTAATGGCACTCCAGAGAAACCCAAGATCACTGTCTCAAGACTAGAGGGATCCTGAGGTCACTGTAGCAACACGAAAGGGCTCCGTGGACCCCAAATCAACTTGAGATGAGAGCTTAGTCCCTGGCTTCGACTCAAGAGGAATACCAACTTTCCACAAGCACCTAAGGAGGAGGCTTCTCTCAGCTAATGGTATGTGAGAGGGACCCTGAGTTTGTCGCCTCAAGGGGAATGGACACCGAGATGCTGTGACTCGAAGTAAGGCGAGATATCCCTGCAGTGATTTGAGTACAGGCTCGTCTTGCATCTCCCAAGACGAAGGGATGTCTGAATCCCCTGTGCAGAACACAGAGAAAGACCTAGTCCTCCGCCTCATCGCGACCGGAGGCCTCACATCCTTTGAAAACTCGAGAGGTCTGCGGAGATCAATGCTTCCAAAGGAGACGATGCCTGACGCCTCTTGAAAATGGATAGGAGTCCCAGGATCCCTGTGGCACGTGGAAAGGGACCCTGGGTCTCCCGCCTCACGTGGAGACACGTCCCAATTTCCATGCCAAGACTTGAGGAGAATCCCGAGGTGTCCCTCGCACCTAGGCAGGAGTCCTGACGTCGCTGAAGAAACACGTGTCTGGAAGGGCCCTCCCCGTCGTAACTCGAGAATATACCCCAGGTTCCGGCCCCAACTCGAGAAAAACCATGAGACTTGCCCCTCGCCGCGAGATGACGCCCGATTCCCCTGCACTGCGTGCAGAGCAATTTCGTGTTCCACATCAAACGTGAAAGGAGCCTTGATTTCCTTGATGGCACTCCAGAGAAAACCCAAGATCACTGTCTCAAGTCTAGAGGGATCCTGAGGTCACTGGAGCAACAAGAAAGGGCTCCGTGGACCCCAAATCAACTCGAGATGAGAGCTTAGTCCCTGGCTTCAACTCAAGAGGAATACGAACTTTCCACAAGCACCTCAAGAGGAGGCTTCTCTCAGCTACAGGTATGTGAGAGGGACCCTAAGTTTGTGGCCTCAAGTGGAATGGACACCGAGATGCTGTGACTCGAAGTAAGGCCAGATATCCCTGCAGTGATGTGAATACAGGCTCGTCTTACATCTCCCAAGACGAAGGGATGTCTGAATCCCCTGTGGAGGCCACAGAGAAAGACCTAGTTTTCCGCCTCATCTCGACCGTATGCCTCACATCCTTTGAAAACTCGAGAGGTCTGCGGAGATCAATGCTTCCAAAGGAGACGATGCCTGACGCCTATTGAAAATGGATAGGAGTCCCAGGATCCCTGTGGCACGTGGAAAGGGACCCTGGGTCTCCCGCCTCACGTGGAGACACGTCCCAATTTCCATGCCGAGACCTGAGGAGAATCCCGAGGTGTCCCTCGCACCTAGGCAGGAGTCCTGACGTCGCTGAACAAACACGTGTCTGGAAGGGCCCTCCCCGTCGTAACTCGAGAATATACCCCAGGTTCCGGCCCCAACTTGAGAAAAACCATGAGACTTGCCCCTCGTCGCGAGTTGAGGCCCGATTCCCCTGCACTGCATGCAGAGCAATTCCGTGTTCCACATCAAACGTGAAAGGAGCCTTGATTTCCTTGATGGCACTCCAGAGAAAACCCAAGATCACTGTCTCAAGTCTAGAGGGATCCTGAGGTCACTGGAGCAACACGAAAGGGCTCCGTGGACCCCAAATCAACTCGAGATGAGAGATTAGTCCCTGGCTTCAACTCAAGAGGAATACGAACTTTCCACAAGCACCTCAAGAGGAGGCTTCTCTCAGCTACAGGTATGTGAGAGGAACCCTGAGTTTGGGGCCTCAAGTGGAATGGACACCGAGATGCTCTGACTCGAAGTAAGGCCGGATATCCCTGCAGTGAATTGAATGCAGGCTCGTCTTGCATCTCCCAAGACGAAGGGATGTCTGAATCACCTGTGGAGACCACAGAGAAAGACCTAGTCCTCCGCCTATTCGTGTCCGGAGGCCTCACATCCTTTGAAAACACGAGAGGTCTGCAGAGATCAATGCTTCCAAAGGAGACGATGCCTGACTCCTCTTGAAAATGGATAGGAGTCCCAGGATCCCTGTGGCACGTGGAAAGGGACACTGGGTCTCCCGCCTCACGTGGAGACGCGTCCCAATTGCCATGCCAAGACTCGAGGAGAATCCTGAGGTGTCCCTCGCACCTAGGCCGGAATCCTGACTTCGCTGAACAAACAAGTGTCTGGAAGGGCCCTCCCAGTCGTAACTCGAGAATATACCCCAGGTTCCGGCCGCAACTCGAGAAAAACCATGAGACTTCCCCATCGCCGCGAGATGAGGCCCGATTCCCCTGCCCTGCGTGCAGAGCAATTCCGTTTCCACATCAAAAATGAAAGGAGCCTTGATTTCCTTGATGACACTCCAGAGAAAACGCAAGATCACTGTCTCAAGTCTAGAGGGATCCTGAGGTCACTGGAGCAACACGAAAGGGCTCCGTGGACCCCAAATCAACTCGAGATGAGAGCTTAGTCCCTGGCTTCAAATCGAGTGGAATACCAACTTTCCACAAGCACCTCAAGAGGAGGCTACTCTCAGCTAATGGTATGTGAGAGGGACCCTGAGTTTGTGGCCTCAAGTGGAATGGACACCGAGATGCTCTGACTCGAAGTAAGGCCAGACATCCCTGCAGGGAATTGAATGCAGGCTCGTCTTGCATCTCCCAAGACGAAGGGATGTCTGAATCCCCTGTGGAGACCACAGAGAAAGACCTAGTCCTCCGCCTCATCGCGACCGGAGGTCTCACATCCTTTGAAAACTCGAGAGGTCCACGGAGATCAATGCTTCCAAAGGAGAGGATGCCTGACGCCTCTTGAAAATGGATAGGAGTCCCAGGATCCCTGTGGCACGTGGAAAGGGACCCTGGGTCTCCCGCCTCACGTGGAGACGCGTCCCAATTGCCATGCCAAGACTCGTGGAGAATCCCGAGGTGTCCCTCGCACCTAGGCAGGAGTCCTGACGTCGCTGAACAAACACGTGTCTGGAAGGGCCCTCCCTGTCGTAGCTCAAGAATATACATCAGGTTCCGGCCGCAACTCGAGAAAAACCATGAGACTTCCCCCTCGCCGCGAGCTGAGGGCCCATTCCCCTGCACTGCGTGCAGAGCAATTCCGTCTTCCACATCAAACGTGAAAGGAGCCTTGATTTACTTGATGGCACTCCAGAGAAATCCCTAGATCACTGTCTCAAGCCTAGAGGGATCCTGAGGTCACTGGAACAACACGAAAGGGCTCCGTGGACCCCAAATCAACTCGAGATGAGAGATTTGTCCCTGGCTTCGACTCAAGAGGAATACCAACTTTCCACAAGCACCTCAAGAGGAGGCTTCTCTCAGCTACAGGTGTGTGAGAGGGACCCTTAGTTTTTTGCCTCAAGCGGGATGGACACCGAGATGCTCTGACTCGAAGTAAGGCCGGATATCCCTGCAGTGAATTGAGTGCAGGCTCGTCTTGCATCTCCCAAGAAGAAGGGATGTCTGAATCCCCTGTGGAGACCACAGAGAAAGACCTAGTTCTCCGCCTCATCGCGACCGGAGGCCTCACATCCTTTGAAAACTCGAGAGGTCCGCGGAGATCAATGCTTCCAAAGGAGACAATGCCTGACTCCTCTTGAAAATGGATAGGAGTCCTTGGATCCCTGTGGCACGTGGAAAGGGACCCTGGGACTCCCGCCTCACGTGGAGACGCGTCCCAATTGCCATGCCAAGACTCGAGGAGAATCCCGAGGTGTCCCTCGCACCTAGGCAGGAGTCCTGACGTCGCTGAACAAACACGTGTCTGGAAGGGCCCTCTCCGTCGAAACTCGAGAATATGCCCCAGGTTCCAGCGGCAACTCGAGAAAAACCATGAGACTTCCCACTCACAGCGAGATGAGGCCCGATTCCCCTGCACTGCGTGCAGAGCAATTCCGTGTTCCACATCAAACATGAAAGGAGACTTGATTTCCTTGATGGCACTCCAGAGAAAACCCAAGATCACTGTCTCAAGTCTAGAGGGATCCTGAGGTCACTGGAGCAACACGAAAGGGCTCCGTGGACCCCAAATCAACTCGAGATGAGAGCTTAGTCCCTGGCTTCGACTCAAGAGGAAAACCAACTTTCCACAAGCACCTCAACAGGAGGCTTCTCTCAGCAACAGGTATGTGAAGGGACCCTGAGTTTGTGGCCTCAAGTGGAATGGACACCGAGATGCTCTGACTCGAAGTAAGGCCGTATATCCCTGCAGTGAATTGAATGCAGGCTTGTCTTGCATCTCCCAAGACGAATGGATGTCTTAATCCCCTGTGGAGACCACAGAGAAAGACCTAGTCCTCCGCCTCAAAGCGACCGGAGGCCTCACATCCTTTGAAAACTCGAGAGGTCCGCGGAGATCAATGCTTCCAAAGGAGACGATGCCTGACTCCTCTTGAAAATGGATAGGAGTCCCAGGATCCCTGTGGCACGTGGAAAGGGACCCTTGGTCTCCCACCTCACGTGGAGACGCGTCCCAATTGCCATGCCAAGACTCGAGGAGAATTCCGAGGTGTCCCTCGCACCTAGGCAGAAGTCCTGACTTCGCTGAACAAACACGTGTCTGGAAGGGCCCTCCCCGTCGTAGCTCGAGAATATACCCCAAGTGTCGGCCGCAACTCGAGAAAAACCATGAGACTTCCCCCTCGCCGCGAGCTGAGGGCCCATTCCCCTGCACTGCGTGCAGAGCAATTCCGTCTTCCACATCAAACGTGAAAGGAGCCTTGATTTCCTTGATGGCACTCCAGAGAAAACCCTAGATCACTGTCTCAAGTCTAGAGGGATCCTGAGGTCACTGGAACAACATGAAAGTGCTCCGTGGACCCCAAATCAACTCGAGATGAGAGCTTTGTCCCTGGCTTCGACTCAAGAGGAATACCAACTTTCCACAAGCACCTCAAGAGGAGGCTTCTCTCAGCTACAGGTGTGTGAGAGGGACCCTTAGTTTGTTGCCTCAAGCGGAATGGACACCGAGATGCTCTGACTCGAAGTAAGGCCGGATATCCCTGCAGTGAATTGAATGCTGGCTCGTCTTGCATCTCCCAAGAAGAAGGGATGTCTGAATCCCCTGTGGAGACCACAGAGAAAGACCTAGTTCTCCGCCTCATCGCGACCGGAGGCCTCACATCCTTTGAAAACTCGAGAGGTCCGCGGACATCAATGCTTCCAAAGGAGACGATGCCTGACTCCTCTTGAAAATGGATAGGAGTCCCAGGATCACTGTGGCACGTCGAAAGGGACCCTGTGTCTCCCGCCTCACGTGGAGACGCGTCCCAATTTCCATGCCAAGTCTCGAGGAGAATCGCGAGGTGTCCCTCGCACCTAGGCAGGAATCCTGACGTCGCTGAACAAACACGTGTCTGGAAGGGCCCTCCCCGTCGTAACTCGAGATTATACCCCAGGTTCCGGCCGCAACTCGAGAAAAACCATGAGACTTAGCCCTCGTCGTGAGATTAGACCCGATTCCCCTGCCCTGCGTGCAGAGCAATTCCGTATTCCACATCAAAAGTGAAAGGAGCCTTGATTTCGTTGATGGCACTCCAGAGAAAACCCAAGATCACTGTCTCAAGTCTAGAGGGATCCTGAGGTCACTGTACCAACACGAAAGGGCTCCGTGGACCCCAAATCTACTCGAGATGAGAGCTTAGTCCCTGGCTTCGACTCAAGAGGAATACCAACTTTCCACAAGCACCTCAAGAGGAATCTTCTCTCAGCTACAGGTATGTGAGAGGGCCCCTCAGTTTGTGGCCTCAAGTGGAATGGACACCGAGATGCTCTGACTCGAAGTAAGGCCGGATATCCCTACAGTGATTTGAAAACAGGCTCGTCTTGCATCTCCCAAGACGAAGGGATGTCTGAATAATCTGTAGAGACCACAGAGAAAGACCTAGTTCTACGCCTCATCGCGAGCAGAGGCCTCACATCCTTTGAAAACTCGAGAGGTCCGCGGAGATCAATGCTTCCAAAGGAGACGATGCCTGACTCCTCTTGAAAATGGATAGGAGTCCCAGGATCCCTGTGGCACGTGGAAAGGGAACCTGGGTCTCCCGCCTCACGTGGAGACGCGTCACAATTGCCATGCCAAGACTCGAGGAGAATCCCGAGGTGTCCCTCGCACCTAGGCAGGAGTCCTGACGTCGCTGAACAAACACGTGTCTGGAAGGGCCCTCCCCGTCGTAACTCGAGAATATACCCCAGGTTCCGCCCGCTACTCGAGAAAAACCATGAGACTTCCCCCTCGCCGCGAGATGATGCCCGATTCCTCGGTGCTGCGTGCAGAGCAATTCCGTGTTCCACATCAAACGTGAAAGGAGCCTTGATTTCCTTGATGGCACTCCAGAGAAAACCCAAGATCACTGTCTCAAGTCTAGAGGGATCCTGAGGTCACTGGAACAACACGAAAGGGCTCCGTGGACCCGAAATCAACTCGAGATGAGAGCTTAGTCCCTGGCTTCGACTCAAGAGGAATACCAAGTTTCCACAAGCACCTCAAGAGGAGGCTTCTCTCAGCCACATGTATGTGAGAGGTACCCTGAGTTTGCGGCCTCAAGTGGAATGGACACCGAGATGCTCTGACTCGAAATAAGGCCGGATATCCCTGCAGTGAGATGAATGCAAGCTCGTCTTGCATCTCCCAATACGAAGGGATGTCTGAATCCCATGTGGAGACCACAGAGAAAGACCTAGTTCTCCGCCTCATCGCGACCGGAGGCCTCACATCCTTTGAAAACTCGAGAGGTCCGCGGAGATCAATGCTTCCAAAGGAGACGATGCCTGACTCCTCTTGAAAATGGTTAGGAGTCCCAGGATCCCTGTCCACATGGAAGGGGACCCTGGGTCTCCCGCCTCACGTGGAGACGCGTCCCAATTGCCATGCCAAGACTCGAGGAGAATCCCGAGGTGTCCCTCGCACCTAGGCAGGAGTCCTGACGTCGCTGAACAAACAAGTGTCTGGAAGGGCCCTCCCCGTCGTAACTCGAGAATACACCCCAGGTTCCGGCCGCAACTCGAGAAAAACCATGAGACTTCGCCCTCGCCGCGAGATGAGGCCCGATTCCCCTGCACTGCGTGCAGAGCAATTCCGTGTTCCACATCAAACGTGAAAGGAGCCTTGATTTCCTTGATGGCACTCCAGAGAAAACCCAAGATCACTGTCTCAAGTCTAGAGGGATCCTGAGGTCACTGGACCAACACGAAAGGGCTCCGTGGACCCCAAATCAACTCGAGATGAGAGCTTAGTCCCTGGCTTCGACTCAAGGGGAATACCAAGTTTCCACAAGCACCTCAAGAGGAGGCTTCTCTCAGCCACATGTATGTGAGAGGTACCCTGAGTTTGTGGTCTCAAGTGGAATGGACACCGAGATGCTCTGACTCGAAGTAAGGCCGGATATCCCTGCAGTGAGATGAATGCAAGCTCGTATTGCATCTCCGAATACGAAGGGATGTCTGAATCCCCTGTGGAGACCACAGAGAAAGACCTAGTTCTCGGCCTCATCGCGACCGGAGGCCTCACATCCTTTGAAAATTCAAGAGGTCCCCAGAGATCAATGATTCCAAAGGAGACGATGCCTGACTCTTCTTGAAAATGGATAGCAGTCCCAGGATCTCTGTGCCACGTGGAAAGGGACTCTGGGGCTCCCGCCTCACCTGGAGACGCGTCGCAATTGCCATGCCAAGACTCGAGGAGAATCCCGAGGTGTCCCTCGCACCTAGGCAGGAGTCCTGACGTCGCTGAACAAACACGTGTCTGGAAGGGCCCTCCCCGTAGTAACTTGTGAATGTACCCCATGTTCCGGCCGCAACTCGACAAAAACCATGAGACCTCCCCCTCGCCTTGAGATGAGGCCCGATTACCCTGCACTGCGTGCAGAGCAATTTCGTGTTCCACATCAAACGTGAAAGGAGCCTTGATTTCCTTGATGGCACTCCAGAGAAAACCCAAGATCACTGTCTCAAGTCTAGAGTGATCCTGAGGTCACTGGAGCAACACGAAAGGGCTCAGTGGACCCAAAATCAACTCGAGATGAGAGCTTAGTCCCTGGCTTCAACTCAAGAGGAATACCAACTTTCCACAAGCACCTCAAGAGGAGGCTTCTCTCAGCTACAGGTATGTGAGAGGGACCCTGAGTTTGTGGCCTCAAGTGGAATGGACACCGAGATGCTCTGACTCGAAGTAAGGCCAGATATCCCTGCAGTGAATTGAATGCAGGCTCGTCTTGCATCTCGCAAGACGACGGGATGTCTGAATCCCCTGTTGAGATAACAGAGAAAGACTTAGTCCTCTGTCTCATCGCGACCGGAGGCCTCACATCCTTTGAAAACTGGAGAGGTCTGCGGAGATCAATGATTCCAAAGGAGACAATGCCTGACTCCTCTTGAAAATGGATAGGAGTCCCAGGATCCCTGTGGCACGTGGAAAGGGACCCTGGGTCTCCCGCCTCACTTGGAGACGCTTACCAATTGCCATGCCAAGACTCAAGGAGAATCCCGAGGTGTCCCTCGAACCTAGGCAGGAGTCCTGACGTCGCTGAACAAACACGTGTCTGGAAGGGCCCTCCCCGTCGTAACTCGAGATTATACCCCAGGTTCCGGCCGCAACTCGAGAAAAACCATGAGACTTCCCCCTCGTCGTGAGATTAGACCCGATTCCCCTGCCCTGCGTGCAGAGCAATTCCGTATTCTACATCAAAAGTGAAAGGAGCCTTGATTTCGTTGATGGCACTCCAGAGAAAACCCAAGATCACTGTCTCAAGTCTAGAGGGATCCTGAGGTCACTGTACCAACACGAAAGGGCTCCGTGGACCCCAAATCTACTCGAGATGAGAGCTTAGTCACTGGCTTCGACTCAAGAGGAATACCAACTTTCCACAAGCACCTCAAGAGGAATCTTCTCTCAGCTACAGGTATGTGAGAGGGCCCCTCAGTTTGTGGCCTCAAGTGGAATGGACACCGAGATGCTCTGACTCAAAGTAAGGCCGGATATCCCTACAGTGATTTGAAAACAGGCTCTTCTTGCATCTCCCAAGACGAAGGGATGTCTGAATACCCTGTGGAGACCACAGAGAAAGACCTAGTTCTCCGCCTCATCGCGAGCAGAGGCCTCACATCCTTTGAAAACTCGAGAGGTCCGCGGAGATCAATGCTTCCAAAGGAGACGATGCCTGACTCCTCTTGAAAATGGATAGGAGTCCCAGGATCCCTGTGGCACGTGGAAAGGGAACCTGGGTCTCCCGCCTCACGTGGAGACGCGTCCCAATTGCCATGCCAAGACTCGAGGAGAATCCCGAGGTGTCCCTCGCACTTAGGCAGGAGTCCTGACGTCGCTGAACAAACACGTGTCTGGAAGGGCCCTCCCCGTCGTAACTCGAGAATATACCCCAGGTTCCGCCCGCTATTCGAGAAAAACCATGAGACTTCCCCCTCGCCGCGAGATGATGCCCGATTCCTCGGTGCTGCGTGCAGAGCAATTCCGTGTTCCACATCAAACCTGATAGGAGCCTTGATTTCGTTGATGGCACTCCATAGAAAACCCAAGATCACTGTCTCAAGTCTAGAGGGATCCTGAGGTCACTGGAGCGACACGAAAGGGCTCCGTGGACCCCAAATCAACTCGAGATGAGAGCTTAGTCCCTGGCTTCGACTCAAGAGGAATACCAACTTTCCACAAGCACATCAAGAGGAGGCTTCTCTCAGCTACAGGTATGTGAGAGGGACCCTGAGTGTGTGGCCTCAAGTGGAATGGACACCGAGATGCTCAGACTCGAAGTAAGGCCGGATATCCCTGCAGTGAATTGAATGCAGTCTCGACTTGCATCTCCCAAGAGGAAGGGTTGTCTGAATCCACTGTGGAGACCACAGAGAAAGACCTAGATCTCCCCCTCATCGCGACCGGAGGCCTCACATCCTTTGAAAACTCGAGAGGTCCACGGAGATCAATGCTTCCAAAGGAGACGATGCGTGACTCTTCTTGAAAATGGATAGGAGTCCCAGGATCACTGTGGCACGTCGAAAGGGACCCTGTGTCTCCCGCCTCACGTGGAGACGCGTCCCAATTTCCATGCCAAGACTCGAGGAGAATCCCGAGGTGTCCCTCGCACCTAGGCAGGAGTCCTGACGTCGGTGAACAAACACGTGTCTGGAAGGGCCCTCCCCGTCGTAGCTCGAGAATATACATAAGGTTCCGCCGCAACTCGAGAAAAACCATGAGACTTCCCCCTCGCCGCGAGCTGAGGGCCCATTCCCCTGCACTGCGTGCAGAGCAATTCCGTCTTCCACATCAAACGTGAAAGGAGACTTGATTTACTTGATGGCACTCCAGAGAAAACCCTAGATCACTGTCTCAAGCCTAGAGGGATCCTGAGGTCACTGGAGCAACACAAAAGGGCTCCGTGGACCCCAAATCAACTCGAGATGAGAGCTTAGTCCCTGGCTTCGACTCAAGAGGAATACCAACTTTCCACAAGCACCTCAAGAGGAGGCTTCTCTCAGATACAGGTATGTGAGACGGACCCTGAGTTTGTGGCCTCAAATGGAATGGACATCGAGATGCTCTGATTCGAAGTAAGGCCGTATATCCCTGCAGTGAATTGAATGCAGGCTCGTCTTGCATCTCCCAAGACGAAGGGATGTCTGAATCCCCTGTGGAGACCGCAGAGAAAGACCGAGTTCTCCGCCTCATCGCGACCGGAGGCCTCACATTCTTTGAAAACTCGAGAGGTCCGCGGAGATCAATGCTTCCAAAGGAGACGATGCCTGACTCCTCTTGAAAATGGATAGGAGTCCCAGGAGGCCTGTGGCACGTGGAAAGGGACCCTGGGTCTCCCGCCTCACGTGGAGACGCGTCCCAATTGCCATGCCAAGTCTCGAGGAGAATCCCGAGGTGTCCCTTGCACCTAGGCAGGAGTCCTGATGTCGCTGAACAAACACGTGTCTGGAAGGGCCCTCCCCGTCGTAACTCGAGAATATACCCCAGGTTCCGGCCGCAACTCGAGAAAAACCATGAGACTTCCCCCTTGCCTCGAGATGAGGCCCGATTCCCCTGCACTGGGTGCAGAGCAATTCCGTATTCCACATCAAACGTGAAAGGAGCCTTGATTTCCTTGATGGCACTCCAGAGAAAACACAAGATCACTGTCTCAAGTCTAGAGGGATCCTGAGGTCACTGGAGCAACACGAAAGGGCTCCGTGGATCCCAAATCAACTCGAGATGAGAGCGTAGTCCCTGGCTTCGACTCAAGAGGAATGCCAACTTTCCACAAGCACCTCAAGAGGAGGTTTCTCTCAGCTACAGGTATGTGAGAGGGACCCTGAGTGTGTGGCCTCAAGTCGAATGGACACCGAGATTCTCTGACTCGAAGTAAGCCCGGATATCCCTGCAGTGAATTGAATGCAGTCTGGACTTGCATCTCCCAAGAGGAAGGGTTGTCTGAATCCCCTGTGGAGACCACAGAGAAAGACCTAGTCCTCCGCCTCAACGCGACCGGAGGCCTCACATCCTTTGAAAACTCGAGAGGTCTGCGGAGATCAATGCTTCCAAAGGAGACGATGCCTGACTCCTCTTGAAAATGGATAGGAGTCCCAGGATCCCTGTGGCACGTGGAAAGGGACCCTGGGTCTCCCGCCTCACGTGGAGACGCGTCCCAATTGCCATGCCAAGACTCGAGGAGAATCCCGAGGTGTCCCTCGCACTTAGGCAGGAGTCCTGACGTCGCTGAACAAACACGTGTCTGGAAGGGCCCTCCCCGTCGTAGCTCGAGAATATACATCAGGTTCCGGCCGCAACTCGAGAAAAACCATGAGACTTCCCCCTCGCCGCGAGCTGAGGGCCCATTCCCCTGCACTGCGTGCAGAGCAATTCCGTCTTCCACATCAAACGTGAAAGGAGCCTTGATTTACTTGATGGCACTCCAGAGAAAACCCTAGATCACTGTCTCAAGCCTAGAGGGATCCTGAGGTCACTGGAACAACACGAAAGGGCTCTGTGGACCCCAAATCAACTCGAGATGAGAGATTTGTCCCTGGCTTCGACTCAAGAGGAATACCAACTTTCCACAAGCACCTCAAGAGGAGGCTTCTCTCAGCTACAGGTGTGTGAGTGGGACCCTTAGTTTTTTGCCTCAAGCGGAATGGACACCGAGATGCTCTGACTCGAAGTAAGGCCGGATATCCCTGCAGTGAATTGAGTGCAGGCTCGTCTTGCATCTCCCAAGAAGAAGGGATGTCTGAATCCCCTGTGGAGACCACAGAGAAAGACCTAGCTCTCCGCCTCATCGCGACCGGAGGCCTCACATCCTTTGAAAACTCGAGAGGTCCGCGGAGATCAATGCTTCCAAAGGAGACGATGCCTGACTCCTCTTGAAAATGGATAGGAGTCCTAGGATCCCTGTGGCAGGTGGAAAGGGACCCTGGGTCTCCCGCCTCACGTGGAGACGCGTCCCAATTGCCATGCCAAGACTCGAGGAGAATCCCGAGGTGTCCCTCGCAGCTAGGCAGGAGTCCTGACGTCGCTGAACAAACACGTGTCTGGAAGGGCCCTCTCCGTCGTAACTCGAGAATATGCCCCAGGTTCCAGCGGCAACTCGAGAAAAACCATGAGACTTCCCACTCACAGCGAGATGAGGCCCGATTCCCCTGCACTGCGTGCAGAGCAATTCCGTGTTCCACATCAAACATGAAAGGAGACTTGATTTCCTTGATGGCACTCCAGAGAAAACCCAAGATCACTGTCTCAAGTCTAGAGGGATCCTGAGGTCACTGGAGCAACACGAAAGGGCTCCGTGGACACCAAATCAACTCGAGATGAGAACTTAGTCCCTGGCTTCGACTCAAGAGGAATACCCACTTTCCACAAGCACATCAAGAGGAGGCTTCTCTCAGCTACAGGTATGTGAGAGGTACCCTGAGTGTGTGGCCTCAAGTGGAATGGACACCGAGATGCTCTGACTCGAAGTAAGGCCGAATATCCCTGCAGTGAGTTGAATGCAGTCTCGACTTGCATCTCCCAAGAGGAAGGGTTGTCTGAATCCACTGTGGAGACCACAGAGAAAGATCTAGATCTCCCCTTCATCGCGACCGGAGACCTCACATCCTTTGAAAACTCGAGAGGTCCACGGAGATCAATGCTTCCAAAGGAGACGATGCGTGACTCTTCTTGAAAATGGATAGGAGTCCCAGGATCACTGTGGCACGTCGAAAGAGACCCTGTGTCTCCCGCCTCACGTGGAGACGCGTCCCAATTTCCATGCCAAGACTTGAGGAGAATCCCGAGGTGTCCCTCGCACCTAGGCAGGAGTCCTGACGTCGCTGAACAAACACGTGTCTGGAAGGGCCCTCCCCGTCGTAGCTCGAGAATATACATAAGGTTCCGGCCGCAACTCGAGAAAAACCATGAGACTTCCCCCTCGCCGCGAGCTGAGGGCCCATTCCCCTGCACTGCGTGCAGAGCAATTCCGTCTTCCACATCAAACGTGAAAGGAGCCTTGATTTACTTGATGGCACTCCAGAGAAAACCCTAGATCACTGTCTCAAGCCTAGAGGGATCCTGAGGTCACTGGAACAACACGAAAGGGCTCTGTGGACCCCAAATCAACTCGAGATGAGAGATTTGTCCCTGGCTTCGACTCAAGAGGAATACCAACTTTCCACAAGCACCTCAAGAGGAGGCTTCTCTCAGCTACAGGTGTGTGAGTGGGACCCTTAGTTTTTTGCCTCAAGCGGAATGGACACCGAGATGCTCTGACTCGAAGTAAGGCCGGATATCCCTGCAGTGAGTTGAATGCAGTCTCGACTTGCATCTCCCAAGAGGAAGGGATGTCTGAATCCCCTGTGGAGACCACAGAGAAAGACCTAGTTCTCCGCCTCATCGCGACCGGAGGCCTCACATCCTTTGAAAACTCGAGAGGTCCGCGGAGATCAATGCTTCCAAAGGAGACAATTCCTGACTCCTCTTTAAAATGGATAGGAGTCCCAAGATCCCTGTGGCACGTGGAAAGGGACCCTGGGTCACCCCCCTCACGTGGAGACGCGTCCCAATTGCCATGCCAAGACTCGAGGAGAATCCCGAGGTGTCCTTGGCACCTAGGCAGGAGTCCTGACGACGCTGAACAAACACGTGTCTGGAAGGGCCCTCCCCGTCGTAACTCGAGAATATACCCCAGGTTCCGGCCGCAACTCGAGAAAAACCATGAGACTTCCCCCTCGTCGCGAGATGAGGCCCGATTCCCCTGCACTGCGTGCAGAGCAATTCCGTGTTCCACATCAAACGTGAAAGGAGCCTTGATTTTCTTGATGGCACTCCAGAGAAAACCCAAGATCACTGTCTCAAGTCTAGAGGGATCCTGAGGTCACTGGAGCAACACGAAAGGGCTCCGTGGACCCCAAATCAACTCGAGATGAGAGCTTAGTCCCTGGCTTCGACTCAAGAGGAATACCAACTTTCCACAAGCACCTCAAGAGGAGGCTTCTCTCAGCCACTTGTATGTGAGAGGTACCCTGAGTTTGCGGCCTCAAGTGGAATGGACACCGAGATGCTCTGACTCGAAATAAGGCCGGATATCCCTGCAGTGAGATGAATGCAAGCTCGTCTTGCACCTCCCAATACGAAGGGATGTCTGAATCCCCTGTGGAGACCACAGAGAAAGACCTAGTTCTCCGCCTCATCGCGACCGGAGGCCTCACATCCTTTGAAAACTCGAGAGGTCCGCGGAGATCAATGCTTCCAAAGGAGACGATGCCTGACTCCTCTTGAAAATGGTTAGGAGTCCCAGGATCCCTGTCCACATGGAAGGGGACCCTGGGTCTCCCGCCTCACGTGGAGACGCGTCCCAATTGCCAGGCCAAGACTCGAGGAGAATCCCGAGGTGTCCCTCGCACCTAGGCAGGAGTCCTGACGTCGCTGAACAAACAAGTGTCTGGAAGGGCCCTCCCCGTCGTAACTCGAGAATATACCCCAGGTTCCGGCCGCAACTCGAGAAAAACCATGAGACTTCCCCCTCGTCGTGAGATTAGACCCGATTCCCCTGCACTGCGTGCAGAGCAATTCCGTGTTCCACATCAAACGTGAAATGAAACTTGATTTCCTTGATGGCACTCCAGAGAAAACCCAAGATCATTGTCTCAAGTCTAGAGGGATCCTGAGGTCACTGGAGCAACACGAAAGGGCTCCGTGGACCGCAAATCAACTCGAGATGAGAGCTTAGTCCCTGGCTTCGACTCAAGAGGAATACCAACTTTCCACAAGCACCTCAAGAGGAGGCTTCTCTCAGCTACAGGTAGGTGAGAGGGACCCTGAGTTTGTGGCCTCAAGTCGAATGGACACCGAGATGCTCTGACTCGAAGTAAGGCCGGATATCCCTGCAGTGAATTGAATGCAGGCTCCTCTTGCATCTCCCAAGACGAAGGGATGTCTGAATCCCCTGTGGAGACCACAGAGAAAGACCTAGTCCTCCGCCTCATCGCGACCGGAGGCCTCACATCCTTTGAAAACTCGAGAGGTCCACGGAGATCAATGCTTCCAAAGGAGACGATGCCTGACTCCTCTTGAAAACGGATAGGAGTCCCAGGATCCCTGTGGCACGTGGAAAGGGACCCTTGGGCTCCCGCCTCACGTGAAGACGCGTCCCAATTGCCAGGCCAAGACTCGAGGAGAATCCCGAGGTGTCCCTCGCACCTAGGCAGGAGTCCTGACGTCGCTGAACAAACACGTGTCTGGAAGGGCCCTCCCCGTCGTAACTCGAGAATACACCCCAGGTTCCGCCCGCAACTCGAGAAAAACGATGAGACTTCGCCCTCGCCGCGAGATGAGGCCCGATTCCCCTGCACTGCGTGCAGAGCAATTCGGTGTTCCACATCAAACGTGAAAGGAGCCTTGATTTACTTGATGGCACTCCAGAGAAAACCCAAGATCACTGTCTCAAGTCTAGAGGGATCCTGAGGTCACTGGAGCAACACGAAAGGGCTCTGTGGACCCCAAATCAACTCGAGATGAGAGCTTAGTCCCTGGCTTCGACTCAAGAGGAATACCAACTTTCCACAAGCACATCAAGAGGAGGCTTCTCTCAGCTACAGGTATGTGAGAGGGACCCTGAGTGTGTGGCCTCAAGTGGAATGGACACCGAGATGCTCTGACTCGAAGTAAGGCCGGATATCCCTGCAGTGAATTGAATGCAGTCTCGACTTGCATCTCCCAAGAGGAAGGGTTGTCTGAATCCACTGTGGAGACGACAGAGAAAGACCTAGATCTCCCCCTCATCGCGACCGGAGGCCTCACATCCTTTGAAAACTCGAGAGGTCCACGGAGATCAATGCTTCCAAAGGAGACGATGCGTGACTCTTCTTGAAAATGGATAGGAGTCCCAGGATCACTGTGGCACGTCGAAAGGGACCCTGTGTCTCCCGCCTCACGTGGAGACGCGTCCCAATTTCCATGCCAAGACTCGAGGAGAATCCCGAGGTGTCCCTCGCACCTAGGCAGGAGTCCTGACGTCGCTGAACAAACACGTGTCTGGAAGGGCCCTCCCCGTCGTAGCTCGAGAATATACATCAGGTTCCGGCCGCAACTCGAGAAAAACCATGAGACTTCCCCCTCGCCGCGAGCTGAGGGCCCATTCCCCTGCACTGCGTGCAGAGCAATTCCGTCTTCCACATCAAACGTGAAAGGAGCCTTGATTTACTTGATGGCACTCCAGAGAAAACCCTAGATCACTGTCTCAAGCCTAGAGGGATCCTGAGGTCACTGGAACAACACGAAAGGGCTCCGTGGACCCCAAATCAACTCGAGATGAGAGATTTGTCCCTGGCTTCGACTCAAGAGGAATACCAACTTTCCACAAGCACCTCAAGAGGAGGCTTCTCTCAGCTACAGGTGTGTGAGAGGGACCCTTAGTTTTTTGCCTCAAGCGCAATGGACACCGAGATGCTCTGACTCGAAGTAAGGCCGGATATCCCTGCAGTGAATTGAGTGCAGGCTCGTCTTGCATCTCCCAAGAAGAAGGGATGTCTGAATCCCCTGTGGAGACCACAGAGAAAGACCTAGCTCTCCGCCTCATCGCGACCGGAGGCCTCACATCCTTTGAAAACTCGAGAGGTCTGCGGAGATCAATGCTTCCAAAGGAGACGATGCCTGACTCCTCTTGAAAATGGATAGGAGTCCTAGGATCCCTGTGGCACGTGGAAAGGGACCCTGGGTCTCCCGCCGCACGTGGAGACGCGTCCCAATTGCCATGCCAAGACTCGAGGAGAATCCCGAGGTGTCCCTCGCACCTAGGCAGGAGTCCTGACGTCGCTGAACAAACACGTGTCTGGAAGGGCCCTCTCCGTCGTAACTCGAGAATATGCCCCAGGTTCCAGCGGCAACTCGAGAAAAACCATGAGACTTCCCACTCACAGCGAGATGAGGCCCGATTCCCCTGCACTGCGTGCAGAGCAATTCCGTGTTCCACATCAAACGTGAAAGGAGAATTGATTTCCTTGATGGCACTCCAGAGAAAACCCAAGATCACTGTCTCAAGTCTAGAGGGATCCTGAGGTCACTGGAGCAACACGAAAGGGCTCCGTGGACCCCAAATCAACTCGAGATGAGAGCTTAGTCCCTGGCTTCGACTCCAGAGGAATACCAACTTTCCACAAGCACATCAAGAGGAGGCTTCTCTCAGCTACAGGTATGTGAGAGGTACCCTGAGTGTGTGGCCTCAAGTGGAATGGACACCGAGATGCTCTGACTCAAAGTAAGGCCGGATATCCCTGCAGTGAGTTGAATGCAGTCTCGACTTGCATCTCCCAAGAGGAAGGGTTGTCTGAATCCACTGTGGAGACCACAGAGAAAGATCTAGATCTCCCCTTCATCGCGACCGGAGGCCTCACATCCTTTGAAAACTCGAGAGGTCCACGGAGATCAATGCTTCCAAAGGAGACGATGCGTGACTCTTCTTGAAAATGGATAGGAGTCCCAGGATCACTGTAGCACGTCGAAAGGGACCCTGTGTCTCCCGCCTCACGTGGAGACGCGTCCCAATTTCCATGCCAAGACTCGAGGAGAATCCCGAGGTGTCCTTCGCACCTAGGCAGGAGTCCTGACGTCGCTGAACAAACACGTGTCTGGAAGGGCCCTCCCCGTCGTAGCTCGAGAATATACATAAGGTTCCGGCCGCAACTCGAGAAAAACCATGAGACTTCCCCCTCGCCGCGAGCTGAGGGCCCATTCCCCTGCACTGCGTGCAGAGCAATTCCGTCTTCCACATCAAACGTGAAAGGAGCCTTGATTTACTTGATGGCACTCCAGAGAAAACCCTAGATCACTGTCTCAAGCCTAGAGGGATCCTGAGGTCACTGGAGCAACACAAAAGGGCTCCGTGGACCCCAAATCAACTCGAGGTGATAGCTTAGTGCCTGGCTTCGACTCACGAGGAATACCAACTTTCCACAAGCACCTCAAGAGGAGGCTTCTCTCAGCTACAGGTATGTGAGAGGGACCCTGAGTTTGTGGCCTCAAGTGGAATGGACACCGAGATGCTCTGACTCGAAGTCAGGCCGGATATCCCTGCAGTGAATTGAATGCAGGCTCGTCTTGCATCTCCCAAGACGAAGGGATGTCTGAATCCCCTGTGGAGACCACAGAGAAAGACCTAGTTCTCCGCCTCATCGCGACCGGAGGCCTCACATCCTTTGAAAACTCGAGAGGTCCGCGGAGATCAATGCTTCCAAAGGAGACAATGCCTGACTTCTCTTTAAAATGGATAGGAGTCCCACGATCCCTGTGGCACGTGGAAAGGGACCCTGGGTCACCCCCGTCACGTGGAGACGCGTCCCAATTGCCATGCCAAAACTCGAGGAGAATCCCGAGGTGTCCTTGGCACCTAGGCAGGAGTCCTGACGACGCTGAACAAACACGTGTCTGGAAGGGCCCTCCCCGTCGTAACTCGAGAATATACCCCAGGTTCCGGCCGCAACTCGAGAAAAACCATGAGACTTCCCCCTCGCCGCGAGATGAGGCCCGATTCCCCTGCACCGCGTGCAGAGAAATTCCGTATTCCACATCAAAAATGAAAGGAGCCTTGATTTCCTTAATGGCACTCCAGAGAAAACCCAAGATTACTGCCTCAAGTCTAGAGGGATCCTGAGGTCACTGCAG
Source organism: Dama dama (assembly GCF_033118175.1). Lineage (NCBI taxonomy): Eukaryota > Metazoa > Chordata > Mammalia > Artiodactyla > Cervidae > Dama > Dama dama. The sequence goes on along the minus strand of NC_083700.1, from coordinate 894,057 downwards.
CAACACGAAAGGGATCCGTGGACCCCAAATCAACTCGAGATGAGAGCTTAGTCCCTGGCTTCGACTCAAGAGGAATACCAACTTTCCAGAAGCACCTCAAGAGGAGGCTTCTCTCAGCTACAGGTATGTCAGAGGGACCCTGAGTTTGTGGCCTCAAGTGGAATGGACACCGAGATGCTCTGACTCGAAGTAAGGCCGGATATCCATGCAGTGAATTGAATGCAGGCTCGTCTTGCATCTCCCAAGACGAAGGGTTGTCTCAATCCCCTGTGGAGCCCACAGAGAAAGACCTAGTCCTCCGCCTCAACGCGACCGGAGGCCTCACATCCTTTGAAAACTCGAGAGGTCCGCGGAGATCAATACTTCCGAAGGAGACGATGCCTGACTCCTCTTGAAAATGGATAGGAGTCCCAGGATCCCTGTGGCACGTGGAAAGGGACCCTGGGTCTCCCGCCTCATGTGGAGACGCGTCCCAATTGCCATGCCAAGACTCGAGGAGAATCCCGAGGTGTCCCTCACACCTAGGCAGGAGTCCTGATGTCGCTGAACAAACACGTGTCTAGAAGGGCCCTCCCCGTCGTTACTCGAGATTATACCCCAGGTTCCGGCCGCAACTCGAGAAAAACCATGAGATTTCACCCTCGCCGTGAGTTGAGGCCCGATTCCCCTGAACTGCATGCAGAGCAATTCCGTGTTCCACATCAAACGTGAAAGGCACCTTGATTTCGTTGATGGCACTCCAGAGAAAACCCAAGATCACTGTCTCAAGTCTAGACGGATCCTGAGGTCACTGGAGCAACACGAAAGGGCTCCGTGGACCCCAAATCAACTCAAGATGAGAGCTTAGTCCCTGGCTTCAAATCGAGAGGAATACCAGCTTTCCACAAGAACCTCAAGAGGAGGCTTCTCTCAGCTAATGGTATGTGAGAGGGACCCTGAGTTTGTCGCCTCAAGTGGAATGTCCACCGAGATGCTCTGACTCAAAGTAAGGCCAGATATCCCTGCAGTGAATTGAATGCAGGCTCGTCTTGCATCTCCCAAGACGAAGGGATGTCTGAATCCCCTGTGCAGAACACAGAGAAAGACCTAGTCCTCCGCCTCAACGCGACCGGAGGCCTCACATCCTTTGAAAACTCGAGAGGTCCGCGGAGATCAATGCTTCCAAAGGAGACGATGCCTGACTCCTCTTGAAAATGGATAGGAGTCCCAGGATCCCTGTGGCACGTGGAAAGGGAACCTGGGTCTCCGGCCTCACGTGGAGACGCGTCCCAATTGCCATGCCAAAACTCGAGGAGAATCCCGAGGTGTCCCTCGCACCTAGGCAGGAGTCCTGACGTCGCTGAACAAACCCGTGTCTGGAAGGGCCCTCCCCGTCGTAACTCGAGAATATACCCCAGGTTCCGGCCGCAACTCGAGAAAAACCAAGAGACTTCCCCCTCGCCCAGAGATGAGGCCCGATTCCCCTGCACTGCGTGCCGAGCAATTCCGTGTTCCACATCAAACGTGAAACGAGCCTTGATTTCCTTGATTGTACTCCAGAGAAAACCCAAGATCACTGTCTCAAGACTAGAGGGATCCTGAGGTCACTGGAGCAACAGGAAAGGGCTCCGTGGACCCCAAATCAATTCGAGATGAGAGCTTAGTCCCTTTCTTCGACTCAAGAGGAATACCAACTTTCCACAAGCACCTCAAGAGAAGGCTTCTCTCAGCTACAGGTATGTGAGAGGGACCCTGAGTTTGTGGCCTCAAGTGGAATGGACACCGAGATGCTCTGACTCGAAGTAAGGCCGGATATGCCTGCAGTGAATTGAATGCAGGCTCGTCTTGCATCTCTCAAGACGAAGGGATGTCTGAATCTCCTGAGGAGACCACAGAGAAAGACCTAGTTCTCCGCCTCATCGTGACCGGAGCCCTCACATCCTTTGAAAACTTGAGAGGTCCGCGGAGATCAATGCTTCCAAAGGAGACGATGCCTGACTCCTCTTGAAACTGGATAGGAGTCCCAGGATCCCTGTGGCACGTCGAAAGGGACACTGGGTCTCCCGCCTCACATGGAGACGCGTCCCAATTGCCATGCCAAGACTCGAGGAGAATCCCGAGGTGTCCCTCGCACCTAGGCAGGAGTCCTGACGTCGCTGAACAAACACGTGTCTGGAATGGCCCTCCCCGTCGTAACTCGAGAATATAAATCAGGTTCCGGCAGCAACTCGAGAAAAAACATGAGACTTCCCCCTCGCAGCGAGATGAGGCCCGATTCCCCTGCACTGCGTGCAGAGCAATTCCGTGTTCCACATCAAACGTGAAAGGAGAATTGATTTCCTTGATGGCACTCCAGAGAAAACCCAATATCACTGTCTCAAGTCTAGAGGGATCCTGAGGTGACTGGAGCAACACGAAAGGGCTCTGTGGACCCCAAATCAACTCGAGAAGAGAGCTTAGTCCCTGGCTTCGACTCAAGAGGAATACCAACTTTCCACAAGCACCTCAAGAGGAGGCTTCTCTCAGCAACATGTATGTGAGAGGGACCCTGAGTTTGTGGCCTCAAGTGGAATGGACACCGAGATGCTCTGACTCGAAGTAAGGCCGGATATCCCTGCAGTGAATTGAGTGCAGCCTCGTCTTGCATCTCCCAAGACGAAGGGATGTCTGAATCCCCTGTGGAGACCACAGAGAAAGACCTAGTCCTCCACCTCATCGCGACCGGAGGCCTCACATCCTTTGAAAACTCGAGAGGTCCGCGCAGAACAATGCTTCCAAAGGAGACGATGCCTGACTCCTCTTGAAAATGGATAGGAGTCCCAGGATCCCTGTGGCACGTGGAAAGGGACCCTTGGTCTCCCGCCTCACGTGGAGACGCGTCCCAATTGCCATGCCAAGACTCGAGGAGAATCCCGAGGTGTCCCTCGCACCTAGGCAGGAATCCTGACGTCGCTGAACAAACACGTGTCTGGAAGGGCCCTCCCCGTCCTAACTCGAGAATATAAATCAGGTTCCGGCCGCAACTCGAGAAAAAATATGAGACTTCCCCCTCGCCGCGAGATGAGGCCCGATTCCCCTTCAGCGTGCAGAGCAATTCCGCGTTCCACATCAAACTTGAAAGGAGCCTTGATTTCCTTGATGGCACTCCAGAGAAAACCCAAGATCACGGTCTCAAGTCTAGAGGGATCCTGAGGTCACTGGAGCAACACGAAAGGGCTCCGTGGACCCCAAATCAACTCGAGATGAGAGCTTAGTCCCTGGCTTCGACTCAAGAGGAATACCAACTTTCCACAAGCACCTCAAGAGGAGGCTTTTCTCAGCTACAGGTATGTGAGAGGGACCCTGAGTTTGTGGCCTCAATTGGAATGGACACCGAGATGCTCTGACTTGAAGTAAGGCCAGATATCCCTGCAGTGAAACGAATGCAGGCTCGTCTTGCATCTCCCAAGACGAAGTGATGTCTGAATCCCCTGTGGAGACCACAGAGAAAGACCTAGTCCTCTGCCTCAAAGCGATCGGAGGCCTCACATCCTTTGAAAACTCGAGAGGTCCACGGAGATCAATGCTTCCAAAGGAGACGATGCTTGACTCCTCTTGAAAATGGATAGGAGTCCCAGGATCCCTGAGGCACGTGGAAAGGGACCCTGGGTCTCCCGCCTCACGAGGAGACGCGTCCCAATTGCCATGCCAAGACTCGAGGAAAATCCCGAGGTGTCCCTCGCACCTAGGCAGGAGTCCTGACGTCGCTGAACAAACACGTGTATGGAAGCGCCCTCCCCGTCGTAACTCGAGAATATACCCCAGGTTCTGGCCCAACTCGAGAAAAACCATGAGACTTCCCCCTCGCCGCGAGATAAGGCCCGATTCCCCTGCACTGCGTGCAGAGCAATTCCGTGTTCCACATCAAACGTGAAAGGAGCATTGATTTCCTTGATGGCACTCCAGAGAAAACCCAAGATCACTGTCTCAAGTCTAGAGGGATCCTGAGGTCACTGGAGTAACACGAAAAGCCTCGTGGAACCCAAATCAACTCGAGATGAGAGCTTAGTCCCTGGCTTCGACTCAAGAGGAATACCAACTTTCCATAAGCACCTCAAGAGGAGGCTTCTCTCAGCAACAGGTATGTGAGAGGGACCCTGAGTTTGTGGCCTCAAGTGGAATGGACACCGAGATGCTCTGACTCGAAGTGAGGCCGGATATCCCTGCAGTGAATTGAATGCAGGCTCGTCTTGCATCTCTCAAGACGAAGGGATGTCTGAATCCCATGTGGAGACCACAGAGAAAGACCTAGTCCTCCGCCTCAACGCGAACGGAGGCCTCACAACCTTTGAAAACTCGAGAGGTCCGCGGAGATCAATGCTTCCAAAGGAGACGATGCCTGACTCCTCTTGAAAATGGATAGGAGTCCCAGGATCCCTGAGGCACGTGGAAAGGGACCCTGGGTCTCGCGCATCACGTGGAGACACGTTCCAATTGCCATGCCAAGACTCGAGGAGAAGCCCGAGGTGTCCCTCGCACCTAGGCAGGAGTCCTGATGTCGCTGAACAAACACGTGTCTGGAAGGGCCCTCCCCGTCGTAACTCGAGATTATACCCCAGGTTCCGGCCGCAACTCGAGAAAAACCATGAGACTTCCCCCTCGCCGCGAGATGAGGCCCGATTCCCCTGCAGTGCGTGCAGAGCAATTCCGTGTTCCACTTCAAACGTGAAAGGAGCCTTGATTTCCTTGATGGCACTCCAGAGAAAACCCAAGATCACTGTCTCAAGTCTAGAGGGATCCTGATTTCACTGGAGCAACATGAAAGGGCTGCGTGGACCCCAAATCAACTCGAGATGAGAGCTTAGTCCCTGGCTTCGACTCAAGAGGAATACCAACTTTCCACAAGCACCTCAAGAGGAGGCTTCTCTCAGCTACAGGTATGTGAGAGGGACCCTGAGTTTATGGCCTCAAGTGGAATGGACACCGAGATGCTCTGACTCGAAGTAAGGCCGGTTATCCCTGCAGTGTATTGAATGCAGGCTCGTCTTGCATCTCCCAAGATGAATGGATGTCTGAATCCCCTGTGGAGAACACAGAGAAAGACCTAGTTCTCCGCCTCATCGCGACCGGAGGCCTCACATCCTTTGAAAACTCGAGAGGACTTCGGAGATCAATGCTTCCGAAGGAGACGATGCCTGACTCCTCTTGAAAATGCAATGGAGTACCAGGATCCCTGTGGCACGTGGAAAGGGACGCTGGGTCTCCCGCCTCACGTGGAGATGCGTCCCAATTGCCATGCCAAGACTCGAGGAGAATCCCGAGGTGTCCCTCGCCCCTAGGCAGGAGTCCTGACGTCGCTGAACAAACACGTGTCTGGAAGGGCCCTCCCCGTCGTAACTCGAGAATATACTCCAGGTTCCGGCCGCAACTCGAGAAAAACCATGAGACTTCCCCCTCGCCGCGAGATGAGGCCCGATTCCCCTGCACTGCGTGCAGAGCAATTCCGTGTTCCACATCAAACTTGAAAGGAGCCTTGATTTCCTTGATGGCACTCCAGAGAGTATCCAAGATCACTGTCTCAAGTCTAGAGGGATCCTGACGTCACTGTAGCAACACGAAAGGGCTCCGTGGACCCCAAATCAACTCGAGATGAGAGCTTAGTCCCTGGCTTCGACTCAAGAGGAACACCAACTTTCCACAGCACCTCAAGAGGAGGCTTCTCTCAGCTACAGGTATGTGAGAGGTATCCTGATTTGGTGGACTCAATTGGAAAGGACACCGAGATGCTCTGACTCGAACGAAGGCCGGATATCCCTGCAGTGAATTGAAGGCAGGCTCGTCTTGCATCTCCCAAGACGAAGGGATGTCTGAATCCCCTGTGGAGACCACAGAGAAAGACCTAGTTCTGGCCACATCGCGACCGGAGGCCTCACATCCTTTGAAAATTCGAGAGGTCTGCGGAGATCAATGCTTCCAAAGGAGACGATGCCTGACTCTTCTTGAAAATGGATAGGAGTCCCAGGATCACTGTGGCACGTGGAAAGGGACCCTGGGTCTCCCGCCTCACGTGGAGACGCGTCCCAATTGCCATGCCAGGATTCGAGGAGAATCTCGAGGTGTCCCTCACACCTAGGCAGGAGTTCTGACGTCGCTGAAGAAACACGTGTCTGGAAGGGCCCTCCCCATCGTAACTCGAGAATATACACCAGGTTCCGGCTTCAACTCGAGAAAAACCATGAGACTTCCCCCTCGCCGCGAGATGAGGCCCGATTGCCCTTCACTGCATGCAGAGCAATTCCGTGTTTCACATCAAACGTGAAAGGAGCCTTGATTTCCTTGATGGCACTCCAGAGAAAACCCAAGATCACTGTCTCAAGTCTAGAGGGATCCTGAGGTCACTGTAGCAATAAAAATGGCTCCGTGGACCACAAATCAACTCGAGATGAGAGCTTAGTCCCTGGCTTCGACTCAAGAGGAATACCAATTTCCACAAGCACCACAGGAGGAGGCTTCTCTCAGCTACAGGTATGTGAGAGGGACCCTGAGTTTGTGGCCTCAAGTGGAATGGACACCGAGATGCTCTGACTCGAAGTAAGGCCGGATATCCCTGCAGTGAATTGAATGCAGGCTCGTCTTGCATCTCCCAAGACGAAGGGATGTCTGAATCCCCTGTGGACACCACAGAGAAAGACCTAGTCCTCCGCCTCAACGCGACCGGAGGCCTCACATCCTTTGAAAACTCGAGAGGTGTGCGGAGATCAATGCTTCCAAAGGAGACGATGCCTGACTCCTCTTGAAAATGGATAGGAGTCCCAGGATCCCTGTGTCACGTTGAAAGGGACACTGGGTCTCCCGCCTCACGTGGAGACGCGTCCCAATTGCCATGCCAAGACTCGAGGAGAATCCCGAGGTGTCCCTCACACCTAGGCAGGAGTCCTGACATCGCTGAACAAACACGTGTCTGGAAGGGCCCTCCCCGTCGTAACTCGAGAATATACCCCAGGTTCCGGCCCAACTCGAGAAAACCATGAGACTTCCCCCTCGCCGCTGGATGAGGCCCGATTCCGCTGCACTGCGTGCAGAGCAATTCCGTGTTCCACATCAAACGTGAAAGGAGCCTTGATTTCCTTGATGGCACTCCAGAGAAAACCCAAGATCACTGTCTCCAGTCTAGAGGGATCCTGAGGTCACTGGAGCAACACGAAAGGGCTCCGTGGACCCCAAATCAGCTCGAGATGAGAGCTTAGTCCCTGGCTTCGACTCAAGAGTAATACCAACTTTCCACAAGCACCTCAAGAGGAGGCTTCTCTCAGCTACAGGTATGTGAGAGGGACCCTGAGTTTGTGGCCTCAAGTGGAATGGACACCGAGATGCTCTGACTCAAAGTAAGGCCGGATATCCCTGCAGTGAATTGAATGGAGGCTCGTCTTTCATCTCCCAAGACGAAGGCATGTCTGAATCCCCTGTGGAGACCACAGAGAAAGACCTAGTTCTCCGCCTCATCGCGACCGGAGGCCTCACATCCATTGAAAACTTGAGAGGTCCCCGGAGACCAATGCTTCCAGAGGAGACAATGCCTGACTCCTCTTGAAAATGGATAGGAGTCCCAGGATCCCTGTGGCACGTGGAAAGGGACCCTGGGTCTCCCGCCTCACGAGGAGATGCGTTAAAATTGCCATGCCAAGACTTGGGGAGAATACCGAGGTGTCCATCGAACCTAGGCAGGAGTTCTGACGTCACTGAACAGACACGTGTCTGGACGGGCCCTCCCCGTCCTAACTCGAGAATATACCCCAGGTTCCGGCCGCAACTCGAGAAAAACCATGAGACTTCCCCCTCTCCGGGAGATGAGGCCCGATTCCCCTGCATTGCGTGCAAAGCAATTCCGTGTTCCACATCAAATATGAAAGGAGCCTTGATTTCCTTGATGGCACTCCAGCGAAAACCCAAGATCACTGTCTCATGTCCAGAGGGATCCTGAAGTCACTGGAGCAAATCGATAGCGCTCCGTGGACCCCAAATCAACTCGAGATGAGAGCTTAGTCCCTGGCTTAGACTCAAGAGGAATACCAACTTTCCACAAGCACCTCCAGAGGAGGCTTCTCTCAGCTACAGGTATGTGAGAGAGACCCTGAGTTTGTGGCCTCAAGTGGAATGGACACCGAGAGGCTCTGACTCGAAGTAAGGCCGGATATCCCTGCAGTGAATTGAATGCAGGCTCGTCTTGCATCTCCCAAGAAAAAGGGATGTCTGAATACCCTGTGGAGACCACAGAGAACGACCTAGTTCTCAGCCTCAACGCGAACGGAGGCCTCACATCCTTTGAAAATTCTAGAGGTCCACAGAGATCAATGCTTCCAAAGGAGACGATTCCTGACTCCTCTTGAAAATGGATAGGAGTCCCAGGATTCCTGTGGCACGTGGAAAGGGACCCTGGGTCTCCCGCCTCACGTGGAGACGCGTCCCAATTGCCATGCCAAGACTCGAGGAGAATCCCAAGGTGTCCCTCGCACCTAGGCAGGAGTCCTGACGTCTCTGAACAAACAAATGTCTGGAAGCGCCCTCCCCGTCGTAACTCGAGAATAGACCCCACGTTCCGGCCGCAACTCGAGAAAAACCATGAGACTTCCCCCTCGCCGCGAGATGAGGCCCGATTCCCCTGCACTGTGTGCAGAGCAATTCCGTGTTCCACATCAAACTTGAAAGGAGCCTTCATTTCCTTGATGGCACTCCAGAGAAAACCGAAGATCACTGTCTCAAGTCCAGAGGGATCCTGAGGTCACTGTAGCAACACGAAATGGCTCCGTGGACCCAAAATCAACTCGAGATGAGAGCTTAGTCCCTGGCTTCGACTCAAGAGGAATACCAACTTTCCACAAGCACCTCAAGAGGAGGCTTCTCTCAGCTACAAGTATGTGAGAGGGACCCTGAGTTTGTGGCCTCAAGTGGAATGGACACCGAGATGCTCTGACTCGAAGTAAGGCCGGATATTCCTGCAGTGAATTGAAAGCAGGCGCGTCTTGCGTCTCCCAAGAGGAAGGGATGTCTGAATCCCCTTTGCAGACCACAGAGAAAGGACTAGTTCTCCAGCTCATCGCGACCGGAGGCCTCACATCCTTTCAAAACTCGAGAGGTCTGCGGAGATCAATGCTTCCAAAGGAGACGATGCCTTACTCCTCTTGAAAATGGATAGGAGTCCCAGGATCCCTGTGGCACGTGGAATGGGACCCTGGGTCTCCCGCCTCACATGGAGACGCGTCCCAATTGCCATGCCAAGACTCGAGGAGAACCCCGAGGTGTCCCTCGCACCTAGTCAGGAGTCCTCACTTCGCTGAAGAAACACGTGTCTGGAAGGGCCCTCCCCGTCTTAACTCGAGAATATACCCCAGGTTCCGGGCGCCACTCGCGAAAAACCAAGACTTCCCCCTCGCCGCGAGATGAGGCCCGATTCCCCTGCACTGCGTGCAGAGCAATTCCGTGTTCCACATCAAACGTGAAAGGAGCCTTGATTTCCTTGATGGCACTCCAGAGAAAACCCAAGATCACTGTCTCAAGTCCAGAGGGAACCTGAGGTCACTGTAGCAACACGAAATGGCTCCGTGGACCCCAAATCAACTCGAGATGAGAGCTTAGTCCCTGGCATCGAGTCAAGAGGAATAACAACTTTCCACAAGCCCGTCAAGAGGAGGCTTCTCTCAGCTTCAGGTATATTTGAGGGACCCCGAGTTTGTGGCCTCAAGTGGAATGGACACCGAGATGCTCTGACTCGAAGTAAGGCTGGATATCCCTGCAGTGAATTGAATGCAGGCTCGTCTTGCATCTCCCAAGACGAAGGGATGTCTGAATCCCCTGTGGAGACCACAGAGAAAGCCCTAGTCCTCCGCCTCATCGCGAGCGGAGGCCTCACATCCTTTGAAAACACGAGAGGTCTGCAGAGATCAATGCTTCCAAAGGAGACGATGCCTGACTCCTCTTGAAAATGGATAGGAGTCCCAGGATCCCTGTGGCACGTGGAAAGGGACCCTGGGTCTCCCGCCTCACGGGGAGTCGCATCCCAATTGCCATGCCAAGACTCGAGGAGAATCCCGAGGTGTCCCTCACACCTAGGCAGGAGTCCTGACGTCGCTGAACAAACACGTATCTGGAAGGGCCCTCCATATCGTAACTCGAGAATATACCCCAGTTTCCGCCGCAACTCGAGAAAAACCATGAGACTTCCCCCTCGCCGCTGGATGAGGCCAGATTCCGCTGCACTGCGTGCAGAGCAATTCCGTGTTCCACATCAAACGTGAAAGGAGCCTTGATTTCCTTGATGGCACTCCAGAGAAAACCCAAGATCACTGTCTCAAGTCTAGAGGGATCCTGAGGTCACTGGAGCAACACGAAAGGGCTCCGTGGACCCCAAATCAACTCGAGATGAGAGCTTAGTCCCTGGCTTCTAGTCAAGAGGAATACCAATTTCCACAAGCACCTCAAGAGGAGGCTACTCTAAGCTAATGGTATGTGAGAGGGACCCTGAGTTTGTCGCCTCAAGTGGAATGGACACCGAGATGCTCTGACTCGAAGTAAGGCCAGATATCCCTGCAGTGATTTGAATGCAGGCTTGTCTTGCATCTACCAAGACGAAGGGATGTCTGAATCCCCTGTGGAGACCACAGAGAAAGACCTAGTTCTCCGCCTCATCGCGACCGGAGGCCTCACATCCTTTGAAAACTCGAGAGGTCTGCGGAGATCAATGCTTCCAAAGGAGACGATGCCTGACTCCTCTTGAAAATGGATAGGAGTCCCAGGATCCCTGTGGCACGTGGAAAGGGACCCTGGGTCTCCCGCCTCACGTGGAGACGCGTCCCAACTGCCATACCAAGACTTGAGGTGAATCCCGAGGTGTCCCTCGCACCTAGGCAGGAGTCCTGACGTCGCTGAACAAACACGTGTCTGGACGGGCCCTCCCCGTCGTAACTCGAGAATACACCCCAGGTTCCGGCCGCAACTCGAGAAAAACCATGAGACTTCCCCCTCGCCGCGTGATGAGGCCCGATTCCCCTGCAATGCGTGCAGAGCAATTCCGTGTTCCACATCAAACTTGAAAGGAGCCTTGATTTCCTTGATGGCACTCCAGAGAAAACCCAAGATCACTGTCCAAGTCTAGAGGGATCCTGAGGTCACTGGAGCAACACGAAAGGGCTCCGTGGACCACAAATCAACTCGAGATGAGAGATTAGTCCCTGGCTTCAACTCAAGAGGAATACAAACTTTCCACAAGCCCCTAAAGAGGAGGCTTCTCTCAACTATAGGTATGTGAGAGGGACCCTGAGTTTGTGGCCTCAAGTGGAATGGACACCGAGATGCTCTAACTCGAAGTAAGGCCGGATATCCCTGCAGTGAATGGAAAGCAGGCTCGTCTTTCATCTCCCAATACGAAGGCATGTCTGAATCCCTTGTGGAGACCACAGAGAAAGACCTAGTTCTCCGCCTCATCGCGACCGGAGGCCTCACATCCATTGAAAACTTGAGAGGTCCGCGCAGACCAATGCTTCCAAAGGAGACAATGCCTGACTCCTCTTGAAAATGGATAGGAGTCCCAGGATCCCTGTGGCACGTGGAAAGGGACACTGGGTCTCCCGCCTCACGTGGAGATGCGTCCCAATTGCCATGCCAAGACTTGGGGAGAATACCGAGGTGTCCATCGAACCTAGGCAGCAGTTCTGACGTCGCTGAACAGACACGTGTCTGGACGGGCCCTCCCCGTCCTAACTCGAGAATATACCCCAGGTTCCGGCCGCAACTCGAGAAAAACTATGAGACTTCCCCCTCGCCGCGAGATGAGTCCCGATTCCCCGGCACTGCGTGCAAAGCAATTCCGTGTTCCACATCAAATGTGAAAGGAGCCTTGATTTCCTTGATGGCACTCCAGAGAAACCCGAAGATCACAGTCTCAAGTCCAGAGGGATCCTGAGGTCACTGTAGCATCACGAAATGGCTCCGTGGACCCCAAATCAACTCGAGATGAGAGCTTAGTCCCTGGCTTCAACTCAAGAGGAATACCAACTTTCCACAAGCACCTCCAGAGGAGGCTTCTCTCAGCTACAGGTATGTGAGAGGGACCCTGAGTTTGTGGCCTCAAGTGGAATGGACACCGAGAGGCTCTGACTCGAAGTAAGGCCGGATATCCCTGCAGTGAATTGAATGCAGGCTCGTCTTGCATCTCCCAAGACGAAGGGATGTCTGAATACCCTGTGGAGACCACAGAGAAAGACCTAGTTCTCCGCCTCAACGCGAACGGAAGCCTCACATCCTTTGAAAATTCTAGAGGTCCACAGAGATCAATGCTTCCAAAGGAGACGATTCCTGACTCCTCTTGAAAATGGATAGGAGTCCCAGGAATCCTGTGGCACGTGGAAAGGGACCCTGGGTCTCCCGCCTCACGTGGAGACGCGTCCCAATTGCCATGCCAAGACTCGAGGAGAATCCAGAGGTGTCCCTCGCACCTAGGCAGGAGTCCTGACGTCTCTGAACAAACAAATGTCTGGATGTGCCCTCCCCGTCGTAACTCGAGAATATACCCCAGGTTCCGGCCGCAACTCGTGAAAAACCATGAGACTTCCCCCTCGCCGCGAGATGAGGCCCGATTCCCCTGCACTGCGTGCAGAGCAATTCCGTGTTCCACATCAGACTTGAAAGGAGACTTCATTTCCTTGATGGCACTCCAGAGAAAACTGAAGATCACTGTCTCAAGTCCAGAGGGATCCTGAGGTCACTGTAGCAACACGAAAAGGCTCCGTGGACCCCAAATCAACTCGAGATGAGAGCTTAGTCCCTGGCTTCGAGTCAAGAGGAATACCAACTTTCCACAAGCACCTCAAGAGGAGGCTTCTCTGAGCTACAGGTATGTGAGAGGGACCCTGAGTTTGTGGCCTCAAGTGGAATGGACACCGAGATGCTCTGACTCGAAGTAAGTCCGGATATTCCTGCAGTGAATTGAAAGCAGGCTAGTCTTGCATCTCCCAAGAGGAAGGGATGTCTGAATCCCCTGTGGAGACCGCAGAGAAAGAACTAGTTCTCCGGCTCATCGCGACCGGAGGCCTCACATCCTTTCAAAACTCGAGAGGTCTGCGGAGATCAATGCTTCCAAAGGAGACGATGCCTGACTCCTCTTGAAAATGGATAGGAGTCCCAGGATCCCTGTGGCACGTGGAAAGGGACCCTGGGTCTCCCGCCTCACATGGAGACGCGTCCCAATTGCCATGCCAAGACTCGAGGAGAACCCCGAGGTGTCCCTCACACCTAGTCAGGAGTCCTCACTTCGCTGAAGAAACACGTGTCTGGAAGGGCCCTCCCCGTCGTAACTCGAGAATATACCCCAGGTTCCGGCCGCCACTCGCGAAAAACCAAGATTTCCCCCTCGCCGGGAGATAAGGCCCGATTCCCCTGCACTGTGTGCAGAGCAATTCCGTGTTCCACATCAAACGTGAAAGGAGCCTTGATTTCCTTGATGGCACTCCAGAGAAAACCCAAGATCACTGTCTCAAGTCCAGAGGGATCCTGAGGTCACTGTAGCAACACGAAAAGGCTCCGTGGACCCCAAATCAACTCGAGATGAGAGCTTAGTCCCTGGCTTCGAGTCAAGAGGAATAACAACTTTCCACAAGCACGTCAAGAGGAGGCTTCTCTCAGCTTCAGGTATATTTGAGGGACCCCGAGTTTGTGGCCTCAAGTGGAATGGACACCGAGATGCTCTGACTCGAAGTAAGGCCGGATATCCCTGCAGTGAATTGAATGCAGGCTCGTCTTGCATCTCCCAAGACGAAGGGATGTCTGAATCCCCTGTGGAGACCACAGAGAAAGACCTAGTCCTCCGCCTCATCGCGACCGGAGGCCTCACATCCTTTGAAAACTCGAGAGGTCTGCAGAGATCAATGCTTCCAAAGGAGACGATGCCTGACTCCTCTTGAAAATGGATAGGAGTCCTAGAATCCCTGTGGCACGTGGAAAGGGACCCTGGGTCTCCCGCCTCACGTGGAGACGCATCCCAATTGCCATGCCAAGACTCGAGGAGAATCCCGAGGTGTCCCTCACACCTAGGCAGGAGTCCTGACATCGCTGAACAAACAAATGTCTGGAAGCGCCCTCCCCATCGTAACTCGAGAATATACCCCACGTTCCGGCCGCAACTCGAGAAAAACCATGAGACTTCCCCCTCGCCACGAGATGAGGCCCGATTCCCCTGCACTGCGTGCAGAGCAATTCCGTGTTCCACATCAAACTTGAAAGGAGCCTTCATTTCCTTGATGGCACTCCAGAGAAAACCGAAGATCACTGTCTCAAGTCCAGAGGGATCCTGAGGTCACTGTAGCAACACGAAATGGCTCCGTGGACCCCAAATCAAATGGAGATGAGAGCTTAGTCCCTGGCTTCGACTCAAGAGGAATACCAACTTTCCACAAGCACCTCAAGAGGAGGCTTCTCTCAGATACAGGTATGTGAGAGGGACCCTGAGTTTGTGGCCTCAAGTGGAATGGACACCGAGATGCTCTGACTCGAAGTAAGGCCGGATATTCCTGCAGTGAATTGAAAGCAGGCTCGTCTTTCGTCTCCCAAGAGGAAGGGATGTCTGAATCCCCTGTGGAGACCACAGAGAAAGAACTAGTTCTCCGGCTCATCGCGACCGGAGGCCTCACATCCTTTCAAAACTCGAGAGGTCTGCGGAGATCAATGCTTCCAAAGGGGACGATGCCTGACTCCTCTTGAAAATGGATAGGAGTCCCAGGATCCCTGTGGCACGTGGAAAGGGACACTGGGTCTCCCGCCTCACATGGAGACGCGTCCCAATTGCCATGCCAAGACTCGAGGAGAACGCCGAGGTGTCCCTCGCACCTAGTCAGGAGTCCTCAATTCGCTGAAGAAACACGTGTCTGGAAGGGCCCTCCCCGTCTTAACTCGAGAATATACCCCAGGTTCCGGGCGCCACTCGCGAAAAACCAAGACTTCCGCCTCGCCGCGAGATCAGGCCCGATACCCCTGCACTGCGAGCAGAGCAATTCCGTGTTCCACATCAAACGTGAAAGGAGCCTTGATTTCCATGATGGCACTCCAGAGAAAACCCAAGATCACTGTCTCAAGTCCAGAGGGAACCTGAGGTCACTGTAGCAACACGAAATGGCTCCGTGGACCCCAAATCAACTCGAGATGAGAGCTTAGTCCCTGGCTTCGACTAAAGAGGAATAACAACTTTCCACAAGCCCGTCAAGAGGAGGCTTCTCTCAGCTTCAGGTATATTTGAGGGACCCCGAGTTTGTGGCCTCAAGTGGAATGGACACCGAGATGCTCTGACACGAAGTAAGGCCGGATATCCCTGCAGTGAATTGAATGCAGGCTCGTCTTGCATCTCCCAAGACGAAGGGATGTCTGAATCCCCTGTGGAGACCACAGAGAAAGACCTAGTCCTCCGCCTCATCGCGACCGGAGGCCTCACATCCTTTGAAAACTCGAGAGGTCTGCAGAGATCAATGCTTCCAAAGGAGACGATGCCTGACTCCTCTTGAAAATGGATAGGAGTCCCAGGATCCCTGTGGCACGTGGAAAGGGACCCTGGGTCTCCCGCCTCACGTGGAGACGCATCCCAATTGCCATGCCAAGACTCGAGGAGAATCCCGAGGTGTCCCTCACACCTAGGCAGGAGTCCTGACATCGCTGAACAAACACGTGTCTGGAAGGGCCCTCCCCGTCGTAACTCGAGAATATACCCCAGGTTCCGGCCCAACTCGAGAAAACCATGAGACTTCCCCCTCGCCGCTGGATGAGGCCCGATTCCGCTGCACTGCGTGCAGAGCAATTCCGTGTTCCACATCAAACGTGAAAGGAGCCTTGATTTCCTTGATGGCACTCCAGAGAAAACCCAAGATCACTGTCTCCAGTCTAGAGGGATCCTGAGGTCACTGGAGCAACACGAAAGGGCTCCGTGGACCCCAAATCAGCTCGAGATGAGAGCTTAGTCCCTGGCTTCGACTCAAGAGGAATACCAACTTTCCACAAGCACCTCAAAAGGAGGCTTCTCTCAGCTACAGGTATGTGAGAGGGACCCTGAGTTTGTGGCCTCAAGTGGAATGGACACCGAGATGCTCTGACTCGAAGTAAGGCCGGATATCCCTGCAGTGAATTGAATGGAGGCTCGTCTTTCATCTCCCAAGACGAAGGGTTGTCTGAATCCCCTGTGGAGACGACAGAGAAAGACCTAGTCCTCCGCCTCCTCGCGACCGGAGGCCTCATATCTTTTGAAAATTCGAGGGGTCCGCTGAGATCAATACTTCCGAAGGAGACGATGCCTGACTCCTCTTGAAAATGGATAGGAGTCCCAAGATATCTGTGGAACGTGGAAAGGGACCCTGGGTCTCTCTCCTCACGTCGAGACGCGTCCCAATTGTAATGCAAAGACTCGCGGAGAATCCCGAGGTGTCCCTCGCACCTAGGCAGGAGTCCTGACGTCGCTGAACAAGCACGTGTCTGGAAGGGCCCTCTCCGTCGTAACTCGAGAATATACCCCAGGTTCCGGCCGCAACTCGAGAAAAACCATGAGACTTCCCCCTCGCCTCAAGATGAGGCCCGATTCCCCTGCACTGTGTGCAGAGCAATTCCGTTTTCCACATCAAACGTGAAAGGAGCCTTGATTTCCTTGATTGCACTCCAGAGAAAACCCAAGTTCACTGTCTCAAGTCTAGAGGGATCCTGAGGTCACTGGAGCAACACGAAAGGGCTCCGTGGACCACAAATCAACTCGAGATGAGAGCTTCGTCCCTGGCTTCGACTCAAGAGGAATACCAAGTTTCCACAAGCACTTCAAGAGGAGCCTTCTCTCAGCTACAGGTATGTGAGAGGGACCCTGAGTTTTTGGCCTCAATTGGAATGGACACCGAGATGCTCTGACTCGAAGTAAGGCTAGATATCCCTGCAGTGAATTGAATGCAGACTCGTCTTGCATCTCCCAAGACGAAGTGATGTCTGAATCCCCTGTGGAGACCACAGAGAAAGACCTAGTTTTCCACCTCATCACGACTGGATGCCTCACATCCTTTGAAAACTCGAGAGGTCCGCGGAGATCAATGCTTCCAAAGGAGACGATGCCTGACTCCTCTTGAAAATGGATAGGAGTCCCAGGATCCACGTGGCACGTGGAAAGGGAACCTGGGTCTCCCGCCTCACGTGGAGACGCGTCCAAATTGCCATGCCAAGACTCGAGGAGAATCCCGAGGTGTCCCTCGCACCTAGGCAGGAGTCCTGACGTCGCTGAACAAACACGTGTCTGGAAGGGCCCTCCCCGTCGTAACTCGAGAATATACCCCAGGTTCGGGCCGCAACTCGAGAAAAACCATGAGATTTACCCCTCGCTGCCTGTTGAGGCCTGATTCCCCTGCACTGCATGCAGAGCAATTCCGTGTTCCACATCAATCGTGAAAGGAGCCTTGATTTCCTTGATGGCACTCCAGAGAAAACCCAAGATCACTGTCTCAAGTCTAGAGGGATCCTGAGGTCACTGGACCAACAGGAAAGGGCTCCGTGGACCCCAAATCAACTCGAGATGAGAGCTTAGTCCCCGGCTTCGTCTCAAGAGGAATACGAACTTTCCACAAGCCCCTCAAGAGGAGGCTTCTCTCAGCTACATGTATGTGAGAGGAACCCTGAGTTTGTGTCCTCAAGTGGAATGGACACAGAGATGCTCTGACTCGAAGTAAGGCCGGATATCCCTGCAGTGAATTGAATGCAGACTCGTCTTGCATCTCCCAAGACGAAGGGATGTCTGAATCCCCTGTGGAGACCACAGAGAAAGACAAAGTTCTCCGCCTCATCCCAACCGGAGGCCTCACATCCTTTGAAAACTCGAGAGGACTGCGGAGATCAATATTTCCAAAGGAGACGATGCCTGACTCCTCTTGAAAATGGATAGGAGTCCCAGGATCCCTGTGGCACGTGGAAAGGGACCCTGGGCCTCCCGCCTCACGGGAGACGCGTACAAATTGCCATGCGAAGACTCGTGGAGAATCCCGAGGTGTCCCTCGCACCTAGGCAGGAGTCCTGACGTCGTTGAACAAACACGTGTCTGGAACGGCCCTCCCCGTCGTAACTCGAGAATATACCCCAGGTTCCGGGCACAACTCAAGAAAAACCATGAGACTTCCCCCTCGCCGCTGGATGAGGCCCGATTCCCCTGCACTGCGTGCAGAGCAATTCCGTGTTCCACATCAAACGTGAAAGGAGCCTTGATTTCCTTGATGGCACTCCAGAGAAAAGCCAAGATCACTGTCTCAAGTCTAGAGGGATCCTGAGGTCACTGGAGCAACACGAAAGGGCTCCGTGAACCCCAAATCAACTCGAGATGAGAGCTTAGTCCCTGGCTTAGACTCAAGAGGAATACCAACTTTCCACAAGCACCTCAAGAGGAGGCTTCTCTCAGCTACAGTTATGTGAGAGGGACACTGAGTTTGTGGCCTCAAGTGGAATGGACACCGAGATGCTCTGACTCGAAGTAAGGACGGATATCCCTGCAGTGAATTGAATGCAGGCTCGTCTTGCATCTCCCAAGACGAAGGGATGTCTGAATCCCCTCTGGAGACCACAGAGAAAGACCTAATCCTCCGCCTCATCGTGACGGGAGGCCTCACATCCTTTGAAAACTCGAGAGGTCTGCAGAGATCAATGCTTCCAAAGGAGACGATGCCTGACTCCTCTTGAAAATGGATAGGAGTCCCAGGATCCCTGTGGCACGTGGAAAGGGACACTGGGTCTCCCGCCTCACGTGGAGACGCGTCCCAATTGCCATGCCAAGACTCGAGGAGAATCCCGAGGTGTCCCTCGCACCTAGGCAGGAGTCCTGACGTCGCTGAACAAACACGTGTCTGGAAGGGCCCTCCCCGTCGTAACTCGAGAATATACCCCAGCTTCCGGCCGCAACTCGAGAAAAACCATGAGACTTCCCCCTCGCCACGAGATGAGGCCCGATTCCCCTGGACTGCGTGCAGAGCAATTCCGTGTTCCACATCAAACGTGAAAGGAGCCTTGATTTCCTTGATGGCACTCCAGAGAAAATCCAAGATCACTGTAGCAAGTCTAGAGGGATCCTGAGGTCACTGGAACCACCCGAAAGGGTTCCGTGGACCCCAAATCACACGAGATGAGAGCTTAGTCCCTGGCTTCGACTCAAGAGGAATAGGAACTTTCCACAAGCACCTCAAGAGGAGGCTTCTCTCAGCTACAGGTATGTGAGAGGGACCCTGAGTTTGTGGCCTCAAGTGGAATGGACACCGAGAAGCTCTGACTCGAAGTAAGGCCGGATATCCCTGCAGTGAATTGAATGCAGGCTCGTCTTGCATCTCCCAAGACGAAGGGATGTCTGAATCCCCTGTGGAGACCACAGAGAAAGACCTAGTCCTCCACCTCAAAGCAACCGGAGGCCTCACATCCTTTGAAAATTCGAGAGGTCCGCGGAGATCAATGCTTCCAAAGGAGACGATGCCCGACTCCTCTTGAAAATGGATAGGAGTCCCAGGATCCCTGTGGCACGTGGAAAGGGACCTGGGTCTCACGCCTCACGTGGAGACGCGTCCAAATTGCCATGCCAAGACTCGAGGAGAATCCCGAGGTGTCCCTCGCACCTAGGCAGGAGTCCTAACGTCGCTGAACAAACACGTGTCTGGAAGGGCCCTCCCCGTCGTAACTCGAGAATATACCCCAGGTTCCGGCCGCAACTCGAGAAAAACCATGAGACTTCCCCCTCGCCGCGAGATGAGGCCCGATTCCCCTGGACTGCGTGCAGAGCAATTCCGTGTTCCACATCAAACGTGAAAGGAGCCTTGATTTCCTTGATGGCACTCCAGAGAAAACCCAAGATTACTGTTTCAAGTCTAGAGGGATCCTGAGGTCACTGGAGAAACACGAAAGGGCTCCGTGGACGCCAAATCAACTCGAGATGAGAGCTTAGTCCCTGGCTTCGACTCAAGAGGAATACCAAGTTTCCACAAGCACCACAAGAGGAGGCTTCTCGCAGCTACATGTATGTGAGAGGGACCCTGAGATTGTGGCCTCAAGTGGAATGGACACCGAGATGCTCTGACACGAAGTAAGGCCGGATATCCCTGCAGTGAATTGAATGCAGGCTCTTCTTGCATCTCCCAAGACGAAGGGATGTCTGAATCCCCTGTGGAGACCACAGAGAAAGACCTAGTCCTCCACCTCAAAGCAACCGGAGGCCTCACATCCTTTGAAAATTCGAGAGGTCCGCGGAGATCAATGCTTCCAAAGGAGACGATGCCCGACTCCTCTTGAAAATGGATAGGAGTCCCAGGATCCCTGTGGCCCGTGTAAGAGGACCCTGGGTCTCCCGCCTCACGTGGAGACGCGTCCCAATTGCCATGCCAAGACTTGAGGAGAATTCCGAGGTGTCCCTCGCACCTAGGCAGGAGTCCTGACGTCGCTGAACAAACAGGTGTCTGGAAGGGCCCTCCCCGTCGTAACTCGAGAATATACCCCAGGTTCCGGCCGCAACTCGAGAAAAACCATGAGACTTCCCCCTCGCCGCGAGATGAGGCCCGATTCCCCTGCAATGCGTGCAGAGCAATGCCGTGTTTCACATCAAAGGTGAAAGGAGCTTTGATTTCCTTGATGGCACACCAGAGAAAACCCAAGATCACTGTCTCAAGTGTAGAGGGATCCTGAGGTCACTGGAGCAACACGAAAGGGCTCCGTGGACCCCAAATCAACTCGAGATGAGAGCTTAGTCCCTGGCTTCGACTCAAGAGGAATGCCAACTTTCCACAAGCACCTCAAGAGGAGGCTTCTCTCAGCTACAGGTATGTGAGAGGGACCCCGAGTTTGTGGCCTCAAGTGGAATGGACACCGAGATGCTCTGACTCGAAGTAAGGCCGGATATCCCTGCAGTGAATTGAATGCAGGCTCGTCTTGCATCTCCCAAGACGAAGGGTTGCCTGAATCCCCTGTGGAGACCACAGAGAAAGACCTAGTCCTCCGCCTCCTCGTGACCGGAGGCCTCATATCCTTTGAATATTCGAGGGGTCCGCTGAGATCAATACTTCCGAAGGAGACGATGCCTGACTCCTCTTGAAAATGGATAGGAGTCCCAGGATCCCTGTGGCACGTGGAAAGGGACACTGGGTCTCCCGCCTCACGTGGAGACGCGTCCCAATTGCCATGCCAAGACTCGAGGAGAATCCCGAGGTGTCCCTCGCACCTAGGCAGGAGTCCTGACGTCGCTGAACAAACACGTGTCTGGAAGGGCCCTCCACGTCGTAACTTGAGAATATACCCCAGGTTCCGGCCGCAACTCGAGAAAAACCATGAGACTTCCCACTCGCCGCGAGATGAGGCCCGATTCCCTTGCCCTGCGTGCAGAGCAATTCCGTATTCCACATCAAAAATGAAAGGAGCCTTGATTTCCTTGATGGCACTCCAGAGAAAACCCAAGATCACTGTCTCAAGTCTAGAGGGATCCTGAGGTCACTGTTGCAACACGAAACGGCTCCGTGGACCCCAAATCAACTCGAGATGAGAGCTTAGTCCCTGGCTTCGACTAAAGAGGAATAACAACTTTCCACAAGCCCGTCAAGAGGAGGCTTCTCTCAGCTACAGGTTTGTGAGTGGGACCATGAGTTTGTGGCCTCAAGTGGAACAGACACCGAGATGCTCTGACTCGAAGTAAGGCCGGATATCCCTGCAGTGAATTGAATGCAGGCTCATCTTACATCTCCCAAGACGAAGGGATGTCTGAATCCCCTGTGGAGACCACAGAGAAAGACCTAGTCCTCCGCCTCATCGCGACCGGAGGCCCCACATCCGTTGAAAATTCGAGAGATCCTCGGAGATCAATGTTTCCAAAGGAGACGATGCCTGACTCCTCTTGAAAATGGATAGGAGTCCCAGGATCCCTGTGGCACGTGGAAAGGGACCCTGGGTCTCCCGCCTCACGTGGAGACGCGTCCAAATTGCCATGCCAAGACTCGAGGAGAATCCCGAGGTGTCCCTCGCACCTAGGCAGGAGTCCTGACGTCGCTGAACAAACACGTGTCTGGAAGGGCCCTCCCCGTCGTAACTCGAGAATATACCCCAGGTTCGGGCCGCAACTCGAGAAAAACCATGAGATTTACCCCTCGCCGCGAGTTGAGGCCTGATTCCCCTGCACTGCATGCAGAGCAATTACGTGTTCCACATCAATCGTGAAAGGAGCCTTGATTTCCTTGATGGCACTCCAGAGAAAACCCAAGATCACTGTCTCAAGTCTAGAGGGATCCTGAGGTCACTGGACCAACAGGAAAGGGCTCCGTGGACCCCAAATCAACTCGAGATGAGAGCTTAGTCCATGGCTTCGACTCAAGTGGAATACGAACTTTCCACAAGCCCCTCAAGAGGAGGCTTCTCTCAGCTACATGTATGTGAGAGGGACCCTGAGTTTGTGGCCTCAAGTGGAATGGACACCGAGATGCTCTGACTCGAAGTCAGGCCGGATATCCCTGCAGTGAATTGAATGCAGGCTCGTCTTGCATCTCCCAAGACGAAGGGTTGCCTGAATGCCCTGTGAAGAACACAGAGAAAGACCGAGTTCTCCGCTTCATCGCGACTGGAGGCCTCACACACGTTGAAAACTCGAGAGTTCATTGGAGATCAATGCTTCCAAAGGAGACGATGCCTGACTCCTCTTGAAAATGGATAGGAGTCCCAGGATCCCTGTGGCACGTGGAAAGGGAACCTGGGTCTCCCGCCTCACGTGGAGACGCCTCCCAATTTCAATGCCAAGACTCGAGGAGAATCCCGAGGTGTCCCTCGCACCTAGGCAGGAGTCCTGACGTCGCTGAACAAACACGAGTCTGGAAGGGCCCTCCACGTCTTAACTTGAGTATATACCCCAGGTTCCGGCCGCAACTCGAGAAAAACCATGAGACTTCCCCCTCGCCGCGAGATGAGGCCCGATTCCCCTGCAATACGTGCAGAGCAATTCCGTGTTCCACATCAAACGTGAAAGGAGCCTTGATTTCCTTGATGGCACTCCAGAGAAAACCCAAGATCACTGTCTCAAGTCTAGAGGGATCCTGAGGTCACTGGAGCAACACGAAAGGGCTCCGTGGACCCCAAATCAACTCGAGATGAGAGCTTAGTCCCTGGCTTCGACTCAAGAGGAATACCAACTTTCCACAAGCACCTCAAGAGGAGGCTTCTCTCAGCTACAGGTATGTGAGAGGGACCCTGAGATTGTGGCCTCAAGTGGAATGGACACCGAGATGCTCTGACTCGAAGTAAGGCCAGATATCCCAGCAGTGAATTGAATGCAGGCTCGTCTTGCATCTCCCAAGACGAAGGGATGTCTGAATCCCCTGTGGAGACCACAGAGAAAGGCCTAGTCCTCCACCTCATCGCGACCGGAGGCCTCACATCCTTTGAAAACTCGAGAGGTCCGCGGAGATCAATGCTTCCAAAGGAGACGATGCCTGACTCCTCTTGAATATGGATAGGAGTCCCAGGATATCTGTGGCACGTGGAAAGGGACCCTGGGTCTCCCGCCTCACGTGGAGATGCGTCCCAATTGCCATGCCAAGACTCGAGGAGAATCCCGAGGTGTCCCACGCACCTAGGCAGGAGTCCTGACGTCGCTGAACAAACACGTGTCTGGAAGGGCCCTCCCCGTCGTAACTCGAGAATATACCCCAAGTTCCTGCCGCAACTCGAGAAAAACCATGAGACTTCCCCCTCGCCGGGAGATGAGGCCCGATTCCCCTGGACTGCGTGCAGAGCAATTCCGTGTTCCACATCAAACGTGAAAGGAGCCTTGATTTCCTTGATGGCACTCCAGAGAAAACCCAAGATCACTGTCTCAAGTCTAGAGGGATCCTGAGGCCACTGGAGCAACACGAAACGGCTCCGTGGACCCCAAATCAACTCGAGATGAGAGCTTAGTCCCTGGCTTCGACTCAAGAGGAATACCAACTTTCCACAAGCACCTCAAGAGGAGGCTTCTCTCAGCTACAGGTATGTGAGAGGAACCCTGAGATTGTGTCCTCAAGTGGAATGGACACCGAGATGCTCTGACTCGAAGTAAGGCCGGATATCCCTGCAGTGAATTGAAAGCAGGCTCGTGGGTTGAATGCCCCAACCAAAAGACAAAGATTGGCTGAATGGATACAAAATCAAGACCCCTATATATGCTGTCTACAAGAGACCCACCTCAAAACAAGAGACACATACAGACTAAAAGTGAAGGGCTGGAAAAAAGTATTTCATGCAAACGGAGACCAAAAGAAAGCAGGAGTCGCAATACTCATATCAGATAAAATAGACTTTCAAATAAAGGAAGTGAAAAGAGACAAAGAAGGACACTACATAATGATCAAAGGATCAATCAAAAAAGAAGATATAACAATTATAAATATATATGCACCCAACATAGGAGCACCGCAATATGTACGGCAAACGCTAAAGAGTATGAAAGAGGAAATTAATAGTAACACAATAATAGTGGGAGACTTTAATACCCCACTCAGAACTATGGATAGATCAACTAAACAGAAAATTAACAAGGAAACACAAACCTTAAATGACACAATGGACCAGCTAGACCTAATTGATATCTATAGGACATTTCACCCCAAAACAATCAACTTCACCTTTTTCTCAAGTGCACACGGAACATTCTCCAGAATAGATCACATCCTGGGCCATAAATCTGGTCTTGGAAAATTCAAAAAAATTGAAATCATTCCAGTCATCTTTTCTGACCACAGTGCAGTAAGATTACATCTCAAT
Source organism: Dama dama (assembly GCF_033118175.1). Lineage (NCBI taxonomy): Eukaryota > Metazoa > Chordata > Mammalia > Artiodactyla > Cervidae > Dama > Dama dama. The sequence goes on along the minus strand of NC_083700.1, from coordinate 869,304 downwards.
TACAGGGAAAAAATTGTTAAAACTTCAAACATATTGAGGCTAAATAACACGCTTCTGAATAACCAACAAATCATAGAAGAAATAAAAAAAGAAATCAAAATATGTATAGAAATGAATGAAAATGAAAACACAACAACCCAAAACCTATGGGACACTGTAAAAGCAGTGCTAAGGGGAAGGTTCATAGCATTACAGGCTTACATCAAGAAACAGGAAAAAAACCAATTAAATAACCTAACTCTACACCTAAAGCAATTAGAGAAGGAAGAAATGAAGAACCCCAGAGTTAGCAGAAGGAAAGAAATCTTAAAAATCAGGGCAGAAATAAATGCAAAAGAAACTAAAGAGACCATAGCAAAAATCAACAAAGCTAAAAGCTGGTTTTTTGAAAAAATAAACAAAATTGACAAACCATTAGCAAGACTCATTAAGAAACAAAGAGAGAAAAACCAAATTAACAAAATTAGAAATGAAAATGGAGAGATCACAACAGACAACACTGAAATACAAAGGATCATAAGAGACTACTACCAGCAGCTCTATGCCAATAAAATGGACAACTTGGATGAAATGGACAAATTCTTAGAAAAGTATAACTTTCCAAAACTGAACCAGGAAGAAATAGAAGATCTTAACAGACCCATCACAAGCAAGGAAATCGAAACTGTCATCAAAAATCTTCCAGCAAACAAAAGCCCAGGACCAGATGGCTTCACAGCTGAATTCTACCAAAAATTTAGAGAAGAGCTAACACCTATCTTACTCAAACTCTTCCAGAAAATTGCAGAAGAAGGTAAGCTTCCAAACTCATTCTATGAGGCCACCATCACCCTAATTCCAAAACCAGACAAAGATGCCACAAAAAAAGAAAACTACAGGCCAATATCACTGATGAACATAGATGCAAAAATCCTTAACAAAATTCTAGCAAACAGAATCCAACAACATATTAAAAAAATCATACACCATGACCAAGTGGGCTTTATCCCAGGAATGCAAGGATTCTTTAATATCCGCAAATCAATCAATGTATTACACCACATTAACAAATTGAAAGATAAAAACCATATGATTATCTCAATAGATGCAGAGAAAGCCTTTGACAAAATTCAACACTCATTTATGATTAAAACTCTCCAAAAAGCAGGAATAGAAGGAACATACCTCAACATAATAAAAGCTATATATGACAAACCCACAGCAAGCATCACCCTCAATGGTGAAAAATTGACGGCATTTCCCCTGAAATCAGGAACACGACAAGGGTGCCCACTCTCACCACTACTATTCAACATAGTGTTGGAAGTGCTGGCCACAGCAATCAGAGCAGAAAAAGAAGTAAGAGGAATCCAGATAGGAAAAGAAGAAGTAAAACTCTCACTGTTTGCAGATGACATGATCCTCTACATAGAAAACCCTAAAGATTCTACCAGAAAATTACTAGAGCTAATCAATGAATATAGTAAAGTTGCAGGATATAAAATTAACACACAGAAATCCCTTGCATTCCTATATACTAACAATGAAAAAACAGACAGAGAAATTAAGGAAACAATACCATTCACCATTGCAACAAAAAGAATAAAATACTTAGGAGTATATCTACCTAAAGAAACAAAGGACCTATACATAGAAAACTATAAAACACTGATGAAAGAAATCAAAGAGGACACAAACAGATGGAGAAACATACCGTGTTCATGGATTGGAAGAATTAATATTGTCAAAATGGCTATTCTACCCAAAGCAGTCTATAGATTCAATGCAATCCCTATCAAGCTACCAACGGTATTTTTCACAGAAGTAGACCAAAGAATTTCACAATTTGTATGGAAATACAAAAAACCTCGAATAGCCAAAGTAATCTTGAGAAAGAAGAATGGAACTGGAGGAATCAACCTGCCTGACTTCAGACTCTACTACAAAGCCACAGTCATCAAGACAGTATGGTACTGGCACAAAGACAGAAATATAGATCAATGGAACAGAATAGAAAGCCCAGAGATAAATCCACGAACCTATGGACACCTTATTTTTGACAAAGGAGGCAAGGATATACAATGGAAAAAAGACAACCTCTTTAACAAGTGGTGCTGGGAAAACTGGTCAACCACTTGTAAAAGAATGAAACTAGAACACTTTCTAACACCATACACAAAAATAAACTCAAAATGGATTAAAGATCTAAATGTAAGACCAGAAACTATAAAACTCCTAGAGGAGAACATAGGCAAAACACTCTCCGACATAAATCAAAGCAAGATCCTCTATGACCCACCTCCCAGAATATTGGAAATAAAAGCAAAACTAAACAAATGGGACCTAATGAAACTTAAAAGCTTTTGCACTACAAAGGAAACTATAAGTAAGGTGAAAAGACAGCCCTCAGATTGGGAGAAAATAATATCAAATGAAGAAACAGACAAAGGATTAATCTCAAAAATATACAAGCAACTCCTGCAGCTCAATTCCAGAAAAATAAATGACCCAATCAAAAAATGGGCCAAAGAACTAAACAGACATTTCTCCAAAGAAGACATACAGATGGCTAACAAACACATGAAAAGATGCTCAACATCACTCATTATTAGAGAAATGCAAATCAAAACCACAATGAGGTCCCATTACACGCCAGTCAGGATGGTTGCTATCCAAAAGTCTACAAGCAATAAATGCTGGAGAGGGTGTGGAGAAAAGGGAACCCTCTTACACTGTTGGTGGGAATGCAAACTAGTACAGCCGCTATGGAAAACAGTGTGGAGATTTCTTAAAAAACTGGAAATAGAACTGCCATATGACCCAGCAATCCCACTTCTGGGCATACACACTGAGGAAACCAGATCTGAAAGAGACACGTGCACCCCAATGTTCATCGCAGCACTGTTTATAATAGCCAGGACATGGAAGCAACCTAGATGCCCATCAGCAGATGAATGGATAAGGAAGCTGTGGTACATATACACCATGGAATATTACTCAGCCATTAAAAAGAATTCATTTGAACCAGTCCTAATGAGATGGATGAAGCTGGAGCCCATTATACAGAGTGAAGTAAGCCAGAAAGATAAAGAACATTACAGCATACTGACACATGTATATGGAATTTAGAAAGGTGATAACAATAACCCTATATGCAGAACAGAAAAAGAGACACAGAAACACAGAACAGACTTTTGAACTTTGTGGGAGAATGTGAGGGTGGGATATTTGAAAAGAACAGCATGGATACTATCTAAGGTGAAACAGATCACCAGCCCAGGTGGGATGCACGAGACAAGTGCTCGGGCCTGGTGCATTGGGAAGACCCAGAGGAATCGGGTGGAGAGGGAGGTGGGAGGGGGGATCGGGATTGGGAATACATGTAAATCCATGGCTGATTCATATCAATGTATGACAAAACCCACTGGGAAAAAAAATAATAATAATAAAAATTAAAAAAGAAAAAAAGAAAGAAAAAAAAAAAAAAGAAAGCAGGCTCACCTTGCATCTCCCAAGACAAAGGGATGTCTGAATCCCCTGTGGAGACCACAGAGAAAGACCGAGTTCTCCGCCTCATCGCGACCGGAGGCCTCACATCCTTTGAAAACTCGAGAGGTCCGCGGAGATCAATGCTTCCAAAGGAGACGATGCCTGACTCCTCTTGAAAATGGATAGGAGTCCCAGGATCCCTGTGGCACGTGGAAAGGGACCCTGGGTCTCCCGCCTCACCTGGAGACGCGTCCCAATGGCCATGCCAAGACTCGAGGAGAATCCCGAGGTGTCCCTCCCAGCTAGGCAGGAGTCCTGACGTCGCGGAACAAACACGTGTCTGGAAGGGCCCTCCCCGTCGTAACTCGAGAATATACCCCAGGTTCCGGCCGCAACTCGAGAAAAACCATGAGACTTCCCCCTCGCCGCGAGATGAGACCCGATTCCCCTGCACTGCCTGCAGAGCAATTCCGTGTTCCACATCAAACGTGAAAGGAGACTTGATTACCTTGATGGCACTCCAGAGAAAACCCAAAATCACTGTCTCAAGTCTAGAGGGATCCTGAGGTCACTGGAGCAACACGAAAGGGCTCCGTGGACCCCAAATCAACTCGAGATGAGAGCTTAGTCCCTGGCTTCGAATCAAGAGGAATACCAACTTTCCACAAGCACCTCAAGAGGAGGCTTCTCTCAGCTCAAGGTACGTGAGAGGAACCCTGAGTTTGTGGCCTCAAGTGGAATGGACACCGAGATGCTCTGACTCGAAGTAAGGCCGGATATCCCTGCAGTGAATTGAATGCAGGCTCGTCTTGCATCTCCCAAGACGAAGGGATGTCTGAATCCCGTGTGGAGACCACAGAGAAAGACCTAGTCCTCCGTCTCATCGCGACCGGAGGCCTCACATCCTTTGAAAACTCGAGAGGTCTGCAGAGATCAATGCTTCCAAAGGAGACGATGCCCGACTCCTCTTGAAAATGGATAGGAGTCCCAGGATCCCTGTGGCACGTGGAAAGGGACACTGGGTCTCCTGCCTCACGTGGAGACGCATCCCAATTGCCATGCCAAGACTCGAGGAGAATCCCGAGGTGTCCCTCGCACCTAGGCAGGAGTCCTGACGTCGCTGAACAAACACGTGTCTGGAAGGTGTCTCCCCGTCGTAACTCGAGAATATACCCCAGGTTCCGGCCGCAACTCGAGAAAAACCATGAGACTTCCCCCTCGCCGCGAGATGAGGCCCGATTCCCCTGCCCTGCGTGCAGAGCAATTCCGTATTCCACATCAAACGTTAAAGGAGCCTTGATTTCCTTGATGGCACTCCAGAGAAAACCCAAAGTCACTGTCTCAAGTATAGAGGGATCCTGAGGTCACTGGAGCAACACGAAAGGGCTCCGTGGACCCCAAATCAACTGGAGATGAGAGCTTAGTCCCTGGCTTCGAATCAAGAGGAATACCAACTTTCCACAAGCACCTCAAGAGGAGGCTTCTCTCAGCTACAGGTATGTGAGAGGGACCCAGAGTTTGTGGCCTCAAGTGGAATGGACACCGAGATGCTCTGACTCGAAGTAAGGCCGGATATCCCTGCAGTGAATTGAATGCAGGCTCGTCTTGCATCTCCCAAGACGACGGGTTGTCTGAATCCCCTGTGGAGACGACACAGAAAGAACTAGTCCTCAGCCTCATCGCGTCCGGAGGCCTCACATCCTTTGAAAACTCGAGAGGTCTGCACAGATCAATGCTTACAAAGGAGACGATGCCTGACTCCTCTTGAAAATGGAGAGGAGTCCCAGGATCCCTGTGGCACGTGGAAAGGGACCCTGGGTCTCCCACCTCACGTGGAGACGCGTCCCAATTGCCATGCCAAGACTCGAGGAGAATCCCGAGGTGTCCCTCGCACCTAGGCAGGAGTCCTGACGTCGCTGAACAAACACGTGTCCGGAAGGGCCCTCACCGTCGTAACTCGAGAATATACCCCAGGTTCCGGCCGCAACTCAAGAAAAACCATGAGACTTCACCCTCGCCGCGAGATGAGGCCCGATTCCCCTGCACTGCGTGCAGAGCAATTCCGTGTTCCACATCAAGCCTGAAAGGAGCCTTGATTTCCTTGATGGCACTCCAGAGAAAACCCAAAGTCACTGTCTCAAGCCTAGAGGGATCCTGAGGTCACTGGAGCAACACGAAAGGGCTCCGTGGACCCCAAATCAACTCTAGATGATAGCTTAGTCCCTGGCTTCGACTCAAGAGGAATACCAACTTTCCACAAGCACCTCAAGAGGAGGCTTCTCTCAGCTAATTGTATGTGAGAGGGACCCTGAGTTTGTGGCCTCAAGTGGAATGGACACCGAGATGCTCTGACTCGAAGTAAGGCCGGATATCCCTGCAGTGAATTGAATGCAGGCTCATCTTCCATCTCCCAAGACGAAGGGATGTCTGAATCCCCTGTGGAGGCCACAGAGAAAGACCTAGTCCTCCCCCTCATCGCGACCAGGGCCTCACATCCTTTGAAAACAAGAGAGGTCCGCGGAGATCAATGCTTCCAAAGGAGACGATGCCTGACTCCTCTTGAAAATGGATAGTAGTCCCAGGATCCCTGTGGCACGTGGAAAGGGACACTGGGTCTCCCGCCTCACGTGGAGACGCGTCCCAATTGCCATGCCAAGACTCGAGGAGAATCCCGAGGTGTCCCTCGCACCTAGGCAGGAGTCCTGACGTCGCTGAACAAACACGTGTCTGGAAGGGCCCTCCCCGTCGTAAATCGAGAATATACCCCAGGATCCGGCCGCAACTTGAGAAAAACCATGAGACTTCCCCCTCGCTGCGAGATGAGGCCCGATTCCCCTTCACTGCGTGCAGAGCAATTCCGTGTTCCACATCAAACGTGAAAGGATCCTCGATTTCCTTAATGGCACTCCAGAGAAACCCAAGATCACTGTCTCAAGTCTAGAGGGATCCTGAGGTCACTGGAGCAACACGAAAGGGCTCCTTGGACCCAAAATCAACTCGAGATCAGAGCTTAGTCACTGGCTTCGACTCAAGAGGAATACCAACTTTCCCCAAGTACTTCAAGAGGAGGCTTCTCTCAGCTACAGGTATGTGAGAGGGACCCTGAGTTTGTGGCCTGAAGTGGAATGGACACCGAGATGCTCTGACTCGAAGTAAGGCCGGATATCCCTGAAGTGAAGTGAATGCAGGCTCCTCTTGCATCTTCCAAGACGAAGTGATGTCTGAATCCCCTGTGGAGACCACACAGAAAGACCTAGTTCTCCGCCTCATCGAGACCGGAGGCCTCACATCCTTTGAAAAATCGAGAGGTCCGCGGAGATCAATGCTTCCAAAGGAGACGATGCCTGACTCCTCTTGAAAATGGATAGGAGTCCCAGGATCCGTGTGGCACGTGGAAAGGTACCCTGGGTCTCCCGCCTCACGTGGAGACGCGTCCCAATTGCCATGCCAAGACTCGTGGAGAATCCCGAGGTGTCCCTCGCACCTAGGCAGGAGTCCTGACGTCGCTGAACAAACACTTGTCTGGAAGGGCCCTCCCCGTCGTAACTCGAGAATATAAATCAGGTTCCCGCCGCAACTCGAGAAAAACAATGAGACTTCCCCCTCGCCGCGAGATGAGGCGCGATTCCCCTGCACTGCATGCAGAGCAATTCCATGTTCCACATCAAACGTGAAAGGAGCCTTGATTTCCTTGATGGCACTCCAGAGAAAACCCAAGATCACTGTCTCAAGTCTAGAGGGATCCTGAGGTCACTGGAGCAACACGAAAGGGCTCCGTGGAACCCAAATCAACTCGAGATGAGAGCTTTCCCTGGCTTCGACTCAAGAGGAATACCAACTTCCCACAAGCACCTCAAGAGGAGGCTTCTCTCAGCTACAGGTATGTGAGAGGGACCCTGAGTTTGTGGCCTCAAGTGGAATGGACACCGAGATGCTCTGACTCGAAGTAAGGCCGGATATCCCTGCAGTGAACTGATTGCAGCCTCGTTTTGCATTTCCCAAGACGAAGGGATATCTGAATCCCCTGTGGAGACCACAGAGAAAGACCTAGTCCTCCGCCTCAACGCGACCGGAGGCCTCACATCCTTTGAAAACTCGAGAGGTCCGCGGAGATCAATGCTTCCAAAGGAGACGATGCCTGAATCCTCTTGAAAATGGATAGGAGTCCCAGGATCCCTGTGGCACGTGGAAAGGGACCCTGGGTCTCCCGCCTCACTTGGAGACGCGTCCCAATTGCCATGCCAAGGCTCGAGGAGAATCCCGAGGTGTCCCTCGCACCTAGGCAGGAGTCCTGACGTCGCTGAACAAACACGTGTCTGGAAGGGCCCTCCCCGTCATAACTCGAGAATATACCCCAGGTTCCGGCCGCAACTCGAGAAAAACCATGAGACTTCCCCCTCGCCGCGAGATGAGGCCCGATTCACCTCCACTGCGTGCAGAGCAATTCCGTGTTCCACATCAAACGTGAAAGGAGCCTTGATTTCCTTGATGGCACTCCAGAGAAAACCCAAGATCACTGTCTCAAGTCTAGAGGGATCCAGAGGTCACTGGACCAACAGGAAAGGGCTCCGTGGACCCCAAATCAACTCGAGATGAGAGCTTAGTCCCTGGCTTCGCCTCAAGAGGAATACCAACTTTCCACAAGCACCTCAAGAGGAGGCTTCTCTCAGCTACATGTATATTTGAGGGACCATGAGTTTGTGGCCTCAAGTGGAATGGACACCGAGATGCTTGAACTTGGAGTAAGGCCCTATATCCCTGCAGTGAATTGAATGTAGGCTCGTCTTGCATCTCCCAAGACGAAGGGATGACTGAATCCCCTGTGGAGACGACATAGAAAGACCTAGTCCTCCGCCTCATCGCGACCGGAGGCCTCACATCCTTTGAAAACTCGAGAGGTCTGCGGAGATCAATGCTTCCAAAGGAGACGATGCCACACTCCTCTTGAAAATGGATAGGAGTCCCAGTATCCCTGTGGCACGTCGAAAGGGACACTGGGTCTCCCGCCTCACGTGGAGACGCGTCCCAATTGCCATGCCAAGGCTCGAGGAGAATCCCGAGGTGTCCCTCGCACCTAGGCAGAGGTCCTGATGTCGCTGAACAAACACGGGTCTGGAAGGGCCCTCCCCATCGTAATTCGAGAATATACCCCAGATTCCGGCCGTCAGTCGAGAAAAACCATGAGACTTCCCGTCGCAGCGAGAAGAGGCCCGATTCCCCTGCACTGCGTGCAGAGCAATTCCGTGTTCCACATCAAACCTGAAAGGAGCCTTGATTTCATTGATGGCACTCCAGAGAAAACCCAAGATCACTGTTTCCAGTCTAGAGGGATCCTGAGGTCACTGGAGCAACTCGAAAGGGCACCGTTGACCCCAGGTCAACTCGAGATGAGAGCTTAGTCCCTGGTTTCGACTCAAGAGGAATACCAACTTTTCTCAAGCAACTCAAGGGGAGGCTTCTCTCAGCTACAGGTATGTGAGAGGGACCCTGAGTTTGTGGCCTCAAGTGGAATGGACACCGAGATGCTCTGACTCGAAGTAAGGCCGGATATCCCTGCAGTGAATTGAATGTAGGCTCGTCTAGCATCTCCCAAGACGAAGGGATGTCTGAATCCCCTGTGGAGACGACATTGAAAGAAGTAGTCCTCCGCCTCAATGCGACCGGAGGCCTCACATCCTTTGAAAACTCGAGAGGTCCGCGGAGATCAGTGCTTCCAAAGGAGACGATGCCTGACTCCTCTTGAAAATGGACAGGAGTCCCAGGATCCCTGTGGCACGTGGAAAGGGACCCTGGGTCTCCCGCCTCACGTGGAGACGCGTCCCAATTGCCATGCCAAGACTCCAGGACAATCCCGAGGTGTCCCTCGCACCGAGGCCGGAGTCCTGACGTCGCTGAACAAACACGTGTCTGGAAGGGCCCTCCCCGTCATAACTCGAGAATATAACACAGGTTCCAGGCGCGACTCGAGAAAAACCATGAGAATTCCCCCTCGCCGGGAGATGAGGCCCGATTCCCCTGCACTGCGAGCAGAGCAATTCCGTGTTCCACATCAAACGTGAAAGGAGCCTTGATTTCCTTGATGGCACTCCAGAGAAAACCCAAGATCACTGTCTCAAGTCTAGAGGGATCCTGAGGTCACTGGAGCAACACGAAAGGGCTCCGTGGAACCCAAATCAACTCGAGATGAGAGCATAGTCCCTGGCTTCGACTCAAGGGGAATACCAACTTTCCACAAGCACCTCAAGAGGAGGCTTCTCTCAACTACAGGTATGTGAGAGGGACCCTGAGTTTGTGGCCTCAAGTGGAATGGACACCAATATGCTCTGACTCGAAGTAAGGTCAGATATCCCTGCAGTGAATTGACTGCAGCCTCGTCTTGCATCTCCCAAGACGAAAGGATGTCTGAATCCCCTGTGGAGACCACAGAGAAAGACCTAGTCCTCCGCCTCAACGCGACCGGAGGCCTCACATCCTTTGAAAACTCGAGAGGTCCGAGGAGATCAATGCTTCCAAAGGAGACGATGCCTGACTCCTCTTGCAAATGGATAGGAATCCCAGGATCCCTGAGGCACGTGGAAAGGGACCCTGGGTCTCCCGCCTCACGTGGAGACGCGTCCCAATTGCCATGCCAAGACTCGAGGAGAATCCCGAGTTGGCCCTCACACCTAGGCTGGAGTCCTGACGTCGCTGAACAAACACGTGTCTGGAAGGGCCCTCCCCGTCCTAACTCGAGAATATACCCCAGGTTCCGGCCGCAACTCGAGAAAAACCATGAGACTTCCCCCTCGCCGCGAGATGAGGCCCGATTCCCCTGCACTGCGTGCAGAGCAATTCCGTGTTCCACATCAAACCTGAAAGGAGCCTTGATTTCCTTGATGGCACTCCAGAGATAATCCAAGATTACTGTCTCAAGTCTAGAGGGATCCTGAGGTCACTGGAGCAACACAAAAGGGCTCCATGGAACCCAAATCAACTCGAGATGAGAGCTTTGTACATGGCTTCGACTCAAGAGGAATACCAACTTTCCACAAGCACCTCAAGAGGAGGATTCTCTCAGCAAAAGGTATGTGAGAGGGACCCTGAGTTTGTGGCCTCAAGTGGAATGGACACCGAGATGCTCTGACTCGAAGTAAGGCCGGATATCCCTGCAGTGAATTGAATGCAGGCTCGTCTTGCATCTCCCAAGACGAATGGATGTCTGAATCCGCTGTGGAGACCACAGAGAAAGACCTAGTTCTCCGCCTCATCGCGACCGGAGGCCTCACATCCTTTGAAAACTCGAGAGGTCCGCGGAGATCAATGCTTCCAAAGGAGACGATGCCTGACTCCTCTTGAAAATGGATAGGAGTCCCAGGATCCCTGTGGCACGTGGAAAGGGACCGTGGGTCTCCCGCCTCACGTGGAGACGCGTCCCAATTGCCATGCCAAGACTCGAGGAGAATCCCAAGTTGTCCCTCGCACCTAGGCAGGAGTCCTGACGTCACTGAACAAACACGTCTCTGGAAAGGCCCTCCCCGTCGTAACTCGAGAATATACCCCATGTTCTGGCCGCAACTCGAGAAAAACCATGAGACCTCCCCCTCGCCGCGAGCTGAGGCCCCATTCCCCTGCACTGCATGCAGAGCAATTCCGTGTCCACATCAAACGGGAAAGGAGCCTTGATTTCCTTGATGGCACTCCAGAGAAAACCCAAGATCACTGTCTCAAGTCTAGAGGGATCCTGAGGTCACTGGACCAACACGAAAGGGCTCCGTGGACCCCAAATCAACTCGAGATGAGAGCTTTGTCCCTGGCTTCGACTCAAGAGGAATACCAACTTTCAACAAGCACCTCAAGAGGAGGCTTCTCTCAGCTACAGGTATGTGAGAGGGACCCTGAGTTTGTGGCCTCAAGTGGAATGGACACCGAGATGCTCTGACTCGAAGTAAGGCCGGATATCCCTGCAGTGAATTGAATGCAGGCTCGTCTTGCATCTCCCAAGAAGAAGGGATGTCTGAATCCCCTGTGGAGACCACAGAGAAAGACCTAGTCCTCCGCCTCAACGCGACCGGAGGCCTCACATCCTTTGAAAACTCGAGAGGTCCGCGGAGATAAATGCTTCCAAAGGAGACGATGCCTGACTCCTCTTGAAAATGGATAGGAGTCCCAGGATCCCTGTGGCACGTGGAAAGGGAAACTTGGTCTCCCGCCTCACGTGGAGACGCGTCCCAATTGCCATGCCAAGACTCGAGGAGAATCCCGAGGTGTCCCTCGCACCTAGGCAGGAGTCCTGATGTCGCTGAACAAACACATGTCTGGAAGGGCCCTCCCCGTCGTAACTCGAGAATATACCCCAGGTTCCGGCCGCAACTCGAGAAAAACCATGAGACTTCCCACTCGCCGCGAGATGAGGCCCGATTCACCTGCACTGCGTGCAGAGCAATTCCGTTGTCCACATCTAACGTGAAAGGAGCCTTGATTTCCTTGATGGCACTCCAGAGAAAACCCAAGTTCACTGTTTCAAGTCTAGAGGGATCCTGAGGTCCCTGTAGCAACACGAAAGGGCTCCGTGGACCTCAAATCAACTCGAGATGTGAGCTTAGTCCCTGGCTTCGACTCAAGAGGAATACCAACTTTCCACAAGCACCTGAAGAGGAGGCTTCTCTCAGCTACAGGTATGTGAGAGGGACCCTGAGTTTGTGGCCTCAAGTGGAATGGACACCGAGATGCTCTGACTCGAAATAAGGTGGGATATCTTTGCGTGAATTGAATGCAGGCTCTTCTTCCGTCTCCTAAGTCGATGGGATGTCTGAATCCCCTGTGGAGACCACAGAGAAAGACCTAGTCCTCCACCTCAACGCGACCAGAGGCCTCACATCCTTTGAAAACTCGAGAGGTCCGCGGAGATAAATGCTTCCAAAGGAGACGATGCCTGACTCCTCTTGAAAATGGATAGGAGTCCCAGGATCCCTGTGGCACGTGGAATGGGACCCTGGGTCTCCCGCCTCACGTGGAGACGCGTCCCAATTGCCATGCCAAGACTCGAGGAGAATCCCGAGGTGTCCCTCGCACCGAGGCAGGAGTCCTGACGTCGCTTAACAAACACGTGTCTGGAAGGGCCCTCCCCGTCGTAACTCGAGAATATACCCCAGGTTCTGGCCGCAACTCGAGAAAAACCATGAGATTTCCCCTCACCGCGAGATGAGGCCCGATTCCCCTGCACTGCGTGCAGAGCAATTACATGTTCCACATCAAACGTGAAAGGAGCCTTGATTTCCTTGATGGCACTCCAGAGAAAACCCAAGATCACTGTCTCAAGTCTAGAGGGATCCTGAGGTCACTGGAGCAACACGAAAAGGCTCCATGTACGCTAAATCAACTCGAGATGATATCTTAGTCCCTGGCTTCGTCTCAAGAGGAATACCAACTTTCCATAAGCCGCTCAAGAGGAGGCTTCTCTCAGCTACAGGTATGTGGGAGGGACCCTGAATTTGTGGCCTCAAGTGGAATGGACACCGAGATGCTCTGACTCGAAGTAAGGCCGGATATCCCTGCAGTGAATTGAATGCAGGCTCGTCTTGCATCTCCCAAGACGAAGGGATGTCTGAATACCCTGTGGAGACCACAGAGAAAGACCAAGTCCTCCGCCTCATCGCGACCGTAGGCCTCACATCCTTTGAAAACTCGAGAGGTGGGCGGAGATCAATGCTTCCAAAGGAGACGATGCCTGACTCCTCTTGAAAATGGATAGGAGTCCCAGGATCCCTGTGGCATGTGGAAAGGGACACTGGGTCTCCCGTCTCATGTGGAGACGCGTCCCAATTGCCATGCCAAGACTCGAGGAGAATCCCGAGGTGTCCCTCGCAACTAGGCAGGAGTCCTGACGTCGCTGAACAAACACTTGTCTCGAAGAGCCCTCCCTGTCGTAACTCGACAATATACCCCAGGTTCCGGCCGCAACTCGAGAAAAACCATGAGACTTCCCCCTCATTGCAAGATGAGGCCCGATCCCCTGGACTGCGTGCAGAGCAATTCCGTGTTCCACATCAAACGTGAAAGGAGCCTTGATTTCCTTGATGGCACTCTAGAGAAAACCCAAGATCACTGTCTCAAGTCTAGAGGGATCCTGAGGTCACTGGAGCAACACGAAAGGGCTCCGTGTACCCCAAATCAACTCGAGATGAGAGCTTAGTCCCTGGCTTCGACTCAAGAGGAATACCAACTTTCCACAAGCACCTCAAGAGGAGGCTTCTCTCAGCTACATGTATGTGAGAGGGACCCTGAGTGTGTGGCCTCAAGTGGAAAGGACACCGAGATTCTCTGACTTGAAGTAAGCCCGGATATCCCTGCAGTGAATTGAATGCAGGCTCGTCTTGCATCTCCCAAGACGAAGGGATGTCTGAATCCCCTGTGGAGACCACAGAGAAAGACCTAGTTCTCCGCCTCATCGCGAACGGAGGCCTCACATCCTTTGAAAACTCGAGAGGTCCACGCAGAACAATGCTTCAAAGGAGACGATGCCTGACTCCTCTTGAAAATGGAAAGGAGTCCCAGGATCCCTGTGGCACGTGGAAAGGGACCCTGGGTGTCCCGCCTCACGTGGAGACGCGTCCCAATTGCCATGCCAAGACTCGAGGAGAATCCCGAGGTGTCTCTCGCACCTAGGCAGGAGTCCTGACGTCGCTGAACAAACACGTGTCTGGTAGGGCCCTCCCCGTCGTAACTCGAGAATATACCCCAGGTTCCGGCCGCAACTCGAGAAAAACCATGAGACTTCCCCCTCGCCGCGAGATGAGGCCCGATTCCCCTGCAATGCGTGCAGAGCAATTCCGTGTTCCACATCAAACGTGAAAGGAGCCTTGATTTCCTAGATGGCACTCCAGAGAAAACCCAAGATCACTGTCTCAAGTCTAGAGCGATCCTGAGGTCACTGGAGCAACACGAAAGGGCTCCGTGGACCCCAAATCAACTCGAGATGAGAGCTTAGTCCCTGGCTTCGACTCAAGAGGAATACCAACTTTCCACAAGCACCTCAAGAGGAGGCTTCTCTCAGCTACAGGTATGTGAGAGGGACCCTGAGTTTGTGGCCTCAAGTGTAATGGACACCGAGATGCTCTGACTCGAAGTAAGGCCGGATATCCCTGCAGTGAATTGAATGCAGGCTCGTCTTGCATCTCCCAAGACTAAGGGTTGTCTGAATCCCCTGTGGAGACCACAGAGAAAGACCTAGTCCTCCACCTGAACGCAACCGGAGGCCTCATATCCTTTGAAAACTCTAGAGGTCCGCTGAGATCAATACTTCCGAAGGAGACGATGCCTGACTCCTCTTGAAAATGGATAGGAGTCCCAGGATATCTGTGGCACGTGGAAAGCGACCCTGGGTCTCCCGTCTCATGTGGAGACGCGTCCCAATTGCAATGCAAAGACTCGAGGAGAATCCCGAGGTGTCCCTCGCACCTAGGCAGGGGTCCTGACGTCGCTGAACAAACACGTGTCTGGAAGGTCCCTCCCCGTCGTAACTCGAGAATATACCCCAGGTTCCGGCCGCAACTCGAGAAAAACCATGAGACTTCCCCCTCGCCGCGAGATGAGGCCTGATTCCCCTGCACTGCGTGCAGAGCAATTCCGTGTTCCACATCAAACGTGAAAGGAGCCTTGATTTCCTTGATGGCACTCCAGAGAAAACCCAAGTTCACTGTTTCAAGTCTAGAGGGATCCTGAGGTCACTGTAGCAACACGAAAGGGCTCCGTGGACCTCAAATCAACTCGAGATGTGAGCTTAGTCCCTGGCTTCGACTCAAGAGGAATACCAACTTTCCACAAGCACCTGAAGAGGAGGCTTCTCTCAGCTACAGGTATGTGAGAGGGACCCTGAGTTTGTGGCCTCAAGTGGAATGGACACCGAGATGCTCTGACTCGAAATAAGGCGGGATATCTTTGCGTGAATTGAATGCAGGCTCTTCTTCCGTCTCCTAAGTCGATGGGATGTCTGAATCCCCTGTGCAGACCACAGAGAAAGACCTAGTCCTCCACCTAAACGCGACCGGAGGCCTCACATCCTTTGAAAACTCGAGAGGTCCGCGGAGATAAATGCTTCCAAAGGTGACGATGCCTGACTCCTCTTGAAAATGGATAGGAGTCCCAGGATCCCTGTGGCACGTGGAATGGGACCCTGGGTCTCTCGCCTCACGTGTAGACGCGTCCCAATTGCCATGCCAAGACTCGAGGAGAATCCCGAGGTTTCCCTCGCACCTAGGCAGGAGTCCTGACGTCGCTTAACAAACCCGTGTCTGGAAGGGCCCTCCCCGTCGTAACTCGAGAATATACCCCAGGTTCCGGCCGCAACTCGAGAAAAACCATGAGATTTCCCCTCACCGCGAGATGAGGCCCGATTCCCCTGCACTGCGTGCAGAGCAATTACATGTTCCACATCAAACGTGAAAGGAGCCTTGATTTCCTTGATGGCACTCCAGAGAAAACCCAAGATCACTGTCTCAAGTCTAGAGGGATCCTGAGGTCACTGGAGCAACACGAAAAGGCTCCGTGTACGCCAAATCAACTCGAGATGATATCTTAGTCCCTGGCTTCGTCTCAAGAGGAATACCAACTTTCCATAAGCCCCTCAAGAGGAGGCTTCTCTCAGCTACAGGTATGTGGGAGGGACACTGAATTTGTGGCCTCAAGTGGAATGGACACCGAGATGCTCTGACTCGAAGTAAGGCCGGATATCCCTGCAGTGAATTGAATGCAGGCTCGTCTTGCATCTCTCAAGACGAAGGGATGTCTGAATACCCTGTGGAGACCACAGAGAAAGACCAAGTCGTCCGCCTCATCGCGACCGGAGGCCTCACATCCTTTGAAAACTCGAGAGGTGGGCGGAGATCAATGCTTCCAAAGGAGACGATGCCTGACTCCTCTTGAAAATGGATAGGAGTCCCAGGATCCCTGTGGCATGTGGAAAGGGACACTGGGTCTCCCGTCTCACGTGGAGACGCGTCCCAATTGCCATGCCAAGACTCGAGGAGAATCCCGAGGTGTCCCTCGCAACTAGGCAGGAGTCCTGACGTCGCTGAACAAACACGTGTCTCGAAGAGCCCTCCCTGTCGTAACTGGAGAATATACCCCAGGTTCCGGCCGCAACTCGAGAAAAACCATGAGACTTCCCCCTCGTTGCAAGATGAGGCCTGATCCCCTGGACTGCGTGCAGAGCAATTCCGTGTTCCACATCAAACGTGAAAGGAGCCTTGATTTCCTTGATGGCACTCTAGAGAAAACCCAAGATCACTGTCTCAAGTCTAGAGGGATCCTGAGGTCACTTTAGCAACATGAAAGGGCTCCCTGTACCCCAAATCAACTCGAGATGAGAGCTTAGTCCCTGACTTCGACTCAAGAGGAATACCAACTTTCCACAAGCACCTCAAGAGGAGGCTTCTCTCAGCTACATGTATGTGAGAGGGACCCTGAGTGTGTGGCCTCAAGTGGAAAGGACACCGAGATTCTCTGACCTGAAGTAAGCCCGGATATCCCTGCAGTGAATTGAATGCAGGCTCGTCTTGCATCTCCCAAGACGAAGGGATGTCTGAATCCCCTGTGGAGACCACAGAGAAAGACCTAGTTCTCCGCCTCATCGCGACCGGAGGCCTCACATTCTTTGAAAACTCGAGAGGTCCACGCAGAACAATGCTTCAAAGGAGACGATGCCTGACTCCTCTTGAAAATGGATAGGAGTCCCAGGATCCCTGTGGCACGTGGAAAGGGACCCTGGGTGTCCCGCCTCACGTGGAGACGCGTCCCAATTGCCATGCCAAGACTCGAGGAGAATCCCGAGGTGTCTCTCGCACCTAGGCAGGAGTCCTGACGTCGCTGAACAAACACGTGTCTGGTAGGGCCCTCCCCGTCGTAACTCGAGAATATACCCCAGGTTCCGGCCGCAACTCGAGAAAAACCATGAGACTTCCCCCTCGCCGCGAGATGAGGCCCGATTCCCCTGCAATGCGTGCAGAGCAATTCCGTGTTCCACATCAAACGTGAAAGGAGCCTTGATTTCCTAGATGGCACTCCAGAGAAAACCCAAGATCACTGTCTCAAGTCTAGAGGGATCCTGAGGTCACTGGAGCAACACGAAAGGGCTCCGTGGACCCCAATTCAACTCGAGATGAGAGCTTAGTCCCTGGCTTCGACTCAAGAGGAATACCAACTTTCCACAAGCACCTCAAGAGGAGGCTTCTCTCAGCTAGAGGTATGTGAGAGGGACCCTGAGTTTGTGGCCTCAAGTGCAATGGACACCGAGATGCTCTGACTCGAAGTAAGGCCGGATATCCCTGCAGTGAATTGAATGCAGGCTCGTCTTGCATCTCCCAAGACTAAGGGTTGTCTGAATCCCCTGTGGAGACCACAGAGAAAGACCTAGTCCTCCACCTGAACCCAACCGGAGGCCTCACATCCTTTGAAAACTCGAGAGGTCCGCGGAGATAAATGCTTCCAAAGGAGACGATGCCTGACTCCTCTTGAAAATGGATAGGAGTCCCAGGATATCTGTGGCACGTGGAAAGGGACCCTGGGTCTCCCGCCTCATGTGGAGACGCGTCCCAATTGCAATGCAAAGACTCGAGGAGAATCCCGAGGTGTCCCTCGCACCTAGGCAGGGGTCCTGACGTCGCTGAACAAACACGTGTCTGGAAGGGCCCTCCCCGTCGTAACTCGAGAATATACCCCAGGTTCCGGCCGCAACTCGAGAAAAACCATGAGACTTCCCCCTCGCCGCGAGATGAGGCCTGATTCCCCTGCACTGCGTGCAGAGCAATTCCGTGTTCCACATTAAACGTGAAAGGAGCCTTGATTTCCTTGATGGCACTCCAGAGAAAACCCAAGTTCACTGTTTCAAGTCTAGAGGGATCCTGAGGTCACTGTAGAAACACGAAAGTGCTCCGTGGACCTCAAATCAACTCGAGATGTGAGCTTAGTCACTGGCTTCGACTCAAGAGGAATACCAACTTTCCACAAGCACCTGAAGAGGAGGCTTCTCTCAGCTACAGGTATGTGAGAGGGACCCTGAGTTTGTGGCATCAAGTGGAATGGACACCGAGATGCTCTGACTCGAAGTAAGGCGGGATATCTTTGCGTGAATTGAATGCAGGCTCTTCTTCCGTCTCCTAAGTCGATGGGATGTCTGAATCCCCTGTGGAGACCACAGAGAAAGACCTAGTCCTCCACCTCAACGCGACCGGAGGCCTCACATCCTTTGAAAACTCGAGAGGTCCACGCAGAACAATGCTTCAAAGGAGACGATGCCTGACTCCTCTTGAAAATGGATAGGAGTCCCAGGATCCCTGTGGCACGTGGAAAGGGACCCTGGGTGTCCCGCCTCACGTGGAGACGCGTCCCAATTGCCATGCCAAGACTCGAGGAGAATCCCGAGGTGTCTCTCGCACCTAGGCAGGAGTCCTGACGTCGCTGAACAAACACGTGTCTGGTAGGGCCCTCCCCGTCGTAACTCGAGAATATACCCCAGGTTCCGGCCGCAACTCGAGAAAAACCATGAGACTTTCGCCTCGGCGCGAGATGAGGCCCGATTCCCCTGCAATGCGTGCAGAGCAATTCCGTGTTCCACATCAAACGTGAAAGGAGCCTTGATTTCCTTGATGGCACTCCAGAGAAAACCCAAGATCACTGTCTCAGGTCTAGAGGGATCCTGAGGTCACTGGAGCAACACGAAAGGGCTCCGTGGACCCCAAATCAACTCGAGATGAGAGCTTTGTACCTGGCTTCGACTCAAGAGGAATACCAACTTTCCACAAGCCCCTCAAGAGGAGGCTTCTCTCAGCTACAGGTATGTGAGAGGGACCCTGAGTTTGTGGCCTCAAGTGGAATGGACACCGAGATGCTCTGACTCGAAGTAAGGCCGGATATCCCTGCAGTGAATTGAATGCAGGCTCGTCTTGCATCTTCCAAGATGAAGGGATGTCTGAATCTCCTGTGGAGACCACAGAGAAAGACCTAATTTTCCGCCTCATCGCGACCGGTGGCCTCACATCCTTTGAAAATTCGAGAGGTACGCACAGATCAATGCTTCCAAAGGAGACGATGCCTGACTCCTCTTGAAAATGGATAGGAGTCCCAGGATCCCTGTGGCACGTGGAAAGGGACCTTGGGTCTCCCGCCTCACGTGGAGACGCGTCCCAATTGCCATGCCAAGACTCGAGGAGAATCCCGAGCTGTCCCTCGCACCTAGGCAGGAGTCCTGACATCGCTGAAAAACACGTGTCTGGAAGGGCCCTCCCCGTCGTAACTCGAGAATATACCACAGGTTCCGGCCGCAACTCGAGAAAAACAATGAGACTTCCCCCTCGCCGCGAGATGAGGCCCGATTCCCCTGCACTGAGTACAGACCATTTCCGTGTTCCACACCAAACGTGAAAGGAGCCTTGATTTCCTTAATGGCACTCCAGAGAAAACCCAAGATCACTGTCTCAAGTCTAGAGGGATCCTGAGGTCACTGCAGCAACACGAAAGGGCTCCGTGGAACTCAAATCAACTCGAGATGAGAGCTTAGTCCCTGGCTTCGACTCAAGAGGCATACCAACTTTCCACAAGCACCTCAAGAGGAGGCTTCTCTCAGCTACATGTATGTCAGAGGGACCCTGAGTTTGTGGCCTCAAGTGGAATGGACACCGAGATGCTCTGACTCGAAGTAAGGCCGGATATCCCTGCAGTGAATTGAATGCAGGCTCGTCTTGCATCTCCCAAGACGAAGGGATGTCTGAATCCCCTGTGGAGACCACAGAGAAAGACCTAGTCCTCCGCCTCATCGTGACCGGAGGCCTCACATCCTTTGAAAACTCGAGAGGTCTGCAGAGACCAATGCTTCCAAAGGAGACGATGCCTGACTCCTCTTGAAAATGGATAGGAGTCCCAGGATCACTGTGGCACGGGGAAAGGGACCGTGGGTCTCCCGCCTCATGTGGAGACGCATCCCAATTGCCAGTCCAAGACTTGAGGAGAATCCCGAGGTGTCCCTCGCACCTAGGCAGGAGTCCTGACGTCGCTGAACAAACACGTGTCTGGAAGGGCCCTCCCCGTCGTAACTCGAGAATATACCCCAGGTTCCGGCCGCTACTCGAGAAAAACAATGAGACTTCCCCCACGCCGCGAGATGAGGCCCGATTCCCCTGCACTGCGTGCAGAGCAATTCCGTGTTCCACATCAAACGTGAAAGGAGCCTTGATTTCCTTGATGGCACTCCAGAGAAAACCCAAGATCACTGTCTCAAGACTAGAGGGATCCTGAGGTCACTGGAGCAACACGAACATGCTCGGTAGACCCCAAATCAACTCGAGATGAGAGCTTCGTCCCTGGCTTAGACTCAAGAGGAATACCAACTTTCCACAAGCACCTCAAGATGAGGCTTCTCTCAGCTAGAGGTATGTGAGAGGAACCCTGAGTTTGTAGCCTCAAGTGGAATGGACAACGAGACGCTCTGACTCGAAGTAAGGCCGGATATCCCTGCAGTGAATTGAATGCAGGCTCGTCTTGCATCTCCCAAGACGAAGGGATGTCTGAATCCCCTGTGGAGACCACAGAGAAAGACCTAGTTCTCCGGCTCATCGCGACCGGAAGCCTCACATCCTTTGAAAACTCGAGAGGTCCGCGGAGATCAATGCTTCCAAAGGAGAAGATGCCTGACTCCTCTTGAAAATGGATAGGAGTCCCAGGATCCCTGTGGCACGTGGAAAGGGACCCTGGGTCTCCCGCCTCACGTGGGGACGCTTCCCAATTGCCATGCCAAGACTCGAGGAGAATCCCGAGGTGTCCCTCGCACCTAGGCAGGAGTCCTGACGTCGCTGAACAAACACGTGTCTGGAAGGGCCCTCCCCGTCGTAACTCGAGAATATACCCCAGGTTCCGGCCGCAACTCGAGAAAAACCATGAGACTTCCACCTCTCCGCTGGATGAGGCCCGATTCCCCTGCACTGCGTGGAGAACAATTCCGTGTTCCACATCAAACGTGAAAGGAGCCTTGATTTCCTTGATGGCACTCCAGAGAAAACCCAAAAACACTGTCTGAAGTCTAGAGGGATCCTGAGGTCACTGGAGCAACACGAAAGGGCTCTGTCGACCCCAAATCAACTCGAGATGAGAGCTTAGTCCCTGGCTTCCACTCAAGAGGAATACCAACTTTCCACAAGCACCTCAAGAGGAGGCTTCTCTCAGCTACAGGTATGTGAGAGGGACCCTGAGTTTGTGGCCTCAAGTGGAATGGACACCGAGATGCTCTGACTCGAAGTAAGGCCGGATATCCCTGCAGTGGATTGAATGCAGGCTCGTCTTGCATCTCCCAAGACGAAGGGATGTCTGAATCCCCTGTGGAGACCACAGAGAAAGACCGAGTTCTCCACCTCATCGCGACCGGAGGCCTCACATCCTTTGAAAACTCGAGAGGTACGCACAAATCAATGCTTCCAAAGGAGACGATGCCTGACTCCTCTTGAAAATGGATAGGAGTCCCAGGATCCCTGTGGCACGTGGAAAGGGACCTTGGGTCTCCCGCCTCACGTGGAGACGCGTCCCAATTGCCATGCCAAGACTCGAGGAGAATCCCGAGTTGTCCCTCGCACCTAGGCAGGAGTCCTGACATCGCTGAAAAACACGTGTCTGGAAGGGCCCTCCCCGTCGTAACTCGAGAATATACCACAGGTTCCGGCCGCAACTCGAGAAAAACAATGAGACTTCCCCCTCGCCGCGAGATGAGGCCCGATTCCCCTGCACTGAGTACAGACCATTTCCGTGTTCCACACCAAACGTGAAAGGAGCCTTGATTTCCTTAATGGCACTCCAGAGAAAACCCAAGATCACTGTCTCAAGTCTAGAGGGATCCTGAGGTCACTGCAGCAACACGAAAGGGCTCCGTGGAACTCAAATCAACTCGAGATGAGAGCTTAGTCCCTGGCTTCGACTCAAGAGGCATACCAACTTTCCACAAGCACCTCAAGAGGAGGCTTCTCTCAGCTACATGTATGTCAGAGGGACCCTGAGTTTGTGGCCTCAAGTGGAATGGACACCGAGATGCTCTGACTCGAAGTAAGGCCGGATATCCCTGCAGTGAATTGAATGCAGGCTCGTCTTGCATCTCCCAAGACGAAGGGATGTCTGAATCCCCTGTGGAGACCCCAGAGAAAGACCTAGTCCTCCGCCTCATCGTGACCGGAGGCCTCACATCCTTTGAAAACTCGAGAGGTCTGCAGAGACCAATGCTTCCAAAGGAGACGATGCCTGACTCCTCTTGAAAATGGATAGGAGTCCCAGGATCACTGTGGCACGGGGAAAGGGACCGTGGGTCTCCCGCCTCATGTGGAGACGCATCCCAATTGCCAGTCCAAGACTTGAGGAGAATCCCGAGGTGTCCCTCGCACCTAGGCAGGAGTCCTGACGTCGCTGAACAAACACGTGTCTGGAAGGGCCCTCCCCGTCGTAACTCGAGAATATACCCCAGGTTCCGGCCGCTACTCGAGAAAAACAATGAGACTTCCCCCACGCCGCGAGATGAGGCCCGATTCCCCTGCACTGCGTGCAGAGCAATTCCGTGTTCCACATCAAACGTGAAAGGAGCCTTGATTTCCTTGATGGCACTCCAGAGAAAACCCAAGATCACTGTCGCAAGTCTAGAGCGATCCTGAGGTCACTGGAGCAACACGAAAGGGCTCCGTGGACCCCAAATCAACTCGAGATGAGAGATTAGTCCCTGGCTTCAACTCAAGAGGAATACGAACTTTCCACAAGCCCCTCAAGAGGAGGCTTCTCTCAGCTACAGGTATGTGAGAGGGACCCTGAGTTTGTGGCATCAAGTGGAATGGACACCGAGATGCTCTGACTCGAAGTAAGGCCGGATATCCCTGCAGTGAATTGAAAGCAGGCTCATCATGCATCTCCCAAGACGAAGGGATGTCTGAATCCCCTGTGCAGAACACAGAGAAAGACCTAGTCCTCCGCCTCAAGGAGACCGGAGGCCTCACATCTTTTGAAACCTCGAGAGGTCTGCAGAGATCAATGCTTCCAAAGGAGACGATGCCTGACTCCTCTTGAAAATGGATAGGAGTCCCAGGATCCCTGTGGCACGTGGAAAGGGACCCTGGGTCTCCCGCCTCACGTGGAGACGCGTCCCAATTGCCATGCCAAGACTCGAGGAGAATCCCGAGGTGTCCCTCGCACCTAGGCAGGAGTCCTGATGTCGCTGAACAAACACATGTCTGGAAGGGCCCTCCCCGTCGTAACTCGAGAATATACCCCAGGTTCCGGCCGCAACTCGAGAAAAACCATGAGACTTCCCCCTCGCCGCGAGATGAGGCCCGATTCACCTGCACTGCGTGCAGAGCAATTCCGTTGTCCACATTAAACGTGAAAGGAGCCTTGATTTCCTTGATGGCACTCCAGAGAAAACCCAAGATCACTGTCTCAAGTCTAGAGGGATCCTGAGGTCACTTTAGCAACATGAAAGGGCTCCCTGTACCCCAAATCAACTCGAGATGAGAGCTTAGTCCCTGGCTTCGACTCAAGAGGAATACCAACTTTCCACAAGCACCTCAAGAGGAGGCTTCTCTCAGCTACATGTATATGAGAGGGACCCTGAGTGTGTGGCCTCAAGTGGAAAGGACACCGAGATTCTCTGACTTGAAGTAAGCCCGGACATCCCTGCAGTGAATTGAATGCAGGCTCGTCTTGCATCTCCCAAGACGAAGGGATGTCTGAATCCCCTGTAGAGACCACAGAGAAAGACCTAGTTCTCCGCCTCATCGCGACCGGAGGCCTCACATCCTTTGAAAACTCGAGAGTTCCACGCAGAACAATGCTTCAAAGGAGACGATGCCTGACTCCTCTTGAAAATGGATAGGAGTCCCAGGATCCCTGTGGCAGGTGGAAAGGGACCCTGGGTGTCCCGCCTCACGTGGAGACGCGTCCCAATTGCCATGCCAAGACTCGAGGAGAATCCCGAGGTGTCTCTCGCACCTAGGCAGGAGTCCTGACGTCGCTGAACAAACACGTGTCTGGTAGGGCCCTCCCCGTCGTAACTCGAGAATATACCCCAGGTTCCGGCCGCAACTCGAGAAAAACCATGAGACTTCCCCCTCGCCGCGAGATGAGGCCCGATTCCCCTGCAATGCGTGCAGAGCAATTCCGTGTTCCACATCAAACGTGAAAGGAGCCTTGATTTCCTAGATGGCACTCCAGAGAAAACCCAAGATCACTGTCTCAAGTCTAGAGGGATCCTGAGGTCACTGGAGCAACACGAAAGGGCTCCGTGGACCCCAAATCAACTCGAGATGAGAGCTTAGTCCCTGGCTTCGACTCAAGAGGAATACCAACTTTCCACAAGCACCTCAAGAGGAGGCTTCTCTCAGCTACATGTATGTGAGAGGGACCCTGAGTTTGTGGCCTCAAGTGGAATGGACACCGAGATGCTCTGACTCGAAGTAAGGCCGGATATCCCTGCAGTGAATTGAATGCAGGCTCGTCTTGCATCTCCCAAGACTAAGGGTTGTCTGAATCCCCTGTGGAGACCACAGAGAAAGACCTAGTCCTCCACCTGAATGCAACCGGAGGCCTCATATCCTTTGCAAACTCTAGAGGTCCGCTGAGATCAATACTTCCGAAGGAGACGATGCCTGACTCCTCTTGAAAATGGATAGGAGTCCCAGGATATCTGTGGCACGTGGAAAGGGACCCTGGGTCTCCCGCCTCATGTGGAGACGCGTCCCAATTGCAATGCAAAGACTCGAGGAGAATCCCGAGGTGTCCCTCGCACCTAGGCAGGGGTCCTGACGTCGCTGAACAAACACGTGTCTGGAAGGGCCCTCCCCGTCGTAACTCGAGAATATACCCCAGGTTCCGGCCACAACTCGAGAAAAACCATGAGACTTTCCCCTCGCTGCTGGATGAGGCCCGATTCCCCTGCACTGCGTGCAGAGCAATTCCGTGTTCCACATCAAACGTGAAAGGAGCCTTGATTTCCTTGATGGCACTCCAGAGAAAACCCAAGATCACTGTCTAGAGTCTAGAGGGATCCTGAGGTCACTGGAGCAACACGAAAGGGCTCCGTGGACCCCAAATCAACTCGATATGAGAGCTTAGTCCCTGGCTTCGACTCAAGTGGAATACCAACTTTCCACAAGCACCTCAAGAGGAGGCTTCTCTCAGCTACAGGTATGTCAGAGGGACCCTGAGTTTGTGGCCTCAAGTGGAATGGACACCGAGATGCTCTGACTCGAAGTAAGGCCGGATATCCCTGCAGTGAATTGAATGCAGGCTCGTCTTGCATCTCCCAAGACGAAGGGTTGTCTGAATCCCCTGTGGAGACCACAGAGAAAGACCTAGTCCTCCGCCTCAACGTGACCGGAGGCCTCACATCCTTTGAAAACTCGAGAGGTCCGCGGAGATCAATGCTTCCAAAGGAGACGATGACTGACTCCTCTTGAAAATGGATAGGAGTCCCAGGATCACTGTGGCACGTGGAAAGGGACCCTGGGTCTCCCGCCTCACGTGGAGACGCGTCCCAATTGCCATGCCAAGACTCGAGGAGAATCCTGAGGTTCCCTCGCACCTAGGCCGGAGTCCTCACGTCGCTGAACAAACCCGTGTCTGGAAGGGCCCTCCCCGTCGTAACTCGAGAATATACCCCAGGTTCTGGCCGCAACTCGAGAAAAACCATGAGACTTCCCCCTCCCCGCGAGATGAGGCCCGATTCCCGAGCACTGAGTGCAGATCAATTCTGTGTTACACATCAAACGTGAAAGGAGCCTTGATTTCCTTAATGGCACTCCAGAGAAAACCCAAGATCACTGTCTCAAGTCTAGAGGGATCCTGAGGTCACTGTAGCAACACGAAAGGGCTCCATGGACCCCAAATCAACTCGAGATGAGAGCTTAGTCCCTGGCTTCGACTCAAGAGGAATACCAAGTTTCCACAAGCACCTCAAGAGGAGGCTTCTCTCAGCTACAGGTATGTCAGAGGGACCCTGAGTTTGTGGCCTCAAGTGGAATGGACACCGAGATGCTCTGACTCGAAGTAAGGCCGGATATCCCTGCAGTGAATTGAATGCAGGATCGTCTTGCATCTCCCAAGACGAAGGGTTGTCTGAATCCCCTGTGGAGCCCACAGAGAAAGACCTAGTCCTCCGCCTCAACGCGACCGGAGGCCTCACATCCTTTGAAAACTCGAGAGGTCCGCGGAGATCAATGCTTCCAAAGAAGACAATGCCTGACTCCTCTTGAAAATGGATAGGAGTCCCAGGATCCCTGTGGCACGTGGAAAGGGACCCTGGGTCTCCCGCCTCACGTGGAGACACGTCCCAATTGCCATGCCAAGACTCGAGGAGAATCCCGAGGTGTCCCTCACACCTAGGCAGGAGTCCTGACGTCGCTGAACAAACACGTGTCTGGAAGGGCCCTCACCGTCTTAACTCGAGAATATATCCCAGGTTCCGGCCGCAACTCGAGAAAAACCATGAGACTTCCCCCTCGCCGCTGGATGAGGCCCGATTCCCCTGCACTGCGTGCAGAGCAATTCCGTGTTCCACATCAAACGTGAAAGGAGCCTTGATTTCCTTGATGGCACTCCAGAGAAAACCCAAGATCACTGTCTAGAGTCTAGAGGGATCCTGAGGTCACTGGAGCAACACGAAAGGGCTCCGTGGACCCCAAATCAACTCGAGATGAGAGCTTAGTCCCTGGCTTCGACTCAAGGGGAATACCAACTTTCCACAAGCACCTCAAGAGGAGGCTTCTCTCAGCTACAGGTATGTGAGAGAGACCCTGAGTTTGTGGCCTCAAGTGGAATGGACACGGAGATGCTCTGACTCGAAGTAAGGCCGGATATCCCTGCAGTGAATTGAATGCAGGCTCGTCTTGCATCTCCCAAGACGAAGGGTTGTCTGAATCCCCTGTGGAGACCACAGAGAAAGACCTAGTCCTCCGCCTCAACGTGAAGGGAGGCCTCACATCCTTTGAAAACTCGAGAGGTCCGCGGAGATCAATGCTGCCAAAGGAGACGATGCCTGACTCCTCTTGAAAATGAAAAGGAGTCCCAGGATCACTGTGGCACGTGGAAAGGGACACTGGGGCTCCCGCCTCACGTGGAGACGCGTCCCCATTGCCATGCCAAGACTCGAGGAGAATCCCGAGGTGTCCCTCGCACCTAGGCAGGAGTCCTGACGTCGCTGAACAAACACGTGTCTGGAAGTCCCCTCCCCGTCGTAACTCGAGAATATACCCCAGGTTCCGGCCGCAACTCGAGAAAAACCATGAGACTTCCCCCTCTCCGCGAGATGAGGCCTGATTCCCCTGGGCTGCGTGCAGAGGAATTCCGTGTTCCACATCAAACGTGATAGGAGCCTTGATTTCCTTGATGGCACTCCAGAGAAAACCCAAGATCACTCTCTCAAGTCTAGAGGGATCCTTAAAGTCACTGGAGCAACACGAAAGGGCTCCGTGGACCCCAAATCAACTCGAGATGAGAGCTTAGTCCCTGGCTTCGACTCAAGAGGAATACGAACTTTCCACAAGCCCCTCAAGAGGAGGCTTCTCTCAGCTACAGGTATGTGAGAGGGACCCTGAGTTTGTGGCCTCAGTGGAATGGACACCGAGATGCTCTGACTCGAAGCAAGGCCGGATATCCCTGCAGTGAATTGAATGCAGGCTCGTCTTGCATCTCCCAAGACGAAGGGATGCCTGAATCCCCTGTGGAGACCACAGAGAAAGACCTAATTTTCCGCCTCATCGCGACCGGTGGCCTCACATCCTTTGAAAATTCGAGAGGCCTGCAGAGATCAATGCTTCCAAAGGAGACGATGCCTGACTCCTCTTGAAAATGGATAGGAGTCCCAGGATCCCTGTGGCACGTGGAAAGGGACCCTGGGTCTCCCGCCTCACGTGGAGACGCGTCCCAATTGCCATGCCAAGACTCGAGGAGAATCCCGAGGTGTTCCTCGCACCTAGGCAGGGTCCTGACGTCAAAGAAAAAACACGTGTCTGGAAGGGCCCTCCCCGTCGTAACTCGAGAATATACCCAAGGTTCCGGCCGCAACTCGAGAAAAACCATGAGACTTCCCCCTCGCCCTGAGATGAGGCCCCATTCCCCTGCACTGCGTGCAGAGCAATTCCGTGTTCCACATCATACGTGAAAGGAGCCTTGATTTCCTTGATGGCACTCCAGAGAAAACCCAAGATCACTGTCTCAAGTCTAGAGGGATCCTGAGGTCACTGGAGCAACACGAAAGGGCTCCGTGGACCCCAAATCAACTCGAGATGAGAGATTAGTCCCTGGCTTCAACTCAAGAGGAATACGCACTTTCCACAAGCCCCTCAAGAGGAGTCTTCTCTCAGCTACAGGTATGTGAGAGGGACCCTGAGTTTGTGGCATCAAGTGGAATGGACACCGAGATGCTCTGACTAGAAATAAGGCCGGATATCCCTGCAGTGAATTGAAAGCAGGCTCATCTTGCATCTCCCAAAACGAAGGGATGTCTGAATGCCCTGTGCAGAACACAGAGAAAGAACTAGTCCTCCGCCTCAACGCGACCGGAGACCTCACTTCCTTTGAAAACTCGAGAGGTCTGCAGAGATCAATGCTTCCAAAGGAGACGATGCCTGACTCCTCCTGAAAATGGATAGGAGTCCCAGGATCACTGTGGCAAGTGGAAAGGGACCCTGGGTCTCCCGCCTCACGTGGAGACGCGTCCCAATTGCCATGCCAAGACTCGAGCAGAATCCCGAGGTGTCCCTCGCACCTAGGCAGGGTCCTGACGTCAAAGAAAAAACACGTGTCTGGAAGGGCCCTCCCCGTCCTAACTCGAGAATATACCCAAGGTTCCGGCCGCAACTCGAGAAAAACCATGACATTTCGCCCTCGCCGCGAGTTGAGGCCCGATTCCCCTGCACTGCATGCAGAGCAATTCCGTGTTCCACATCAAACGTGAAAGGAGCCTTGATTTCCTTGATGGCACTCCAGAGAAAACACAAGATCACTGTCTCAAGTCTAGAGGGATCCTGAGGTCACTGGAGCAACACGAAAGGGCTCCGTGGACCCCAATCAACTCGAGATGAGAGCTTAGTCCCTGGCTTCGACTCAAGAGGAATACCAACTTTCCACAAGCCCCTCAAGAGGAGGCTTCTCTCAGCTACAGGTATGTGAGAGGGACCCTGAGTTTGTGGCTTCAAGTGGAATGGACACCGAGATGCTCTGACTCGAAGTAAGGCCGGATATCCCTGCAGTGAATTGAATGCAGGCTCGTCTTGCATCTCCCAAGAAGAAGGGATGTCTGAATCCCCTGTGGAGACCACAGAGAAAGACCTAGTCCTCCCCCTCTTCGTGACCGGAGGCCTCACATCCTTTGAAAACTCGAGAGGTCTGCAGAGATCAATGCTTCCAAAGGAGACGATGCCTGACTCCTCTTGAAAATGGATAGGAGTCCCAGGATCCCTGTGGCACGTGGAAAGGGACCCTGGTTCTCCCGCCTCATGTGGAGACGCGTCCCAATTGCCATGCCAAGACTTGGGGAGAATCCCGAGGTGTCCCTCGCACCTAGGCAGGAGTCCTGACGTCGCTGAACAAACACGTGTCTGGAAGGGCCCTCCCCGTCGTAACTCGAGAATATACCCCAGGTTCCGGCCGCAACTCGAGAAAAATATGAGACTTCCCCTTCACCGTGAGATGAGGCCCGATTCCGCTGGGCTGCGTGCCGAGCAATTCCGTGTTCCACATCAAACGTGATAGGAGCCTTGATTTCTTTGATTTCACTCCAGAGAAAACCCAAGATCACTGTCTCAAGTCTAGAGGGATCCTGAGGTCACTGGAGCAACACGAAAGGGCTCCGTGGACCCCAAATCAACTCGAGATGAGACATTAGTCCCTGGCTTCAACTCAAGAGGAATATGAACTTTCCACAAGCCCCTCAAGAGGAGGCTTCTCTCAGCTACTGGTATGTGAGAGGGACCCTGAGTTTGTGGCATCAAGTGGAATGGACACCGAGATGCTCTGACTCGAAATAAGGCCGGATATCCCTGCAGTGAATTGAAAGCAGGCTCATCTTGCATCTCCCAAGACGAAGGGATGTCTGAATCCCCTGTGCAGTACACAGAGAAAGACCGAGTCCTCCGCCTCAACGCGACCGGAGGCCTCACATCCTTTGAAAACTCGAGAGGTCTGCAGAGATCAATGCTTCCAAAGGAGACGATGCCTGACTCCTCTTGAAAATGGATAGGAGTCCCAGGATCACTGTGGCACGTGGAAAGGGACCCTGGGTCTCCCGCCTCACGTGGAGACGCGTCCCAATTGCCATGCCAAGACTCGAGGAGAATCCCGAGGTGTCCCTCGCACCTAGGCAGGAGTCCTGACGTCGCTTAACAAACACGTGTCTGGACGGGCCCTCCCGTTCGTAACTCGAGAATATACCCCAGGTTCCGGCCGCAACTCGAGAAAAACCATGAGACTTCCCCCTCGCCGTGAGATGAGGCCCGATTCCCCTGGGCTGCGTGCCGAGCAATTCCGTGTTCCACATCAAACGTGATAGGAGCCTTGATTTCTTTGATGGCACTCAAGAGAAAACCCAAGATCACTGTCTCAAGTCTAGAGGGATCCTGAGGTCACTGGAGCAACACGAAAGGGCTCCGTGGACGCCAAATCAACTCGAGATGACAGCTTAGTACCTGGCTTCGACTCAAGAGGAATACCAACTTTCCACAAGCACCTCAAGAGGAGGCTTCTCTCAGGTACAGGTATGTGAGAGGGACCCTGAGTTTGTGGCCTCAAGTGCAATGGACACCGAGATGCTCTGACTCGAAGTAAGGCCGGATATCCCTGCAGTGAATTGAATGCAGGCTCGTCTTGCATCTCCCAAGACGAAGGGATGTCTGAATCCCCTGTGGAGACCACAGAGAAAGACCTAATTTTCCGCCTCATCGCGATCGGTGGCCTCACATCCTTTGAAAATTCGAGAGGTCCACGGAGATCAATGCTTCCAAAGGAGACGATGCCTGACTCCTCTTGAAAATGGATAGGAGTCCCAGGATCCCTGTGGCACGTGGAAAGGGACACTGGGTCTCCCGCCTCATGTGGAGACGCGTCCCCATTGCCATGCCAAGACTCGAGGAGAATCCCGAGGTGTCCCTCGCACCTAGGCAGGAGTCTTCACGTCGCTGAATAAACCCGGGTCTGGTAGGGCCCTCCCCGTCGTAACTCGAGAATATAACCCAGGTTCCAGCCGCAACTCGAGAAAAACCATGAGACTTCCCCCTCCCCGCGAGATGAGGCCCGATTCCCCTGCACTGAGTGCAGACCAATTCCGTGTTCCACATCAAACGTGAAAGGAGCCTTGATTTACTTAATGGCACTCCAGAGAAAACCCAAGATCACTGTCTCAAGTCTAGAGGGATCCTGAGGTCACTGTAGCAACACGAAAGGGCTCCGTGGACGCCAAATCAACTCGAGATGAGAGCTTAGTACCTGGCTTCGACTCAAGAGGAATACCAACTTTCCACAAGCACCTCAAGAGGAGGCTTCTCTCAGGTACAGGTATGTGAGAGGGACCCTGAGTTTGTGGCCTCAAGTGCAATGGACACCGAGATGCTCTGACTCGAAGTAAGGCCGGATATCCCTGCAGTGAATTGAATGCAGGCTCGTCTTGCATCTCCCAAGACGAAGGGATGTCTGCATCCCCTGTGGAGACCACAGAGAAAGACCTAGTCCTCCCCCTCTTCGTGACCGGAGGCCTCACATCCTTTGAAAACTCGAGAGGTCTGCAGAGATCAATGCTTCCAAAGAAGACGATGCCTGACTCCTCTTGAAAATGGATAGGAGTCCCAGGATCCCTGTGGCACGTGGAAAGGGACCCTGGGTCTCCCGCCTCATGTGGAGACGCGTCCCAATTGCCATGCCAAGACTTGGGGAGAATCCCGAGGTGTCCCTCGCACCTAGGCAGGAGTCCTGACGTCGCTGAACAAACACGTGTCTGGAAGGGCCCTCCCCGTCGTAACTCGAGAATATACCCCAGGTTCCGGCCGCAACTCGAGAAAAACCATGAGACTTCCCCTTCACCGTGAGATGAGGCCCGATTCCGCTGGGCTGCGTGCCGAGCAATTCCGTGTTCCACATCAAACGTGATAGGAGCCTTGATTTCTTTGATTTCACTCCAGAGAAAACCCAAGATCACTGTCTCAAGTCTAGAGGGATCCTGAGGTCACTGGAGCAACACGAAAGGGCTCCGTGGACCCCAAATCAACTCGAGATGAGACATTAGTCCCTGGCTTCAACTCAAGAGGAATATGAACTTTCCACAAGCCCCTCAAGAGGAGGCTTCTCTCAGCTACTGGTATGTGAGAGGGACCCTGAGTTTGTGGCATCAAGTGGAATGGACACCGAGATGCTCTGACTCGAAATAAGGCCGGATATCCCTGCAGTGAATTGAAAGCAGGCTCATCTTGCATCTCCCAAGACGAAGGGATGTCTGAATCCCCTGTGCAGTACACAGAGAAAGACCGAGTCCTCCGCCTCAACGCGACCGGAGGCCTCATATCCTTTGAAAACTCGAGAGGTCTGCAGAGATCAATGCTTCCAAAGGAGACGATGCCTGACTCCTCTTGAAAATGGATAGGAGTCCCAGGATCACTGTGGCACGTGGAAAGGGACCCTGGGTCTCCCGCCTCACGTGGAGACGCGTCCCAATTGCCATGCCAAGACTCGAGGAGAATCCCGAGGTGTCCCTCGCACCTAGGCAGGAGTCCTGACGTCGCTGAACAAACACGTGTCTGGACGGGCCCTCCCCGTCGTAACTCGAGAATATACCCCAGGTTCCGGCCGCAACTCGAGAAAAACCATGAGACTTCCCCCTCGCCGTGAGATGAGGCCCGATTCCCCTGCACTGCGTGCCGAGCAATTCCGTGTTCCACATCAAACGTGATAGGAGCCTTGATTTCTTTGATGGCACTCCAGAGAAAACCCAAGATCACTGTCTCAAGTCTAGAGGGATCCTGAGGTCACTGGAGCAACACGAAAGGGCTCCATGGACCCCAAATCAACTCGAGATGAGAGCTTAGTACCTGGCTTCGACTCAAGAGGAATACCAACTTTCCACAAGCACCTCAAGAGGAGGCTTCTCTCAGGTACAGGTATGTGAGAGGGACCCTGAGTTTGTGGCCTCAAGTGCAATGGACACCGAGATGCTCTGACTCGAAGTAAGGCCGGATATCCCTGCAGTGAATTGAATGCAGGCTCGTCTTGCATCTCCCAAGACGAAGGGATGTCTGAATCCCCTGTGGAGACCACCGAGAAAGACCTAGTCCACCGCCTCATCGTGACCGGAGGCCTCACATCCTTTGAAAACTCGAGAGGTCTGCAGACATCAATGCTTCCAAAGGAGACGATGCCTGACTCCTCTTGAAAATGGATAGGAGTCCCAGGATCACTGTGGCACGTGGAAAGGGACCCTGGGTCTCCCGCCTCAAGTGGAGACGCGTGCAAATTGCCATGCCAAGACTCGAGGAGAATCCCGATGTGTCCCTCTCACCTAGGCAGGAGTCCTCACGTCGCTGAACAAACCTGTGTCTGGAAGGGCCCTCCTCGTCGTAACTCGAGAATATACCCCAGGTTCCGGCCGCAACTCGAGAAAAACCATGAGCCTTCCCCCTCCCCGCGAGATGAGGCCCGATTCCCCTGCATATAGTGCAGACCAATTCCGTGTTCCACATCAAATGTGAAAGGAGCCTTGATTTCCTTGATGGCACTCCAGAGAAAACCCAAGATCACTGTCTCAAGTCTAGAGGGATCCTGTGGTCACTGTAGCAACACGAAAGGGCTCCGTTGTCCCCAAATCAACTCGAGATGAGAGCTTAGTCCCTGGCCTCGACTCAAGAGGAATACCAACTTTCCACAAGCATCTCAAGAGGAGGCTTCTCTCAGCTACAGGTAAGTGAGAGGGACCCTGAGTTTGTGGCCTCAAGTGCAATGGACACCGAGATGCGCTGACTCGAAGTAAGGCCGGATATCCCTGCAGTGAATTGAATGCAGGCTCGTCTTGCATCTCCCAAGACGAAGGGATGTCTGAATCCCCTGTGGAGACCACAGAGAAAGACCTAGTCCTCCGCCTCATCGTGACCGGAGGCCTCACATCCTTTGAAAACTCGAGAGGTCTGCAGAGATGAATGCTTCCAAAGGAGACGATGCCTGACTCCTCTTGAAAATGGATAGGAGTCCCAGGATCCCTGTGGCACGTGGAAAGGGACCCTGGGTCTCCCGCCTCATTTGGAGACGCGTCCCAATTGCCATGCCAAGACTTGGGGAGAATCCCGAGGTGTCCCTCGCACCTAGGCAGGAGTCCTGACGTCGCTGAACAAACACGAGTCTGGAAGGGCCCTCCCCGTCGTAACTCGAGAATATACCCCAGGTTCCGGCCGCAACTCGAGAAAAACCATGAGACTTCCCCCTCCCCGCGAGATGAGGCCCGATTCTCCTGGACTGCCTGCAGAGCAATTCCGTGTTCCACATCAAACGTGAAAGGAGCCTTGATTTCCTTGATGGCACTCCAGAGAAAACCCAAGATCACTGTCTCATGTCTAGAGGGATCCTGAGGTCACTGGAGCAACACGAAAGGGCTCCCTGGACCCCAAATCAACTCGAGATGAGAGCTTAGTCCCTGGCTTCAACTCAAGAGGAATATGAACTTTCCACAAGCCCCTCAAGAGGAGGCTTCTCTCAGGTACAGGTATGTGAGAGGGACCCTGAGTTTGTGGCCTCAAGTGCAATGGACACCGAGATGCTCTGACTCGAAGTAAGGCCGGATATCCCTGCAGTGAATTGAATGCAGGCTCGTCTTGCATCTCCCAAGACGAAGGGATGTCTGACTCCCCTGTGGAGACCACAGAGAAAGACCTAATTTTCCGCCTCATCGCGATCGGTGGCCTCACATCCTTTGAAAATTCGAGAGGTCCACGGAGATCAATGCTTCCAAAGGAGACGATGCCTGACTCCTCTTGAAAATGGATAGGAGTCCCAGGATCCCTGTGGCACGTGGAAAGGGATACTGGTTCTCCCGCCTCACGCGGAGACGCGTCCAAATTGCCATGCCAAGACTCGAGGAGAATCCCGAGGTGTCCCTCGCACCTATTCAGGAGTCCTCACGTCGCTGAATAAACCCGTGTCTGGAAGGGCCCTCCCCGTCGTAACTCGAGAATATAACCCAGGTTCCAGCCGCAACTCGAGAAAAACCATGAGACTTCCCCCTCCCCGCGAGATGAGGCCCGATTCCCCTGCACTGAGTGCAGACCAATTCCGTGTTCCACATCAAACGTGAAAGGAGCCTTGATTTACTTAATGGCACTCCAGAGAAAACCCAAGATCACTGTCTCAAGTCTAGAGGGATCCTGAGGTCACCGGAGCAACACGAAAGGGCTCCGTGGACCCCAAATCAACTCGAGATGAGAGATTAGTCCCTGGCTTCAACCCAAGAGGAATACAAACTTTCCACAAGCCCCTCAAGAGGAGGCTTTTCTCAGCTACAGGTAAGTGAGAGGGACCCTGAGTTTGTGGCCTCAAGTGGAATGGACACCGAGATGCTCTGACTCGAAGTAAGGCCGGATATCCCTGCAGTGAATTGAATATAGGCTCGTCTTGCATCTCCCAAGACGAAGGGATGTCTGAATCCCTGTGGAGTCCACAGAGAAAGACCTAGTCCTCCGCCTCTTCGTGACCGGAGGCCTCACATCCTTTGAAAACTCGAGAGGTCTGCAGAGATCAATGCTTCCAAAGGAGACGATGCCTGACTCCTCTTGAAAATGGATAGGAGTCCCAGGATCACTGTGGCACGTGGAAGGGGACCATGGATCTCCCGCCTCACGTGGAGACGCGTCCCAATTGCCATGCCAAGACTTGAGGAGAATCCCGAGATGTCCCTCGCACCTAGGCAGGAGTCCTGAGGTCGCTGAATAAACCCGTGTCTGGAAGGGCCCTCCCCGTCGTAACTCGAGAATATACCCCAGGTTCCGGCCGCAACTCGAGAAAAACCATGAGACTTCCCCCTCGCCGCGAGATGAGGCCCGATTCCCCTGCACTGCGTGCAGAGCAATTCCGTGTTCCACATCAAACGTGAAAGGAGCCTTGATTTCCTTGATGTCACTCCAGAGAAAACCCAAGATCACTGTCTCAAGTCTAGAGGGATCCTGAAGTCACTGGAGAAACACGAAAGGGCTCCGTGGACCCCAAATCAACTCGAGAGGAGAGCTTAGTACCTGGCTTCGATTCAAGAGGAATACCAACTTTCCACAAGCACCTCAAGAGGAGGCTACTCTCAGGTACAGGTATGTGAGAGGGACCCTGAGTTTGTGGCCTCAAGTGGAATGGACACCGAGATGCTCTGACTCAAAGTAAGGCCGGATATCCCTGCAGTGAATTGAATGCAGGCTCGTCTTGCATCTCCCAAGACGAAGGGATGTCTGAATCCGCTGTGGAGACCACAGAGAAAGACCTAATTTTCCGCCTCATCGCGACCGGTGGCCTCACAACCTTTTAAAATTCGAGAGGTCCGCGGAGATGAATGCTTCCAAAGGAGGCGATTCCTGACTCCTCTTGAAAATGGATAGGAGTCCCAGGATCCCTGTGGCACGTGAAAAGGGACACTGGGTCTCCCGCCTCACGTGGAGACGCGTCCAAATTGCCATGCCAAGACTCGAGGAGAATCCCGAGGTGTCCCTCGCACCTAGGCAGGAATCCTCACGTCGCTGAATAAACCCGTGTCTGGAAGGGCCCTCCCCGTCGTAACTCGAGAATATAACCCAGGTTCCAGCCGCAACTCGAGAAAAACCATGAGACTTCCCCCTCCCCGCGAGATGAGGCCCGATTCCCCTGCACTGAGTGCAGACCAATTCCGTGTTCCACATCAAACGTGAAAGGAGCCTTGATTTCCTTGATGGCACTCCAGAGAAAACCCAAGATCACTGTCTCAAGTCTAGAGGGATCCTGAGGTCACTGTAGCAACATGAAAGGGCTCCATGGACGCCAAATCAACTCGAGATGAGAGATTAGTCCCTGGCTTCGACTCAAGAGGAATACCAACTTTCCACAAGCACCTCAAGAGGAGGCTTCTCTCAGCTACAGGTAAGTGAGAGGGACCCTGAGTTTGTGGCCTCAAGTGGAATGGACACCGAGATGCTCTGACTCGAAGTAAGGCCGGATATCCCTGCAGTGAATTGAATGCAGGCTCGTCTTACATCTCCCAAGACGAAGGGTTGTCTGAATCCCCTGTGGAGCCCACAGAGAAAGACCTAGTCCTCCGCCTCAACGCGACCGGAGGCCTCACATCCTTTGAAAACTCGAGAGGT
Organism: Dama dama; assembly: GCF_033118175.1. Taxonomy (NCBI): domain Eukaryota; kingdom Metazoa; phylum Chordata; class Mammalia; order Artiodactyla; family Cervidae; genus Dama; species Dama dama. The sequence continues at coordinate 831,505 of NC_083700.1, read as the reverse complement.
CCGCAGAGATCAATACTTCCGAAGGAGACGATGCCTGACTCCTCTTGAAAATGGATAGGAGTCCCAGGATCCCTGTGGCACGTGGAAAGGGACCCTGGGTCTCCCGCCTCACGTGGAGACGCGTCCCAATTGCCATGCCAAGACTCGAGGAGAATCCCGAGGTGTCCCTCGCACCTAGCCAGGAGTCCTGATGTCGCTGAACAAACACCTGACTGGAAGGGTCCTCCCCGTCGTAACTCGAGAATATACCCCAGGTTCCGGCCGCAACTCGAGAAAAACCATGAGACTTCCCCCTCGCTGCGAGTTGAGGCCCGATTCCCCTGCACTGCGTGCAGAGCAATTCCGTGTTCCACTTCAAACGTGAAAGGAGCCTTGGTTTCCTTGATGGCAATCCAGAGAAAACCCAAGATCACTGTCTCAAGTCTAGAGGGATCCTGAGGTCACCGGAGCAACACGAAAGGGCTCCGTGGACCCCAAATCAACTCGAGATGAGAGATTAGTCCCTGGCTTCAACCCAAGAGGAATACAAACTTTCCACAAGCCCCTCAAGAGGAGGCTTCTCTCAGCTACAGGTAAGTGAGAGGGACCCTGAGTTTGTGGCCTCAAGTGGAATGGACACCGAGATGCTCTGACTCGAAGTAAGGCCGGATATCCCTGCAGTGAATTAAATGCATGCTCGTCTTGCATCTCCCAAGAAGAAGGGATGTCTGAATCCCTGTGGAGTCCACAGAGAAAGACCTAGTCCTCCGCCTCTTCGTGACCGGAGGCCTCACATCCTTTGAAAACTCGAGAGGTCTGCAGAGATCAATGCTTCCAAAGGAGACGATGCCTGAGTCCTCTTGAAAATGGATAGGAGTCCCAGGATCACTGTGGCACGTGGAAGGGGACCATGGATCTCCCGCCTCACGTGGAGACGCGTCCCAATTGCCATGCCAAGAATTGAGGAGAATCCCGAGATGTCTCTCGCACCTAGGCAGGAGTCCTGAGGTCGCTGAACAAACACGTGTCTGGAAGGGCCCTCCCCGTCGTAACTCGAGAATATAACCCAGGTTCCGGCCGCAACTCGAGAAAAACCATGAGACTTCCCCCTCGCCGCTGGATGAGGCCCAATTCCCCTGCACTGCATGCAGAGCAATTCCGTGTTCCACTTCAAACGTGAAAGGAGCCTTGATTTCCTTGATGGCACTCCAGAGAAAACCCAAGATCACTGTCTCAAGTCTAGAGGGATCCTGAGGTCACTGGAGCAACACGAAAGGGCTCCGTGGACCCCAAATCAACTCGAGATGAGAGCTTAGTCCCTGGCTTCGACTCAAGAGGAATACCAACTTTCCACAAGCACCTCAAGATGAGGCTTCTCTCAGCTACAGGTATGTGAGAGGGACCCTGAGTTTGTGGCCTCAAGTGGAATGGACACCGAGATGCTCTGACTCGAAGTAAGGCCGGATATCCCTGCAGTGAATTGAATGCAGGCTCGTCTTACATCTCCCAAGACGAAGGGTTGTCTGAATCCCCTGTGGAGCCCACAGAGAAAGACCTAGTCCTCCGCCTCAACGCGACCGGAGGCCTCACATCCTTTGAAAACTCGAGAGGTCCGCAGAGATCAATACTTCCGAAGGAGACGATGCCTGACTCCTCTTGAAAATGGATAGGAGTCCCAGGATCCCTGTGGCACGTGGAAAGGGACCCTGGGTCTCCCGCCTCACGTGGAGACGCGTCCCAATTGCCATGCCAAGACTCGAGGAGAATCCCGAGGTGTCCCTCGCACCTAGGCAGGAGTCCTGACGTCGCTGAACAAACACGTGTCTGGAAGGGCCCTCCCCGTCGTAACTCGAGAATATACCTCAGGTTCCGGCCGTAACTCGAGAAAAACCATGAGATTTCCCCCTCGCCGCGAGTTGAGGCCCGATTCCCCTGCACTGCGTGCAGAGCAATTCCGTGTTCCACTTCAAACGTGAAAGGAGCCTTGATTTCCTTGATGGCACTCCAGAGAAAACCCAAGATCACTGTCTCAAGTCTAGAGGGATCCTGAGGTCACTGGAGCTACACGAAATGGCTCCGTGGACCCCAAATCAACTCGAGATGAGAGCTTAGTCCCTGGCTTAGACTCAAGAGGAATACCAACTTTACACAAGCCCCTCAAGTGGAGGCTACTCTCAACTAATGGTATGTGAGAGGGACCCTGAGTTTCTGGCCTCAAGTGGAATGGACACCGAGATGCTCTGACTCGAAGTAAGACCAGATATCCCTGCAGTGATTTGAATGCAGGCTCGTCTTGCATCTCCCAAGACGAAGGGTTGTCTGAATCCCCTGTGGAGACCACAGAGAAAGACCTAGTCCTCTGCCTCAACGCAACCGGAGGCCTCATATCCTTTGAAAACTCGAGAGGACCGCGGAGATCAATACTTCCGAAGGAGACGATGCCTGACGCCTCTTGAAAATGGATAGGAGTCCCAGGATCCCTGTGGCACGTGGAAAGGGACCCTGGGTCTCCCGCCTCCCGTGGAGACGCGTCCCAATTGCCATGCCAAGACTCGAGGAGAATACCGAGGTGTCCCTCGCACCTAGGCAGGAGTCCTGACGTCGCTGAACAAACACGTGTCTGGAAGGGCCCTCCCCGTCGTAACTCGAGAATATACCCCAGGTTCCGGCCGCAACTCGAGAAAAACCATGAGACTTCCCCCTCACCGCTGGATGAGGCCCGATTCCCCTGCACTGCATGCAGAGCAATTCCGTGTTCCACATCAAACGTGAAAGGAGCATTGATTTCCTTGATGGCACTCCAGAGAAAACCCAAGAACACTGTCTCAAGTCTAGAGGGATCCTGAGGTCACTGGAGCAACACGAAAGGGATCCGTGGACCCCAAATCAACTCGAGATGAGAGCTTAGTCCCTGGCTTCGACTCAAGAGGAATACCAACTTTCCACAAGCACCTGAAGAGGAGGCTTCTCTCAGCTACAGGTATGTGAGAGGGACCCTGAGTTTGTGGCCTCAAGTGCAATGGACACCGAGATGCTCTGACTCGAAGTAAGACCAGATATCCCTGCAGTGAATTGAATGCAGGCTCGTCTTGCATCTCCCAAGACGAAGGGATGTCTGAATCCGCTGTGGAGACCACAGAGAAAGACCTAGTCCTCCGGCTCATCGCGACCGGAGGCCTCACATCCTTTGAAAACTCGAGAGGTCCGCGGAGATCAATGCTTCCAAAGGAGACGACGCCTGACTCCTCTTGAAAATGGATAGGAGTCCCAGGATCGCTGTGGCACGTGGAAAGGGACCCTGGGTCTCCCGCCTCACGTGGAGACGCATCCCCAATGCCATGCCAAGACTCGAGGAGAATCCCGAGGTGTCCCTCTCACCTAGGCAGGATTTCTGACGTCGCTGAACAAACACGTGTCTGGAAGGTCCCTCCCCGTCGTAACTCGAGAATATAACCCAGGTTCCAGCCGCAACTCGAGAAAAACCATGAGACTTCCCCCTCGCCGCTGGATGAGGCCCGATTCCCCTGCACTGCGTGCAGAGCAATTCCGTGTTCCACATGAAACGTGAAAGGAGCCTTGATTTCCTTTATGGCACTCCAGAGAAAACCCGAGATCACTGTCTCAAGTCTAGAGGGATCCTGAGGTCACTGGAGCAACACGAAAGGGCTCCGTTGTCCATAAATCAACTCGAGATGAGAGCTTAGTCCCTGGCTTCGACTCAAGAGGAATACCAACTTTACACAAGCCCCTCAAGTGGAGGCTACTCTCAGCTACTTGTATGTGAGAGGGACCCTGAGTTTGTGGCCTCAAGTGGAATGGACACTGAGATGCTCTGATTCGAAGTAAGGCCAGATATCCCTGCAGTGATTTGAATGCAGGCTCGTCTTGCATCTCCCAAGACGAAGGGTTGTCTGAATCCCCTGTGGAGACCACAGAGAAAGACCTAGTCCTCTGCCTCAACGCAACCGGAGGCCTCATATCCTTTGAAAACTCGAGAGGACCGCGGAGATCAATACTTCCGAAGGAGACGATGCCTGACGCGTCTTGAAAATGGATAGGAGTCCCAGGATCCCTGTGGCACGTGGAAATGGACCCTGGGTCTCCCGCCTCCCGTGGAGACGCGTCCCAATTGCCATGCCAATACTCGAGGAGAATCCCGAGGTGTCCCTCGCACCTAGGCAGGAGTCCTTACGTCGCTGAACAAACACGTGTCTGGAAGGGCCCTCCCCGTCGTAACTCGAGAATATACCCCAGGTTCTGGCCGCAACTCGAGAAAAACCATGAGACTTCGCCCTCTCCGCTGGATGAGGTCCGATTCCCCTGCACTGCATGCAGAGCAATTCCGTGTTCCACATCAAACGTGAAAGGAGCATTGATTTCCTTGACGGTACTCCAGATAAAACACAAGATCACTGTGTTAAGTCTAGAGGGATCCTGAGTTCACCGGAGCAACACGAAAGGGCTCCGTGGACCCCAAATCAACTGGAGATGTGAGATTAGTCCCTGGGTTCGACTCAAGAGGAATACGAACTTTCCTCAAGCCCCTCAAGAGGAGGCTTCTCTCAGCTACAGGTATGTCAGAGGGACCCTGAGTTTGTGGCCTCAAGTGGAATGGACAACAACATGCTCCTACTCGAAGTAAGGCCGGATGTCCCTGCAGTGAATTGAATGCAGGTTTGTCTTGCATCTCCCAAGACGAAGGGATGTCTGAATCCCCTGTGGAGACCACAGAGAAAGACCTAATCCTCCGCCTCATCGTGACGGGAGGCCTCACATCCTTTGAAAACTCGAGAGGTCCCCGGAGATCAATACTTCCGAAGGAGACGATGCCTGACTCCTCTTGAAAATGGATAGGAGTCCCAGGATCCCTGTGGCACGTGGAAAGGAAACCTGGGTCTCCCGCCTCACGTGTAAACGCGTCCCAATTGCCATGCCAAGACTTGAGGAGAATCCCGAGGTGTCCCTCGCACCTAGGCAGGAATCCTGACTTCGCTGAACAAACACGTGTCTGGAAGGGCCCTCCCCGTCGTAACTCGAGAATATAACCCAGGTTCCGGCCGCAACTCGAAAAAAACCATGAGCCTTCCCCCTCGCCCCGAGATGAGGCCCGATTCCCCTGCAATGCGTGCAGAGCAATTCCGTGTTCCACATCAAATGTGAAAGGAGCCTTGATTTCCTTGATGGCACTCCAGAGAAAACCCAAGATCACTGTCTCAAGTCTAGAGGGATCCTGAGGTCACTGGAGCAACACGAAAGGGCTCCATGGACGCCAAATCAACTCGAGATGAGAGATTAGTCCCTGGCTTCAAAGCAAGAGGAATACAAACTTTCCACAAGCCCCTCAAGAGGAGGGTTCTCTCAGCTACAGGTATGTGAGAGGGACCCTGAGTTTGTGGCCTCAAGTGGAATGGACACCGAGATGCTCTGACTCGAAGTAAGGCCGGATATCCCTGCAGTGAATTGAATGCAGGGTCATCTTGCATCTCCCAAGACGAAGGGATGTCTGAATCCCCTGTGCAGAACACAGAGAAAAACCTAGTCCTGCGCCTCAACGCGACCGGAGGCCTCACATCCTTTGAAAACTCGAGAGGTCCGCGGAGATCAATGCTTCCAAAGGAGACGATGCCTGACTCCTCTTGAAAATGGATAGGAGTCCCAGGATCCCTGTGGCACGTGGAAAGGGACCCTGGGTCTCCCGCCTCACGTGGAGACGCGTCCCAATTGCCATGCCAAGACTTGAGGAGAATCCCGAGGTGTCCCTCGCACCTAGGCAGGAGTCCTGACGTCGCTGAACAAACACGTGTCTGGAAGGGCCCTCCCCATCGTAACTCGAGAATATACCCCAGGTTCCGGCCGCAACTCGAGAAAAACCATGAGACTTCCACCTTGCCGCGAGATGAGGCCCGATTTCCCTGGGCTGCGTGCCGAGCAATTCCGTGTTCCACATCAAACGTGATAGGAGCCTTGATTTCCTTGATGTCACTCCAGAGAAAACCCAAGATCACTGTCTCAAGTCTAGAGGGATCCTGAAGTCACTGGAGCAACACGAAAGGGCTCCGTGGACCCCAAATCAACTCGAGAGGAGAGCTTAGTACCTGGCTTCGACTCAAGAGGAATACCAACTTTCCACGAGCATCTCAAGAGGAGGCTACTCTCAGGTACAGGTATGTGAGAGGGACCCTGAGTTTGTGGCCTCAAGTGGAATGGACACCGAGATGCTCTGACTCGAAGTAAGGCCGGATATCCCTGCAGTGAATTGAATGCAGGCTCGTCTTGCATCTCCCAAGACGAAGGGATGTCTGAATCCGCTGTGGAGACCACAGAGAAAGACCTAATTTTCCGCCTCATCGCGACCGGTGGCCTCACAACATTTTAAAATTCGAGAGGTCCGCGGAGATCAATGCTTCCAAAGTAGACGATTCCTGACTCCTCTTGAAAATGGATAGGAGTCCCAGGATCCCTGTGGCACGTGGAAAGGGACCCTGGGTTTCCCGCCTCACGTGGAGACGCGTCCAAATTGCCATGCCAAGACTCGAGGAGAATCCCGAGGTATCACTCGCACCTAGGCAGGAGTCCTGACGTCGCTGAACAAACCCGTGTCTGGAAGGGCCCTCCCCGTCGTAACTCGAGAATATAACCCAGGTTCCAGCCGCAACTCGAGAAAAACCATGAGACTTCCCCCTCCCCGCGAGATGAGGCCCGATTCCCCTGCACTGAGTGCAGACCAATTCCGTGTTCCACATCAAACGTGAAAGGAGCCTTGATTTCCTTGATGGCACTCCAGAGAAAACCCAAGATCACTGTCTCAAGTCTAGAGGGATCCTGAGGTCACTGTAGCAACACGAAAGGGCTCCATGGACGCCAAATCAACTCGAGATGAGAGATTAGTCCCTGGCTTCGACTCAAGAGGAATACCAACTTTCCACAAGCACCTCAAGAGGAGGCTTCTCTCAGCTACAGGTAAGTGAGAGGGACCCTGAGTTTGTGACATCAAGTGGAATGGACACCGAGATGCTCTGACTCGAAATAAGGCCGGATATCCCTGCAGTGAATTGAAAGCAGGCTCATCTTGCATCTCCCAAGACGAAGGGATGTCTGAATCCCCTGTGCAGAACACAGAGAAAGACCTAGTCCTCCGCCTCAACGCGACCGGAGGCCTCACATCCTTTGAAAACTCGAGAGGTCTACAGAGATCAATGCTTCCAATGGAGACGATGCCTGACTCCTCTTGAAAATGGATAGGAGTCCCAGGATCCCTGTGTCACGTGGAAAGGGACCCTGGGTCTCCCGCCTCACGTGGAGACGCGTCCCAATTGCCATGCCAAGACTCGAGGAGAATCCCGAGGTGTCCCTCGCACCTAGCCAGGAGTCCTGACGTCGCTGAACAAACACCTGACTGGAAGGGCCCTCCCCGTCGTAACTCGAGAATATACCCCAGGTTCCGGCCGCAACTCGAGAAAAACCATGAGACTTGCCCCTCGTCGCGAGTTGAGGCCCGATTCCCCTGCACTGCATGCAGAGCAATTCCGTGTTCCACTTCAAACGTGAAAGGAGCCTTGATTTCCTTGATGGCACTCCAGAGAAAACCCAAGATCACTGTCTCAAGTCTAGAGGGATCCTGAGGTCACCGGAGCAACACGAAAGGGCTCCGTGGACCCCAAATCAACTCGAGATGAGAGATTAGTCCCTGGCTTCAACCCAAGAGGATTACAAACTTTCCACAAGCCCCTCAAGAGGAGGCTTCTCTCAGCTACAGGTAAGTGAGAGGGACCCTGAGTTTGTGGCCTCAAGTGGAATGGACACCGAGATGCTCTGACTCGAAGTAAGGCCGGATATCCCTGCAGTGAATTGAATGCAGGCTCGTCTTGCATCTCCCAAGACGAAGGGATGTCTGAATCCCTGTGGAGTCCACAGAGAAAGACCTAGTCCTCCGCCTCTTCGTGACCGGAGGCCTCACATCCTTTGAAAATTCGAGAGGTCTGCAGAGATCAATGCTTCCAAAGGAGACGATGCCTGACTCCTCTTGAAAATGGATAGGAGTCCCAGGATCACTGTGGCACGTGGAAGGGGACCATGGATCTCCCGCCTCACGTGGAGACGCGTCCCAATTGCCATGCCAAGACTTGAGGAGAATCCCGAGGTGTCCCTCGCACCTAGGCAGGAGTCCTGAGGTCGCTGAACAAACACGTGTCTGGAAGGGCCCTCCCCGTCGTAACTCGAGAATATACCCCAGGTTCCGGCCGCAACTCGAGAAAAACCATGAGACTTCCCCCTCGCCGCGAGATGAGGCCCGATTCCCCTGCACTGCGTGCAGAGCAATTCCGTGTTCCACATCAAACGTGAAAGGAGCCTTGATTTCCTTGATGTCACTCCAGAGAAAACCCAAGATCACTGTCTCAAGTCTAGAGGGATCCTGAGGTCACTGGAACAACACGAAAGGGCTCCGTGGACCCGAAATCAACTCGAGATGAGAGATTAGTCCCTGGCTTCAACTCAAGAGGAATACGAACTTTCCACAAGCCCCTCAAGAGGAGGCTTCTCTCAGCTACAGGTATGTGAGAGGGACCCTGAGTTTGTGGCATCAAGTGGAATGGACACCGAGATGCTCTGACTCGAAATAAGGCCGGATATCCCTGCAGTGAATTGAAAGCAGGCTCATCTTGCATCTCCCAAGACGAAGGGATGTCTGAATCCCCTGTGCAGAACACAGAGAAAGACCTAGTCCTCTGCCTCAAAGTGATCGGAGGCCTCACATCCTTTGAAAACTCGAGAGGTCTGCAGAGATCAATGCTTCCAAAGGAGACGATGCCTGACTCCTCTTGAAAATGGATAGGAGTCCCAGGATCCCTGTGGCACGTGGAAAGGGACCCTGGGTCTCCCGCCTCACGTGGAGACGCATCACAATTGCCATGCCAAGACTCGAGGAGAATCCCGAGGTGTCCCTCACACCTAGGCAGGAGTCCTGACGATGCTGAACAAACACGTGTCTGGAAGGGCCCTCCCAGTCGTAACTCGAGAATATACCGCAGATTCCGGCCGCAACTCGAGAAAAACCATGAGACTTCCCCCTTGCCGTGAGATGAGGCCCGATACCCCTGCACTGCGTGCAGAGCAATTCCGTATTCCACATCAAAAATGAAAGGAGCCTTCATTTCCTTGATGGCACTCCAGAGAAAACCCAAGATCACTGTCTCAAGTCTAGAGGGATCCTTAGGTCACTGGAGCAACACGAAAGGGCTCCCTGGACCCCAAATCAACTCGAGATGAGAGCTTAGTCCCTGGCTTCAAATCGAGAGGAATACCAACTTTCCACAAGCACCTCAAGAGGAGGCTTCTCTCAGCTAATGGTATGTGAGAGGGACCCTGAGTTTGTCACCTCAAGTGGAATGGACACCGAGATTCTCTGACTCAAAGTAAGGCCAGATATCCCTGCAGTGAATTGAATGCAGGCTCGTCGTGCATCTCCCAAGACGAAGGGATGTCTGAATCCCCTGTGGAGACCACAGAGAAAGACCTAGTCCTCCGCCTCATCACGACCGGAGGCCTCACATCCTTTGAAAACTCGAGAGGTCCGCGGAGATCAATGCTTCCAAAGGAGACGACGCCTGACTCCTCTTGAAAATGGATAGGAGTCCCAGGATCCGTGTGGCACGGGGAAAGGGACCCTGGTTCTACCGCCTCACGTGGAGATGCGTCCAAATTGCATGCCAAGACTCGAGGAGAATCCCGAGGTGTCCCTCGCACCTAGGCAGGAGTCCTCACTTCGCTGAACAAACACGTGTCTGGAAGGGACCTACCCGTCGTAACTCGAGAATATACCCCAGTTTCCTGCCGCAACTCGAGAAAAACCTTGAGACTTCCCCCTCCCCGCGAAATGAGGCCCGATTCCCCTGCACTGAGTGCAGACCAATTCCGTGTTCCACATCAAACGTGAAAGGAGCCTTGATTTCCTTAATGGCACTCCAGAGAAAACCCAAGATCACTGTCTCAAGTCTAGAGGGATCCTGAGGTCACTGGAGCAACACGAAAGGGCTCCGTGGACCCCAAATCAACTCGAGATGAGAGCTTAGTCCCTGGCTTCGACTCAAGAGGAATACAAACTTTCCACAAGCACCTCAAGAGGAGGCTTCTCTCAGCTACAGGTATGTGAGAGGGACCCTGAGTTTGTGGCCTCAAGTGGAATGGACACCGAGATGCTCTGACTCGAAGTAAGGCCGGATATCCCTGCAGTGAATTGAATGCAGGCTCGTCTTGCATCTCCCAAGACGAAGGGTTGTGTGAATCCCCTGTGGAGCCCACAGAGAAAGACCTAGCTAGTCCTCCGCCTCAACGCGACCGGAGGCCTCACATCCTTTGAAAACTCGAGTGGTCCGCGGAGATCAATACTTCCGAAGGAGACGATGCCTGACTCCTCTTGAAAATGGATAGGAGTCCCAGGATCCCTGTGGCACGTGGAAAGGGACCGTGGGTCTCCCGACTCACGTGGAGACGCATCCCAATTGCCATGCCAAGACTTGAGGAGAATCCCGAGGTGTCCCTCGCACCTAGGCAGGAGTCCTGACGTCGCTGAACAAACACGTGTCTGGAAGGGCCCTCCCCGTCGTAACTCGAGAATATACCCCAGGTTCCGGCCGCAACTCGAGAAAAACCATGAGACTTCCCCCTCGCCGCGAGATGAGGCCCGATTCCCCTGCACTGCGTGCAGAGCAATTCCGTGTTCCACATCAAACGTGAAAGGAGCCTTGATTTCCTTGATGGCACTCCAGAGAAAACCCAAGATCACTATCTCAAGTCTAGAGGGATCCTGAGATCACCGGAGCAACACGAAAGGGCTCCGTGGACCCCAAATCAACTCGAGATGAGAGATTAGTCCCTGGCTTCGACTCAAGAGGAATACCAACTTTCCACAAGCACCTCAAGAGGAGGCTTCTCTCAGCTACAGGTATGTGAGAGGGACCCTGAGTTTGTGGCCTCAAGTGGAATGGTCACCGAGATGCTCTGACTCAAAGTAAGGCCGGATATCCCTGCAGTGAATTGAAAGCAGGCTCATCTTGCATCTCCCAAGACGAAGGGATGTCTGAATCCCCAGTGCAGAACACAGAGAAAGACCTAGTCCTCCGCCTCAACGCGACCGGAGGCCTCACATCCTTTGAAAACTCGAGAGATCTGCAGAGATCAATGCTTCCAAAGGAGACGATGCCTGACTCCTCTTGAAAATGGATAGGAGTCCCAGGATCCCTGTGGCACGTGGAAAGGGACCCTGGGTCTCCCGCCTCACGTGGAGACGTGTCCCAATTGCCATGCCAAGACTCGAGGAGAATCCCGAGTTGTTCCTCGCACCTAGGCAGGAGTCCTGACGTCGCTGAACAAACACGTGTCTGGAAGTGCCCTCCCCGTCGTAACTCGAGAATATACCCCAGGTTCCGGCCGCAACTCGAGAAAAACCAGATTTCCCCATCGCCGCGAGTTGAGGCCCGATTCCCCTGCACTGCATGCAGAGCAATTCCGTGTTCCACATCAAACGTGAAAGGAGCCTTGATTTCCTTGATGGCACTCCAGAGAAAACCCAAGATCGCTGTCTCAAGTCTAGAGGGATCCTGAGGTCACTGGAGCAGCACGAAAGTGCTCCGTGGACCCCAAATCAACTCGAGATGAGAGCTTAGTCCCTGGCTTCGACTCAAGAGGAATACACACTTTCCACAAGCCCCTCAAGAGGAGGCTTCTCTCAGCTACAGGTATGTGAGAGTCCCCGTGAGTTTGTGGCCTCAAGTGGAATGGACACCGAGATGCTCTGACTCGAAGTAAGGCCGGATATCCCTGCAGTGAATTGAATGCATGCTCGTCTTGCATCTCCCAAGACGAAGGGATGTCTGAATCCCCTGTGGAGACCGCAGAGAAAGACCTAGTCCTCCGCCTCATCGTGACCGGAGGCCTCACATCCTTTGAAAACTCGAGAGGTCTGCAGACATCAATGCTTCCAAAGGAGACGATGCCTGACTCCTCTTGAAAATGGATAGGAGTCCCAGGATCACTGTGGCACGTGGAAAGGGACACTGGGTCTCCCACCTCACGTGGAGACGCGTCCCAATTGCCATGCCAAGACTCGAGGAGAATCCCGAGGTGTCCCTCGCACCTAGGCAGGAGTCCTGAGGTCGCCGAACAAACACGTGTCTCGAAGGGCCCTGCCTGTCGTAACTCGAGAATATACCCCAGGTACCGCCCGCAACTCGAGAAAAACCATGACACTTCCCCCTCGCCGCGAGATGAGGCCCGATTCCCCTGCAATGCGTGCAGAGCAATTCCGTGTTCCACATCAAACGTGAAAGGAGCCTTGATTTCCTTAATTGCACTCCAGAGAAAACCCAAGATAACTGTCTCAAGTCTAGAGGGATCCTGAGGTCACTGTAGCAACACGAAAGGGCTCCGTGGACCCCAAATCAACTCGAGATGAGAGCTTAGTCCCTGGCTTCGACTCAAGAGGAATACCGACTTTCCACAAGCACCTCAAGAGGAGGCTTCTCTCAGCTACAGGTAAGTGAGAGGGACGCTGAGTTTGTGGCCTCAAGTGGAATGGAAACGGAGATGCTCTGACTCGAAGTAAGGCCGGATATCCCTGCAGTGAATTGAATGCAGGCTCGTCTTGCAATTCCCAAGACGAAGGGATGTCTGAATCCCCTGTGTAGAACAGAGAGAAAGACCTAGTCCTCCGCCTCAACGCGACCGGAGGCCTCACATCCTTTGAAAACTCGAGAGGTCTGTAGAGATCAATGCTTCCAAAGGAGACGATGCCTGACTCCTCTTGAAAATGGATAGGAGTCCCAGGATCACCGTGGCTCGTGGAAAGGGACCCTGGGTCTCCCGCCTCACGTGGAGATGCGTCCTAATTGCCATGCCAAGACTCGAGGAGAATCCCGAGGTGTCCCTCGCACCTAGGCAGGAGTCCTGACGTCGCTGAACAAACACGTGTCTGGAAGGGCCCTCCCCGTCGTAACTCGAGAATATACCCCAGGTTCCGGCCGCAACTCGAGAAAAACCATGAGATTTCCCCCTCTCCGCGAGTTGAGGCCCGATTCCCCTGCACTGCATGCAGAGCAATTCCGTGTTCCACATCAAACGTGAAAGGAGCCTTGATTTCCTTGATGGCACTCCAGAGAAGACCCAAGATCACTGTCTCAAGTCTAGAGGGATCCTGAGGTCACTGGAGCAACACGAAAGGGCTCCGTGGACCCCAAATCAACTCGAGATGAGAGCTTAGTCCCTGGCTTAGAATCAAGAGGAATACCAACTTTCCACAAGCACCTCAAGAGGAGGCTTCTCTCAGCTACAGGTATGTGAGAGGGACCCTGAGTTTGTGGCCTCAAGTGGAATGGACACCGAGATGCTCTGACTCGAAGTAAGGCCGGATATCCCTGCAGTGAATTGAATGCAGGCTCGTCTTGCATCTCCCAAGACGAAGGGATGTCTGAATCCCCTGTGGAGACCACAGAGAAAGACCTAGTCCTCCGCTTCATCGCGACCGGAGGCTTCACATCCTTTGAAAACTCGAGAGGTCCGCGGAGATCAATGCTTCCAAAGGAGACGATGCCTGACTCCTCTTGAAAATGGATAGGAGTCCCAGGATCCCTGTGGCACGGGAAAGGGACTCTGGGTCTCCCGCCTCACGTGGAGATGCGTCCAAATTGCCATGCCAAGACTCGAGGAGAATCCCGAGGTGTCCCTCGCACCTAGGCAGGAGTCCTGACGTCGCTGAACAAACACGTGTCTGGAAGGGACCTCCCCGTTGTAACTCGAGAATATACCCCAGGTTCCGGCCGCAACTCGAGAAAAACCATGAGACTTCCCCCTGTCCGCGAAATGAGGCCCGATTCCCCTGCACTGAGTGCAGACCAATTTCGTGTTCCACATCAAACGTGAAAGGAGCCTTGATTTCCTTAATGGCACTCCAGAGAAAACCCAAGATCACTGTCTCAAGACTAGAGGGATCCTGAGGTCACTGGAGCAACACGAAAGGGCTCCGTGGACCCCAAATCAACTCGAGATGAGAGCTTAGTCCCTGGCTTCGACTCAAGAGGAATACAAACTTTCCACAAGCACCTCAAGAGGAGGCTTCTCTCAGCTACAGGTATGTCAGAGGGACCCTGAGTTTGTGGCCTCAAGTGGAATGGACATCGAGATGCTCTGACTTGAAGTAAGGCCGGATATCCCTGCAGTGAATTGAATGCAGGCTCGTCTTGCATCTCCCAAGACGAAGGGTTGTGTGAATCCCCTGTGGAGCCCACAGAGAAAGACCTAGTCCTCCGCCTCAACGCGACCGGAGGCCTCACATCCTTTGAAAACTCGAGAGGTCTGCGGAGATCAATACTTCCGAAGGAGACGATGCCTGACTCCTCTTGAAAATGGATAGGAGTCCCAGGATCCCTGTGTCACGTGGAAAGGGACCCTGGGTCTCCCGCCTCACGTGGAGACGCGTCCCAATTGCCATGCCAAGACTCCAGGAGAATCCCGAGGTTTCCCTCGCACCTAGGCAGGAGTCCTGACGTCGCTGAACAAACACGTGTCTGGAAGGGCCCTCACCGTCGTAACTCGAGAATATACCCCAGGTTCCGGGCTCAACTCGAGAAAGACCATGAGACTTCCCCATCGCCCCGAGATGAGGCCCGATTCCCCTGCCCTGCGTGCAGAGCAATTGCGTATTCCACATCAAAAAAGGAAAGGAGCCTTAATTTCCTTGATGGCACGCCAGAGAAAACCCAAGATCACTGTCTCAAGTCTAGAGGGATCCTGAGGTCACTGGAGCAACACGAAAGGGCTCCGTGGACCCCAAATCAACTCGAGATGAGAGCTTAGTCCCTGGCTTCGACTCAAGAGGAATACCAAGTTTCCACAAGCACCTCAAGAGGAGGCTTCTCTCAGCTAATTGTATGTGAGAGGGACCCTGAGTTTGTGGACTCAAGTGCAATGGACACCGAGATGCCCTGACTCGAAGTAAGGCTGGATATCCCTGCAGTGAATTGAATGCAGGCTCGTCTTGCATCTCCCAAGACGAAGGGATGTCTGAATCCCCTGTGGATACCACAGAGAAAGACCTAGTCCTCCGCCTTATCGTGACCGGATGCCTCACATCCTTTGAAAACTCGAGAGGTCTGCAGAGATCAATGCTTCCAAAGGAGACGATGCCTGACTCCTCTTGAAAATGGATAGGAGTCCCAGGATCCCTGTGGCACGTGGAAACGGACACTGGGTTTCACGCCTCACGTGGAGACGCGTCCCAATTGCCATGCCAAGACTCGAGGAGAATCCCGAGGTGTCCCTGGCACCTAGGCAGGAGTCCTGACGTCCCTGAACAAACACGTGTCTGGAAGGGCCCTCCCCGTCGTAACTCGAGAATATACCCCAGGTTCCGGCCGCAACTCGAGAAAAACCATGAGACTTCCCCATCGCCGCGAGATGAGGCCCGATTCCCCTGCCCTGCGTGCAGAGCAATTCCGTATTCCACATCAAAAATGAAAGGAGCCTTGATTTCCTTGATGGCACTCCAGAGAAAACCCAAGATCACTGTCTCAAGTCTAGAGGGATCCTTAGGTCACTGGAGCAACACGAAAGGGCTCCCTGGACCCCAAATCAACTCGAGATGAGAGCTTAGTCCCTGGCTTCAAATCGAGAGGAATAACAACTTTCCACAAGCACCTCAAGAGGAGGCTTCTCTCAGCTAATGGTATGTGAGAGGGACCCTGAGTTTGTCACCTCAAGTGGAATGGACACCGAGATTCTCTGACTCAAAGTAAGGCCAGATATCCCTGCAGTGAATTGAATGCAGGCTCGTCGTGCATCTCCCAAGACGAAGGGATGTCTGAATCCCCTGTGGAGACCACAGAGAAAGACCTAGTCCTCCGCCTCATCGCGACCGGAGGCCTCACATCCTTTGAAAACTCGAGAGGTCCGCGGAGATCAATGCTTCCAAAGGAGACGACGCCTGACTCCTCTTGAAAATGGATAGGAGTCCCAGGATCCGTGTGGCACGGGGAAAGGGACCCTGGATCTCCCGCCTCACGTGGAGATGCGTCCAAATTGCATGCCAAGACTCGAGGAGAATCCCGAGGTGTCCCTCGCACCTAGGCAGGAGTCCTCACGTCGCTGAACAAACACGTGTCTGGAAGGGACCTCCCCGTCGTAACTCGAGAATATACCCCAGGTTCCGGCCGCAACTCGAGAAAAACCTTGAGACTTCCCCCTCCCCGCGAAATGAGGCCCGATTCCCCTGCACTGAGTGCAGACCAATTCCGTGTTCCACATCAAACGTGAAAGGAGCTTTGATTTCCTTGATGGCACTCCAGAGAAAACCCAAGATCACTGTCTCAAGTCTAGAGGGATCCTGAGGTCACTGTAGCAACATGAAAGGGCTCCATGGACGCCAAATCAACTCGAGATGAGAGATTAGTCCCTGGCTTCGACTCAAGAGGAATACCAACTTTCCACAAGCACCTCAAGAGGAGGCTTCTCTCAGCTACAGGTATGTGAGAGGGACCCTGAGTTGTGGCCTCAAGTGGAATGGACACCGAGATGCTCTGACTTGAAGTAAGGCTGGATATCCCTGCAGTGAAGTGAATGCAGGCTCGTCTGGCATCTCCCAAGACGAAGGGATGTCTGAATCCCCTGTGGAGAACACAGAGAAAGACCTAGTCCTCCGCCTCATCGCGACCGGAGGCCTCACATCCTTTGAAAACTCGAGTGGTCCGCGGAGATCAATACTTCCGAAGGAGACGATGCCTGACTCCTCTTGAAAATGGATAGGAGTCCCAGGATCCCTGTGGCACGTGGAATGGGACCCTGGGTCTCCCGCCTCACGTGGAGACGCGTCCCAATTGCCATGCCAAGACTCGAGGAGAATCCCGAGGTTTCCCTCGCACCTAGGCAGGAGTCCTGACGTCGCTGAAAAAACACGTGTCTGGAAGGGCCCTCCGCGTCGTAACTCGAGAATATACCCCAGGTTCCGGCCGCAACTCGAGAAAAACCATGAGACTTCCCCCTCGCCGCGAGATGAGGCCCGATTCCCCTGCATTGCGTGCAGAGCAATTCAGTGTTCCACATCAAACGTGAAAGGAGCCTTGATTTCCTTGATGGCACTCCAGAGAAAACCCAAGATCACTATCTCAAGTCTAGAGGGATCCTGAGGTCACCGGAGCAACACGAAAGGGCTCCGTGGACCCCAAATCAACTCGAGATGAGAGCTTAGTCCCTGGCTTCGACTCAAGAGGAATACCAACTTTCCACAAGCACCTCAAGAGGGGGCTTCTCTCAGCTACAGGTATGTGAGAGGGACCCTGAGTTTGTGGCCTCAAGTGGAATGGTCACCGAGATGCTCTGACTCGAAGTAAGGCCGGATATCCCTGCAGTGAATTGAAAGCAGGCTCATCTTGCATCTCCCAAGACGAAGGGATGTCTGAATCCCCAGTGCAGAACACAGAGAAAGACCTAGTCCTCCGCCTCAACGCGACCGGAGGCCTCACATCCTTTGAAAACTCGAGAGATCTGCAGAGATCAATGCTTCCAAAGGAGACGATGCCTGACTCCTCTTGAAAATGGATAGGAGTCCCAGGATCACTGTGGCACGTGGAAAGGGACCCTGGGTCTCCCGCCTCACGTGGAGACGTGTCCCAATTGCCATGCCAAGACTCGAGGAGAATCCCGAGTGTCCCTCGCACCTAGGCAGGAGTCCTGACGTCGCTGAACAAACACGTGTCTGGAAGTGCCCTCCCCGTCGTAACTCGAGAATATACCCCAGGTTCCGGCCGCAACTCGAGAAAAACCAGATTTCCCCCTCGCCGCGAGTTGAGGCCCGATTCCCCTGCACTGCATGCAGAGCAATTCCGTGTTCCACATCAAACGTGAAAGGAGCCTTGATTTCCTTGATGGCACTCCAGAGAAAACCCAAGATCGCTGTCTCAAGTCTAGAGGGATCCTGAGGTCACTGGAGCAGCACGAAAGGGCTCCGTGGACCCCAAATCAACTCGAGATGAGAGCTTAGTCCCTGGCTTAGACTCAAGAGGAATACCAACTTTCCACAAGCACCTCAAGAGGAGGCTTCTCTCAGCTACAGGTATGTGAGAGGGACCCTGAGTTTGTGGCCTCAAGTGGAATGGACACCGAGATGCTCTGACTCGAAGTAAGGCCGGATATCCCTGCAGTGAATTGAATGCAGGCTCGTCTTGCATCTCCCAAGACGAAGGGATGTCTGAATCCCCTGTGGAGACCACAGAGAAAGACCTAGTCCTCCGCTTCATCGCGACCGGAGGACTCACATCATTTGAAAACTCGAGAGGTCCGCGGAGATCAATGCTTCCAAAGGAGACGATGCCTGACTCCTCTTGAAAATGGATAGGAGTCCCAGGATCCCTGTGGCACGTGCAAAGGGACCGTGGTTCTCCAGCCTCACGTGGAGATGCGTCCAAATTGCCATGCCAAGACTCGAGGAGAATCCCGAGGTGTCCCTCGCACCTAGGCAGGAGTCCTGACGTCGCTGAACAAACACGTGTCTGGAAGGGACCTCCCCGTCGTAACTCGAGAATATACCCCAGGTTCCGGCCGCAACTCGAGAAAAACCATGAGACTTCCCCCTGCCCGCGAAATGAGGCCCGATTCCCCTGCACTGAGTGCAGACCAATTTCGTGTTCCACATCAAACGTGAAAGGAGCCTTGATTTCCTTAATGGCACTCCAGAGAAAACCCAAGATCACTGTCTCAAGTCTAGAGGGATCCTGAGGTCACTGGAGCAACACGAAAGGGCTCCGTGGACCCCAAATCAACTCGAGATGAGAGCTTAGTCCCTGGCTTCGACTCAAGAGGAATACAAACTTTCCACAAGCACCTCAAGAGGAGGCTTCTCTCAGCTACAGGTATGTCAGAGGGACCCTGAGTTTGTGGCCTCAAGTGGAATGGACACCGAGATGCTCTGACTTGAAGTAAGGCCGGATATCCCTGCAGTGAATTGAATGCAGGCTCGTCTTGCATCTCCCAAGACGAAGGGTTGTGTGAATCCCCTGTGGAGCCCACAGAGAAAGACCTAGTCCTCCGCCTCAACGCGACCGGAGGCCTCACATCCTTTGAAAACTCGAGAGGTCCACGGAGATCAATACTTCCGAAGGAGACGATGCCTGACTCCTCTTGAAAATGGATAGGAGTCCCAGGATCCCTGTGTCACGTGGAAAGGGACCCTGGGTCTCCCGCCTCACGTGGAGACGCGTCCCAATTGCCATGCCAAGACTCCAGGAGAATCCCGAGGTTTCCCTCGCACCTAGGCAGGAGTCCTGACGTCGCTGAACAAACACGTGTCTGGAAGGGCCCTCCCCGTCGTAACTCGAGAATATAACCCAGGTTACGGCTACAACTCGAGAAAAACCATGAGACTTCCCCTCGCCGCTGGATGAGGCCCGATTCCCCTGCACTGCGTGCAGAGCAATTCCGTGTTCCACATCAAACGTGAAAGGAGCCTTGATTTCCTTGATGGCACTCCAGAGAAAACCCAAGATCACTGTCTCAAGTCTAGAGGGATCCTGAGGTCACTGGAGCAACACGAAAGTGCTCCGTGGACCCCAAATCAACTCGAGATGAGAGCTTAGTCCCGGGCTTCGACTCAAGAGTAATAGCAACTTTCCACAAGCACCTCAAGAGGAGGCTTCTCTCAGCTACAGGTATGTGAGAGGGACCCTGAGTTGTGGCCTCAAGTGGAATGGACACCGAGATGCTCTGACTTGAAGTAAGGCTGGATATCCCTGCAGTGAAGTGAATGCAGGCTCGTCTGGCATCTCCCAAGACGAAGGGATGTCTGAATCCCCTGTGGAGACCACATAGAAAGACCTAATTATCCGCCTCATCGCGAGCGGAGGCTTCACATCCTTTGAAAACTCGAGAGGTCCGCGGAGATCAATGCTTCCAAAGTAGACGATGCCTGACTCCTCTTGCAAATGGATAGGAGTCCCAGGATCCCTGTGGCACGTGGAAAGGGACCCTGGGTCTCCGGCCTCATGTGGAGACGCGTCCCAATTACCATGCCAAGACTCGAGGAGAATCCCGAGGTGTCCCTAGCACCTAGGCAGGAGTCCTGACGTCGCTGAACAAACACGTGTCTAGAAGGGCCCTCCCCGGCGTTACTCGAGAATATACCCCAGGTTCTGGCCGCAACTCAAGAAAAACCATGAGATTTCCCCCTCGCCGTGAGTTGAGGCTTGATTCCCCTCCACTGCATGCAGAGCAATTCCGTGTTCCATATCAAACGTGAAAGGAGCCTGGATTTCCTTGATGGCACTCCAGAGAAAACCCAAGATCACTGTCTCAAGTCTAGAGGGATCCTGAGGTCACTGGAGCAACACGAAAGTGCTCCGTGAACCCCAAATCAACTCGAGATGAGAGCTTAGTCCCTGGCTTAGACTCAAGAGGAATACCAACTTTCCACAAGCACCACAGGAGGAGGCTTCTCTCAACTACAGGTATGTGAGAGGGCCCCTGAGTTTGTGGCCTCAAGTGGAATGGACACCGAGATGCTCTGACTCAAAGTAAGGCCGGATATCCCAACAGTGAGTTGAATGCAGGCTCGTCTTGCATCTCCCAAGACGAAGGGATGTCTGAATCCCCTGTGGAGATCACAGAGAAAGACCGAGTTCTCCGCCTCATCGCGACCGGAGGCTTCACATCCTTTGAAAACTCGAGAGGTCCGCGGAGATCAATGCTTCCAAAGGAGAAGATGCCTGACCCTTCTTGAAAATGGATAGGAGTCCCAGGATTCCTGTGGCACGTGGAAAGGGACCCTGGGTCTCCCGCCTCACGTGGAGACGCGTCCCAATTGCCATGCCAAGACTCGAGGAGAATCCCGAGGTGTCCCTCGCACCTAGGCAGGAGTCCTCACGTCGCTGAACAAACCTGTGTCTGGAAGTGCCCTCCCCGTCGTAACTCGAGAATATACCCCAGGTTCCGGCCGCAACTCGAGAAAAACCATGAGACTTCCCCCTCGCCGCGAGATGAGGCCCGATTCCCCTGCAATGCGTGCAGAGCAATTCCGTGTTCCACATCAAACGTGAAAGGAGCCTTGATTTCCTTGATGGCACTCCAGAGAAAACCCAAGATCACTGTCTCAAGTCTAGAGGGATCCTGAGGTCACTGGAGCAACACGAAAGGGCTCCGTGGACCCCAAATCAACTCGAGATGAGAGATTAGTCCCTGGCTTCAACTCAAGAGGAATACGAACTTTCCACAAGCACCTCAAGAGGAGGCTTCTCTCAGCTACAGGTATGTTAGAGGGACCCTGAGCTTGGGGCCTCAAGTGGAATGGACACCGAGATGCTCTGACTCGAACTAAGGCCGGATATCCCTGCAGTGAATTGAATGCAGGCTCGTCTTGCATCTCCCAAGACGAAGGGATGTCTGAATCCCCTGTGGAGACCACAGAGAAAGCCCTAGTCCTCCGCCTCATCGCGACCGGAGGCCTCACATCCTTTGAAAACTCGAGAGGTCTGCAGAGATCAATGCTTCCAAAGGAGACGATGCCTGACTCATCTTGAAAATGGATAGGAGTCCCAGGATCCCTGTGGCACGTGGAAAGGGACACTGGGTCTCCCGCCTCACGTGGAGACGTGTCCCAATTGCCATGCCAAGACTCGAGGAGAATCCCGAGGTATCCCTCGCACCTAGGCAGGAGTCCTGACGTCGCTGAACAAACACGTGTCTGGAAGGGCCCTCCCCGTCGTAACTCGAGAATATACCCCAAGTTCCGGCCGCAACTCGAGAAAAACCATGAGACTTCCCCCTCGTCGCGAGATGAGGCCCGATTCCCCTGCACTGCATGCAGAGCAATTCCGTGTTCCACATCAAAGGTGAAAGGAGCCTTGATTTCCTTGATGGCACTCCAGAGAAAACCCAAGATCACTGGCTCAATCTAGAGGGATCCAGAGGTCACTGGAGCAACATGAAAGGGCTCCGGGGACCCCAAATCAACTCGAGATGAGAGCTTAGTCCCTGGCTTCGACTCAAGAGGAATACCAACTTTCCACAAGCACCTCAAGAGGAGGCTTCTCTCAGCTACAGGTATGTGAGAGGGACCCTGAGTTTGTGGCCTCAAGGGGAAAGGACCCCCAGATGCTCGACTCGAAGTAAGGCTGGATATCCCTGCAGTGAATTGAATGCAGGCTTGTCTTGCATCTCCCAAGACGAAGGGATGTCTGAATCCCCTGTGGAGATGACAGAGAAAGAACTAGTTCCCCGCCTCATCGAGACCGGAAGCCTCACATCCTTTGAAAACTCGAGAGGTCCGCCGAGATAAATGCTTCCAAAGGAGATGTTGCCTGACTCTTCTTGAAAATGGATAGGAGTCCCAGGATCCCTGTGGCACGGGGAAAGGGACCCTGGGTCTCCCGCCTCACGTGGAGACGCGTCCCAATTGCCATGCCAAGACTCGAGGAGAATCCCGAGGTGTCCCTCGCACCTAGGCAGGAGTCCTGACGTCGCTGAACAAACACGTGTCTGGAAGGGCCCTCCCCGTCGTAACTCGAGAATATACCCCAGTTTCCGGACGCAACTTGAGAAAAACCATGAGACATCCCTCTTGCCGCGAGATGAGGCCCGATTCCCCTGCACTGCGTGCAGAGCAATTCCGTGTTCCACATCAAACGTGAAAGGAGCCTTGATTTCCTTGATGACACTCCAGAGAAAACCAAGATCACTGTCTCAAGTCTAGATGGATCCTGAGGTCACTGGAGCAACACGAAAGGGCTCCGTGGACCCCAAATCAACTCGAGATGAGAGCTTAGTCCCTGGCTTCGACTCAAGAGGAATACCAACTTTCCACAAGCACCTCAAGAGGAGGCTTCTCTCAGCTACAGGTATGTGAGAGGGACCCTGATTTTGTGGCCTCAAGTGGAATGGACACTGAGATGCTCTGACTCGAAGTAAGGCCGGATATCCCTGCAGTGAATTGAATGCAGGCTCGTCTTGCATCTCCCAAGACGAAGGGATGTCTGAATCCCCTGTGGAGACGACACAGAATGAAGTAGTCTTCCGCCTCATCGCGTCCGGAGGCCTCACATCCTTTGAAAACTCGAGATGTCCACGGAGATCAATGCTTCCAAAGGAGACGATGCCTGACTCCTCTGGAAATTGGATAGGAGTCCCAGGATCCGTGTGGCACGTGGAAAGGGACCCTGGGTCTCCTGCCTTAAGTGGAGACGCGTCCCAATTGCCATGCCAAGACTCGAGGAGAATCCCGAGGTGTCCCTCGCACCTAGGCAGGAGTCCTGACGTCGCTGAAAAAACACGTATCTGGAAGGGCCCTCCCCGTCGTAACTCGAGAATATACCCCAGGTTTTGGCCGCAACTCGAGAAAAACCATGAAATTTTCCCCGCGCCGCGAGTTGAGGCCCGATTCCCCTGCACTGCATGCAGAGCAATTCCGTGTTCCACATCAAAGGTGAAAGGAGCCTTGATTTCCTTGATGGCACTCCAGAGAAAACCCAAGATCACTGTCTCAAGTCTAGAGGGATCCTGAGGTCACTGGACCAACAGGAAAGGGCTCCGTGGACCCCAAATCAACTCGAGATGAGAGCTTAGTCCCTGGCTTCGACTCAAGAGGAATACCAACTTTCCACCAGCACCTCAAGAGGAGGCTTCTCTCAGCTACAGGTATGTGAGAGGGACCCTGAGTTTGTGGCCTCAAGTGGAATGGACACCCAGATGCTTTGACTCGAAGTAAGGCCGGATATCCCTGCAGTGAATTGAATGCAGGCTCGTCTTGCATCTCCCAAGACGAAGGGATGTCTGAATCCCCTGTGGAGTCGACAGAGAAAGACCGAGTTCTCCGCCTCATCGCGAGCGGAGGCCTCACATCCTTTGAAAACTCGAGAGGTCCACGGAGAACAATGCTTCCAAAGGATACAATGCCTGATTCCTCTTGAAAATGGATAGGAGTCCCAGGATCCCTGTGGCACATGAAAAGGGACGCTGGGTCTCCCGCCTCACATGGAGACGCATCCCAATTGCCATGCCAAGACTCGAGGAGAATCCCGAGGTGTCCCTCGCACCTAGGCAGGAGTCCTGACGTCGCTGAACAAACACGTGTCTGGAAGGGCCCTCCCCGTCGTAACTCGAGAATATACCCCAGGTTCCGGCCGCAACTCGAAAAAAAACTTGAGACTTCCCCCTCGACGCGAGATGAGGCCCAATTCCCCTGCACTGCGTGCAGAGCCATTCCGTGTTCCACATCAAACGTGAAAGGAGCCTTGATTTCCTTGATGGCACTCCAGAGAAAACCCAAGATCACTGTCTCATGTCTAGAGGGATCCTGAAGTCTCTGGAGCAACACGAAAGGGCTCCGTGGACCCCAAATCAACTCGAGATGAGAGCTTAGTCCCTGGCTTCGACTCAAGAGGAATACCAAGTTTCCACAAGCACCTCAAGAGGAGGCTTCTCTCAGCTACAGGTATGTGAGAGGGCCCCTGAGTTTGTGCCCTCAAGTGGAATGGACACCGAGATGCTCTGACTCGAAGTAAGGCCAGATATCCCTGCAGTGAATTGAATGCAGGCTCGTCTTGCATCTCTCAAGACGAAGGGTTGTCTGAAACCCCTGTGGAGACCTCAGAGAAAGACCTAGTCCTCCGCCTCCTCGTGACCGGAGGGCTCACATCCTTTGAAAACTCGAGAGGTCTGCAGAGTTCAATGCTTCCAAAGGAGACGATGCCTGACTCCTCTTGAAAATGGATAGGAGTCCCAGGATCCCTGTGACACGTGGAAAGGGACCCTGGGTCTCCCGCCTCACGTGGAGTCGCGTCCCAATTGCCATGCCAAGACTCGAGGAGAATCCCGAGGTGTCCCTCGCACCTAGGTCGGAGTCCTTGCGTCGCTGAACAAACACATGTCTGGAAGGGGCCTCCCCATCGTAACTCGAGAATATACCCCAGGTTCCGGCCGCAACTCAAGAAAAACCATGAGACTTCCCCCTCGCCGCGAGATGAGGCCCGATTCCCCTGCACTGCGTGCAGAGCAATTCCGTGTTCCACATCAAACGTGAAAGGAGCCTTGATTTCCTTCATGCCACTACAGAGAAAACCCAAACTCACTGTCTCCAGTCTAGAGGGATCCTGAGGTCACTGGAGAAACACGAAAGGGCTCCGTGGACCCCAAATCAACTGGAGATGAGAGCTTAGTCCCTGGCTTTGACTCAAGAGGAATACCAACTTTCCAAAAGCACTTCAAGAGGAGGCTTCTCTCAGCTACAGGTATGTGAGAGGGACCGTGAGTTTGTGGCCTCAAATGGAATGGACACTGAGATGCTCTGACTCGAAGTAAGGCCGGATATCCCTGCAGTGAATTGAATGAAGCCTCATCTTGCATCTCCCAAGATGAAGGGATGTCGGAATCCCCTGTGGAGACGACAGAGAAAGACCTAGTCCTCAGCCTCATCACGACCGGAGGCCTCACATCTTTTGAAAAGTCGAGAAGTCTGCGGAGATAAATGCTTCCAAAGGAGACGATGCCTGACTCCTCTTGAAAATGGATAGGAGTCCCAGGATCCCTATGGCACGTGGAAAGGGACCCTGGGTCTCCCGCCTCACGTGGAGACGTGTCCCAATTGCCATGCGAAGACTCGAGGAGAATCCCGAGGTGTCCCTCGCACCTAGGCAGGAGTCCTGACGGCGCTGAACAAACAAGTGTATGGAAGGGCCCTCCCCGTCGTAACTCGAGAATATACCCCAGGTTCCGGCCGCAACTCGAGAAAAACCATGAGACTTCCCCCTCGCCGCGAGATGAGGCCCGATTCCCCTGCACTGCGTCCAGAGCAATTCCGTGTTCCACATCAAACCTGAAAGGAGCCTTGATTTCCTTGATGACACTCCAGAGAAAACCCAAGATCACTGTCTCAAGTCTATAGGGATAATGAGGTCACTGGAGCAACACGAAAGGGCTCCGTGGACCCCAAATCAACTCGAGATGAGAGCTTAGTCCCTGGCTTCGACTCAAGAGGTATACCAACTTTCCACAAGCACCTCAAGAGGAGGCTTCTCTCAGCTACAGGTATGTGAGAGGGACCCTGAGTTTGTGGCCTCACGTGGAATGGACACTGAGATGCTCTGACTCGAAGTAAGGCCGGATATCCCTGCAGTGAAGTGAATGCAGGCTCGTCTTGCATCTCCCAAGACGAAGGGATGTCTGAATCCCCTCTGGAGACCACAGAGAAAGACCTAGTCCTCCGCCTCAATGCGAACAGAGGCCTCACATCCGTTGAAAACTCGAGAGGTCCGCGGAGATCAATGCTTTCAAAGGAGACGATGCCTGACTCCTCTTGAAAATGGATAGGAGTCCCTGGATCCCTGTGGCACGTGGAAAGGGACCCTGGGTCTCCCGCCTCACGAGGAGACGCGTACCAATTGCCATGCCAAGACTCGAGGAGAATCCCGAGGTGTCCCTCACACCTAGGCAGGAGTCCTGACGTCGCTGAAAAAACACGTGTCTTGAAGGGCCCTCCCCGTCGTAACTCGAGAATATACCCCAGGTTCCGGCCACAACTCGAGAAAAACCATGAGACTTCCCCCTCGCCGCGAGATGAGGCCCGATTCCCCTGCACTGTGTGCAGAGCAATTCCGTGTTCCACATTAAACGTGAAACGAGTCTTGATTTCCTTGATGGCACTCCAGAGAAAACCCAAGATCACTGTCTCAAGTCTAGAGGGATCCTGAGGTCAATGGAGCAACACGAAAGGGCTCCGTGCACCACAAATCAACTCGAGATGAGAGCTTAGTCCCTGGCTTTGACTCAAGAGGAATACCAACTTTCCACAAGCACCTCAAGAGGAGGCTTCTCTCAGCTACAGGTATGTGAGAGGGACCCTGAATTTGTGGCCTCAAGTGTAATGGACACCGAGATGATCTGACTCAATGTAAGGCCGGATATCCCAGCAGTGAATTGAATGCAGGCTCGTCTTTCATCTCTCAAGACGAAGGGATGTCTGAATCCCCTGTGGAGACGATAGAGAAAGACCTAGTCCTCCGCTTCATCGCGACCGGAGGCCTCACATCCTTTGAAAACACGAGAGGCCTGCGGAGATCAATGCTTCCAAAGGAAACAATGCCTGACTCCTCTTGAAAATGGATAGGCGTCCCAGGATCCCGGTGGCACGTGGAAAGGGACGCTGGGACTCCAGCCTCACGTGGAGACGCTTCCCAATTGCCATGCCAAGACTCGAGGAGAATCCCGAGGTGTCCCTCGCACCTAGGCAGGAGTCCTGACGTCGCTGAACAAACACGTGTCTGGAAGGGCCCTCCCCGTCGTAACTCGAGAATATACCCCAGGTTCCGGCCGCAACTTGAGAAAAACCATGAGACTTCCCCCTCGCCGCGAGATGAGGCCCGATTCCCCTGCACTGTGTGCAGAGCAATTCCGTGTTCCACATCAAACGTGAAAGGAGCCTTGATTTCCTTGATGGCACTCCAGAGAAAACCCAAGATCACTGTCTCAAGTCTAGAGGGATCCTGAGGTCACTGGAGCAACACGAAAGTTCTCCGTGGACCCCAAATAAACTCGAGATGAGAGCTTAGTCCCTGGCTTCGACTCAAGAGGAATACCAACTTTCCACAAGCACCTCAAGAGGAGGCTTCTCTCAGCTACAGGTATGTGAGAGGGACCCTGAGTTTGTGGCATCAAGTGAAATGGACACCGAAATGCTCTGACTCGAAGTAAGGCCGGATATCCCTGCAGTGAATTGAATGCAGTCTCGTCTTGCATCTCCAAAGACGAAGGGATGTCTGAATTCGCTATGGAGACCACAGAGAAAGACCTAGTCCCCCGCCTCATCGCGACCGGAGGCCTCACATCCTTTGAAAACTCGAGACGTCCGCGGGGATCAATGCTTCCAAAGGAGACGACTCCTGACTCCTCTTGAAAATGGATAGGAGTCCCAGGATCCTTGTGGCACGTGGAAAGGGACACTGGGTCTCCCGCCTCACGTGGGGATGCGTCCAAATTGCCATGCCAAGACTCGAGGATAATCCCGAGGTGTCCCTCGCACCTAGGCAGGAGTCCTCACGTCGCTGAACAAACCTGTGTCTGGAAGGGCCTTCCCCGTCCTAACTCGAGAATATACCCCAGGTTCCGGCCGCAACTCGAGAAAAACCATGAGACTTCCCCCTCGCCCCTGGATGAGGCCCGATTCCCCTGCACTGCGTGCAGAGCAATTCCGTGTTCCACATCAAACGTGAAAGGAGCCTTGATTTCCTTGATGGCACTCCAGAGAAAACCCAAGATCACTGTCTGAAGTCTAGAGGGATCCTGAGTTCACTGGAGCAACACGAAAGGGCTCCGTGGACCCCAAATCAACTCGAGATGAGAGCTTAGTCCCTGGCTTCGACTCAAGAGGAATACCAACTTTCCACAAGCACCTCAAGAGGAGGCTTCTCTCAGCTACAGGTATGTGAGTGGGACCCTGAGTTTGTGGCCTCAAGTGGAATGGACACCGAGATGCTCTGACTCGAAGTAAGGCCGGATATCCCTGCAGTGAATTGAATGCAGGCTCCTCTTGCATCTCCGAAGACGAAGGGATGTCTGAATCCCCTGTGGAGACCACAGAGAAAGACCTAGTTCTCCGCCTCATCGAGACTGGAGGCCTCACATCCTTTGAAATCTCGAGAGGTCCCCGGAGATCAATTCTTCCAAAGGAGACGATGCCTGACTCCTCTTGAAAATGGATAGGAGTCCCAGGATCCCTGTGGCACGTGGAAAGGGACCCTGGGTCTCCCGCCTCACGTGGAGACGCGTCCCAATTGCCATGCCAAGACTCGAGGAGAATCCCGAGGTGTCCCTCGCACCTAGGCAGGATTCCTGACGTCGCTGAACAAACACGTGTCTGGAAGGGCCCTCCCCGTCGTAACTCGAGAATATACCCCAGGTTCCGCCCGCAACTCGAGAAAAACCATGAGACTTCCCCCTCGCCGCGAGATGAGGACCGATTCCCCTGCACTGCCTGCAGAGCAATTCCGTGTTCCACATCAAACGTGAAAGGAGGCTTGATTTCGTTGATGGCACTCCAGAGAAAACCCAAGATCACTGTCTCAAGTCTAGAGGGATCCTGAGGTCACTGGAGCAACAAGAAAAGCCTCCATGGACCCCAAATCAACTCGAGATGAGAGCTTAGTCCCTGGCTTCGACTCAAGAGGAATACCAACTTTCCACAAGCACCTCAAGTGGAGGCTTCTCTCAGCTACAGGTATGTGAGAGGGACCCTGAGTCTGTGGCCTCAAGTGGAATGGACACCGAAATGCTCTGACTCGAAGTAAGGCCGGATATCCCTGCAGTGAATTGAATGCAGGCTCGTCTTGCATCTCCCAAGACGAAGGGTTGTCTGAATCCCCTGTGGAGACCACAGAGAAAGACCTAGTTCCCCGCCTCATCGCGACCGGAGGCCTCACATCCTTTAAAAACTCGAGAGGTCCGCGGAGATCAATGCTTACAAAGGATACGATGCCTGACTCCTCTTGAAAATGGTTAGGAGTCCCAGGATCCCTGTCCACATGGACGGAGACTCTGGGTCTTCCGCTTCACGTGGAGACGCGTCCCAATTGCCATGCCAAGGCTCGAGGAGAATCCCGAGGTGTCCCTCGCACCTAGGCAGGAGTCCTGACGTCGCTGAACACACACGTGTCTGGAAGAGCCCTCCCCGTCGTAACTCGAGAATATACCCCGGTTCCGGCTGCAACTCGAGAAAAACCATGAGACTTCCAACTCGTCGCGAGATGAGGCCCGATTCCCCTGCACTGCTTGCAGAGCAATTCCGTGTTCCACATCAAACGTGAAAGGAGCCTTGATTTCCTTGATGGCACTCCAGAGAAAACCCAAGATCACTGTCTCAAGTCTAGAGGGATCCTGAGGTCACTGGAGCAACACAAAAGGGCTCCGTGGACCCCAAATCAACTCGAGATGAGAGCTTATTCCCTGGCTTCGACTCAAGAGGAATACCAACTTTCCACAAGCACTTCAAGAGGAGGCTTCTCTCAGCTACAGGTAAGTGAGAGGGACCATGAGTTTGTGGCCTCAAGTGGAATGGACACCGAGATGCCTGAACTTGAAGTAAGGCCGGATATCCCTGCAGTGAATTGAATGCAGGCTCCTCTTGCATCTCCCAAGACGAAGGGATGACTGAATCCCCTGTGGAGACGACATAGAAAGACCTAGACCTCTGCCTCATCGCGACCGGAGGCCTCACATCCTTTGAAAACTCGAGAGGTCTGCGGAGATAAATGCTTCCAAAGGAGACGATGCCTGACTCCTCTTGAAAATGGATAGGAGTCCCAGGATCCCTGTGGCACGTCGAAAGGGACGCTGGGTCTCCCGCCTCAGGTGGAGACGCATCCCAATTGCCATGCCAAGACTCGAGGAGAATCCCGAGGGGTCCCTCGCACCTAGGCAGGAGTCCTGACGTCGCTGAACAAACACGTGTCTGGAAGGGCCCTCCCCGTCGTAACTCGAGAATATAAATCAGGTTCCGGCCGCAACTCGAGAAAAACAATGAGACTTCCCCCTCTCCGCGAGATGAGGCCCGATTCCCCTGCACTGCATGCAGAGCAATTCCGTGTTCCACATCAAACGTGAAAGGAGCCTTGATTTCCTTGATGGCACTCCAGAGAAAACCCAAGATCACTGTCTCAAGTCTAGAGGGATCCTGAGGTCACTGGAGCAACACGAAAGGGCTCCGTGGACCCCAAATCAACTCGAGATGAGAGCTTAGTCCCTGGCTTAGACTCAAGAGGAATACCAACTTTCCATAAGCCCCTCAAGAGGAGGCTTCTCTCAGCTACAGGTATTTGAGAGGGACCCTGAGTTTGTGGCCTCAAGTGGAATGGACACCGAGATGCTCTGACTCGAAGTAAGGCCGGATATCCCTGCAGTGAATTGAATGCAGGCTCGTCTTGCATCTCCCAAGACGAAGGGTTGTCGAATCCCCTGTGGAGACCACAGAGAAAGACCTAGTCCTCCACCTCAACGCGAACGGAGGCCTCACATCGTTTGAAAACTCGAGAGGTCCGCGGAGATCAATGCTTCCAAAGGAGACGATGCCTGACTCCTCTTGAAAATGGATAGGAGTCCCAGGATCCCTGTGGCACGTGGAAAGGGACACTGGGTCTCCCGCCTCACGTGGAGACGCGTCCCGATTGCCATGCCAAGACTTGAGGAGAATCCCAAGGTGTCCCTCGCTCCTGGGCAGGAGTCCTGACGTCGTGGAACAAACACGTGTCTGGAAGGGCCCTCCCCGTCGTTACTCGAGAATATACCCCAGTTTGGGCCGCAACTCGAGAAAAACAATGAGACTTCCCCCTCGCCGCGAGATGAGGCCCGTGTCCCCTGCAATGCGTGCAGAGCAATTCCGTGTTCCACATCAAACGTGAAGGGAGCCTTGATTTCCTTGATGGCACTCCAGAGAAAACCCAGGATCAGTGTCTCAAGTCTAGAGAGATCCTGAGGTCACTGTAGCAACATGAAAGGTCTCCGTGGACCCCAAATCAACTCGAGATGAGACCTTAGTCCCTGGCTTCGACTCAAGAGGAATACCAACTTTCCACAAGCACTTCACGAGGAGGCTTCTCTCAGCTACAGGTATGTGAGAGGGACCCCGAGTTTGTGGCCTCAAGCGCAATGTACACTGAGATGCTCTGACTCAAAGTAAGGCCGGATATCCCTGCAGTGAATTGAATGCAGGCTCGTCTTGCATCTCCCAAGACGAAGGGATGTCTGATTCCCCTATAGAGACCACAGAGAAAGACCTAGTTCTCTGCTTCATCGCGAGGGGAGGCCTCACATCCTTTGAAAACTGGAAAGGCCACGGAGATCAATGCTTCCAAAGGAGACGATGCCTGACTCCTCTTGAAAATGGATAGGAGTCCCAGGATCCCTGTGGCACGTGGAAAGGGACCCTGGGTCTCCCGCCTCACGTGGAGACGCGTCCCAATTGCCATGCCAAGACTCGAGGAGAATCCCGAGGTGTACCTCGCACCTAGGCAGGAGTCCTGACGTCGCTGAACAAACACGTGTCCGGAAGGGCCCTCCCCGTCGTAACTCGAGAATATACCCCAGGTTCCGGCCGCAACTCGAGAAAAACCATGAGACTTCCCCGTCGCCGTGAAATGAGGCCCTATTCCCCTGCACTGAGTGCAGAGTAATTCCGTGTTCCACATCAAACGTGAAAGGAGCCTTGATTTCCTTGATGGCACTCCAGAGAAAACCCAAGATCACTGTCTCAAGTCTAGAGGGATCCTGAGGTCACTGGAGCAAAACGAAAGGGCTCCGTGGACCCCAAATCAACTCGAGATGAGAGCTTAGTCCCTGGCTTCGACTCAAGTGGAATACCAACTTTCCACAAGCACCTCAAGAGGAGGCTTCTCTCAGCTACAGGTATGTGAGAGGGACCCTGAGTTTGTGGCCTCAAGTGGAATGGACACCGAGATGCTCTGACTCGAAGTAAGGCCAGATATCCCTGCAGTGAATTGAATGCATGCTCGTCCTAAACCTCCGAAGATGAAGGGATGTCTGAATCCCCTGTGGAGACAACAGAGAAAGAATTAGTTCTCCGCCTCTTCGCGACCGGAGGCCGCACATCCTTTGAAAATTCGAGAGGTCCGCAGAGATCAATGCTTCCAAAGGAGACGATGCCTGACTCCTCTTGAATATGGATAGGAGTCCCAGGATCCCTGTGGCACATGGAAAGGGACCCTGGGTCTCCCGCCTCAGGTGGAGACGCGTCACAATTGCCATGCCAAGACTCGAGGAGAATCCCGAGGTGTCCCTCGCACCTAGGCAGGAGTCCTGACGTCGCTGAACAAACACGGGTCTGGAAGGGCCCTCCCCGTCGTAACTCGAGAATATACCCCAGGTTCCGGCCGCAACTCGAGAAAAACCATGAGACTTCCCCCTCGCCGCTTGATGAGGCCCGATTCCCCTGCACTGCGTGCAGAGCAATTCCGAGTTCCACATCAAACGTGAAAGGAGCCTTGATTTCCTTGATGGCACTCCAGAGAAAACCCAAGATCACTGTCTCAAGTCTAGAGGGATCCTGAGGTCAATGGAGCAACACGAAAGTTCTCCGTGGACCCCAAATAAACTCGAGATGAGAGCTCAGTCCCTGGCTTCGACTCAAGAGGAATACCAACTTTCCACAAGCACCTGAAGAGGAGGCTTCTCTCAGCTACAGGTATGTGAGAGGGACCCTGAGTTTGTGGCATCAAGTGAAATGGACACCGAAATGCTCTCACTCGAAGTAAGGCCGGATATCCCTGCAGTGAATTGAATGCAGTCTCGTCTTGCATCTCCAAAGACGAAGGGATGTCTGAATTCGCTATGGAGACCACAGAGAAAGACCTAGTCCTCCGCCTCATCGCGACCGGAGGCCTCACATCCTTTGAAAATTCGAGACGTCCGCGGAGATCAATGCTTCCAAAGGAGACGACTCCTGACTCCTCTTGAAAATGGATAGGAGTCCCAGGATCCCTGTGGCACGTGGAAAGGGACACTGGGTCTCCCGCCTCACGTGGGAACGCGTCCAAATTGCCATGCCAAGACTCGAGGAGAATCCCGAGGTGTCCCTCGCACCTAGGCAGGAGTCCTCACGTCGCTGTACAAACCTGTGTCTGGAAGGGCCCTCCCCGTCCTAACTCGAGAATATACCCCAGGTTCCGGCCGCAACTCGAGAAAAACCATGAGACTTCCCCCTCGCCCCTGGATGAGGCCCGATTCCCCTGCACTGCGTGCAGAGAAATTCCGTGTTCCACATCAAACGTGAAAGGAGCCTTGATTTCCTTGATGGCACTCCAGAGAAAACCCAAGATCACTGTCTGAAGTCTAGAGGGATCCTGTGTTCACTGGAGCAACACGAAAGGGCTCCGTGGACCCCAAATCAACTCGAGATGAGAGCTTAGTCCCTGGCTTCGACTCAAGAGGAATACCAACTTTCCACAAGCACCTCAAGAGGAGACTACTCTCATCTAATGGTATGTGAGAGGGACCCTGAGTTTGTCGCCTCAAGTGGAATGGACACCGAGATGCTCTGACTCGAAGTAAGGCCAGATATCCCTGCAGTGATTTGAATGCAGGCTCGTCTTGCATCTCCCAAGACGAAGGGTTGTCTGAATCCCCTGTGGAGACCACAGAGAAAGACCTAGTTCTCCACCTCAACGCAACCGGAGGCCTCATATCCTTTGAAAACTCGAGAGGACCGCGGAGATCAATACTTCCGAAGGAGACGATGCCTGACGCCTCTTGAAAATGGATAGGAGTCCCAGGATCCCTGTGGCACGTGGAAAGGGACCCTGGGTCTCCCGCCTCACGTGGAGACGCGTCCCAATTGCCATGCCAAGACTCGAGGAGAATCCCGAGGTGTCCCTCGCACCTAGGCAGGAGTCCTGACGTCGCTGAACAAACACGTGTCTGGAAGGGCCCTCCGCGTCTTAACTCGAGAATATACCCCAGGTTCCGGCCGCAACTCGAGAAAAACCATGAGACTTCCCTCTCGCCGCGAGATGAGGCCCGATTCCCCTGGGCTGCGTGCAGAGCAATTCCGTGTTCCACATCAAACGTGATAGGAGCCTTGATTTCCTTGATGGCACTCCAGAGAAAACCCAAGATCACTGTCTCAAGTCTAGAGGGATCCTGAGGTCACTGGAACAACACGAAAGGGCTCCGTGGACCCCAAATCAACTCGAGATGAGAGATTAGTCCCTGGCTTCAACTCAAGAGGAATACGAACTTTCCACAAGCCCCTCAAGAGGAGGGTTCTCTCAGCTACAGGTATGTGAGAGGGTCCCTGAGTTTGTGGCCTCAAGTGCAATGGACAACGAGATGCTCTGACTCGAATTAAGGCCGGATATCCCTGCAGCGAATTGAATGCAGGCTCCTCTTGCATCTCCCAAGACGAAGGGATGTCTGAATCCCCTGTGGAGACGACAGAGAAAGACCTAGTCCTCTGCCTCATCGCGACCGGAGGCCTCACATCCTTTGAAAACTCGAGAGGTCCGCGGAGATCAGTGCTTCCAAAGGAGACGATGCCTGACTCCTCTTGAAAATGGATAGGAGTCCCAGGATCCCTGTGGCACGTGTACAGGGACACTGGGTCTCCCGCCTCACGTGGAGACGCGTCCCCATTGCCATGCCAAGACTCGAGGAGTATCCCGAGGTGTCCCTTGCACCTAGGCAGGATTCCTGACGTCGCTGAACAAACACGTGTCTGGAAGGGCCCTCCCCGTCGTAACTCGAGAATATACCCCAGGTTCCGGCCGCAATTCGAGAAAAACCATGAGATTTCCCCCTCGCCGCGAGTTGAGGCCCGATTCCCCTGCACTGCGGGCAGAGCAATTCCGTGTTCCACATCAAACTTGAAAGGAGCCTTGATTTCCTTGATGGCACTCCAGAGAAAACCCAAGATCACTGTCTCAAGTCTAGAGGGATCCTGAGGTCACTGTAGCTACACGAAAGGGATCCGTATAACCCAAATCAACTCGAGATGAGAGCTTAGTCCCTGGCTTCGACTCAAGAGGAATACCAACTTTCCACAAGCACCTCAAGAGGAGGCTTCTCTCAGCTACAGGTATGTGAGAGGGACCCTGAGTTTGTGGCCTCAAGTGCAATGGACACCGAGATGCTCTGACTCGAAGTAAGGCCGGATATCCCTGCAGTCAATTGAATGCAGGCTCGTCTTGCATCTCTCAAGACGAAGGGATGTCTGAATCCCCTGTGGAGACCACAGAGAAAGACCTAGTCCTCCGCCTCATCGTGACCGGAGGCCTCACATCCTTTGAAAACTCGAGAGGTCTGCGGAGATCAATGCTTCCAAAGGAGACGATGCCTAACTCCTCTTGAAAATGGATAGGAGTCCCAGGATCACTGTGGCACGTGGAAAGAGACGCTGGGTCTCCCGCCTCACGTGGAGACGCGTCCCAATTGCCATGCCAAGACTCGAGGAGAATCCCGAGGTGTCCCTCGCACCTAGCCAGGAGCCTGACGTCTCTGAACAAACACGTGTCTGGAAGGGCCCTCCCCGTCGTAACTCGAGATTATACCCCAGGTTCTGGCCGCAACTCGAGAAACACCATGAGACTTCCCCATCGCCGCGAGATGAGTCCCGATTCCCCTGCCCTGCGTGCAGAGCAATTCCGTATTCCACATCAAAAATGAAAGGAGCCTTGATTTCCTTGATGGCACTCCAGAGAAAACCCAAGATCACTGGCTCAAGTCTAGAGGGATCCTGAGGTCACTGGAGCAACACGAAAGGGCTCCGTGGACCCCAAATCAACTCGAGATGAGAGCTTAGTCCCTGGCTTCAAATCGAGAGGAATACCAACTTTCAACAAGCACCTCAAGAGGAGGCTACTCTCAACTAATGGTATGTGAGAGGGACCCTGAGTTTGTCGCCTCAAGTGGAATGGACACCGAGATGCTCTGACTCAAAGTAAGGCCAGATATCCCTGCAGTGAATTGAATGCAGGCCCGCCTTGCATCTCCCAAGACGAAGGGATGTCTGAATCCCCTGTGGAGACCACAGAGAAAGACGTAGTCCCCCGCCTCATCGCGACCGGAGGCCTCACATCCTTTGAAAACTCCAGAGGTCCGCGGAGATCAATACTTCCGAAGGAGACGATGCCTGACTCCTCTTGAATATGGATAGGAGTCCCAGGATCCCTGTAGCACGTGGAAAGGGAACCTGGGTCTCCCGCCTCACGTGGAGACGCGTCCCAATTGCCATGCCAAGACTCGAGGAGAATCCCGAGGTGTCCCTCGCACCTAGGCAGGAGTCCTGACGTCGCTGAACAAACAAGTGTCTGGAAGGGCCCTCCCCGTCGTAACTCGAGAATATACCCCAGGTTCCGGCCGCAACTCGAGAAAAACCATGAGACTTCCCCCTCGCCGCTGGATGAGGCCCGATTCCCCTGCACTGTGTGCGGAGAAATTCCGTGTTCAGTATCAAGCCTGAAAGGAGCCTTGATTTCCTTGATGGCACTCCAGAGAAAACCCAGGATCACTGTCTCAAGTCTAGAGGGATCCTGAGGTCACCGTAACAACATAAAAGGGCTCCGTGGACCCCAAATCAACTCGAGATGAGAGCTTAGTCCGCGGATTCGACACAAGAGGAATACCAACTTTCCACAAGCCCCTCAAGAGGAGGGTTCTCTCAGCTACAGGTATGTGAGAGGGTCCCTGAATTTGTGGCCTCAAATGGAATGGACACCGAAATGCTGTCACTCGAAGTAAGGCCGGATATCCCTGCAGCGAATTGAATGCAGGCTCCTCTTGCATCTCCCAAGACGAAGGGATGTCTGAATCCCCTGTGCAGAACACAGAGAAAGACCTACTTCTCCGCCTCATCGCGACCGGAGGCCTCACATCCTTTGAAAACGCGAGAGGTCCGCGGAGATCAATGCTTCCAAAGCAGACGATGCCTGACTCCTCTTGAAAATGGATAGGAGTCCCAGGATCCCTGTGGCACGTGGAAAGGGACACTGGGTCTCCCGCCTCACGTGGAGACGCGTCCCGATTGCCATGCCAAGGCTCGAGGAGAATCCCGAGGTGTCCCTCGCACCTAGGCAGGAGTCCTGACGTCGCTGAACAAACCCGTGTCTGGAAGGGCCCTCCCCGTCGTAACTCGAGAATATACCCCAGGTTCCGGCCGCAACTCGAGAAAAACCATGAGACTTCCCCCTCGCCACGAGATGAGGCCCGATTCCCCTGCACTGCATGCAGAGCAATTCCGTGTTCCACATCAAACGTGAAAGGAGCCTTGATTTCCTTGATGGCACTCCAGAGAAAACCCAAGATCACTGTCTCAAGTCTAGAGGGATCCTGAGGTCACTGGAGCAACACGAAAGGGCTCCGTGGACCCCAAATCAACTCGAGATGAGAGATTAGTCCCTGGCTTCAACTCAAGAGGAATACGAACTTTCCACAAGCCCCTCAAGAGGAGGCTTCTCTCAGCTACAGGTATGTGAGAGGGACCCTGAGTTTGTGGCCTCAAGTGGAATGGACACCGAGATGCTCTGACTCAAAGTAAGGCCGGTTATTCCTGCAGTGAATTGAATGCAGGCTCATCTTGCATCTCCCAAGACGAAAGGATGTCTGAATCCCCTGTGCAGAACACAGAGAAAGACCTAGTCCTCCGCCTCAACGCGACCGGAGGCCTCACATCCTTTGAAAACTCGAGAGGTCCGCGGAGATCAATGCTTCCAAAGGAGACGATGCCTGACTCCTCTTGAAAATGGATAGGAGTCCCAGGATCACTGTGGCACGTGGGAAGGGACCCTGGGTCTCCCGCCTCACGTGGAGACGCGTCCCAATTGCCATGCCAAGACTCGAGGAGAATCCCGAGGTGTCCCTCGAACCTAGGCAGGAGTCCTGACGTCGCTGAACAAACCCGTGTCTGGAAGGGCCCTCCCCGTCGTAACTCGAGAATATAACCCAGGTTCCGGCCGCAACTCGAAAAAAACCATGAGACTTCCCCCTCCCCGCGAGATGAGGCCCGATTACCCTGCACTGAGTGAAGACCAATTCCGTGTTCCACATCAAACGTGAAAGGAGCCTTGATTTCCTTAATGGCACTCCAGAGAATACCCAAGATTACTGTCTCAAGTCTAGAGGGATCCTGAGGTCACTGTAGCAACACGAAAGGGCTCCGTGGACCCCAAATCAACTCGAGATGAGAGCTTAGTCCCTGGCTTCGACTCAAGAGGAATACCAACTTTCCAGAAGCACCTCAAGAGGAGGCTTCTCTCAGCTACAGGTATGTCAGAGGGACCCTGAGTTTGTGGCCTCAAGTGGAATGGACACCGAGATGCTCTGACTCGAAGTAAGGCCGGATATCCCTGCAGTGAATTGAATGCAGGCTCTTCTTGCATCTCCCAAGACGAAGGGATGCCTGAATCCCCTGTGGAGACCACAGAGAAAGAACTAGTCCTCCACCTCAAGGCGACCGGAGGCCTCACATCCTTTGAAAACTCGAGAGGTCCGCGAAGATCAATGCTTCCAAAGGAGACGATACCTGACTCCTCTTGAAAATGGATGGGAGTCCCAGGATCCCTGTGGCACGTGGAAAGGGACCCTGGATCTCCCGCCTCACGTGGAGACGCGTCCCAATTGCCATGCCAAGACTCGAGGAGAATCCCGAGGTGTCCCTCGTACCTAGGCAGGATTCCTGACGTCGCTGAACAAACACGTGTCTGGAAGGGGCCTCCCCGTCGTAACTCGAGCATATACCCCAGGTTCCGGCCGCAACTCGAGAAAAACCATGAGACTTCCCCCTCGCCGCTGGATGAGGCCCGATTCCCCTCACTGCGTGCAGAGCAATTCCGTGTTCCACATCAAACGTGAAAGGAGCCTTGATTTCCTTGATGGCACTCCAGAGAAAACCCAAGATCACTGTCTCATGTCTAGAGGGATCCTGAGGTCACTGGAGCAACACGAAAGGGCTCCGTGGACCCCAAATCAACTCGAGATGAGAGCTTAGTCCCTGGCTTCGACTCAAGAGGAATACCAACTTTCCACAAGCACCTCAAGAGGAGGCTTCTCTCAGCTACAGGTATGTGAGAGGACCCTGAGTTTGTGGCCTCAAGTGGAATGGACACCGAGATGCTCTGACTCGAAGTAAGGCCGGATATCCCTGCAGTGAATTGAATGCAGGCTCGTCTTGCATCTCCCAAGTCGAAGGGATGTCTGAATCCCCTGTGGAGACCACAGAGAAAGACCTAGTTCTCCGCCTCATCGCGACCGGAGGCCTCACATCATTTGAAAACTCGAGAGGTCCGCGCAGAACAATGCTTCCAAAGGAGACGATGCCTGACTCCTCTTGAAAATGGATAGGAGTCCCAGGTTCCCTGTGGCACATGGAAAGGGACGCTGGGTCTCCCGCCACACGTGGAGTCTCGTCCCAATTGCCATGCCAAGACTCGAAGAAAATCCCGAGGTGTCCCTCGCACCTAGGCAGGAGTCCTGACGTCGCTGAACAAACACGTGTCTGGAAGAGCCCTCCCCGTCGTAACTCGAGAATATAAATCACGTTCCGGCCGCAACTCGAGAAAAAATATGAGACTTCCCCCTCGCCGCGAGATGAGTCCCGATTCCCCTGCACTGCGTGCAGAGCAATTCTGTGTTCCACATCAAACGTGAAAGGAGCCTTGATTTCCTTGATGGCACTCCAGAGAAAACCCAAGATCACTGTCTCAAGTCTAGAGGGATCCTGAGGTCACTGGAGCAACACGAAAGGGCTCCGTGGACCCCAAATCAACTCGAGATGAGAGCTTAGTCCCTGGCTTCGACTCAAGAGGAATACCAACTTTCCACAAGCACCTCAAGAGGAGGCTTCTCTCAGCTACAGGTATGTCAGAGGGACCCTGAGTTTGTGGCCTCAAGTGGAATGGACACCGAGATGCTCTGACTCGAAGTAAGGCCGGATATCCCTGCAGTGAATTGAATGCAGGCTCGTCTTGCATCTCCCAAGTCGAAGGGATGTCTGAATCCCCTGTGGAGACCACAGAGAAAGACCTAGTTCTCCGCCTCATCGCGACCGGAGGCCTCACATCCTTTGAAAACTCGAGAGGTCCGCGCAGAACAATGCTTCCAAAGGAGACGATGCCTGACTCCTCTTGAAAATGGATCGGAGTTCCAGAATCCCTATGGCACGTGGAAAGGGACCCTGGATCTCCCGCCTCAGGTGGAGACGAGTCCCAATTGCCATGCCAAGACTCGAGGAGAAAACCGAGTTGTCCCTCGCACCTAGGCAGGAGTCCTGACGTCGATGAACAAACATGTGTCTGGAAGGGCCCTCCCCGTCGTAACTCGAGAATATACCCCAGGTTCCGGCCGCAACTCGAGTAAAACCATGAGACTTACCCATCCCCGCGAAATGAGGCCCGATTCGCCTGCACTGTGTGCAGACCAATTCCGTGTTCCACATCAAACGTGAAAGGAGCCTTGATTTCCTTAATTGCACTCCAGAGAAAACCCAAGATCACTGTTTCAAGTCTAGAGGGATCCTGAGGTCACTGTAGCAACACGAACGGGCTCCGTGGACCCCAAATCAACTCGAGATGAGAGCTTAGTCCCTGGCTTCGACTCAAGAGGAATACCAACTTTCCACAAGCACCTCAAGAGGAGGCTTCTCTCAGCTACAGGTATGTGAGAGAGACCCTGACTTAGTGGCCTCAAGTGGAATGGACACCGAGATGCTCTGACTCGAAGTAAGGCCGGATATCCCTGCAGTGAATTGAATGCAGGCTCGTCTTGCATCTCCGAAGACGAAGGGATGTCTGAATCCCCTGTGGAGACCACAGAGAAAGACCTAGTCCTCCGCATCAACGTGCCCGGAGGCCTCACATCCTTTGAAAACTCGAGAGGTCCGCGGAGATCAATGCTTCCAAAGGAGACGATGCCTGACTCCTCTTGAAAATGGATAGGAGTCCCAGGATCACTGTGGCACGTGGAAAGGGACCCTGGGGCTCCCG
The DNA here is from genome assembly GCF_033118175.1 of Dama dama. Taxonomy (NCBI): domain Eukaryota; kingdom Metazoa; phylum Chordata; class Mammalia; order Artiodactyla; family Cervidae; genus Dama; species Dama dama. The sequence continues at coordinate 790,028 of NC_083700.1, read as the reverse complement.
CCTCACGTGGAGACGCGTCCCAGTTGCCATGCCAAGACTCGAGGAGAATCCCGAGGTGTCCCTCGCACCTAGGCAGGAGTCCTGACGTCGCTGAACAAACACGTGTCTGTAAGGGCCCTCCCCGTCGTAACTCGAGAATATACCCCAGGTTCCGGCCGCAACTCGAGAAAAACCATGAGACTTCCCCCTCCCCGCGAGATGAGGCCCGATTCCCCTGCACTGAGTGTAGACCAATTAACGTGAAATGAGCCTTGATTTCCTTAATGGCAATCCAGAGAAAACCCAAGATTACTGTCTCAAGTCTAGAGGGATCCTGAGGTCACTGTAGCAACACGAAAGGGCTCCGTGGACCCCAAATCAACTCGAGATGAGAGCTTAGTCCCTGGCTTCGACTCAAGAGGAATACCAACTTTCCAGAAGCACCTCAAGAGGAGGCTTCTCTCAGCTACAGGTATGTCAGAGGGACCCTGAGTTTGTGGCCTCAAGTGGAATGGACACCGAGATGCTCTGACTCGAAGTAAGGCCGGATATCCCTGCAGTGAATTGAATGCAGGCTCGTCTTGCATCTCCCAAGACGAAGGGATGCCTGAATCCCCTGTGTAGACCACAGAGAAAGAACTAGTCCTCCACCTCAACGCGACCGGAGGCCTCACATCCTTTGAAAACTCGAGAGGTCTGCGAAGATCAATGCTTCCAAAGGAGACGATACCTGACTCCTCTTGAAAATGGATGGGAGTCCCAGGATCCCTGTGGCACGTGGAAAGGGACCCTGGGTCTCCCGCCTCACGTGGAGACGCGTCCCAATTGCCATGCCAAGACTCGAGGAGAATCCCGAGGTGTCCCTCGCACCTAGGCAGGATTCCTGACGTCGCTGAACAAACACGTGTCTGGAAGGGGCCTCTCCGTCGTAACTCGAGAATATACCCCAGGTTCCGGCCGCAACTCGAGAAAAACCATGAGACTTCCCCCTCGCCGCTGGATGAGGCCCGATTCCCCTGCAATGCGTGCAGAGCAATTCCGTGTTCCACAGCAAACGTGAAAGAAGCCTTGATTTCCTTGATGGCACTCCAGAGAAAACCAAAGATCACTGTCTCAAGTCTAGAGGGATCCTGAGGTCACTGGAGCAACACGAAAGGGCTCCGTGGACCCCAAATCAACTCGAGATGAGAGCTTAGTCCCTGGCTTCAACTCAAGAGGAATACGAACTTTCCACAAGCCCCTCAGGAGGAGGCTTGTCTCAGCTACAGGTATGTGAGAGGGACCCTGAATTTGTGGCCTCAAGTGGAATGGACACCGAGATGCTCTGACTCGAAGTAAGGCCGGATATCCCTGCAGTGAATTGAATGCAGGCTCATCTTGCATCTCCCAAGACGAAGGGATGTCTGAATCCCCTGTGCAGAACACAGAGAAAGACCTAGTCCTCCGCCTCAACGCGACCGGTGGCCTCACATCCTTTGAAAACTGGAGAGGTCCGCGGAGATCAATACTTCCGAAGGTGACGATGCCTGAGTCCTCTTGCAAATGGATAGGAGTCCCAGGATCCCTGTGGCACGTGGAAAGGGACCCTGGTTCTCCCGCCTCACGAGGAGATGCGTTCAAATTGCCATGCCAAGACTCGAGGAGAATCCCGAGGTGTCCCGCGCACCTAGGCAAGAGTCCTCAGGTCGCTGAACAAACCCGTGTCTTGAAGGGCCCTCCCCGTCGTAACTCGAGAATATACCCCAGGTTCCGGCCGCAACTCGAGAAAAACCATGAGACTTCCCCCTCCCCGCGAGAAGAGGCCCGATTCCCCTGCACTGAGTGCAGACCAATTGCGTGCTCCACATCAAATGTGAAAGGAGCCTTGATTTCCTTAATGGCACTCCAGAGAAAACCCAAGATCACTGTCTCAAGTCTAGAGGGATCCTTAGGTCACTGGAGCAACACGAAAGGGCTCCGTGGACCCCAAATCAACTCGAGATGAGAGCTTAGTCCCTGGCTTCAAATCGAGAGGAATACCAACTTTCCACAAGCACCTCAAGAGGAGGCTTCTCTCAGCTAATGGTATGTGAGAGGGACCCTGAGTTTGCTGCCTCAAGTGGAATGGACACCGAGATTCTCTGACTCAAATTAAGGCCAGATATCCCTGCAGTGAATTGAATGCAGGCTCGTCTTGCATCTCCCAAGACGAAGGGATGTCTGAATCCCCCGTGGAGACCACAGAGAAAGACCTAGTCCTCCGCCTCATCGCGACCGGAGGCCTCACATCCTTTGAAAACTCGAGAGGTCCGCGGAGATCAATGCTTCCAAAGGAGACGACGCCTGACGCCTCTTGAAAATGGATAGGAGTCCCAGGATCCCTGTGGTACGTGGAAAGGGACCCTGGGTCTCCCGCTTCACGTGGAGACTCGTCCCAATTGGCATGGCAAGACTCGAGGAGAATCCCGAGGTGTCCCTCGCACCTAGGCAGGAGTCCTGACGTCGCTGAACAAACACGTGTCTGGAAGGGCCCTCCCCGTCGTAACTCGAGAATATACCCCAGGTTCCGGCCGCAACTCGAGAAAAACCATGAGACTTCCCCCTCCCCGCGAGATGAGTCCCGATTCGCCTGGGCTGCGTGCAGAGGAATTCCGTGTTCCACATCAAACGTGATAGGAGCCTTGATTTCCTTGATGGCACTCCAGAGAAAACCCAAGATCACTGTCTCAAGTCTAGAGGGATCCTGAGGTCACTGGAGCAACACGAAAGGGCTCCGTGGACCCCAAATCAACTCGAGATGAGAGCTTAGTCCCTGGCTTCGACTCAAGAGGAATACCAACTTTCCACAAGCACCTCAAGAGGAGGCTTCTCTCAGCTACAGGTATGTGAGAGGGACCCTGAGTTTGTGGCCTCAAGTGGAATGGACACCGAGATGCTCTGACTCGAAGTAAGGCCGGATATCCCTGCAGTGAATTGAATGCAGGCTCGTCTTGCATCTCTCAAGACGAAGGGTTGTCTGAATCCCCTGTGGAGACCACAGAGAAAGACCTAGTTCTCCGCCTCATCGAGACCAGAGGCCTCACATCCTTTGAAAACTCGAGAGGTCGGCGGAGATCAATGCTTCCAAAGGAGAAGATGCCTGACTCTTCTTGAAAAAGGATAGGAGTCCCAGGATCCCTGTGGCACGTGGAAAGGGACCCTGGGTCTCCCGCCTCACTTGGAGACGAGTCCCAATTGCATGCCAAGACTCCAGGAGAATCCCGAGGTTTCCCTCGCACCTAGGCATAAGTCCTGACGTCGCTGAACAAACACGTGTCTGGAAGGGCCCTCCCCGTCGTAACTCGAGAATATACCCCAGGTTCCGGCTACAACTCGAGAAAAACCATGAGACTTCCCCCTCGCCGCTGGATGAGGCCCGATTCCCCTGCACTGAGTGCAGACCAATTGCGTGCTCCACATCAAATGTGAAAGGAGCCTTGATTTCCTTAATGGCACTCCAGAGAAAACCCAAGATCACTGTCTCAAGTCTAGAGGGATCCTGAGGTCAATGGAGCAACACGAAAGGGCTCTGTGGACCCCAAATCAACTCGAGATGTGAGCTTAGTCCCTGGCTTCCACTCAAGAGGAATACCAACTTTCCACAAGCACCTCAAGAGGAGGCTTCTCTCAGCTACAGGTAAGTGAGAGGACCCTGAGTTTGTGGCCTCAAGTGGAATGGACACCGAGATGCTCTGACTCGAAGTAAGGCCGGATATCCCTGCAGTTTATTGAATGCAGGCTCGTCTTGCATCTCCCAAGACGAAGGGATGTCTGAATCCTCTGTGGAGACCACAGAGAAAGACCGAGTTCTCCGCCTCATCGCGACCGGAGGCCTCACATCCTTTGAAAACTCGAGCGGTCCGTGGAGATCAATGCTTCCAAAGGAGACGATGCCTGACTCCTCTTGAAAATGGATAGGAGTCCCAGGATCACTGTGGCACGTGGAAAGGGACCCTGGGTCTCCCGCCTCACGTGGAGACGGGTCCCAATTGCCATGCCAAGACTCGAGGAGAAGTCCGAGGTGTCCCTCGCACCTAGGCAGGAGTCCTGACGTCGCTGAACAAACACGTGTCTGGAAGGGCCCTCCCCGTCGTAACTCGAGAATATACCCCAGGTTCCGGCCGCAACTCGAGAAAAACCATGAGACTTCCCCCTCGCCGCGAGTTGAGGCCCGATTCCCCTGCACTGCGTGCAGAGCAATTCCGAGTTCCACATCAAACGTGAAAGGAGCCTTGATTTACTTGATGGCATTCCAGAGAAAACCCAAGATCACTGTCTCAAGTCTAGAGGGATCCTGAGGTCACTGGAGCAACACGAAAGTTCTCCGTGGACCCCAAATAAACTCGAGATAAGAGCTTAGTCCCTGGCTTCGACTCAAGAGGAATACCAACTTTCCACAAGCACCTCAAGAGGAGGCTTCTCTCAGCTACAGGTATGTGAGAGGGACCCTGAGTTTGTGGCCTCAAGTGGAATGGACACAGAGATGCTCTGACACGAAGTAAGGCCGGATATCCCTGCAGTGAATTGAATGCAGGCTCGTCTTGCATCTCCCAAGACGAAGGGATGTCTGAATCCGCTGTGGAGACCGCAGAGAAAGACCTAGTCCTCCGCCTCATCGCGACCGGAGGCCTCACATCCTTTGAAAACTCGAGAGTTCCGCGGAGATCAATGCTTCCAAAGGAGACGATGCCTGACTCCTCTTGAAAATGGATAGGAGTCCCAGGATCCCTGTGGCACGTGGAAAGGGACCCTGGGTCTCCCGCCTCACGTGGATACGCGTCCCAATTGCCATGCCAAGACTCGAGGAGAATCCCGAGGTGTCCCTCGCACCTAGGCAGGAGTCCTGACGTCGCTGAACAAACACGTGTCTGGAAGGGCCCTCCCCGTCGTAACTCGAGAATATACCCCAGGTTCCGGTCGCAACTCGAGAAAAACCATGAGACTACCCCCTCGCCGCTGGATGAGGCCCGATTCCCCTGGACTGCGTGCAGAGCAATTCCGTGTTCCACATCAAACGTGAAAGGAGCCTTGAATTCCTTGATGGCACTCCATAGAAAACCCAAGATCACTGTCTCAAGTCTGGAGGGATCCTGAGGTCACTGGAGCAAAACGAAAGGGCTCCGTGGACCCCAAATCAACTCGAGATGAGAGCTTAGTCCCTGGCTTCGACTCAAGAGGAATACCAACTTTCCACAAGCAGCTGAAAAGGAGGCTTCTCCAGCCACAGGTATGTGAGAGGGACCCTGAGTTTGTGGCCTCAAGTGGAATGGACACCGAGATGCTCTGACTCGAAGTAAGGCCGGATATCCCTGCAGTGAAGTGAATGCAGGCTCGTCTTGCATCTCCCAAGACGAAGGGATGTCTGAATCCCCTGTGGAGACGACAGAGAAAGACCTAGTCCTCCGCCTCATCGAGACGGGAGGCATCACATCCTTTGAAAACTCGAGAGGTCTGCGGAGATCAATGCTTCCAAAGGAGATGATGCCTGACTCTTCTTGAAAAGGATAGGAGTCCCAGGATCCCTGTGGCACGTGGAAAGGGACCCTGGGTCTCCCGCCTCACGTGGAGACGCATCCCCTTTGCCATGCCAAGACTCGAGGAGAATCCCGAGGTGTCCCTCGCACCTAGGCAGGAGTCCTGACGTCGCTGAACAAACACATGTCTGGAAGGGCCCTCCCCGTCCTAACTCGAGAATATACCCCAGGTTCTGGCCGCAACTCGAGAAAAACCATGAGACTTCCCCCTCGCCGCGAGATGAGGCCCGATTCCCCTGCACTGCATGCAGACCAATTCCGTGTTCCACATCAAACGTGAAAGGAGCCTTGATTTCCTTGATGGCACTCCAGAGAAAACCCAAGATCACTGTCTCAAGTCTAGAGGGATCCTGAGGTCACTGGAACCACACGAAAGGGCTCCGTGGACCCCAAATCAACTCGAGATGAGAGCTTAGTCCCTGGCTTTGACTCAAGAGGAATACCAACTTTCCACGAGCACCTCAAGAGGAGGCTTCTCTCAGCTACAGGTATGTGAGAGGGACCCTGAGTTTGTGGCCTCAAGTCGAATGGACACCGAGATGCTCTGACTCGAAGTAAGGCCGGATATCCCTGCAGCGAATTGAATGCAGGCCTGTCTTGCATCTCCCAAGACGAAGGGATGTCTGAATCCCCTGTGGAGACCACAGAGAAAGACCTAGTCCTCTGCCTCATCGCGACCGGAGGCCTCACATACTTTGAAAACTCGAGAGGTCTGCGGAGATCAATGCTTCCAAAGGAGACGATGCCTGACTCCTCTTGAAAATGGATAGGAGTCCCAGGATCCCTGTGTCTCGTGGAAAGGAACCCTGGGTCTCCCGCCTCACGTGGAGACGCGTCCAAATTGCCATGCCAAGACTCGAGGAGAATCCTGAGGTGTCCCTCGCACCTAGGCAGGAGTCCTCACGTCGCTGAACAAACCTGTGTCTGGAAGTGCCCTTTCCGTCGTAACTCGAGAATATACCCCAGGTTCCGGCCGCAACTCTAGAAAAACCATGAGACTTCCCCCTCCCCAGGAGAAGAGGCCCGATTCCCCTGCACTGCATGCAGACCAATTCCGTGTTCCACATCAAACGTGAAAGGAGCCTTGATTTCCTTCATGGCACTCCAGAGAAACCCAAGATCACTGTCTCAAGACTAGAGGGATCCTGAGGTCACTGTAGCAACACGAAAGGGCTCCGTGGACCCCAAATCAACTTGAGATGAGAGCTTAGTCCCTGGCTTCGACTCAAGAGGAATACCAACTTTCCACAAGCACCTAAGGAGGAGGCTTCTCTCAGCTAATGGTATGTGAGAGGGACCCTGAGTTTGTCGCCTCAAGGGGAATGGACACCGAGATGCTGTGACTCGAAGTAAGGCGAGATATCCCTGCAGTGATTTGAGTACAGGCTCGTCTTGCATCTCCCAAGACGAAGGGATGTCTGAATCCCCTGTGCAGAACACAGAGAAAGACCTAGTCCTCCGCCTCATCGCGACCGGAGGCCTCACATCCTTTGAAAACTCGAGAGGTCTGCGGAGATCAATGCTTCCAAAGGAGACGATGCCTGACGCCTCTTGAAAATGGATAGGAGTCCCAGGATCCCTGTGGCACGTGGAAAGGGACCCTGGGTCTCCCGCCTCACGTGGAGACACGTCCCAATTTCCATGCCAAGACTTAAGGAGAATCCCGAGGTGTCCCTCGCACCTAGGCAGGAGTCCTGACGTCGCTGAAGAAACACGTGTCTGGAAGGGCCCTCCCCGTCGTAACTCGAGAATATACCCCAGGTTCCGGCCCCAACTCGAGAAAAACCATGAGACTTGCCCCTCGCCGCGAGATGAGGCCCGATTCCCCTGCACTGCGTGCAGAGCAATTTCGTGTTCCACATCAAACGTGAAAGGAGCCTTGATTTCCTTGATGGCACTCCAGAGAAAACCCAAGATCACTGTCTCAAGTCTAGAGGGATCCTGAGGTCACTGGAGCAACAAGAAAGGGCTCCGTGGACCCGAAATCAACTCGAGATGAGAGCTTAGTCCCTGGCTTCAACTCAAGAGGAATACGAACTTTCCACAAGCACCTCAAGAGGAGGCTTCTCTCAGCTACAGGTATGTGAGAGGGACCCTAAGTTTGTGGCTTCAAGTGGAATGGACACCGAGATGCTGTGACTCGAAGTAAGGCCAGATATCGCTGCAGTGATGTGAATACAGGCTCGTCTTGCATCTCCCAAGACGAAGGGATGTCTGAATCCCCTGTGGAGGCCACAGAGAAAGACCTAGTTCTCCGCCTCATCTCGACCGTATGCCTCACATCCTTTGAAAACTCGAGAGGTCTGCGGAGATCAATGCTTCCAAAGGAGACGATGCCTGACGCCTATTGAAAATGGATAGGAGTCCCAGGATCCCTGTGGCACGTGGAAAGGGACCCTGGGTCTCCCGCCTCACGTGGAGACACGTCCCAATTTCCATGCCGAGACCTGAGGAGAATCCCGAGGTGTCCCTCGCACCTAGGCAGGAGTCCTGACGTCGCTGAACAAACACGTGTCTGGAAGGGCCCTCCGCGTCGTAACTCGAGAATATACCCCAGGTTCCGGCCCCAACTTGAGAAAAACCATGAGACTTGCCCCTCGTCGCGAGTTGAGGCCCGATTCCCCTGCACTGCATGCAGAGCAATTCCGTGTTCCACATCAAACGTGAAAGGAGCCTTGATTTCCTTGATGGCACTCCAGAGAAAACCCAAGATCACTGTCTCAAGTCTAGAGGGATCCTGAGGTCACTGGAGCAACATGAAAGGGCTCCGTGGACCCCAAATCAACTCGAGATGAGAGATTAGTCCCTGGCTTCAACTCAAGAGGAATACGAACTTTCCACAAGAACCTCAAGAGGAGGCTTCTCTCAGCTACAGGTATGTGAGAGGAACCCTGAGTTTGGGGCCTCAAGTGGAATGGACACCGAGATGCTCTGACTCGAAGTAAGGCCGGATATCCCTGCAGTGAATTGAATGCAGGCTCGTCTTGCATCTCCCAAGACGAAGGGATGTCTGAATCACCTGTGGAGACCACAGAGAAAGACCTAGTCCTCCGCCTATTCGTGTCCGGAGGCCTCACATCCTTTGAAAACTCGAGAGGTCTGCAGAGATCAATGCTTCCAAAGGAGACGATGCCTGACTCCTCTTGAAAATGGATAGGAGTCCCAGGATCCCTGTGGCACGTGGAAAGGGAAACTGGGTCTCCCGCCTCACGTGGAGACGCGTCCCAATTGCCATGCCAAGTCTCGAGGAGAATCCTGAGGTGTCCCTCGCACCTAGGCCGGAATCCTGACTTCGCTGAACAAACAAGTGTCTGGAAGGGCCCTCCCAGTCGTAACTCGAGAATATACCCCAGGTTCCGGCCGCAACTCGAGAAAAACCATGAGACTTCCCCATCGCCGCGAGATGAGGCCCGATTCCCCTGCCCTGCGTGCAGAGCAATTCCGTTTCCACATCAAAAATGAAAGGAGCCTTGATTTCCTTGATGACACTCCAGAGAAAACGCAAGATCACTGTCTCAAGTCTAGAGGGATCCTGAGGTCACTGGAGCAACACGAAAGGGCTCCGTGGACCCCAAATCAACTCGAGATGAGAGCTTAGTCCCTGGCTTCAAATCGAGTGGAATACCAACTTTCCACAAGCACCTCAAGAGGAGGCTACTCTCAGCTAATGGTATGTGAGAGGGACCCTGAGTTTGTGGCCTCAAGTGGAATGGACACCGAGATGCTCTGACTCGAAGTAAGGCCAGACATCCCTGCAGGGAATTGAATGCAGGCTCGTCTTGCATCTCCCAAGACGAAGGGATGTCTGAATCCCCTGTGGAGACCACAGAGAAAGACCTAGTCCTCCGCCTCATCGCGACCGGAGGTCTCACATCCTTTGAAAACTCGAGAGGTCCACGGAGATCAATGCTTCCAAAGGAGAGGATGCCTGACGCCTCTTGAAAATGGATAGGAGTCCCAGGATCCCTGTGGTACGTGGAAAGGGACCCTGGGTCTCCCGCCTCACGTGGAGACGCGTCCCAATTGCCATGCCAAGACTCGTGGAGAATCCCGAGGTGTCCCTCGCACCTAGGCAGGAGTCCTGACGTCGCTGAACAAACACGTGTCTGGAAGGGCCCTCCCTGTCGTAGCTCGAGAATATACATCAGGTTCCGGCCGCAACTCGAGAAAAACCATGAGAATTCCCCCTCGCCGCGAGCTGAGGACCCATTCCCCTGCACTGCGTGCAGAGCAATTCCGTCTTCCACATCAAACGTGAAAGGAGCCTTGATTTACTTGATGGCACTCCAGAGAAATCCCTAGATCACTGTCTCAAGCCTAGAGGGATCCTGAGGTCACTGGAACAACACGAAAGGGCTCCGTGGACCCCAAATCAACTCGAGATGAGAGATTTGTCCCTGGCTTCGACTCAAGAGGAATACCAACTTTCCACAAGCACCTCAAGAGGAGGCTTCTCTCAGCTACAGGTGTGTGAGAGGGACCCTTAGTTTTTTGCCTCAAGCGGGATGGACACCGAGATGCTCTGACTCGAAGTAAGGCCGGATATCCCTGCAGTGAATTGAGTGCAGGCTCGTCTTGCATCTCCCAAAAAGAAGGGATGTCTGAATCCCCTGTGGAGACCACAGAGAAAGACCTAGTTCTCCGCCTCATCGCGACCGGAGGCCTCACATCCTTTGAAAACTCGAGAGGTCCGCGGAGATCAATGCTTCCAAAGGAGACAATGCCTGACTCCTCTTGAAAATGGATAGGAGTCCTAGGATCCCTGTGGCACGTGGAAAGGGACCCTGGGACTCCCGCCTCACGTGGAGACGCGTCCCAATTGCCATGCCAAGACTCGAGGAGAATCCCGAGGTGTCCCTCGCACCTAGGCAGGAGTCCTGACGTCGTTGAACAAACACGTGTCTGGAAGGGCCCTCCCCGTCGTAACTCGAGAATATACCCCAGGTTCCAGCCGCAACTCGAGAAAAACCATGAGACTTCCCACTCACAGCGAGATGAGGCCTGTTTCCCCTGCACTGCGTGCAGAGCAATTCCATGTTCCACATCAAACATGAAAGGAGACTTGATTTCCTTGATGGCACTCCAGAGAAAACCCAAGATTACTGTCTCAAGTCTAGAGGGATCCTGAGGTCACTGGAGCAACACGAAAGGGCTCCGTGGACCCCAAATCAACTCGAGATGAGAGCTTAGTCCCTGGCTTCGACTCAAGAGGAATACCAACTTTCCACAAGCACCTCAAGAGGAGGCTTCTCGCAGCTAGAGGTATGTGAGAGGGACCCTGAGTTTGTGGCCTCAAGTGGAATGGACTCCGAGATGCTCTGACTCGAAGTAAGGCCGGATATCCCTGCAGTGAATTGAATGCAGGCTCGTCTTGCATCTCCCAAGACGAAGGGATGTCTGAATCCCCTGTGGAGGCCACAGAGAAAGACCTAGTCCTCCGCCTCATCGCGACCAGAGGCCTCACATCATTTGAAAACTCGAGAGGTCCGCGGAGATCAATGCTTCCGAAGGAGACGATACCTGACTCCTCTTGAAAATGGATAGGAGTGCCAGAATCCCTGTGGCACGTGGAAAGGGACCCTGGGTCTCCCGCCTCACATGGAGACGCGTCCCAATTTCCATGCCAAGTCTCGAGGAGAATCCCGAGGTGTCCCTCGCACCTAGGCAGGAGTCCTGACGTCGCTGAACAAACACGTGTCTGGAAGGGCCCTCCCCGTCGTAACTCGAGAATATACCCCAGGTTCCAGCCGCAACTCGAGAAAAACCATGAGACTTCCCCCTCGCCGCGAGATGAGGCCCGATTCCCCTGCACTGCATGCAGAGCAATTCCGTGTTCCACATCAAACGTGAAAGGAGCCTTTATTTCCTTGATGGGACCCCAGTGAAAACCCAAGATCACTGTCTCAAGTCTAGAGGGATCCTGAGGTCACTGGAACAACATGAAAGGGCTCCGTGGACCCCAAATCAACTCGAGATGAGAGCTTAGTCCCTGGCTTCGACTCAAGAGGAAAACCAACTTTCCACAAGCACCTCAACAGGAGGCTTCTCTCAGCAACAGGTATGTGAAGGGACCCTGAGTTTGTGGCCTCAAGTGGAATGGACACCGAGATGCTCTGACTCGAAGTAAGGCCGTATATCCCTGCAGTGAATTGAATGCAGGCTTGTCTTGCATCTCCCAAGACGAATGGATGTCTTAATCCCCTGTGGAGACCACAGAGAAAGACCTAGTCCTCCGCCTCAAAGCGACCGGAGGCCTCACATCCTTTGAAAACTCGAGAGGTCCGCGGAGATCAATGCTTCCAAAGGAGACGATGCCTGACTCCTCTTGAAAATGGATAGGAGTCCCAGGATCCCTGTGGCACGTGGAAAGGGACCCTTGGTCTCCCACCTCACGTGGAGACGCGTCCCAATTGCCATGCCAAGACTCGAGGAGAATTCCGAGGTGTCCCTCGCACCTAGGCAGAAGTCCTGACTTCGCTGAACAAACACGTGTCTGGAAGGGCCCTCCCCGTCGTAGCTCGAGAATATACCCCAAGTGTCGGCCGCAACTCGAGAAAAACCATGAGACTTCCCCCTCGCCGCGAGCTGAGGGCCCATTCCCCTGCACTGCGTGCAGAGCAATTCCGTCTTCCACATCAAACGTGAAAGGAGCCTTGATTTCCTTGATGGCACTCCAGAGAAAACCCTAGATCACTGTCTCAAGTCTAGAGGGATCCTGAGGTCACTGGAACAACATGAAAGTGCTCCGTGGACCCCAAATCAACTCGAGATGAGAGCTTTGTCCCTGGCTTCGACTCAAGAGGAATACCAACTTTCCACAAGCACCTCAAGAGGAGGCTTCTCTCAGCTACAGGTGTGTGAGAGGGACCCTTAGTTTGTTGCCTCAAGCGGAATGGACACCGAGATGCTCTGACTCGAAGTAAGGCCGGATATCCCTGCAGTGAATTGAATGCTGGCTCGTCTTGCATCTCCCAAGAAGAAGGGATGTCTGAATCCCCTGTGGAGACCACAGAGAAAGACCTAGTTCTCCGCCTCATCGCGACCGGAGGCCTCACATCCTTTGAAAACTCGAGAGGTCCGCGGACATCAATGCTTCCAAAGGAGACGATGCCTGACTCCTCTTGAAAATGGATAGGAGTCCCAGGATCACTGTGGCACGTCGAAAGGGACCCTGTGTCTCCCGCCTCACGTGGAGACGCGTCCCAATTTCCATGCCAAGTCTCGAGGAGAATCGCGAGGTGTCCCTCGCACCTAGGCAGGAGTCCTGACGTCGCTGAACAAACACGTGTCTGGAAGGGCCCTCCCCGTCGTAACTCGAGAATATACCCAGGTTCCGCCCGCTACTCGAGAAAAACCATGAGACTTCCCCCTCGCCGCGAGATGATGCCCGATTCCTCGGTGCTGCGTGCAGAGCAATTCCGTGTTCCACATCAAACGTGAAAGGAGCCTTGATTTCCTTGATGGCACTCCAGAGAAAACCCAAGATCACTGTCTCAAGTCTAGAGGGATCCTGAGGTCACTGGAACAACACGAAAGGGCTCCGTGGACCCGAAATCAACTCGAGATGAGAGCTTAGTCCCTGGCTTCGACTCAAGAGGAATACCAAGTTTCCACAAGCACCTCAAGAGGAGGCTTCTCTCAGCCACATGTATGTGAGAGGTACCCTGAGTTTGCGGCCTCAAGTGGAATGGACACCGAGATGCTCTGACTCGAAATAAGGCCGGATATCCCTGCAGTGAGATGAATGCAAGCTCGTCTTGCATCTCCCAATACGAAGGGATGTCTGAATCCCATGTGGAGACCACAGAGAAAGACCTAGTTCTCCGCCTCATCGCGACCGGAGGCCTCACATCCTTTGAAAACTCGAGAGGTCCGCGGAGATCAATGCTTCCAAAGGAGACGATGCCTGACTCCTCTTGAAAATGGTTAGGAGTCCCAGGATCCCTGTCCACATGGAAGGGGACCCTGGGTCTCCCGCCTCACGTGGAGACGCGTCCCAATTGCCATGCCAAGACTCGAGGAGAATCCCGAGGTGTCCCTCGCACCTAGGCAGGAGTCCTGACGTCGCTGAACAAACAAGTGTCTGGAAGGGCCCTCCCCGTCGTAACTCGAGAATACACCCCAGGTTCCGGCCGCAACTCGAGAAAAACCATGAGACTTCGCCCTCGCCGCGAGATGAGGCCCGATTCCCCTGCACTGCGTGCAGAGCAATTCCGTGTTCCACATCAAACGTGAAAGGAGCCTTGATTTCCTTGATGGCACTCCAGAGAAAACCCAAGATCACTGTCTCAAGTCTAGAGGGATCCTGAGGTCACTGGAGCAACACGAAAGGGCTCCGTGGACCCCAAATCAACTCGAGATGAGAGCTTAGTCCCTGGCTTCGACTCAAGGGGAATACCAAGTTTCCACAAGCACCTCAAGAGGAGGCTTCTCTCAGCCACATGTATGTGAGAGGTACCCTGAGTTTGTGGTCTCAAGTGGAATGGACACCGAGATGCTCTGACTTGAAGTAAGGCCGGATATCCCTGCAGTGAGATGAATGCAAGCTCGTATTGCATCTCCCAATACGAAGGGATGTCTGAATCCCCTGTGGAGACCACAGAGAAAGACCTAGTTCTCGGCCTCATCGCGACCGGAGGCCTCACATCCTTTGAAAATTCAAGAGGTCCCCAGAGATCAATGATTCCAAAGGAGACGATGCCTGACTCTTCTTGAAAATGGATAGCAGTCCCAGGATCTCTGTGCCACGTGGAAAGGGACTCTGGGGCTCCCGCCTCACCTGGAGACGCGTCGCAATTGCCATGCCAAGACTCGAGGAGAATCCCGAGGTGTCCCTCGCACCTAGGCAGGAGTCCTGACGTCGCTGAACAAACACGTGTCTGGAAGGGCCCTCCCCGTAGTAACTTGTGAATGTACCCCATGTTCCGGCCGCAACTCGAGAAAAACCATGAGACCTCCCCCTCGCCTTGAGATGAGGCCAGATTACCCTGCACTGCGTGCAGAGCAATTTCGTGTTCCACATCAAACGTGAAAGGAGCCTTGATTTCCTTGATGGCACTCCAGAGAAAACCCAAGATCACTGTCTCAAGTCTAGAGTGATCCTGAGGTCACTGGAGCAACACGAAAGGGCTCAGTGGACCCAAAATCAACTCGAGATGAGAGCTTAGTCCCTGGCTTCAACTCAAGAGGAATACCAACTTTCCACAAGCACCTCAAGAGGAGGCTTCTCTCAGCTACAGGTATGTGAGAGGGACCCTGAGTTTGTGGCCTCAAGTGGAATGGACACCGAGATGCTCTGACTCGAAGTAAGGCCAGATATCCCTGCAGTGAATTGAATGCAGGCTCGTCTTGCATCTCGCAAGACGACGGGATGTCTGAATCCCCTGTTGAGATAACAGAGAAAGACTTAGTCCTCTGTCTCATCGCGACCGGAGGCCTCACATCCTTTGAAAACTGGAGAGGTCTGCGGAGATCAATGATTCCAAAGGAGACAATGCCTGACTCCTCTTGAAAATGGATAGGAGTCCCAGGATCCCTGTGGCACGTGGAAAGGGACCCTGGGTCTCCCGCCTCACTTGGAGACGCTTACCAATTGCCATGCCAAGACTCAAGGAGAATCCCGAGGTGTCCCTCGAACCTAGGCAGGAGTCCTGACGTCGCTGAACAAACACGTGTCTGGAAGGGCCCTCCCCGTCGTAACTCGAGATTATACCCCAGGTTCCGGCCGCAACTCGAGAAAAACCATGAGACTTCCCCCTCGTCGTGAGATTAGACCCGATTCCCCTGCCCTGCGTGCAGAGCAATTCCGTATTCCACATCAAAAGTGAAAGGAGCCTTGATTTCGTTGATGGCACTCCAGAGAAAACCCAAGATCACTGTCTCAAGTCTAGAGGGATCCTGAGGTCACTGTACCAACACGAAAGGGCTCCGTGGACCCCAAATCTACTCGAGATGAGAGCTTAGTCACTGGCTTCGACTCAAGAGGAATACCAACTTTCCACAAGCACCTCAAGAGGAATCTTCTCTCAGCTACAGGTATGTGAGAGGGCCCCTCAGTTTGTGGCCTCAAGTGGAATGGACACCGAGATGCTCTGACTCAAAGTAAGGCCGGATATCCCTACAGTGATTTGAAAACAGGCTCTTCTTGCATCTCCCAAGACGAAGGGATGTCTGAATACCCTGTGGAGACCACAGAGAAAGACCTAGTTCTCCGCCTCATCGCGAGCAGAGGCCTCACATCCTTTGAAAACTCGAGAGGTCCGCGGAGATCAATGCTTCCAAAGGAGACGATGCCTGACTCCTCTTGAAAATGGATAGGAGTCCCAGGATCCCTGTGGCACGTGGAAAGGGAACCTGGGTCTCCCGCCTCACGTGGAGACGCGTCCCAATTGCCATGCCAAGACTCGAGGAGAATCCCGAGGTGTCCCTCGCACTTAGGCAGGAGTCCTGACGTCGCTGAACAAACACGTGTCTGGAAGGGCCCTCCCCGTCGTAACTCGAGAATATACCCCAGGTTCTGCCCGCTATTCGAGAAAAACCATGAGACTTCCCCCTCGCCGCGAGATGATGCCCGATTCCTCGGTGCTGCGTGCAGAGCAATTCCGTGTTCCACATCAAACCTGATAGGAGCCTTGATTTCGTTGATGGCACTCCATAGAAAACCCAAGATCACTGTCTCAAGTCTAGAGGGATCCTGAGGTCCTTGGAGCAACACAAAAGGGCTCCGTGGACCCCAAATCAACTCGAGGTGACAGCTTAGTCCCTGGCTTCGACTCACGAGGAATACCAACTTTCCACAAGCACCTCAAGAGGAGGCTTCTATCAGCTACAGGTATGTGAGAGGGACCCTGAGTTTGTGGCCTCAAGTGGAATGGACACCGAGATGCTCTGACTCGAAGTCAGGCCGGATATCCCTGCAGTGAATTGAATGCAGGCTCGTCTTGCATCTCCCAAGACGAAGGGATGTCTGAATCCCCTGTGGAGACCACAGAGAAAGACCTAGTTCTCCGCCTCATCGCGACCGGAGGCCTCACATCCTTTGAAAACTCGAGAGGTCCGCGGAGATCAATGCTTCCAAAGGAGACAATGCCTGACTCCTCTTTAAAATGGATAGGAGTCCCACGATCCCTGTGGCATGTGGAAAGGGACCCTGGGTCACCCCCCTCACGTGGAGACGCGTCCCAATTGCCATGCCAAGACTCGAGGAGAATCCCGAGGTGTCCTTGGCACCTAGGCAGGAGTCCTGACGACGCTGAACAAACACGTGTCTGGAAGGGCCCTCCCCGTCTTAACTCGAGAATATACCCCAGGTTCCGGCCGCAACTCGAGAAAAACCATGAGACTTCCCCCTCGTCGCGAGATGAGGCCCGATTCCCCTGCACTGCGTGCAGAGCAATTCCGTGTTCCACATCAAACGTGAAAGGAGCCTTGATTTCCTTGATGGCACTCCAGAGAAAACCCAAGATCACTGTCTCAAGTCTAGAGGGATCCTGAGGTCACTGGAGCAACACGAAAGGGCTCCGTGGACCCCAAATCAACTCGAGATGAGAGCTTAGTCCCTGGCTTCGACTCAAGAGGAATACCAAGTTTCCACAAGCACCTCAAGAGGAGGCTTCTCGCAGCTAGAGGTATGTGAGAGGTACCCTGAGTTTGCGGCCTCAAGTGGAATGGACACCGAGATGCTCTGACTCGAAATAAGCCCGGATATCCCTGCAGTGAGATGAATGCAAGCTCGTCTTGCATCTCCCAATACGAAGGGATGTCTGAATCCCATGTGGAGACCACAGAGAAAGACCTAGTTCTCCGCCTCATCGCGACCGGAGGCCTCACATCCTTTGAAAACTCGAGAGGTCCGCGGAGATCAATGCTTCCAAAGGAGACGATGCCTGACTCCTCTTGAAAATGGATAGGAGTCCCAGGATCCCTGTGGCACGTGGAAAGGGACCCTGGGTCTCCCGCCTCACGTGGAGACGCGTCCCAATTGCCATGTCAAGACTCGAGGAGAATCCCGAGGTGTCCCTCGCACCTAGGCAGGAGTCCTGAAGTCGCTGAACAAACAAGTGTCTGGAAGGGCCCTCCCCGTCGTAACTCGAGAATATACCCCAGGTTCCGGCCGCAACTCGAGAAAAACCATGAGACTTCCCCCTCGTCGTGAGATTAGACCCTATTCCCCTACACTGCGTGCAGAGCAATTCCGTGTTCCACATCAAACGTGAAATGAGCCTTGATTTCCTTGATGGCACTCCAGAGAAAACCCAAGATCACTGTCTCAAGTCTAGAGGGATCCTGAGGTCACTGGAGCAACACGAAAGGGCTCCGTGGACCGCAAATCAACTCGAGATGAGAGCTTAGTCCCTGGCTTCGACTCAAGAGGAATACCAACTTTCCACAAGCACCTCAAGAGGAGGCTTCTCTCAACTACAGGTAGGTGAGAGGGACCCTGAGTTTGTGGCCTCAAGTCGAATGGACACCGAGATGCTCTGACTCGAAGTAAGGCCGGATATCCCTGCAGTGAATTGAATGCAGGCTCCTCTTGCATCTCCCAAGACGAAGGGATGTCTGAATCCCCTGTGGAGACCACAGAGAAAGACCTAGTCCTCCGCCTCATCGCGACCGGAGGCCTCACATCCTTTGAAAACTCGAGAGGTCCACGGAGATCAATGCTTCCAAAGGAGACGATGCCTGACTCCTCTTGAAAATGGATAGGAGTCCCAGGATCCCTGTGGCACGTGGAAAGGGACCCTTGGGCTCCCGCCTCACGTGGAGACGCGTCCCAATTGCCAGGCCAAGACTCGAGGAGAATCCCGAGGTGTCCCTCGCACCTAGGCAGGAGTCCTGACGTCGCTGAACAAACACGTGTCTGGAAGGGCCCTCCCCGTCGTAACTCGAGAATACACCCCAGGTTCCGGCCGCAACTCGAGAAAAACCATGAGACTTCGCCCTCGCCGCGAGATGAGGCCCGATTCCCCTGCACTGCGTGCAGAGCAATTCCGGTTTCCACATCAAACGTGAAAGGAGCCTTGATTTCCTTGATGGCACTCCAGAGAAAACCCAAGATCACTGTCTCAAGTCTAGAGGGATCCTGAGGTCACTGGAGCAACACGAAAGGGCTCCGTGGACCCCAAATCAACTCGAGATGAGAGCTTAGTCCCTGGCTTCGACTCAAGGGGAATACCAAGTTTCCACAAGCACCTCAAGAGGAGGCTTCTCTCAGCCACATGTATGTGAGAGGTACCCTGAGTTTGTGGCCTCAAGTGGAATGGACACCGAGATGCTCTGATTCGAAGTAAGGCCGGATATCCCTGCAGTGAGATGAATGCAAGCTCGTCTTGCATCTCCCAATACGAAGGGATGTCTGAATCCCCTGTGGAGACCACAGAGAAAGACCTAGTTGTCGGCCTCATCGCGACCGGAGGCCTCACATCCTTTGAAAATTCAAGAGGTCCCCAGAGATCAATGATTCCAAAGGAGATGATGCCTGACTCTTCTTGAAAACGGATAGGAGTCCCAGGATCTCTGTGCCACGTGGAAAGGGACTCTGGGGCTCCCGCCTCACCTGGAGACACGTCGCAATTGCAATGCCAAGACTCGAGGAGAATCCCGAGGTGTCCCTCGCACCTAGGCAGGAGTCCTGACGTCGCTGAACAAACACGTGTCTGGAAGGGCCCGCCCCGTAGTAACTTGTGAATGTACCCCATGTTCCGGCCGCAACTCGAGAAAAACCATGAGACTTCCCCCTCGCCTTGAGATGAGGCCCGATTCCCCTGCACTGCGTGCAGAGCAATTCCGTGTTCCACATCAAACGTGAAAGGAGCCTTGATTTCCTTGATGGCACTCCAGAGAAAACCCAAGATCACTGTCTCAAGTCTAGAGGGATCCTGAGGTCACTGTAGCAACACGAAAGGGCTCCGTGGACCCCAAATCAACTCGAGATGAGAGCTTAGTCCCTGGCTTCGACTCAAGAGGAATACCAACTTTCCACAAGCACCTCAAGAGGAGGCTTCTCTCAGCTACAGGTATGTCAGAGGGACCCTGAGTTTGTGGCCTCAAGTGGAATGGACACCGAGATGCTCTGACTCGAAGTAAGGCCGGATATCCCTGCAGTGAATTGAATGCAGGCTCGTCTTGCATCTCCCAAGACGAAGGGTTGTCTGAATCCCCTGTGGAGCCCACAGAGAAAGACCTAGTCCTCCTCCTCAACGCGACCGGAGGCCTCACATCCTTTGAAAACTCGAGAGGTCCGCGGAGATCAATACTTCCGAAGGAGACGATGCCTGACTCCTCTTGAAAATGGATAGGAGTCCCAGGTTCCCTGTGGCACATGGAAAGGGACGCTGGGTCTCCCGCCACACGTGGAGTCTCGTCCCAATTGCCATGCCAAGACTCGAAGAAAATCCCGAGGTGTCCCTCGCACCTAGGCAGGAGTCCTGACGTCGCTGAACAAACACGTCTCTGGAAGAGCCCTCCCCGTCGTAACTCGAGAATATAAATCAGGTTCCGGCCGCAACTCGAGAAAAAATATGAGACTTCCCCCTCGCCGCGAGATGAGGCCCGATTCCCCTGCACTGCGTGCAGAGCAATTCTGTGTTCCACATCAAACGTGAAAGGAGCCTTGATTTCCTTGATGGCACTCCAGAGAAGACCCAAGATCACTGTCTCAAGTCTAGAGGGATCCTGAGGTCACTGGAGCAACACGAAAGGGCTCCATGGACCCCAAATCAACTCGAGATGAGAGCTTAGTCCCTGGCTTCGACTCAAGAGGAATACCAATTTTCCACAAGCACCTCAAGAGGAGGCTTCTCTCAGCTACAGGTATGTGAGAGGGACCCTGAGTTTATGGCCTCAAGTGGAATGGACACCGAGATGCTCTGACTCGAAGTAAGGCCGGTTATCCCTGCAGTGTATTGAATGCAGGCTCGTCTTGCATCTCCCAAGATGAATGGATGTCTGAATCCCATGTGGAGAACACAGAGAAAGACCTAGTTCTCCGCCTCATCGCGACCGGAGGCCTCACATCCTTTGAAAACTCGAGAGGTCTGCGGAGATCAGTGCTTCCAGAGGAGACGATGCCTGACTCCTCTGGAAAATGGATAGGATTCCCAGGATCCCTGTGGCACGTGGAAAGGGACCCTCGGTATCCAGCCTCACGGGGAGACGCGTCCCAATTGCCATGCCAAGACTCGAGGAGAATCCCGAGGTGTCCCTCGCACCTAGGCAGGAGTCCTGACGTCGCTGAACAAACACGTGTCCGGAAGGGCCCTCCCCGTCGTAACTCAAGAATATACCCCAGGTTCCGGCCGCAACTCGAGAAAAACCATGAGACTTCCCCCTCGCGGCGAGATGAGGCCCGATTCCCCTGCACTGCGTGCAGAGCAATTCCGTGTTCCACATCAAACGTGAAAGGAGCCTTGATTTCCTTGATGGCACTCCAGAGAAAACCCAAGGTCACTGTCTCAAGACTAGAGGGATCCTGAGGTCACTGGAACAACACGAAAGGCCTCCGTGGACCCCAAATCAACTCGAGAAGAGAGCTTAGTCCCTGGCTTCGACTCAAGAGGAATACCAACTTTCCACAAGCACCTCAAGAGGAGGCTTTTCTCAGCTATAGGTATGTGAGAGGGACCCTGAGTTTGTGGCCTCAAGTGGAATGGACACCGAGATGCTCTGACTTGAAGTAAGGCCGGATATCCCTGCAGTGAATTGAATGCAGGCTCGTCTTGCATCTCCCAAGACGAAGGGATGTCTGAATCCCCTGTGGAGACCACAGAGAAAGACCTAGTCCTCCACCTCAATGTGACCGGAGGCCTCACATCCTTTGAAAATTCGAGAGGTCTGCGGAGATCAATGCTTCCAAAGGAGACGATACCTGACTCCTCTTGAAAATGGATAGGAGTCCCAGGATCCCTGTGGCACGTGGAAAGGGACCCTGGGTCTCCCGCCTCACGTGGAGACGCGTCCCAATTGCCATGCCAAGACGCGAGGAGAATCCCGAGGTGTCCCTCGCACCTAGGCAGGAGTCCTGACGTCGCTGAACAAACACGGGTCTGGAAGGGCCCTCCCCGTCGTAACTGGAGAATATACCCCAGGTTGCGGCCGCAACTCGAGAAAAACCAAGAGACTTCTCCCTCGTCGCGAGATGAGGCCCGATTCCCCTGCACTGCGTGCAGAGCTATTCCGTGTTCCACATCAAACGTGAAAGGAGCCTTGATTTCCTTGATTGCACTCCAGAGAAAACCCAAGATCACTGTCTCCAGTCTAGAGGGATCCTGAGGTCACTGGAGCAACACGAAAGGGCTCCGGTGACCCCAAGTCAACTGGAGATGATAGCTTAGTCCCTGGCTTCGACTCAAGAGGAATACCAACTTTCCACAATCACCTCAAGAGGAGGCTTCGCTCAGCTACAGGTATGTGAGAGGGAACCTGAGTATGTGGCCTCAAGTGGAATGGACACCGAGATGCTCTGACTCGAAGTAAGGCCGGATATCCCTGCAGTGAATTGAATGCAGGCTCCTCTTGCATCTCGCAAGACGAAGGGAAGTCTGAATCCCCTGTGGAGACCACAGAGAAAGACCTAGTTCTCCGCCTCATCGAGACCAGAGGCCTCACATCCTTTGAAATCTCGAGAGGTCCGCGGAGATCATAGCTTCCAAAGGAGACGATGCTTGACTACTCTTGAAAATGGATAGGTGTCCCTGGATCCCTGTGGCACGTGGAAAGGGACACTGGGTCTCCCGCCTCACGTGTAGACGCGTCCCAATTGCCATGCCAAGACTCGAGGAGAATCCCAAGGTGTCCCTCGCACCTAGGCAGGAGCCCTGACGTCGCTGAACAAACACGTGTCTGGAAGGGCCCTCCCCGTCGTAACTCGAGAATATACCACAGGTTCGGTCCGCTACTCGAAAAAAACCATGAGACTTCCCCCTCGCCACGAGATGAGGCCCGATTCCCCTGCACTGCGTGCAGAACCATTCCGTGTTCCACATCAAACGTGAAAGGAGCCTTGATTTCCTTGATGGCACTCCAGAGAAAACCCAAAGTCACTGTCTCAAGTTAGAGGGATCCTGAGGCCACTGTACCAGCATGAAAGGGCTCCGTGGACCCCAAATCAACTCGAGATAAGAGCTTAGTCCCTGGCTTCGACTTAAGAGGAATGCCAACTTTCCACAAGCACCTCAAGAGGAGGCTTCTCTCAGCTACAGGTATGTGAGAGGGACCCTGAGTTTGTGGCCTCAAGTGCAATGGACACCTAGATGCTCTGACTCGAAGTAAGGCCGGATATCCCTGCAGTGAATTGAATGCAGGCTCGTCTTGCATCTCCCAAGACGAAGGGTTGTCTGAATCCCCTTTGGAACTCACAGAGAAAGACCTAGTCCTCCGCCTCAACGCGACTGGAGGCCTCACATCCTTTGAAAACTCGAGAGGTCCGCGGAGATCAATACTTCCGAAGGAGACGATGCCTGACTCCTCTTGAAAATGGATAGGAGTCCCAGGATCCCTGTGGCACGTGGAAAGGGACCCTGGGTCTCCCGCCTCACGTGGAGACTCGTCCCAATTGCCATGCCAAGACTCGAGGAGAATCCCGAGGTGTCCCTCACACCTAGGCAGGAGTCCTCACATCGCTGAACAAACCCGAGTCTGGAAGGACCCTCCCCGTCGTAACTCGAGAATATACCCCAGGTTCCGGCCGCAACTCGAGAAAAACCATGAGAATTCCCCTCCCCGCGAGATGAGGCCCGATTCCCCTGCACTGAGTGCAGACCAATTCCGTGTTCCACATCAAACGTGAAAGGAGCCTTGATTTCCTTGATGGCACTCCAGAGAAAACCCAAGATCACTGTCTCAAGTCTAGAGGGATCCTGAGGTCACTGTAGCAACAGGAAAGGGATCCGTGGACCCCAATTCAACTCAAGATGAGAGCTTAGTCCCTGGCTTCGACTCAAGAGGAATACCAACTTTCCACAAGCACCTCAAGAGGAGGCTTCTCTCAGCTACAGTTATGTCAGTGGGACCCTGAGTTTGTAGCCTCAAGTGGAATGGACACCGACATGCTTTGACTCGAACTAAGGCCGGATATCCCTGCAGTGAATTGAATGCAGGCTCGTCTTGCATCTCCCAAGACGAAGGGTTGTCTGAATACCCTGTGGAGACCACAGAGAAAGACCTAGTCCTCCGCCTCAACGCGACCGGAGGCCTCACATCCTTTGAAAACTCGAGAGGTCCGCAGAGATTAATACTTCCGAAGGAGACGATGCCTGACTCCTCTTGAAAATGGATAGGAGCCCCAGGATCCCTGTGGCACGTGGAAAGGGACCCTGGGTCTCCGGCCTCACGTGGAGACGCGTCCCAATTGCCATGCCAATACTCGAGGAGAATCCCGAGGTGTCCCTCGCACCTAGGCAGGAGTCCTGACGTCGCTGAACAAACACGTGTCTGGAAGGGCCCTCCCCGTCGTAACTCGAGAATATACCCCAGGTTCCGGCCGCAATTCGAGAAAAACCATGAGATTTCCCCCTCGCCGCGAGTTGAATCCCGATTCCCCTGAACTGCGTGCAGGGCAATTCCGTGTTCCACATCAAACGTGAAAGGAGCCTTGATTTGCTTGATGGCACTTCAGAGAAAACCCAAGATCACTGTCTCAAGTCTAGAGGGATCTGAGGTCACTGTAGCAACATGAAAGGGCTCCATATAACCCAAATCAACTCGAGATGAGAACTTAGTCCCTGGCTTAGACTCAAGAGGAATACCAACTTTCCACAAGCACCTCAAGAGGAGGCTTCTCTCAGCTACAGGTATGTGAGAGGGACCCTGAGTTTGTGGCCTCAAGTGCAATGGACACCGAGATGCTCTGACTCGAAGTAAGGCCAGATATCCCTGCAGTGAATTGAATGCAGGCTCGTCTTGCATCTCCCAAGACGAAGGGATGTCTGAATCCCCTGTGGAGACAACAGAGAAAGACCTAGTCCTCCGCATCATCGTGACAGGAGGCCTCACATCCTTTGAAAACTCGAGAGATCTGCAGAGATCAATGCTTCCAAAGAGACGATGCCTGACTCCTCTTGAAAATGGATAGGAGTCCCAGGATCCCTGTGGCACGTGGAAAGGGACCCTGGGTCTCCCGCCTCACGTGGAGACGCGTCCCAATTGCCATGCCAAGACTTGAGGAGAATCCTGAGGTGTCCCTCGTACCTAGGCAGGAGTCCTGACGTCGCTGAACAAAGACGTGTCTGGAAGGGCCCTCCCCGTCGTAACTCGAGAATATACCCCAGGTTCCGGCCGCCACTCGAGAAAAACCATGAGACTTCCCCCTCGCCGCGAGTTGAATCCCGATTCCCCTGAACTGCGTGCAGAGCAATTCCGTGTTCCACATCAAACGTGAAAGGAGCCTTGATTTCCTTGATGGCACTCCGGAGAAAACCCAAGATGACTGTCTCAAGTCTAGAGGGATCCTGAGGTCACTGGAGCAACACGAAAGGGCTCCGTGGATGCCAAATCAACTCGAGATGAGAGCTTAGTCCCTGGCATCAACTCAAGAGGAATACGAACTTTCCACAAGCCCCTCAAGAGGAGGGTTCTCTCAGCTACAGGTATGTGAGAGGGACCCTGAGTTTGTGGCCTCAAGTTTAATGGACACCGAGATGCTCTGACTCGAAGTAAGGCCGGATATCCCTGCAGTGAATTGAATGCAGGCTCGTCTTGCATCTCCCAAGACGAAGGGTTGTCTGAATCCCCTGTGGAGCCCACAGAGAAAGACCTAGTCCTCCTCCTCAACGCGACCGGAGGCCTCACATCCTTTGAAAACTCGAGAGGTCCGCGGAGATCAATACTTCCGAAGGAGACGATGCCTGACTCCTCTTGAAAATGGACAGGAGTCCCAGGATCCCTGTGGCACGTGGAAAGGGACCCTGGGTCTCCCGCCTCACGGGGAGACGCGTCCCAATTGCCATGCCAAGACTTGAGGAGAATCCCGAGGTGTCCTTAGCACCTAGGCAGGAGTCCTGACGTCGCTGAACAAACACGTGTTTCGAAGGGCCCACCCCGTCGTAACTCGAGAATACACCCCAGGTTCCGGCCGCAACTCGAGAAAAAACATGAGACTTCGCCCTCGCCGCGAGATGAGGCCTGATTCCGCTGCACTGCATGCAGAGCAATTCCGTGTTCCACATCAAACGTGAAAGGAGCCTTGATTTCCTTGATGGCACTCCAGAGAAAACCCAAGATCACTGTCTCAAGTCTAGAGGGATCCTGAGGTCACTGGAGCAACACGAAAGGTCTCCCTGGACCCCAAATCAACTCGAGATGAGAGATTAGTCCCTGGCTTCAACTCAAGAGGAATACGAACTTTCCACAAGCCCCTCAAGAGGAGGCTTCTCTCAGCTACAGGTATGTGAGAGGGACCCTGAGTTTGTGGCCTCAAGTGGAATGGACACCGAGATGCTCTGACTCGAAATAAGGCCGGATATCCCTGCAGTGAATTGAAAGCAGGCTCATCTTGCATCTCCCAAGACGAAGGGATGTCTGAATCCCCTGTGCAGAACACAGAGAAAGACCTTGTCCTCCGCCTCAACGCGACCGGAGGCCTCACATCCTTTGAAAACTCGAGAGGTCTGCAGAGATCAATGCTTCCAAAGGAGACGATGCCTGACTCCTCTTGAAAATGGATAGGAGTCCCAGGATCACTGTGGCACGTGGAAAGGGACGCTGGGTCTCCCGCCTCACGTGGAGACGCGTCCCAATTGCCATGCCAAGAC
Source organism: Dama dama (assembly GCF_033118175.1). NCBI lineage: Eukaryota > Metazoa > Chordata > Mammalia > Artiodactyla > Cervidae > Dama > Dama dama. The sequence goes on along the minus strand of NC_083700.1, from coordinate 763,750 downwards.
TCGAGGAGAATTCCGAGGTGTCCCTCGCACCTAGGCAGGAGTCCTGAAGTCGCTGAACAAACACGTCTCTGGAAGGGCCCTCCCCGTCGTAACTCGAGAATATACCCAAGGTTCCGGCCGCAACTCGAGAAAAAACATGAGATTTCCCCCTCGCCGCGAGTTGAGGCCCGATTCCCCTGCACTGCATGCAGAGCAATTCTGTGTTCCACATCAAACGTGAAAGGAGCCTTGATTTCCTTGATGGCACTCAGGAGAAAACCCAAGATCACTGTCTCAAGTCTAGAGGGATCCTGAGGTCACTGGAGCAACACGAAAGGGCTCCGTGGACCCCAAATCAACTCGAGATGAGAGCTTAGTCCCTGGCTTAGACTCAAGGGGAATGCCAACTTTCCACAAGCACCTCAAGAGGAAGCTTCTCTCAGCTACAGGTATGTGAGAGGGACCCTGAGTTTGTCGCCTCAAGTGGAATGGACACCGAGATGCTCTGACTCGAAGTAAGGCCAGATATCCCTGCAGTGATTTGAATGCAGGCTCGTCTTGCATCTCCCAAGACGAAGGGTTGTCTGAATCCCATGTGGAGACCACAGAGAAAGACCTAGTCCTCCACCTCAACGCAACCGGAGGCCTCATATCCTTTGAAAACTCGAAAGGACCTCGGAGATCAATATCCGAAGGAGACGATGCCTGACTCTTCTTGAAAAGGATAGGAGTCCCAGGATCCCTGTGGCACGTGGAAAGGGACCCTGGGTCTCACGCCTCACGTGGAGACGCATCCCCATTGCCATGCCAAGACTCGAGGAGAATCCCGAGGTGTCCCTCGCACCTAGGCAGGAGTCCTGACGTCGCTGAACAAACACGTGTCTGGAAGGGCCCTCCACGTCGTAACTCGAGAATATACCCCAGGTTCGGGCCGCAACTCGAGACAACCATGAGACTCCCCCCTCGCCGCGAGTGAGGCCCGATTCCCCTGCACTGCGTGCAGAGCAATTCCGAGTTCCACATCAAACGTGAAAGGAGCCTTGATTTCCTTGATGGCATTCCAGAGAAAACCCAAGATCACTGTCTCAAGTCTAGAGGGATCCTGAGGTCACTGGAGCAACACGAAAGGGCTCCGTGGACCCCAAATCAACTCGAGATGAGAGCTTAGTCCCTGGCTTCGACTCAAGAGGAATACCAACTTTCCACAAGCATCTCAAGAGGAGGCTTCTCTCAGCTACAGGTATGTGAGAGGGACCCTGAGTTTGTGGCCTCAAGTGGAATGGACACAGAGATGCTCTGACTCGAAGTAAGGCCGGATATCCCTGCAGTGAATTGAATGCAGGCTCGTCTTGCATCTCCCAAGACTAAGGGATGTCTGAATCCGCTGTGGAGACCACAGAGAAAGATCTAGTCCTCCGCCTCATCGCGACCGGAGGCCTCACATCCTTTCAAAATTCGAGAGGTCCGCGGAGATCAATGCTTCCAAAGGAGACGATGCCTGACTCCTCTTGAAAATGGATAGGAGTCCCAGGATCCCTGTGGCACGTGGAAAGGGACCCTGGGTCTCCCGCCTCACGTGGATACGCGTCCCAATTGCCATGCCAAGACTCGAGGAGAATCCCGAGGTGTCCCTCGCACCTAGGCAGGAGTCCTGACGTCGCTGAACAATCACGTGTCTGGAAGGGCCCTCCCCGTCGTAACTCGAGAATATACCCCAGGTTCCGGCCGCAACTCGAGAAAAACCATGAGATTACCCCCTCGCCGCTGGATGAGGCCCGATTCCCCTGCACTGAGTGCAGAGCAATTCCGTGTTCCACATCAAACGTGAAAGGAGCCTTGATTTCCTTAATGGCACTCCAGAGAAAACCAAAGATCACTGTTTCAAGACTAGAGGGATCCTGAGGTCACTGTAGCAACACGAAAGGGCTCCGTGGACCCCAAATCAACTCGAGATGAGAGCTTAGTCCCTGGCTTCGACTCAAGAGGAATACCAACTTTCCACAAGCACCTCAAGAGGAGGCTACTCTCAGCTAATGGTATGTGAGAGGGACACTGAGTTTGTCGCCTCAAGAGGAATGGACACCGAGATGCTGTGACTCGAAGTAAGGCCAGATATCCCTGCAGTGATTTGAATGCAGGCTCGTCTTGCATCTCCCAAGACGAAGGGATGTCTGAATCCCCTGTGGAGACCACAGAGAAAGACCTAGTACTCCGCCTCATCGCGACCGGAGGCCTCACATCCTTTGAAAACTCGAGAGGTCCGCGGAGATCAATGCTTCCAAAGGAGACGATGCCTGACGCCTCTTGAAAATGGATAGGAGTCCCAGGTTCCCTGTGGCACGTGGAAAGGGACCCTGGGTCTCCCGCCTCACGTGGATACGCGTCCCAATTGCCATGCCAAGACTCGAGGAGAATCCCGAGGTGTCCCTCGCACCTAGGCAGTAGTCCTGACGTCGCTGAACAAACACGTGTCTGGAAGGGCCCTCCCCGTCGTAACTCGAGAATATACACAAGGTTCCGGCCGCAACTCGAGAAAAAACATGAGATTTCCCCCTCGCCGCGAGTTGAGGCCCGATTCCCCTGCACTGCATGCAGAGCAATTCTGTGTTCCACATCAAACGTGAAAGGAGCCTTGATTTCCTTGATGGCACTCCAGAGAAAACCCAAGATCACTGTCTCAAGTCTAGAGGGATCCTGAGGTCACTGGAGCAACACGAAAGGGCTCCGTGGACCCCAAATCAACTCGAGATGAGAGCTTAGTCCCTGGCTTAGACTCAAGAGGAATACCAACTTTCCACAAGCACCTCAAGAGGAGGCTTCTCTCAGCTACAGGTATGTGAGAGGGCCCCTGAGTTTGTGGCCTCAAGTGCAATGGACACCGAGATGCTCTGACTCGAAGTAAGGCCGGATATCCCTGTAGTGAATTGAATGCAGGCTCGTCTTGCATCTCCCAAGACGAGGGGATGTCTGAATCCCCTGTGGAGACCACAGAGAAAGACCTAGTCCTCCGCCTCATCGCGAGCGGAGGCCGCACATCCTTTGAAAACTCGAGAGGTCTGCAGATATCAATGCTTCCAAAGGAGACGATGCATGACTCCTCTTGAAAATGGATAGGAGTCCCAGGATCCCTGTGGCACGTGGAAAGGGACCCTGGGTCTCCCGCCTCAAGTGGAGACGCGTCCCAATTGCCATGCCAAGACTCGAGGAGAATCCCGAGGTGTCCCTCGCACCTAGGCAGGAGTCCTGACGTCGCTGAACAAACCTGTGTCTGGAAGGGCCCTCCCCGTGGTAACTCGAGAATATACCCCAGGTCCCGGCCGCAACTCGAGAAAAACCATGAGACTTCCCCCTCGCCGCTGGATGAAGCCGGATTCCCCTGCACTGCGTGCAGAGCAATTCCGTGTTCCACATCAAACGTGAAAGGAGCCTTGATTTCCTTGATGGCACTCCAGAGAAAACCCAAGATCACTGTCTCAAGTCTAGAGGGATCCTGAGGTCACTGGAGCAACACGAAAGGGCTCCGTGGACCCCAAATCAACACGGGATGAGAACTTAGGCCCTGGCTTCGACTCAAGAGGAATACCAACTTTCCACAAGCACCTCAAGAGGAGGCTTCTCGCAGCCACAGGTATGTGAGACGGACACTGAGTTTGTGGCCTCAAGTGGAATGGACACCGAGATGCTCTGACTCGAAGTAAGGCCGGATATCCCTGCAGTGAATTGAATGCAGGCTCGTCTTGCATTCCCAAGACGAAGGGACGTCTGAATCCCCTGTGGAGACGACAGAGAAAGACCTAATCCTCCGCCTCATCGAGACGGGAGGCATCACATCCTTTGAAAACTCGAGAGGTCCGCGGAGATCAATGCTTCCAAAGGAGACGATGCCTGACTCCTCTTGAAAATGGATAGGAGTCCCAGGATCCCTGTGGCACGTGGAAAGGGACCCTGGGTCTCCCGCCTCACGTAGAGACGCGTCCCCGTTGCCATGCCAAGACTCGAGGAGAATACCAAGGTGTCCCTCGCACCTAGGCAGGAGTCCTCACGTCGCTGAACAAACCCGTGTCTGAAAGGGCCCTCCCCATCGTAACTCGAGAATATACCCCAGGTTCCGGCCGCAACTCGAGAAAAACCATGAGACTTCCCCTCCGCGCGAGATGAGGCCCGATTCCCCTGCACTGAGTGCAGAGCAATTCCGTGTTCCACTTCAAACGTGAAAGGAGCCTTGATTTCCTTGATGGCACTCCAGAGAAAACCCAAGATCACTGTTTCAAGTCTAGAGGGATCCTGAGGTCACTGTAGCAACACGAAAGGGATCCGTGGACCCCAAATCAACTCGAGATGAGAGCTTAGTCCCTGGTTTCGACTCAAGAGGAATACCAACTTTCCACAATCACCTCAAGAGGAGGCTTCTCTCAGCTACAGGTATGTCAGAGGGACCCTGAGTTTGTGGCCTCAAGTGGAATGGACACCGAGATGCTCTGACTCGAAGTAAGGCCGGATATCCCTGCAGTGAATTGAATGCAGGCTTGTCTTGCATCTCCCAAGACGAAGGGATGTCTGAATCCCCTGTGGAGACCACAGAGAAAGACCTAATTTTCCGCCTCATCGCGACCGGTGGCCTCACATCCTTTGAAAATTCGAGAGGTCCACGGAGAACAATGCTTCCAAAGGAGACGATGCCTGACTCCTCTTGAAAATGGATAGGAGTCCCAGGATCCCTGTGGCATGTGGAAAGGGACCCTGGGTCTCCCGCCTCACGTGGAGACGCGTCCCAATTGCCATGCCAAGACTCGAGGAGAATCCCGAGGTGTCCCTCGCCCCTAGGCAGGAGTCCTCACGTCGCTGAACAAACCCGAGTCTGGAACGGCCCTCCCCGTCGTAACTCGAGAATAAACCCCAGGTTCCGGCCGCAACTCGAGAAAAACCATGAGACTTCCCCATCGCCGCGAGTTGAGGCCCGATTCCCCTGCACTGCGTGCAGAGCAATTCCGTGTTCCACTTCAAACGTGAAAGGAGCCTTGATTTCCTTGATGGCACTCCAGAGAAAACCCAAGATCACTGTCTTAAGTCTAGAGGGATCCTGAGGTCACTGGAGCAACACAAAAGGGCTCCGTGGACCCCAAATCAACTCGAGATGAGAGCTTAGTCCCTGGCTTCAAATCGAGAGGAATACCAACTTTCCACAAGCACCTCAAGACGAGGCTTCTCTCAGCTAATGGTATGTGAGAGGGACCCTGAGTTTGTCGCCTCAAGTGGAATGGACACCGAGATGCTCTGACTCAAAGTAAGGCCAGATATCCCTGCAGTGAATTGAATGCAGGCTCGTCTTGCATCTCCCAAGACGAAGGGATGTCTGAATCCCCTGTGGAGACCACAGAGAAAGACCTAGTCCTCCGCCTCATCGCGACCGGAGGCCTCACATCCTTTGAAAACTCGAGAGGTCCGCGGAGATCAATGCTTCCAAAGGAGACGATGCCTGACGCCTCTTGAAAATGGATAGGAGTCCCAGGATCCCTGTGGCACGTGGAAAGGGACCCTGGGTCTCCCGCCTCACGTGGAGACGCGTCCCAATTGCCATGTCAACACTCGAGGAGAATCCCGAGGTGTCCCTCGCACCTAGGCAGGAGTCCTGACGTCGCTGAACAAACACGTGTCTGGAAGGGCCCTCCCCGTCGTAACTCGAGAATATACCCCAGGTTCCGGCCGCAACTCGAGAAAAACCATGAGACTTCCCCCTCGCCGCGAGATGAGGCCCGATTCCCCTGCAATGCGTGCAGAGCAATTCCGTGTTACACTTCAAACGTGAAAGGAGCCTTGATTTCCTTGATGGCACTCCAGAGAAAACCCAAGATCACTGTCTCACGTCTAGAGGGATCCTGAGGTCACTGGAGCAACACGAAAGGGCTCCGTGGACCCCAAATCAACTCGAGATGAGAGATTAGTCCCTGGCTTCAACTCAAGAGGAATGCGAACTTTCCACAAGCCCCTCAAGAGGAGACTTCTCTCAGCTACAGGTATGTGAGAGGGACCCTGAGTTTGTGGCCTCAAGTGGAATGGACACCGAGATGCTCTGACTCGAAGTAATGCCGAATATCCCTGCAGTGAATTGAATGCAGGCTCCTCTTGCATCTCCCAAGACGAAGGGTTGTCTGAATCCCCTGTGGAGCCCACAGAGAAAGACCTAGTCCTCCGCCTCAACGCGACTGGAGGCCTCACATCCTTTGAAAACTCGAGAGGTCCGCGGAGATCAATGCTTCCAACGGAGACGATGCCTGACTCCTCTTGAAAATGGATAGGAGTCCCAGGATCCCTGTGGCACGTGGAAAGGGACCCTTGGTCTCCCGCCTCATGTCGAGACGCGTCCCAATTGCCATGCCAAGACTCGAGGAGAATCCCGAGGTGTCCCTCGCACCTAGGCAGGAATCCTGACGTCGCTGAACAAACACGTTTCTGGAAGGGCCCTCCCCGTCGTAACTCGAGAATATACCCAGGTTCGGGCCGCAACTCGAGAAAAACCATGAGATTTCCCCCTCGCCGTGACCTGAGGCCCGATTCCCCTGGACTGTGTGCAGAGCAATTCCGTGTTGCACATCAAACGTGAAAGGAGCCTTGATTTCCTTGATGGCACTCCAGAGAAAACCCAAGATAACTATCTCAAGTCTAGAGGGATCCTGAGGTCACTGGAGCAACACGAAAGGGCTCCGTGGACCCCAAATCAACTCGAGATGAGAGCTTAGTCCCTGGTTTCGACTGAAGAGGAATACCAACTTTCCACAAGCACCTCAAGAGGAGGCTTCTCTCAGCTACAGGTATATTTGAGGGACCCGGAGTTTGTGGCCTCAAGTGGAATGGACACCGAGATGCTCTGACTCGAAGTAAGGCCGGATATCCCTGCAGTGAATTGAATGCAGGCTCGTCTTGCATCTCCCAAGACGAAGGGATGTCTGAATCCCCTGTGGAGACCACAGAGAAAGACCTAGTCCTCCGCCTCATCGCGAGCGGAGGCCGCACATCCTTTGAAAACTCGAGAGGTCTGCAGATATCAATGCTTCCAAAGGAGACGATGCCCGACTCCTCTTGAAAATGGATAGGAGTCCCAGGATCCCTGTGGCACGTGGAAAGGGACCCTGGGTCTCCCGCCTCACGTGGAGACACCTCCCAATTGCCATGCCAAGACTCGAGGAGAATCCCTAGGTGTCCCTCGCACCTAGGCAGGAGTCCTGACGTCGCTGAACAAACACGTGTCTGGAAGGGCCCTCCCCGTCGTAACTCGAGAATATACCCCAGGTTCCGGCCGCAACTCGAGAAAAACCATGAGACTTCCCCCTCGCAGCGAGATGAGGCCGAATTCCCCTGCACTGCGTGCAGAGCAATTCCGTGTTCCACATCAAACGTGAAAGGAGCCTTGATTTCCTTGATGGCACTCCAGAGAAAACCCAAGATCACTGTCTCAAGTCTAGAGGGATCCTGAGGTCACTGGAGCAAAACGAAAGGGCTCCGTGGACCCCAAATCAACTCGAGATGAGAGCTTAGTCCTTGGCTTCGAATCAAGTGGAATACCAACTTTCCACAAGCACCTCAAGAGGAGGCTTCTCTCAGCTACATATATGTGAGAGGGACCCTGAGTTTGTCGCCTCAAGTGGAATGGACACCGAGATGCTCTGACTCGAAGTAAGTCCGGATATCCCTGCAGTGAATTGAATGCAGGCTCGTCTTGCATCTCCCAAGACGAAGGGATGTCTGAATCCCCTGTGGAGGCCACAGAGAAAGACCTAGTCCTCCGCTCATCGTGACCGGAGGCCTCACATCATTTGAAAACTCGAGAGGTCCGCGGAGATCAATGCTTCCAAAGGAGACGATGCCTGACTCCTCTTGAAAATGGATAGGAGTCCCAGGATCCCTGTGGCACGTGGAAAGGGACCCTGGGTCTCCCGCCTCACATGGAGATGCATCCCAATTGCCATGCCAAGACTCGAGGAGAATCCCGAGGTGTCCGTCGCACCTCGGCAGGAGTCCTGACGTGGCTGAACAAACACGTGTCTGGAAGGGCCCTCCCTGTCATAACTCGAGAATATACCCCAGGTTCCGGCCGCAACTCGAGAAAAACCTTGAGACTTCCCCCTCGCCGCGAGATGAGGCCCGGTTCCCCTGCACTGCGTGCAGAGCAATTCCGTGTTCCACATCAAACGTGAAAAGAGCCTTGATTTCATTGATGGCACTCCAGAGAAAACCCAAGATCACTGTCTCAAGTCTAGAGGGATCCTGAGGTCACTGGAGCAACACGAAAGGGCTCCATGGACCCCAAATCAACTCGAGATGAGAGCTTAGTCCCTGGCTTTGACTCAAGAGGAATACCAACTTTCCACAAGCACCTCAAGAGGAGGCTTCTCTCAGCTACAGGTATGTGAGAAGGACCCTGAGTTTGTCGTCTCAAGTGGAATGGACACCGAGATGCTCTGACTCGAAGTAAGGCCGGATATGCCTGCAGTGAATTGAATGCAGGCTCGTCTTGCATCTCCGAAGACGAAGGGATGTCTGAATCCCCTATTGAGACCACAGAGAAAGACCTAGTCCTCCGCCTCAACGCGACCGGAGGCCTCACATCCTTTGAAAACTCGAGAGGTCCGCGGAGATAAATGTTTCCAAAGGAGACGATGCCTGCCTCCTCTTGAAAATGGATAGTAGTCCCAGGATCCCTGTGGCACGAATAAAGGGACCCTGGGTCTCCCGCCTCACGTGGAGACGCGTCCCAATTGCCATGCCAAGACTCGAGGAGAATCCCGAGGTGTCCCTCGCACCTAGGCAGGAGTTCTGACGTCGCTGAACAAAGACGTGTCTGGAAGGGCCCTCCCCGTCGTAACTCGAGAATATACCCCAGGTTCCGGCCGCAACTCGAGAAAAACCATGAGACTTCCCACTCACCGCGAGATGAGGCCCAATTCCCCTGCACTGCATGCAGAGCAATTCCGTGTTCCACATCAAACGTGAAAGGAGCCTTGATTTCCTTGATGGCACTCCAGAGAAAACCCAAGATCACTGTCTCAAGTCTAGAGGGATCCTGAGGTCATTGAAGCAACACGAAAGGGCTCCCTGGACAACAAATCAACTCGAGATGAGAGCTTAGTCCCTGGCTTCGACTCAAGAGGAATACCAACTTTCCACAAGCACCTCAAGAGGAGGCTTCTCTCAGCTACAGGTATGTGAGAGGGACCCTGAGTTTGTGGCCTCAAGTGGAATGGACACCGAGATGATCTGACTCTAAGTAAGGCCGGATATCCCTGCAGTGAATTGAATGCAGGCTCGTCTTGCATCTCCCAAGACGAAGGGATGTCTGAATCCCCTGTGGAGACCACAGAGAAAGACCTAGTTCTCCACCTCATTGCGACCGGAGGCCTCACATCCTTTGAAAACTCTAGAGGTCGGCGGAGATCAATGCTTCCAAAGGAGACGATGCCTGACTCCTCTTGAAAATGGATAGGAGTCCCAGGATAATTGTGGCACGTGGAAAGGGACCCTGGGTCTCCCGCCTCACGTGGAGACGCATCCCAATTGCCATGCCAAGACTCGAGGAGAATCCCGAGGTGTCCCTTGCACCTAGGCAGGAGTCCTGACGTCGCTGAACAAACACGTGTCTGGAAGGGCCCTCCCCGTCGTAACTCGAGAATATACCCCAGGTTCAGTCAGCAACTCGAGAAAAACCATAAGACTTCCCCCTCGCCGCGAGATGAGGCCCGATTCCCCTGCCCTGCGTGCAGAGCAATTCCGTGTTCCATATCAAACGTGAAAGGAGCCTTGATTTCCTTGATGGCACTCCAGAGAAAACCCAAGATCACTGTCTCAAGTCTAGAGGGATCCAGAGGACACTGTAGCAACACGAAAGGGCTCCGTGGACCCCAAATCAACTCGAGATGAGAGCTTAGTCCCTGGCTTCGACTCAAGAGAATTACCAACTTTCCACAAGCACCTCAGGAGGAGGCTTCTCTCAGCTACAGGTATGTGAGAGGGACCCTGAATTTATGGCCTCAAGTGGAATGGACACCGAGATGCTCTGACTCGAAGTAAGGCCGGATATCCCAACAGTGAATTGAATGCCGGCTCGTCTTGCATCTCCCAATACGAAGGGATGTCTGAATCCCCTATAGAGACCACAGAGAAAGACCTAGTTCTCTGCTTCATCGCGAGCGGAGGCCTCACATCCTTTGAAAACTCAAGAGGTCCGCAGTGATCAATGCTTCCAAAGGAGACGATGCCTGACTCCTCTTGAAAATGGATAGGAGTCCCAGGATCACTGTGGCACGTGAAAAGGGACACTGGGTTTACCGCCATATATGGAGACGCGTCCCCATTGCCATGCCAAGACTCGAGGAGAATCCCGAGATGTCCCTCGCACCTACGCCTGAGTCCTGACATCGCTGAACAAACACGTGTCTGGAAGGGCCCTCCCCGTCGTAACTCGAGAATATACTTCAGGTTCCGGCCGCAACTCGAGAAAAACCATGAGACTTCCCCCTCGCTGCGAGATGAGGCCCGATTCCCCTGCACTGCGTGCAGAGCAATTCCGTGTTCCACATCAAACGTGAAAAGAGCATTGATTTCCTTCATGGCACTGCACAGAAATCCCAAGATCACTGTATCAAGTCTAGAGGGATCCTGAGGTCACTGGAGCAACACGAAAGGGCTCCGTGGACCCCAAATCAACTCGAGATGAGAGCTTAGTCCCTGGCTTCGACTCAAGAGGAATACCAAATTTCCACAAGCACCTCAAGAGGAGGCTTCTCTCATCTACAGGTATGTGAGAGGGACCCTGAGTTTGTGGCCTCATGTGGAATGGACACCGAGATGCTCTGACTCGAAGTAAGGCCGGATATCCCTGCAGTGAATTGAATGCAGGCTCGTCTTGCATCTCCCAAGACGAATGGATGTCTGAATCCGCTGTGGAGACCACAGAGAAAGACCTAGTTCTCCGCCTCATCGCGACCGGAGGCCTCACATCCTTTGAAAACTCGAGAGGTCCGCGGAGATCAATGCTTCCAAAGGAGACGATGCCTGACTCCTCTTGAAAATGGATAGGAGTCCCAGGATCACTGTGGCACGTGGAAAGGGACCCTGGGTCTCCCGCCTCACGTGGAGACGCGTCCCAATTGCCATTGCAAGACTCGAGGAGAATCCCGAGGTGTACCTCGCACCTAGGCAGGAGTCCTGACGTCGCTGAACAAACACGTGTCTGGAAGGGCCCTCCCCGTCGTAACTCGAGAATATACCCCATGTTCCGGCCGCAACTCGAGAAAAACCATGAGACTTCCCCGTCGCCGCGAAATGAGGCCCGATTCCCGTGCACTGCGTGCAGAGCAATTCCGTGTTCCACATCAAACGTGAAAGGAGCCTTGATTTCCTTGATGGCACTCCAGAGAAAACCCAAGATCACTGTCTCAAGTCTAGAGTGATCCTGAGGTCATTGGAGCAACACGAAAGGGCTCCCTGGACAACAAATCAACTCGAGATGAGAGCTTAGTCCCTGGCTTCGACTCAAGAGGAATACCAACTTTCCACAAGCACCTCAAGAGGAGGCTTCTCTCAGCTACAGGTATGTGAGAGGGACCCTGAGTTTGTGGCCTCAAGTGGAATGGACACCGAGATGATCTGACTCTAAGTAAGGCCGGATATCCCTGCAGTGAATTGAATGCAGGCTCGTCTTGCATCTCCCAAGACGAAGGGATGTCTGAATCCCCTGTGGAGACCACAGAGAAAGACCTAGTTCTCCGCCTCATTGCGACCGGAGGCCTCACATCCTTTGAAAACTCTAGAGGTCGGCGGAGATCAATGCTTCCAAAGGAGACGATGCCTGACTCCTCTTGAAAATGGATAGGAGTCCCAGGATAATTGTGGCACGTGGAAAGGGACCCTGGGTCTCCCGCCTCACGTGGAGACGCATCCCAATTGCCATGCCAAGACTCGAGGAGAATCCCGAGGTGTCCCTTGCACCTAGGCAGGAGTCCTGACGTCGCTGAACAAACACGTGTCTGGAAGGGCCCTCCCCGTCGTAACTCGAGAATATAGCCCAGGTTCAGTCAGCAACTAGAGAAAAACCATAAGACTTCCCCCTCGCCGCGAGATGAGGCCCGATTCCCCTGCACTGCGTGCAGAGCAATTCCGTGTTCCATATCAAACGTGAAAGGAGCCTTGATTTCCTTGATGGCACTCCAGAGAAAACCCAAGATCACTGTCTCAAGTCTAGAGGGATCCTGAGGACACTGTAGCAACACGAAAGGGCTCTGTGGACCCCAAATCAACTCGAGATGAGAGCTTAGTCCCTGGCTTCGACTCAAGAGAATTACCAACTTTCCACAAGCACCTCAGGAGGAGGCTTCTCTCAGCTACAGGTATTTGAGAGGGACCCTGAATTTATGGCCTCAAGTGGAATGGACACCGAGATGCTCTGACTCGAAGTAAGGCCGGATATCCCAACAGTGAATTGAATGCAGGCTCGTCTTGCATCTCCCAATACGAAGGGATGTCTGAATCCCCTATAGAGACCACAGAGAAAGACCTAGTTCTCTGCATCATCGCGAGCGGAGGCCTCACATCCTTTGAAAACTCAAGAGGTCCGCAGAGATCAATGCTTCCAAAGGAGACGATGCCTGACTCCTCTTGAAAATGGATAGGAGTCCCAGGATCACTGTGGCACGTGAAAAGGGACACTGGGTTTACCGCCATATATGGAGACGCGTCCCCATTGCCATGCCAAGACTCGAGGAGAATCCCGAGGTGTCCCTCGCACCTACGCCCGAGTCCTGACATCGCTGAACAAACACGTGTCTGGAAGGGCCCTCCCCGTCGTAACTCGAGAATATACTTCAGGTTCCGGCCGCAACTCGAGAAAAACCATGAGACTTCCCCCTCGCTGCGAGATGAGGCCCGATTCCCCTGCACTGCGTGCAGAGCAATTCCGTGTTCCACATCAAACGTGAAAAGAGCATTGATTTCCTTCATGGCACTGCACAGAAAACCCAAGATCACTGTATCAAGTCTAGAGGGATCCTGAGGTCACTGGAGCAACACGAAAGGGCTCCGTGGACCCCAAATCAACTCGAGATGAGAGCTTAGTCCCTGGCTTCGACTCAAGAGGAATACCAAATTTCCACAAGCACCTCAAGAGGAGGCTTCTCTCATCTACAGGTATGTGAGAGGGACCCTGAGTTTGTGGCCTCATGTGGAATGGACACCGAGATGCTCTGACTCGAAGTAAGGCCGGATATCCCTGCAGTGAATTGAATGCAGGCTCGTCTTGCATCTCCCAAGACGAATGGATGTCTGAATCCGCTGTGGAGACCACAGAGAAAGACCTAGTTCTCCGCCTCATCGCGACCGGAGGCCTCACATCCTTTGAAAACTCGAGAGGTCCGCGGAGATCAATGCTTCCAAAGGAGACAATGCCTGACTCCTCTTGAAAATGGATAGGAGTCCCAGGATCACTGTGGCACGTGGAAAGGGACCCTGGGTCTCCCGCCTCACGTGGAGACGCGTCCCAATTGCCATTGCAAGACTCGAGGAGAATCCCGAGGTGTACCTCGCACCTAGGCAGGAGTCCTGACGTCGCTGAACAAACACGTGTCTGGAAGGGCCCTCCCCGTCGTAACTCGAGAATATACCCCAGGTTCCGGCCGCAACTCGAGAAAAACCATGAGATTTCCCCTTCGCCGCGAGTTGAGGCCCGATTCCCCTGCACTGCGTGCAGAGCAATTCCGTGTTCCACATCAAACGTGAAAGGAGCCTTGATTTCCTTGATGGCACTCCAGAGAAAACCCAAGATCACTGTCTCAAGTCTAGAGGGATCCTGAGGTCACTGGGCCAACAGGAAAGGGCTCCGTGGACCCCAAATCAACTCGAGATGAGAGCTTAGTCTCTGGCTTCGACTCAAGAGGAATACCAACTTTCCACAAGCACCTCAAGAGGAGGCTTCTCTCAGCTACAGGTATGTGAGACGGACCCTGAGTTTGTGGCCTCAAGTGGAATGGACACCGAGATGCTCTGACTCGAAGTAAGGCCGGATATCCCTGCAGTGAATTGAATGCAGGCTCGTCTTGCATCTCCCAAGACGAAGGGATGTCTGAATCCCCTGTGGAGACCACAGAGAAAGACCTAGTCCTCCGCCTCATCGCGAGCGGAGGCCGCACATCCTTTGAAAACTCGAGAGGTCTGCAGATATCAATGCTTCCAAAGGAGACGATGCCCGACTCCTCTTGAAAATGGATAGGAGTCCCAGGATCCCTGTGGCACGTGGAAAGGGACCCTGGGTCTCCCGCCTCACGTGGAGACACCTCCCAATTGCCATGCCAAGACTCGAGGAGAATCCCTAGGTGTCCCTCGCACCTAGGCAGGAGTCCTGACGTCGCTGAACAAACACGTGTCTGGAAGGGCCCTCCCCGTCGTAACTCGAGAATATACCCCAGGTTCCGGCCGCAACTCGAGAAAAACCATGAGACTTCCCCCTCGCCGCGAGATGAGGCCCGATTCCCCTACAATGCGTGCAGAGCAATTCCGTGTTCCACATCAAACGTGAAAGGAGCCTTGATTTCCTTGATGGCACTCCAGAGAAAACCCAAGATCACTGTCTCAAGTCTAGAGGGATCCTGAGGTCACTGTACCCACACGAAAGGGCTCCGTGGACCCCAAATCACCTCGAGATGAGAGCTTAGTCCCTGGCTTCGAGTCAAGAGGAATACCAACTTTCCACAAGCACCTCAAGAGGTGGCTTCTCTGAGCTACAGGTATGTGAGAGGAACCCTGAGTTTGTGGCCTCAAGTGGAATGGACACCGAGATGCTCTGACTCGAAGTAAGGCCGGATATCCCTGCAGTGAATTGAATGCAGGCTCGTCTTGCATCTCCCAAGACGAAGGGTTGTCTGAATCCCCTGTGGAGACCACAGAGAAAGACCTAGTCCTCCACCTCAACGCAACCGGAGGCCTCATAGCCTTTGAAAACTCGAGAGGTCCGCGGAGATCAATACTTCCGAAGGAGACGATGCCTGACTCCTCTTGAAAATGGATAGGAGTCCCAGGATCCCTGTGGCACGTGGAAAGGGACCCTGGGTCTCCCGCCTCACGTGGAGACACGTCCCAATTGCCATGCCAAGACTCGAGGAGAATCCCGAGGTGTCCCTCGCACCTAGGCAGGAGTCCTGACGTCGCTGAACAAACACGTGTCTGGAAGGGCCCTCCACGTCGTAACTCGAGAATATACCCCAGGTTCCGGACGCAACTCGAGAAAAACCATGAGACTTCCCCCTCGCCGTGACCTGAGGCCCGATTCCCCTGGACTGTGTGCAGAGCAATTCCGTGTTACACATCAAACGTGAAAGGAGACTTGATTTCCTTGATGGCACTCCAGAGAAAACCCAAGATCACTATCTCAAGTCTAGAGGGATCCTGAGGTCACTGGAGCAACACAAAAGGGCTCCGTGGACCCCAAATCAACTCGAGATGAGAGCTTAGTCCCTGGCTTCGACTGAAGAGGAATACCAACTTTCCACAAGCACCTCAAGAGGAGGCTTCTCTCAGCTACAGGTATGTGAGACGGACCCTGAGTTTGTGGCCTCAAGTGCAATGGACACCGAGATGCTCTGACTCGAAGTAAGGCCGGATATCCCTGCAGTGAATTGAATGCAGGCTCGGCTTGCATCTCCCAAGACGAAGGGATGTCTGAATCCCCTGTGGAGACCACAGAGAAAGACCGAGTTCTCCGCCTCATCGCGACCGGAGGCCTCACATCCTTTGAAAACTCGAGAGGTCCGCGGAGATCAATGCTTCCAAAGGAGACGATGCCTGACTCCTCTTGAAAATGGATAGGAGTCCCAGGATCCCTGTGGCACGTGGAAAGGGACCCTGGGTCTCCCGCCTCATGTCGAGACGCGTCCCAATTGCCATGCCAAGACTCGAGGAGAATCCCTAGGTGTCCCTCGCACCTAGGCAGGAGTCCTGACGTCGCTGAAAAAACACGTGTCTGGAAGGGCCCTCCCCGTCGTAACTCGAGAATATACCCCAGGTTCCGGACGCAACTCGAGAAAAACCATGAGACTTCCCCCTCGCCATGACCTGAGGCCCGATTCCCCTGGACTGTGTGCAGAGCAATTCCGTGTTGCACATCAAACGTGAAAGGAGACTGGATTTCCTTGATGGCACTCCAGAGAAAACTCAAGATCACTATCTCAAGTCTAGAGGGATCCTGAGGTCACTGGAGCAACACGAAAGGGCTCCGTGGACCCCAAATCCACTCGAGATGAGAGCTTAGTCCCTGGCTTCGACTGAAGAGGAATACCAACTTTCCACAAGCACCTCAAGAGGAGGTTTCTCTCAGCTACAGGTATATTTGAGGGACCCCGTGTTTGTGGCCTCAAGTGGAATCGACACCGAGATGCTCTGACTCGAAGTAAGGCCGGATATCCCTGCATTGAATTGAATGCAGGCTCGGCTTGCATCTCCCAAGACGAAGGGATGTCTGAATCCCGGGTGGAGACCACAGAGAAAGACCGAGTTCTCCACCTCAACGCAACCGGAGGCCTCACATCCTTTGAAAACTCGAGAGGTCCGCGGAGATCAATGCTTCCAAAGGAGACGATGCCTGACTCCTCTGGAAAATGGATAGGAGTCCCAGGATCCCTGTGGCACGTGGAAAGGGACCCTGGGTCTCCCGCCTCATGTCGAGACGCGTCCCAATTGCCATGCCAAGACTCGAGGAGAATCCCGAGGTGTCCCTCGCACCTAGGCAGGAGTCCTGTCGTCGCTGAACAAACACGTTTCTGGAAGGGCCCTCCCCGTCGTAACTCGAGAATATACCCCAGGTTCGGGCCGCAACTCGAGAAAAACCATGAGATTTCCCCCTCGCCGTGACCTGAGGCCCGATTCCCCTGGACTGTGTGCAGAGCAATTCCGTGTTGCACATCAAACGTGAAAGGAGACTTGATTTCCTTGATGGCACTCCAGAGAAAACCCAAGATCACTGTCTCAAGTCTAGATGGATCCTGAGGTCACTGGAGCAACACGAAAGGGCTCCATGGACCCCAAATCAACTCGAGATGAGAGCTTAGTCCCTGGCTTCGACTCAAGAGGAATACCAACTTTCCACAAGCACCTCAAGAGGAGGCTTCTCTCAGCTAATGGTATGTGAGAGGGACCCTGAGTTTGTGGCCTCAAGTGGAATGGACAGCGAGATGCTCTGACTCGAAGTAAGGCCGGATATCCCTGCAGTGAATTGAATGCAGGCTCGTCTTGCATCTCCCAAGACGAAGGGATGTCTGAATCCCCTGTGGAGACGACAGAGAATGAAGTAGTCCTCCGCCTCATCGCGTCCGGAGGCCTCACATCCTTTGAAAACTCGAGAGGTCTGCGGAGATCAATGCTTCCAAAGGAGACGATGCCTGACACCTCCAGAAAATGGATAGGAGTCCCAGGATCCCTGTGGCACGTGGACAGGGACCCTGGGACTCCCGCCTCACGTGGAGACGCGTCCCAATTGCCATGCCAAGACTCGAGGAGAATCCCGAGGTGTCCCTCACACCTAGGCAAGAGTCCTGACGTCGCTGAACAAACACGTGTCTGGAAGGGCCCTCCCCGTCGTAACTCGAGAATATACCCCAGGTTCCGGCCGCAACTCGAGAAAAACCATGAGACTTCCCACTCGCTGCAAGATGAGGCCCGAATCCCCTGGACTGCGTGCAGAGCAATTCCGTGTTCCACATCAAACGTGAAAGGAGCCTTGATTTCCTTGATGGCTCTCTAGAGAAAACCCAAGATCACTGTCTCAAGTCTAGGGGGATCCTGAGGTCACTTTAGCAACACGAAAGGGCTCCGTGCACCCGAAATCAACTCGAGATGAGAGCTTAGTCCCTGGCTTCGACTCAAGAGGAATACCAACTTTCCACAAGCACCTCAAGAGGAAGCTTCTCCCAGCTACAGGTATGTGAGAGGGACCCTGAATTTGTGGCCTCAAGTGTAATGGACACCGAGATGCTCTGACTCAAAGTAAGGCCGGATATCCCTGCAGTGAATTGAATGCAGGCTCGTCTTGCATCTCTCAAGACGAAGGGATGTCTGAATCCCCTGTGGAGACGATAGAGAAAGACCTAGTCCTCCGCTTCATCGCGACCGGAGGCCTCACATCCTTTGTAAACACGAGAGGCCTGCGGAGATCAAGGCTTGCAAAGGAGACAATGCCTGACTCCTCTTGAAAATGGATAGGAGTCCCAGGATCCCTGTGGCACGTGGAAAGGGACCCTGGGACTCCCGCCTCACGTGGAGACGCGTCCCAATTGCCATGCCAAGACTCGAGGAGAATCCCGAGGTGTCCCTCGCACCTAGTCAGGAGTCCTGACGTCGCTGAACAAACACGTGTCTGCAAATGCCCTCCCCGTCGTAACTCGAGTATATACCCCAGGTTCCGGCCGCAACTTTAGAAAAACCATGAGACATCCCCCTTGCCGCGAGATGAGGCCCGATTCCCCTGCACTGCGTGCAGAGCAATTCCGTGTTCCACATCAAACGTGAAAGGAACCTTGATTTCCTTGATGGCACTCTAGAAAAAACCCAAGATCACTGTCTCAAGAATAGAGGGATCCTGAGGTCACTGGAGCAACACGAAAGGGCTCCGTGGACCCCAAATCAACTCGAGATGAGAGCTTAGTCCCTGGCTTCGCCTCAAGGGGAATACCAACTTTCCACAAGCACCTCAAGAGAAGGCTTCTCTCAGCTACAGGTATGTGAGAAGGACCCTGAGTTTGTGGCCTCAAGTGGAATGGACACCGAGATGCTCTGACTCGAAGTAAGGCCAGATATCCCTGCAGTGAATTGAATGCAGGCTCGTCTTGCATCTCCCAAGACGAAGGGATGTCTGAATCCCCTGTGGAGACCACAGAGAAAGACCCAGTTTTCCTCATCCTCGCGACCGGAGGCCTCACATCCTTTGAAAACTCGAGATGTCTGCGGAGATCAGTGCTTCCAAAGGAGACGATGCCTGACTCTTCTTGAAAGTGGATAGGAGAACCAGGATCCCTGTGGCACGGGGAAAGGGACCCTGGGTCTCCCGCGTCACGTGGGGACGCGTCCCAATTGCCATTGCAAGACTCGAGGAGAATCCCGAGGTGTCCCTCGCACCTAGGCAGGAGTCCTGACATCGCTGAACAAACACGTGTCTGGAAGGGCCCTCCCCGTCGTAACTCGAGAATATACCCCAGGTTCCGGCCGCAACTTGAGAAAAACCATGAGACATCCCCCTTGCCGCGAGATGAGGCCCGATTCCCCTGCACTGCGTGCAGAGCAATTCCGTGTTCCACATCAAACTTGAAAGGAGCCTTGATTTCCTTGATGGCACTCCAGAGAAAACCCAAGATCACTGTCTCAAGTCTAGAGGGATCCTGAGGTCACTGGAGCAACACGAAAGGGCTCCGTCGACCCCAAATCAACTCGAGATGAGAGCTTAGTCCCTGGCTTCGACTCAAGAGAAATACCAACTTTCCACAAGCACCTCAAGTGGAGGCTTCTCTCAGCTACAGGTATGTGAGAGGGAGCCTGAGTTTGTGGCCTCAAGTGGAATGGACAGCGAGATGCTCTGACTCGAAGTAAGGCCGGATATCCCTGCAGTGAATTGAATGCAGGCTCGTCTTGCATCTCCCAAGACGAAGGGATGTCTGAATCCCCTGTGGAGACGACAGAGAATGAAGTAGTCCTCCGCCTCATCGCGTCCGGAGGCCTCACATCCTTTGAAAACTCGAGAGGTCTGCGGAGATCAATGCTTCCAAAGGAGACGATGCCTGACACCTCAAGAAAATGGATAGGAGTCCCCGGATCCCTGTGGCACGTGGAAAGGGACCCTGGGTCTCCCGCTTCACGTGGAGACGCGTCCCAATTGCCATGCCAAGACTCGAGGAGAATCCCGAGGTGTCCCTCGCACCTAGGCAGGAGTCCTGACATCGCTGAACAAACACGTGTCTGGAAGGGCCCTCCCCGTCGTAACTCGAGAATATACCCCAGGTACGGGCCGCAACTCGAGAAAAACCATGAGATTTCCCCTTCGCCGCGAGTTGAAGCCCGATTCCCCTGCACTGCGTGCAGAGCAATTCCGTGTTCCACATCAAACGTGAAAGGAGCCTTGATTTCCTTGATGGCACTCCAGAGAAAACCCAAGATCACTGTCTCAAGTCTAGAGGGATCCTGAGGTCACTGGGCCAACAGGAAAGGGCTCCGTGGACCCCAAATCAACTCGAGATGAGAGCTTAGTCTCTGGCTTCGACTCAAGAGGAATACCAACTTTCCACAAGCACCTCAAGAGGAGGCTTCTCTCAGCTACAGGTATGTGAGACGGACCCTGAGTTTGTGGCCTCAAGTGGAATGGACACCGAGATGCTCTGATTCGAAGTAAGGCCGGATATCCCTGCAGTGAATTGAATGCAGGCTCGTCTTGCATCTCCCAAGACGAAGGGATGTCTGAATCCCCTGTGGAGACCGCAGAGAAAGACCGAGTTCTCCGCCTCATCGCGACCGGAGGCCTCACATCCTTTGAAAACTCGAGAGGTCCGCGGAGATCAATGCTTCCAAAGGAGACGATGCCTGACTCCTCTTGAAAATGGAAAGGAGTCCCAGGATCCCTGTGGCACGTGGAAAGGGACCCTGGGTCTCCCGCCTCACGTGGAGACGCGTCCAAATTGCCATGCCAAGACTCGAGGAGAATCCCGAGGTGTCCCTCGCACCTAGGCAGGAGTCCTGACGTCGCTGAACAAACACGTGTCTGGAAGGGCCCTCCACGTCGTAACTCGAGAATATACCCCAGGTTCGGGCCGCAACTCGAGAATATCCATGAGATTTCCCCCTCGCCGCGAGTTGAGGCCCGATTCCCCTGCACTGCATGCAGAGCAATTCCGTGTTCCACATCAAACGTGAAAGGAGCCTTGATTTCCTTGATGGCACTCCAGAGAAAACCCAAGATCACTGTCTCAAGTCTAGAGGGATCCTGAGGTCACTGGAGCAACACGAAAGGGCTCCGTGGACCCCAAATCAACTCGAGATGAGAGCTTAGTCCCTGGTTTCGACTGAAGAGGAATACCAACTTTCCACAAGCACCTCAAGAGGAGGCTTCTCTCAGCTACAGGTATATTTGAGGGACCCGGAGTTTGTGGCCTCAAGTGGAATGGACACCGAGATGCTCTGACTCGAAGTAAGGCCGGATATCCCTGCAGTGAATTGAATGCAGGCTCGTCTTGCATCTCCCAAGACGAAGGGATGTCTGAATCCCCTGTGGAGACCACAGAGAAAGACCTAGTTCTCCGCCTCATCGCGAGCGGAGGCCGCACATCCTTTGAAAACTCGAGAGGTCTGCAGATATCAATGCTTCCAAAGGAGACGATGCCCGACTCCTCTTGAAAATGGATAGGAGTCCCAGGATCCCTGTGGCACGTGGAAAGGGACCCTGGGTCTCCCGCCTCACGTGGAGACACCTCCCAATTGCCATGCCAAGACTCGAGGAGAATCCCTAGGTGCCCCTCGCACCTAGGCATGAGTCCTGACGTCGCTGAACAAACACGTGTCTGGAAGGGCCCTCCCCGTCGTAACTCGAGAATATACCCCAGGTTCCGGCCGCAACTCGAGAAAAACCATGAGACTTCCCCCTCGCCGCGAGATGAGGCCCGATTCCCCTACAATGCGTGCAGAGCAATTCCGTGTTCCACATCAAACGTGAAAGGAGCCTTGATTTCCTTGATGGCACTCCAGAGAAAACCCAAGATCACTGTCTCAAGTCTAGAGGGATCCTGAGGTCACTGTACCCACACGAAAGGGCTCCGTGGACCCCAAATCACCTCGAGATGAGAGCTTAGTCCCTGGCTTCGAGTCAAGAGGAATACCAACTTTCCACAAGCACCTCAAGAGGTGGCTTCTCTGAGCTACAGGTATGTGAGAGGAACCCTGAGTTTGTGGCCTCAAGTGGAATGGACACCGAGATGCTCTGACTCGAAGTAAGGCCGGATATCCCTGCAGTGAATTGAATGCAGGCTCGTCTTGCATCTCCCAAGACGAAGGGTTGTCTGAATCCCCTGTGGAGACCACAGAGAAAGACCTAGTCCTCCACCTCAACGCAACCGGAGGCCTCATAGCCTTTGAAAACTCGAGAGGTCCGCGGAGATCAATACTTCCGAAGGAGACGATGCCTGACTCCTCTTGAAAATGGATAGGAGTCCCAGGATCCCTGTGGCACGTGGAAAGGGACCCTGGGTCTCCCGCCTCACGTGGAGACACGTCCCAATTGCCATGCCAAGACTCGAGGAGAATCCCGAGGTGTCCCTCGCACCTAGGCAGGAGTCCTGACGTCGCTGAACAAACACGTGTCTGGAAGGGCCCTCCCCGTCGTAACTCGAGAATATACCCCAGGTTCCGGACGCAACTCGAGAAAAACCATGAGACTTCCCCCTCGCCGTGACCTGAGGCCCGATTCCCCTGGACTGTGTGCAGAGCAATTCCGTGTTACACATCAAACGTGAAAGGAGACTTGATTTCCTTGATGGCACTCCAGAGAAAACCCAAGATCACTATCTCAAGTCTAGAGGGATCCTGAGGTCACTGGAGCAACACAAAAGGGCTCCGTGGACCCCAAATCAACTCGAGATGAGAGCTTAGTCCCTGGCTTCGACTGAAGAGGAATACCAACTTTCCACAAGCACCTCAAGAGGAGGCTTCTCTCAGCTACAGGTATGTGAGACGGACCCTGAGTTTGTGGCCTCAAGTGCAATGGACACCGAGATGCTCTGACTCGAAGTAAGGCCGGATATCCCTGCAGTGAATTGAATGCAGGCTCGGCTTGCATCTCCCAAGACGAAGGGATGTCTGAATCCCCTGTGGAGACCACAGAGAAAGACCGAGTTCTCCGCCTCATCGCGACCGGAGGCCTCACATCCTTTGAAAACTCGAGAGGTCCGCGGAGATCAATGCTTCCAAAGGAGACGATGCCTGACTCCTCTTGAAAATGGATAGGAGTCCCAGGATCCCTGTGGCACGTGGAAAGGGACCCTGGGTCTCCCGCCTCACGTGAAGACACGTCCCAATTGCCATGCCAAGACTCGAGGAGAATCCCGAGGTGTCCCTCGCACCTAGGCAGGAGTCCTGACGACGCTGAACAAACACGTGTCTGGAAGGGCCCTCCCCGTCGTAACTCGAGAATATACCCCAGGTTCTGGACGCAACTCGAGAAAAACCATGAGACTTCCCCCTCGCCGTGACCTGAGGCCCGATTCCCCTGGACTGTGTGCAGAGCAATTCCGTGTTGCACATCAAACGTGAAAGGAGACTTGATTTCCTTCATGGCACTCCAGAGAAAACCCAAGATCACTATCTCAAGTCTAGAGGGATCCTGAGGTCACTGGAGCAACACGAAAGGGCTCCGTGGACCCCAAATCAACTCGAGATGAGAGCTTAGTCCCTGGCTTCGACTCAAGAGGAATACCAACTTTCCACAACACCTCAAGAGGAGGCTTCTCTCAGCTACAGGTATATTTGAGGGACCCCGAGTTTGTGGCCTCAAGTGGAATGGACACCGAGATGCTCTGACTCGAAGTAAGGCCGGATATCCCTGCAGTGAATTGAATGCAGGCTCGTCTTGCATTTCCCAAGACGAAGGGTTGTCTGAATCCCCTGTGGAGACCACAGAGAAAGACTTAGTCCTCCACCTCAACGCAACCGGAGGCCTCATATCCTTTGAAAACTCGAGAGGTCCGCGGAGATCAATACTTCCGAAGGAGACGATGCCTGACTCCTCTTGAAAATGGATAGGAGTCCCAGGATCCCTGTGGCACGTGGAAAGGGACCCTGGGTCTCCCGCCTCCCGTGGAGAGACGTCCCAATTGCCATGCCAAGACTCGAGGAGAATCCCGAGGTCTCCCTCGCACCTAGGCAGGAGTCCTGACGTCACTGAACAAACACGGGTCTGGAAGGGCCCTCCCCGTCGTAACTCGAGAATATACCCCAGGTTCCGGCCGCAACTCGAGAAAAACCATGAGACTTCCCCCTCGCCGCGAGATGAGGCCCGATTCCCCTGCCCTGCGTGCAGAGCAATTCCGTGTTCCACATCAAACGTGAAATGAGCCTTGATTTCCTTGATGGCACTCCAGAGAAAACCCAAGATCACTGTCTCAAGTCTAGAGGGATCCTTAGGTCACTGGAGCAACACGAAAGGGCTCCGTGGACCCCAAATCAACTCGAGATGAGAGCTTAATCCCTGGCTTCGACTCAAGAGGAATTCCAACTTTCAACAAGCACCTCAAGGGGAGGCTTCTCTCAGCTACAGGTATGTGAGAGGGACCCTGAGTTTGTGGCCTCAAGTGGAATGGACACCGAGATGCTCTGACTCGAAGTAAGGCCGGATATCCCTGCAGTGAATTGAATGCAGGCTCATCTTCCATCTCCCAAGACGAAGGTATGTCTGAATCCCCTGTGGAGACCACAGAGAAAGACCTAGTCTCTGCCTCATCGCGACTGGAGGCCTAACATCCTTTGAAAACTCTAGAGGTCCGCGGAGATCAATACTTCCAAAGGAGACAATGCCTGACTCCGCTTCAAAATGGATAGGAGTCCCAGGATCCCTGTGGCACGTGGAAAGGGACCCTGTGTCTCCCGCCTCACGTGGAGACGCGTCCCAATTGCCATGCCAAGACTCGAGGAGAATCCAGAGGTGTCCCTTGCACCTAGGCAGGAGTCCTGACGTCGCTGAACAAACAGATGTCTGGAAGGGCCCTCCCCGTCGTAACTCGAGAATATACCCCAGGTTCCGGCCGCAACTCGAGAAAAACCATGAGACTTCACCCTCGCCGCGAGATGAGGCTCGATTTCCCTGCACTGCGTGCAGAGCAATTCCATGTTCCACATCAAGCCTGAAAGGAGCCTTGATTTCCTTGATGGCACTCCAGAGAAAAGCCAAAGTCACTGTGTCAAGTCTAGAGGGATCCTGAGGCCACTGTAGCAGCATGAAAGGGCTCCGTGGACCCCAAATCAACTCGAGATGAGAGCTTAGTCCATGGCTTCGACTTAAGAAGAATACCAACTTTCCACAAGCACCTGAAGAGGAGGCTTCTCTCAGCTACAGGTATGTGAGAGGGACACTGAGTTTGTGGCCTCAAGTGGAATGGACACCGAGATGCTCTGACTCGAAGAAAGGTTGGATATCCCTGCAGTGATTTGAATGCAGGCTCGTCTTCTATCTCCCAAGACGAAGGGATGTCTGAATCCCCTGTGGAGACCACAGAGAAAGACCTAGTCCTCCGCCTCATCGTGACCGGAGGCCTCACATCCTTTGAAAACTCGAGAGGTCTGCGGAGATCAATGCTTCCAAAGGAGACGATGCCTGACTCCTCTTGAAAATGGATAGGAGTCCCAGGATCCCTGTGGCACGTGGAAAGGGACCCTGGGTCTCCCGCCTCACGTGGAGACGCGTCCCAATTGCCATGTCAAGACTCGAGGAGAATCCCGAGGTGTCCCTCGCACCTATCCAGGAGCCTGACGTCTCTGAACAAACACGTGTCTGGAAGGGCCCTCCCCGTCGTAACTCGAGATTATACCCCAGGTTCTGGCCGCAACTCGAGAAAAACCATGAGACTTCCCCATCGCCGCGAGATGAGTCCCGATTCCCCTGCCCTGCGTGCAGAGCAATTCCGTATTCCACATCAAAAATGAAAGGAGCCTTGATTTCCTTGATGGCACTCCAGCGAAAACCCAAGATCACTGGCTCAAGTCTAGAGGGATCCTGAGGTCACTGGAGCAACACGAAAGGGCTACGTGGACCCCAAATCAACTCGAGATGAGAGCTTAGTCCCTGGCTTCAAATCGAGAGGAATACCAACTTTCCACAAGCACCTCAAGAGGAGGCTACTCTCAGCTAATGGTATGTGAGAGGGACCCTGAGTTTGTCGCCTCAAGTGGAATGGACACCGAGATGCTCTGACTCAAAGTAAGGCCAGATATCCCTGCAGTGAATTGAATGCAGGCCCGCCTTGCATCTCCCAAGACGAAGGGATGTCTGAATCCCCTGTGGAGACCACAGAGAAAGACGTAGTCCTCCGCCTCATCGCGACCGGAGGCCTCACATGCTTTGAAAACTCGAGAGGTCCGCGGAGATCAACGCTTCCAAAGGAGACGATGCCTGACTCCTCTTGAAAATGGATAGGAGTCCCAGGATCCCTGTGGCACGTGGAAAGGGACCCTGGTTCTCCCGCCTCACATGGAGACGCGTCCAAATTGCCATGCCAAGACTCGAGGAGAATCCCGAGGTGTCCCTCGCACCTAGGCAGGAGTCCTGACGTCGCTGAACAAACCCGTGTCTGGACAGGCCCTCCCCGTCGTAACTCGAGATTATACCCCAGGTTCCGCCCGCAACTCGAGAAAAACCATGAGACTTCCCCCTCCCCGCGAGATGAGGCCCGATTCCCCTGCACTGAGTGCAGACCAATTTCGTGTTCCACATCAAACTTGAAAGGAGCCTTGATTTCCTTAATGGCACTCCAGAGAAAACCCAAGATCACTTCTCAAGTCTAGAGGGATCCTGAGGTCACTGTAGCAACACGAAAGGGCTTCGTGGACCCCAAAACAACTCGAGATGAGAGCTTAGTCCCTGGCTTCGACTAAAGAGGAATACCAAGTTTCCACAAGCACCTCAAGAGGAGGCTTTTCTCAGCTACAGGTATGTGAGAGGGACCCTGAGTTTGTGGCCTCAAGTGGAATGGACACCGAGATGCTCTGACTCGAAGTAAGGCCGGATATCCCTGCAGTGAATTGAATGCAGGCTCGTCTTGCATCTCCCAAGACGAAGGGTTGTCTGAATCCCCTGTGGAGACCACAGAGAAAGACCTAGTCCTCCACCTCAACGCAACCGGAGGCCTCATAGCCTTTGAAAACTCGAGAGGTCCGCGGAGATCAATACTTCCGAAGGAGACGATGCCTGACTCCTCTTGAAAATGGATAGGAGTCCCAGGATCCCTGTGGCACGTGGAAAGGGACCCTGGGTCTCCCGCCTCACGTGGAGACACGTCCCAATTGCCATGCCAAGACTCGAGGAGAATCCCGAGGTGTCCCTCGCACCTAGGCAGGAGTCCTGACGTCGCTGAACAAACACGTGTCTGGAAGGGCCCTCCCCGTCGTAACTCGAGAATATACCCCAGGTTCCGGACGCAACTCGAGAAAAACCATGAGACTTCCCCCTCGCCGTGACCTGAGGCCCGATTCCCCTGGACTGTGTGCAGAGCAATTCCGTGTTACACATCAAACGTGAAAGGAGACTTGATTTCCTTGATGGCACTCCAGAGAAAACCCAAGATCACTATCTCAAGTCTAGAGGGATCCTGAGGTCACTGGAGCAACACAAAAGGGCTCCGTGGACCCCAAATCAACTCGAGATGAGAGCTTAGTCCCTGGCTTCGACTGAAGAGGAATACCAACTTTCCACAAGCACCTCAAGAGGAGGCTTCTCTCAGCTACAGGTATGTGAGACGGACCCTGAGTTTGTGGCCTCAAGTGCAATGGACACCGAGATGCTCTGACTCGAAGTAAGGCCGGATATCCCTGCAGTGAATTGAATGCAGGCTCGGCTTGCATCTCCCAAGACGAAGGGATGTCTGAATCCCCTGTGGAGACCACAGAGAAAGACCGAGTTCTCCGCCTCATCGCGACCGGAGGCCTCACATCCTTTGAAAACTCGAGAGGTCCGCGGAGATCAATGCTTCCAAAGGAGACGATGCCTGACTCCTCTTGAAAATGGATAGGAGTCCCAGGATCCCTGTGGCACGTGGAAAGGGACCCTGGGTCTCCCGCCTCACGTGAAGACACGTCCCAATTGCCATGCCAAGACTCGAGGAGAATCCCGAGGTGTCCCTCGCACCTAGGCAGGAGTCCTGACGACGCTGAACAAACACGTGTCTGGAAGGGCCCTCCCCGTCGTAACTCGAGAATATACCCCAGGTTCTGGACGCAACTCGAGAAAAACCATGAGACTTCCCCCTCGCCGTGACCTGAGGCCCGATTCCCCTGGACTGTGTGCAGAGCAATTCCGTGTTGCACATCAAACGTGAAAGGAGACTTGATTTCCTTCATGGCACTCCAGAGAAAACCCAAGATCACTATCTCAAGTCTAGAGGGATCCTGAGGTCACTGGAGCAACACGAAAGGGCTCCGTGGACCCCAAATCAACTCGAGATGAGAGCTTAGTCCCTGGCTTCGACTCAAGAGGAATACCAACTTTCCACAACACCTCAAGAGGAGGCTTCTCTCAGCTACAGGTATATTTGAGGGACCCCGAGTTTGTGGCCTCAAGTGGAATGGACACCGAGATGCTCTGACTCGAAGTAAGGCCGGATATCCCTGCAGTGAATTGAATGCAGGCTCGTCTTGCATTTCCCAAGACGAAGGGTTGTCTGAATCCCCTGTGGAGACCACAGAGAAAGACTTAGTCCTCCACCTCAACGCAACCGGAGGCCTCATATCCTTTGAAAACTCGAGAGGTCCGCGGAGATCAATACTTCCGAAGGAGACGATGCCTGACTCCTCTTGAAAATGGATAGGAGTCCCAGGATCCCTGTGGCACGTGGAAAGGGACCCTGGGTCTCCCGCCTCCCGTGGAGAGACGTCCCAATTGCCATGCCAAGACTCGAGGAGAATCCCGAGGTCTCCCTCGCACCTAGGCAGGAGTCCTGACGTCACTGAACAAACACGGGTCTGGAAGGGCCCTCCCCGTCGTAACTCGAGAATATACCCCAGGTTCCGGCCGCAACTCGAGAAAAACCATGAGACTTCCCCCTCGCCGCGAGATGAGGCCCGATTCCCCTGCCCTGCGTGCAGAGCAATTCCGTGTTCCACATCAAACGTGAAATGAGCCTTGATTTCCTTGATGGCACTCCAGAGAAAACCCAAGATCACTGTCTCAAGTCTAGAGGGATCCTTAGGTCACTGGAGCAACACGAAAGGGCTCCGTGGACCCCAAATCAACTCGAGATGAGAGCTTAATCCCTGGCTTCGACTCAAGAGGAATTCCAACTTTCAACAAGCACCTCAAGGGGAGGCTTCTCTCAGCTACAGGTATGTGAGAGGGACCCTGAGTTTGTGGCCTCAAGTGGAATGGACACCGAGATGCTCTGACTCGAAGTAAGGCCGGATATCCCTGCAGTGAATTGAATGCAGGCTCATCTTCCATCTCCCAAGACGAAGGTATGTCTGAATCCCCTGTGGAGACCACAGAGAAAGACCTAGTCTCTGCCTCATCGCGACTGGAGGCCTAACATCCTTTGAAAACTCTAGAGGTCCGCGGAGATCAATACTTCCAAAGGAGACAATGCCTGACTCCGCTTCAAAATGGATAGGAGTCCCAGGATCCCTGTGGCACGTGGAAAGGGACCCTGTGTCTCCCGCCTCACGTGGAGACGCGTCCCAATTGCCATGCCAAGACTCGAGGAGAATCCAGAGGTGTCCCTTGCACCTAGGCAGGAGTCCTGACGTCGCTGAACAAACAGATGTCTGGAAGGGCCCTCCCCGTCGTAACTCGAGAATATACCCCAGGTTCCGGCCGCAACTCGAGAAAAACCATGAGACTTCACCCTCGCCGCGAGATGAGGCTCGATTTCCCTGCACTGCGTGCAGAGCAATTCCATGTTCCACATCAAGCCTGAAAGGAGCCTTGATTTCCTTGATGGCACTCCAGAGAAAAGCCAAAGTCACTGTGTCAAGTCTAGAGGGATCCTGAGGCCACTGTAGCAGCATGAAAGGGCTCCGTGGACCCCAAATCAACTCGAGATGAGAGCTTAGTCCATGGCTTCGACTTAAGAAGAATACCAACTTTCCACAAGCACCTGAAGAGGAGGCTTCTCTCAGCTACAGGTATGTGAGAGGGACACTGAGTTTGTGGCCTCAAGTGGAATGGACACCGAGATGCTCTGACTCGAAGAAAGGTTGGATATCCCTGCAGTGATTTGAATGCAGGCTCGTCTTCTATCTCCCAAGACGAAGGGATGTCTGAATCCCCTGTGGAGACCACAGAGAAAGACCTAGTCCTCCGCCTCATCGTGACCGGAGGCCTCACATCCTTTGAAAACTCGAGAGGTCTGCGGAGATCAATGCTTCCAAAGGAGACGATGCCTGACTCCTCTTGAAAATGGATAGGAGTCCCAGGATCCCTGTGGCACGTGGAAAGGGACCCTGGGTCTCCCGCCTCACGTGGAGACGCGTCCCAATTGCCATGTCAAGACTCGAGGAGAATCCCGAGGTGTCCCTCGCACCTATCCAGGAGCCTGACGTCTCTGAACAAACACGTGTCTGGAAGGGCCCTCCCCGTCGTAACTCGAGATTATACCCCAGGTTCTGGCCGCAACTCGAGAAAAACCATGAGACTTCCCCATCGCCGCGAGATGAGTCCCGATTCCCCTGCCCTGCGTGCAGAGCAATTCCGTATTCCACATCAAAAATGAAAGGAGCCTTGATTTCCTTGATGGCACTCCAGCGAAAACCCAAGATCACTGGCTCAAGTCTAGAGGGATCCTGAGGTCACTGGAGCAACACGAAAGGGCTACGTGGACCCCAAATCAACTCGAGATGAGAGCTTAGTCCCTGGCTTCAAATCGAGAGGAATACCAACTTTCCACAAGCACCTCAAGAGGAGGCTACTCTCAGCTAATGGTATGTGAGAGGGACCCTGAGTTTGTCGCCTCAAGTGGAATGGACACCGAGATGCTCTGACTCAAAGTAAGGCCAGATATCCCTGCAGTGAATTGAATGCAGGCCCGCCTTGCATCTCCCAAGACGAAGGGATGTCTGAATCCCCTGTGGAGACCACAGAGAAAGACGTAGTCCTCCGCCTCATCGCGACCGGAGGCCTCACATGCTTTGAAAACTCGAGAGGTCCGCGGAGATCAACGCTTCCAAAGGAGACGATGCCTGACTCCTCTTGAAAATGGATAGGAGTCCCAGGATCCCTGTGGCACGTGGAAAGGGACCCTGGTTCTCCCGCCTCACATGGAGACGCGTCCAAATTGCCATGCCAAGACTCGAGGAGAATCCCGAGGTGTCCCTCGCACCTAGGCAGGAGTCCTGACGTCGCTGAACAAACCCGTGTCTGGACAGGCCCTCCCCGTCGTAACTCGAGATTATACCCCAGGTTCCGCCCGCAACTCGAGAAAAACCATGAGACTTCCCCCTCCCCGCGAGATGAGGCCCGATTCCCCTGCACTGAGTGCAGACCAATTTCGTGTTCCACATCAAACTTGAAAGGAGCCTTGATTTCCTTAATGGCACTCCAGAGAAAACCCAAGATCACTTCTCAAGTCTAGAGGGATCCTGAGGTCACTGTAGCAACACGAAAGGGCTTCGTGGACCCCAAAACAACTCGAGATGAGAGCTTAGTCCCTGGCTTCGACTAAAGAGGAATACCAAGTTTCCACAAGCACCTCAAGAGGAGGCTTTTCTCAGCTACAGGTATGTGAGAGGGACCCTGAGTTTGTGGCCTCAAGTGGAATGGACACCGAGATGCTCTGACTCGAAGTAAGGCCGGATATCCCTGCAGTGAATTGAATGCAGGCTCGTCTTGCATCTCCCAAGACGAAGGGTTGTCTGAATCCCCTGTGGAGACCACAGAGAAAGACCTAGTCCTCCACCTCAACGCAACCGGAGGCCTCATAGCCTTTGAAAACTCGAGAGGTCCGCGGAGATCAATACTTCCGAAGGAGACGATGCCTGACTCCTCTTGAAAATGGATAGGAGTCCCAGGATCCCTGTGGCACGTGGAAAGGGACCCTGGGTCTCCCGCCTCACGTGGAGACACGTCCCAATTGCCATGCCAAGACTCGAGGAGAATCCCGAGGTGTCCCTCGCACCTAGGCAGGAGTCCTGACGTCGCTGAACAAACACGTGTCTGGAAGGGCCCTCCCCGTCGTAACTCGAGAATATACCCCAGGTTCCGGACGCAACTCGAGAAAAACCATGAGACTTCCCCCTCGCCGTGACCTGAGGCCCGATTCCCCTGGACTGTGTGCAGAGCAATTCCGTGTTACACATCAAACGTGAAAGGAGACTTGATTTCCTTGATGGCACTCCAGAGAAAACCCAAGATCACTATCTCAAGTCTAGAGGGATCCTGAGGTCACTGGAGCAACACAAAAGGGCTCCGTGGACCCCAAATCAACTCGAGATGAGAGCTTAGTCCCTGGCTTCGACTGAAGAGGAATACCAACTTTCCACAAGCACCTCAAGAGGAGGCTTCTCTCAGCTACAGGTATGTGAGACGGACCCTGAGTTTGTGGCCTCAAGTGGAATGGACACCGAGATGCTCTGACTCGAAGTAAGGCCGGATATCCCTGCAGTGAATTGAATGCAGGCTCGGCTTGCATCTCCCAAGACGAAGGGATGTCTGAATCCCCTGTGGAGACCACAGAGAAAGACCGAGTTCTCCGCCTCATCGCGACCGGAGGCCTCACATCCTTTGAAAACTCGAGAGGTCCGCGGAGATCAATGCTTCCAAAGGAGACGATGCCTGACTCCTCTTGAAAATGGATAGGAGTCCCAGGATCCCTGTGGCACGTGGAAAGGGACCCTGGGTCTCCCGCCTCACGTGAAGACACGTCCCAATTGCCATGCCAAGACTCGAGGAGAATCCCGAGGTGTCCCTCGCACCTAGGCAGGAGTCCTGACGACGCTGAACAAACACGTGTCTGGAAGGGCCCTCCCCGTCGTAACTCGAGAATATACCCCAGGTTCTGGACGCAACTCGAGAAAAACCATGAGACTTCCCCCTCGCCGTGACCTGAGGCCCGATTCCCCTGGACTGTGTGCAGAGCAATTCCGTGTTGCACATCAAACGTGAAAGGAGACTTGATTTCCTTCATGGCACTCCAGAGAAAACCCAAGATCACTATCTCAAGTCTAGAGGGATCCTGAGGTCACTGGAGCAACACGAAAGGGCTCCGTGGACCCCAAATCAACTCGAGATGAGAGCTTAGTCCCTGGCTTCGACTCAAGAGGAATACCAACTTTCCACAACACCTCAAGAGGAGGCTTCTCTCAGCTACAGGTATATTTGAGGGACCCCGAGTTTGTGGCCTCAAGTGGAATGGACACCGAGATGCTCTGACTCGAAGTAAGGCCGGATATCCCTGCAGTGAATTGAATGCAGGCTCGTCTTGCATTTCCCAAGACGAAGGGTTGTCTGAATCCCCTGTGGAGACCACAGAGAAAGACTTAGTCCTCCACCTCAACGCAACCGGAGGCCTCATATCCTTTGAAAACTCGAGAGGTCCGCGGAGATCAATACTTCCGAAGGAGACGATGCCTGACTCCTCTTGAAAATGGATAGGAGTCCCAGGATCCCTGTGGCACGTGGAAAGGGACCCTGGGTCTCCCGCCTCCCGTGGAGAGACGTCCCAATTGCCATGCCAAGACTCGAGGAGAATCCCGAGGTCTCCCTCGCACCTAGGCAGGAGTCCTGACGTCACTGAACAAACACGGGTCTGGAAGGGCCCTCCCCGTCGTAACTCGAGAATATACCCCAGGTTCCGGCCGCAACTCGAGAAAAACCATGAGACTTCCCCCTCGCCGCGAGATGAGGCCCGATTCCCCTGCCCTGCGTGCAGAGCAATTCCGTGTTCCACATCAAACGTGAAATGAGCCTTGATTTCCTTGATGGCACTCCAGAGAAAACCCAAGATCACTGTCTCAAGTCTAGAGGGATCCTTAGGTCACTGGAGCAACACGAAAGGGCTCCGTGGACCCCAAATCAACTCGAGATGAGAGCTTAATCCCTGGCTTCGACTCAAGAGGAATTCCAACTTTCAACAAGCACCTCAAGGGGAGGCTTCTCTCAGCTACAGGTATGTGAGAGGGACCCTGAGTTTGTGGCCTCAAGTGGAATGGACACCGAGATGCTCTGACTCGAAGTAAGGCCGGATATCCCTGCAGTGAATTGAATGCAGGCTCATCTTCCATCTCCCAAGACGAAGGTATGTCTGAATCCCCTGTGGAGACCACAGAGAAAGACCTAGTCTCTGCCTCATCGCGACTGGAGGCCTAACATCCTTTGAAAACTCTAGAGGTCCGCGGAGATCAATACTTCCAAAGGAGACAATGCCTGACTCCGCTTCAAAATGGATAGGAGTCCCAGGATCCCTGTGGCACGTGGAAAGGGACCCTGTGTCTCCCGCCTCACGTGGAGACGCGTCCCAATTGCCATGCCAAGACTCGAGGAGAATCCAGAGGTGTCCCTTGCACCTAGGCAGGAGTCCTGACGTCGCTGAACAAACAGATGTCTGGAAGGGCCCTCCCCGTCGTAACTCGAGAATATACCCCAGGTTCCGGCCGCAACTCGAGAAAAACCATGAGACTTCACCCTCGCCGCGAGATGAGGCTCGATTTCCCTGCACTGCGTGCAGAGCAATTCCATGTTCCACATCAAGCCTGAAAGGAGCCTTGATTTCCTTGATGGCACTCCAGAGAAAAGCCAAAGTCACTGTGTCAAGTCTAGAGGGATCCTGAGGCCACTGTAGCAGCATGAAAGGGCTCCGTGGACCCCAAATCAACTCGAGATGAGAGCTTAGTCCATGGCTTCGACTTAAGAAGAATACCAACTTTCCACAAGCACCTGAAGAGGAGGCTTCTCTCAGCTACAGGTATGTGAGAGGGACACTGAGTTTGTGGCCTCAAGTGGAATGGACACCGAGATGCTCTGACTCGAAGAAAGGTTGGATATCCCTGCAGTGATTTGAATGCAGGCTCGTCTTCTATCTCCCAAGACGAAGGGATGTCTGAATCCCCTGTGGAGACCACAGAGAAAGACCTAGTCCTCCGCCTCATCGTGACCGGAGGCCTCACATCCTTTGAAAACTCGAGAGGTCTGCGGAGATCAATGCTTCCAAAGGAGACGATGCCTGACTCCTCTTGAAAATGGATAGGAGTCCCAGGATCCCTGTGGCACGTGGAAAGGGACCCTGGGTCTCCCGCCTCACGTGGAGACGCGTCCCAATTGCCATGTCAAGACTCGAGGAGAATCCCGAGGTGTCCCTCGCACCTATCCAGGAGACTGACGTCTCTGAACAAACACGTGTCTGGAAGGGCCCTCCCCGTCGTAACTCGAGATTATACCCCAGGTTCTGGCCGCAACTCGAGAAAAACCATGAGACTTCCCCATCGCCGCGAGATGAGTCCCGATTCCCCTGCCCTGCGTGCAGAGCAATTCCGTATTCCACATCAAAAATGAAAGGAGCCTTGATTTCCTTGATGGCACTCCAGCGAAAACCCAAGATCACTGGCTCAAGTCTAGAGGGATCCTGAGGTCACTGGAGCAACACGAAAGGGCTACGTGGACCCCAAATCAACTCGAGATGAGAGCTTAGTCCCTGGCTTCAAATCGAGAGGAATACCAACTTTCCACAAGCACCTCAAGAGGAGGCTACTCTCAGCTAATGGTATGTGAGAGGGACCCTGAGTTTGTCGCCTCAAGTGGAATGGACACCGAGATGCTCTGACTCAAAGTAAGGCCAGATATCCCTGCAGTGAATTGAATGCAGGCCCGCCTTGCATCTCCCAAGACGAAGGGATGTCTGAATCCCCTGTGGAGACCACAGAGAAAGACGTAGTCCTCCGCCTCATCGCGACCGGAGGCCTCACATGCTTTGAAAACTCGAGAGGTCCGCGGAGATCAACGCTTCCAAAGGAGACGATGCCTGACTCCTCTTGAAAATGGATAGGAGTCCCAGGATCCCTGTGGCACGTGGAAAGGGACCCTGGTTCTCCCGCCTCACATGGAGACGCGTCCAAATTGCCATGCCAAGACTCGAGGAGAATCCCGAGGTGTCCCTCGCACCTAGGCAGGAGTCCTGACGTCGCTGAACAAACCCGTGTCTGGACAGGCCCTCCCCGTCGTAACTCGAGATTATACCCCAGGTTCCGCCCGCAACTCGAGAAAAACCATGAGACTTCCCCCTCCCCGCGAGATGAGGCCCGATTCCCCTGCACTGAGTGCAGACCAATTTCGTGTTCCACATCAAACTTGAAAGGAGCCTTGATTTCCTTAATGGCACTCCAGAGAAAACCCAAGATCACTTCTCAAGTCTAGAGGGATCCTGAGGTCACTGTAGCAACACGAAAGGGCTTCGTGGACCCCAAAACAACTCGAGATGAGAGCTTAGTCCCTGGCTTCGACTAAAGAGGAATACCAAGTTTCCACAAGCACCTCAAGAGGAGGCTTTTCTCAGCTACAGGTATGTGAGAGGGACCCTGAGTTTGTGGCCTCAAGTGGAATGGACACCGAGATGTTCTGACTCGAAGTAAGGCCGGATATCCCTGCAGTGAATTGAATGCAGGCTCGTCTTGCATCTCCCAAGACGAAGGGTTGTCTGAATCCCCTGTGGAGACCACAGAGAAAGACCTAGTCCTCCGCCTCAACGCGACCGGAGGCCTCACATCCTTTGAAAACCGAGAGGTCCGCGGAGATCAATGCTTCCAAAGGAGACGAAGCCTGACTCCTCTTGAAAATGGATAGGAGTCCCAGGATCCCTGTGGCACGTGGAAAGGGACCCTGGGTCTCCCGCCTCACGTGGAGACGCGTCCCAATTACCATGCCAATACTCGAGGAAAATCCCGAGGTGTCCCTCGCACCTAGGCAGGAGTCCTGACGTCGCTGAACAAACACGTGTCTGGAAGGGCCCTCCCCGTCGTAACTCGAGAATATACCCCAGGTTCCGGCCGCAACTCGAGAGAAACCATGAGACTTCCCCCTCGCCGCGAGATGAGGCCCGATTCCCCTGCCCTGCGTGCAGAACAATTCCGTATTCCACATCAAAAATGAAAGGAGCCTTGATTTCCTTGATGGCACTCCAGAGAAAACCCAAGATCACTGTCTCAAGTCTAGAGGGATCCTGAGGTCACTGTAACAACACGAAAGGGCTCCGTGGACCCCAAATCAACTCGAGATGAGAGCTTAGTCCCTGGCTTCTACTCAAGAGGAATACCAACTTTCCACAAGCACCTCAAGAGGAGGCTTCTCTCAGCTACAGGTATGTGAGAGGGAGCCTGAGTTTGTGGCCTCAAGTGGAATGGACACCGAGATGCTCTGACTCAAAGTAAGGCCGGATATCCCTGCAGTGAATTGAATGCAGGCTCATCTTGCATCTCCCAAGACGAAGGGATGTCTGAATCCCCTGTGCAGAACACAGAGAAAGACCTAGTCCTCCGCCTCAACGCGACCGGAGGCCTCACATCCTTTGAAAACTCGAGAGGTCCGCGGAGATCAATGCTTCCAAAGGAGACGATGCCTGACTCCTCTTGAAAATGGATAGGAGTCCCAGGATCCCTGTGGCACGTGGAAAGGGACCCTGGGTCTCCCGCCTCACGTGGAGACGCGTCCCAATTGCCATGCCAAGACTCGAGGAGAATCCCGAGGTGTCCCTCGCACCTAGGCAGGAGTCCTGACGTCGCTGAACAAACCCGTGTCTGGAAGGGCCCTCCCCGTCGTAACTCGAGAATATACCCCAGGTTCCGGCCGCAACTCGAGAAAAACAATGAGATTTCCCCCTCGCCACGAGTTGAGGCCCGATTCCCCTGCACTGCGTGCAGAGCAATTCCGTGTTCCACTTCAAACGTGAAAGGAGCCTTGATTTCCTTGATGGCACTCCAGAGAAAACCCAAGATCACTGTCTCAAGCCTAGAGGGATCCTGAGGTCACTGGAGCAACACGAAAGGGCTCCGTGGACCCCAAATCAACTCGAGATGAGAGCTTAGTCCCTGGCTTCGACTCAAGAGGAATACCAACTTTCCACAAGCACCTCAAGAGGAGGCTTCTCTCAGCTACAGGTATGTGAGAGGGACCCTGAGTTTGTGGCCTCAAGTGGCATGGACACCGAGATGCTCTGACTCGAAGTAAGGCCGGATATCCCTGCAGTGAATTGAATGCAGGCTCGTCTTGCATCTCCCAAGACGAAGGGATGTCTGAATCCCCTGTGGAGACCACAGAGAAAGACCTAATTTTCCGCCTCATCGAGACCGGTGGACTCATATCCTTTGAAAATTCGAGAGGTCCACGGAGATCAATGCTTCCAAAGGAGACGATGCCTGACTCCTCCTGAAAATGGATAGGAGTCCCAGGATCCCTGTGGCACGTGGAAAGGGACACTGGTTCTCCCGCCTCACGTGGGGACGCGTCCCAATTGCCAGTCCAAGACTTGAGGAGAATCCCGAGGTGTCCCTCGCACCTAGGCAGGAGTCCTCACGTCGCTGAACAAACCCGTGTCTGGAAGGGCCCTCCCCGTCGTAACTCGAGAATATACCCCAGGTTCCGGCCGCAACTCGAGAAAAACCATGAGACTTCCCACTCACAGCGAGATGAGGCCCGATTCCCCTGCACTGAGTGCAGACCAATTCCGTGTTCCACATCAAACGTGAAAGGAGCCTTGATTTCCTTAATGGCACTCCAGAGAAAACCCAAGATTACTGTCTCAAGTCTAGAGGGATCCTGAGGTCACTGTAGCAACACGAAAGGGCTCCGTGGACCCCAAATCAACTCGAGATGAGAGCTTAGTCCCTGGCTTCGACTCAAGAGGAATACCAACTTTCCAGAAGCACCTCAAGAGGAGGCTTCTCTCAGCTACAGGTATGTCAGAGGGACCCTGAGTTTGTGGCCTCAAGTGGAATGGACACCGAGATGCTCTGACTCGAAGTAAGGCCGGATATCCCTGCAGTGAATTGAATGCAGGCTCGTCTTGCATCTCCCAAGACGAAGGGATGCCTGAATCCCCTGTGGAGACCACAGAGAAAGAACTAGTCCTCCACCTCAACGCGACCGGAGGCCTCACATCCTTTGAAAACTCGAGAGGTCCGCGAAGATCAATGCTTCCAAAGGAGACGATACCTGACTCCTCTTGAAAATGGATGGGAGTCCCAGGATCCCTGTGGCACGTGGAAAGGGACCCTGGGTTTCCCGCCTCACGTGGAGACGCGTCCCAATTGCCATGCCAAGACTCGAGGAGAATCCCGAGGTGTCCCTCGCACCTAGGCAGGATTCCTGACGTCGCTGAACAAACACGTGTCTGGAAGGGGCCTCCCCGTGGTAACTCGAGCATATACTACAGGTTCCGGCCGCAACTCGAGAAAAACCATGAGACTTCCCCCTCGCCGCTGGATGAGGCCCGAATCCCCTGTACTGCGTGCAGAGCAATTCCGTGTTCCACATAAAACGTGAAAGGAGCCTTGATTTCCTTGATGGCACTCCAGAGAAAACCCAAGATCACTGTCTCAAGTCTAGAGGGATCCTGAGGTCACTGGAGCAACACGAAAGGGCTCTGTGGACCCCAAATCAACTCGAGATGAGAGCTTAGTCCCTGGCTTCGACTCAAGAGGAATACCAACTTTCCACAAGCACCTCAAGAGGAGGCTACTCTCAGCTAATGGTATGTTAGAGGGACCCTGAGTTTGTCGCCTCAAGTGGAATGGACACCGAGATGCTCTGACTCGAAGTAAGGCCAGATATCCCTGCAGTGATTTAAATGCTGGCTCGTCTTGCATCTCCCAAGACGAAGGGTTGTCTGAATCCCCTGTGGTAACCACAGAGAAAGACTTAGTCCGCCACCTCAACGCAACCGGAGGCCTCATATCCTTTGAAAACTCGAGAGGACCGCGGAGATCAATACTTCCGAAGGAGACGATGCCTGACTCCTCTTGAAAATGGATAGGAGTCCGAGGATCCCTGTGGCACGTGGAAAGGGACCCTGGGTCTCCCGCCTCACGTGGAGACGCGTCCCAATTGCCATGCCAAAACTCGAGGAGAATCCCGAGGTGTCCCTCGCACCTAGGCAGGAGTCCTGACGTCGCTGAACAAACATGTGTCTGGAAGGGCCCTCCCCGTCGTAACTCAAGAATATACCCCAGGTTCCGGCCGCAACTCGAGAAAAACCATGAGACTTCCCCATCCCCGCGATATGAGGCCCGATTCGCCTGCACTGCGTGCAGACCAATTCCGTGTTCCACATCAAACGTGAAAGGAGCCTTGATTTCCGTAATTGCACTCCAGAGAAAACCTAAGATCACTGTTTCAAGTCTAGAGGGATCCTGAGGTCACTGTAGCAACACGAACGGGCTCCGTGGACCCCAAATCAACTCGAGATGAGAGCTTAGTCCCTGGCTTCGACTCAAGAGGAATACCAACTTTCCACAAGCACCTCAAGAGGAGGCTTCTCTCAGCTACAGGTATGTGAGAGAGACCCTGACTTAGTGGCCTCAAGTGGAATGGACACCGAGATGCTCTGACTCGAAGTAAGGCCGGATATCCCTGCAGTGAATTGAATGCAGGCTCGTCTTGCATCTCCGAAGACGAAGGGATGTCTGAATCCCCTGTGGAGACCACAGAGAAAGACCTAGTCCTCCGCATCAACGTGACCGGAGGCCTCACATCTTTTGAAAACTCGAGAGGTCCGCGGAGATCAATGCTTCCAAAGGAGACGATGCCTGACTCCTCTTGAAAATGGATAGGAGTCCCAGGATCACTGTGGCACGTGGAAAGGGACCCTGGGGCTCCCGCCTCACGTGGAGACGCGTCCCAATTGCCATGCCAAGACTCGAGGAGAATCCCGAGGTGTCCCTCGCACCTAGGCAGGAGTCCTGACGTCGCTGAACAAACACGTGTCTGGAAGGGCCCTCCCCGTCGTAACTCGAGAATATACCCCAGGTTCCGGCCACAACTCGAGAAAAACCATGAGACTTCCCCCTCGCTGCTGGATGAGGCCCGATTCCCCTGCACTGCGTGCAGAGCAATTCCGTGTTCCACATCAAACGTGAAAGGAGCCTTGATTTCCTTGATGGCACTCCAGAGAAAACCCAAGATCACTGTCTCAAGTCTAGAGGGATCCTGAGGTCACTGGAGCAACACGAAAGGGCTCCGTGGACCCCAAATCAACTCGAGATGAGAGCTTAGTCCCTGGCTTCGACTCAAGTGGAATACCAACTTTCCACAAGCACCTCAAGAGGAGGCTTCTCTCAGCTACAGGTATGTCAGAGGGACCCTGAGTTTGTGGCCTCAAGTGGAATGGACACCGAGATGCTCTGACTCGAAGTAAGGCCGGATATCCCTGCAGTGAATTGAATGCAGGCTCGTCTTGCATCTCCCAAGACGAAGGGTTGTCTGAATCCCCTGTGGAGACCACAGAGAAAGACCTAGTCCTCCGCCTCAACGTGACCGGAGGCCTCACATCCTTTGAAAACTCGAGAGGTCCGCGGAGATCAATGCTTCCAAAGGAGACGATGCCTGACTCCTCTTGAAAATGGATAGGAGTCCCAGGATCACTGTGGCACGTGGAAAGGGACCCTGGGTCTCCCGCCTCACGTGGAGACGCGTCCCAATTGCCATGCCAAGACTCGAGGAGAATCCTGAGGTTCCCTCGCACCTAGGCCGGAGTCCTCACGTCGCTGAACAAACCCGTGTCTGGAAGGGCCCTCCCCGTCGTAACTCGAGAATATACCCCAGGTTCCGGCCGCAACTCGAGAAAAACCATGAGACTTCCCCCTCGCCGCGAGATGAGGCCTGATTCCCCTGGGCTGCGTGCAGAGCAATTCCGTGTTCCACATCAAACGTGATAGGAGCCTTGATTTCCTTGATGGCACTCCAGAGAAAACCCAAGATCACTCTCTCAAGTCTAGAGGGATCCTGAGGTCACTGGAGCAACACGAAAGGGCTCCGTGGACCCCAAATCAACTCGAGATGAGAGCTTAGTCCCTGGCTTCGACTCAAGTGGAATACCAACTTTCCACAAGCACCTCAAGAGGAGGCTTCTCTCAGCTACAGGTATGTGAGAGGGACCCTGAGTTTGTGGCCTCAAGTGGAATGGACACCGAGATGCTCTGACTCGAAGCAAGGCCGGATATCCCTGCAGTGAATTGAATGCAGGCTCGTCTTGCATCTCCCAAGACGAAGGGATGCCTGAATCCCCTGTGGAGACCACAGAGAAAGACCTAATTTTCCGCCTCATCGCGACCGGTGGCCTCACATCCTTTGAAAATTCGAGAGGCCTGCAGAGATCAATGCTTCCAAAGGAGACGATGCCTGACTCCTCTTGAAAATGGATAGGAGTCCCAGGATCCCTGTGGCACGTGGAAAGGGACCCTGGGTCTCCCGCCTCACGTGGAGACGCGTCCCAATTGCCATGCCAAGACTCGAGGAGAATCCTGAGGTTCCCTCGCACCTAGGCAGGAGACCTCACGTCGCTGAACAAACCCGTGTCTGGAAGGGCCCTCCCCGTCGTAACTCGAGAATATACCCCAGGTTCTGGCCGTAACTCGAGAAAAACCATGAGACTTCCCCCTCCCCGCGAGATGAGGCCCGATTCCCCAGCACTGAGTGCAGATCAATTCCGTGTTACACATCAAACGTGAAAGGAGCCTTGATTTCCTTAATGGCACTCCAGAGAAAACCCAAGATCACTGTCTCAAGTCTAGAGGGATCCTGAGGTCACTGTAGCAACACGAAAGGGCTCCATGGACCCCAAATCAACTCGAGATGAGAGCTTAGTACATGGCTTCGACTCAAGAGGAATACCAACTTTCCACAAGCACCTCAAGAGGAGGCTTCTCTCAGCTACAGGTATGTGAGAGGGACCCTGAGTTTGTGGCCTCAAGTGGAATGGACACCGAGATGCTCTGTCTCGAAGTAAGGCCGGATATCCCTGCAGTGAATTGAATGCAGGCTCGTCTTGCATCTCCAAAAACGAAGGGATGTCTGAATCCCCTGTGGAGACCACAGAGAAAGACCTAGTCCTCCGCCTCAACGCGACCGGAGACCTCACTTCCTTTGAAAACTCGAGAGGTCTGCAGAGATCAATGCTTCCAAAGGAGACGATGCCTGACTCCTCTTGAAAATGGATAGGAGTCCCAGGATCACTGTGGCAAGTGGAAAGGGACCCTGGGTCTCCCGCCTCACGTGGAGACGCGTCCCAATTGCCATGCCAAGACTTGAGGAGAATCCCGAGGTGTCCCTCGCACCTAGGCAGGAGTCCTTACATCGCTGAACAAACACGTGTCTGGAAGGGCCCTCCCCGTCGTAACTCGAGAATATACCCCAGGTTCCGGCCGCAACTCGAGAAAAACCATGAGACTTCCCCCTCGCCCTGAGATGAGGCCCCATTCCCCTGCACTGCGTGCAGAGCAATTCCGTGTTCCACATCATACGTGAAAGGAGCCTTGATTTCCTTGATGGCACTCCAGAGAAAACCCAAGATCACTGTCTCAAGTCTAGAGGGATCCTGAGGTCACTGGAGCAACACGAAAGGGCTCCGTGGACCCCAAATCAACTCGAGATGAGAGATTAGTCCCTGGCTTCAACTCAAGAGGAATACGCACTTTCCACAAGCCCCTCAAGAGGAGTCTTCTCTCAGCTACAGGTATGTGAGAGGGACCCTGAGTTTGTGGCATCAAGTGGAATGGACACCGAGATGCTCTGACTCGAAATAAGGCCGGATATCCCTGCAGTGAATTGAAAGCAGGCTCATCTTGCATCTCCCAAAACGAAGGGATGTCTGAATCCCCTGTGCAGAACACAGAGAAAGAACTAGTCCTCCGCCTCAACGCGACCGGAGACCTCACTTCCTTTGAAAACTCGAGAGGTCTGCAGAGATCAATGCTTCCAAAGGAGACGATGCCTGACTCCTCCTGAAAATGGATAGGAGTCCCAGGATCACTGTGGCAAGTGGAAAGGGACCCTGGGTCTCCCGCCT
This sequence comes from Dama dama, assembly GCF_033118175.1. Classification (NCBI taxonomy): domain Eukaryota; kingdom Metazoa; phylum Chordata; class Mammalia; order Artiodactyla; family Cervidae; genus Dama; species Dama dama. Next base: position 720,029 of record NC_083700.1, on the reverse strand, counting down.
CACCTGGAGACGCGTCCCAATTGCCATGCCAAGACTCGAGCAGAATCCCGAGGTGTCCCTCGCACCTAGGCAGGGTCCTGACGTCAAAGAAAAACCACGTGTCTGGAAGGGCCCTCCCCGTCCTAACTCGAGAATATACCCAAGGTTCCGGCCGCAACTCGAGAAAAACCATGAGATTTCGCCCTCGCCGCGAGTTGAGGCCCGATTCCCCTGCACTGCGTGCAGAGCAATTCCGTGTTCCACATCAAACGTGAAAGGAGCCTTGATTTCCTTGATGGCACTCCAGAGAAAACACAAGATCACTGTCTCAAGTCTAGAGGGATCCTGAGGTCACTGGAGCAACACGAAAGGGCTCCGTGGACCCCAATCAACTCGAGATGAGAGCTTAGTCCCTGGCTTCGACTCAAGAGGAATACCAACTTTCCACAAGCCCCTCAAGAGGAGGCTTCTCTCAGCTACAGGTATGTGAGAGGGACCCTGAGTTTGTGGCTTCAAGTGGAATGGACACCGAGATGCTCTGACTCGAAGTAAGGCCGGATATCCCTGCAGTGAATTGAATGCAGGCTCGTCTTGCATCTCCCAAGACGAAGGGATGTCTGAATCCGCTGTGGAGACCACAGAGAAAGACTTAGTCCTCCGCCTCATCGCGACCGGAGGCCTCATATCCTTTGAAAAGTCGAGAGGTATGCGGAGATCAATGCTTCCAAAGGAGACGATGCCTGACTCCGCTTCAAAATGGATAGGAGTCCCAGGATCCCTGTGGCACGTGGAAAGGGACCCTGTGTCTCCCGCCTCACGTGGAGACGCGTCCCAATTGCCATGCCAAGACTCGAGGAGAATCCAGAGGTGTCCCTTGCACCTAGGCAGGAGTCCTGATGTCGCTGAACAAACAGATGTCTGGAAGGGCCCTCCCCGTCGTAACTCGAGAATATACCCCAGGTTCCGGCCGCAACTCGAGAAAAACCATGAGACTTCACCCTCGCCGCGAGATGAGGCTCGATTTCCCTGCACTGCGTGCAGAGCAATTCCATGTTCCACATCAAGCCTGAAAGGAGCCTTGATTTCCTTGATGGCACTCCAGAGAAAAGCCAAAGTCACTGTGTCAAGTCTAGAGGGATCCTGAGGCCACTGTAGCAGCATGAAAGGGCTCCGTGGACCCCAAATCAACTCGAGATGAGAGCTTAGTCCATGGCTTCGACTTAAGAAGAATACCAACTTTCCACAAGCACCTGAAGAGGAGGCTTCTCTCAGCTACAGGTATGTGAGAGGGACACTGAGTTTGTGGCCTCAAGTGGAATGGACACCGAGATGCTCTGACTCGAAGAAAGGTTGGATATCCCTGCAGTGATTTGAATGCAGGCTCGTCTTCTATCTCCCAAGACGAAGGGATGTCTGAATCCCCTGTGGAGACCACAGAGAAAGACCTAGTCCTCCGCCTCATCGTGACCGGAGGCCTCACATCCTTTGAAAACTCGAGAGGTCTGCGGAGATCAATGCTTCCAAAGGAGACGATGCCTGACTCCTCTTGAAAATGGATAGGAGTCCCAGGATCCCTGTGGCACGTGGAAAGGGACCCTGGGTCTCCCGCCTCACGTGGAGACGCGTCCCAATTGCCATGTCAAGACTCGAGGAGAATCCCGAGGTGTCCCTCGCACCTATCCAGGAGCCTGACGTCTCTGAACAAACACGTGTCTGGAAGGGCCCTCCCCGTCGTAACTCGAGATTATACCCCAGGTTCTGGCCGCAACTCGAGAAAAACCATGAGACTTCCCCATCGCCGCGAGATGAGTCCCGATTCCCCTGCCCTGCGTGCAGAGCAATTCCGTATTCCACATCAAAAATGAAAGGAGCCTTGATTTCCTTGATGGCACTCCAGCGAAAACCCAAGATCACTGGCTCAAGTCTAGAGGGATCCTGAGGTCACTGGAGCAACACGAAAGGGCTCCGTGGACCCCAAATCAACTCGAGATGAGAGCTTAGTCCCTGGCTTCAAATCGAGAGGAATACCAACTTTCCACAAGCACCTCAAGAGGAGGCTACTCTCAGCTAATGGTATGTGAGAGGGACCCTGAGTTTGTCGCCTCAAGTGGAATGGACACCGAGATGCTCTGACTCAAAGTAAGGCCAGATATCCCTGCAGTGAATTGAATGCAGGCCCGCCTTGCATCTCCCAAGACGAAGGGATGTCTGAATCCCCTGTGGAGACCACAGAGAAAGACGTAGTCCTCCGCCTCATCGCGACCGGAGGCCTCACATGCTTTGAAAACTCGAGAGGTCCGCGGAGATCAACGCTTCCAAAGGAGACGATGCCTGACTCCTCTTGAAAATGGATAGGAGTCCCAGGATCCCTGTGGCACGTGGAAAGGGACCCTGGTTCTCCCGCCTCACATGGAGACGCGTCCAAATTGCCATGCCAAGACTCGAGGAGAATCCCGAGGTGTCCCTCGCACCTAGGCAGGAGTCCTGACGTCGCTGAACAAACCCGTGTCTGGACAGGCCCTCCCCGTCGTAACTCGAGATTATACCCCAGGTTCCGCCCGCAACTCGAGAAAAACCATGAGACTTCCCCCTCCCCGCGAGATGAGGCCCGATTCCCCTGCACTGAGTGCAGACCAATTTCGTGTTCCACATCAAACTTGAAAGGAGCCTTGATTTCCTTAATGGCACTCCAGAGAAAACCCAAGATCACTTCTCAAGTCTAGAGGGATCCTGAGGTCACTGTAGCAACACGAAAGGGCTTCGTGGACCCCAAAACAACTCGAGATGAGAGCTTAGTCCCTGGCTTCGACTAAAGAGGAATACCAAGTTTCCACAAGCACCTCAAGAGGAGGCTTTTCTCAGCTACAGGTATGTGAGAGGGACCCTGAGTTTGTGGCCTCAAGTGGAATGGACACCGAGATGTTCTGACTCGAAGTAAGGCCGGATATCCCTGCAGTGAATTGAATGCAGGCTCGTCTTGCATCTCCCAAGACGAAGGGTTGTCTGAATCCCCTGTGGAGACCACAGAGAAAGACCTAGTCCTCCGCCTCAACGCGACCGGAGGCCTCACATCCTTTGAAAACCGAGAGGTCCGCGGAGATCAATGCTTCCAAAGGAGACGAAGCCTGACTCCTCTTGAAAATGGATAGGAGTCCCAGGATCCCTGTGGCACGTGGAAAGGGACCCTGGGTCTCCCGCCTCACGTGGAGACGCGTCCCAATTACCATGCCAATACTCGAGGAAAATCCCGAGGTGTCCCTCGCACCTAGGCAGGAGTCCTGACGTCGCTGAACAAACACGTGTCTGGAAGGGCCCTCCCCGTCGTAACTCGAGAATATACCCCAGGTTCCGGCCGCAACTCGAGAGAAACCATGAGACTTCCCCCTCGCCGCGAGATGAGGCCCGATTCCCCTGCCCTGCGTGCAGAACAATTCCGTATTCCACATCAAAAATGAAAGGAGCCTTGATTTCCTTGATGGCACTCCAGAGAAAACCCAAGATCACTGTCTCAAGTCTAGAGGGATCCTGAGGTCACTGTAACAACACGAAAGGGCTCCGTGGACCCCAAATCAACTCGAGATGAGAGCTTAGTCCCTGGCTTCTACTCAAGAGGAATACCAACTTTCCACAAGCACCTCAAGAGGAGGCTTCTCTCAGCTACAGGTATGTGAGAGGGAGCCTGAGTTTGTGGCCTCAAGTGGAATGGACACCGAGATGCTCTGACTCAAAGTAAGGCCGGATATCCCTGCAGTGAATTGAATGCAGGCTCATCTTGCATCTCCCAAGACGAAGGGATGTCTGAATCCCCTGTGCAGAACACAGAGAAAGACCTAGTCCTCCGCCTCAACGCGACCGGAGGCCTCACATCCTTTGAAAACTCGAGAGGTCCGCGGAGATCAATGCTTCCAAAGGAGACGATGCCTGACTCCTCTTGAAAATGGATAGGAGTCCCAGGATCCCTGTGGCACGTGGAAAGGGACCCTGGGTCTCCCGCCTCACGTGGAGACGCGTCCCAATTGCCATGCCAAGACTCGAGGAGAATCCCGAGGTGTCCCTCGCACCTAGGCAGGAGTCCTGACGTCGCTGAAAAAACCCGTGTCTGGAAGGGCCCTCCCCGTCGTAACTCGAGAATATACCCCAGGTTCCGGCCGCAACTCGAGAAAAACCATGAGACTTCCCCCTCCCCGCGAGATGAGGCCCGATTCCCCTGCACCGCGTGCAGAGAAATTCCGTATTCCACATCAAAAATGAAAGGAGCCTTGATTTCCTTGATGGCACTCCAGAGAAAACCCAAGATCACTGTCTCAAATCTAGAGGGATCCTGAGGTCACTGGAGCAACACGAAAGGGCTTCGTGGACCCCAAATCAACTCGAGATGAGAGCTTAGTCCTTGGCTTCGAATCAAGAGGAATACCAACTTTCCAGAAGCACCTCAAGAGGAGGCTTCTCTCAGCTACAGGTATGTGAGAGGCCCCCTGAGTTTGTGGCCTCAAGTGGAATGGACAACGAGATGCTCTGACTCGAAGTAAGGCCGGATATCCCTGCAGTGAATTGAATGCAGGCTCGTCTTGCATCTCCCAAGTCTAAGGGATGTCTGAATCCCCTGTGCAGAACACAGAGAAAGACCTAGTCCTCCGCCTCATCGCGACCGGAGGCCTCACATCCTTTGAAAACTCGAGAGGTCCGCGGAGATCAATGCTTCCAAAGCAGACGATGCCTGACCCCTCTTGAAAATGGATAGGAGTCCCAGGATCCCTGTGGCACGTGGAAAGGGACCCTGGGTCTCCCGCCTCACGTGGAGACGCGTCCCAATTGCCAGTCCAAGACTTGAGGAGAATACCGAGGTGTCCCTCACACCTAGGCAGGAGTCCTGACGTCGCTGAACAAACACATGTCTGGAAGGGCCCTCCCCGTCGTAACTCGAGAATATACCCCAGGTTCCGGCCGCCACTCGAGAAAAACCATGAGACTTCCCCCTCGCCGCGAGATGAGGCCCGATTCCCCTGCACTGCATGCAGAGCAATTCCGTGTTCCACATCAAACGTGAAAGGAGCCTTGATTTCCTTGATGGCACTCCAGAGAAAACCCAAGATCACTGTCTCAAGTCTAGAGGGATCCTGAGGTCACTGGAGCAGCACGAAAGGGCTCCGTGGACCCCAAATCAACTCGAGATGAGAGATTAGTCCCTGGCTTCAACTCAAGAGGAATACGAACTTTCCACAAGCCCCTCAAGAGGAGGCTTCTCTCAGCTACAGGTATGTGAGAGGGACCCTGAGTTTGTGGGCTCAAGTGGAATGGACACCAAGATGCTCTGACTCAAAGTAAGGCCGGATATTCCTGCAGTGAATTGAATGCAGGCTCATCTTGCATCTCCCAAGACGAAAGGATGTCTGAATCCCCTGTGCAGAACACAGAGAAAGACCTAGTCCTCCACCTCAACGCGACCGGAGGCCTCACATCCTTTGAAAACTCGAGAGGTCCGCGGAGATCAATGCTTCCAAAGGAGACAATGCCTGACTCCTCTTGAATATGGATAGGAGTCCCAGGATCACTGTGGCACGTGGAAAGGGACCCTGGGTCTCCCGCCTCACGTGGAGACGCGTCACAATTGCCATGCCAAGACTCGAGGAGAATCCCGAGGTGTCCCTCGCACCTAGGCAGGAGTCCTGACGTCGCTGAACAAACCCGTGTCTGGAAGGGCCCTCCCCGTCGTAACTCGAGAATATACCCCAGGTTCCGGCCGCAACTCGAGAAAAACAATGAGATTTCCCCCTCGCCACGAGTTGAGGCCCGATTCCCCTGCACTGCGTGCAGAGCAATTCCGTGTTCCACTTCAAACGTGAAAGGAGCCTTGATTTCCTTGATGGCACTCCAGAGAAAACCCAAGATCACTGTCTCAAGCCTAGAGGGATCCTGAGGTCACTGGAGCAACACGAAAGGGCTCCGTGGACCCCAAATCAACTCGAGATGAGAGCTTAGTCCCTGGCTTCGACTCAAGAGGAATACCAACTTTCCACAAGCACCTCAAGAGGAGGCTTCTCTCAGCTACAGGTATGTGAGAGGGACCCTGAGTTTGTGGCCTCAAGTGGCATGGACACCGAGATGCTCTGACTCGAAGTAAGGCCGGATATCCCTGCAGTGAATTGAATGCAGGCTCGTCTTGCATCTCCCAAGACGAAGGGATGTCTGAATCCCCTGTGGAGACCACAGAGAAAGACCTAATTTTCCGCCTCATCGAGACCGGTGGACTCATATCCTTTGAAAATTCGAGAGGTCCACGGAGATCAATGCTTCCAAAGGAGACGATGCCTGACTCCTCCTGAAAATGGATAGGAGTCCCAGGATCCCTGTGGCACGTGGAAAGGGACACTGGTTCTCCCGCCTCACGTGGGGACGCGTCCCAATTGCCAGTCCAAGACTTGAGGAGAATCCCGAGGTGTCCCTCGCACCTAGGCAGGAGTCCTCACGTCGCTGAACAAACCCGTGTCTGGAAGGGCCCTCCCCGTCGTAACTCGAGAATATACCCCAGGTTCCGGCCGCAACTCGAGAAAAACCATGAGACTTCCCACTCACAGCGAGATGAGGCCCGATTCCCCTGCACTGAGTGCAGACCAATTCCGTGTTCCACATCAAACGTGAAAGGAGCCTTGATTTCCTTAATGGCACTCCAGAGAAAACCCAAGATTACTGTCTCAAGTCTAGAGGGATCCTGAGGTCACTGTAGCAACACGAAAGGGCTCCGTGGACCCCAAATCAACTCGAGATGAGAGCTTAGTCCCTGGCTTCGACTCAAGAGGAATACCAACTTTCCAGAAGCACCTCAAGAGGAGGCTTCTCTCAGCTACAGGTATGTCAGAGGGACCCTGAGTTTGTGGCCTCAAGTGGAATGGACACCGAGATGCTCTGACTCGAAGTAAGGCCGGATATCCCTGCAGTGAATTGAATGCAGGCTCGTCTTGCATCTCCCAAGACGAAGGGATGCCTGAATCCCCTGTGGAGACCACAGAGAAAGAACTAGTCCTCCACCTCAACGCGACCGGAGGCCTCACATCCTTTGAAAACTCGAGAGGTCCGCGAAGATCAATGCTTCCAAAGGAGACGATACCTGACTCCTCTTGAAAATGGATGGGAGTCCCAGGATCCCTGTGGCACGTGGAAAGGGACCCTGGGTTTCCCGCCTCACGTGGAGACGCGTCCCAATTGCCATGCCAAGACTCGAGGAGAATCCCGAGGTGTCCCTCGCACCTAGGCAGGATTCCTGACGTCGCTGAACAAACACGTGTCTGGAAGGGGCCTCCCCGTGGTAACTCGAGCATATACTACAGGTTCCGGCCGCAACTCGAGAAAAACCATGAGACTTCCCCCTCGCCGCTGGATGAGGCCCGAATCCCCTGTACTGCGTGCAGAGCAATTCCGTGTTCCACATAAAACGTGAAAGGAGCCTTGATTTCCTTGATGGCACTCCAGAGAAAACCCAAGATCACTGTCTCAAGTCTAGAGGGATCCTGAGGTCACTGGAGCAACACGAAAGGGCTCTGTGGACCCCAAATCAACTCGAGATGAGAGCTTCGTCCCTGGCTTCGACTCAAGAGGAATACCAACTTTCCACAAGCACCTCAAGAGGAGGCTACTCTCAGCTAATGGTATGTTAGAGGGACCCTGAGTTTGTCGCCTCAAGTGGAATGGACACCGAGATGCTCTGACTCGAAGTAAGGCCAGATATCCCTGCAGTGATTTAAATGCTGGCTCGTCTTGCATCTCCCAAGACGAAGGGTTGTCTGAATCCCCTGTGGTAACCACAGAGAAAGACTTAGTCCGCCACCTCAACGCAACCGGAGGCCTCATATCCTTTGAAAACTCGAGAGGACCGCGGAGATCAATACTTCCGAAGGAGACGATGCCTGACTCCTCTTGAAAATGGATAGGAGTCCGAGGATCCCTGTGGCACGTGGAAAGGGACCCTGGGTCTAACGCCTCACGTGGAGACGCGTCCCAATTGCCATGCCAAAACTCGAGGAGAATCCCGAGGTGTCCCTCGCACCTAGGCAGGAGTCCTGACGTCGCTGAACAAACATGTGTCTGGAAGGGCCCTCCCCGTCGTAACTCAAGAATATACCCCAGGTTCCGGCCGCAACTCGAGAAAAACCATGAGACTTCCCCATCCCCGCGATATGAGGCCCGATTCGCCTGCACTGCGTGCAGACCAATTCCGTGTTCCACATCAAACGTGAAAGGAGCCTTGATTTCCGTAATTGCACTCCAGAGAAAACCTAAGATCACTGTTTCAAGTCTAGAGGGATCCTGAGGTCACTGTAGCAACACGAACGGGCTCCGTGGACCCCAAATCAACTCGAGATGAGAGCTTAGTCCCTGGCTTCGACTCAAGAGGAATACCAACTTTCCACAAGCACCTCAAGAGGAGGCTTCTCTCAGCTACAGGTATGTGAGAGAGACCCTGACTTAGTGGCCTCAAGTGGAATGGACACCGAGATGCTCTGACTCGAAGTAAGGCCGGATATCCCTGCAGTGAATTGAATGCAGGCTCGTCTTGCATCTCCGAAGACGAAGGGATGTCTGAATCCCCTGTGGAGACCACAGAGAAAGACCTAGTCCTCCGCATCAACGTGACCGGAGGCCTCACATCCTTTGAAAACTCGAGAGGTCCGCGGAGATCAATGCTTCCAAAGGAGACGATGCCTGACTCCTCTTGAAAATGGATAGGAGTCCCAGGATCACTGTGGCACGTGGAAAGGGACCCTGGGGCTCCCGCCTCACGTGGAGACGCGTCCCAATTGCCATGCCAAGACTCGAGGAGAATCCCGAGGTGTCCCTCGCACCTAGGCAGGAGTCCTGATGTCGCTGAACAAACACGTGTCTGGAAGGGCCCTCCCCGTCGTAACTCGAGAATATACCCCAGGTTCCGGCCACAACTCGAGAAAAACCATGAGACTTCCCCCTCGCTGCTGGATGAGGCCCGATTCCCCTGCACTGCGTGCAGAGCAATTCCGTGTTCCACATCAAACGTGAAAGGAGCCTTGATTTCCTTGATGGCACTCCAGAGAAAACCCAAGATCACTGTCTCAAGTCTAGAGGGATCCTGAGGTCACTGGAGCAACACGAAAGGGCTCCGTGGACCCCAAATCAACTCGAGATGAGAGCTTAGTCCCTGGCTTCGACTCAAGTGGAATACCAACTTTCCACAAGCACCTCAAGAGGAGGCTTCTCTCAGCTACAGGTATGTCAGAGGGACCCTGAGTTTGTGGCCTCAAGTGGAATGGACACCGAGATGCTCTGACTCGAAGTAAGGCCGGATATCCCTGCAGTGAATTGAATGCAGGCTCGTCTTGCATCTCCCAAGACGAAGGGTTGTCTGAATCCCCTGTGGAGACCACAGAGAAAGACCTAGTCCTCCGCCTCAACGTGACCGGAGGCCTCACATCCTTTGAAAACTCGAGAGGTCCGCGGAGATCAATGCTTCCAAAGGAGACGATGCCTGACTCCTCTTGAAAATGGATAGGAGTCCCAGGATCACTGTGGCACGTGGAAAGGGACCCTGGGTCTCCCGCCTCACGTGGAGACGCGTCCCAATTGCCATGCCAAGACTCGAGGAGAATCCTGAGGTTCCCTCGCACCTAGGCCGGAGTCCTCACGTCGCTGAACAAACCCGTGTCTGGAAGGGCCCTCCCCGTCGTAACTCGAGAATATACCCCAGGTTCCGGCCGCAACTCGAGAAAAACCATGAGACTTCCCCCTCGCCGCGAGATGAGGCCTGATTCCCCTGGGCTGCGTGCAGAGCAATTCCGTGTTCCACATCAAACGTGATAGGAGCCTTGATTTCCTTGATGGCACTCCAGAGAAAACCCAAGATCACTCTCTCAAGTCTAGAGGGATCCTGAGGTCACTGGAGCAACACGAAAGGGCTCCGTGGACCCCAAATCAACTCGAGATGAGAGCTTAGTCCCTGGCTTCGACTCAAGTGGAATACCAACTTTCCACAAGCACCTCAAGAGGAGGCTTCTCTCAGCTACAGGTATGTGAGAGGGACCCTGAGTTTGTGGCCTCAAGTGGAATGGACACCGAGATGCTCTGACTCGAAGCAAGGCCGGATATCCCTGCAGTGAATTGAATGCAGGCTCGTCTTGCATCTCCCAAGACGAAGGGATGCCTGAATCCCCTGTGGAGACCACAGAGAAAGACCTAATTTTCCGCCTCATCGCGACCGGTGGCCTCACATCCTTTGAAAATTCGAGAGGCCTGCAGAGATCAATGCTTCCAAAGGAGACGATGCCTGACTCCTCTTGAAAATGGATAGGAGTCCCAGGATCCCTGTGGCACGTGGAAAGGGACCCTGGGTCTCCCGCCTCACGTGGAGACGCGTCCCAATTGCCATGCCAAGACTCGAGGAGAATCCTGAGGTTCCCTCGCACCTAGGCAGGAGACCTCACGTCGCTGAACAAACCCGTGTCTGGAAGGGCCCTCCCCGTCGTAACTCGAGAATATACCCCAGGTTCTGGCCGTAACTCGAGAAAAACCATGAGACTTCCCCCTCCCCGCGAGATGAGGCCCGATTCCCCAGCACTGAGTGCAGATCAATTCCGTGTTACACATCAAACGTGAAAGGAGCCTTGATTTCCTTAATGGCACTCCAGAGAAAACCCAAGATCACTGTCTCAAGTCTAGAGGGATCCTGAGGTCACTGTAGCAACACGAAAGGGCTCCATGGACCCCAAATCAACTCGAGATGAGAGCTTAGTACATGGCTTCGACTCAAGAGGAATACCAACTTTCCACAAGCACCTCAAGAGGAGGCTTCTCTCAGCTACAGGTATGTGAGAGGGACCCTGAGTTTGTGGCCTCAAGTGGAATGGACACCGAGATGCTCTGTCTCGAAGTAAGGCCGGATATCCCTGCAGTGAATTGAATGCAGGCTCGTCTTGCATCTCCAAAAACGAAGGGATGTCTGAATCCCCTGTGGAGACCACAGAGAAAGACCTAGTCCTCCGCCTCAACGCGACCGGAGACCTCACTTCCTTTGAAAACTCGAGAGGTCTGCAGAGATCAATGCTTCCAAAGGAGACGATGCCTGACTCCTCTTGAAAATGGATAGGAGTCCCAGGATCACTGTGGCAAGTGGAAAGGGACCCTGGGTCTCCCGCCTCACGTGGAGACGCGTCCCAATTGCCATGCCAAGACTTGAGGAGAATCCCGAGGTGTCCCTCGCACCTAGGCAGGAGTCCTTACATCGCTGAACAAACACGTGTCTGGAAGGGCCCTCCCCGTCGTAACTCGAGAATATACCCCAGGTTCCGGCCGCAACTCGAGAAAAACCATGAGACTTCCCCCTCGCCCTGAGATGAGGCCCCATTCCCCTGCACTGCGTGCAGAGCAATTCCGTGTTCCACATCATACGTGAAAGGAGCCTTGATTTCCTTGATGGCACTCCAGAGAAAACCCAAGATCACTGTCTCAAGTCTAGAGGGATCCTGAGGTCACTGGAGCAACACGAAAGGGCTCCGTGGACCCCAAATCAACTCGAGATGAGAGATTAGTCCCTGGCTTCAACTCAAGAGGAATACGCACTTTCCACAAGCCCCTCAAGAGGAGTCTTCTCTCAGCTACAGGTATGTGAGAGGGACCCTGAGTTTGTGGCATCAAGTGGAATGGACACCGAGATGCTCTGACTCGAAATAAGGCCGGATATCCCTGCAGTGAATTGAAAGCAGGCTCATCTTGCATCTCCCAAAACGAAGGGATGTCTGAATCCCCTGTGCAGAACACAGAGAAAGAACTAGTCCTCCGCCTCAACGCGACCGGAGACCTCACTTCCTTTGAAAACTCGAGAGGTCTGCAGAGATCAATGCTTCCAAAGGAGACGATGCCTGACTCCTCCTGAAAATGGATAGGAGTCCCAGGATCACTGTGGCAAGTGGAAAGGGACCCTGGGTCTCCCGCCTCACCTGGAGACGCGTCCCAATTGCCATGCCAAGACTCGAGCAGAATCCCGAGGTGTCCCTCGCACCTAGGCAGGGTCCTGACGTCAAAGAAAAACCACGTGTCTGGAAGGGCCCTCCCCGTCCTAACTCGAGAATATACCCAAGGTTCCGGCCGCAACTCGAGAAAAACCATGAGATTTCGCCCTCGCCGCGAGTTGAGGCCCGATTCCCCTGCACTGCGTGCAGAGCAATTCCGTGTTCCACATCAAACGTGAAAGGAGCCTTGATTTCCTTGATGGCACTCCAGAGAAAACCCAAGATCACTGTCTCAAGCCTAGAGGGATCCTGAGGTCACTGGAGCAACACGAAAGGGCTCCGTGGACCCCAAATCAACTCGAGATGAGAGCTTAGTCCCTGGCTTCGACTCAAGAGGAATACCAACTTTCCACAAGCACCTCAAGAGGAGGCTTCTCTCAGCTACAGGTATGTGAGAGGGACCCTGAGTTTGTGGCCTCAAGTGGCATGGACACCGAGATGCTCTGACTCGAAGTAAGGCCGGATATCCCTGCAGTGAATTGAATGCAGGCTCGTCTTGCATCTCCCAAGACGAAGGGATGTCTGAATCCCCTGTGGAGACCACAGAGAAAGACCTAATTTTCCGCCTCATCGAGACCGGTGGACTCATATCCTTTGAAAATTCGAGAGGTCCACGGAGATCAATGCTTCCAAAGGAGACGATGCCTGACTCCTCCTGAAAATGGATAGGAGTCCCAGGATCCCTGTGGCACGTGGAAAGGGACACTGGTTCTCCCGCCTCACGTGGGGACGCGTCCCAATTGCCAGTCCAAGACTTGAGGAGAATCCCGAGGTGTCCCTCGCACCTAGGCAGGAGTCCTCACGTCGCTGAACAAACCCGTGTCTGGAAGGGCCCTCCCCGTCGTAACTCGAGAATATACCCCAGGTTCCGGCCGCAACTCGAGAAAAACCATGAGACTTCCCACTCACAGCGAGATGAGGCCCGATTCCCCTGCACTGAGTGCAGACCAATTCCGTGTTCCACATCAAACGTGAAAGGAGCCTTGATTTCCTTAATGGCACTCCAGAGAAAACCCAAGATTACTGTCTCAAGTCTAGAGGGATCCTGAGGTCACTGTAGCAACACGAAAGGGCTCCGTGGACCCCAAATCAACTCGAGATGAGAGCTTAGTCCCTGGCTTCGACTCAAGAGGAATACCAACTTTCCAGAAGCACCTCAAGAGGAGGCTTCTCTCAGCTACAGGTATGTCAGAGGGACCCTGAGTTTGTGGCCTCAAGTGGAATGGACACCGAGATGCTCTGACTCGAAGTAAGGCCGGATATCCCTGCAGTGAATTGAATGCAGGCTCGTCTTGCATCTCCCAAGACGAAGGGATGCCTGAATCCCCTGTGGAGACCACAGAGAAAGAACTAGTCCTCCACCTCAACGCGACCGGAGGCCTCACATCCTTTGAAAACTCGAGAGTTCCGCGAAGATCAATGCTTCCAAAGGAGACGATACCTGACTCCTCTTGAAAATGGATGGGAGTCCCAGGATCCCTGTGGCACGTGGAAAGGGACCCTGGGTTTCCCGCCTCACGTGGAGACGCGTCCCAATTGCCATGCCAAGACTCGAGGAGAATCCCGAGGTGTCCCTCGCACCTAGGCAGGATTCCTGACGTCGCTGAACAAACACGTGTCTGGAAGGGGCCTCCCCGTGGTAACTCGAGCATATACTACAGGTTCCGGCCGCAACTCGAGAAAAACCATGAGACTTCCCCCTCGCCGCTGGATGAGGCCCGAATCCCCTGTACTGCGTGCAGAGCAATTCCGTGTTCCACATAAAACGTGAAAGGAGCCTTGATTTCCTTGATGGCACTCCAGAGAAAACCCAAGATCACTGTCTCAAGTCTAGAGGGATCCTGAGGTCACTGGAGCAACACGAAAGGGCTCTGTGGACCCCAAATCAACTCGAGATGAGAGCTTAGTCCCTGGCTTCGACTCAAGAGGAATACCAACTTTCCACAAGCACCTCAAGAGGAGGCTACTCTCAGCTAATGGTATGTTAGAGGGACCCTGAGTTTGTCGCCTCAAGTGGAATGGACACCGAGATGCTCTGACTCGAAGTAAGGCCAGATATCCCTGCAGTGATTTAAATGCTGGCTCGTCTTGCATCTCCCAAGACGAAGGGTTGTCTGAATCCCCTGTGGTAACCACAGAGAAAGACTTAGTCCGCCACCTCAACGCACCGGAGGCCTCATATCCTTTGAAAACTCGAGAGGACCGCGGAGATCAATACTTCCGAAGGAGACGATGCCTGACTCCTCTTGAAAATGGATAGGAGTCCGAGGATCCCTGTGGCACGTGGAAAGGGACCCTGGGTCTCCCGCCTCACGTGGAGACGCGTCCCAATTGCCATGCCAAAACTCGAGGAGAATCCCGAGGTGTCCCTCGCACCTAGGCAGGAGTCCTGACGTCGCTGAACAAACATGTGTCTGGAAGGGCCCTCCCCGTCGTAACTCAAGAATATACCCCAGGTTCCGGCCGCAACTCGAGAAAAACCATGAGACTTCCCCATCCCCGCGATATGAGGCCCGATTCGCCTGCACTGCGTGCAGACCAATTCCGTGTTCCACATCAAACGTGAAAGGAGCCTTGATTTCCGTAATTGCACTCCAGAGAAAACCTAAGATCACTGTTTCAAGTCTAGAGGGATCCTGAGGTCACTGTAGCAACACGAACGGGCTCCGTGGACCCCAAATCAACTCGAGATGAGAGCTTAGTCCCTGGCTTCGACTCAAGAGGAATACCAACTTTCCACAAGCACCTCAAGAGGAGGCTTCTCTCAGCTACAGGTATGTGAGAGAGACCCTGACTTAGTGGCCTCAAGTGGAATGGACACCGAGATGCTCTGACTCGAAGTAAGGCCGGATATCCCTGCAGTGAATTGAATGCAGGCTCGTCTTGCATCTCCGAAGACGAAGGGATGTCTGAATCCCCTGTGGAGACCACAGAGAAAGACCTAGTCCTCCGCATCAACGTGACCGGAGGCCTCACATCCTTTGAAAACTCGAGAGGTCCGCGGAGATCAATGCTTCCAAAGGAGACGATGCCTGACTCCTCTTGAAAATGGATAGGAGTCCCAGGATCACTGTGGCACGTGGAAAGGGACCCTGGGGCTCCCGCCTCACGTGGAGACGCGTCCCAATTGCCATGCCAAGACTCGAGGAGAATCCCGAGGTGTCCCTCGCACCTAGGCAGGAGTCCTGACGTCGCTGAACAAACACGTGTCTGGAAGGGCCCTCCCCGTCGTAACTCGAGAATATACCCCAGGTTCCGGCCACAACTCGAGAAAAACCATGAGACTTCCCCCTCGCTGCTGGATGAGGCCCGATTCCCCTGCACTGCGTGCAGAGCAATTCCGTGTTCCACATCAAACGTGAAAGGAGCCTTGATTTCCTTGATGGCACTCCAGAGAAAACCCAAGATCACTGTCTCAAGTCTAGAGGGATCCTGAGGTCACTGGAGCAACACGAAAGGGCTCCGTGGACCCCAAATCAACTCGAGATGAGAGCTTAGTCCCTGGCTTCGACTCAAGTGGAATACCAACTTTCCACAAGCACCTCAAGAGGAGGCTTCTCTCAGCTACAGGTATGTCAGAGGGACCCTGAGTTTGTGGCCTCAAGTGGAATGGACACCGAGATGCTCTGACTCGAAGTAAGGCCGGATATCCCTGCAGTGAATTGAATGCAGGCTCGTCTTGCATCTCCCAAGACGAAGGGTTGTCTGAATCCCCTGTGGAGACCACAGAGAAAGACCTAGTCCTCCGCCTCAACGTGACCGGAGGCCTCACATCCTTTGAAAACTCGAGAGGTCCGCGGAGATCAATGCTTCCAAAGGAGACGATGCCTGACTCCTCTTGAAAATGGATAGGAGTCCCAGGATCACTGTGGCACGTGGAAAGGGACCCTGGGTCTCCCGCCTCACGTGGAGACGCGTCCCAATTGCCATGCCAAGACTCGAGGAGAATCCTGAGGTTCCCTCGCACCTAGGCCGGAGTCCTCACGTCGCTGAACAAACCCGTGTCTGGAAGGGCCCTCCCCGTCGTAACTCGAGAATATACCCCAGGTTCCGGCCGCAACTCGAGAAAAACCATGAGACTTCCCCCTCGCCGCGAGATGAGGCCTGATTCCCCTGGGCTGCGTGCAGAGCAATTCCGTGTTCCACATCAAACGTGATAGGAGCCTTGATTTCCTTGATGGCACTCCAGAGAAAACCCAAGATCACTCTCTCAAGTCTAGAGGGATCCTGAGGTCACTGGAGCAACACGAAAGGGCTCCGTGGACCCCAAATCAACTCGAGATGAGAGCTTAGTCCCTGGCTTCGACTCAAGTGGAATACCAACTTTCCACAAGCACCTCAAGAGGAGGCTTCTCTCAGCTACAGGTATGTGAGAGGGACCCTGAGTTTGTGGCCTCAAGTGGAATGGACACCGAGATGCTCTGACTCGAAGCAAGGCCGGATATCCCTGCAGTGAATTGAATGCAGGCTCGTCTTGCATCTCCCAAGACGAAGGGATGCCTGAATCCCCTGTGGAGACCACAGAGAAAGACCTAATTTTCCGCCTCATCGCGACCGGTGGCCTCACATCCTTTGAAAATTCGAGAGGCCTGCAGAGATCAATGCTTCCAAAGGAGACGATGCCTGACTCCTCTTGAAAATGGATAGGAGTCCCAGGATCCCTGTGGCACGTGGAAAGGGACCCTGGGTCTCCCGCCTCACGTGGAGACGCGTCCCAATTGCCATGCCAAGACTCGAGGAGAATCCTGAGGTTCCCTCGCACCTAGGCAGGAGACCTCACGTCGCTGAACAAACCCGTGTCTGGAAGGGCCCTCCCCGTCGTAACTCGAGAATATACCCCAGGTTCTGGCCGTAACTCGAGAAAAACCATGAGACTTCCCCCTCCCCGCGAGATGAGGCCCGATTCCCCAGCACTGAGTGCAGATCAATTCCGTGTTACACATCAAACGTGAAAGGAGCCTTGATTTCCTTAATGACACTCCAGAGAAAACCCAAGATCACTGTCTCAAGTCTAGAGGGATCCTGAGGTCACTGTAGCAACACGAAAGGGCTCCATGGACCCCAAATCAACTCGAGATGAGAGCTTAGTACATGGCTTCGACTCAAGAGGAATACCAACTTTCCACAAGCACCTCAAGAGGAGGCTTCTCTCAGCTACAGGTATGTGAGAGGGACCCTGAGTTTGTGGCCTCAAGTGGAATGGACACCAAGATGCTCTGTCTCGAAGTAAGGCCGGATATCCCTGCAGTGAATTGAATGCAGGCTCGTCTTGCATCTCCAAAAACGAAGGGATGTCTGAATCCCCTGTGGAGACCACAGAGAAAGACCTAGTCCTCCGCCTCAACGCGACCGGAGACCTCACTTCCTTTGAAAACTCGAGAGGTCTGCAGAGATCAATGCTTCCAAAGGAGACGATGCCTGACTCCTCTTGAAAATGGATAGGAGTCCCAGGATCACTGTGGCAAGTGGAAAGGGACCCTGGGTCTCCCGCCTCACGTGGAGACGCGTCCCAATTGCCATGCCAAGACTTGAGGAGAATCCCGAGGTGTCCCTCGCACCTAGGCAGGAGTCCTTACATCGCTGAACAAACACGTGTCTGGAAGGGCCCTCCCCGTCGTAACTCGAGAATATACCCCAGGTTCCGGCCGCAACTCGAGAAAAACCATGAGACTTCCCCCTCGCCCTGAGATGAGGCCCCATTCCCCTGCACTGCGTGCAGAGCAATTCCGTGTTCCACATCATACGTGAAAGGAGCCTTGATTTCCTTGATGGCACTCCAGAGAAAACCCAAGATCACTGTCTCAAGTCTAGAGGGATCCTGAGGTCACTGGAGCAACACGAAAGGGCTCCGTGGACCCCAAATCAACTCGAGATGAGAGATTAGTCCCTGGCTTCAACTCAAGAGGAATACGCACTTTCCACAAGCCCCTCAAGAGGAGTCTTCTCTCAGCTACAGGTATGTGAGAGGGACCCTGAGTTTGTGGCATCAAGTGGAATGGACACCGAGATGCTCTGACTCGAAATAAGGCCGGATATCCCTGCAGTGAATTGAAAGCAGGCTCATCTTGCATCTCCCAAAACGAAGGGATGTCTGAATCCCCTGTGCAGAACACAGAGAAAGAACTAGTCCTCCGCCTCAACGCGACCGGAGACCTCACTTCCTTTGAAAACTCGAGAGGTCTGCAGAGATCAATGCTTCCAAAGGAGACGATGCCTGACTCCTCCTGAAAATGGATAGGAGTCCCAGGATCACTGTGGCAAGTGGAAAGGGACCCTGGGTCTCCCGCCTCACCTGGAGACGCGTCCCAATTGCCATGCCAAGACTCGAGCAGAATCCCGAGGTGTCCCTCGCACCTAGGCAGGGTCCTGACGTCAAAGAAAAACCACGTGTCTGGAAGGGCCCTCCCCGTCCTAACTCGAGAATATACCCAAGGTTCCGGCCGCAACTCGAGAAAAACCATGAGATTTCGCCCTCGCCGCGAGTTGAGGCCCGATTCCCCTGCACTGCGTGCAGAGCAATTCCGTGTTCCACATCAAACGTGAAAGGAGCCTTGATTTCCTTGATGGCACTCCAGAGAAAACACAAGATCACTGTCTCAAGTCTAGAGGGATCCTGAGGTCACTGGAGCAACACGAAAGGGCTCCGTGGACCCCAATCAACTCGAGATGAGAGCTTAGTCCCTGGCTTCGACTCAAGAGGAATACCAACTTTCCACAAGCCCCTCAAGAGGAGGCTTCTCTCAGCTACAGGTATGTGAGAGGGACCCTGAGTTTGTGGCTTCAAGTGGAATGGACACCGAGATGCTCTGACTCGAAGTAAGGCCGGATATCCCTGCAGTGAATTGAATGCAGGCTCGTCTTGCATCTCCCAAGACGAAGGGATGTCTGAATCCGCTGTGGAGACCACAGAGAAAGACTTAGTCCTCCGCCTCATCGCGACCGGAGGCCTCATATCCTTTGAAAAGTCGAGAGGTATGCGGAGATCAATGCTTCCAAAGGAGACGATGCCTGACGCCTCTTGAAAATGGATAGGAATCCCAGGATCCCTGTGGCACGTGGAAAGGGAACCTGGGTCTCCCGCCTCACGTGGAGACGCGTCCCAATTGCCATGCCAAGACTCGAGGAGAATCCCGAGGTGTCCCTCGCACCTAGGCATGAGTCCTGACGTCGCTGAACAAACACGTGTCTGGAAGGGCCCTCCCCGTCGTAACTCGAGAATATACCCCAGGTGTCGGCCGCAACTCGAGAAAAACCATGAGACTTCCCCATCGCCGCTAGATGAGGCCCGACTCCCCTGCCCTGCATGCAGAGCAATTCCGTGTTCCACATCAAAAATGAAAGGAGCCTTGATTTCCTTGAAGGCACTCCAGAGAAAACCCAAGATCACTGTCTCAAGTCTAGAGGGATCCTGAGGTCACTGGAGCAACATGAAAGGGCTCCGTGGACCCCAAATCAACTCGAGATGAGAGCTTAGTACCTGGCTTCGACTCAAGAGGAATACCAACTTTCCACAAGCACCTCAGGAGGAGGCTTCTCTCAGCTACAGGTATGTGAGAGGGACCCTGAGTTTGTGGCCTCAAGTGGAATGGACACAGAGATGCTCTGACTCGAAGTAAGGCCGGATATCCCTGCAGTGAATTGAATGCAAGCTCGTCTTGCATCTCCAAAAACGAAGGGATGTCTGAATCCCCTGTGGAGACCACAGAGAAAGACCTAATTTTCCGCCTCATCGCGACCGGTGGCCTCACATCCTTTGAAAATTCGAGAGGTCCGCGGAGATCAATGCTTCCAAAGGAGACGATGCCTGACTCCTCTTGAAAATGGATAGAAGTCCCAGGATCCCTGTGGCACGTGGAAAGGGACACTGGTTCTCCCGCCTCACGTTGAGACGCGTCCCAATTGCCATGCCAAGACTCGAGAAGAATCCCGAGGTGTCCCTCGCACCTAGGCAGGAGTCCTGACGTCGCTGAACAAACCCGTGTCTGGAAGGGGCCTCCCCGTCTTAACTCGAGAATATACCCCAGGTTCCGGCCGCAACTCGAGAAAAACCATGAGACTTCCCCCTCCCCGGGAGATGAGGCCCGATTCCCCTGCACTGAGTGCAGACCAATTTCGTGTTCCACATCAAACGAGAAAGGAGCCTTGATTTCCTTAATGGCACTCCAGAGAAAACCCAAGATCACTGTCTCAAGTCTAGAGGGATCCTGAGGTCACTGCAGCAACACGAAAGGTCTCCGTGGACCCCAAATAAACTCGAGATGAGAGCTTAGTCCCTCGCTTAGACTCAAGAGGAATACCAACTTTCCACAAGCACCTCAAGAGGCGGCTTCTCTCAGCTACAGGTAAGTGAGAGGGACCCTGAGTTTGTGGCCTCAAGTGCAATGGACACCGAGATGCTCTGACTCGAAGTAAGGCCGGATATCCCTGCAGTGAATTGAATGCAGGCTCGTCTTGCATCTCCTAAGACGAAGGGATGTCTGAATCCCCTGTGGAGACCACAGAGAAACACCTAGTCCTCCGCCTCATCGTGACAGGAGGTCTCACATCCTTTGAAAACTCGAGAGGTCTCCAGAGATCAATGCTTCCAAAGGAGACGATGCCTGACTCCTCTTGAAAATGGATAGGAGTCCCAGGATCACTGTGGCACGCGGTAAGGGACACTGGGTCTCCCGCCTCACGTGGAGACGCGTCCCAATTGCCATGCCAAGACTCGAGGAGAATCCCGAGGTTTCCCTCGCACCTAGGCAGGGTCCTGACGTCGCTGAAAAAACACGTGTGTGGAAGGGCCCTCCCCGTCGTAACTCGAGAATATACCCAAGGTTCCGGCCGCACTCGAGAAAAACCATGAGATTTCCCCCTCGCCGCGAGTTGAGGCCCGATTCCCCTGCACGGCATGCAGAGCAATTCCGTGTTCCACATCAAACATGAAAGGAGGCTTGATTTCCTTGATGGCTCTCCAGAGAAAACCCAAGATCACTGTCTCAATTCTAGAGGGATCCTGAGGTCACTGGAGCAACACAAAAGGGCTCCGTGGACCCCAAATCAACTCGAGATGAGAGCTTAGTCCCTGGCTTCAAATCGAGAGGAATACCAACTATCCACAAGAACCTCAAGAGGAGGCTACTCTCAGCTAATGGTATGTGAGAGGGACCCTGTGTTTGTCGCCTCAAGTGGATTGGACACCGAGAAGCTCTGACTCAAAGTAAGGCCAGATATCCCTGCAGTGAATTAAATGCAGGCTCGTCTTGCATCTCCCAAGACGAAGGGATGTCTGAATCCCCTGTGCAGAACACAGAGAAAGACCTAGTCCTCCGCTTCAACGCGACCGGAAGCCTCACATCCTTTGAAAACTCGAGAGGTCCGCGGAGATCAATGCTTCCAAAGGAGACGATGCCTGACTCCTCTTGAAAATGGATAGGAGTCCCAGGATCCCTGTGGCACGTGGAAAGGGACCCTGGGTCTCCCGCCTCACGTGGACACGCGTCCCCATTGCCATGCCAAGACTCGAGGAGAATCCCGAGGTGTCCCTCGCACCTAGGCAGGAGTCCTGACGTCGCTGAACAAACACGTGTCTGGAAGGGCCCTCCCCGTCGTAACTCGAGAATATACCCCAGGTTCCGGTCGCAACTCGAGAAAAACCATGAGACTTCCCCCTCGCCGCGAGATGAGGCCCGATTCCCCTGCACTGCGTGCAGAGCAATTCCGTGTTCCACATCAAACGTGAAAGGAGCCTTGATTTCCTTGATGGCACTCCAGAGAAAACCCAAGATCACTGTCTCAAGTCTAGAGGGATCCTGAGGTCACTGGAGCAACACGAAAGGGCTCCGTGGACCCCAAATCAACTCGAGATGAGAGATTAGTCCCTGGCTTCAACTCAAGAGGAATACCAACTTTCCACAAGCCCCTCAAGAGGAGGCTTCTCTCAGCTACAGGAATGTGAGAGGGACCCTGAGATTGTGGCCTCAAGTGGCATGGACACCGAGATGCTCTGACTCGAAGTAAGGCCTGATATCCCTGCAGTGAATTGAATGCAGGCTCGTCTTGCATCTCCCAAGACGAAGGGTTGTCTGAATCCCCTGTGGAGCCCACAGAGAAAGACCCAGTCCTCCGCCTCAACGCGACCGGAGGCCTCACATCCTTTGAAAACTCGAGAGGTCCGCGGAGATCAATGCTTCCAAAGGAGACGATGCCTGACGCCTCTTGAAAATGGATAGGAGTCCCAGGATCCCTGTGGCACGTGGAAAGGGACCCTGGGTCTCCCGCCTCACGTGGAGACTCGTCCCAATTGGCATGGCAAGACTCGAGGAGAATCCCAAGGTGTCCCTCGCACCTAGGCAGGAGTCCTGACGTCGCTGAACAAACACGTGTCTGGAAGGGCCCTCCCCGTCGTAACTCGAGAATATACCCCAGGTTCCGGCCGCAACTCGAGAAAAACCATGAGACTTCCCCCTCCCCGCGAGATGAGGCCCGATTCCCCTGGGCTGCGTGCAGAGCAATTCCGTGTTCCACATCAAACGTGATAGGAGCCTTGATTTCCTTGATGGCACTCCAGAGAAAACCCAAGATCACTGTCTCAAGTCTAGAGGGATCCTGAGGTCACTGTAGCAAAACGAAAGGGCTCCGTGGACCCCAAATCAACTCGAGATGAGAGCTTAGTCCCTGGCTTCGACTCAAGAGGAATACCAACTTTCCACAAGCACCTCAAGAGGAGGCTTCTCTCAGCTACAGGTATGTGAGAGGGACCCTGAGTTTGTGGCCTCAAGTGGAATGGACACAGAGATGCTCTGACTCGAAGTAAGGCCGGATATCCCTGCAGTGAATTGAATGCAGGCTCGTCTTGCATCTCCCAAGATGAAGGGATGTCTGAATCCCCTGTGGAGACCACAGAGAAAGACCTAATTTTCCGCCTCAGCGCGACCGGTGGCCTCACATCCTTTGAAAATTCGACAGGTCCGCGGAGATCAATGCTTCCAAAGGAGACGATGCCTGACTCCTCTTGAAAATGGATAGGAGTCCCAGGATCCCTGTGGCACGTGGAAAGGGACCCTGGTTCTCCCGCCTCACGTGGAGATGCGTTCAAATTGCCATGCCAAGACTCGAGGAGAATCCCGAGGTGTCCCTCGCACCTAGGCAAGAGTCCTCAGGTCGCTGAACAAACCCGTGTCTGGAAGGGCCCTCCCCGTCGTAATTCGAGAATATACCCCAGGTTCCGGCCGCAACTCGAGAAAAACCATGAGACTTCCCCCTCCCCGCGAGAAGAGGCCCGATTCCCCTGCACTGAGTGCAGACCAATACCGAGTTCCACATCAAATGTGAAAGGAGCCTTGATTTCCTTAATGGCACTCCAGAGAAAACCCAAGATCACTGTCTCAAGTCTAGAGGGATCCTTAGGTCACTGGAGCAACACGAAAGGGCTCCGTGGACCCCAAATCAACTCGAGATGAGAGCTTAGTCCCTGGCTTCAAATCGAGAGGAATACCAACTTTCCACAAGCACCTCAAGAGGAGGCTTCTCTCAGCTAATGGTATGTGAGAGTGACCCTGAGTTTGTCGCCTCAAGTGGAATGGACACCGAGATTCTCTGACTCAAAGTAAGGCCAGATATCCCTGCAGTGAATTGAATGCAGGCTCGTCTTGCATCTCCCAAGAAGAAGGGATGTCTGAATCCCCTGTGGAGACCACATAGAAAGACCGAGTTCTCCGCCTCATCGCGACCGGAGGCCTCACATCCTTTGAAAACTCGAGAGGTCTGCGGAGATCAATGCTTCCAAAGGAGAAGATGCCTGACTCTTCTTGAAAATGGATAGGAGTCCCAGGATCCCTGTGGCACGTGGAAAGGGACCCTGGGTCTCCCGCCTCACGTGGAGACGCGTCCCAATTGCCATGCCAAGACTCGAGGAGAATCCCGAGGTGTCCCTCGCACCTAGGCAGGAGTCCTGACGTCGCTGAACAAACACGTGTCTGGAAGGGCCCTCCCCTTCGTAACTCGAAAATATAACCCAGGTTCCGGCCGCAACTCGAGAAAAAACATGAGACATCCCCCTCGCCGCTGGATGAGGCCCGATTCCCCTGGACTGCGTGCAGAGCCATTCCGTGTTCCACATCAAACGTGAAAGGAGCCTTGATTTCCTTGATGGCACTCCAGAGAAAACCCAAGTTCACTGTCTCAAGTCTAGAGGGATCCTGAGGTCACTGGAGCAACACAAAAGGGCTCCGTGGACCCGAAATCAACTCGAGATGAGAGCTTAGTCCCTGGCTTCGACTCAAGAGGAATACCAACTTTCCACAAGCACCTCAAGAGGAGGCTTCTCTCAGCTACAGGTATGTGAGAGGGACCCTGAGTTTGTGGCCTCAAGTGGAATGGACACCGAGATGCTCTGACTCGAAGTAAGGCCGGATATCCCTGCAGTGAATTGAATGCAGGCTCGTCTTGCATCTCCCAAGATGAAGGGTTGTCTGAATCCCCTGTGGAGACCACAGAGAAAGACCTCGTTCTCCGCCTCATCGAGACCAGAGGCCTCACATCCTTTGAAAACTCGAGAGGTCGGCGGAGATCAATGCTTCCAAAGGAGAAGATGCCTGACTCTTCTTGAAAAAGGATAGGAGTCCCAGGATCCCTGTGGCACGTGGAAAGGGACCCTGGGTCTCCCGCCTCACTTGGAGACGAGTCCCAATTGCATGCCAAGACTCCAGGAGAATCCCGAGGTTTCCCTCGCACCTAGGCATAAGTCCTGACGTCGCTGAACAAACACGTGTCTGGAAGGGCCCTCCCCGTCGTAACTCGAGAATATACCCCAGGTTCCGGCTACAACTCGAGAAAAACCATGAGACTTGCCCCTCGCCGCGAGCTGAGGGCCCATTCCCCTGCACTGCGTGCAGAGCAATTCCGTCTTCCACATCAAACGTGAAAGGAGACTTGATTTACTTGATGGCACTCCAGAGAAAACCCTAGATCACTGTCTCAAGCCTAGAGGGATCCTGAGGTCACTGGAGCAACACAAAAGGGCTCCGTGGACCCCAAATCAACTCGAGATGAGAGCTTAGTCCCTGGCTTCGACTCAAGAGGAATACCAACTTTCCACAAGCACCTCAAGAGGAGGCTTCTCTCAGATACAGGTATGTGAGACGGACCCTGAGTTTGTGGCCTCAAATGGAATGGACACCGAGATGCTCTGATTCGAAGTAAGGCCGGATATCCCTGCAGTGAATTGAATGCAGGCTCGTCTTGCATCTCCCAAGACGAAGGGATGTCTGAATCCCCTGTGGAGACCGCAGAGAAAGACCGAGTTCTCCGCCTCATCGCGACCGGAGGCCTCACATTCTTTGAAAACTCGAGAGGTCCGCGGAGATCAATGCTTCCAAAGGAGACGATGCCTGACTCCTCTTGAAAATGGATAGGAGTCCCAGGAGGCCTGTGGCACGTGGAAAGGGACCCTGGGTCTCCCGCCTCACGTGGAGACGCGTCCCAATTGCCATGCCAAGTCTCGAGGAGAATCCCGAGGTGTCCCTCGCACCTAGGCAGGAGTCCTGACGTCGCTGAACAAACACGTGTCTGGAAGGGCCCTCCCCGTCGTAGCTCGAGAATATACATCAGGTTCCGGCCGCAACTCGAGAAAAACCATGAGACTTGCCCCTCGCCGCGAGCTGAGGGCCCATTCCCCTGCACTGCGTGCAGAGCAATTCCGTCTTCCACATCAAACGTGAAAGGAGCCTTGATTTACTTGATGGCACTCCAGAGAAAACCCTAGATCACTGTCTCAAGCCTAGAGGGATCCTGAGGTCACTGGAACAACACGAAAGGGCTCTGTGGACCCCAAATCAACTCGAGATGAGAGATTTGTCCCTGGCTTCGACTCAAGAGGAATACCAACTTTCCACAAGCACCTCAAGAGGAGGCTTCTCTCAGCTACAGGTGTGTGAGTGGGACCCTTAGTTTTTTGCCTCAAGCGGAATGGACACCGAGATGCTCTGACTCGAAGTAAGGCCGGATATCCCTGCAGTGAATTGAGTGCAGGCTCGTCTTGCATCTCCCAAGAAGAAGGGATGTCTGAATCCCCTGTGGAGACCACAGAGAAAGACCTAGCTCTCCGCCTCATCGCGACCGGAGGCCTCACATCCTTTGAAAACTCGAGAGGTCCGCGGAGATCAATGCTTCCAAAGGAGACGATGCCTGACTCCTCTTGAAAATGGATAGGAGTCCTAGGATCCCTGTGGCACGTGGAAAGGGACCCTGGGTCTCCCGCCTCACGTGGAGACGCGTCCCAATTGCCATGCCAAGACTCGAGGAGAATCCCGAGGTGTCCCTCGCAGCTAGGCAGGAGTCCTGACGTCGCTGAACAAACACGTGTCTGGAAGGGCCCTCTCCGTCGTAACTCGAGAATATGCCCCAGGTTCCAGCGGCAACTCGAGAAAAACCATGAGACTTCCCACTCACAGCTAGATGAGGCCCGATTCCCCTGCACTGCGTGCAGAGCAATTCCGTGTTCCACATCAAACATGAAAGGAGACTTGATTTCCTTGATGGCACTCCAGAGAAAACCCAAGATCACTGTCTCAAGTCTAGAGGGATCCTGAGGTCACTGGAGCAACACGAAAGGGCTCCGTGGACACCAAATCAACTCGAGATGAGAACTTAGTCCCTGGCTTCGACTCAAGAGGAATACCCACTTTCCACAAGCACATCAAGAGGAGGCTTCTCTCAGCTACAGGTATGTGAGAGGTACGCTGAGTGTGTGGCCTCAAGTGGAATGGACACCGAGATGCTCTGACTCGAAGTAAGGCCGGATATCCCTGCAGTGAGTTGAATGCAGTCTCGACTTGCATCTCCCAAGAGGAAGGGTTGTCTGAATCCACTGTGGAGACCACAGAGAAAGATCTAGATCTCCCCTTCATCGCGACCGGAGACCTCACATCCTTTGAAAATTCGAGAGGTCCACGGAGATCAATGCTTCCAAAGGAGAGGATGCGTGACTCTTCTTGAAAATGGATAGGAGTCCCAGGATCACTGTGGCACGTCGAAAGAGACCCTGTGTCTCCCGCCTCACGTGGAGACGCGTCCCAATTTCCATGCCAAGACTCGAGGAGAATCCCGAGGTGTCCCTCGCACCTAGGCAGGAGTCCTGACGTCGCTGAACAAACACGTGTCTGGAAGGGCCCTCCCCGTCGTAGCTCGAGAATATACATAAGGTTCCGGCCGCAACTCGAGAAAAACCATGAGACTTCCCCCTCGCCGCGAGCTGAGGGCACATTCCCCTGCACTGCGTGCAGAGCAATTCCGTCTTCCACATCAAACGTGAAAGGAGCCTTGATTTACTTGATGGCACTCCAGAGAAAACCCTAGATCACTGTCTCAAGCCTAGAGGGATCCTGAGGTCACTGGAGCAACACAAAAGGGCTCCGTGGACCCCAAATCAACTCGAGGTGATAGCTTAGTCCCTGGCTTCGACTCAGGAGGAATACCAACTTTCCACAAGCACCTCAAGAGGAGGCTTCTATCAGCTACAGGTATGTGAGAGGGACCCTGAGTTTGTGGCCTCAAGTGGAATGGACACCGAGATGCTCTGACTCGAAGTCAGGCCGGATATCCCTGCAGTGAATTGAATGCAGGCTCGTCTTGCATCTCCCAAGACGAAGGGATGTCTGAATCCCCTGTGGAGACCACAGAGAAAGACCTAGTTCTCCGCCTCATCGCGACCGGAGGCCTCACATCCTTTGAAAACTCGAGAGGTCCGCGGAGATCAATGCTTCCAAAGGAGACAATTCCTGACTCCTCTTTAAAATGGATAGGAGTCCCACGATCCCTGGGGCACGTGGAAAGGGACCCTGGGTCACCCCCCTCACGTGGAGACGCGTCCCAATTGCCATGCCAAGACTCGAGGAGAATCCCGAGGTGTCCCTCGCACCTAGGCAGGAGTCCTGACGTCGCTGAACAAACACGTGTCTGGAAGGGCCCTCCCCGTCGTAACTCGAGAATATACCCCAGGTTCCGGCCGCAACTCGAGAAAAACCATGAGACTTCCCCCTCGTCGTGAGATTAGACCCGATTCCCCTGCACTGCGTGCAGAGCAATTCCGTGTTCCACATCAAACGTGAAATGAGCCTTGATTTCCTTGATGGCACTCCAGAGAAAACCCAAGATCATTGTCTCAAGTCTAGAGGGATCCTGAGGTCACTGGAGCAACACGAAAGGGCTCCGTGGACCGCAAATCAACTCGAGATGAGAGCTTAGTCCCTGGCTTCGACTCAAGAGGAATACCAACTTTCCACAAGCACCTCAAGAGGAGGCTTTTCTCAGCTACAGGTAGGTGAGAGGGACCCTGAGTTTGTGGCCTCAAGTCGAATGGACACCGAGATGCTCTGACTCGAAGTAAGGCCGGATATCCCTGCAGTGAATTGAATGCAGGCTCGTCTTGCATCTCCCAAGACGAAGGGATGTCTGAATCCCCTGTGGAGACCACAGAGAAAGACCTAGTCCTCCGCCTCATCGCGACCGGAGGCCTCACATCCTTTGAAAACTCGAGAGGTCCACGGAGATCAATGCTTCCAAAGGAGACGATGCCTGACTCCTCTTGAAAACGGATAGGAGTCCCAGGATCCCTGTGGCACGTGGAAAGGGACCCTTGGGCTCCCGCCTCACGTGAAGACGCGTCCCAATTGCCAGGCCAAGACTCGAGGAGAATCCCGAGGTGTCCCTCGCACCTAGGCAGGAGTCCTGACGTCGCTGAACAAACACGTGTCTGGAAGGGCCCTCCCCGTCGTAACTCGAGAATACACCCCAGGTTCCGGCCGCAACTCGAGAAAAACCATGAGACTTCGCCCTCGCCGCGAGATGAGGCCCGATTCCCCTGCACTGCGTGCAGAGCAATTCGGTGTTCCACATCAAACGTGAAAGGAGCCTTGATTTACTTGATGGCACTCCAGAGAAAACCCAAGATCACTGTCTCAAGTCTAGAGGGATCCTGAGGTCACTGGAGCAACACGAAAGGGCTCTGTGGACCCCAAATCAACTCGAGTTGAGAGCTTAGTCCCTGGCTTCGACTCAAGAGGAATACCAACTTTCCACAAGCACATCAAGAGGAGGCTTCTCTCAGCTACAGGTATGTGAGAGGGACCCTGAGTGTGTGGCCTCAAGTGGAGTGGACACCGAGATGCTCTGACTCGAAGTAAGGCCGGATATCCCTGCAGTGAATTGAATGCAGTCTCGACTTGCATCTCCCAAGAGGAAGGGTTGTCTGAATCCACTGTGGAGACGACAGAGAAAGACCTAGATCTCCCCCTCATCGCGACCGGAGGCCTCACATCCTTTGAAAACTCGAGAGGTCCACGGAGATCAATGCTTCCAAAGGAGACGATGCGTGACTCTTCTTGAAAATGGATAGGAGTCCCAGGATCACTGTGGCACGTCGAAAGGGACCCTGTGTCTCCCGCCTCACGTGGAGACGCGTCCCAATTTCCATGCCAAGACTCGAGGAGAATCCCGAGGTGTCCCTCGCACCTAGGCAGGAGTCCTGACGTCGCTGAACAAACACGTGTCTGGAAGGGCCCTCCCCGTCGTAGCTCGAGAATATACATCAGGTTCCGGCCGCAACTCGAGAAAAACCATGAGACTTCCCCCTCGCCGCGAGCTGAGGGCCCATTCCCCTGCACTGCGTGCAGAGCAATTCCGTCTTCCACATCAAACGTGAAAGGAGCCTTGATTTACTTGATGGCACTCCAGAGAAAACCCTAGATCACTGTCTCAAGCCTAGAGGGATCCTGAGGACACTGGAACAACACGAAAGGGCTCCGTGGACCCCAAATCAACTCGAGATGAGAGATTTGTCCCTGGCTTCGACTCAACAGGAATACCAACTTTCCACAAGCACCTCAAGAGGAGGCTTCTCTCAGCGACAGGTGTGTGAGTGGGACCCTTAGTTTTTTGCCTCAAGCGGAATGGACACCGAGATGCTCTGACTCGAAGTAAGGCCGGATATCCCTGCAGTGAATTGAGTGCAGGCTCGTCTTGCATCTCCCAAGAAGAAGGGATGTCTGAATCCCCTGTGGAGACCACAGAGAAAGACCTAGCTCTCCGCCTCATCGCGACCGGAGGCCTCACATCCTTTGAAAACTCGAGAGGTCCGCGGAGATCAATGCTTCCAAAGGAGACGATGCCTGACTCCTCTTGAAAATGGATAGGAGTCCTAGGATCCCTGTGGCACGTGGAAAGGGACCCTGGGTCTCCCGCCTCACGTGGAGACGCGTCCCAATTGCCATGCCAAGACTCGAGGAGAATCCCGAGGTGTCCCTCGCACCTAGGCAGGAGTCCTGACGTCGCTGAACAAACACCTGTCTGGAAGGGCCCTCTCCGTCGTAACTCGAGAATATGCCCCAGGTTCCAGCGGCAACTCGAGAAAAACCATGAGACTTCCCACTCACAGCGAGATGAGGCCCGATTCCCCTGCACTGC
The DNA here is from genome assembly GCF_033118175.1 of Dama dama. Lineage (NCBI taxonomy): Eukaryota > Metazoa > Chordata > Mammalia > Artiodactyla > Cervidae > Dama > Dama dama. The sequence continues at coordinate 689,577 of NC_083700.1, read as the reverse complement.
GTGCAGAGCAATTCCGTGTTCCACATCAAACATGAAAGGAGACTTGATTTCCTTGATGGCACTCCAGAGAAAACCCAAGATCACTGTCTCAAGTCTAGAGGGATCCTGAGGTCACTGGAGCGACACGAAAGGGCTCCGTGGACCCCAAATCAACTCGAGATGAGAGCTTAGTCCCTGGCTTCGACTCAAGAGGAATACCAACTTTCCACAAGCACATCAAGAGGAGGCATCTCTCAGCTACAGGTATGTGAGAGGGACCCTGAGTGTGTGGCCTCAAGTGGAATGGACACCGAGATGCTCAGACTCGAAGTAAGGCCGGATATCCCTGCAGTGAATTGAATGCAGTCTCGACTTGCATCTCCCAAGAGGAAGGGTTGTCTGAATCCACTGTGGAGACCACAGAGAAAGACCTAGATCTCCCCCTCATCGCGACCGGAGGCCTCACATCCTTTGAAAACTCGAGAGGTCCACGGAGATCAATGCTTCCAAAGGAGACGATGCGTGACTCTTCTTGAAAATGGATAGGAGTCCCAGGATCACTGTGGCACGTCGAAAGGGACCCTGTGTCTCCCGCCTCACGTGGAGACGCGTCCCAATTTCCATGCCAAGACTCGAGGAGAATCCCGAGGTGTCCCTCGCACCTAGGCAGGAGTCCTGACGTCGCTGAACAAACACGTGTCTGGAAGGGCCCTCCCCGTCGTAGCTCGAGAATATACATAAGGTTCCGCCGCAACTCGAGAAAAACCATGAGACTTGCCCCTCGCCGCGAGCTGAGGGCCCATTCCCCTGCACTGCGTGCAGAGCAATTCCGTCTTCCACATCAAACGTGAAAGGAGACTTGATTTACTTGATGGCACTCCAGAGAAAACCCTAGATCACTGTCTCAAGCCTAGAGGGATCCTGAGGTCACTGGAGCAACACAAAAGGGCTCCGTGGACCCCAAATCAACTCGAGATGAGAGCTTAGTCCCTGGCTTCGACTCAAGAGGAATACCAACTTTCCACAAGCACCTCAAGAGGAGGCTTCTCTCAGATACAGGTATGTGAGACGGACCCTGAGTTTGTGGCCTCAAATGAAATGGACACCGAGATGCTCTGATTCGAAGTAAGGCCGGATATCCCTGCAGTGAATTGAATGCAGGCTCGTCTTGCATCTCCCAAGACGAAGGGATGTCTGAATCCCCTGTGGAGACCGCAGAGAAAGACCGAGTTCTCCGCCTCATCGCGACCGGAGGCCTCACATTCTTTGAAAACTCGAGAGGTCCGCGGAGATCAATGCTTCCAAAGGAGACGATGCCTGACTCCTCTTGAAAATGGATAGGAGTCCCAGGAGGCCTGTGGCACGTGGAAAGGGACCCTGGGTCTCCCGCCTCACGTGGAGACGCGTCCCAATTGCCATGCCAAGTCTCGAGGAGAATCCCGAGGTGTCCCTCGCACCTAGGCAGGAGTCCTGACGTCGCTGAACAAACACGTGTCTGGAAGGGCCCTCCCCGTCGTAGCTCGAGAATATACATCAGGTTCCGGCCGCAACTCGAGAAAAACCATGAGACTTCCCCCTCGCCGCGAGCTGAGGGCCCATTCCCCTGCACTGCGTGCAGAGCAATTCCGTCTTCCACATCAAACGTGAAAGGAGCCTTGATTTACTTGATGGCACTCCAGAGAAAACCCTAGATCACTGTCTCAAGCCTAGAGGGATCCTGAGGTCACTGGAACAACACGAAAGGGCTCTGTGGACCCCAAATCAACTCGAGATGAGAGATTTGTCCCTGGCTTCGACTCAAGAGGAATACCAACTTTCCACAAGCACCTCAAGAGGAGGCTTCTCTCAGCTACAGGTGTGTGAGTGGGACCCTTAGTTTTTTGCCTCAAGCGGAATGGACACCGAGATGCTCTGACTCGAAGTAAGGCCGGATATCCCTGCAGTGAATTGAGTGCAGGCTCGTCTTGCATCTCCCAAGAAGAAGGGATGTCTGAATCCCCTGTGGAGACCACAGAGAAAGACCTAGCTCTCCGCCTCATCGCGACCGGAGGCCTCACATCCTTTGAAAACTCGAGAGGTCCGCGGAGATCAATGCTTCCAAAGGAGACGATGCCTGACTCCTCTTGAAAATGGATAGGAGTCCTAGGATCCCTGTGGCAGGTGGAAAGGGACCCTGGGTCTCCCGCCTCACGTGGAGACGCGTCCCAATTGCCATGCCAAGACTCGAGGAGAATCCCGAGGTGTCCCTCGCACCTAGGCAGGAGTCCTGACGTCGCTGAACAAACACGTGTCTGGAAGGGCCCTCCCCGTCGTAGCTCGAGAATATACATAAGGTTCCGGCCGCAACTCGAGAAAAACCATGAGACTTCCCCCTCGCCGCGAGCTGAGGGCCCATTCCCCTGCACTGCGTGCAGAGCAATTCCGTCTTCCACATCAAACGTGAAAGGAGCCTTGATTTACTTGATGGCACTCCAGAGAAAACCCTAGATCACTGTCTCAAGCCTAGAGGGATCCTGAGGTCACTGGAGCAACACAAAAGGGCTCCGTGGACCCCAAATCAACTCGAGGTGATAGCTTAGTCCCTGGCTTCGACTCAGGAGGAATACCAACTTTCCACAAGCACCTCAAGAGGAGGCTTCTATCAGCTACAGGTATGTGAGAGGGACCCTGAGTTTGTGGCCTCAAGTGGAATGGACACCGAGATGCTCTGACTCGAAGTCAGGCCGGATATCCCTGCAGTGAATTGAATGCAGGCTCGTCTTGCATCTCCCAAGACGAAGGGATGTCTGAATCCCCTGTGGAGACCACAGAGAAAGACCTAGTTCTCCGCCTCATCGCGACCGGAGGCCTCACATCCTTTGAAAACTCGAGAGGTCCGCGGAGATCAATGCTTCCAAAGGAGACAATTCCTGACTCTTCTTTAAAATGGATAGGAGTCCCACGATCCCTGGGGCACGTGGAAAGGGACCCTGGGTCACCCCCCTCACGTGGAGACGCGTCCCAATTGCCATGCCAAGACTCGAGGAGAATCCCGAGGTGTCCCTCGCACCTAGGCAGGAGTCCTGACGTCGCTGAACAAACAAGTGTCTGGAAGGGCCCTCCCCGTCGTAACTCGAGAATATACCCCAGGTTCCGGCCGCAACTCGAGAAAAACCATGAGACTTCCCCCTCGTCGTGAGATTAGACCCGATTCCCCTGCACTGCGTGCAGAGCAATTCCGTGTTCCACATCAAACGTGAAATGAGCCTTGATTTCCTTGATGGCACTCCAGAGAAAACCCAAGATCATTGTCTCAAGTCTAGAGGGATCCTGAGGTCACTGGAGCAACACGAAAGGGCTCCGTGGACCGCAAATCAACTCGAGATGAGAGCTTAGTCCCTGGCTTCGACTCAAGAGGAATACCAACTTTCCACAAGCACCTCAAGAGGATGCTTTTCTCAGCTACAGGTAGGTGAGAGGGACCCTGAGTTTGTGGCCTCAAGTCGAATGGACACCGAGATGCTCTGACTCGAAGTAAGGCCGGATATCCCTGCAGTGAATTGAATGCAGGCTCCTCTTGCATCTCCCAAGACGAAGGGATGTCTGAATCCCCTGTGGAGACCACAGAGAAAGACCTAGTCCTCCGCCTCATCGCGACCGGAGGCCTCACATCCTTTGAAAACTCGAGAGGTCCACGGAGATCAATGCTTCCAAAGGAGACGATGCCTGACTCCTCTTGAAAACGGATAGGAGTCCCAGGATCCCTGTGGCACGTGGAAAGGGACCCTTGGGCTCCCGCCTCACGTGAAGACGCGTCCCAATTGCCAGGCCAAGACTCGAGGAGAATCCCGAGGTGTCCCTCGCACCTAGGCAGGAGTCCTGACGTCGCTGAACAAACACGTGTCTGGAAGGGCCCTCCCCGTCGTAACTCGAGAATACACCCCAGGTTCCGGCCGCAACTCGAGAAAAACCATGAGACTTCGCCCTCGCCGCGAGATTAGACCCGATTCCCCTGCACTGCGTGCAGACCAATACCGAGTTCCACATCAAATGTGAAAGGAGCCTTGATTTCCTTAATGGCACTCCAGAGAAAACCCAAGATCACTGTCTCAAGTCTAGAGGGATCCTTAGGTCACTGGAGCAACACGAAAGGGCTCCGTGGACCCCAAATCAACTCGAGATGAGAGCTTAGTCCCTGGCTTCAAATCGAGAGGAATACCAACTTTCCACAAGCACCTCAAGAGGAGGCTTCTCTCAGCTAATGGTATGTGAGAGTGACCCTGAGTTTGTCGCCTCAAGTGGAATGGACACCGAGATTCTCTGACTCAAAGTAAGGCCAGATATCCCTGCAGTGAATTGAATGCAGGCTCGTCTTGCATCTCCCAAGAAGAAGGGATGTCTGAATCCCCTGTGGAGACCACATAGAAAGACCGAGTTCTCCGCCTCATCGCGACCGGAGGCCTCACATCCTTTGAAAACTCGAGAGGTCTGCGGAGATCAATGCTTCCAAAGGAGAAGATGCCTGACTCTTCTTGAAAATGGATAGGAGTCCCAGGATCCCTGTGGCACGTGGAAAGGGACCCTGGGTCTCCCGCCTCACGTGGAGACGCGTCCCAATTGCCATGCCAAGACTCGAGGAGAATCCCGAGGTGTCCCTCGCACCTAGGCAGGAGTCCTGACGTCGCTGAACAAACACGTGTCTGGAAGGGCCCTCCCCTTCGTAACTCGAAAATATAACCCAGGTTCCGGCCGCAACTCGAGAAAAAACATGAGACATCCCCCTCGCCGCTGGATGAGGCCCGATTCCCCTGGACTGCGTGCAGAGCCATTCCGTGTTCCACATCAAACGTGAAAGGAGCCTTGATTTCCTTGATGGCACTCCAGAGAAAACCCAAGTTCACTGTCTCAAGTCTAGAGGGATCCTGAGGTCACTGGAGCAACACAAAAGGGCTCCGTGGACCCGAAATCAACTCGAGATGAGAGCTTAGTCCCTGGCTTCGACTCAAGAGGAATACCAACTTTCCACAAGCACCTCAAGAGGAGGCTTCTCTCAGCTACAGGTATGTGAGAGGGACCCTGAGTTTGTGGCCTCAAGTGGAATGGACACCGAGATGCTCTGACTCGAAGTAAGGCCGGATATCCCTGCAGTGAATTGAATGCAGGCTCGTCTTGCATCTCCCAAGATGAAGGGTTGTCTGAATCCCCTGTGGAGACCACAGAGAAAGACCTCGTTCTCCGCCTCATCGAGACCAGAGGCCTCACATCCTTTGAAAACTCGAGAGGTCGGCGGAGATCAATGCTTCCAAAGGAGAAGATGCCTGACTCTTCTTGAAAAAGGATAGGAGTCCCAGGATCCCTGTGGCACGTGGAAAGGGACCCTGGGTCTCCCGCCTCACTTGGAGACGAGTCCCAATTGCATGCCAAGACTCCAGGAGAATCCCGAGGTTTCCCTCGCACCTAGGCATAAGTCCTGACGTCGCTGAACAAACACGTGTCTGGAAGGGCCCTCCCCGTCGTAACTCGAGAATATACCCCAGGTTCCGGCTACAACTCGAGAAAAACCATGAGACTTGCCCCTCGCCGCGAGCTGAGGGCCCATTCCCCTGCACTGCGTGCAGAGCAATTCCGTCTTCCACATCAAACGTGAAAGGAGACTTGATTTACTTGATGGCACTCCAGAGAAAACCCTAGATCACTGTCTCAAGCCTAGAGGGATCCTGAGGTCACTGGAGCAACACAAAAGGGCTCCGTGGACCCCAAATCAACTCGAGATGAGAGCTTAGTCCCTGGCTTCGACTCAAGAGGAATACCAACTTTCCACAAGCACCTCAAGAGGAGGCTTCTCTCAGATACAGGTATGTGAGACGGACCCTGAGTTTGTGGCCTCAAATGGAATGGACACCGAGATGCTCTGATTCGAAGTAAGGCCGGATATCCCTGCAGTGAATTGAATGCAGGCTCGTCTTGCATCTCCCAAGACGAAGGGATGTCTGAATCCCCTGTGGAGACCGCAGAGAAAGACCGAGTTCTCCGCCTCATCGCGACCGGAGGCCTCACATTCTTTGAAAACTCGAGAGGTCCGCGGAGATCAATGCTTCCAAAGGAGACGATGCCTGACTCCTCTTGAAAATGGATAGGAGTCCCAGGAGGCCTGTGGCACGTGGAAAGGGACCCTGGGTCTCCCGCCTCACGTGGAGACGCGTCCCAATTGCCATGCCAAGTCTCGAGGAGAATCCCGAGGTGTCCCTCGCACCTAGGCAGGAGTCCTGACGTCGCTGAACAAACACGTGTCTGGAAGGGCCCTCCCCGTCGTAGCTCGAGAATATACATCAGGTTCCGGCCGCAACTCGAGAAAAACCATGAGACTTGCCCCTCGCCGCGAGCTGAGGGCCCATTCCCCTGCACTGCGTGCAGAGCAATTCCGTCTTCCACATCAAACGTGAAAGGAGCCTTGATTTACTTGATGGCACTCCAGAGAAAACCCTAGATCACTGTCTCAAGCCTAGAGGGATCCTGAGGTCACTGGAACAACACGAAAGGGCTCTGTGGACCCCAAATCAACTCGAGATGAGAGATTTGTCCCTGGCTTCGACTCAAGAGGAATACCAACTTTCCACAAGCACCTCAAGAGGAGGCTTCTCTCAGCTACAGGTGTGTGAGTGGGACCCTTAGTTTTTTGCCTCAAGCGGAATGGACACCGAGATGCTCTGACTCGAAGTAAGGCCGGATATCCCTGCAGTGAATTGAGTGCAGGCTCGTCTTGCATCTCCCAAGAAGAAGGGATGTCTGAATCCCCTGTGGAGACCACAGAGAAAGACCTAGCTCTCCGCCTCATCGCGACCGGAGGCCTCACATCCTTTGAAAACTCGAGAGGTCCGCGGAGATCAATGCTTCCAAAGGAGACGATGCCTGACTCCTCTTGAAAATGGATAGGAGTCCTAGGATCCCTGTGGCACGTGGAAAGGGACCCTGGGTCTCCCGCCTCACGTGGAGACGCGTCCCAATTGCCATGCCAAGACTCGAGGAGAATCCCGAGGTGTCCCTCGCAGCTAGGCAGGAGTCCTGACGTCGCTGAACAAACACGTGTCTGGAAGGGCCCTCTCCGTCGTAACTCGAGAATATGCCCCAGGTTCCAGCGGCAACTCGAGAAAAACCATGAGACTTCCCACTCACAGCTAGATGAGGCCCGATTCCCCTGCACTGCGTGCAGAGCAATTCCGTGTTCCACATCAAACATGAAAGGAGACTTGATTTCCTTGATGGCACTCCAGAGAAAACCCAAGATCACTGTCTCAAGTCTAGAGGGATCCTGAGGTCACTGGAGCAACACGAAAGGGCTCCGTGGACACCAAATCAACTCGAGATGAGAACTTAGTCCCTGGCTTCGACTCAAGAGGAATACCCACTTTCCACAAGCACATCAAGAGGAGGCTTCTCTCAGCTACAGGTATGTGAGAGGTACGCTGAGTGTGTGGCCTCAAGTGGAATGGACACCGAGATGCTCTGACTCGAAGTAAGGCCGGATATCCCTGCAGTGAGTTGAATGCAGTCTCGACTTGCATCTCCCAAGAGGAAGGGTTGTCTGAATCCACTGTGGAGACCACAGAGAAAGATCTAGATCTCCCCTTCATCGCGACCGGAGACCTCACATCCTTTGAAAATTCGAGAGGTCCACGGAGATCAATGCTTCCAAAGGAGAGGATGCGTGACTCTTCTTGAAAATGGATAGGAGTCCCAGGATCACTGTGGCACGTCGAAAGAGACCCTGTGTCTCCCGCCTCACGTGGAGACGCGTCCCAATTTCCATGCCAAGACTCGAGGAGAATCCCGAGGTGTCCCTCGCACCTAGGCAGGAGTCCTGACGTCGCTGAACAAACACGTGTCTGGAAGGGCCCTCCCCGTCGTAGCTCGAGAATATACATAAGGTTCCGGCCGCAACTCGAGAAAAACCATGAGACTTCCCCCTCGCCGCGAGCTGAGGGCACATTCCCCTGCACTGCGTGCAGAGCAATTCCGTCTTCCACATCAAACGTGAAAGGAGCCTTGATTTACTTGATGGCACTCCAGAGAAAACCCTAGATCACTGTCTCAAGCCTAGAGGGATCCTGAGGTCACTGGAGCAACACAAAAGGGCTCCGTGGACCCCAAATCAACTCGAGGTGATAGCTTAGTCCCTGGCTTCGACTCAGGAGGAATACCAACTTTCCACAAGCACCTCAAGAGGAGGCTTCTATCAGCTACAGGTATGTGAGAGGGACCCTGAGTTTGTGGCCTCAAGTGGAATGGACACCGAGATGCTCTGACTCGAAGTCAGGCCGGATATCCCTGCAGTGAATTGAATGCAGGCTCGTCTTGCATCTCCCAAGACGAAGGGATGTCTGAATCCCCTGTGGAGACCACAGAGAAAGACCTAGTTCTCCGCCTCATCGCGACCGGAGGCCTCACATCCTTTGAAAACTCGAGAGGTCCGCGGAGATCAATGCTTCCAAAGGAGACAATTCCTGACTCCTCTTTAAAATGGATAGGAGTCCCACGATCCCTGGGGCACGTGGAAAGGGACCCTGGGTCACCCCCCTCACGTGGAGACGCGTCCCAATTGCCATGCCAAGACTCGAGGAGAATCCCGAGGTGTCCCTCGCACCTAGGCAGGAGTCCTGACGTCGCTGAACAAACACGTGTCTGGAAGGGCCCTCCCCGTCGTAACTCGAGAATATACCCCAGGTTCCGGCCGCAACTCGAGAAAAACCATGAGACTTCCCCCTCGTCGTGAGATTAGACCCGATTCCCCTGCACTGCGTGCAGAGCAATTCCGTGTTCCACATCAAACGTGAAATGAGCCTTGATTTCCTTGATGGCACTCCAGAGAAAACCCAAGATCATTGTCTCAAGTCTAGAGGGATCCTGAGGTCACTGGAGCAACACGAAAGGGCTCCGTGGACCGCAAATCAACTCGAGATGAGAGCTTAGTCCCTGGCTTCGACTCAAGAGGAATACCAACTTTCCACAAGCACCTCAAGAGGAGGCTTTTCTCAGCTACAGGTAGGTGAGAGGGACCCTGAGTTTGTGGCCTCAAGTCGAATGGACACCGAGATGCTCTGACTCGAAGTAAGGCCGGATATCCCTGCAGTGAATTGAATGCAGGCTCGTCTTGCATCTCCCAAGACGAAGGGATGTCTGAATCCCCTGTGGAGACCACAGAGAAAGACCTAGTCCTCCGCCTCATCGCGACCGGAGGCCTCACATCCTTTGAAAACTCGAGAGGTCCACGGAGATCAATGCTTCCAAAGGAGACGATGCCTGACTCCTCTTGAAAACGGATAGGAGTCCCAGGATCCCTGTGGCACGTGGAAAGGGACCCTTGGGCTCCCGCCTCACGTGAAGACGCGTCCCAATTGCCAGGCCAAGACTCGAGGAGAATCCCGAGGTGTCCCTCGCACCTAGGCAGGAGTCCTGACGTCGCTGAACAAACACGTGTCTGGAAGGGCCCTCCCCGTCGTAACTCGAGAATACACCCCAGGTTCCGGCCGCAACTCGAGAAAAACCATGAGACTTCGCCCTCGCCGCGAGATGAGGCCCGATTCCCCTGCACTGCGTGCAGAGCAATTCGGTGTTCCACATCAAACGTGAAAGGAGCCTTGATTTACTTGATGGCACTCCAGAGAAAACCCAAGATCACTGTCTCAAGTCTAGAGGGATCCTGAGGTCACTGGAGCAACACGAAAGGGCTCTGTGGACCCCAAATCAACTCGAGTTGAGAGCTTAGTCCCTGGCTTCGACTCAAGAGGAATACCAACTTTCCACAAGCACATCAAGAGGAGGCTTCTCTCAGCTACAGGTATGTGAGAGGGACCCTGAGTGTGTGGCCTCAAGTGGAGTGGACACCGAGATGCTCTGACTCGAAGTAAGGCCGGATATCCCTGCAGTGAATTGAATGCAGTCTCGACTTGCATCTCCCAAGAGGAAGGGTTGTCTGAATCCACTGTGGAGACGACAGAGAAAGACCTAGATCTCCCCCTCATCGCGACCGGAGGCCTCACATCCTTTGAAAACTCGAGAGGTCCACGGAGATCAATGCTTCCAAAGGAGACGATGCGTGACTCTTCTTGAAAATGGATAGGAGTCCCAGGATCACTGTGGCACGTCGAAAGGGACCCTGTGTCTCCCGCCTCACGTGGAGACGCGTCCCAATTTCCATGCCAAGACTCGAGGAGAATCCCGAGGTGTCCCTCGCACCTAGGCAGGAGTCCTGACGTCGCTGAACAAACACGTGTCTGGAAGGGCCCTCCCCGTCGTAGCTCGAGAATATACATCAGGTTCCGGCCGCAACTCGAGAAAAACCATGAGACTTCCCCCTCGCCGCGAGCTGAGGGCCCATTCCCCTGCACTGCGTGCAGAGCAATTCCGTCTTCCACATCAAACGTGAAAGGAGCCTTGATTTACTTGATGGCACTCCAGAGAAAACCCTAGATCACTGTCTCAAGCCTAGAGGGATCCTGAGGACACTGGAACAACACGAAAGGGCTCCGTGGACCCCAAATCAACTCGAGATGAGAGATTTGTCCCTGGCTTCGACTCAACAGGAATACCAACTTTCCACAAGCACCTCAAGAGGAGGCTTCTCTCAGCGACAGGTGTGTGAGTGGGACCCTTAGTTTTTTGCCTCAAGCGGAATGGACACCGAGATGCTCTGACTCGAAGTAAGGCCGGATATCCCTGCAGTGAATTGAGTGCAGGCTCGTCTTGCATCTCCCAAGAAGAAGGGATGTCTGAATCCCCTGTGGAGACCACAGAGAAAGACCTAGCTCTCCGCCTCATCGCGACCGGAGGCCTCACATCCTTTGAAAACTCGAGAGGTCCGCGGAGATCAATGCTTCCAAAGGAGACGATGCCTGACTCCTCTTGAAAATGGATAGGAGTCCTAGGATCCCTGTGGCACGTGGAAAGGGACCCTGGGTCTCCCGCCTCACGTGGAGACGCGTCCCAATTGCCATGCCAAGACTCGAGGAGAATCCCGAGGTGTCCCTCGCACCTAGGCAGGAGTCCTGACGTCGCTGAACAAACACCTGTCTGGAAGGGCCCTCTCCGTCGTAACTCGAGAATATGCCCCAGGTTCCAGCGGCAACTCGAGAAAAACCATGAGACTTCCCACTCACAGCGAGATGAGGCCCGATTCCCCTGCACTGCGTGCAGAGCAATTCCGTGTTCCACATCAAACATGAAAGGAGACTTGATTTCCTTGATGGCACTCCAGAGAAAACCCAAGATCACTGTCTCAAGTCTAGAGGGATCCTGAGGTCACTGGAGCGACACGAAAGGGCTCCGTGGACCCCAAATCAACTCGAGATGAGAGCTTAGTCCCTGGCTTCGACTCAAGAGGAATACCAACTTTCCACAAGCACATCAAGAGGAGGCATCTCTCAGCTACAGGTATGTGAGAGGGACCCTGAGTGTGTGGCCTCAAGTGGAATGGACACCGAGATGCTCAGACTCGAAGTAAGGCCGGATATCCCTGCAGTGAATTGAATGCAGTCTCGACTTGCATCTCCCAAGAGGAAGGGTTGTCTGAATCCACTGTGGAGACCACAGAGAAAGACCTAGATCTCCCCCTCATCGCGACCGGAGGCCTCACATCCTTTGAAAACTCGAGAGGTCCACGGAGATCAATGCTTCCAAAGGAGACGATGCGTGACTCTTCTTGAAAATGGATAGGAGTCCCAGGATCACTGTGGCACGTCGAAAGGGACCCTGTGTCTCCCGCCTCACGTGGAGACGCGTCCCAATTTCCATGCCAAGACTCGAGGAGAATCCCGAGGTGTCCCTCGCACCTAGGCAGGAGTCCTGACGTCGCTGAACAAACACGTGTCTGGAAGGGCCCTCCCCGTCGTAGCTCGAGAATATACATAAGGTTCCGCCGCAACTCGAGAAAAACCATGAGACTTGCCCCTCGCCGCGAGCTGAGGGCCCATTCCCCTGCACTGCGTGCAGAGCAATTCCGTCTTCCACATCAAACGTGAAAGGAGACTTGATTTACTTGATGGCACTCCAGAGAAAACCCTAGATCACTGTCTCAAGCCTAGAGGGATCCTGAGGTCACTGGAGCAACACAAAAGGGCTCCGTGGACCCCAAATCAACTCGAGATGAGAGCTTAGTCCCTGGCTTCGACTCAAGAGGAATACCAACTTTCCACAAGCACCTCAAGAGGAGGCTTCTCTCAGATACAGGTATGTGAGACGGACCCTGAGTTTGTGGCCTCAAATGAAATGGACACCGAGATGCTCTGATTCGAAGTAAGGCCGGATATCCCTGCAGTGAATTGAATGCAGGCTCGTCTTGCATCTCCCAAGACGAAGGGATGTCTGAATCCCCTGTGGAGACCGCAGAGAAAGACCGAGTTCTCCGCCTCATCGCGACCGGAGGCCTCACATTCTTTGAAAACTCGAGAGGTCCGCGGAGATCAATGCTTCCAAAGGAGACGATGCCTGACTCCTCTTGAAAATGGATAGGAGTCCCAGGAGGCCTGTGGCACGTGGAAAGGGACCCTGGGTCTCCCGCCTCACGTGGAGACGCGTCCCAATTGCCATGCCAAGTCTCGAGGAGAATCCCGAGGTGTCCCTCGCACCTAGGCAGGAGTCCTGACGTCGCTGAACAAACACGTGTCTGGAAGGGCCCTCCCCGTCGTAGCTCGAGAATATACATCAGGTTCCGGCCGCAACTCGAGAAAAACCATGAGACTTCCCCCTCGCCGCGAGCTGAGGGCCCATTCCCCTGCACTGCGTGCAGAGCAATTCCGTCTTCCACATCAAACGTGAAAGGAGCCTTGATTTACTTGATGGCACTCCAGAGAAAACCCTAGATCACTGTCTCAAGCCTAGAGGGATCCTGAGGTCACTGGAACAACACGAAAGGGCTCTGTGGACCCCAAATCAACTCGAGATGAGAGATTTGTCCCTGGCTTCGACTCAAGAGGAATACCAACTTTCCACAAGCACCTCAAGAGGAGGCTTCTCTCAGCTACAGGTGTGTGAGTGGGACCCTTAGTTTTTTGCCTCAAGCGGAATGGACACCGAGATGCTCTGACTCGAAGTAAGGCCGGATATCCCTGCAGTGAATTGAGTGCAGGCTCGTCTTGCATCTCCCAAGAAGAAGGGATGTCTGAATCCCCTGTGGAGACCACAGAGAAAGACCTAGCTCTCCGCCTCATCGCGACCGGAGGCCTCACATCCTTTGAAAACTCGAGAGGTCCGCGGAGATCAATGCTTCCAAAGGAGACGATGCCTGACTCCTCTTGAAAATGGATAGGAGTCCTAGGATCCCTGTGGCACGTGGAAAGGGACCCTGGGTCTCCCGCCTCACGTGGAGACGCGTCCCAATTGCCATGCCAAGACTCGAGGAGAATCCCGAGGTGTCCCTCGCACCTAGGCAGGAGTCCTGACGTCGCTGAACAAACACGTGTCTGGAAGGGCCCTCCCCGTCGTAGCTCGAGAATATACATAAGGTTCCGGCCGCAACTCGAGAAAAACCATGAGACTTCCCCCTCGCCGCGAGCTGAGGGCCCATTCCCCTGCACTGCGTGCAGAGCAATTCCGTCTTCCACATCAAACGTGAAAGGAGCCTTGATTTACTTGATGGCACTCCAGAGAAAACCCTAGATCACTGTCTCAAGCCTAGAGGGATCCTGAGGTCACTGGAGCAACACAAAAGGGCTCCGTGGACCCCAAATCAACTCGAGGTGATAGCTTAGTCCCTGGCTTCGACTCAGGAGGAATACCAACTTTCCACAAGCACCTCAAGAGGAGGCTTCTATCAGCTACAGGTATGTGAGAGGGACCCTGAGTTTGTGGCCTCAAGTGGAATGGACACCGAGATGCTCTGACTCGAAGTCAGGCCGGATATCCCTGCAGTGAATTGAATGCAGGCTCGTCTTGCATCTCCCAAGACGAAGGGATGTCTGAATCCCCTGTGGAGACCACAGAGAAAGACCTAGTTCTCCGCCTCATCGCGACCGGAGGCCTCACATCCTTTGAAAACTCGAGAGGTCCGCGGAGATCAATGCTTCCAAAGGAGACAATTCCTGACTCTTCTTTAAAATGGATAGGAGTCCCACGATCCCTGGGGCACGTGGAAAGGGACCCTGGGTCACCCCCCTCACGTGGAGACGCGTCCCAATTGCCATGCCAAGACTCGAGGAGAATCCCGAGGTGTCCCTCGCACCTAGGCAGGAGTCCTGACGTCGCTGAACAAACAAGTGTCTGGAAGGGCCCTCCCCGTCGTAACTCGAGAATATACCCCAGGTTCCGGCCGCAACTCGAGAAAAACCATGAGACTTCCCCCTCGTCGTGAGATTAGACCCGATTCCCCTGCACTGCGTGCAGAGCAATTCCGTGTTCCACATCAAACGTGAAATGAGCCTTGATTTCCTTGATGGCACTCCAGAGAAAACCCAAGATCATTGTCTCAAGTCTAGAGGGATCCTGAGGTCACTGGAGCAACACGAAAGGGCTCCGTGGACCGCAAATCAACTCGAGATGAGAGCTTAGTCCCTGGCTTCGACTCAAGAGGAATACCAACTTTCCACAAGCACCTCAAGAGGATGCTTTTCTCAGCTACAGGTAGGTGAGAGGGACCCTGAGTTTGTGGCCTCAAGTCGAATGGACACCGAGATGCTCTGACTCGAAGTAAGGCCGGATATCCCTGCAGTGAATTGAATGCAGGCTCCTCTTGCATCTCCCAAGACGAAGGGATGTCTGAATCCCCTGTGGAGACCACAGAGAAAGACCTAGTCCTCCGCCTCATCGCGACCGGAGGCCTCACATCCTTTGAAAACTCGAGAGGTCCACGGAGATCAATGCTTCCAAAGGAGACGATGCCTGACTCCTCTTGAAAACGGATAGGAGTCCCAGGATCCCTGTGGCACGTGGAAAGGGACCCTTGGGCTCCCGCCTCACGTGAAGACGCGTCCCAATTGCCAGGCCAAGACTCGAGGAGAATCCCGAGGTGTCCCTCGCACCTAGGCAGGAGTCCTGACGTCGCTGAACAAACACGTGTCTGGAAGGGCCCTCCCCGTCGTAACTCGAGAATACACCCCAGGTTCCGGCCGCAACTCGAGAAAAACCATGAGACTTCGCCCTCGCCGCGAGATGAGGCCCGATTCCCCTGCACTGCGTGCAGAGCAATTCGGTGTTCCACATCAAACGTGAAAGGAGCCTTGATTTACTTGATGGCACTCCAGAGAAAACCCAAGATCACTGTCTCAAGTCTAGAGGGATCCTGAGGTCACTGGAGCAACACGAAAGGGCTCTGTGGACCCCAAATCAACTCGAGTTGAGAGCTTAGTCCCTGGCTTCGACTCAAGAGGAATACCAACTTTCCACAAGCACATCAAGAGGAGGCTTCTCTCAGCTACAGGTATGTGAGAGGGACCCTGAGTGTGTGGCCTCAAGTGGAGTGGACACCGAGATGCTCTGACTCGAAGTAAGGCCGGATATCCCTGCAGTGAATTGAATGCAGTCTCGACTTGCATCTCCCAAGAGGAAGGGTTGTCTGAATCCAATGTGGAGACGACAGAGAAAGACCTAGATCTCCCCCTCATCGCGACCGGAGGCCTCACATCCTTTGAAAACTCGAGAGGTCCACGGAGATCAATGCTTCCAAAG
The DNA here is from genome assembly GCF_033118175.1 of Dama dama. Classification (NCBI taxonomy): domain Eukaryota; kingdom Metazoa; phylum Chordata; class Mammalia; order Artiodactyla; family Cervidae; genus Dama; species Dama dama. Next base: position 673,965 of record NC_083700.1, on the reverse strand, counting down.
GAGACGATGCGTGACTCTTCTTGAAAATGGATAGGAGTCCCAGGATCACTGTGGCACGTCGAAAGGGACCCTGTGTCTCCCGCCTCACGTGGAGACGCGTCCCAATTTCCATGCCAAGACTCGAGGAGAATCCCGAGGTGTCCCTCGCACCTAGGCAGGAGTCCTGACGTCGCTGAACAAACACGTGTCTGGAAGGGCCCTCCCCGTCGTAGCTCGAGAATATACATCAGGTTCCGGCCGCAACTCGAGAAAAACCATGAGACTTCCCCCTCGCCGCGAGCTGAGGGCCCATTCCCCTGCACTGCGTGCAGAGCAATTCCGTCTTCCACATCAAACGTGAAAGGAGCCTTGATTTACTTGATGGCACTCCAGAGAAAACCCTAGATCACTGTCTCAAGCCTAGAGGGATCCTGAGGACACTGGAACAACACGAAAGGGCTCCGTGGACCCCAAATCAACTCGAGATGAGAGATTTGTCCCTGGCTTCGACTCAACAGGAATACCAACTTTCCACAAGCACCTCAAGAGGAGGCTTCTCTCAGCGACAGGTGTGTGAGTGGGACCCTTAGTTTTTTGCCTCAAGCGGAATGGACACCGAGATGCTCTGACTCGAAGTAAGGCCGGATATCCCTGCAGTGAATTGAGTGCAGGCTCGTCTTGCATCTCCCAAGAAGAAGGGATGTCTGAATCCCCTGTGGAGACCACAGAGAAAGACCTAGCTCTCCGCCTCATCGCGACCGGAGGCCTCACATCCTTTGAAAACTCGAGAGGTCCGCGGAGATCAATGCTTCCAAAGGAGACGATGCCTGACTCCTCTTGAAAATGGATAGGAGTTCTAGGATCCCTGTGGCACGTGGAAAGGGACCCTGGGTCTCCCGCCTCACGTGGAGACGCGTCCCAATTGCCATGCCAAGACTCGAGGAGAATCCCGAGGTGTCCCTCGCACCTAGGCAGGAGTCCTGACGTCGCTGAACAAACACGTGTCTGGAAGGGCCCTCTCCGTCGTAACTCGAGAATATGCCCCAGGTTCCAGCGGCAACTGGAGAAAAACCATGAGACTTCCCACTCACAGCGAGATGAGGCCCGATTCCCCTGCACTGCGTGCAGCGCAATTCCGTGTTCCACATCAAACATGAAAGGAGACTTGATTTCCTTGATGGCACTCCAGAGAAAACCCAAGATCACTGTCTCAAGTCTAGAGGGATCCTGAGGTCACTGGAGCGACACGAAAGGGCTCCGTGGACCCCAAATCAACTCGAGATGAGAGCTTAGTCCCTGGCTTCGACTCAAGAGGAATACCAACTTTCCACAAGCACATCAAGAGGAGGCTTCTCTCAGCTACAGGTATGTGAGAGGTACCCTGAGTGTGTGGCCTCAAGTGGAATGGACACCGAGATGCTCTGACTCGAAGTAAGGCCGGATATCCCTGCAGTGAGTTGAATGCAGTCTCGACTTGCATCTCCCAAGAGGAAGGGTTGTCTGAATCCACTGTGGAGACCACAGAGAAAGATCTAGATCTCCCCTTCATCGCGACCGGAGACCTCACATCCTTTGAAAACTCGAGAGGTCCACGGAGATCAATGCTTCCAAAGGAGACGATGCGTGACTCTTCTTGAAAATGGATAGGAGTCCCAGGATCACTGTGGCACGTCGAAAGAGACCCTGTGTCTCCCGCCTCACGTGGAGACGCGTCCCAATTTCCATGCCAAGACTCGAGGAGAATCCCGAGGTGTCCCTCGCACCTAGGCAGGAGTCCTGACGTCGCTGAACAAACACGTGTCTGGAAGGGCCCTCCCCGTCGTAGCTCGAGAATATACATAAGGTTCCGGCCGCAACTCGAGAAAAACCATGAGACTTCCCCCTCGCCGCGAGCTGAGGGCCCATTCCCCTGCACTGCGTGCAGAGCAATTCCGTCTTCCACATCAAACGTGAAAGGAGCCTTGATTTACTTGATGGCACTCCAGAGAAAACCCTAGATCACTGTCTCAAGCCTAGAGGGATCCTGAGGTCACTGGAGCAACACAAAAGGGCTCCGTGGACCCCAAATCAACTCGAGGTGATAGCTTAGTCCCTGGCTTCGACTCAGGAGGAATACCAACTTTCCACAAGCACCTCAAGAGGAGGCTTCTATCAGCTACAGGTATGTGAGAGGGACCCTGAGTTTGTGGCCTCAAGTGGAATGGACACCGAGATGCTCTGACTCGAAGTCAGGCCGGATATCCCTGCAGTGAATTGAATGCAGGCTCGTCTTGCATCTCCCAAGACGAAGGGATGTCTGAATCCCCTGTGGAGACCACAGAGAAAGACCTAGTTCTCCGCCTCATCGCGACCGGAGGCCTCACATCCTTTGAAAACTCGAGAGGTCCGCGGAGATCAATGCTTCCAAAGGAGACAATTCCTGACTCCTCTTTAAAATGGATAGGAGTCCCACGATCCCTGGGGCACGTGGAAAGGGACCCTGGGTCACCCCCCTCACGTGGAGACGCGTCCCAATTGCCATGCCAAGACTCGAGGAGAATCCCGAGGTGTCCCTCGCACCTAGGCAGGAGTCCTGACGTCGCTGAACAAACAAGTGTCTGGAAGGGCCCTCCCCGTCGTAACTCGAGAATATACCCCAGGTTCCGGCCGCAACTCGAGAAAAACCATGAGACTTCCCCCTCGTCGTGAGATTAGACCCGATTCCCCTGCACTGCGTGCAGAGCAATTCCGTGTTCCACATCAAACGTGAAATGAGCCTTGATTTCCTTGATGGCACTCCAGAGAAAACCCAAGATCATTGTCTCAAGTCTAGAGGGATCCTGAGGTCACTGGAGCAACACGAAAGGGCTCCGTGGACCGCAAATCAACTCGAGATGAGAGCTTAGTCCCTGGCTTCGACTCAAGAGGAATACCAACTTTCCACAAGCACCTCAAGAGGAGGCTTTTCTCAGCTACAGGTAGGTGAGAGGGACCCTGAGTTTGTGGCCTCAAGTCGAATGGACACCGAGATGCTCTGACTCGAAGTAAGGCCGGATATCCCTGCAGTGAATTGAATGCAGGCTCCTCTTGCATCTCCCAAGACGAAGGGATGTCTGAATCCCCTGTGGAGACCACAGAGAAAGACCTAGTCCTCCGCCTCATCGCGACCGGAGGCCTCACATCCTTTGAAAACTCGAGAGGTCCACGGAGATCAATGCTTCCAAAGGAGACGATGCCTGACTCCTCTTGAAAACGGATAGGAGTCCCAGGATCCCTGTGGCACGTGGAAAGGGACCCTTGGGCTCCCGCCTCACGTGAAGACGCGTCCCAATTGCCAGGCCAAGACTCGAGGAGAATCCCGAGGTGTCCCTCGCACCTAGGCAGGAGTCCTGACGTCGCTGAACAAACACGTGTCTGGAAGGGCCCTCCCCGTCGTAACTAGAGAATACACCCCAGGTTCCGGCCGCAACTCGAGAAAAACTATGAGACTTCGCCCTCGCCGCGAGATGAGGCCCGATTCCCCTGCACTGCGTGCACAGCAATTCGGTGTTCCACATCAAACGTGAAAGGAGCCTTGATTTACTTGATGGCACTCCAGAGAAAACCCAAGATCACTGTCTCAAGTCTAGAGGGATCCTGAGGTCACTGGAGCAACACGAAAGGGCTCTGTGGACCCCAAATCAACTCGAGTTGAGAGCTTAGTCCCTGGCTTCGACTCAAGAGGAATACCAACTTTCCACAAGCACATCAAGAGGAGGCTTCTCTCAGCTACAGGTATGTGAGAGGGACCCTGAGTGTGTGGCCTCAAGTGGAGTGGACACCGAGATGCTCTGACTCGAAGTAAGGCCGGATATCCCTGCAGTGAATTGAATGCAGTCTCGACTTGCATCTCCCAAGAGGAAGGGTTGTCTGAATCCACTGTGGAGACGACAGAGAAAGACCTAGATCTCCCCCTCATCGCGACCGGAGGCCTCACATCCTTTGAAAACTCGAGAGGTCCACGGAGATCAATGCTTCCAAAGGAGACGATGCGTGACTCTTCTTGAAAATGGATAGGAGTCCCAGGATCACTGTGGCACGTCGAAAGGGACCCTGTGTCTCCCGCCTCACGTGGAGACGCGTCCCAATTTCCATGCCAAGACTCGAGGAGAATCCCGAGGTGTCCCTCGCACCTAGGCAGGAGTCCTGACGTCGCTGAACAAACACGTGTCTGGAAGGGCCCTCCCCGTCGTAGCTCGAGAATATACATCAGGTTCCGGCCGCAACTCGAGAAAAACCATGAGACTTCCCCCTCGCCGCGAGCTGAGGGCCCATTCCCCTGCACTGCGTGCAGAGCAATTCCGTCTTCCACATCAAACGTGAAAGGAGCCTTGATTTACTTGATGGCACTCCAGAGAAAACCCTAGATCACTGTCTCAAGCCTAGAGGGATCCTGAGGACACTGGAACAACACGAAAGGGCTCCGTGGACCCCAAATCAACTCGAGATGAGAGATTTGTCCCTGGCTTCGACTCAACAGGAATACCAAATTTCCACAAGCACCTCAAGAGGAGGCTTCTCTCAGCTACAGGTGTGTGAGAGGGACCCTTAGTTTTTTGCCTCAAGCGGAATGGACACCGAGATGCTCTGACTCGAAGTAAGGCCGGATATCCCTGCAGTGAATTGAGTGCAGGCTCGTCTTGCATCTCCCAAGAAGAAGGGATGTCTGAATCCCCTGTGGAGACCACAGAGAAAGACCTAGCTCTCCGCCTCATCGCGACCGGAGGCCTCACATCCTTTGAAAACTCGAGAGGTCCGCGGAGATCAATGCTTCCCAAGGAGACGATGCCTGACTCCTCTTGAAAATGGATAGGAGTCCTAGGATCCCTGTGGCACGTGGAAAGGGACCCTGGGTCTCCCGCCTCACGTGGAGACGCGTCCCAATTGCCATGCCAAGACTCGAGGAGAATCCCGAGGTGTCCCTCGCACCTAGGCAGGAGTCCTGACGTCGCTGAACAAACACGTGTCTGGAAGGGCCCTCTCCGTCGTAACTCGAGAATATGCCCCAGGTTCCAGCGGCAACTCGAGAAAAACCATGAGACTTCCCACTCACAGCGAGATGAGGCCCGATTCCCCTGCACTACGTGCAGAGCAATTCCGTGTTCCACATCAAACATGAAAGGAGACTTGATTTCCTTGATGGCACTCCAGAGAAAACCCAAGATCACTGTCTCAAGTCTAGAGGGATCCTGAGGTCACTGGAGCAACACGAAAGGGCTCCGTGGACCCCAAATCAACTCGAGATGAGAGCTTAGTCCCTGGCTTCGACTCAAGAGGAATACCAACTTTCCACAAGCACATCAAGAGGAGGCTTCTCTCAGCTACAGGTATGTGAGAGGTACCCTGAGTGTGTGGCCTCAAGTGGAATGGACACCGAGATGCTCTGACTCGAAGTAAGGCCGGATATCCCTGCAGTGAGTTGAATGCAGTCTCGACTTGCTTCTCCCAAGAGGAAGGGTTGTCTGAATAAACTGTGGAGACCACAGAGAAAGATCTAGATCTCCCCTTCATTGCGACCGGAGGCCTCACATCCTTTGAAAACTCGAGAGGTCCACGGAGATCAATGCTTCCAAAGGAGACGATGCGTGACTCTTCTTGAAAATGGATAGGAGTCCCAGGATCACTGTGGCACGTCGAAAGGGACCCTGTGTCTCCCGCCTCACGTGGAGACGCGTCCCAATTTCCATGCCAAGACTCGAGGAGAATCCCGAGGTGTCCCTCGCACCTAGGCAGGAGTCCTGACGTCGCTGAACAAACACGTGTCTGGAAGGGCCCTCCCCGTCGTAGCTCGAGAATATACATAAGGTTCCGGCCGCAACTCGAGAAAAACCATGAGACTTCCCCCTCGCCACGAGCTGAGGGCCCATTCCCCTGCACTGCGTGCAGAGCAATTCCGTCTTCCACATCAAACGTGAAAGGAGCCTTGATTTACTTGATGGCACTCCAGAGAAAACCCTAGATCACTGTCTCAAGCCTAGAGGGATCCTGAGGTCACTGGAGCAACACAAAAGGGCTCCGTGGACCCCAAATCAACTCGAGGTGATAGCTTAGTCCCTGGCTTCGACTCACGAGGAATACCAACTTTCCACAAGCACCTCAAGAGGAGGCTTCTATCAGCTACAGGTATGTGAGAGGGACCCTGAGTTTGTGGCCTCAAGTGGAATGGACACCGAGATGTTCTGACTCGAAGTCAGGCCGGATATCCCTGCAGTGAATTGAATGCAGGCTCGTCTTGCATCTCCCAAGACGAAGGGATGTCTGAATCCCCTGTGGAGACCACAGAGAAAGACCTAGTTCTCCGCCTCATCGCGACCGGAGGCCTCACATCCTTTGAAAACTCGAGAGGTCCGCGGAGATCAATGCTTCCAAAGGAGACAATGCCTGACTTCTCTTTAAAATGGATAGGAGTCCCACGATCCCTGTGGCACGTGGAAAGGGACCCTGGGTCACCCCCGTCACGTGGAGACGCGTCCCAATTGCCATGCCAAGACTCGAGGAGAATCCCGAGGTGTCCTTGGCACCTAGGCAGGAGTCCTGACGACGCTGAACAAACACGTGTCTGGAAGGGCCCTCCCCGTCGTAACTCGAGAATATACCCCAGGTTCTGGCCGCAACTCGAGAAAAACCATGAGACTTCCCCCTCGTCGCGAGATGAGGCCCAATTCCCCTGCACTGCGTGCAGACCAATTCCGTGTTCCACATCAAACGTGAAAGGAGCCTTGATTTCCTTGATGGCACTCCAGAGAAAACCCAAGATCACTGTCTCAAGTCTAGAGGGATCCTGAGGTCACTGGAGCAACAAGAAAGGGCTCCGTGGACCCCAAATCAACTCGAGATGAGAGCTTAGTCCCTGGCTTCGACTCAAGAGGAATACCAACTTTCCACAAGCACCTCAAGAGGAGGCTTCTCTCAGCCACATGTATGTGAGAGGTACCCTGAGTTTGCGGCCTCAAGTGGAATGGACACCGAGATGCTCTGACTCGAAATAAGGCCGGATATCCCTGCAGTGAATTGAAAGCAGGCTCATCTTGCATCTGCCAAGACGAAGGGATGTCTGAATCCCCTGTGCAGAACACAGAGAAAGACCTAGTCCTCCGCCTCAAGCGACCGGAGGCCTCACATCCTTTGAAAACTCGAGAGGTCCGCGGAGATCAATGCTTCCAAAGGAGACGATGCCTGACTCCTCTTGAAAATGGATAGGAGTCCCAGGATCACTGTGGCACGTGGAAAGGGACCCTGGGTCTCCCGCCTCACGTGGAGACGCGTCCCAATTGCCATGCCAAGACTCGAAGAAAATCCCGAGGTGTCCCTCACACCTAGGCACAGTCCTGAGGTCGCTGAACAAACACGTGTCTGGAAGGGCCCTCCCCGTCGTAACTCGACAATATACCCCAGGTTCCGGCCGCAACTCGAGAAAAACCATGAGACTTCCCCCTCGCCGCGAGATGAGGCCCGATTCCCCTGCACCGCGTGCAGAGAAATTCCGTATTCCACATCAAAAATGAAAGGAGCCTTGATTTCCTTAATGGCACTCCAGAGAAAACCCAAGATTACTGTCTCAAGTCTAGAGGGATCCTGAGGTCACTGTAGCAACACGAAAGGGATCCGTGGACCCCAAATCAACTCGAGATGAGAGCTTAGTCCCTGGCTTCGACTCAAGAGGAATACCAACTTTCCAGAAGCACCTCAAGAGGAGGCTTCTCTCAGCTACAGGTATGTCAGAGGGACCCTGAGTTTGTGGCCTCAAGTGGAATGGACACCGAGATGCTCTGACTCGAAGTAAGGCCGGATATCCCTGCAGTGAATTGAATGCAGGCTCGTCTTGCATCTCCCAAGACGAAGGGATGTCTGAATCCCCTGTGGAGCCCACAGAGAAAGACCTAGTCCTCCGCCTCAACGCGACCGGAGGCCTCACATCCTTTGAAAACTCGAGAGGTCCGCGGAGATCAATGCTTCCAAAGGAGACGATGCCTGACTCCTCTTGAAAATGGATAGGAGTCCTAGAATCCCTGTGGCAGGTGGAAAGGGACCCTGGGTCTCCCGCCTCACGTGGAGACGCGTCCCAATTGCCATGCCAAGACTCCAGGAGAATCCCGAGGTGTCCCTCGCAGCTAGGCAGGAGTCCTGACGTCGCTGAACAAACACGTGTCTGGAAGGGCCCTCCCCGTCGTAACTCGAGAATATGCCCCAGGTTCCAGCGGCAACTCGAGAAAAACCATGAGACTTCCCACTCACAGCTAGATGAGGCCCGATTCCCCTGCACTGCGTGCAGAGCAATTCCGTGTTCCACATCAAACATGAAAGGAGACTTGATTTCCTTGATGGCACTCCAGAGAAAACCCAAGATCACTGTCTCAAGTCTAGAGGGATCCTGAGGTCACTGGAGCAACACGAAAGGGCTCCGTGGACACCAAATCAACTCGAGATGAGAACTTAGTCCCTGGCTTCGACTCAAGAGGAATACCCACTTTCCACAAGCACATCAAGAGGAGGCTTCTCTCAGCTACAGGTATGTGAGAGGTACGCTGAGTGTGTGGCCTCAAGTGGAATGGACACCGAGATGCTCTGACTCGAAGTAAGGCCGGATATCCCTGCAGTGAGTTGAATGCAGTCTCGACTTGCATCTCCCAAGAGGAAGGGTTGTCTGAATCCACTGTGGAGACCACAGAGAAAGATCTAGATCTCCCCTTCATCGCGACCGGAGACCTCACATCCTTTGAAAATTCGAGAGGTCCACGGAGATCAATGCTTCCAAAGGAGAGGATGCGTGACTCTTCTTGAAAATGGATAGGAGTCCCAGGATCACTGTGGCACGTCGAAAGAGACCCTGTGTCTCCCGCCTCACGTGGAGACGCGTCCCAATTTCCATGCCAAGACTCGAGGAGAATCCCGAGGTGTCCCTCGCACCTAGGCAGGAGTCCTGTCGTCGCTGAACAAACACGTGTCTGGAAGGGCCCTCCCCGTCGTAGCTCGAGAATATACATAAGGTTCCGGCCGCAACTCGAGAAAAACCATGAGACTTCCCCCTCGCCGCGAGCTGAGGGCCCATTCCCCTGCACTGCGTGCAGAGCAATTCCGTCTTCCACATCAAACGTGAAAGGAGCCTTGATTTACTTGATGGCACTCCAGAGAAAACCCTAGATCACTGTCTCAAGCCTAGAGGGATCCTGAGGTCACTGGAGCAACACAAAAGGGCTCCGTGGACCCCAAATCAACTCGAGGTGATAGCTTAGTCCCTGGCTTCGACTCAGGAGGAATACCAACTTTCCACAAGCACCTCAAGAGGAGGCTTCTATCAGCTACAGGTATGTGAGAGGGACCCTGAGTTTGTGGCCTCAAGTGGAATGGACACCGAGATGCTCTGACTCGAAGTCAGGCCGGATATCCCTGCAGTGAATTGAATGCAGGCTCGTCTTGCATCTCCCAAGACGAAGGGATGTCTGAATCCCCTGTGGAGACCACAGAGAAAGACCTAGTTCTCCGCCTCATCGCGACCGGAGGCCTCACATCCTTTGAAAACTCGAGAGGTCCGCGGAGATCAATGCTTCCAAAGGAGACAATTCCTGACTCCTCTTTAAAATGGATAGGAGTCCCACGATCCCTGGGGCACGTGGAAAGGGACCCTGGGTCACCCCCCTCACGTGGAGACGCGTCCCAATTGCCATGCCAAGACTCGAGGAGAATCCCGAGGTGTCCCTCGCACCTAGGCAGGAGTCCTGACGTCGCTGAACAAACACGTGTCTGGAAGGGCCCTCCCCGTCGTAACTCGAGAATATACCCCAGGTTCCGGCCGCAACTCGAGAAAAACCATGAGACTTCCCCCTCGTCGTGAGATTAGACCCGATTCCCCTGCACTGCGTGCAGAGCAATTCCGTGTTCCACATCAAACGTGAAATGAGCCTTGATTTCCTTGATGGCACTCCAGAGAAAACCCAAGATCATTGTCTCAAGTCTAGAGGGATCCTGAGGTCACTGGAGCAACACGAAAGGGCTCCGTGGACCGCAAATCAACTCGAGATGAGAGCTTAGTCCCTGGCTTCGACTCAAGAGGAATACCAACTTTCCACAAGCACCTCAAGAGGAGGCTTTTCTCAGCTACAGGTAGGTGAGAGGGACCCTGAGTTTGTGGCCTCAAGTCGAATGGACACCGAGATGCTCTGACTCGAAGTAAGGCCGGATATCCCTGCAGTGAATTGAATGCAGGCTCCTCTTGCATCTCCCAAGACGAAGGGATGTCTGAATCCCCTGTGGAGACCACAGAGAAAGACCTAGTCCTCCGCCTCATCGCGACCGGAGGCCTCACATCCTTTGAAAACTCGAGAGGTCCACGGAGATCAATGCTTCCAAAGGAGACGATGCCTGACTCCTCTTGAAAACGGATAGGAGTCCCAGGATCCCTGTGGCACGTGGAAAGGGACCCTTGGGCTCCCGCCTCACGTGAAGACGCGTCCCAATTGCCAGGCCAAGACTCGAGGAGAATCCCGAGGTGTCCCTCGCACCTAGGCAGGAGTCCTGACGTTGCTGAACAAACACGTGTCTGGAAGGGCCCTCCCCGTCGTAACTCGAGAATACACCCCAGGTTCCGGCCGCAACTCGAGAAAAACCATGAGACTTCGCCCTCGCCGCGAGATGAGGCCCGATTCCCCTGCACTGCGTGCAGAGCAATTCGGTGTTCCACATCAAACGTGAAAGGAGCCTTGATTTACTTGATGGCACTCCAGAGAAAACCCAAGATCACTGTCTCAAGTCTAGAGGGATCCTGAGGTCACTGGAGCAACACGAAAGGGCTCTGTGGACCCCAAATCAACTCGAGTTGAGAGCTTAGTCCCTGGCTTCGACTCAAGAGGAATACCAACTTTCCACAAGCACATCAAGAGGAGGCTTCTCTCAGCTACAGGTATGTGAGAGGGACCCTGAGTGTGTGGCCTCAAGTGGAGTGGACACCGAGATGCTCTGACTCGAAGTAAGGCCGGATATCCCTGCAGTGAATTGAATGCAGTCTCGACTTGCATCTCCCAAGAGGAAGGGTTGTCTGAATCCACTGTGGAGACGACAGAGAAAGACCTAGATCTCCCCCTCATCGCGACCGGAGGCCTCACATCCTTTGAAAACTCGAGAGGTCCACGGAGATCAATGCTTCCAAAGGAGACGATGCGTGACTCTTCTTGAAAATGGATAGGAGTCCCAGGATCACTGTGGCACGTCGAAAGGGACCCTGTGTCTCCCGCCTCACGTGGAGACGCGTCCCAATTTCCATGCCAAGACTCGAGGAGAATCCCGAGGTGTCCCTCGCACCTAGGCAGGAGTCCTGACGTCGCTGAACAAACATGTGTCTGGAAGGGCCCTCCCCGTCGTAGCTCGAGAATATACATCAGGTTCCGGCCGCAACTCGAGAAAAACCATGAGACTTCCCCCTCGCCGCGAGCTGAGGGCCCATTCCCCTGCACTGCGTGCAGAGCAATTCCGTCTTCCACATCAAACGTGAAAGGAGCCTTGATTTACTTGATGGCACTACAGAGAAAACCCTAGATCACTGTCTCAAGCCTAGAGGGATCCTGAGGACACTGGAACAACACGAAAGGGCTCCGTGGACCCCAAATCAACTCGAGATGAGAGATTTGTCCCTGGCTTCGACTCAACAGGAATACCAACTTTCCACAAGCACCTCAAGAGGAGGCTTCTCTCAGCGACAGGTGTGTGAGTGGGACCCTTAGTTTTTTGCCTCAAGCGGAATGGACACCGAGATGCTCTGACTCGAAGTAAGGCCGGATATCCCTGCAGTGAATTGAGTACAGGCTCGTCTTGCATCTCCCAAGAAGAAGGGATGTCTGAATCCCCTGTGGAGACCACAGAGAAAGACCTAGCTCTCCGCCTCATCGCGACCGGAGGCCTCACATCCTTTGAAAACTCGAGAGGTCCGCGGAGATCAATGCTTCCAAAGGAGACGATGCCTGACTCCTCTTGAAAATGGATAGGAGTCCTAGGATCCCTGTGGCACGTGGAAAGGGACCCTGGGTCTCCCGCCTCACGTGGAGACGCGTCCCAATTGCCATGCCAAGACTCGAGGAGAATCCCGAGGTGTCCCTCGCACCTAGGCAGGAGTCCTGACGTCGCTGAACAAACACCTGTCTGGAAGGGCCCTCTCCGTCGTAACTCGAGAATATGCCCCAGGTTCCAGCGGCAACTCGAGAAAAACCATGAGACTTCCCACTCACAGCGAGATGAGGCCCGATTCCCCTGCACTGCGTGCAGAGCAATTCCGTGTTCCACATCAAACATGAAAGGAGACTTGATTTCCTTGATGGCACTCCAGAGAAAACCCAAGATCACTGTCTCAAGTCTAGAGGGATCCTGAGGTCACTGGAGCGACACGAAAGGGCTCCGTGGACCCCAAATCAACTCGAGATGAGAGCTTAGTCCCTGGCTTCGACTCAAGAGGAATACCAACTTTCCACAAGCACATCAAGAGGAGGCATCTCTCAGCTACAGGTATGTGAGAGGGACCCTGAGTGTGTGGCCTCAAGTGGAATGGACACCGAGATGCTCAGACTCGAAGTAAGGCCGGATATCCCTGCAGTGAATTGAATGCAGTCTCGACTTGCATCTCCCAAGAGGAAGGGTTGTCTGAATCCACTGTGGAGACCACAGAGAAAGACCTAGATCTCCCCCTCATCGCGACCGGAGGCCTCACATCCTTTGAAAACTCGAGAGGTCCACGGAGATCAATGCTTCCAAAGGAGACGATGCGTGACTCTTCTTGAAAATGGATAGGAGTCCCAGGATCACTGTGGCACGTCGAAAGGGACCCTGTGTCTCCCGCCTCACGTGGAGACGCGTCCCAATTTCCATGCCAAGACTCGAGGAGAATCCCGAGGTGTCCCTCGCACCTAGGCAGGAGTCCTGACGTCGCTGAACAAACACGTGTCTGGAAGGGCCCTCCCCGTCGTAGCTCGAGAATATACATAAGGTTCCGCCGCAACTCGAGAAAAACCATGAGACTTGCCCCTCGCCGCGAGCTGAGGGCCCATTCCCCTGCACTGCGTGCAGAGCAATTCCGTCTTCCACATCAAACGTGAAAGGAGACTTGATTTACTTGATGGCACTCCAGAGAAAACCCTAGATCACTGTCTCAAGCCTAGAGGGATCCTGAGGTCACTGGAGCAACACAAAAGGGCTCCGTGGACCCCAAATCAACTCGAGATGAGAGCTTAGTCCCTGGCTTCGACTCAAGAGGAATACCAACTTTCCACAAGCACCTCAAGAGGAGGCTTCTCTCAGATACAGGTATGTGAGACGGACCCTGAGTTTGTGGCCTCAAATGGAATGGACACCGAGATGCTCTGATTCGAAGTAAGGCCGGATATCCCTGCAGTGAATTGAATGCAGGCTCGTCTTGCATCTCCCAAGACGAAGGGATGTCTGAATCCCCTGTGGAGACCGCAGAGAAAGACCGAGTTCTCCGCCTCATCGCGACCGGAGGCCTCACATTCTTTGAAAACTCGAGAGGTCCGCGGAGATCAATGCTTCCAAAGGAGACGATGCCTGACTCCTCTTGAAAATGGATAGGAGTCCCAGGAGGCCTGTGGCACGTGGAAAGGGACCCTGGGTCTCCCGCCTCACGTGGAGACGCGTCCCAATTGCCATGCCAAGTCTCGAGGAGAATCCCGAGGTGTCCCTCGCACCTAGGCAGGAGTCCTGACGTCGCTGAACAAACACGTGTCTGGAAGGGCCCTCCCCGTCGTAGCTCGAGAATATACATCAGGTTCCGGCCGCAACTCGAGAAAAACCATGAGACTTCCCCCTCGCCGCGAGCTGAGGGCCCATTCCCCTGCACTGCGTGCAGAGCAATTCCGTCTTCCACATCAAACGTGAAAGGAGCCTTGATTTACTTGATGGCACTCCAGAGAAAACCCTAGATCACTGTCTCAAGCCTAGAGGGATCCTGAGGTCACTGGAACAACACGAAAGGGCTCTGTGGACCCCAAATCAACTCGAGATGAGAGATTTGTCCCTGGCTTCGACTCAAGAGGAATACCAACTTTCCACAAGCACCTCAAGAGGAGGCTTCTCTCAGCTACAGGTGTGTGAGTGGGACCCTTAGTTTTTTGCCTCAAGCGGAATGGACACCGAGATGCTCTGACTCGAAGTAAGGCCGGATATCCCTGCAGTGAATTGAGTGCAGGCTCGTCTTGCATCTCCCAAGAAGAAGGGATGTCTGAATCCCCTGTGGAGACCACAGAGAAAGACCTAGCTCTCCGCCTCATCGCGACCGGAGGCCTCACATCCTTTGAAAACTCGAGAGGTCCGCGGAGATCAATGCTTCCAAAGGAGACGATGCCTGACACCTCTTGAAAATGGATAGGAGTCCTAGGATCCCTGTGGCAGGTGGAAAGGGACCCTGGGTCTCCCGCCTCACGTGGAGACGCGTCCCAATTTCCATGCCAAGACTCGAGGAGAATCCCGAGGTGTCCCTCGCACCTAGGCAGGAGTCCTGACGTCGCTGAACAAACACGTGTCTGGAAGGGCCCTCCCCGTCGTAGCTCGAGAATATACATAAGGTTCCGCCGCAACTCGAGAAAAACCATGAGACTTGCCCCTCGCCGCGAGCTGAGGGCCCATTCCCCTGCACTGCGTGCAGAGCAATTCCGTCTTCCACATCAAACGTGAAAGGAGACTTGATTTACTTGATGGCACTCCAGAGAAAACCCTAGATCACTGTCTCAAGCCTAGAGGGATCCTGAGGTCACTGGAGCAACACAAAAGGGCTCCGTGGACCCCAAATCAACTCGAGATGAGAGCTTAGTCCCTGGCTTCGACTCAAGAGGAATACCAACTTTCCACAAGCACCTCAAGAGGAGGCTTCTCTCAGATACAGGTATGTGAGACGGACCCTGAGTTTGTGGCCTCAAATGGAATGGACACCGAGATGCTCTGATTCGAAGTAAGGCCGGATATCCCTGCAGTGAATTGAATGCAGGCTCGTCTTGCATCTCCCAAGACGAAGGGATGTCTGAATCCCCTGTGGAGACCACAGAGAAAGACCTAGTTCTCCGCCTCATCGCGACCGGAGGCCTCACATCCTTTGAAAACTCGAGAGGTCCGCGGAGATCAATGCTTCCAAAGGAGACAATTCCTGACTCCTCTTTAAAATGGATAGGAGTCCCACGATCCCTGGGGCACGTGGAAAGGGACCCTGGGTCACCCCCCTCACGTGGAGACGCGTCCCAATTGCCATGCCAAGACTCGAGGAGAATCCCGAGGTGTCCCTCGCACCTAGGCAGGAGTCCTGACGTCGCTGAACAAACAAGTGTCTGGAAGGGCCCTCCCCGTCGTAACTCGAGAATATACCCCAGGTTCCGGCCGCAACTCGAGAAAAACCATGAGACTTCCCCCTCGTCGTGAGATTAGACCCGATTCCCCTGCACTGCGTGCAGAGCAATTCCGTGTTCCACATCAAACGTGAAATGAGCCTTGATTTCCTTGATGGCACTCCAGAGAAAACCCAAGATCATTGTCTCAAGTCTAGAGGGATCCTGAGGTCACTGGAGCAACACGAAAGGGCTCCGTGGACCGCAAATCAACTCGAGATGAGAGCTTAGTCCCTGGCTTCGACTCAAGAGGAATACCAACTTTCCACAAGCACCTCAAGAGGAGGCTTTTCTCAGCTACAGGTAGGTGAGAGGGACCCTGAGTTTGTGGCCTCAAGTCGAATGGACACCGAGATGCTCTGACTCGAAGTAAGGCCGGATATCCCTGCAGTGAATTGAATGCAGGCTCCTCTTGCATCTCCCAAGACGAAGGGATGTCTGAATCCCCTGTGGAGACCACAGAGAAAGACCTAGTCCTCCGCCTCATCGCGACCGGAGGCCTCACATCCTTTGAAAACTCGAGAGGTCCACGGAGATCAATGCTTCCAAAGGAGACGATGCCTGACTCCTCTTGAAAACGGATAGGAGTCCCAGGATCCCTGTGGCACGTGGAAAGGGACCCTTGGGCTCCCGCCTCACGTGAAGACGCGTCCCAATTGCCAGGCCAAGACTCGAGGAGAATCCCGAGGTGTCCCTCGCACCTAGGCAGGAGTCCTGACGTCGCTGAACAAACACGTGTCTGGAAGGGCCCTCCCCGTCGTAACTCGAGAATACACCCCAGGTTCCGGCCGCAACTCGAGAAAAACTATGAGACTTCGCCCTCGCCGCGAGATGAGGCCCGATTCCCCTGCACTGCGTGCACAGCAATTCGGTGTTCCACATCAAACGTGAAAGGAGCCTTGATTTACTTGATGGCACTCCAGAGAAAACCCAAGATCACTGTCTCAAGTCTAGAGGGATCCTGAGGTCACTGGAGCAACACGAAAGGGCTCTGTGGACCCCAAATCAACTCGAGTTGAGAGCTTAGTCCCTGGCTTCGACTCAAGAGGAATACCAACTTTCCACAAGCACATCAAGAGGAGGCTTCTCTCAGCTACAGGTATGTGAGAGGGACCCTGAGTGTGTGGCCTCAAGTGGAGTGGACACCGAGATGCTCTGACTCGAAGTAAGGCCGGATATCCCTGCAGTGAATTGAATGCAGTCTCGACTTGCATCTCCCAAGAGGAAGGGTTGTCTGAATCCACTGTGGAGACGACAGAGAAAGACCTAGATCTCCCCCTCATCGCGACCGGAGGCCTCACATCCTTTGAAAACTCGAGAGGTCCACGGAGATCAATGCTTCCAAAGGAGACGATGCGTGACTCTTCTTGAAAATGGATAGGAGTCCCAGGATCACTGTGGCACGTCGAAAGGGACCCTGTGTCTCCCGCCTCACGTGGAGACGCGTCCCAATTTCCATGCCAAGACTCGAGGAGAATCCCGAGGTGTCCCTCGCACCTAGGCAGGAGTCCTGACGTCGCTGAACAAACACGTGTCTGGAAGGGCCCTCCCCGTCGTAGCTCGAGAATATACATCAGGTTCCGGCCGCAACTCGAGAAAAACCATGAGACTTCCCCCTCGCCGCGAGCTGAGGGCCCATTCCCCTGCACTGCGTGCAGAGCAATTCCGTCTTCCACATCAAACGTGAAAGGAGCCTTGATTTACTTGATGGCACTCCAGAGAAAACCCTAGATCACTGTCTCAAGCCTAGAGGGATCCTGAGGACACTGGAACAACACGAAAGGGCTCCGTGGACCCCAAATCAACTCGAGATGAGAGATTTGTCCCTGGCTTCGACTCAACAGGAATACCAAATTTCCACAAGCACCTCAAGAGGAGGCTTCTCTCAGCTACAGGTGTGTGAGAGGGACCCTTAGTTTTTTGCCTCAAGCGGAATGGACACCGAGATGCTCTGACTCGAAGTAAGGCCGGATATCCCTGCAGTGAATTGAGTGCAGGCTCGTCTTGCATCTCCCAAGAAGAAGGGATGTCTGAATCCCCTGTGGAGACCACAGAGAAAGACCTAGCTCTCCGCCTCATCGCGACCGGAGGCCTCACATCCTTTGAAAACTCGAGAGGTCCGCGGAGATCAATGCTTCCCAAGGAGACGATGCCTGTCTCCTCTTGAAAATGGATAGGAGTCCTAGGATCCCTGTGGCACGTGGAAAGGGACCCTGGGTCTCCCGCCTCACGTGGAGACGCGTCCCAATTGCCATGCCAAGACTCGAGGAGAATCCCGAGGTGTCCCTCGCACCTAGGCAGGAGTCCTGACGTCGCTGAACAAACACGTGTCTGGAAGGGCCCTCTCCGTCGTAACTCGAGAATATGCCCCAGGTTCCAGCGGCAACTCGAGAAAAACCATGAGACTTCCCACTCACAGCGAGATGAGGCCCGATTCCCCTGCACTGCGTGCAGAGCAATTCCGTGTTCCACATCAAACATGAAAGGAGACTTGATTTCCTTGATGGCACTCCAGAGAAAACCCAAGATCACTGTCTCAAGTCTAGAGGGATCCTGAGGTCACTGGAGCAACACGAAAGGGCTCCGTGGACACCAAATCAACTCGAGATGAGAACTTAGTCCCTGGCTTCGACTCAAGAGGAATACCAACTTTCCACAAGCACATCAAGAGGAGGCTTCTCTCAGCTACAGGTATGTGAGAGGTACCCTGAGTGTGTGGCCTCAAGTGGAATGGACACCGAGATGCTCTGACTCGAAGTAAGGCCGGATATCCCTGCAGTGAGTTGAATGCAGTCTCGACTTGCTTCTCCCAAGAGGAAGGGTTGTCTGAATAAAATGTGGAGACCACAGAGAAAGATCTAGATCTCCCCTTCATTGCGACCGGAGGCCTCACATCCTTTGAAAACTCGAGAGGTCCACGGAGATCAATGCTTCCAAAGGAGACGATGCGTGACTCTTCTTGAAAATGGATAGGAGTCCCAGGATCACTGTGGCACGTCGAAAGGGACCCTGTGTCTCCCGCCTCACGTGGAGACGCGTCCCAATTGCCATGCCAAGACTCGAGGAGAATCCCGAGGTGTCCCTCGCACCTAGGCAGGAGTCCTGACGTCGCTGAACAAACACGTGTCTGGAAGGGCCCTCCCCGTCGTAGCTCGAGAATATACATAAGGTTCCGGCCGCAACTCGAGAAAAACCATGAGACTTCCCCCTCGCCGCGAGCTGAGGGCCCATTCCCCTGCACTGCGTGCAGAGCAATTCCGTCTTCCACATCAAACGTGAAAGGAGCCTTGATTTACTTGATGGCACTCCAGAGAAAACCCTAGATCACTGTCTCAAGCCTAGAGGGATCCTGAGGTCACTGGAGCAACACAAAAGGGCTCCGTGGACCCCAAATCAACTCGAGGTGATAGCTTAGTCCCTGGCTTCGACTCACGAAGAATACCAACTTTCCACAAGCACCTCAAGAGGAGGCTTCTATCAGCTACAGGTATGTGAGAGGGACCCTGAGTTTGTGGCCTCAAGTGGAATGGACACCGAGATGTTCTGACTCGAAGTCAGGCCGGATATCCCTGCAGTGAATTGAATGCAGGCTCGTCTTGCATCTCCCAAGACGAAGGGATGTCTGAATCCCCTGTGGAGACCACAGAGAAAGACCTAGTTCTCCGCCTCATCGCGACCGGAGGCCTCACATCCTTTGAAAACTCGAGAGGTCCGCGGAGATCAATGCTTCCAAAGGAGACAATGCCTGACTTCTCTTTAAAATGGATAGGAGTCCCACGATCCCTGTGGCACGTGGAAAGGGACCCTGGGTCACCCCCGTCACGTGGAGACGCGTCCCAATTGCCATGCCAAGACTCGAGGAGAATCCCGAGGTGTCCTTGGCACCTAGGCAGGAGTCCTGACTTCGCTGAACAAACACGTGTCTGGAAGGGCCCTCCCCGTCGTAACTCGAGAATATACCCCAGGTTCTGGCCGCAACTCGAGAAAAACCATGAGACTTCCCCCTCGTCGCGAGATGAGGCCCAATTCCCCTGCACTGCGTGCAGAGCAATTCCGTGTTCCACATCAAACGTGAAAGGAGCCTTGATTTCCTTGATGGCACTCCAGAGAAAACCCAAGATCACTGTCTCAAGTCTAGAGGGATCCTGAGGTCACTGGAGCAACAAGAAAGGGCTCCGTGGACCCCAAATCAACTCGAGATGAGAGCTTAGTCCCTGGCTTCGACTCAAGAGGAATACCAACTTTCCACAAGCACCTCAAGAGGAGGCTTCTCTCAGCCACATGTATGTGAGAGGTACCCTGAGTTTGCGGCCTCAAGTGGAATGGACACCGAGATGCTCTGACTCGAAATAAGGCCGGATATCCCTGCAGTGAATTGAAAGCAGGCTCATCTTGCATCTCCCAAGACGAAGGGATGTCTGAATCCCCTGTGCAGAACACAGAGAAAGACCTAGTCCTCCGCCTCAAGCGACCGGAGGCCTCACATCCTTTGAAAACTCGAGAGGTCCGCGGAGATCAATGCTTCCAAAGGAGACGATGCCTGACTCCTCTTGAAAATGGATAGGAGTCCCAGGATCACTGTGGCACGTGGAAAGGGACCCTGGGTCTCCCGCCTCACGTGGAGACGCGTCCCAATTGCCATGCCAAGACTCGAAGAAAATCCCGAGGTGTCCCTCACACCTAGGCACAGTCCTGAGGTCGCTGAACAAACACGTGTCTGGAAGGGCCCTCCCCGTCGTAACTCGACAATATACCCCAGGTTCCGGCCGCAACTCGAGAAAAACCATGAGACTTCCCCCTCGCCGCGAGATGAGGCCCGATTCCCCTGCACCGCGTGCAGAGAAATTCCGTATTCCACATCAAAAATGAAAGGAGCCTTGATTTCCTTAATGGCACTCCAGAGAAAACCCAAGATTACTGTCTCAAGTCTAGAGGGATCCTGAGGTCACTGTAGCAACACGAAAGGGATCCGTGGACCCCAAATCAACTCGAGATGAGAGCTTAGTCCCTGGCTTCGACTCAAGAGGAATACCAACTTTCCAGAAGCACCTCAAGAGGAGGCTTCTCTCAGCTACAGGTATGTCAGAGGGACCCTGAGTTTGTGGCCTCAAGTGGAATGGACACCGAGATGCTCTGACTCGAAGTAAGGCCGGATATCCCTGCAGTGAATTGAATGCAGGCTCGTCTTGCATCTCCCAAGACGAAGGGATGTCTGAATCCCCTGTGGAGCCCACAGAGAAAGACCTAGTCCTCCGCCTCAACGCGACCGGAGGCCTCACATCCTTTGAAAACTCGAGAGGTCCGCGGAGATCAATACTTCCGAAGGAGACGATGCCTGACTCCTCTTGAAAATGGATAGGAGTCCCAGGATCCCTGTGGCACGTGGAAAGGGACCCTGGGTCTCCCGCCTCACGTGGAGACGCGTCCCAATTGCCATGCCAAGACTCGAGGAGAATCCCGAGGTGTCCCTCACACCTAGGCAGGAGTCCTGATGTCGCTGAACAAACACGTGTCTAGAAGGGCCCTCCCCGTCGTTACTCGAGATTATACCCCAGGTTCCGGCCGCAACTCGAGAAAAACCATGAGATTTCACCCTCGCCGTGAGTTGAGGCCCGATTCCCCTGAACTGCATGCAGAGCAATTCCGTGTTCCACATCAAACGTGAAAGGCACCTTGATTTCGTTGATGGCACTCCAGAGAAAACCCAAGATCACTGTCTCAAGTCTAGACGGATCCTGAGGTCACTGGAGCAACACGAAAGGGCTCCGTGGACCCCAAATCAACTCAAGATGAGAGCTTAGTCCCTGGCTTCAAATCGAGAGGAATACCAGCTTTCCACAAGAACCTCAAGAGGAGGCTTCTCTCAGCTAATGGTATGTGAGAGGGACCCTGAGTTTGTCGCCTCAAGTGGAATGTCCACCGAGATGCTCTGACTCAAAGTAAGGCCAGATATCCCTGCAGTGAATTGAATGCAGGCTCGTCTTGCATCTCCCAAGACGAAGGGATGTCTGAATCCCCTGTGCAGAACACAGAGAAAGACCTAGTCCTCCGCCTCAACGCGACCGGAGGCCTCACATCCTTTGAAAACTCGAGAGGTCCGCGGAGATCAATGCTTCCAAAGGAGACGATGCCTGACTCCTCTTGAAAATGGATAGGAGTCCCAGGATCCCTGTGGCACGTGGAAAGGGAACCTGGGTCTCCGGCCTCACGTGGAGACGCGTCCCAATTGCCATGCCAAAACTCGAGGAGAATCCCGAGGTGTCCCTCGCACCTAGGCAGGAGTCCTGACGTCGCTGAACAAACCCGTGTCTGGAAGGGCCCTCCCCGTCGTAACGCGAGAATATACCCCAGGTTCCGGCCGCAACTCGAGAAAAACCAAGAGACTTCCCCCTCGCCCAGAGATGAGGCCCGATTCCCCTGCACTGCGTGCCGAGCAATTCCGTGTTCCACATCAAACGTGAAACGAGCCTTGATTTCCTTGATTGTACTCCAGAGAAAACCCAAGATCACTGTCTCAAGACTAGAGGGATCCTGAGGTCACTGGAGCAACAGGAAAGGGCTCCGTGGACCCCAAATCAACTCGAGATGAGAGCTTAGTCCCTGGCTTCGACTCAAGAGGAATACCAACTTTCCACAAGCACCTCAAGAGAAGGCTTCTCTCAGCTACAGGTATGTGAGAGGGACCCTGAGTTTGTGGCCTCAAGTGGAATGGACACCGAGATTCTCTGACTCGAAGTAAGGCCGGATATCCCTGCAGTGAATTGAATGCAGGCTCGTCTTGCATCTCTCAAGACGAAGGGATGTCTGAATCTCCTGAGGAGACCACAGAGAAAGACCTAGTTCTCCGCCTCATCGTGACCGGAGCCCTCACATCCTTTGAAAACTTGAGAGGTCCGCGGAGATCAATGCTTCCAAAGGAGACGATGCCTGACTCCTCTTGAAACTGGATAGGAGTCCCAGGATCCCTGTGGCACGTCGAAAGGGACACTGGGTCTCCCGCCTCACATGGAGACGCGTCCCAATTGCCATGCCAAGACTCGAGGAGAATCCCGAGGTGTCCCTCGCACCTAGGCAGGAGTCCTGACGTCGCTGAACAAACACGTGTCTGGAATGGCCCTCCCCGTCGTAACTCGAGAATATAAATCAGGTTCCGGCAGCAACTCGAGAAAAAACATGAGACTTCCCCCTCGCAGCGAGATGAGGCCCGATTCCCCTGCACTGCGTGCAGAGCAATTCCGTGTTCCACATCAAACGTGAAAGGAGAATTGATTTCCTTGATGGCACTCCAGAGAAAACCCAATATCACTGTCTCAAGTCTAGAGGGATCCTGAGGTGACTGGAGCAACACGAAAGGGCTCTGTGGACCCCAAATCAACTCGAGAAGAGAGCTTAGTCCCTGGCTTCGACTCAAGAGGAATACCAACTTTCCACAAGCACCTCAAGAGGAGGCTTCTCTCAGCTACAGGTATGTGAGAGGGACCCTGAGTTTGTGGCCTCAATTGGAATGGACACCGAGATGCTCTGACTTGAAGTAAGGCCAGATATCCCTGCAGTGAAACGAATGCAGGCTCGTCTTGCATCTCCCAAGACGAAGGGATGTCTGAATCCCCTGTGGAGACCACAGAGAAAGACCTAGTCCTCTGCCTCAAAGCGACCGGAGGCCTCACATCCTTTGAAAACTCGAGAGGTCCGCGGAGATCAATGCTTCCAAAGGAGACGATGCTTGACTCCTCTTGAAAATGGATAGGAGTCCCAGGATCCCTGAGGCACGTGGAAAGGGACCCTGGGTCTCCCGCCTCACGAGGAGACGCGTCCCAATTGCCATGCCAAGACTCGAGGAAAATCCCGAGGTGTCCCTCGCACCTAGGCAGGAGTCCTGACGTCGCTGAACAAACACGTGTATGGAAGCGCCCTCCCCGTCGTAACTCGAGAATATACCCCAGGTTCTGGCCCAACTCGAGAAAAACCATGAGACTTCCCCCTCGCCGCGAGATAAGGCCCGATTCCCCTGCACTGCGTGCAGAGCAATTCCGTGTTCCACATCAAACTTGAAAGGAGCCTTGATTTCCTTGATGGCACTCCAGAGAGTATCCAAGATCACTGTCTCAAGTCTAGAGGGATCCTGAGGTCACTGTAGCAACACGAAAGGGCTCCGTGGACCCCAAATCAACTCGAGATGAGAGCTTAGTCCCTGGCTTCGACTCAAGAGGAACACCAACTTTCCACAGCACCTCAAGAGGAGGCTTCTCTCAGCTACAGGTATGTGAGAGGTATCCTGATTTGGTGGACTCAATTGGAATGGACACCGAGATGCTCTGACTCGAACGAAGGCCGGATATCCCTGCAGTGAATTGAAGGCAGGCTCGTCTTGCATCTCCCAAGACGAAGGGATGCCTGAATCCCCTGTGGAGACCACAGAGAAAGACCTAGTTCTGGCCACATCGCGACCGGAGGCCTCACATCCTTTGAAAATTCGAGAGGTCTGCGGAGATCAATGCTTCCAAAGGAGACGATGCCTGACTCTTCTTGAAAATGGATAGGAGTCCCAGGATCCCTGTGGCACGTCGAAAGGGACCCTGGGTCTCCCGCCTCACGTGGAGACGCGTCCCAATTGCCATGCCAGGATTCGAGGAGAATCTCGAGGTGTCCCTCACACCTAGGCAGGAGTTCTGACGTCGCTGAAGAAACACGTGTCTGGAAGGGCCCTCCCCATCGTAACTCGAGAATATACACCAGGTTCCGGCTTCAACTCGAGAAAAACCATGAGACTTCCCCCTCGCCGCGAGATGAGGCCCGATTGCCCTGCACTGCATGCAGAGCAATTCCGTGTTCCACATCAAACGTGAAAGGAGCCTTGATTTCCTTGATGGCACTCCAGAGAAAACCCAAGATCACTGTCTCAAGTCTAGAGGGATCCTGAGGTCACTGTAGCAATAAAAATGGCTCCGTGGACCCCAAATCAACTCGAGATGAGAGCTTAGTCCCTGGCTTCGACTCAAGAGGAATACCAATTTCCACAAGCACCACAGGAGGAGGCTTCTCTCAGCTACAGGTATGTGAGAGGGACCCTGAGTTTGTGGCCTCAAGTGGAATGGACACCGAGATGCTCTGACTCGAAGTAAGGCCGGATATCCCTGCAGTGAATTGAATGCAGGCTCGTCTTGCATCTCCCAAGACGAAGGGATGTCTGAATCCCCTGTGGACACCACAGAGAAAGACCTAGTCCTCCGCCTCAACGCGACCGGAGGCCTCACATCCTTTGAAAACTCGAGAGGTGTGCGGAGATCAATGCTTCCAAAGGAGACGATGCCTGACTCCTCTTGAAAATGGATAGGAGTCCCAGGATCCCTGTGTCACGTTTAAAGGGACACTGGGTCTCCCACCTCACGTGGAGACGCGTCCCAATTGCCATGCCAAGACTCGAGGAGAATCCCGAGGTGTCCCTCGCACCTAGGCAGGAGTCCTGACGTCTCTGAACAAACACATTTCTGGAAGCGCCCTCCCCTTCGTAACTCGAGAATATACCCCAGATTCCGCCCGCAACTCGACAAAATCCATGAGACTTCCTCCTCGCCGCGAGATGAGGACCGATTCCCCTGCACTGCGTGCAGAGCAATTCCGTGTTTCACATCAAACGTGAAAGGAGCCTTGATTTCCTTGATGGCACTCCAGAGAAAACCCAAGATCACTGTCTCAAGTCTAGAGGGATCCTGAGGTCACTGGAGCAACACGAAAGGATTCCGTGGACCCCAAATCAACTTGAGATGAGAGCTTAGTCCCTGGCTTCGACTCAAGAGGAATACCAACTTTCCACAAGCACCTCAAGTGGAGGCTTCTCTCAGCTACAGGTATGTGAGAGGGACCCTGAGATTGTGGCCTCAAGTGGAATGGACACCGAGATGCTCTGACTCGGAGTAAGGGCGGATATCCCTGCAGTGAATTGAATGAAGGCTCGTCTTGCATTTCCCAAGACGAAGGGATGTCTGAATCCCCTGTGGACACCACAGAGAAAGACCTAGTTCTCCGCCTCTTCGCGACCTGAGGCCTCACATCCTTTGAAAACCTGAGAGGTCCGGGGAGATCAATGCTTCCCAAGGAGACGATGCCTGACTCCTCTTGAAAATGGATAGGAGTCCCAGGATCCCTGTGGCACGTGGAAAGGGATTCTGGGGCTCCCGCATCACGTGGAGACGCGTCCCAATTGCCATGCCAAGACTCGAGGAGAATCCCGAGGTGTCCCTCGCACCTAGGCAGGAGTCCTGACGTCGCAGAACAAACACGTGTCTGGAAGGGCCCTCCCCGTCGTAACTCGAGAATATACCCCAGGTTCCGGCCGCAACTCGAGAAAAACCATGAGACTTCCCCCTCGCCGCGAGATGAGGCCCGATTCCCCTGCACTGCGTGCAGAGCAATTCCGTGTTCCACATCAAACTTGAAAGGAGCCTTGATTTCCTTGATGGCACTCCAGAGAGTATCCAAAATCACTGTCTCAAGTCTAGAGGGATCCTGACGTCACTGTAGCAACACGAAAGGGCTCCGAGGACCCCAAATCAACTCGAGATGAGAGCTTAGTCCCTGGCTTCGACTCAAGAGGAACACCAAGTTTCCACAGCACCTCAAGAGGAGGCTTCTCTAAGCTACAGGTATGTGAGAGGTATCCTGAGTTGGTGGACTCAATTGGAATGGACACCGAGATGCTCTGACTCGAACGAAGGCCGGATATCCCTGCAGTGAATTGAAGGCAGGCTCGTCTTGCATCTCCCAAGACGAAGGGATGTCTGAATCCCCTGTGGAGACCACAGAGAAAGACCTAGTTCTGGCCACATCGCGACCGGAGGCCTCACATCCTTTGAAAATTCGAGAGGTCTGCGGAGATCAATGCGTCCAAAGGAGACGATGCCTGACTCTTCTTGAAAATGGATAGGAGTCCCAGGATCCCTGTGGCACGTGGAAAGGGACCCTGGGTCTCCCGCCTCACGTGGAGACGCGTCCCAATTGCCATGCCAGGATTCGAGGAGAATCTCGAGGTGTCCCTCACACCTAGGCAGGAGTTCTGACGTCGCTGAAGAAACACGTGTCTGGAAGGGCCCTCCCCGTCGTAACTCGAGAATATACCCCAGGTTCCGGCTGCAACTCGAGAAAAACCATGAGACTTCCCCCTCGCCGCGAGATGAGGCCCGATTGCCCTGCAGTGCATGCAGAGCAATTCCATGTTCCACATCAAACGTGAAAGGAGCCTTGATTTCCTTGATGGCACTCCTGAGAAAACCCAAGATCACTGTCTCAAGTCTAGAGGGATCCTGAGGTCACTGTAGCAAAAAAAATGGCTCCGTGGACCCCAAATCAACTCGAGATGAGAGCTTAGTCCCTGGCTTCGACTCAAGAGGAATACCAATTTCCACAAGCACCACAGGAGGAGGCTTCTCTCAGCTACAGGTATGTGAGAGGGACCCTGAGTTTGTGGCCTCAAGTGGAATGGACACCGAGAAGCTCTGACTCGAAGTAAGGCCGGATATCCCTGCAGTGAATTGAATGCAGGCTCGTCTTGCATCTCCCAAGACGAAGGGATGTCTGAATCCCCTGTGGACACCACAGAGAAAGACCTAGTCCTCCGCCTCAATGCGACCGGAGGCCTCACATCCTTTGAAAACTCGAGAGGTGTGCGGAGATCAATGCTTCCAAAGGAGACGATGCCTGACTCCTCTTGAAATGGATAGGAGTCCCAGGATCCCTGTGTCACGTTGAAAGGGACACTGGGTCTCCCGCCTCACGTGGAGACGCGTCCCAATTGCCATGCCAAGACTCGAGGAGAATCCCGAGGTGTCCCTCGCACCTAGGCAGGAGTCCTGACGTCTCTGAACAAACACATTTCTGGAAGCGCCCTCCCCTTCGTAACTCGAGAATATACCCCAGGTTCCGCCCGCAACTCGACAAAATCCATGAGACTTCCTCCTCGCCGCGAGATGAGGACCGATTCCCCTGCACTGCGTGCAGAGCAATTCCGTGTTTCATATCAAACGTGAAAGGAGCCTTGATTTCCTTGATGGCACTCCAGAGAAAACCCAAGATCACTGTCTCAAGTCTAGAGGGATCCTGAGGTCACTGGAGCAACACGAAAGGACTCCGTGGACCCCAAATAAACTTGAGATGAGAGCTTAGTCCCTGGCTTCGACTCAAGAGGAATACCAACTTTCCACAAGCACCTCAAGTGGAGGCTTCTCTCAGCTACATGTATGTGAGAGGGACCCTGAGATTGTGGCCTCAAGTGGAATGGACACCGAGATGCTCTGACTCGGAGTAAGGGCGGATATCCCTCCAGTGAATTGAATGAAGGCTCGTCTTGCATTTCCCAAGACGAAGGGATGTCTGAATCCCCTGTGGACACCACAGAGAAAGACCTAGTTCTCCGCCTCTTCGCGACCTGAGGCCTCACATCCTTTGAAAACCTGAGAGGTCCGGGGAGATCAATGCTTCCAAAGGAGACGATGCCTGACTCCTCTTGAAAATGGATAGGAGTCCCAGGATCCCTGTGGCACGTGGAAAGGGACGCTGGGTCTCCCGCCTCACGTGGAGATGCGTCCCAATTGCCATGCCAAGACTCGAGGAGAATCCCGAGGTGTCCCTCGCCCCTAGGCAGGAGTCCTGACGTCGCTGAACAAACACGTGTCTGGAAGGGCCCTCCCCGTCGTAACTCGAGAATATACTCCAGGTTCCGGCCGCAACTCGAGAAAAACAATGAGACTTCCCCCTCGCCGCGAGATGAGGCCCGATTCCCCTGCACTACGTGCAGAGCAATTCCGTGTTCCACATCAAACTTGAAAGGAGCCTTGATTTCCTTGATGGCACTCCAGAGAGTATCCAAGATCACTGTCTCAAGTCTAGAGGGATCCTGACGTCACTGTAGCAAAACGAAAGGGCTCCGTGGACCCCAAATCAACTCGAGATGAGAGCTTAGTCCCTGGCTTCGACTCAAGAGGAACACCAACTTTCCACAGCACCTCAAGAGGAGGCTTCTCTCAGCTACAGGTATGTGAGAGGTATCCTGATTTGGTGGACTCAATTGGAATGGACACCGAGATGCTCTGACTCGGAGTAAGGGCGGATATCCCTCCAGTGAATTGAATGAAGGCTCGTCTTGCATTTCCCAAGACGAAGGGATGTCTGAATCCCCTGTGGACACCACAGAGAAAGACCTAGTTCTCCGCCTCTTCGCGACCTGAGGCCTCACAACCTTTGAAAACCTGAGAGGTCCGGGGAGATCAATGCTTCCAAAGGAGACGATGCCTGACTCCTCTTGAAAATGGATAGGAGTCCCAGGATCCCTGTGGCACGTGGAAAGGGATTCTGGGGCTCCCGCATCACGTGGAGACGCGTCCCAATTGCCATGCCAAGACTCGAGGAGAATCCCAAGGTGTCCCTCGCACCTAGGCAGGAGTCCTGACGTCGCTGAACAAACACGTGTCTGGAAGGGCCCTCCCCGTCGTAACTCGAGAATATACCCCAGGTTCCGGCCGCAACTCGAGAAAAACCATGAGACTTCCCCCTCGCCGCGAGATGAGGCCCGATTCCCCTGCACTGTGTGCAGAGCAATTCCGTGTTCCACATCAAACTTGAAAGGAGACTTGATTTCCTTGATGGCACTCCAGAGAGTATCCAAGATCACTGTCTCAAGTCTAGAGGGATCCTGACGTCACTGTAGCAACACGAAAGGGCTCCGTGGACCCCAAATCAACTCGAGATGAGAGCTTAGTCCCTGGTTTCGACTCAAGAGGAACACCAAGTTTCCACAGCACCTCAAGAGGAGGCTTCTCTAAGCTACAGGTATGTGAGAGGTATCCTGAGTTGGTGGACTCAATTGGAATGGACACCGAGATGCTCTGACTCGAACGAAGGCCGGATATCCCTGCAGTGAATTGAAGGCAGGCTCGTCTTGCATCTCCCAAGACGAAGGGATGTCTGAATCCCCTGTGGAGACCACAGAGAAAGACCTAGTTCTGGCCACATCGCGACCGGAGGCCTCACATCCTTTGAAAACTCGAGAGGTCTGCGGAGATCCATGCGTCCAAAGGAGACGATGCCTGACTCTTCTTGAAAATGGATAGGAGTCCCAGGATCCCTGTGGCACGTGGAAAGGGACCCTGGGTCTCCCGCCTCACGTGGAGACGCGTCCCAATTGCCATGCCAGGATTCGAGGAGAATCTCGAGGTGTCCCTCACACCTAGGCAGGAGTTCTGACGTCGCTGAAGAAACACGTGTCTGGAAGGGCCCTCCCCGTCGTAACTCGAGAATATACCCCAGGTTCCGGCTGCAACTCGAGAAAAACCATGAGACTTCCCCCTCGCCGCGAGATGAGGCCCGATTGCCCTGCACTGCATGCAGAGCAATTCCGTGTTCCACATCAAACGTGAAAGGAGCCTTGATTTCCTTGATGGCACTCCAGAGTAAACCCAAGATCACTGTCTCAAGTCTAGAGGGATCCTGAGGTCACTGTAGGAAAAAAAATGGCTCCGTGGACCCCAAATCAACTCGAGATGAGAGCTTAGTCCCTGGCTTCGACTCAAGAGGAATACCAATTTCCACAAGCACCACAGGAGGAGGCTTCTCTCAGCTACAGGTATGTGAGAGGGACCCTGAGTTTGTGGCCTCAAGTGGAATGGACACCGAGAAGCTCTGACTCGAAGTAAGGCCGGATATCCCTGCAGTGAATTGAATGCAGGCTCGTCTTGCATCTCCCAAGACGAAGGGATGTCTGAATCCCCTGTGGACACCACAGAGAAAGACCTAGTCCTCCACTTCAACGCGACCGGAGGCCTCACATCCTTTGAAAACTCGAGACGTGTGCGGAGATCAATGCTTCCAAAGGAGACGATGCCTGACTCCTCTTGAAATGGATAGGAGTCCCAGGATCCCTGTGTCACGTTGAAAGGGACACTGGGTCTCCCGCCTCACGTGGAGACGCGTCCCAATTGCCATGCCAAGACTCGAGGAGAATCCCGAGGTGTCCCTCGCACCTAGGCAGGAGTCCTGACGTCTCTGAACAAACACATTTCTGGAAGCGCCCTCCCCTTCGTAACTCGAGAATATACCCCAGGTTCCGCCCGAAACTCGACAAAATCCATGAGACTTCCTCCTCGCCGCGAGATGAGGACCGATTCCCCTGCACTGCGTGCAGAGTAATTCCGTGTTTCACATCAAACGTGAAAGGAGCCTTGATTTCCTTGATGGCACTCCAGAGAAAACCCAAGATCACTGTCTCAAGTCTAGAGGGATCCTGAGGTCACTGGAGCAACACGAAAGGACTCCGTGGACCCCAAATAAACTTGAGATGAGAGCTTAGTCCCTGGCTTCGACTCAAGAGGAATACCAACTTTCCACAAGCACCTCAAGTGG
Organism: Dama dama; assembly: GCF_033118175.1. Lineage (NCBI taxonomy): Eukaryota > Metazoa > Chordata > Mammalia > Artiodactyla > Cervidae > Dama > Dama dama. The sequence goes on along the minus strand of NC_083700.1, from coordinate 643,210 downwards.
AGGCTTCTCTCAGCTACAGGTATGTGAGAGGGACCCTGAGTTTATGGCCTCAAGTGGAATGGACACCGAGATGCTCTGACTCGAAGTAAGGCCGTATATCCCTGCAGTGTATTGAATGCAGGCTCGTCTTGCATCTCCCAAGATGAATGGATATCTGAATCCCCTGTGGAGAACACAGAGAAAGACCTAGTTCTCCGCCTCATCGCGACCGGAGGCCTCACATCCTTTGAAAACTCGAGAGGACTGCGGAGATCAATGCTTCCGAAGGAGACGATGCCTGACTCCTCTTGAAAATGCATAGGAGTACCAGAATCCCTGCGGCACGTGGAAAGGGACGCTGGGTCTCCCGCCTCACGTGGAGATGCGTCCCAATTGCCATGCCAAGACTCGAGGAGAATCCCGAGGTGTCCCTCGCCCCTAGGCAGGAGTCCTGACGTCGCTGAACAAACACGTGTCTGGAAGGGCCTTCCCCGTCGTAACTCGAGAATATACCCCAGGTTCCGGCCGCAACTCGAGAAAAAACATGAGACTTCCCCCTCGCCTCGAGATGAGGCCCGATTCCCCTGCAGTGCGTGCAGAGCAATTCCGTGTTCCACATCAAACGTGAAAGGAGCCTTGATTTCCTTGATGGCACTCCAGAGAAACCCAAGATCACTGTCCCAAGTCTAGAGGGATCCTGAGGTCACTGGAGCAACAAGAAAGTGCTCAGTGGAGGTCAAATCAACTCGAGATGAGAACTTAGTCGCTGGCTTCGACTCAAGAGGAATACCAACTTTCCACAAGCCCCTCAAGAGGAGGCTTTTCTCAGCTACAGGTATGTGAGACGGACCCTGAGTTTGTGGCCTCAAGTGGAATGGACACCGAGATGATCTGACTCGAAGTAAAGCCGGATATCCCTGCAGTGAATTGAATGCAGGCTCGTCTTGCATCTCCCAAGACAAAGGATTGTCTGAATACCCTGTGGAGTCCACAGAGAAAGACCTAGTCCTCCGCCTCAACGCGAACGGAGGCCTCACGTCCTTTGAAAATTCGAGAGGTCCGCGGAGATCAATGCTTCCAAAGGTGACGATGACTTGAAAATGGATAGGAGTCCCAGGATCCCTGTGGTATGTGGAAACGGACCCTGGGTCTCCCGCCTCACGTGGAGACGCGTCCCAATTGCCATGCCAAGACTCGAGGAGAATCCTGAAGTGTCCCTCGCACCTAGGCAGGAATCTTGACGTCGCTGAACAAACACGAGTCTGGAAGGGTCCTCCCCATCGTAACTCGAGAATATACCCCAGGTTCCGGCCGCACCTCGAGAAAAACCATGAGAATTCCCCCACGCCGCGAGAGGAGGCCCGATTCCCCTGACTTGCGTGCAGAGCAATTCCGTGTCCCACATCAAACGTGAAAGGAGCCTTGATTTCCTTGATGGCACTCCAGAGAAAACCCAAGATCACTGTCTCAAGTCTAGAGGGATCCTGAGGTCACTGGAGCAACACGAAAGGGCTCCGTGGACCCCAAATCATCTCGAGATGAGAGCTTAGTCCCTGGCTTCGACTCAAGAGGAATACCAACTTTCCACAAGCACCTCAAGAGGAGGCTTCTCTCAGCTACAGGTATGTGAGAGGGACCCTGAGTTTGTGGCCTCAAGTGGAATGGACACCGAGATGCTCTGACTCGAAGTAAGGCCAGATATCCCTGCAGTGAACTGAATGCAGGCTCGTCTTGCATCTCCCAAGTCTAAGGGATGTCTGAATCCCGTGTGGAGACCACAGAGAAAGTCCTAGTTCTCCGCCTCATCGCGATCGGAGGCCTCACATCCTTTGAAAACTCGAGAGGTCCGCGGAGATCAATGTTTCCAAAGGAGACGATGCCTGACTCCTCTTGAAAATGGATAGGAGTCCCAGGATCCCTGTGGCACGTGGAAAGGGACACTGGGTCTCCCGCCTCACGTGGAGATGCGTCCCAATTGCCATGCCAAGACTCGAGGAGAAACCCGAGGTGTCCCTCACATCTAGGCAGGAGTCCTGACGTCGCTGAACAAACACGTGTCTGGAAGGGACCTCCCCGTCGTAACTCAAGAATATACCCCAGGTTCCGGCCGCAACTGGAGAAAAACCATGAGACTTCCCCCTCCCCGCGAGATGAGGCCCGATTCCCCTGTACTGCGTGCAGCCCAATTCCGTGTTCCACATCAAACGTGAAAGGAGCCTTGATTTCCGTAATGGCACTCCAGAGAAAACCCAAGATCACTGTTTCAAGACTAGAGGGATCCTGAGGTCACTGTAGCAACACGAAAGGGCTCCGTGGACCCCAAATGAACTCGAGATGAGAGCTTAGTCCCTGGCTTCGACTCAAGAGGAATACCAACTTTCCACAAACACCTCAAGAGGAGGCTTCTCTCAGCTACTGGTATGTCAGAGGGACCCTGAGTTTGTCGCCTCAAGTGGAATGGACACTGAGATTCTCTGACTCGAAGTAAGTCTGATATCCCTGCAGTGATTTGAATGCAGGCTCGTCTTGCATCTCCGAAGACGAAGGGATGTCTGAATCCCCTGTGGAGACCACAGAGAAAGACCTAGTTCTCCACCTCATCGCGACCGGAGGCCTCACATCCTTTGAAAACTCGAGAGGTCCGCGGAGATCAATGCTTCCAAAGGAGACGATGCCTGACGCCTCTTGAAAATGGATAGGAGTCCCAGGATCCCTGTGGTACGTGGAAAGGGACACTGGGTCTCCCGCCTCACTTGGAGACACGTCCCAATTTCCATGCCAAGACTTGAGGAGAATCCCGAGGTGTCCCTCGCACCTAGGCAGGAGTCCTGACGTCGCTGAACAAACACGTGTCTGGAAGGGCCCTCCCCGTCTTAACTCGAGAATATACCCCAGGTTCCGGCCCCAACTCGAGAAAAACCATGAGCCTTCCCCCTCGCCGCGAGATGAGGCCCGATTCCCCTGCACTGCGTGCAGAGCAATTCCGTGTTCCACATCAAACGTGAAAGGAGCCTTGATTTCCTTGATGGCACTCCAGAGAAAACCCAAGATCACTGTCTCAAGTCTAGAGGGATCCTGAGGTCACTGTAGCAACACGAAAGGGCTCCGTGGACCCAAAATCAACTCGAGATGAGAGATTACTTCCTGGCTTCAACTCAAGAGGAATATGAACTTTCCACAAGCACCTCAAGAGGAGGCTTCTCTCAGCTACAGGTATGTGAGAGGGACCCTGAGTTTGTGGCATCAAGTGGAATGGACACCAAGATGCTCTGACTCGAAGTAAGGCCGGATATCCCTGCAGTGAATTGAATGCAGGCTCATCTTGCATCTCCCAAGACGAAGGGATGTCTGAATCCCCTCTGGAGACCACAGAGAAAGACCTAGTCCTCTGCCTCATCGTGACCGGAGGCCTCACATCCTTTGAAAATTCGAGAGGTCCGCAGAGATCAATGCTTCCAAAGGAGACGATGCCTGACTCCTCTTGAAAATGGAAAGGAGTCCCAGGATCCCTGTGGCACGTGGAAAGGGACCCTGGGTCTCCCGCCTCACGTGGAGACGCGTCCCAATTGCCATGCCAAGACTCGAGGAGAATCCCGATGTGTCCCTCGCACCTAGGCAGGAGTCCTGACGTCGCTGAACAAACACGTGTCTGGAAGGGCCCTCCCCGTCGTAACTCGAGTATATACCCAAGGTTCCGGCCGCAACTCGAGAAAAAACATGAGATTTCCCCCTCGCCGCGAGTTGAGGCCTGATCCCCCTGCACTGCATGCAGAGCAATTCTGTGTTCCACATCAAACGTGAAAGGAGCCTTGATTTCCTTGATGGCACTCCAGAGAAAACCCAAGATCACTGTCTCAAGTCTAGAAGGATCCTGAGGTCACTGGAGCAACACGAAAGGGCTCCGTGGACCCCAAATCAACTCAAGATGAGAGCTTAGTCCCTGGCTTAGACTCAAGAGGAATACCAACTTTCCACAAGCACCTCAAGAGGAGGCTTCTCTCAGCTACAGGTATGTCAGAGGGACCCTGAGTTTGTGGCCTCAAGTGGAATGGACACCAACATGCTCTGACTCGAACTAAGGATGGATATCCCTGCAGTGAATTGAATGCATGCTCGTCTTGCATCTCCCAAGTCGAAGGGTTGTCTGAATCCCCTGTGGAGACCACAGAGAAAGACCTAGTCCTCCGCCTCTTCGTGACCGGAGGCCTCACATCCTTTGAAAACTCGAGAGGTGGCGGAGATCAATACTTCCGAAGGAGACGATGCCTGACTCCTCTTGAAAATGGATAGGAGTCCCAGGATCCCTGTGGCACGTGGAAAGGAACCCTGGGTCTCCCGCCTCACGTGGAAACGCGTCCCAATTGCCATGCCAAGACTTCAGGAGAATCCCGAGGTGTCCCTCGCACCTAGGCAGGGGTCCTGACTTCGCTGAACAAAGACGTGTCTGGAAGGGCCCTCCCGGTCGTAACTCGAGAATATACCCCAGGTTCCGGCCGCAACTCGAGAAAAACCATGAGACTTCCCCCTCGCCCCGAGATGAGGCCCGATTCCCCTGCAATGCGTGCAGAGCAATTCCGTGTTCCACATCAAATGTGAAAGGAGCCTTGATTTCCTTGATGGCACTCCAGAGAAAACCCAAGATCACTGTCTCAAGTCTAGAGGGATCCTGAGGTCACTGGAGCAACACGAAAGGGCTCAATTGACGCCAAATCAACTCGAGATGAGAGATTAGTCCCTGGCTTCAACTCAAGAGGACTACGAACTTTCCACAAGCCCCTCAAGAGGAGGGTTCTCTCAGCTACAGGTATGTGAGAGGGACCCTGAGTTTGTGGCCTCAAGTGGAATGGACCCCGAGATGCTCTGACTCGAAGTAAGGCCGGATATCCCTGAAGTGAATTGAATGCAGGCTCGTCTTGCATCTCCCAAGACGAAGGGATGTCTGAATCCCCTGTGGAGACCACAGAGAAAGACCTAGTCCTCCGCCTCTTCGTGACCGGAGGCCTCACATCCTTTGAAAACTCGAGAGGTCTGCAGAGATCAATGCTTCCAAAGGAGACGATGCCTGACTCCTCTTGAAAATGGATAGGAGTCCCAGGATCCCTGTGGCACGTGGAAAGGGACCCTGGGTCTCCCGCCTCATGTGGAGACGCGTCCCAATTGCCATGCCAAGACTTGGGGAGAATCCCGAGGTGTCCCTCGCACCTAGGCAGGAGTCCTGACGTCGCTGAACAAACACGAGTCTGGAAGGGCCCTCCCCGTCGTAACTCGAGAATATACCCCAGGTTCCGGCCGCAACTCGAGAAAAACCATGAGACTTCCCCCTCGCCGCGAGATGAGGCCCGATTCTCCTGCACTGCCTGCAGAGCAATTCCGTGTTCCACATCAAACGTGAAAGGAGCCTTGATTTCCTTGATGGCACTCCAGAGAAAACCCAAGATCACTGTCTCAAGTCTAGAGGGATCCTGAGGTCACTGGAGCAACAAGAAAGGGCTCCGTGGACCCCAAATCAACTCAACATGAGAGCTTAGTACCTGGCTTCGACTCAAGAGGAATACCAACTTTCCACAAGCACCTCAAGAGGAGGCTTTTCTCAGGTACAGGTATGTGAGAGGGACCCTGAGTTTGTGGCCTCAAGTGCAATGGACACCGAGATGCTCTGACTCGAAGTAAGGCCGGATATCCCTGCAGTGAATTGAATGCAGGCTCGTCTTGCATCTCCCAAGACGAAGGGATGTCTGAATCCCCTGTGGAGACCACAGAGAAAGACCTAATTTTCCGCCTCATCGCGATCGGTGGCCTCACATCCTTTGAAAATTCGAGAGGTCCGCGGAGATCAATGCTTCCAAAGGAGACGATGCCTGACTCCTCTTGAAAATGGATAGGAGTCCCAGGATCCCTGTGGCACGTGGAAAGAGATACTGGTTCTCCCGCTTCTCGCGGAGACGCGTCCAAATTGCCATGCCAAGACTCGAGGAGAATCCCGAGGTGTCCCTCGCACCTAGGCAGGAGTCCTCACGTCGCTGAATAAACCCGTGTCTGGTAGGGCCCTCCCCGTCGTAACTCGAGAATATAACCCAGGTTCCAGCCGCAACTCGAGAAAAACCATGAGACTTCCCCCTCCCCGCGAGATGAGGCCCGATTCCCCTGCACTGAGTGCAGACCAATTCCGTGTTCCACATCAAACGTGAAAGGAGCCTTGATTTACTTAATGGCACTCCAGAGAAAACCCAAGATCACTGTCTCAAGTCTAGAGGGATCCTGAGGTCACTGTAGCAACACGAAAGGGCTCCGTGGACGCCAAATCAACTCGAGATGAGAGCTTAGTACCTGGCTTCGACTCAAGAGGAATACCAACTTTCCACAAGCACCTCAAGAGGAGGCTTCTCTCAGGTACAGGTATGTGAGAGGGACCCTGAGTTTGTGGCCTCAAGTGCAATGGACACCGAGATGCTCTGACTCGAAGTAAGGCCGGATATCCCTGCAGTGAATTGAATGCAGGCTCGTCTTGCATCTCCCAAGACGAAGGGATGTCTGAATCCCCTGTGGAGACCACAGAGAAAGACCTAGTCCTCCCCCTCTTCGTGACCGGAGGCCTCACATCCTTTGAAAACTCGAGAGGTCTGCAGAGATCAATGCTTCCAAAGGAGACGATGCCTGACTCCTCTTGAAAATGGATAGGAGTCCCAGGATCCCTGTGGCACGTGGAAAGGGACCCTGGGTCTCCCGCCTCATGTGGAGACGCGTCCCAATTGCCATGCCAAGACTTGGGGAGAATCCCGAGGTGTCCCTCGCACCTAGGCAGGAGTCCTGACGTCGCTGAACAAACACGTGTCTGGAAGGGCCCTCCCCGTCGTAACTCGAGAATATACCCCAGGTTCCGGCCGCAACTCGAGAAAAACCATGAGACTTCCCCCTCGCCGCGAGATGAGGCCCGATTCTCCTGCACTGCCTGCAGAGCAATTCCGTGTTCCACATCAAACGTGAAAGGAGCCTTGATTTCCTTGATGGCACTCCAGAGAAAACCCAAGATCACTGTCTCAAGTCTAGAGGGATCCTGAGGTCACTGGAGCAACACGAAAGGGCTCCGTGGACCCCAAATCAACTCGAGATGAGACATTAGTCCCTGGCTTCAACACAAGAGGAATATGAACTTTCCACAAGCCCCTCAAGAGGAGGCTTCTCTCAGCTACTGGTATGTGAGAGGGACCCTGAGTTTGTGGCATCAAGTGGAATGGACACCGAGATGCTCTGACTCGAAATAAGGCCGGATATCCCTGCAGTGAATTGAATGCAGGCTCATCTTGCATCTCCCAAGACGAAGGGATGTCTGAATCCCCTGTGCAGTACACAGAGAAAGACCGAGTCCTCCGCCTCAACGCGACCGGAGGCCTCACATCCTTTGAAAACTCGAGAGGTCTGCAGAGATCAATGCTTCCAAAGGAGACGATGCCTGACTCCTCTTGAAAATGGATAGGAGTCCCAGGATCACTGTGGCACGTGGAAAGGGAACCTGGATCTCCCGCCTCAAGTGGAGACGCGTCCCAATTGCCATGCCAAGACTCGAGGAGAATCCCGAGGTGTCCCTCGCACCTAGGCAGGAGTCCTGACGTCGCTGAACAAACACGTGTCTGGACGGGCCCTCCCCGTCGTAACTCGAGAATATACCCCAGGTTCCGGCCGCAACTCGAGAAAAACCATGAGACTTCCCCCTCGCCGTGAGATGAGTCCCGATTCCCCTGGGCTGCGTGCCGAGCAATTCCGTGTTCCACATCAAACGTGATAGGAGCCTTGATTTCTTTGATGGCACTCCAGAGAAAACCCAAGATCACTGTCTCAAGTCTAGAGGGATCCTGAGGTCACTGTAGCAACACGAAAGGGATCCGGGGACCCCAAATCAACTCGAGATGAGAGCTTAGTCCCTGGCTTCGACTCAAGAGGAATACCAACTTTCCACAACACCTCAAGAGGAGGCTTCTCTCAGCTACAGGTATGTGAGAGGGACCCTGAGTTTGTGGCCTCAAGTGGAATGGACACCGAGATGCTCTGACTCGATATAAGGCCGGATATCCCTGCAGTGAATTGAATGCAGGCTCATCTTGCATCTCCCAAGATGAAGGGATGTCTGATTCCCCTGTGCAGAACACAGAGAAAGACCTAGTCCTCAGCCTCTTCGCGACCGGTGGCCTCACATCCTTGAAAATTCGAGAGGTCCGCGGACATCAATACTTCCGAAGGAGACGATGCCTGACTCCTCTTGAAAATGGATAGGAGTCCCAGGATCCCTGTGGCACGTGGAAAGGGACCCTGGGTCTCCCGCCTCACGTGGAGACGCGTCCAAATTTCCATGTCAAGACTCGAGGAGAATCCCGAGGTGTCCCTCGCACCTAGGCAGGAGTCCTGAAGTCGCTGAACAAACCCGTGTCTGGACAGGCCCTCCCCGTCGTAACTCGAGAATATACCCCAGGTTCCGGCCGCAACTCGAGAAAAACCATGAGACTTCCCCCTCCCCGCGAGATGAGGCCCGATTCCCCTGCATATAGTGCAGACCAATTCCGTGTTCCACATCAAACGTGAAAGGAGCCTTGATTTCCTTGATGGCACTCCAGAGAAAACCCAAGATCACTGTCTCAAGTGTAGAGGGATCCTGTGGTCACTGTAGCAACACGAAAGGGCTCCGTTGTCCCCAAATCAACTCGAGATGAGAGCTTAGTCCCTGGCCTCGACTCAAGAGGAATACCAACTTTCCACAAGCATCTCAAGAGGAGGCTTCTCTCAGCTACAGGTAAGTGAGAGGGACCCTGAGTTTGTGGCCTCAAGTGCAATGGACACCGAGATGCTCTGACTCGAAGTAAGGCCGGATATCCCTGCAGTGAATTGAATGCAGGCACGTCTTGCATCTCCCAAGACGAAGGGATGTCTGAATCCCCTGTGGAGACCACAGAGAAAGACCTAGTCCTCCGCCTCATCGTGACCGGAGGCCTCACATCCTTTGAAAACTCGAGAGGTCTGCAGAGATGAATGCTTCCAAAGGAGACGATGCCTGACCCCTCTTGAAAATGGATAGGAGTCCCAGGATCCCTGTGGCACGTGGAAAGGGACCCTGGGTCTCCCGCCTCATGTGGAGACGCATCCCAATTGCCATGCCAAGACTTGGGGAGATTCCCGAGGTGTCCCTCGCACCTAGGCAGGAGTCCTGACGTCGCTGAACAAACACGAGTCTGGAAGGGCCCTCCCCGTCGTAACTCGAGAATATACCCCAGGTTCCGGCCGCAACTCGAGAAAAACCATGAGACTTCCCCCTCCCCGCGAGATGAGGCCCGATTCTCCTGCACTGCCTGCAGAGCAATTCCGTGTTCCACATCAAACGTGAAAGGAGCCTTGATTTCCTTGATGGCACTCCAGAGAAAACCCAAGATCACTGTCTCAAGTCTAGAGGGATCCTGAGGTCACTGGAGCAACACGAAAGGGCTCCGTGGACCCCAAATCAACTCGAGATGAGAGCTTAGTCCCTGGCTTCAACTCAAGAGGAATATGAACTTTCCACAAGCCCCTCAAGAGGAGGCTTCTCTCAGCTACAGGTATGTGAGAGGGACCCTGAGTTTGTGGCATCAAGTGGAATGGACACCGAGATGCTCTGACTCGAAATAAGGCCGGATATCCCTGCAGTGAATTGAAAGCAGGCTCATCTTGCATCTCCCAAGACGAAGGGATGTCTGAATCCCCTGTGCAGTACACAGAGAAAGACCGAGTCCTCCGCCTCAACGCGACCGGAGGCCTCACATCCTTTGAAAACTCGAGAGGTCTGCAGAGATCAATGCTTCCAAAGGAGACGATGCCTGACTCCTCTTGAAAATGGATAGGAGTCCCAGGATCACTGTGGCACGTGGAAAGGGACCCTGGGTCTCCCGCCTCACGTGGAGACGCGTCCCAATTGCCATGCCAAGACTCGAGGAGAATCCCGAGGTGTCCCTCGCACCTAGGCAGGAGTCCTGACGTCGCTGAACAAACACGTGTCTGGAAGGGCCCTCCCCATCGTAACTCGAGAATATACCCCAGGTTCTGGCCGCAACTCGAGAAAAACCATGAGACTTCCCCCTCGCCGCGAGATGAGGCCCGATTCCCCTGGGCTGCGTGCCGAGCAATTCCGTGTTCCACATCAAACGTGATAGGAGCCTTGATTTCCTTGATGGCACTCCAGAGAAAACCCAAGATCACTGTCTCAAGTCTAGAGGGATCCTGAGGTCACTGGAGCAACACGAAAGGGCTCCGTGGACCCCAAATCAACTCGACATGAGAGCTTAGTACCTGGCTTCGACTCAAGAGGAATACCAACTTTCCACAAGCACCTCAAGAGGAGGCTTCTCTCAGGTACAGGTATGTGAGAGGGACCCTGAGTTTGTGGCCTCAAGTGCAATGGACACCGAGATGCTCTGACTCGAAGTAAGGCCGGATATCCCTGCAGTGAATTGAATGCAGGCTCGTCTTGCATCTCCCAAGACGAAGGGATATCTGACTCCCATGTGGATACCACAGAGAAAGACCTAATTTTCCGCCTCATCGCGATCGGTGGCCTCACATCCTTTGAAAATTCGAGAGGACCACGGAGATCAATGCTTCCAAAGGAGACGATGCCTGACTCCTCTTGAAAATGGATAGGAGTCCCAGGATCCCTGTGGCACATGGAAAGGGATACTGGTTCTCCCGCCTCACGCGGAGACGCGTCCAAATTGCCATGCCAAGACTCGAGGAGAATCCCGAGGTGTCCTTCGCACCTAGGCAGGAGTCCTCACGTCGCTGAATAAACCCGTGTCTGGAAGGGCCCTCCCCGTCGTAACTCGAGAATATAACCCAGGTTCCAGCCGCAACTCGAGAAAAACCATGAGACTTCCCCCTCCCCGCGAGATGAGGCCCGATTCCCCTGCACTGAGTGCAGACCAATTCCGTGTTCCACATCAAACGTGAAAGGAGCCTTGATTTACTTAATGGCACTCCAGAGAAAACCCAAGATCACTGTCTCAAGTCTAGAGGGATCCTGAGGTCACTGTAGCAACACGAAAGGGCTCCGTGGACGCCAAATCAACTCGAGATGAGAGCTTAGTACCTGGCTTCGACTCAAGAGGAATACCAACTTTCCACAAGCACCTCAAGAGGAGGCTTCTCTCAGGTACAGGTATGTGAGAGGGACCCTGAGATTGTGGCCTCAAGTGCAATGGACACCGAGATGCTCTGACTCGAAGTAAGGCCGGATATCCCTGCAGTGAATTGAATGCAGGCTCGTCTTGCATCTCCCAAGACGAAGGGATGTCTGAATCCCCTGTGGAGACCACAGAGAAAGACCTAGTCCTCTGCCTCTTCGTGACCGGAGGCCTCACCTCCTTTGAAAACTCGAGAGGTCTGCAGAGATCAATGCTTCCAAAGGAGACGATGCCTGACGCCTCTTGAAAATGGATAGGAGTCCCAGGATCCCTGTGGCACGTGGAAAGGGACACTGGGTCTCCCGCCTCATGTGGAGACGCGTCCCAATTGCCATGCCAAGACTTGGGGAGAATCCCGAGGTGTCCCTCGCACCTAGGCAGGAGTCCTGACGTCGCTGAACAAACACGTGTCTGGAAGGGCCCTCCCCGTCGTAACTCGAGAATATATCCCAGGTTCCGGCCGCAACTCGAGAAAAACCATGAGACTGCCCCCTCGCCGCGAGATGAGGCCCGATTCTCCTGCACTGCCTGCATAGCAATTCCGTGTTCCACATGAAACGTGATAGGAGCCTTGATTTCCTTGATGGCACTCCAGAGAAATCCCAAGATGACTGTCTCAAGTCTAGAGGGATCCTGAGGTCACTGGAGCAACACGAAAGGGCTCCGAGGACCCCAAATCAACTCGACATGAGAGCTTAGTACCTGGCTTCGACTCAAGAGGAATACCAACTTTCCACAAGCACCTCAAGGGGAGGCTTCTCTCAGGTACAGGTATGTGAGAGGGACCCTGAGTTTGTGGCCTCAAGTGCAATGGACACCGAGATGCTCTGACTCGAAGTAAGGCCGGATATCCCTGCAGTGAATTGAATGCAGGCTCGTCTTGCATCTCCCAAGACGAAGGGATGTCTGAATCCCCTGTGGAGACCACAGAGAAAGACCTAATTTTCCGCCTCATCGCGATCGGTGGCCTCACATCCTTTGAAAATTCGAGAGGTCCGCGGAGATCAATGCTTCCAAAGGAGACGATGCCTGACTCCTCTTGAAAATGGATAGGAGTCCCAGGATCCCTGTGGCACGTGGAAAGGGATACTGGTTCTCCCGCCTCACGCGGAGACGCGTCCAAATTGCCATGCCAAGACTCGAGGAGAATCCCGAGGTGTCCCTCGCACCTAGGCAGGAGTCCTCACGTCGCTGAATAAACCCGTGTCTGGAAGGGCCCTCCCCGTAGTAACTCGAGAATATAACCCAGGTTCCAGCCGCAACTCGAGAAAAACCATGAGACTTCCCCCTCCCCGCGAGATGAGGCCCGATTCCCCTGCACTGAGAGCAGACCAATTCCGTGTTCCACATCAAACGTGAAAGGAGCCTTGATTTCCTTAATGGCACTCCAGAGAAAACCCAAGATCACTGTCTCAAGTCTAGAGGGATCCTGAGGTCACTGTAGCAACACGAAAGGGCTCCGTGGACGCCAAATCAACTCGAGATGACAGCTTAGTACCTGGCTTCGACTCAAGAGGAATACCAACTTTCCACAAGCACCTCAAGAGGAGGCTTCTCTCAGGTACAGGTATGTGAGAGGGACCCTGAGTTTGTGGCCTCAAGTGCAATGGACACCGAGATGCTCTGACTCGAAGTAAGGCCGGATATCCCTGCAGTGAATTGAATGCAGGCTCGTCTTGCATCTCCCAAGACGAAGGGATGTCTGAATCCCCTGTGGAGACCACAGAGAAAGACCTAATTTTCCGCCTCATCGCGATCGGTGGCCTCACATCCTTTGAAAATTCGAGAGGTCCACGGAGATCAATGCTTCCAAAGGAGACGATGCCTGACTCCTCTTGAAAATGGATAGGAGTCCCAGGATCCCTGTGGCACGTGGAAAGGGACACTGGGTCTCCCGCCTCATGTGGAGACGCGTCCCCATTGCCATGCCAAGACTCGAGGAGAATCCCGAGGTGTCCCTCGCACCTAGGCAGGAGTCTTCACGTCGCTGAATAAACCCGGGTCTGGTAGGGCCCTCCCCGTCGTAACTGGAGAATATAACCCAGGTTCCAGCCGCAACTCGAGAAAAACCATGAGACTTCCCCCTCCCCGCGAGATGAGGCCCGATTCCCCTGCACTGAGTGCAGACCAATTCCGTGTTCCACATCAAACGTGAAAGGAGCCTTGATTTACTTAATGGCACTCCAGAGAAAACCCAAGATCACTGTCTCAAGTCTAGAGGGATCCTGAGGTCACTGTAGCAACACGAAAGGGCTCCGTGGACGCCAAATCAACTCGAGATGAGAGCTTAGTACCTGGCTTCGACTCAAGAGGAATACCAACTTTCCACAAGCACCTCAAGAGGAGGCTTCTCTCAGGTACAGGTATGTGAGAGGGACCCTGAGTTTGTGGCCTCAAGTGCAATGGACACCGAGATGCTCTGACTCGAAGTAAGGCCGGATATCCCTGCAGTGAATTGAATGCAGGTTCGTCTTGCATCTCCCAAGACGAAGGGATGTCTGAATCCCCTGTGGAGACCACAGAGAAAGACCTAGTCCTCCCCCTCTTCGTGACCGGAGGCCTCACATCCTTTGAAAACTCGAGAGGTCTGCAGAGATCAATGCTTCCAAAGGAGACGATGCCTGACTCCTCTTGAAAATGGATAGGAGTCCCAGGATCCCTGTGGCACGTGGAAAGGGACCCTGGGTCTCCCGCCTCATGTGGAGACGCGTCCCAATTGCCATGCCAAGACTTGGGGAGAATCCCGAGGTGTCCCTCGCACCTAGGCAGGAGTCCTGACGTCGCTGAACAAACACGTGTCTGGAAGGGCCCTCCCCGTCGTAACTCGAGAATATACCCCAGGTTCCGGCCGCAACTCGAGAAAAACCATGAGACTTCCCCCTCGCCGCGAGATGAGGCCCGATTCTCCTGCACTGCCTGCAGAGCAATTCCGTGTTCCACATCAAACGTGAAAGGAGCCTTGATTTCCTTGATGGCACTCCAGAGAAAACCCAAGATCACTGTCTCAAGTCTAGAGGGATCCTGAGGTCACTGGAGCAACACGAAAGGGCTCCGTGGACCCCAAATCAACTCGAGATGAGACATTAGTCCCTGGCTTCAACTCAAGAGGAATATGAACTTTCCACAAGCCCCTCAAGAGGAGGCTTCTCTCAGCTACTGGTATGTGAGAGGGACCCTGAGTTTGTGGCATCAAGTGGAATGGACACCGAGATGCTCTGACTCGAAATAAGGCCGGATATCCCTGCAGTGAATTGAAAGCAGGCTCACCTTGCATCTCCCAAGACGAAGGGATGTCTGAATCCCCTGTGCAGTACACAGAGAAAGACCGAGTCCTCCGCCTCAACGCGACCGGAGGCCTCACATCCTTTGAAAACTCGAGAGGTCTGCAGAGATCAATGCTTCCAAAGGAGACGATGCCTGACTCCTCTTGAAAATGGATAGGAGTCCCAGGATCACTGTGGCACGTGGAAAGGGACCCTGGGTCTCCCGCCTCAAGTGGAGACGCGTGCAAATTGCCATGCCAAGACTCGAGGAGAATCCCGATGTGTCCCTCTCACCTAGGCAGGAGTCCTCACGTCGCTGAACAAACCTGTGTCTGGAAGGGCCCTCCTCGTCGTAACTCGAGAATATACCCCAGGTTCCGGCCGCAACTCGAGAAAAACCATGAGACTTCCCCCTCCCCGCGAGATGAGGCCCGATTCCCCTGCATATAGTGCAGACCAATTCCGTGTTCCACATCAAACGTGAAAGGAGCCTTGATTTCCTTGATGGCACTCCAGAGAAAACCCAAGATCACTGTCTCAAGTCTAGAGGGATCCTGTGGTCACTGTAGCAACACGAAAGGGCTCCGTTGTCCCCAAATCAACTCGAGATGAGAGCTTAGTCCCTGGCCTCGACTCAAGAGGAATACCAACTTTCCACAAGCATCTCAAGAGGAGGCTTCTCTCAGCTACAGGTAAGTGAGAGGGACCCTGAGTTTGTGGCCTCAAGTGCAATGGACACCGAGATGCTCTGACTCGAAGTAAGGCCGGATATCCCTGCAGTGAATTGAATGCAGGCTCGTCTTGCATCTCCCAAGACGAAGGGATGTCTGAATCCCCTGTGGAGACCACAGAGAAAGACCTAGTCCTCCGCCTCATCGTGACCGGAGGCCTCACATCCTTTGAAAACTCGAGAGGTCTGCAGAGATGAATGCTTCCAAAGGAGACGATGCCTGACTCCTCTTGAAAATGGATTGGAGTCCCAGGATCCCTGTGGCACGTGGAAAGGGACCCTGGGTCTCCCGCCTCATGTGGAGACGCGTCCCAATTGCCATGCCAAGACTTGGGGAGAATCCCGAGGTGTCCCTCGCACCTAGGCAGGAGTCCTGACGTCGCTGAACAAACACGAGTCTGGAAGGGCCCTCCCCGTCGTAACTCGAGAATATACCCCAGGTTCCGGCCGCAACTCGAGAAAAACCATGAGACTTCCCCCTCCCCGCGAGATGAGGCCCGATTCTCCTGGACTGCCTGCAGAGCAATTCCGTGTTCCACATCAAACGTGAAAGGAGCCTTGATTTCCTTGATGGCACTCCAGAGAAAACCCAAGATCACTGTCTCAAGTCTAGAGGGATCCTGAGGTCACTGGAGCAACACGAAAGGGCTCCCTGGACCCCAAATCAACTCGAGATGAGAGCTTAGTCCCTGGCTTCAACTCAAGAGGAATATGAACTTTCCACAAGCCCCTCAAGAGGAGGCTTCTCTCAGCTACAGGTATGTGAGAGGGACCCTGAGTTTGTGGCATCAAGTGGAATGGACACCGAGATGCTCTGACTCGAAATAAGGCCAGATATCCCTGCAGTGAATTGAAGGCAGGCTCATCTTGCATCTCCCAAGACGAAGGGATGTCTGAATCCCCTGTGCAGTACACAGAGAAAAACCGAGTCCTCCGCCTCAACGCGACCGGAGGCCTCACATCCTTTGAAAACTCGAGAGGTCTGCAGAGATCAATGCTTCCAAAGGAGACGATGCCTGACTCCTCTTGAAAATGGATAGGAGTCCCAGGATCACTGTGGCACGTGGAAAGGGACCCTGGGTCTCCCGCCTCACGTGGAGACGCGTCCCAATTGCCATGCCAAGACTCGAGGAGAATCCCGAGGTGTCCCTCGCACCTAGGCAGGAGTCCTGACGTCGCTGAACAAACACGTGTCTGGAAGGGCCCTCCCCGTCGTAACTCGAGAATATACCCCAGGTTCTGGCCGCAACTCGAGAAAAACCATGAGACTTCCCCCTCGCCGCGAGATGAGGCCCGATTCCCCTGGGCTGCGTGCCGAGCAATTCCGTGTTCCACATCAAACGTGATAGGAGCCTTGATTTCCTTGATGGCACTCCAGAGAAAACCCAAGATCACTGTCTCAAGTCTAGAGGGATCCTGAGGTCACTGGAGCAACACGAAAGGGCTCCGTGGACCCCAAATCAACTCGACATGAGAGCTTAGTACCTGGCTTCGACTCAAGAGGAATACCAACTTTCCACAAGCACCTCAAGAGGAGGCTTCTCTCAGGTACAGGTATGTGAGAGGGACCCTGAGTTTGTGGCCTCAAGTGCAATGGACACCGAGATGCTCTGACTCGAAGTAAGGCCGGATATCCCTGCAGTGAATTGAATGCAGGCTCGTCTTGCATCTCCCAAGACGAAGGGATGTCTGACTCCCCTGTGGAGACCACAGAGAAAGACCTAATTTTCCGCCTCATCGCGATCGGTGGCCTCACATCCTTTGAAAATTCGAGAGGTCCACGGAGATCAATGCTTCCAAAGGAGACGATGCCTGACTCCTCCTGAAAATGGATAGGAGTCCCAGGATCCCTGTGGCACGTGGAAAGGGATACTGGTTCTCCCGCCTCACGCGGAGACGCGTCCAAATTGCCATGCCAAGACTCGAGGAGAATCCCGAGGTGTCCCTCGCACCTAGGCAGGAGTCCTCACGTCGCTGAATAAACCCGTGTCTGGAAGGGCCCTCCCCGTCGTAACTCGAGAATATAACCCAGGTTCCAGACGCAACTCGAGAAAAACCATGAGACTTCTCCCTCCCCGCGAGATGAGGCCCGATTCCCCTGCACTGAGTGCAGACCAATTCCGTGTTCCACATCAAACGTGAAAGGAGCCTTGATTTACTTAATGGCACTCCAGAGAAAACCCAAGATCACTGTCTCAAGTCTAGAGGGATCCTGAGGTCACCGGAGCAACACGAAAGGGCTCCGTGGACCCCAAATCAACTCGAGATGAGAGATTAGTCCCTGGCTTCAACCCAAGAGGAATACAAACTTTCCACAAGCCCCTCAAGAGGAGGCTTTTCTCAGCTACAGGTAAGTGAGAGGGACCCTGAGTTTGTGGCCTCAAGTGGAATGGACACCGAGATGCTCTGACTCGAAGTAAGGCCGGATATCCCTGCAGTGAATTGAATATAGGCTCGTCTTGCATCTCCCAAGACGAAGGGATGTCTGAATCCCTGTGGAGTCCACAGAGAAAGACCTAGTCCTCCGCCTCTTCGTGACCGGAGGCCTCACATCCTTTGAAAACTCGAGAGGTCTGCAGAGATCAATGCTTCCAAAGGAGACGATGCCTGACTCCTCTTGAAAATGGATAGGAGTCCCAGGATCACTGTGGCACGTGGAAGGGGACCATGGATCTCCCGCCTCACGTAGAGACGCGTCCCAATTGCCATGCCAAGACTTGAGGAGAATCCCGAGATGTCCCTCGCACCTAGGCAGGAGTCCTGAGGTCGCTGAACAAACACGTGTCTGGAAGGGCCCTCCCCGTCGTAACTCGAGAATATACCCCAGGTTCCGGCCGCAACTCGAGAAAAACCATGAGACTTCCCCCTCGCCGCGAGATGAGGCCCGATTCCCCTGCACTGCGTGCAGAGCAATTCCGTGTTCCACATCAAACGTGAAAGGAGCCTTGATTTCCTTGATGTCACTCCAGAGAAAACCCAAGATCACTGTCTCAAGTCTCGAGGGATCCTGAGGTCACTGGAACAACACGAAAGGGCTCCGTGGACCCCAAATCAACTCGAGATGAGAGATTAGTCCCTGGCTTCAACTCAAGAGGAATACGAACTTTCCACAAGCACCTCAAGAGGAGGCTTCTCTCAGCTACAGGTATGTGAGAGGGACCCTGAGTTTGTGGCATCAAGTGGAATGGACACCGAGATGCTCTGACTCGAAATAAGGCCGGATATCCCTGCAGTGAATTGAAAGCAGGCTCATCTTGCATCTCCCAAGACGAAGGGATGTCTGAATCCCCTGTGCAGAACACAGAGAAACACCTAGCCCTCTGCCTCAAAGTGATCGGAGGCCTCACATCCTTTGAAAACTCGAGAGGTCTGCAGAGATCAATGCTTCCAAAGGAGACGATGCCTGACTCCTCTTGAAAATGGATAGGAGTCCCAGGATCACTGTGGCACGTGGAAAGGGACCCTGGGTCTCCCGCCTCACGTGGAGAACTGTACCAATTGCCATGCCAAGACTCGAGGAGAATCCCGAGGTGTCCCTCGCACCTAGGCAGGAGTCCTGACGTCGCTGAACAAACACGTGTCTGGAAGGGCCCTCCCCGTCGTAACTCGAGAATATACCCCAGGTTCCGGCCGCAACTCGAGAAAAACCATGAGACTTCCCCATCGCCGCGAGATGAGGCCCGATTCCCCTGCCCTGCGTGCAGAGCAATTCCGTACTCCACATCAAAAATGAAAGGAGCCTTGATTTCCTTGATGGCACTCCAGAGAAAACCCAAGATCACTGTCTCAAGTCTAGAGGGATCCTGAGGTCACTGGAGCAACACGAAAGGGCTCCGTGGACCCCAAATCAACTCGAGATGAGAGCTTAGTCCCTGGCTTCAAATCGAGAGGAATACCAACTTTCCACAAGCACCTCAAGAGGAGGCTACTCTCAGCTAATGGTATGTGAGAGGGACCCTGAGTTTGTCGCCTCAAGTGGAATGGACACCGAGATGCTCTGACTCAAAGTAAGGCCAGATATCCCTGCAGTGAATTGAATGCAGGCTCATCTTGCATCTCCCAAGACGAAGGGATGTCTGAATCCCCTGTGCAGAACACAGAGAAAGACCTAGTCCTCCGCCTCAACGCGACCGGAGGCCTCACATCCTTTGAAAACTCGAGAGGTCCGCGGAGATCAATGCTTCCAAATGAGACGATGCCTGACTCCTCTTGAAAATGGATAGGAGTCCCAGGATCCCTGTGGCACGTGGAAAGGGACCCTGGGTCTCCCGCCTCACCTGGAGACGCGTCCCAATTGCCATGGCAAGACTCGAGGAGAATCCCGAGGTGTCCCTCGCACCTAGGCAGGAGTCCTGACGTCGCTGAACAAACACGTTTCTGGAAGGGCCCTCTCCGTCGTAACTCGAGAATATACCCCAGGTTCCGGCCGCAACTCGAGAAAAACCATGAGACTTCCACCTCGCCGCGAGATGAGGCCCGATTCCCCTGGGGTGTGTGCAGAGGAATTCCGTGTTCCACATCAAACGTGAAAGGAGCCTTGATTTCCTTGATGGCACTCCAGAGAAAACCCAAGATCACTGTCTCAAGTCTAGAGGGATCCTGAGGTCACTGGAGCAACACGAAAGGGCTCCGTGGACCCCAAATCAACTCGAGATGAGAACTTAGTCCCTGGCTTAGACTCAAGAGGAATACCAAATTTCCACAAGCACCTCAAGAGGAGGCTTCTCTCAGCTACAGGTATGTTAGAGGAACCCTGAGTTTGTGGCCTCAAGTGGAATGGACACCGAGATGCTCTGACTCGAAGTAAAGCCGGATATCCCTGCAGCGAATTGAATGCAGGCTCGTCTTGCATCTCCCAAGACGAAGGGATGTCTGAATCCGCTGTGGAGACGACAGAGAAAGACCTAGTCCTCTGCCTCATCGCGACCGGAGGCCTCACATCCTTTGAAAATTCGAGAGGTATGCGGAGATCAATGCTTCCAAAGGAGACGATGCTTGAATCCTCTTGAAAATGGATAGAAGTCCCAGGATCCCTGTGGCACGTGGAAAGGGACACTGGTTCTCCCGCCTCACGTGGAAACGCGTCCAAATTGCCATGCCAAGACTCGAGGAGAATCCCGAGGTGTCCCTCGCACCTAGGCAGGAGTCCTGACGTCGCTGAACAAACACGTGTCTGGAAGGGCCCTCCCCGTCGTAACTCGAGAATATACCCCAGGTTCCGGCCGCAACTCGAGAAAAACCATGAGACTTCGCCCTCGCCGCGAGATGAGGCCCGATTCCCCTGGGCTGCGTGCAGAGGAATTCCGTGTTCCACATCAAACGTGATAGGAGCCTTGATTTCCTTGATGGCACTCCAGAGAAAACCCAAGATCACCGTATCAAGTCTAGAGGGATCCTGAGGTCACTCGAGCAAAACGAAAGGGCTCCGTGGACCCCAAAACAACTCGAGATGAGAGCTTAGTACCTGGCTTCGACTCAAGAGGAATACCAACTTTCCACAAGCACCTCAAGAGGAGGCTTCTCTCAGCTACAGGTATGTGAGAGGGACCCTGAGTTTGTGGCCTCAAGTGGAATGGACATAGAGATGCTCTGACTCGAAGTAAGGGCGGATATCCCTGCAGTGAATTGATTGCAGGCTCGTCTTGCATCTCCCAAGACGAAGGGATGTCTGAATCCCCTGTGGAGACCACAGAGAAAGACCTAATTTTCCGCCTCATCGCGACCGGTGGCCTCACATCCTTTGAAAATTCGAGAGGTCCGCGGAGATCAATGCTTCCAAAGGAGACGATGCCTGACTCCTCTTGAAAATGGATAGGAGTCCCAGGATCCCTGTGGCACGTGGAAAGGGACACTGGTTCTCCCGCCTCACGTGGAGATGCGTCCCAGTTGCCATGCCAAGACTTGAGGAGAATCCCGAGGTGTCCCTCGCACCTAGGCAGGAGTCCTGACATCGCTGAACAAACACGTGTCTGGAAGTGCCCTCCCCGTCGTAACTCGAGAATATACCCCAGGTTCCGGCCGCAACTCGAGAAAAACCGTGAGACTTCCCCCTCCCCGCGAGATGAGGCCCGATTCCCCTGCACTGCGTGCAGAGCAATTCCGTGTTCGACATCAAACGTGAAAGGAGCCTTGATTTCCTTGATGGCACTCCAGAGAAAACCCAAGATCACTGTCTCAAGTCTCGAGGGATCCTGAGGTCACTGGAGCAACACGAAAGGGCTCCATGGACCCCATATCAACTCGAGATGAGAGCTTAGTCCCTGGCTTAGACTCAAGAGGAATACCAACTTTCCACAAGACCCTCAAGAGGAAGCTTCTCTCAGCTACAGGTATGTGAGAGGAACCCTGAGTTTGTGGCCTCAAGTGCAATGGACACCGAGATGTTCTGACTTGAAGTAAGGCCGGATATTCCTGCAGTGAATTGAATGCAGGCTCGTCTTGCATCTCCCAAGACGAAGGGATGTCTGAATCCGCTGTGGAGACAACAGAGAAAGACCTAGTCCTCCGCCTCATCGCGACCGGAGGCCTCACATCCTTTGAAAAGTCGAGAGGTATGCGGAGATCAATGCTTCCAAAGAGACGATGCCTGACTCTTCTTGAAAATGGATAGGAGTCCCAGGATCCCTGTGGCACGTGGAAAGGGACCCTGGGTCTCCCGCCTCACGTGGAGACGCGTCCCAATTGCCATGCCAAGACTCGAGGAGAATCCCGAGGTGTCCCTCGCACCTAGGCAGGAGTCCTGACGTCGCTGAACAAACACGTGTCTGGAAGGGCCCTCCCCGTCGTAACTCGAGAGTATACCCCAGGTTCCGGCCGCAACTCGAGAAAAACCATGAGACTTCCCCATCGCCGCGAGATGAGGCCCGATTCCCCTGCACTGCGTGCAGAGCAATTCCGTATTCCACATCAAAAATGAAAGGAGCCTTGATTTCCTTGATGGCACTCCAGAGAAAACCCAAGATCACTGTCTCAATTCTAGAGGGATCCTGAGGTCACTGGAGCAACACGAAAGGGCTCCGTGGACCCCAAATCAACTCGAGATGAGAGCTTAGTCCCTGGATTCGACTCAAGAGGAATACCAACTTTCCACAAGCACCTCAGAGGAGGCTTCTCTCAGCTACAGGTATGTCAGAGGGACCCTGAGTTTGTGGCCTCAAGTGGAATGGACACCAAGATGCTCTGACTCGAAGTAAGGCCGGATATCCCTGCAGTGAATTGAATGTAGGTTTGTCTTGCATCTCCCAAGACGAAGGGATGTCTGAATCCCCTGTGGAGACCACAGAGAAAGACCTAATCCTCCGCCTGATCGTGACGGGAGGCCTCACATCCTTTGAAAACTCGAGAGGTCCCCGGAGATCAAAACTTCCGAAGGAGACGATGCCTGACTCCTCTTGAAAATGGATAGGAGTCCCAGGATCCCTGTGGCACGTGGAAAGGAAACCTGGGTCTCCCGCCTCACGTGGAAACGCGTCCCAATTGCCATGCCAAGACTTGAGGAGAATCCCGAGGTGTCCCTCGCACCTAGGCAGGAATCCTGACTTCGCTGAACAAACACGTGTCTGGAAGGGCCCTCCCCGTCGTAACTCGAGAATATAACCCAGGTTCCGGCCGCAACTCGAAAAAAACCATGAGCCTTCCCCCTCGCCCCGAGATGAGGCCCGATTCCCCTGCAATGCGTGCAGAGCAATTCCGTGTTCCACATCAAATGTGAAAGGAGCCTTGATTTCCTTGATGGCACTCCAGAGAAAACCCAAGATCACTGTCTCAAGTCTAGAGGGATCCTGAGGTCACTGGAGCAACACGAAAGGGCTCCATTGACGCCAAATCAACTCGAGATGAGAGATTAGTCCCTGGCTTCAACGCAAGAGGAATACAAACTTTCCACAAGCCCCTCAAGAGGAGGGTTCTCTCAGCTACAGGTATGTGAGAGGGACCCTGAGTTTGTGGCCTCAAGTGGAATGGACACCGAGATGCTCTGACTCGAAGTAAGGCCGGATATCCCTGCAGTGAATTGAATGCAGGCTCATCTTGCATCTCCCAAGACGAAGGGATGTCTGAATCCCCTGTGCAGAACACAGAGAAAAACCTAGTCCTGCGCCTCAACGCGACCGGAGGCCTCACATCCTTTGAAAACTCGAGAGGTCCGCGGAGATCAATGCTTCCAAAGGAGACGATGCCTGACTCCTCTTGAAAATGGATAGGAGTCCCAGGATCCCTGTGGCACGTGGAAAGGGACCCTGGGTCTCCCGCCTCACGTGGAGACGCGTCCCAATTGCCATGCCAAGACTTGAGGAGAATCCCGAGGTGTCCC
Organism: Dama dama; assembly: GCF_033118175.1. Classification (NCBI taxonomy): domain Eukaryota; kingdom Metazoa; phylum Chordata; class Mammalia; order Artiodactyla; family Cervidae; genus Dama; species Dama dama. The sequence continues at coordinate 619,732 of NC_083700.1, read as the reverse complement.
TCGCACCTAGGCAGGAGTCCTGACGTCGCTGAACAAACACGTGTCTGGAAGGGCCCTCCCCATCGTAACTCGAGAATATACCCCAGGTTCCGGCCGCAACTCGAGAAAAACCATGAGACTTCCCCCTCGCCGCGAGATGAGGCCCGATTCCCCTTGGCTGCGTGCCGAGCAATTCCGTGTTCCACATCAAACGTGATAGGAGCCTTGATTTCCTTGATGTCACTCCAGAGAAAACCCAAGATCACTGTCTCAAGTCTAGAGGGATCCTGAAGTCACTGGAGCAACACGAAAGGGCTCCGTGGACCCCAAATCAACTCGAGAGGAGAGCTTAGTACCTGGCTTCGATTCAAGAGGAATACCAACTTTCCACAAGCACCTCAAGAGGAGGCTACTCTCAGGTACAGGTATGTGAGAGGGACCCTGACTTTGTGGCCTCAAGTGGAATGGACACCGAGATGCTCTGACTCGAAGTAAGGCCGGATATCCCTGCAGTGAATTGAATGCAGGCTCGTCTTGCATCTCCCAAGACGAAGGGATGTCTGAATCCGCTGTGGAGACCACAGAGAAAGACCTAATTTTCCGCCTCATCGCGACCGGTGGCCTCACAACCTTTTAAAATTCGAGAGGTCCGCGGAGATCAATGCTTCCAAAGGAGGCGATTCCTGACTCCTCTTGAAAATGGATAGGAGTCCCAGGATCCCTGTGGCACGTGAAAAGGGACACTGGGTCTCCCGCCTCACGTGGAGACGCGTCCAAATTGCCATGCCAAGACTCGAGGAGAATCCCGAGGTGTCCCTCGCACCTAGGCAGGAATCCTCACGTCGCTGAATAAACCCGTGTCTGGAAGGGCCCTCCGCGTCGTAACTCGAGAATATAACCCAGGTTCCAGCCGCAACTCGAGAAAAACCATGAGACTTCCCCCTCCCCGCGAGATGAGGCCCGATTCCCCTGCACTGAGTGCAGACCAATTCCGTGTTCCACATCAAACGTGAAAGGAGCCTTGATTTCCTTGATGGCACTCCAGAGAAAACCCAAGATCACTGTCTCAAGTCTAGAGGGATCCTGAGGTCACTGTAGCAACATGAAAGGGCTCCATGGACGCCAAATCAACTCGAGATGAGAGATTAGTCCCTGGCTTCGACTCAAGAGGAATACCAACTTTCCACAAGCACCTCAAGAGGAGGCTTCTCTCAGCTACAGGTAAGTGAGAGGGACCCTGAGTTTGTGACATCAAGTGGAATGGACACCGAGATGCTCTGACTCGAAATAAGGCCGGATATCCCTGCAGTGAATTGAAAGCAGGCTCATCTTGCATCTCCCAAGACGAAGGGATGTCTGAATCCCCTGTGCAGAACACAGAGAAAGACCTAGTCCTGCGCCTCAACGCGACCGGAGGCCTCACATCCTTTGAAAACTCGAGAGGTCTACAGAGATCAATGCTTCCAATGGAGACGATGCCTGACTCCTCTTGAAAATGGATAGGAGTCCCAGGATCCCTGTGGCACGTGGAAAGGGACCCTGGGTCTCCCGCCTCACGTGGAGACGCGTCCCAATTGCCATGCCAAGACTCGAGGAGAATCCCGAGGTGTCCCTCGCACCTAGCCAGGAGTCCTGACGTCGCTGAACAAACACCTGACTGGAAGGGTCCTCCCCGTCGTAACTCGAGAATATACCCCAGGTTCCGGCCGCAACTCGAGAAAAACCATGAGATTTCCCCCTCGCTGCGAGTTGAGGCCCGATTCCCCTGCACTGCGTGCAGAGCAATTCCGTGTTCCACTTCAAACGTGAAAGGAGCCTTGATTTCCTTGATGGCAATCCAGAGAAAACCCAAGATCACTGTCTCAAGTCTAGAGGGATCCTGAGGTCACCGGAGCAACACGAAAGGGCTTCGTGGACCCCAAATCAACTCGAGATGAGAGATTAGTCCCTGGCTTCAACCCAAGAGGAATACAAACTTTCCACAAGCCCCTCAAGAGGAGGCTTCTCTCAGCTACAGGTAAGTGAGAGGGACCCTGAGTTTGTGGCCTCAAGTGGAATGGACACCGAGATGCTCTGACTCGAAGTAAGGCCGGATATCCCTGCAGTGAATTCAATGCAGGCTCGTCTTGCATCTCCCAAGAAGAAGGGATGTCTGAATCCCTGTGGAGTCCAGAGAAAGACCTAGTCCTCCGCCTCTTCGTGACCGGAGGCCTCACATCCTTTGAAAACTCGAGAGGTCTGCAGAGATCAATGCTTCCAAAGGAGACGATGCCTGAGTCCTCTTGAAAATGGATAGGAGTCCCAGGATCCCTGTGGCACGTGGAAGGGGACCATGGATCTCCCGCCTCACGTGGAGACGCGTCCCAATTGCCATGCCAAGAATTGAGGAGAATCCCGAGATGTCTCTCGCACCTAGGCAGGAGTCCTGAGGTCGCTGAACAAACACGTGTCTGGAAGGGCCCTCCTCGTCGTAACTCGAGAATATACCCCACGTTCCGGCCGCAACTCGAGAAAAACCATGAGACTTCCCCTTGCCGCGAGATGAGGCCCGATTCCCCTGCACTGCGTGCAGAGCAATTCCGTATTCCACATCAAAAATGAAAGGAGCCTTGATTTACTTGATGGCACTCCAGAGAAAACCCAAGATCACTGTCTCAAGTCTAGAGGGATCCTGAGGTCACTGGAGCAACACGAAAGGGCTCCATGGACGCCAAATCAACTCGAGATGAGAGATTAGTCCCTGGCTTCAAAGCAAGAGGAATACAAACTTTCCACAAGCCCCTCAAGAGGAGGGTTCTCTCAGCTACAGGTATGTGAGAGGGACCCTGAGTTTGTGGCCTCAAGTGGAATGGACACCGAGATGCTCTGACTCGAAGTAAGGCCGGATATCCCTGCAGTGAATTGAATGCAGGGTCATCTTGCATCTCCCAAGACGAAGGGATGTCTGAATCACCTGTGCAGAACACAGAGAAAAACCTAGTCCTGCGCCTCAACGCGACCGGAGGCCTCACATCCTTTGAAAACTCGAGAGGTCCGCGGAGATCAATGCTTCCAAAGGAGACGATGCCTGACTCCTCTTGAAAATGGATAGGAGTCCCAGGATCCCTGAGGCACGTGGAAAGGGACCCTGGGTCTCCCGCCTCACGTGGAGACGCGTCCCAATTGCCATGCCAAGACTTGAGGAGAATCCCGAGGTGTCCCTCGCACCTAGGCAGGAGTCCTGACGTCGCTGAACAAACACGTGTCTGGAAGGGCCCTCCCCATCGTAACTCGAGAATATACCCCAGGTTCCGGCCGCAACTCGAGAAAAACCATGAGACTTCCCCCTCGCCGCGAGATGAGGCCCGATTTCCCTGGGCTGCGTGCCGAGCAATTCCGTGTTCCACATCAAACGTGATAGGAGCCTTGATTTCCTTGATGTCACTCCAGAGAAAACCCAAGATCACTGTCTCAAGTCTAGAGGGATCCTGAAGTCACTGGAGCAACACGAAAGGGCTCCGTGGACCCCAAATCAACTCGAGAGGAGAGCTTAGTACCTGGCTTCGACTCAAGAGGAATACCAACTTTCCACGAGCACTTCAAGAGGAGGCTACTCTCAGGTACAGGTATGTGAGAGGGACCCTGAGTTTGTGGCCTCAAGTGGAATGGACACCGAGATGCTCTCACTCGAAGTAAGGCCGGATATCCCTGCAGTGAATTGAATGCAGGCTCGTCTTGCATCTCCCAAGACGAAGGGATGTCTGAATCCGCTGTGGAGACCACAGAGAAAGACCTAATTTTCCGCCTCATCGCGACCGGTGGCCTCACAACATTTTAAAATTCGAGAGGTCCGCGGAGATCAATGCTTCCAAAGGAGACGATTCCTGACACCTCTTGAAAATGGATAGGGGTCCCAGGATCCCTGTGGCACGTGGAAAGGGACCCTGGGTCTCCCGCCTCACGTGGAGACGCGTCCAAATTGCCATGCCAAGACTCGAGGAGAATCCCGAGGTATCCCTCGCACCTAGGCAGGAGTCCTGACGTCGCTGAACAAACCCGTGTCTGGAAGGGCCCTCCCCGTCGTAACTCGAGAATATAACCCAGGTTCCACCCGCAACTCGAGAAAAACCATGAGACTTCCCCCTCCCCGCGAGATGAGGCCCGATTCCCCTGCACTGAGTGCAGACCAATTCCGTGTTCCACATCAAACGTGAAAGGAGCCTTGATTTCCTTGATGGCACTCCAGAGAAAACCCAAGATCACTGTCTCAAGTCTAGAGGGATCCTGAGGTCACTGTAGCAACACGAAAGGGCTCCATGGACGCCAAATCAACTCGAGATGAGAGATTAGTCCCTGGCTTCGACTCAAGAGGAATACCAACTTTCCACAAGCACCTCAAGAGGAGGCTTCTCTCAGCTACAGGTAAGTGAGAGGGACCCTGAGTTTGTGACATCAAGTGGAATGGACACCGAGATGCTCTGACTCGAAATAAGGCCGGATATCCCTGCAGTGAATTGAAAGCAGGCTCATCTTGCATCTCCCAAGACGAAGGGATGTCTGAATCCCCTGTGCAGAACACAGAGAAAGACCTAGTCCTCCGCCTCAACGCGACCGGAGGCCTCACATCCTTTGAAAACTCGAGAGGTCTACAGAGATCAATGCTTCCAATGGAGACGATGCCTGACTCCTCTTGAAAATGGATAGGAGTCCCAGGATCCCTGTGGCACGTGGAAAGGGACCCTGGGTCTCCCGCCTCACGTGGAGACGCGTCCCAATTGCCATGCCAAGACTCGAGGAGAATCCCGAGGTGTCCCTCGCACCTAGCCAGGAGTACTGACGTCGCTGAACAAACACCTGACTGGAAGGGCCCTCCCCGTCGTAACTCGAGAATATACCCCAGGTTCCGGCCGCAACTCGAGAAAAACCCTGAGACTTGCCCCTCGTCGCGAGTTGAGGCCCGATTCCCCTGCACTGCATGCAGAGCAATTCCGTGTTCCACTTCAAACGTGAAAGGAGCCTTGATTTCCTTGATGGCACTCCAGAGAAAACCCAAGATCACTGTCTCAAGTCTAGAGGGATCCTGAGGTCACCGGAGCAACACGAAAGGGCTCCGTGGACCCCAAATCAACTCGAGATGAGAGATTAGTCCCTGGCTTCAACCCAAGAGGAATACAAACTTTCCACAAGCCCCTCAAGAGGAGGCTTCTCTCAGCTACAGGTAAGTGAGAGGGACCCTGAGTTTGTGGCCTAAAGTGGAATGGACACCGAGATGCTCTGACTCGAAGTAAGGCCGGATATCCCTGCAGTGAATTGAATGCAGGCTCGTCTTGCATCTCCCAAGACGAAGGGATGTCTGAATCCCTGTGGAGTCCACAGAGAAAGACCTAGTCCTCCGCCTCTTCGTGACCGGAGGCCTCACATCCTTTGAAAATTCGAGAGGTCTGCAGAGATCAATGCTTCCAAAGGAGACGATGCCTGACTCCTCTTGAAAATGGATAGGAGTCCCAGGATCACTGTGGCACGTGGAAGGGGACCATGGATCTCCCGCCTCACGTGGAGACGCGTCCCAATTGCCATGCCAAGACTTGAGGAGAATCCCGAGATGTCCCTCGCACCTAGGCAGGAGTCCTGAGGTCGCTGAACAAACACGTGTCTGGAAGGGCCCTCCCCGTCGTAACTCGAGAATATACCCCAGGTTCCGGCCGCAACTCGAGAAAAACCATGAGACTTCCCCCTCGCCGCGAGATGAGGCCCGATTCCCCTGCACTGCGTGCAGAGCAATTCCGTGTTCCACATCAAACGTGAAAGGAGCCTTGATTTCCTTGATGTCACTCCAGAGAAAACCCAAGATCACTGTCTCAAGTCTAGAGGGATCCTGAGGTCACTGGAACAACACGAAAGGGCTCCGTGGACCCCAAATCAACTCGAGATGAGAGATTAGTCCCTGCCTTCAACTCAAGAGGAATACGAACTTTCCACAAGCCCCTCAAGAGGAGGCTTCTCTCAGCTACAGGTATGTGAGAGGGACCCTGAGTTTGTGGCATCAAGTGGAATGGACACCGAGATGCTCTGACTCGAAATAAGGCCGGATATCCCTGCAGTGAATTGAAAGCAGGCTCATCTTGCATCTCCCAAGACGAAGGGATGTCTGAATCCCCTGTGCAGAACACAGAGAAAGACCTAGTCCTCTGCCTCAAAGTGATCGGAGGCCTCACATCCTTTGAAAACTCGAGAGGTCTGCAGAGATCAATGCTTCCAAAGGAGACGATGCCTGACTCCTCTTGAAAATGGATAGGAGTCCCAGGATCACTGTGGCACGTGGAAAGGGACCCTGGGTCTCCCGCCTCACGTGGAGACGCATCCCAATTGCCATGCCAAGACTCGAGGAGAATCCCGAGGTGTCCCTCACACCTAGGCAGGAGTCCTGACGATGCTGAACAAACACGTGTCTGGAAGGGCCCTCCCAGTCGTAACTCGAGAATATACCCCAGATTCCGGCCGCAACTCGAGAAAAACCATGAGACTTCCCCCTTGCCGCGAGATGAGGCCCGATTCCCCTGCACTGCGTGCAGAGCAATTCCGTATTCCACATCAAAAATGAAAGGAGCCTTCATTTCCTTGATGGCACTCCAGAGAAAACCCAAGATCACTGTCTCAAGTCTAGAGGGATCCTTAGGTCACTGGAGCAACACGAAAGGGCTCCCTGGACCCCAAATCAACTCGAGATGAGAGCTTAGTCCCTGGCTTCAAATCGAGAGGAATACCAACTTTCCACAAGCACCTCAAGAGGAGGCTTCTCTCAGCTAATGGTATGTGAGAGGGACCCTGAGTTTGTCACCTCAAGTGGAATGGACACCGAGATTCTCTGACTCAAAGTAAGGCCAGATATTCCTGCAGTGAATTGAATGCAGGCTCGTCGTGCATCTCCCAAGACGAAGGGATGTCTGAATCCCCTGTGGAGACCACAGAGAAAGACCTAGTCCTCCACCTCATCACGACCGGAGGCCTCACATCCTTTGAAAACTCGAGAGGTCCGCGGAGATCAATGCTTCCAAAGGAGATGACGCCTGACTCCTCTTGAAAATGGATAGGAGTCCCAGGATCCGTGTGGCACGGGGAAAGGGACCCTGGTTCTACCGCCTCACGTGGAGATGCGTCCAAATTGCATGCCAAGACTCGAGGAGAATCCCGAGGTGTCCCTCGCACCTAGGCAGGAGTCCTCACTTCGCTGAACAAACACGTGTCTGGAAGGGACCTACCCGTCGTAACTCGAGAATATACCCCAGGTTCCTGCCGCAACTCGAGAAAAACCTTGAGACTTCCCCCTCCCCGCGAAATGAGGCCCGATTCCCCTGCACTGAGTGCAGACCAATTCCGTGTTCCACATCAAACGTGAAAGGAGCCTTGATTTCCTTAATGGCACTCCAGAGAAAACCCAAGATCACTGTCTCAAGTCTAGAGGGATCCTGAGGTCACTGGAGCAACACGAAAGGGCTCCGTCGACCCCAAATCAACTCGAGATGAGAGCTTAGTCCCTGGCTTCGACTCAAGAGGAATACAAACTTTCCACAAGCACCTCAAGAGGAGGCTTCTCTCAGCTACAGGTATGTGAGAGGGACCCTGAGTTTGTGGCCTCAAGTGGAATGGACACCGAGATGCTCTGACTTGAAGTAAGGCCGGATATCCCTGCAGTGAATTGAATGCAGGCTCGTCTTGCATCTCCCAAGACGAAGGGTTGTGTGAATCCCCTGTGGAGCCCACAGAGAAAGACCTAGCTAGTCCTCCGCCTCAACGCGACCGGAGGCCTCACATCCTTTGAAAACTCGAGTGGTCCGCGGAGATCAATACTTCCGAAGGAGACGATGCCTGACTCCTCTTGAAAATGGATAGGAGTCCCAGGATCCCTGTGGCACGTGGAAAGGGACCGTGGGTCTCCCGACTCACGTGGAGACGCATCCCAATTGCCATGCCAAGACTTGAGGAGAATCCCGAGGTGTCCCTCGCACCTAGGCAGGAGTCCTGACGTCGCTGAACAAACACGTGTCTGGAAGGGCCCTCCCCGTCGTAACTCGAGAATATACCCCAGGTTCCGGCCGCAACTCGAGAAAAACCATGAGACTTCCCCCTTGCCGCGAGATGAGGCCCGATTCCCCTGCACTGCGTGCAGAGCAATTCCGTATTCCACATCAAAAATGAAAGGAGCCTTCATTTCCTTGATGGCACTCCAGAGAAAACCCAAGATCACTGTCTCAAGTCTAGAGGGATCCTTAGGTCACTGGAGCAACACGAAAGGGCTCCCTGGACCCCAAATCAACTCGAGATGAGAGCTTAGTCTCTGGCTTCAAATCGAGAGGAATACCAACTTTCCACAAGCACCTCAAGAGGAGGCTTCTCTCAGCTAATGGTATGTGAGAGGGACCCTGAGTTTGTCACCTCAAGTGGAATGGACACCGAGATTCTCTGACTCAAAGTAAGGCCAGATATCCCTGCAGTGAATTGAATGCAGGCTCGTCGTGCATCTCCCAAGACGAAGGGATGTCTGAATCCCCTGTGGAGACCACAGAGAAAGACCTAGTCCTCCGCCTCATCACGACCGGAGGCCTCACATCCTTTGAAAACTCGAGAGGTCCGCGGAGATCAATGCTTCCAAAGGAGACGACGCCTGACTCCTCTTGAAAATGGATAGGAGTCCCAGGATCCGTGTGGCACGGGGAAAGGGACCCTGGTTCTACCGCCTCACGTGGAGATGCGTCCAAATTGCATGCCAAGACTCGAGGAGAATCCCGAGGTGTCCCTCGCACCTAGGCAGGAGTCCTCACTTCGCTGAACAAACACGTGTCTGGAAGGGACCTACCCGTCGTAACTCGAGAATATACCCCAGGTTCCTGCCGCAACTCGAGAAAAACCTTGAGACTTCCCCCTCCCCGCGAAATGAGGCCCGATTCCCCTGCACTGAGTGCAGACCAATTCCGTGTTCCACATCAAACGTGAAAGGAGCCTTGATTTCCTTAATGGCACTCCAGAGAAAACCCAAGATCACTGTCTCAAGTTTAGAGGGATCCTGAGGTCACTGGAGCAACACGAAAGGGCTCCGTAGACCCCAAATCAACTCGAGATGAGAGCTTAGTCCCTGGCTTCGACTCAAGAGGAATACAAACTTTCCACAAGCACCTCAAGAGGAGGCTTCTCTCAGCTACAGGTATGTGAGAGGGACCCTGAGTTTGTGGCCTCAAGTGGAATGGACACCGAGATGCTCTGACTTGAAGTAAGGCCGGATATCCCTGCAGTGAATTGAATGCAGGCTCGTCTTGCATCTCCCAAGACGAAGGGTTGTGTGAATCCCCTGTGGAGCCCACAGAGAAAGACCTAGCTAGTCCTCCGCCTCAACGCGACCGGAGGCCTCACATCCTTTGAAAACTCGAGTGGTCCGCGGAGATCAATACTTCCGAAGGAGACGATGCCTGACTCCTCTTGAAAATGGATAGGAGTCCCAGGATCCCTGTGGCACGTGGAAAGGGACCGTGGGTCTCCCGACTCACGTGGAGACGCATCCCAATTGCCATGCCAAGACTTGAGGAGAATCCCGAGGTGTCCCTCGCACCTAGGCAGGAGTCCTGACGTCGCTGAACAAACATGTGTCTGGAAGGGCCCTCCCCGTCGTAACTCGAGAATATACCCCAGGTTCCGGCCGCAACTCGAGAAAAACCATGAGACTTCCCCCTCGCCGCGAGATGAGGCCCGATTCCCCTGCACTGCGTGCAGAGCAATTCCGTGTTCCACATCAAACGTGAAAGGAGCCTTGATTTCCTTGATGGCACTCCAGAGAAAACCCAAGATCACTATCTCAAGTCTAGAGGGATCCTGAGGTCACCGGAGCAACACGAAAGGGCTCCGTGGACCCCAAATCAACTCGAGATGAGAGCTTAGTCCCTGGCTTCGACTCAAGAGGAATACCAACTTTCCACAAGCACCTCAAGAGGAGGCTTCTCTCAGCTACAGGTATGTGAGAGGGACCCTGAGTTTGTGGCCTCAAGTGGAATGGTCACCGAGATGCTCTGACTCGAAGTAAGGCCGGATATCCCTGCAGTGAATTGAAAGCAGGCTCATCTTGCATCTCCCAAGACGAAGGGATGTCTGAATCCCCAGTGCAGAACACAGAGAAAGACCTAGTCCTCCGCCTCAACGCGACCGGAGGCCTCACATCCTTTGAAAACTCGAGAGATCTGCAGAGATCAATGCTTCCAAAGGAGACGATGCCTGACTCCTCTTGAAAATGGATAGGAGTCCCAGGATCACTGTGGCACGTGGAAAGGGACCCTGGGTCTCCCGCCTCACGTGGAGACGTGTCCCAATTGCCATGTCAAGACTCGAGGAGAATCCCGAGTTGTTCCTCGCACCTAGGCAGGAGTCCTGACGTCGCTGAACAAACACGTGTCTGGAAGTGCCCTCCCCGTCGTAACTCGAGAATATACCCCAGGTTCCGGCCGCAACTCGAGAAAAACCAGATTTCCCCCTCGCCGCGAGTTGAGGCCCGATTCCCCTGCACTGCATGCAGAGCAATTCCGTGTTCCACATCAAACGTGAAAGGAGCCTTGATTTCCTTGATGGCACTCCAGAGAAAACCCAAGATCGCTGTCTCAAGTCTAGAGGGATCCTGAGGTCACTGGAGCAGCACGAAAGGGCTCCGTGGACCCCAAATCAACTCGAGATGAGAGCTTAGTCCCTGGCTTCGACTCAAGAGGAATACGCACTTTCCACAAGCCCCTCAAGAGGAGGCTTCTCTCAGCTACAGGTATGTGAGAGTCCCCGTGAGTTTGTGGCCTCAAGTGGAATGGACACCGAGATGCTCTGACTCGAAGTAAGGCCGGATATCCCTGCAGTGAATTGAATGCATGCTCGTCTTGCATCTCCCAAGACGAAGGGATGTCTGAATCCCCTGTGGAGACCACAGAGAAAGACCTAGTCCTCCGCCTCATCGTGACCGGAGGCCTCACATCCTTTGAAAACTCGAGAGGTCTGCAGACATCAATGCTTCCAAAGGAGACGATGCCTGACTCCTCTTGAAAATGGATAGGAGTCCCAGGATCACTGTGGCACGTGGAAAGGGACACTGGGTCTCCCACCTCACGTGGAGACGCGTCCCAATTGCCATGCCAAGACTCGAGGAGAATCCCGAGGTGTCCCTCGCACCTAGGCAGGAGTCCTGAGGTCGCCGAACAAACACGTGTCTCGAAGGGCCCTGCCTGTCGTAACTCGAGAATATACCCCAGGTACCGCCCGCAACTCGAGAAAAACCATGACACTTCCCCCTCGCCGCGAGATGAGGCCCGATTCCCCTGCAATGCGTGCAGAGCAATTCCGTGTTCCACATCAAACGTGAAAGGAGCCTTGATTTCCTTAATTGCACTCCAGAGAAAACCCAAGATAACTGTCTCAAGTCTAGAGGGATCCTGAGGTCACTGTAGCAACACGAAAGGGCTCCGTGGACCCCAAATCAACTCGAGATGAGAGCTTAGTCCCTGGCTTCGACTCAAGAGGAATACCGACTTTCCACAAGCACCTCAAGAGGAGGCTTCTCTCAGCTACAGGTAAGTGAGAGGGACGCTGAGTTTGTGGCCTCAAGTGGAATGGAAACGGAGATGCTCTGACTCGAAGTAAGGCCGGATATCCCTGCAGTGAATTGAATGCAGGCTCGTCTTGCAATTCCCAAGACGAAGGGATGTCTGAATCCCCTGTGTAGAACAGAGAGAAAGACCTAGTCCTCCGCCTCAACGCGACCGGAGGCCTCACATCCTTTGAAAACTCGAGAGGTCTGTAGAGATCAATGCTTCCAAAGGAGACGATGCCTGACTCCTCTTGAAAATGGATAGGAGTCCCAGGATCACCGTGGCACGTGGAAAGGGACCCTGGGTCTCCCGCCTCACGTGGAGATGCGTCCTAATTGCCATGCCAAGACTCGAGGAGAATCCCGAGGTGTCCCTCGCACCTAGGCAGGAGTCCTGACGTCGCTGAACAAACACGTGTCTGGAAGGGCCCTCCCCGTCGTAACTCGAGAATATACCCCAGGTTCCGGCCGCAACTCGAGAAAAACCATGAGATTTCCCCCTCTCCGCGAGTTGAGGCCCTATTCCCCTGCACTGCATGCAGAGCAATTCCGTGTTCCACATCAAACGTGAAAGGAGCCTTGATTTCCTTGATGCCACTCCAGAGAAGACCCAAGATCACTGTCTCAAGTCTAGAGGGATCCTGAGGTCACTGGAACAACACGAAAGGGCTCCGTGGACCCCAAATCAACTCGAGATGAGAGATTAGTCCCTGGCTTCAACTCAAGAGGAATACGAACTTTCCACAAGCCCCTCAAGAGGAGGCTTCTCTCAGCTACAGGTATGTGAGAGGGACCCTGAGTTTGTGGCATCAAGTGGAATGGACACCGAGATGCTCTGACTCGAAATAAGGCCGGATATCCCTGCAGTGAATTGAAAGCAGGCTCATCTTGCATCTCCCAAGACGAAGGGATGTCTGAATCCCCTGTGCAGAACACAGAGAAAGACCTAGTCCTCTGCCTCAAAGTGATCGGAGGCCTCACATCCTTTGAAAACTCGAGAGGTCTGCAGAGATCAATGCTTCCAAAGGAGACGATGCCTGACTCCTCTTGAAAATGGATAGGAGTCCCAGGATCACTGTGGCACGTGGAAAGGGACCCTGGGTCTCCCGCCTCACGTGGAGACGCATCCCAATTGCCATGCCAAGACTCGAGGAGAATCCCGAGGTGTCCCTCACACCTAGGCAGGAGTCCTGACGATGCTGAACAAACACGTGTCTGGAAGGGCCCTCCCAGTCGTAACTCGAGAATATACCCCAGATTCCGGCCGCAACTCGAGAAAAACCATGAGACTTCCCCCTTGCCGCGAGATGAGGCCCGATTCCCCTGCACTGCGTGCAGAGCAATTCCGTATTCCACATCAAAAATGAAAGGAGCCTTCATTTCCTTGATGGCACTCCAGAGAAAACCCAAGATCACTGTCTCAAGTCTAGAGGGATCCTTAGGTCACTGGAGCAACACGAAAGGGCTCCCTGGACCCCAAATCAACTCGAGATGAGAGCTTAGTCCCTGGCTTCAAATCGAGAGGAATACCAACTTTCCACAAGCACCTCAAGAGGAGGCTTCTCTCAGCTAATGGTATGTGAGAGGGACCCTGAGTTTGTCACCTCAAGTGGAATGGACACCGAGATTCTCTGACTCAAAGTAAGGCCAGATATTCCTGCAGTGAATTGAATGCAGGCTCGTCGTGCATCTCCCAAGACGAAGGGATGTCTGAATCCCCTGTGGAGACCACAGAGAAAGACCTAGTCCTCCACCTCATCACGACCGGAGGCCTCACATCCTTTGAAAACTCGAGAGGTCCGCGGAGATCAATGCTTCCAAAGGAGATGACGCCTGACTCCTCTTGAAAATGGATAGGAGTCCCAGGATCCGTGTGGCACGGGGAAAGGGACCCTGGTTCTACCGCCTCACGTGGAGATGCGTCCAAATTGCATGCCAAGACTCGAGGAGAATCCCGAGGTGTCCCTCGCACCTAGGCAGGAGTCCTCACTTCGCTGAACAAACACGTGTCTGGAAGGGACCTACCCGTCGTAACTCGAGAATATACCCCAGGTTCCTGCCGCAACTCGAGAAAAACCTTGAGACTTCCCCCTCCCCGCGAAATGAGGCCCGATTCCCCTGCACTGAGTGCAGACCAATTCCGTGTTCCACATCAAACGTGAAAGGAGCCTTGATTTCCTTAATGGCACTCCAGAGAAAACCCAAGATCACTGTCTCAAGTCTAGAGGGATCCTGAGGTCACTGGAGCAACACGAAAGGGCTCCGTCGACCCCAAATCAACTCGAGATGAGAGCTTAGTCCCTGGCTTCGACTCAAGAGGAATACAAACTTTCCACAAGCACCTCAAGAGGAGGCTTCTCTCAGCTACAGGTATGTGAGAGGGACCCTGAGTTTGTGGCCTCAAGTGGAATGGACACCGAGATGCTCTGACTTGAAGTAAGGCCGGATATCCCTGCAGTGAATTGAATGCAGGCTCGTCTTGCATCTCCCAAGACGAAGGGTTGTGTGAATCCCCTGTGGAGCCCACAGAGAAAGACCTAGCTAGTCCTCCGCCTCAACGCGACCGGAGGCCTCACATCCTTTGAAAACTCGAGTGGTCCGCGGAGATCAATACTTCCGAAGGAGACGATGCCTGACTCCTCTTGAAAATGGATAGGAGTCCCAGGATCCCTGTGGCACGTGGAAAGGGACCGTGGGTCTCCCGACTCACGTGGAGACGCATCCCAATTGCCATGCCAAGACTTGAGGAGAATCCCGAGGTGTCCCTCGCACCTAGGCAGGAGTCCTGACGTCGCTGAACAAACACGTGTCTGGAAGGGCCCTCCCCGTCGTAACTCGAGAATATACCCCAGGTTCCGGCCGCAACTCGAGAAAAACCATGAGACTTCCCCCTTGCCGCGAGATGAGGCCCGATTCCCCTGCACTGCGTGCAGAGCAATTCCGTATTCCACATCAAAAATGAAAGGAGCCTTCATTTCCTTGATGGCACTCCAGAGAAAACCCAAGATCACTGTCTCAAGTCTAGAGGGATCCTTAGGTCACTGGAGCAACACGAAAGGGCTCCCTGGACCCCAAATCAACTCGAGATGAGAGCTTAGTCTCTGGCTTCAAATCGAGAGGAATACCAACTTTCCACAAGCACCTCAAGAGGAGGCTTCTCTCAGCTAATGGTATGTGAGAGGGACCCTGAGTTTGTCACCTCAAGTGGAATGGACACCGAGATTCTCTGACTCAAAGTAAGGCCAGATATCCCTGCAGTGAATTGAATGCAGGCTCGTCGTGCATCTCCCAAGACGAAGGGTTGTGTGAATCCCCTGTGGAGACCACAGAGAAAGACCTAGTCCTCCGCCTCAACGCGACCGGAGGCCTCACATCCTTTGAAAACTCGAGTGGTCCGCGGAGATCAATACTTCCGAAGGAGACGATGCCTGACTCCTCTTGAAAATGGATAGGAGTCCCAGGATCCCTGTGGCACGTGGAAAGGGACCGTGGGTCTCCCGACTCACGTGGAGACGCATCCCAATTGCCATGCCAAGACTCGAGGAGAATCCCGAGGTGTCCCTCGCACCTAGGCAGGAGTCCTGACGTCGCTGAACAAACATGTGTCTGGAAGGGCCCTCCCCGTCGTAACTCGAGAATATACCCCAGGTTCCGGCCGCAACTCGAGAAAAACCATGAGACTTCCCCCTCGCCGCGAGATGAGGCCCGATTCCCCTGCACTGCGTGCAGAGCAATTCCGTGTTCCACATCAAACGTGAAAGGAGCCTTGATTTCCTTGATGGCACTCCAGAGAAAACCCAAGATCACTATCTCAAGTCTAGAGGGATCCTGAGGTCACCGGAGCAACACGAAAGGGCTCCGTGGACCCCAAATCAACTCGAGATGAGAGATTAGTCCCTGGCTTCGACTCAAGAGGAATACCAACTTTCCACAAGCACCTCAAGAGGAGGCTTCTCTCAGCTACAGGTATGTCAGAGGGACCCTGAGTTTGTGGCCTCAAGTGGAATGGTCACCGAGATGCTCTGACTCGAAGTAAGGCCGGATATCCCTGCAGTGAATTGAAAGCAGGCTCATCTTGCATCTCCCAAGACGAAGGGATGTCTGAATCCCCAGTGCAGAACACAGAGAAAGACCTAGTCCTCCGCCTCAACGCGACCGGAGGCCTCACATCCTTTGAAAACTCGAGAGATCTGCAGAGATCAATGCTTCCAAAGGAGACGATGCCTGACTCCTCTTGAAAATGGATAGGAGTCCCAGGATCACTGTGGCACGTGGAAAGGGACCCTGGGTCTCCCGCCTCACGTGGAGACGTGTCCCAATTGCCATGTCAAGACTCGAGGAGAATCCCGAGTTGTTCCTCGCACCTAGGCAGGAGTCCTGACGTCGCTGAACAAACACGTGTCTGGAAGTGCCCTCCCCGTCGTAACTCGAGAATATACCCCAGGTTCCGGCCGCAACTCGAGAAAAACCAGATTTCCCCCTCGCCGCGAGTTGAGGCCCGATTCCCCTGCACTGCATGCAGAGCAATTCCGTGTTCCACATCAAACGTGAAAGGAGCCTTGATTTCCTTGATGGCACTCCAGAGAAAACCCAA
Organism: Dama dama; assembly: GCF_033118175.1. Lineage (NCBI taxonomy): Eukaryota > Metazoa > Chordata > Mammalia > Artiodactyla > Cervidae > Dama > Dama dama. The sequence continues at coordinate 603,575 of NC_083700.1, read as the reverse complement.
GATCGCTGTCTCAAGTCTAGAGGGATCCTGAGGTCACTGGAGCAGCACGAAAGGGCTCCGTGGACCCCAAATCAACTCGAGATGAGAGCTTAGTCCCTGGCTTCGACTCAAGAGGAATACGCACTTTCCACAAGCCCCTCAAGAGGAGGCTTCTCTCAGCTACAGGTATGTGAGAGTCCCCGTGAGTTTGTGGCCTCAAGTGGAATGGACACCGAGATGCTCTGACTCGAAGTAAGGCCGGATATCCCTGCAGTGAATTGAATGCATGCTCGTCTTGCATCTCCCAAGACGAAGGGATGTCTGAATCCCCTGTGGAGACCGCAGAGAAAGACCTAGTCCTCCGCCTCATCGTGACCGGAGGCCTCACATCCTTTGAAAACTCGAGAGGTCTGCAGACATCAATGCTTCCAAAGGAGACGATGCCTGACTCCTCTTGAAAATGGATAGGAGTCCCAGGATCACTGTGGCACGTGGAAAGGGACACTGGGTCTCCCACCTCACGTGGAGACGCGTCCCAATTGCCATGCCAAGACTCGAGGAGAATCCCGAGGTGTCCCTCGCACCTAGGCAGGAGTCCTGAGGTCGCCGAACAAACACGTGTCTCGAAGGGCCCTGCCTGTCGTAACTCGAGAATATACCCCAGGTACCGCCCGCAACTCGAGAAAAACCATGACACTTCCCCCTCGCCGCGAGATGAGGCCCGATTCCCCTGCAATGCGTGCAGAGCAATTCCGTGTTCCACATCAAACGTGAAAGGAGCCTTGATTTCCTTAATTGCACTCCAGAGAAAACCCAAGATAACTGTCTCAAGTCTAGAGGGATCCTGAGGTCACTGTAGCAACACGAAAGGGCTCCGTGGACCCCAAATCAACTCGAGATGAGAGCTTAGTCCCTGGCTTCGACTCAAGAGGAATACCGACTTTCCACAAGCACCTCAAGAGGAGGCTTCTCTCAGCTACAGGTAAGTGAGAGGGACGCTGAGTTTGTGGCCTCAAGTGGAATGGAAACGGAGATGCTCTGACTCGAAGTAAGGCCGGATATCCCTGCAGTGAATTGAATGCAGGCTCGTCTTGCAATTCCCAAGACGAAGGGATGTCTGAATCCCCTGTGTAGAACAGAGAGAAAGACCTAGTCCTCCGCCTCAACGCGACCGGAGGCCTCACATCCTTTGAAAACTCGAGAGGTCTGTAGAGATCAATGCTTCCAAAGGAGACGATGCCTGACTCCTCTTGAAAATGGATAGGAGTCCCAGGATCACCGTGGCACGTGGAAAGGGACCCTGGGTCTCCCGCCTCACGTGGAGATGCGTCCTAATTGCCATGCCAAGACTCGAGGAGAATCCCGAGGTGTCCCTCGCACCTAGGCAGGAGTCCTGACGTCGCTGAACAAACACGTGTCTGGAAGGGCCCTCCCCGTCGTAACTCGAGAATATACCCCAGGTTCCGGCCGCAACTCGAGAAAAACCATGAGATTTCCCCCTCTCCGCGAGTTGAGGCCCTATTCCCCTGCACTGCATGCAGAGCAATTCCGTGTTCCACATCAAACGTGAAAGGAGCCTTGATTTCCTTGATGCCACTCCAGAGAAGACCCAAGATCACTGTCTCAAGTCTAGAGGGATCCTGAGGTCACTGGAGCAACACGAAAGGGCTCCGTGGACCCCAAATCAACTCGAGATGAGAGCTTAGTCCCTGGCTTAGACTCAAGAGGAATACCAACTTTCCACAAGCACCTCAAGAGGAGGCTTCTCTCAGCTACAGGTATGTGAGAGGGACCCTGAGTTTGTGGCCTCAAGTGGAATGGACACCGAGATGCTCTGACTCGAAGTAAGGCAGGATATCCCTGCAGTGAATTGAATGCAGGCTCGTCTTGCATCTCCCAAGACGAAGGGATGTCTGAATCCCCTGTGGAGACCACAGAGAAAGACCTAGTCCTCCGCTTCATCGCGACCGGAGGCTTCACATCCTTTGAAAACTCGAGAGGTCCGCGGAGATCAATGCTTCCAAAGGAGACGATGCCTGACTCCTCTTGAAAATGGATAGGAGTCCCAGGATCCCTGTGGCACGGGAAAGGGACCCTGGGTCTCCCGCCTCACGTGGAGATGCGTCCAAATTGCCATGCCAAGACTCGAGGAGAATCCCGAGGTGTCCCTCGCACCTAGGCAGGAGTCCTGACGTCGCTGAACAAACACGTGTCTGGAAGGGACCTCCCCGTTGTAACTCGAGAATATACCCCAGGTTCCGGCCGCAACTCGAGAAAAACCATGAGACTTCCCCCTGTCCGCGAAATGAGGCCCGATTCCCCTGCACTGAGTGCAGACCAATTTCGTGTTCCACATCAAACGTGAAAGGAGCCTTGATTTCCTTAATGGCACTCCAGAGAAAACCCAAGATCACTGTCTCAAGACTAGAGGGATCCTGAGGTCACTGGAGCAACACGAAAGGGCTCCGTGGACCCCAAATCAACTCGAGATGAGAGCTTAGTCCCTGGCTTCGACTCAAGAGGAATACAAACTTTCCACAAGCACCTCAAGAGGAGGCTTCTCTCAGCTACAGGTATGTCAGAGGGACCCTGAGTTTGTGGCCTCAAGTGGAATGGACATCGAGATGCTCTGACTTGAAGTAAGGCCGGATATCCCTGCAGTGAATTGAATGCAGGCTCGTCTTGCATCTCCCAAGACGAAGGGTTGTGTGAATCCCCTGTGGAGCCCACAGAGAAAGACCTAGTCCTCCGCCTCAACGCGACCGGAGGCCTCACATCCTTTGAAAACTCGAGAGGTCTGCGGAGATCAATACTTCCGAAGGAGACGATGCCTGACTCCTCTTGAAAATGGATAGGAGTCCCAGGATCCCTGTGTCACGTGGAAAGGGACCCTTGGTCTCCCGCCTCACGTGGAGACGCGTCCCAATTGCCATGCCAAGGCTCCAGGAGAATCCCGAGGTTTCCCTCGCATCTAGGCAGGAGTCCTGACGTCGCTGAACAAACACGTGTCTGGAAGGGCCCTCACCGTCGTAACTCGAGAATATACCCCAGGTTCCGGCCGCAACTCGAGAAAGACCATGAGACTTCCCCATCGCCCCGAGATGAGGCCCGATTCCCCTGCCCTGCGTGCAGAGCAATTCCGTATTCCACATCAAAAAAGGAAAGGAGCCTTAATTTCCTTGATGGCACGCCAGAGAAAACCCAAGATCACTGTCTCAAGTCTAGAGGGATCCTGAGGTCACTGGAGCAACACGAAAGGGCTCCGTGGACCCCAAATCAACTCGAGATGAGAGCTTAGTCCCTGGCTTCGACTCAAGAGGAATACCAACTTTCCACAAGCACCTCAAGAGGAGGCTTCTCTCAGCTAATTGTATGTGAGAGGGACCCTGAGTTTGTGGACTCAAGTGCAATGGACACCGAGATGCCCTGACTCGAAGTAAGGCTGGATATCCCTGCAGTGAATTGAATGCAGGCTCGTCTTGCATCTCCCAAGACGAAGGGATGTCTGAATCCCCTGTGGATACCACAGAGAAAGACCTAGTCCTCCGCCTTATCGTGACCGGATGCCTCACATCCTTTGAAAACTCGAGAGGTCTGCAGAGATCAATGCTTCCAAAGGAGACGATGCCTGACTCCTCTTGAAAATGGATAGGAGTCCCAGGATCCCTGTGGCACGTGGAAAGGGACACTGGGTTTCACGCCTCACGTGGAGACGCGTCCCAATTGCCATGCCAAGACTCGAGGAGAATCCCGAGGTGTCCCTCGCACCTAGGCAGGAGTCCTGACGTCCCTGAACAAACACGTGTCTGGAAGGGCCCTCCCCGTCGTAACTCGAGAATATACCCCAGGTTCCGGCCGCAACTCGAGAAAAACCATGAGACTTCCCCATCGCCGCGAGATGAGGCCCGATTCCCCTGCCCTGCGTGCAGAGCAATTCCGTATTCCACATCAAAAATGAAAGGAGCCTTGAGTTCCTTGATGGCACTCCAGAGAAAACCCAAGATCACTGTCTCAAGTCTAGAGGGATCCTTAGGTCACTGGAGCAACACGAAAGGGCTCCCTGGACCCCAAATCAACTCGAGATGAGAGCTTAGTCCCTGGCTTCAAATCGAGAGGAATACCAACTTTCCACAAGCACCTCAAGAGGAGGCTTCTCTCAGCTAATGGTATGTGAGAGGGACCCTGAGTTTGTCACCTCAAGTGGAATGGACACCGAGATTCTCTGACTCAAAGTAAGGCCAGATATCCCTGCAGTGAATTGAATGCAGGCTCGTCGTGCATCTCCCAAGACGAAGGGATGTCTGAATCCCCTGTGGAGACCACAGAGAAAGACCTAGTCCTCCGCCTCATCGCGACCGGAGGCCTCACATCCTTTGAAAACTCGAGAGGTCCGCGGAGATCAATGCTTCCAAAGGAGACGACGCCTGACTCCTCTTGAAAATGGATAGGAGTCCCAGGATCCGTGTGGCACGGGGAAAGGGACCCTGGTTCTCCCGCCTCACGTGGAGATGCGTCCAAATTGCATGCCAAGACTCGAGGAGAATCCCGAGGTGTCCCTCGCACCTAGGCAGGAGTCCTCACGTCGCTGAACAAACACGTGTCTGGAAGGGACCTCCCCGTCGTAACTCGAGAAAATACCCCAGGTTCCGGCCGCAACTCGAGAAAAACCTTGAGACTTCCCCCTCCCCGCGAAATGAGGCCCGATTCCCCTGCACTGAGTGCAGACCAATTCCGTGTTCCACATCAAACGTGAAAGGAGCCTTGATTTCCTTGATGGCACTCCAGAGAAAACCCAAGATCACTGTTTCAAGTCTAGAGGGATCCTGAGGTCACTGTAGCAACATGAAAGGGCTCCATGGACCTCAAATCAACTCGAGATGAGAGATTAGTCCCTGGCTTCGACTCAAGAGGAATACCAACTTTCCACAAGCACCTCAAGAGGAGGCTTCTCTCAGCTACAGGTATGTGAGAGGGACCCTGAGTTGTGGCCTCAAGTGGAATGGACACCGAGATGCTCTGACTTGAAGTAAGGCTGGATATCCCTGCAGTGAAGTGAATGCAGGCTCGTCTGGCATCTCCCAAGACGAAGGGATGTCTGAATCCCCTGTGGAGACCACAGAGAAAGACCTAGTCCTCCGCCTCATCGCGACCGGAGGCCTCACATCCTTTGAAAACTCGAGTGGTCCGCGGAGATCAATACTTCCGAAGGAGACGATGCCTGACTCCTCTTGAAAATGGATAGGAGTCCCGGGATCCCTGTGGCACGTGGAAAGGGACCCTGGGTCTCCCGCCTCACGTGGAGACGCGTCCCAATTGCCATGCCAAGACTCGAGGAGAATCCCGAGGTTTCCCTCGCACCTAGGCAGGAGTCCTGACGTCGCTGAACAAACACGTGTCTGGAAGTGCCCTCCCCGTCGTAACTCGAGAATATACCCCAGGTTCCGGCCGCAACTCGAGAAAAACCAGATTTCCCCCTCGCCGCGAGTTGAGGCCCGATTCCCCTGCACTGCATGCAGAGCAATTCCGTGTTCCACATCAAACGTGAAAGGAGCCTTGATTTCCTTGATGGCACTCCAGAGAAAACCCAAGATCGCTGTCTCAAGTCTAGAGGGATCCTGAGGTCACTGGAGCAGCACGAAAGGGCTCCGTGGACCCCAAATCAACTCGAGATGAGAGCTTAGTCCCTGGCTTAGACTCAAGAGGAATACCAACTTTCCACAAGCACCTCAAGAGGAGGCTTCTCTCAGCTACAGGTATGTGAGAGTCCCCGTGAGTTTGTGGCCTCAAGTGGAATGGACACCGAGATGCTCTGACTCGAAGTAAGGCCGGATATCCCTGCAGTGAATTGAATGCATGCTCGTCTTGCATCTCCCAAGACGAAGGGATGTCTGAATCCCCTGTGGAGACCGCAGAGAAAGACCTAGTCCTCCGCCTCATCGTGACCGGAGGCCTCACATCCTTTGAAAACTCGAGAGGTCTGCAGACATCAATGCTTCCAAAGGAGACGATGCCTGACTCCTCTTGAAAATGGATAGGAGTCCCAGGATCACTGTGGCACGTGGAAAGGGACACTGGGTCTCCCGCCTCACGTGGAGACGCGTCCCAATTGCCATGCCAAGACTCGAGGAGAGTCCCGAGGTGTCCCTCGCACCTAGGCAGGAGTCCTGAGGTCGCCGAACAAACACGTGTCTCGAAGGGCCCTGCCTGTCGTAACTCGAGAATATACCCGAGGTTCCGCCCGCAACTCGAGAAAAACCATGACACTTCCCCCTCGCCGCGAGATGAGGCCCGATTCCCCTGCAATGCTTCCAGAGCAATTCCGTGTTCCACATCAAACGTGAAAGGAGCCTTGATTTCCTTAATTGCACTCCAGAGAAGACCCAAGATCACTGTCTCAAGTCTAGAGGGATCCTGAGGTCACTGTAGCAACACGAAAGGGCTCCGTGGACCCCAAATCAACTCGAGATGAGAGCTTAGTCCCTGGCTTCGACTCAAGAGGAATACCGACTTTCCACAAGCACCTCAAGAGGAGGCTTCTCTCAGCTACAGGTAAGTGAGAGGGACGCTGAGTTTGTGGCCTAAAGTGGAATGGAAACGGAGATGCTCTGACTCGAAGTAAGGCCGGATATCCCTGCAGTGAATTGAATGCAGGCTCGTCTTGCAATTCCCAAGACGAAGGGATGTCTGAATCCCCTGTGTAGAACAGAGAGAAAGACCTAGTCCTCCGCCTCAACGCGACCGGAGGCCTCACATCCTTTGAAAACTCGAGAGGTCTGCAGAGATCAGTGCTTCCAAAGGAGACGATGCCTGACTCCTCTTGAAAATGGATAGGAGTCCCAGGATCACCGTGGCACGTGGAAAGGGACCCTGGGTCTCCCGCCTCACGTGGAGATGCGTCCTAATTGCCATGCCAAGACTCGAGGAGAATCCCGAGGTGTCCCTCGCACCTAGGCATGAGTCCTGACGTCGCTGAACAAACATGTGTCTGGAAGGGCCCTCCCCGTCGTAACTCGAGAATATACCCCAGGTTCCGGCCGCAACTCGAGAAAAACCATGAGATTTCCCCCTCTCCGCGAGTTGAGGCCCGATTCCCCTGCACTGCATGCAGAGCAATTCCGTGTTCCACATCAAACGTGAAAGGAGCCTTGATTTCCTTGATGGCACTCCAGAGAAGACCCAAGATCACTGTCTCAAGTCTAGAGGGATCCTGAGGTCACTGGAGCAACACGAAAGGGATCCGTGGACCCCAAATCAACTCGAGATGAGAGCTTAGTCCCTGGCTTAGACTCAAGAGGAATACCAACTTTCCACAAGCACCTCAAGAGGAGGCTTCTCTCAGCTACAGGTATGTGAGAGGGACCCTGAGTTTGTGGCCTCAAGTGGAATGGACACCGAGATGCTCTGACTCGAAGTAAGGCCGGATATCCCTGCAGTGAATTGAATGCAGGCTCGTCTTGCATCTCCCAAGACGAAGGGATGTCTGAATCCCCTGTGGAGACCACAGAGAAAGACCTAGTCCTCCGATTCATCGCGACCGGAGGCCTCACATCCTTTGAAAACTCGAGAGGTCCGCGGAGATCAATGCTTCCAAAGGAGACGATGCCTGACTCCTCTTGAAAATGGATAGGAGTCCCAGGATCCCTGTGGCACGTGCAAAGGGACCCTGGTTCTCCAGCCTCACGTGGAGATGCGTCCAAATTGCCATGCCAAGACTCGAGGAAAATCCCGAGGTGTCCCTCGCACCTAGGCAGGAGTCCTGACGTCGCTGAACAAACACTTGTCTGGAAGGGACCTCCCCGTCGTAACTCGAGAATATACCCCAGGTTCCGGCCGCAACTCGAGAAAAACCATGAGACTTCCCCCTGCCCGCGAAATGAGGCCCGATTCCCCTGCACTGAGTGCAGACCAATTTCGTGTTCCACATCAAACTTGAAAGGAGCCTTGATTTCCTTAATGGCACTCCAGAGAAAACCCAAGATCACTGTCTCAAGTCTAGAGGGATCCTGAGGTCACTGGAGCAACACGAAAGGGCTCCGTGGACCCCAAATCAACTCGAGATGAGAGCTTAGTCCCTGGCTTCGACTCAAGAGGAATACAAACTTTCCACAAGCACCTCAAGAGGAGGCTTCTCTCAGCTACAGGTATGTCAGAGGGACCCTGAGTTTGTGGCCTCAAGTGGAATGGACACCGAGATGCTCTGACTTGAAGTAAGGCCGGATATCCCTGCAGTGAATTGAATGCAGGCTCGTCTTGCATCTCCCAAGACGAAGGGTTGTGTGAATCCCCTGTAGAGCCCACAGAGAAAGACCTAGTCCTCCGCCTCAACGCGACCGAAGGCCTCACATCCTTTGAAAACTCGAGAGGTCCGCGGAGATCAATACTTCCGAAGGAGACGATGCCTGACTCCTCTTGAAAATGGATAGGAGTCCCAGGATCCCTGTGTCACGTGGAAAGGGACCCTGGGTCTCCCGCCTCACGTGGAGACGCGTCCCAATTGCCATGCCAAGACTCCAGGAGAATCCCGAGGTTTCCCTCGCACCTAGGCAGGAGTCCTGACGTCGCTGAACAAACACGTGTCTGGAAGGGCCCTCCCCGTCGTAACTCGAGAATATAACCCAGGTTACGGCTACAACTCGAGAAAAACCATGAGACTTCCCCTCGCCGCTGGATGAGGCCCGATTCCCCTGCACTGCGTGCAGAGCAATTCCGTGTTCCACATCAAACGTGAAAGGAGCCTTGATTTCCTTGATGGCACTCCAGAGAAAACCCAAGATCACTGTCTCAAGTCTAGAGGGATCCTGAGGTCACTGGAGCAACACGAAAGGGCTCCGTGGACCCCAAATCAACTCGAGATGAGAGCTTAGTCCCGGGCTTCGACTCAAGAGTAATAGCAACTTTCCACAAGCACCTCAAGAGGAGGTTTCTCTCAGCTACAGGTATGTGAGAGGGACCCTGAGTTGTGGCCTCAAGTGGAATGGACACCGAGATGCTCTGACTTGAAGTAAGGCTGGATATCCCTGCAGTGAAGTGAATGCAGGCTCGTCTGGCATCTCCCAAGACGAAGGGATGTCTGAATCCCCTGTGGAGACCACATAGAAAGACCTAATTATCCGCCTCATCGCGAGCGGAGGCTTCACATCCTTTGAAAACTCGAGAGGTCCGCGGAGATCAATGCTTCCAAAGTAGACGATGCCTTACTCCTCTTGCAAATGGATAGGAGTCCCAGGATCCCTGTGGCACGTGGAAAGGGACCCTGGGTCTCCGGCCTCATGTGGAGACGCGTCCCAATTACCATGCCAAGACTCGAGGAGAATCCCGAGGTGTCCCTAGCACCTAGGCAGGAGTCCTGACGTCGCTGAACAAACACGTGTCTAGAAGGGCCCTCCCCGTCGTTACTCGAGAATATACCCCAGGTTCTGGCCGCAACTCAAGAAAAACCATGAGATTTCCCCCTCGCCGTGAGTTGAGGATTGATTCCCCTCCACTGCATGCAGAGCAATTCCGTGTTCCATATCAAACGTGAAAGGAGCCTTGATTTCCTTGATGGCACTCCAGAGAAAACCCAAGATCACTGTCTCAAGTCTAGAGGGATCCTGAGGTCACTGGAGCAACACGAAAGTGCTCCGTGAACCCCAAATCAACTCGAGATGAGAGCTTAGTCCCTGGCTTAGACTCAAGAGGAATACCAACTTTCCACAAGCACCACAGGAGGAGGCTTCTCTCAACTACAGGTATGTGAGAGGGCCCCTGAGTTTGTGGCCTCAAGTGGAATGGACACCGAGATGCTCTGACTCAAAGTAAGGCCGGATATCCCAACAGTGAGTTGAATGCTGGCTCGTCTTGCATCTCCCAAGACGAAGGGATGTCTGAATCCCCTGTGGAGATCACAGAGAAAGACCGAGTTCTCCGCCTCATCGCGACCGGAGGCCTCACATCCTTTGAAAACTCGAGAGGTCCGCGGAGATCAATGCTTCCAAAGGAGAAGATGCCTGACCCTTCTTGAAAATGGATAGGAGTCCCAGGATTCCTGTGGCACGTGGAAAGGGACCCTGGGTCTCCCGCCTCACGTGGAGACGCGTCCCAATTGCCATGCCAAGACTCGAGGAGAATCCCGAGGTGTCCCTCGCACCTAGGCAGGAGTCCTGACGTCGCTGAACAAACCTGTGTCTGGAAGTGCCCTCCCCGTCGTAACTCGAGAATATACCCCAGGTTCCGGCCGCAACTCGAGAAAAACCATGAGACTTCCCCCTCGCCGCGAGATGAGGCCCGATTCCCCTGCAATGCGTGCAGAGCAATTCCGTGTTCCACATCAAACGTGAAAGGAGCCTTGATTTCCTTGATGGCACTCCAGAGAAAACCCAAGATCACTGTCTCAAGTCTAGAGGGATCCTGAGGTCACTGGAGCAACACGAAAGGGCTCCGTGGACCCCAAATCAACTCGAGATGAGAGATTAGTCCCTGGCTTCAACTCAAGAGGAATACGAACTTTCCACAAGCACCTCAAGAGGAGGCTTCTCTCAGCTACAGGTATGTTAGAGGGACCCTGAGCTTGGGGCCTCAAGTGGAATGGACACCGAGATGCTCTGACTCGAACTAAGGCCGGATATCCCTGCAGTGAATTGAATGCAGGCTCGTCTTGCATCTCCCAAGACGAAGGGATGTCTGAATCCCCTGTGGAGACCACAGAGAAAGCCCTAGTCCTCCGCCTCATCGCGACCGGAGGCCTCACATCCTTTGAAAACTCGAGAGGTCTGCAGAGATCAATGCTTCCAAAGGAGACGATGCCTGACTCATCTTGAAAATGGATAGGAGTCCCAGGATCCCTGTGGCACGTGGAAAGGGACACTGGGTCTCCCGCCTCACGTGGAGACGTGTCCCAATTGCCATGCCAAGACTCGAGGAGAATCCCGAGGTATCCCTCGCACCTAGGCAGGAGTCCTGACGTCGCTGAACAAACACGTGTCTGGAAGGGCCCTCCCCGTCGTAACTCGAGAATATACCCCAAATTCCGGCCGCAACTCGAGAAAAACCATGAGACTTCCCCCTCGTCGCGAGATGAGGCCCGATTCCCCTGCACTGCGTGCAGAACAATTCCGTGTTCCACATTAAACGTGAAAGGAGCCTTGATTTCCTTGATGGCACTCCAGAGAAAACCCAAGATCACTGGCTCAATCTAGAGGGATCCAGAGGTCACTGGAGCAACATGAAAGGGCTCCGGGGACCCCAAATCAACTCGAGATGAGAGCTTAGTCCCTGGCTTCGACTCAAGAGGAATACCAACTTTCCACAAGCACCTCAAGAGGAGGCTTCTCTCAGCTACAGGTATGTGAGAGGGACCCTGAGTTTGTGGCCTCAAGGGGAAAGGACCCCCAGATGCTCGACTCGAAGTAAGGCTGGATATCCCTGCAGTGAATTGAATGCAGGCTTGTCTTGCATCTCCCAAGACGAAGGGATGTCTGAATCCCCTGTGGAGATGACAGAGAAAGAACTAGTTCCCCGCCTCATCGAGACCGGAAGCCTCACATCCTTTGAAAACTCGAGAGGTCCGCCGAGATCAATGCTTCCAAAGGAGACGTTGCCTGACTCTTCTTGAAAATGGATAGGAGTCCCAGGATCCCTGTGGCACGGGGATAGGGACCCTGGGTCTCCCGCCTCACGTGGAGACGCGTCCCAATTGCCATGCCAAGACTCGAGGAGAATCCCGAGGTGTCCCTCGCACCTAGGCAGGAGTCCTGACGTCTCTGAACAAACACGTGTCTGGAAGGGCCCTCCCCGTCGTAACTCGAGAATATACCCCAGTTTCCGGACGCAACTTGAGAAAAACCATGAGACATCCCTCTTGCCGCGAGATGAGGCCCGATTCCCCTGCACTGCGTGCAGAGCAATTCCGTGTTCCACATCAAACGTGAAAGGAGCCTTGATTTCCTTGATGACACTCCAGAGAAAACCAAGATCACTGTCTCAAGTCTAGATGGATCCTGAGGTCACTGGAGCAACACGAAAGGGATCCGTGGACCCCAAATCAACTCGAGATGAGAGCTTAGTCCCTGGCTTCGACTCAAGAGGAATACCAACTTTCCACAAGCACCTCAAGAGGAGGCTTCTCTCAGCTACAGGTATGTGAGAGGGACCCTGATTTTGTGGCCTCAAGTGGAATGGACACTGAGATGCTCTGACTCGAAGTAAGGCCGGATATCCCTGCAGTGAATTGAATGCAGGCTCGTCTTGCATCTCCCAAGACGAAGGGATGTCTGAATCCCCTGTGGAGACGACACAGAATGAAGTAGTCTTCCGCCTCATCGCGTCCGGAGGCCTCACATCCTTTGAAAACTCGAGATGTCCACGGAGATCAATGCTTCCAAAGGAGACGATGCCTGACTCCTCTGGAAATTGGATAGGAGTACCAGGATCTGTGTGGAACGTGGAAAGGGACCCTGGGTCTCCTGCCTTAAGTGGAGACGCGTCCCAATTGCCATGCCAAGACCCGAGGAGAATCCCGAGGTGTCCCTCGCACCTAGGCAGGAGTCCTGACGTCGCTGAAAAAACACGTATCTGGAAGGGCTCTCCCCGTCGTAACTCGAGAATATACCCCAGGTTTTGGCCGCAACTCGAGAAAAACCATGAGATTTTCCCCGCGCCGCGAGTTGAGGCCCGATTCCCCTGCACTGCATGCAGAGCAATTCCGTGTTCCACATCAAAGGTGAAAGGAGCCTTGATTTCCTTGATGGCACTCCAGAGAAAACCCAAGATCACTGTCTCAAGTCTAGAGGGATCCTGAGGTCACTGGACCAACAGGAAAGGGCTCCGTGGACCCCAAATCAACTCGAGATGAGAGCTTAGTCCCTGGCTTCGACTCAAGAGGAATACCAACTTTCCACCAGCACCTCAAGAGGAGGCTTCTCTCAGCTACAGGTATGTGAGAGGGACCCTGAGTTTGTGGCCTCAAGTGGAATGGACACCCAGATGCTTTGACTCGAAGTAAGGCCGGATATCCCTGCAGTGAATTGAATGCAGGCTCGTCTTGCATCTCCCAAGACGAAGGGATGTCTGAATCCCCTGTGGAGTCGACAGAGAAAGACCGAGTTCTCCGCCTCATCGCGAGCGGAGGCCTCACATCCTTTGAAAACTCGAGAGGTGCACGGAGAACAATGCTTCCAAAGGAGACGATGCCTGACTCCTCTTGAAAATGGATAGGAGTCCCAGGATCCCTGTGGCACGTGCAAAGGGACCCTGGTTCTCCAGCCTCACGTGGAGATGCGTCCAAATTGCCATGCCAAGACTCGAGGAGAATCCCGAGGTGTCCCTCGCACCTAGGCAGGAGTCCTGACGTCGCTGAACAAACACTTGTCTGGAAGGGACCTCCCCGTCGTAACTCGAGAATATACCCCAGGTTCCGGCCGCAACTCGAGAAAAACCATGAGACTTCCCCCTGCCCGCGAAATGAGGCCCGATTCCCCTGCACTGAGTGCAGACCAATTTCGTGTTCCACATCAAACTTGAAAGGAGCCTTGATTTCCTTAATGGCACTCCAGAGAAAACCCAAGATCACTGTCTCAAGTCTAGAGGGATCCTGAGGTCACTGGAGCAACACGAAAGGGCTCCGTGGAACCCAAATCAACTCGAGATGAGAGCTTAGTCCCTGGCTTCGACTCAAGAGGAATACAAACTTTCCACAAGCACCTCAAGAGGAGGCTTCTCTCAGCTACAGGTATGTCAGAGGGACCCTGAGTTTGTGGCCTCAAGTGGAATGGACACCGAGATGCTCTGACTTGAAGTAAGGCCGGATATCCCTGCAGTGAATTGAATGCAGGCTCGTCTTGCATCTCCCAAGACGAAGGGTTGTGTGAATCCCCTGTAGAGCCCACAGAGAAAGACCTAGTCCTCCGCCTCAACGCGACCGAAGGCCTCACATCCTTTGAAAACTCGAGAGGTCCGCGGAGATCAATACTTCCGAAGGAGACGATGCCTGACTCCTCTTGAAAATGGATAGGAGTCCCAGGATCCCTGTGTCACGTGGAAAGGGATCCTGGGTCTCCCGCCTCACGTGGAGACGCGTCCCAATTGCCATGCCAAGACTCCAGGAGAATCCCGAGGTTTCCCTCGCACCTAGGCAGGAGTCCTGACGTCGCTGAACAAACACGTGTCTGGAAGGGCCCTCCCCGTCGTAACTCGAGAATATAACCCAGGTTACGGCTACAACTCGAGAAAAACCATGAGACTTCCCCTCGCCGCTGGATGAGGCCCGATTCCCCTGCACTGCGTGCAGAGCAATTCCGTGTTCCACATCAAACGTGAAAGGAGCCTTGATTTCCTTGATGGCACTCCAGAGAAAACCCAAGATCACTGTCTCAAGTCTAGAGGGATCCTGAGGTCACTGGAGCAACACGAAAGGGCTCCGTGGACCCCAAATCAACTCGAGATGAGAGCTTAGTCCCGGGCTTCGACTCAAGAGTAATAGCAACTTTCCACAAGCACCTCAAAAGGAGGTTTCTCTCAGCTACAGGTATGTGAGAGGGACCCTGAGTTGTGGCCTCAAGTGGAATGGACACCGAGATGCTCTGACTTGAAGTAAGGCTGGATATCCCTGCAGTGAAGTGAATGCAGGCTCGTCTGGCATCTCCCAAGACGAAGGGATGTCTGAATCCCCTGTGGAGACCACATAGAAAGACCTAATTATCCGCCTCATCGCGAGCGGAGGCTTCACATCCTTTGAAAACTCGAGAGGTCCGCGGAGATCAATGCTTCCAAAGTAGACGATGCCTTACTCCTCTTGCAAATGGATAGGAGTCCCAGGATCCCTGTGGCACGTGGAAAGGGACCCTGGGTCTCCGGCCTCATGTGGAGACGCGTCCCAATTACCATGCCAAGACTCGAGGAGAATCCCGAGGTGTCCCTAGCACCTAGGCAGGAGTCCTGACGTCGCTGAACAAACACGTGTCTAGAAGGGCCCTCCCCGTCGTTACTCGAGAATATACCCCAGGTTCTGGCCGCAACTCAAGAAAAACCATGAGATTTCCCCCTCGCCGTGAGTTGAGGCTTGATTCCCCTCCACTGCATGCAGAGCAATTCCGTGTTCCATATCAAACGTGAAAGGAGCCTTGATTTCCTTGATGGCACTCCAGAGAAAACCCAAGATCACTGTCTCAAGTCTAGAGGGATCCTGAGGTCACTGGAGCAACACGAAAGTGCTCCGTGAACCCCAAATCAACTCGAGATGAGAGCTTAGTCCCTGGCTTAGACTCAAGAGGAATACCAACTTTCCACAAGCACCACAGGAGGAGGCTTCTCTCAACTACAGGTATGTGAGAGGGCCCCTGAGTTTGTGGCCTCAAGTGGAATGGACACCGAGATGCTCTGACTCAAAGTAAGGCCGGATATCCCAACAGTGAGTTGAATGCTGGCTCGTCTTGCATCTCCCAAGACGAAGGGATGTCTGAATCCCCTGTGGAGATCACAGAGAAAGACCGAGTTCTCCGCCTCATCGCGACCGGAGGCCTCACATCCTTTGAAAACTCGAGAGGTCCGCGGAGATCAATGCTTCCAAAGGAGAAGATGCCTGACCCTTCTTGAAAATGGATAGGAGTCCCAGGATTCCTGTGGCACGTGGAAAGGGACCCTGGGTCTCCCGCCTCACGTGGAGACGCGTCCCAATTGCCATGCCAAGACTCGAGGAGAATCCCGAGGTGTCCCTCGCACCTAGGCAGGAGTCCTGACGTCGCTGAACAAACCTGTGTCTGGAAGTGCCCTCCCCGTCGTAACTCGAGAATATACCCCAGGTTCCGGCCGCAACTCGAGAAAAACCATGAGACTTCCCCCTCGCCGCGAGATGAGGCCCGATTCCCCTGCAATGCGTGCAGAGCAATTCCGTGTTCCACATCAAACGTGAAAGGAGCCTTGATTTCCTTGATGGCACTCCAGAGAAAACCCAAGATCACTGTCTCAAGTCTAGAGGGATCCTGAGGTCACTGGAGCAACACGAAAGGGCTCCGTGGACCCCAAATCAACTCGAGATGAGAGATTAGTCCCTGGCTTCAACTCAAGAGGAATACGAACTTTCCACAAGCACCTCAAGAGGAGGCTTCTCTCAGCTACAGGTATGTTAGAGGGACCCTGAGCTTGGGGCCTCAAGTGGAATGGACACCGAGATGCTCTGACTCGAACTAAGGCCGGATATCCCTGCAGTGAATTGAATGCAGGCTCGTCTTGCATCTCCCAAGACGAAGGGATGTCTGAATCCCCTGTGGAGACCACAGAGAAAGCCCTAGTCCTCCGCCTCATCGCGACCGGAGGCCTCACATCCTTTGAAAACTCGAGAGGTCTGCAGAGATCAATGCTTCCAAAGGAGAAGATGCCTGACTCATCTTGAAAATGGATAGGAGTCCCAGGATCCCTGTGGCACGTGGAAAGGGACACTGGGTCTCCCGCCTCACGTGGAGACGTGTCCCAATTGCCATGCCAAGACTCGAGGAGAATCCCGAGGTATCCCTCGCACCTAGGCAGGAGTCCTGACGTCGCTGAACAAACACGTGTCTGGAAGGGCCCTCCCCGTCGTAACTCGAGAATATACCCCAAATTCCGGCCGCAACTCGAGAAAAACCATGAGACTTCCCCCTCGTCGCGAGATGAGGCCCGATTCCCCTGCACTGCGTGCAGAACAATTCCGTGTTCCACATTAAACGTGAAAGGAGCCTTGATTTCCTTGATGGCACTCCAGAGAAAACCCAAGATCACTGGCTCAATCTAGAGGGATCCAGAGGTCACTGGAGCAACATGAAAGGGCTCCGGGGACCCCAAATCAACTCGAGATGAGAGCTTAGTCCCTGGCTTCGACTCAAGAGGAATACCAACTTTCCACAAGCACCTCAAGAGGAGGCTTCTCTCAGCTACAGGTATGTGAGAGGGACCCTGAGTTTGTGGCCTCAAGGGGAAAGGACCCCCAGATGCTCGACTCGAAGTAAGGCTGGATATCCCTGCAGTGAATTGAATGCAGGCTTGTCTTGCATCTCCCAAGACGAAGGGATGTCTGAATCCCCTGTGGAGATGACAGAGAAAGAACTAGTTCCCCGCCTCATCGAGACCGGAAGCCTCACATCCTTTGAAAACTCGAGAGGTCCGCCGAGATCAATGCTTCCAAAGGAGACGTTGCCTGACTCTTCTTGAAAATGGATAGGAGTCCCAGGATCCCTGTGGCACGGGGAAAGGGACCCTGGGTCTCCCGCCTCACGTGGAGACGCGTCCCAATTGCCATGCCAAGACTCGAGGAGAATCCCGAGGTGTCCCTCGCACCTAGGCAGGAGTCCTGACGTCTCTGAACAAACACGTGTCTGGAAGGGCCCTCCCCGTCGTAACTCGAGAATATACCCCAGTTTCCGGACGCAACTTGAGAAAAACCATGAGACATCCCTCTTGCCGCGAGATGAGGCCCGATTCCCCTGCACTGCGTGCAGAGCAATTCCGTGTTCCACATCAAACGTGAAAGGAGCCTTGATTTCCTTGATGACACTCCAGAGAAAACCAAGATCACTGTCTCAAGTCTAGATGGATCCTGAGGTCACTGGAGCAACACGAAAGGGCTCCGTGGACCCCAAATCAACTCGAGATGAGAGCTTAGTCCCTGGCTTCGACTCAAGAGGAATACCAACTTTCCACAAGCACCTCAAGAGGAGGCTTCTCTCAGCTACAGGTATGTGAGAGGGACCCTGATTTTGTGGCCTCAAGTGGAATGGACACTGAGATGCTCTGACTCGAAGTAAGGCCGGATATCCCTGCAGTGAATTGAATGCAGGCTCGTCTTGCATCTCCCAAGACGAAGGGATGTCTGAATCCCCTGTGGAGACGACACAGAATGAAGTAGTCTTCCGCCTCATCGCGTCCGGAGGCCTCACATCCTTTGAAAACTCGAGATGTCCACGGAGATCAATGCTTCCAAAGGAGACGATGCCTGACTCCTCTGGAAATTGGATAGGAGTACCAGGATCTGTGTGGAACGTGGAAAGGGACCCTGGGTCTCCTGCCTTAAGTGGAGACGCGTCCCAATTGCCATGCCAAGACCCGAGGAGAATCCCGAGGTGTCCCTCGCACCTAGGCAGGAGTCCTGACGTCGCTGAAAAAACACGTATCTGGAAGGGCTCTCCCCGTCGTAACTCGAGAATATACCCCAGGTTTTGGCCGCAACTCGAGAAAAACCATGAGATTTTCCCCGCGCCGCGAGTTGAGGCCCGATTCCCCTGCACTGCATGCAGAACAATTCCGTGTTCCACATCAAAGGTGAAAGGAGCCTTGATTTCCTTGATGGCACTCCAGAGAAAACCCAAGATCACTGTCTCAAGTCTAGAGGGATCCTGAGGTCACTGGAGCAACAGGAAAGGGCTCCGTGGACCCCAAATCAACTCGAGATGAGAGCTTAGTCCCTGGCTTCGACTCAAGAGGAATACCAACTTTCCACCAGCACCTCAAGAGGAGGCTTCTCTCAGCTACAGGTATGTGAGAGGGACCCTGAGTTTGTGGCCTCAAGTGGAATGGACACCCAGATGCTTTGACTCGAAGTAAGGCCGGATATCCCTGCAGTGAATTGAATGCAGGCTCGTCTTGCATCTCCCAAGACGAAGGGATGTCTGAATCCCCTGTGGAGTCGACAGAGAAAGACCGAGTTCTCCGCCTCATCGCGAGCGGAGGCCTCACATCCTTTGAAAACTCGAGAGGTCCACGGAGAACAATGCTTCCAAAGGATACAATGCCTGATTCCTCTTGAAAATGGATAGGAGTCCCAGGATCCCTGTGGCACGTGAAAAGGGACGCTGGGTCTCCCGCCTCACATGGAGACGCATCCCAATTGCCATGCCAAGACTCGAGGAGAATCCCGAGGTGTCCCTCGCACCTAGGCAGGAGTCCTGACGTCGCTGAACAAACACGTGTCTGGAAGGGCCCTCCCCGTCGTAACTCGAGAATATACCCCAGGTTCCGGCCGCAACTCGAAAAAAAACTTGAGACTTCCCCCTCGCCGCGAGATGAGGCCCAATTCCCCTGCACTGCGTGCAGAGCCATTCCGTGTTCCACATCAAACGTGAAAGGAGCCTTGATTTCCTTGATGGCACTCCAGAGAAAACCCAAGATCACTGTCTCAAGTCTAGAGGGATCCTGAAGTCTCTGGAGCAACACGAAAGGGCTCCGTGGACCCCAAATCAACTCGAGATGAGAGCTTAGTCCCTGGCTTCGACTCAAGAGGAATACCAAGTTTCCACAAGCACCTCAAGAGGAGGCTTCTCTCAGCTACAGGTATGTGAGAGGGACCCTGAGTTTGTGGCCTCAAGTGGAATGGACACCGAGATGCTCTGACTCGAAGTAAGGCCGGATATCCCTGCAGTGAATTGAATGCAGGCTCGTCTTGCATCTCCCAAGACGAAGGGATGTCTGAATCCCCTGTGGAGACCACAGAGAAAGACCTAGTCCTCCGATTCATCGCGACCGGAGGCCTCACATCCTTTGAAAACTCGAGAGGTCCGCGGAGATCAATGCTTCCAAAGGAGACGATGCCTGACTCCTCTTGAAAATGGATAGGAGTCCCAGGATCCCTGTGGCACGTGCAAAGGGACCCTGGTTCTCCAGCCTCACGTGGAGATGCGTCCAAATTGCCATGCCAAGACTCGAGGAGAATCCCGAGGTGTCCCTCGCACCTAGGCAGGAGTCCTGACGTCGCTGAACAAACACTTGTCTGGAAGGGACCTCCCCGTCGTAACTCGAGAATATACCCCAGGTTCCGGCCGCAACTCGAGAAAAACCATGAGACTTCCCCCTGCCCGCGAAATGAGGCCCGATTCCCCTGCACTGAGTGCAGACCAATTTCGTGTTCCACATCAAACTTGAAAGGAGCCTTGATTTCCTTAATGGCACTCCAGAGAAAACCCAAGATCACTGTCTCAAGTCTAGAGGGATCCTGAGGTCACTGGAGCAACACGAAAGGGCTCCGGGGACCCCAAATCAACTCGAGATGAGAGCTTAGTCCCTGGCTTCGACTCAAGAGGAATACAAACTTTCCACAAGCACCTCAAGAGGAGGCTTCTCTCAGCTACAGGTATGTCAGAGGGACCCTGAGTTTGTGGCCTCAAGTGGAATGGACACCGAGATGCTCTGACTTGAAGTAAGGCCGGATATCCCTGCAGTGAATTGAATGCAGGCTCGTCTTGCATCTCCCAAGACGAAGGGTTGTGTGAATCCCCTGTAGAGCCCACAGAGAAAGACCTAGTCCTCCGCCTCAACGCGACCGAAGGCCTCACATCCTTTGAAAACTCGAGAGGTCCGCGGAGATCAATACTTCCGAAGGAGACGATGCCTGACTCCTCTTGAAAATGGATAGGAGTCCCAGGATCCCTGTGTCACGTGGAAAGGGACCCTGGGTCTCCCGCCTCACGTGGAGACGCGTCCCAATTGCCATGCCAAGACTCCAGGAGAATCCCGAGGTTTCCCTCGCACCTAGGCAGGAGTCCTGACGTCGCTGAACAAACACGTGTCTGGAAGGGCCCTCCCCGTCGTAACTCGAGAATATAACCCAGGTTACGGCTACAACTCGAGAAAAACCATGAGACTTCCCCTCGCCGCTGGATGAGGCCCGATTCCCCTGCACTGCGTGCAGAGCAATTCCGTGTTCCACATCAAACGTGAAAGGAGCCTTGATTTCCTTGATGGCACTCCAGAGAAAACCCAAGATCACTGTCTCAAGTCTAGAGGGATCCTGAGGTCACTGGAGCAACACGAAAGGGCTCCGTGGACCCCAAATCAACTCGAGATGAGAGCTTAGTCCCGGGCTTCGACTCAAGAGTAATAGCAACTTTCCACAAGCACCTCAAGAGGAGGTTTCTCTCAGCTACAGGTATGTGAGAGGGACCCTGAGTTGTGGCCTCAAGTGGAATGGACACCGAGATGCTCTGACTTGAAGTAAGGCTGGATATCCCTGCAGTGAAGTGAATGCAGGCTCGTCTGGCATCTCCCAAGACGAAGGGATGTCTGAATCCCCTGTGGAGACCACATAGAAAGACCTAATTATCCGCCTCATCGCGAGCGGAGGCTTCACATCCTTTGAAAACTCGAGAGGTCCGCGGAGATCAATGCTTCCAAAGTAGACGATGCCTTACTCCTCTTGCAAATGGATAGGAGTCCCAGGATCCCTGTGGCACGTGGAAAGGGACCCTGGGTCTCCGGCCTCATGTGGAGACGCGTCCCAATTGCCATGCCAAGACTCGAGGAGAATCCCGAGGAGTCCCTCGCACATAGGCAGGAGTCCTGACGTCGCTGAACAAACACGTGTCTGGAAGGGCCCTCCCCGTCGTAACTCGAGAATGTACCCCAGGTTCCGGCCGCAACTCGAAAAAAACCGTGAGACTTAACCCTCGCCGCGAGATGAGGCCCGATTCCCCTGCACTGCGTGCAGAGCAATTCCGTGTTCCACATCAAACGTGAAAGGATCTTTGATTTCCTTGATGACACTCCAGAGAAAACCCAAGATCACTGTCTCAAGTCTAGAGGGATAATGAGGTCACTGGAGCAACACGAAAGGGCTCCGTGGACCCCAAATCAACTCGAGATGAGAGCTTAGTCCCTGGCTTTGACTCAAGAGGAATACCAACTTTCCAAAAGCACTTCAAGAGGAGGCTTCTCTCAGCTACATGTATGTGAGAGGGACCGTGAGTTTGTGGCCTCAAGTGGAATGGACACTGAGATGCTCTGACTCGAAGTAAGGCCGGATATCCCTGCAGTGAATTGAATGAAGCCTCGTCTTGCATCTCCCAAGATGAAGGGATGTCGGAATCCCCTGTGGAGACGACAGAGAAAGACCTAGTCCTCAGCCTCATCACGACCGGAGGCCTCACATCTTTTGAAAAGTCGAGAAGTCTGCGGAGATAAATGCTTCCAAAGGAGATGATGCCTGACTCCTCTTGAAAATGGATAGGAGTCCCAGGATCCCTATGGCACGTGGAAAGGGACCCTGGGTCTCCCGCCTCACGTGGAGACGTGTCCCAATTGCCATGCGAAGACTCGAGGAGAATCCCGAGGTGTCCCTCGCACCTAGGCAGGAGTCCTCACGGCGCTGAACAAACAAGTGTATGGAAGGGCCCTGCCCGTCGTAACTCGAGAATAGACCCCAGGTTCCGGCCGCAACTCGAGAAAAACCATGAGACTTCCCCCTCGCCGCGAGATGAGGCCCGATTCCCCTGCACTGCGTCCAGAGCAATTCCGTGTTCCACATCAAACCTGAAAGGAGCCTTGATTTCCTTGATGACACTCCAGGGAAAACCCAAGATCACTGTCTGAAGTCTATAGGGATAATGAGGTCACTGGAGCAACACGAAAGGGCTCCGTGGACCCCAAATCAACTCGAGATGAGAGCTTAGTCCCTGGCTTCGACTCAAGAGGAACACCAACTTTCCACAAGCACCTCAAGAGGAGGCTTCTCTCAGCTACAGGTATGTGAGAGGGACCCTGAGTTTGTGGCCTCACTTGGAATGGACACTGAGATGCTCTGACTCGAAGTAAGGCCGGATATCCCTGCAGTGAAGTGAAGGCAGGCTCGTCTTTCATCTCCCAAGACGAAGGGATGTCTGAATCCCCTCTGGAGACCACAGAGAAAGACCTAGTCCTCCGCCTCAACGCGAACAGAGGCCTCACATCCGTTGAAAACTCGAGAGGTCCGCGGAGATCAATGCTTCCAAAGGAGACAATGCCTGACTCCTCTTGAAAATGGATAGGAGTCCCAGGATCCCTGTGGCACGTGGAAAGGGACACTGGTTCTCCCGCCTCATGTGGAGATGCGTCCCAATTGCCATGCCAAGACTCGAGGAGAATCCCGAGGTATCCCTCGCACCTAGGCAGGAGTCCTGACGTCGCTGAACAAACACGTGTCTGGAAGGGCCCTCCCCGTCGTAACTCGAGAATATACCCCAGGTTCCGGCCGCAACTCGAGAAAAACCATGAGACTTCCCCCTCGCCGCGAGATGAGGCCCGATTCCCCTGCACTGAGTGCAGAGCAATTCCGTGTTCCACATCAAACGTGAAAGGAGCCTTGATTTCCTTGATGCCACACCAGAGAAAACCCAAACTCACTGTCTCAAGTCTAGAGGGATCCTGAGGTCACTGGAGCAACACGAAAGGGCTCCGTGGACCCCAAATCAACTCGAGATGAGAGCTTAGTCCCTGGCTTCGACTCAAGAGGAATACCAACTTTCCACAAGCACCTCAAGAGGAGGCTTCTCTCAGCTACAGGTATGTGAGAGGGACCCTGAGTTTGTGGCCTCAAGTGGAATGGACACCGAGATGCTCTGACTCGAAGTGAGGCCGGATATCGCTGCAGTGAATTGAATGCAAGCTCGCCTTGCATCTCCCAAGACGAAGGGATGTCTGAATCCCCTGTGGAGACCACAGAGAAAGACCTAGTTCTCCGCCTCATCGCGACCGGAGGCCTCACATCCTTTGAAAACTCGAGAGGCCCACGGAGATCAATGGTTCCAAAGGAGACGATGCCTGACTCCTCTTGAAAATGGTTAGGAGTCCCAGGATCCCTGTGGCACGTGGAAAGGGACCCTGGGTCTCCCGCGTCACGTGGAGACGCGTCCCAATTGCCATGCCAAGACTCGAAGAGAATCCCGATGTGTCACTCGAAACTAGGTAGGAGTCCTGACGTCGATGAACAAACACGTGTCTGGAAGGGCCCTCCCCGTCGTAACTCGAGAATAGACCCCAGGTTCCGACCGCAACACGAGAAAAACCATGAGACTTCCCCCTCGCCGCGAGATGAGGCCCGATTACCCTGCACTGCGTCCAGAGCAATTCCGTGTTCCACATCAAACGTGAAAGGAGCTTTGATTTCCTTGATGACACTCCAGAGAAAACCCAAGATCACTGTCTCAAGTCTAGAGGGATCCTGAGGTCACTGGAGCAACACGAAAGGGCTCCGTCAACCCCAAATCAACTCGAGATAAGAGATTAGTCCCTAACTTCGACTCAAGAGGAATACCAACTTTCCACAAGCACCTCAAGAGGAGGCTTCTCTCAGCTACAGGTATGTGAGAGGGACCCTGAGTTTGTGGCCTCAAGTGGAATGGACACCGAGATGCTCTGACTCGAGGTAAGGCCGGATATCCCTGCAGTGAATTGAATGCAGGCTCGTCTTGCATCTCCGAAGACGAAGGGATGTCTGAATCCCCTGTGGAGGCCACAGAGAAAGACCTAGTCCTCCGCCTCATCGCGACCGGAGGCCTCACATCCTTTTAAAACTCGAGAGGTCCACGGAGATCAATGCTTCCAAAGGAGACGATGCCTGACTCCTCTTGAAAATGGATAGGAGTCCCAGGATCCCTGTGGCACGTGGAAAGGGACCCTGGGTCTCCCGCCTCACGTGGAGTCGCGTCCCAATTGCCATGCCAAGACTCGAGGAGAATCCCGAGGTGTCCCTCGCAGCTAGGTCGGAGTCCTTGCGTCGCTGAACAAACACGTGTCTGGAAGGGGCCTCCCCGTCGTAACTCGAGAATATACCCCAGGTTCCGGCCGCAACTCAAGAAAAACCATGAGACTTCCCCCTCGCCGCGAGATGAGGCCCGATTCCCCTGCACTGCGTGCAGAGCAATTCCGTGTTCCACATCAAACGTGAAAGGAGCCTTGATTTCCTTCATGCCACTACAGAGAAAACCCAAACTCACTGTCTCCAGTCTAGAGGGATCCTGAGGTCACTGGAGAAACACGAAAGGGCTCCGTGGACCCCAAATCAACTGGAGATGAGAGCTTAGTCCCTGGCTTTTACTCAAGAGGAATACCAACTTTCCAAAAGCACTTCAAGAGGAGGCTTCTCTCAGCTACAGGTATGTGAGAGGGACCCTGAGTTTGTGGCCTCACGTGGAATGGACACTGAGATGCTCTGACTCGAAGTAAGGCCGGATATCCCTGCAGTGAAGTGAATGCAGGCTCGTCTTGCATCTCCCAAGACGAAGGGATGTCTGAATCCCCTCTGGAGACCACAGAGAAAGACCTAGTCCTCCGCCTCAATGCGAACAGAGGCCTCACATCCGTTGAAAACTCGAGAGGTCCGCGGAGATCAATGCTTCCAAAGGAGACGATGCCTGACACCTCTTGAAAATGGATAGGAGTCCCAGGATCCCTGTGGCACGTGGAAAGGGACACTGGGTCTCCCGCCTCATGTGGAGATGCGTCCCAATTGCCATGCCAAGACTCGAGGAGAATCCCGAGATGTCCCTCGCACCTAGGCCGGAGTCCTGACGTCGCTGAACAAACACGTGTCTGGAAGGGCCCTCCCCGTCGTAACTCGAGAATATACCCCAGGTTCCGGCCGTAACTCGAGAGAAACCATGAGACTTCCCCCTCGCCGCGAGATGAGTCCCGATTAACCTGCACTGCGTGCAGAACAATTCCGTGATCCACATCAAACGTGAAAGGAGCCTTGATTTCCTTGATGCCACTCCAGAGAAAACCCAAAGTCACTGTCTGAAGTCTAGAGGGATCCTGAGGTCACTGGAGCAACAGAAAGGGCTCCGTGGACCCCAAATCAACTCGAGATGAGAGCTTAGTCCCTGGCTTCGACTCAAGAGGTATACCAAGTTTCCACAAGCACCTCAAGATGAGGCTTTTCTCAGCTACATGTATGTGAGAGGTACCCTGAGTTTGTGGCCTCAAGTGGAATGGACACCGAGATGCTCTGACTCGAAGTAAGGCCGGATATCCCTGCAGTGAATTGAATGCAAGCTCGTCTTGCATCTCCCAAGACGAAGGGATGTCTGAATCCCCTGTGGAGACCAGAGAGAAAGACCTAGTTCCCCGCCTCATCGCGACCGGAGGCCTCACATCCTTTGAAAACTCGAGAGGTCCGCGGAGATCAATGTTTCCAAAGGAGACGATGCCAGACTCCTCTTGAAAATGGATAGGAGTCCCAGGATCACTGTGGCACGTGGAAAGGGACCATGGGTCTCCCGCCTCACGTGGAGATGCGTCCCAATTTCCATGCCAAGACTCGAGGAGAATCCCGAGGTGTCCCTCGCACCTAGGCAGGAGTCCTGACGTCGCTGAACAAACAGGTGTCTGGAAGGGCCCTCCCCTTCGTAACTCGAGAATATACCCCAGGTTCCGGCCGCAACTCGAGAAAAACCATGAGACTTCCCCCTCGCCGCTGGATGAGGCCCGATTCCCCTGCACTGCGTGCAGAGCAATTCCGTGTTCCACATCAAACGTGAAAGGAGCCTTGATTTCCTTGATAGCACTCCAGAGAAAACCCAAGATCACTGTCTCAAGTCTAGAGGGATCTTGAGGTCACTGGAGCAACACGAATGGGCTCCATGGACCCCAAATCAACTCGAGATGAGAGCTGAGTCCCTGGCTTCGACTCAAGAGGAATACCAACTTTCCACAAGCACCTCAAGAGGAGGCTTCTCTCAGCTACAGGTATGTGAGAGGGACCCTGAGTTTGTGGCCTCAAGTGGAATGGACACCGAGATGCTCTGACTCGAAGTAAGGCCGGATATCCCTGCAGTGAATTGAATGTAGGCTCGTCTTGCATCTCCCAAGACGAAGTGATGTCTGAATCCCCTGTGGAGACCACAGAGAAAGAACTAGTTCCCCGCCTCATCGAGACCGTAGGCCTCACATCCTTTGAAAACTCGAGAGATCCGCCGAGATCAGTGCTTCCAAAGGAGACGACGCCTGACTCTTCTTGAAAGTGGATAGGAGTCCCAGGATCCCTGTGGCACGGGGAAAGGGACCCTGGGTCTCCCGCCTCACGTGGAGACGCATCCCAATTGCCATGCCAAGACTCGAGGAGAATCCCGAGGTGTCCCTCGCACCTAGGCAGGAGTCCTGACGTCGCTGAACAAACACGTGTCTGGAAGGGCCCTCCCCGTCGTAACTCGAGAATATACCCCAGGTTCCGGCCGCAACTTGAGAAAAACCATGAGACATCCCCCTTACCTCGAGATGAGGCCCGATTCCCCTGCACTGCGTGCAGAGCAATTCCGTGTTCCACATCAAACTTGAAAGGAGCCTTGATTTCCTTGATGGCACTCCAGAGAAAACCCAAGATCACTGTCTCAAGTCTAGAGGGATCCTGAGGTCACTGGAGCAACACCAAAAGGCTCCGTGGACCCCAAATCAACTCGTGATGAGAGCTTAGTCCGTGGCTTCGACTCAAGAGGAATACCAACTTTCCACAAGCACCTCAAGAGGAGGCTTCTCGCAGCTACAGGTATGTGAGAGGGACCCTGAGTTTGTGGCCTCAAGTGGAATGGACACCGAGATGCTCTGACTCGAAGTAAGGCCGGATATCCCTGCAGTGAATTGAATGTAGGCTCGTCTTGCATCTCTCAACACGAAGGGATGTCTGAATCCCCTGTGGAGAACTCAGAGAAAGACCTAGTCCTCTGCCTCATCGTGACCGGAGGGCTCACATCCTTTGAAAACTCGAGAGGTCTGCAGAGATCAATGCTTCCAAAGGAGACGATGCCTGACTCCTCTTGAAAATGGATAGGAGTCCCAGGATCTCTGTGGCACGTAGAAAGGGACCCTGGGTCTCCCGCCTCACGTGGAGACGCGTCTCAATTGCCATGCCAAGACTCGAGGAGAATCCCGAGGAGTCCCTCGCACCTAGGCAGGAGTCCTGACGTCGCTGAACAAACACGTGTCTGGAAGGGCCCTCCCCGTCGTACTTCGAGAATATACCCCAGGTTACGGCCGCAACTCGAAAAAAACCGTGAGACTTCCCCCTCGCCGCGAGATGAGGCCCAATTCCCCTGCACTGTGTGCAGAGCAATTCCGTGTTCCACATTAAACGTGAAACGAGTCTTGATTTCCTTGATGGCACTCCAGAGAAAACCCAAGATCACTGTCTCAAGTCTAGAGGGATCCTGAGGACAATGGAGCAACACGAAAGGGCTCCGTGGACCCCAAATCAACTCGAGATGAGAGCTTAGTCCCTGGCTTCGACTCAAGAGGAATACCAACTTTCCACAAGCACCTCAAGAGGAGGCTTCTCTCAGCTACAGGTATGTGAGAGGGACCCTGAATTTGTGGCCTCAAGTGTAATGGACACCGAGATGATCTGACTCAATGTAAGGCCGGATATCCCTGCAGTGAATTGAATGCAGGCTCGTCTTGCATCTCTCAAGACGAAGGGATGTCTGAATCCCCTGTGGAGACGATAGAGAAAGACCTAGTCCTCCGCTTCATCGCGACCGGAGGCCTCACACCCTTTGAAAACACGAGAGGCCTGCGGAGATCAATGCTTCCAAAGGAAACAATGCCTGACTCCTCTTGAAAATGGATAGGAGTCCCAGGATCCCGGTGGCACGTGGAAAGGGACACTGGGACTCCCGCCTCATGTGGAGACGCGTCCCAATTGCCATGCCAAGACTCGAGGAGAATCCCGAGGTGTCCCTCGCACCTAGGCAGGAGTCCTGACGTCGCTGAACAAACACGTGTCTGGAAGGGCCCTCCCCGTCGTAACTCGAGAATATACCCCAGGTTCCGGCCACAACTCGAGAAAAACCATGAGACTTCCCACTCGCTGCAAGATGAGGCCCGAATCCCCTGGACTGCGTGCAGAGCAATTCCGTGTTCCACATCAAACGTGAAAGGAGCCTTGATTTCCTTGATGGCACTCTAGAGAAAACCCAAGATCACTGTCTCAAGTCTAGAGGGATCCTGAGGTCACTTTAGCAACAGGAAAGGGCTCCGTGCACCCCAAATCAACTCGAGATGAGAGCTTAGTCCCTGGCTTCGACTCAAGAGGAATACCAACTTTCCACAAGCACCTCAAGAGGAAGCTTCCCTCAGCTACAAGTATGTGAGAGGGACCCTGAGTTTGTGGCCTCAAGTGTAAAGGACACCAAGATGCTCTGACTCGAAGTAAGCCCGGATATCCCTGCAGTGAATTGAATGCAGGCTCGTCTTGCATCTCCCAAGACGAAGGGATGTCTGAATCCCCTGTGGAGACGACAGAGAAAGACCTAGTCCTCCGCCTCATCGCGACCGGAGGCCTCACATCCTATGAGAACTTGAGAGGTGTGCGGAGATCAATGCTTCCAAAGGAGATGATGACTGACTCCTCTTGAAAATGGATAGGAGTCCCAGGATCCCTGTGGCAGGTGGAAAGGGACCCTGGGTCTCCCGCCTCACGTGGAGACGTGTCCCAATTGCCATGCCAAGACTCGAGGAGAATCCCGAGGTGTCCCTCGCACCTAGGCAGGAGTCCTGACGTCGCTGAACAAACACGTGTCTGGAAGGGCCCTCACCGTCGTAACTCGAGAATATACCCCAGGTTCCGGCCACAACTCGAGAAAAACCATGAGACTTCCCCCTTGCCGCGAGATGAGGCCCGATCCGCTGCACTGTGTGCAGAGCAATTCCGTGTTCCACATTAAACGTGAAACGAGCCTTGATTTCCTTGATGGCACTCCAGAGAAAACCCAAGATCACTGTCTCAAGTCAAGAGGGATCCTGAGGTCACTGGAGCAACACCAAAAGGCTCCGTGGAACCCAAATCAACTCGTGATGAGAGCTTAGTCCGTGGCTTCGACTCAAGAGGAATACCAACTTTCCACAAGCACCTCAAGAGGATGCTTCTCTCAGCTACAGGTATGTGAGAGGGACCCTGAGTTTGTGGCCTCAAGTGGAATGGACACCGAGATGCTCTGACTCGAAGTAAGGCCGGATATCCCTGCAGTGAATTGAATGTAGGCTCGTCTTGCATCTCCCAAGACGAAGTGATGTATGAATCCCCTGTGGAGACCACAGAGAAAGAACTAGTTCCCCGCCTCATCGACACCGGAGGCCTTACATCCTTTGAAAACTCGAGAGGTCCGCCGAGATCAGTGCTTCCAAAGGAGACGACGCCTGACTCTTCTTGAAAGTGGATAGGAGTCCCAGGATCCCTGTGGCACGGGGAAAGGGACCCTGGGTCTCCCGCCTCACGTGGAGACGCATCCCAATTGCCATGCCAAGACTCGAGGAGAATCCCGAGGTGTCCCTCGCACCTAGGCAGGAGTTCTGACGTCGCTGAACAAACACGTGTCTGGAAGGGCCCTCCCCGTCGTAACTCGAGAATATACCCCAGGTTCCGGCCGCAACTTGAGAAAAACCATGAGACATCCCCCTTGCCGCGAGATGAGGCCCGATTCCCCTGCACTGCGTGCAGAGCAATTCCGTGTTCCACATCAAACTTGAAAGGAGCCTTGATTTCCTTGATGGCACTCCAGAGAAAACCCAAGATCACTGTCTCAAGTCTAGAGGGATCCTGAGGTCACTGGAGCAACACGAAAGGCCTCCGTCGACCCCAAATCAACTCGAGATGAGAGCTTAGTCCCTGGCTTCGACTCAAGAGGAATACCAACTTTCCACAAGCACCTCAAGAGGAGGCTTCTCTCAGCTACAGGTATGTGAGAGGGAGCCTGATTTTGTGGCCTCAAGTGGAATGGACACCGAGATGTTCTGACTCGAAGTAAGGCCGGATATCCCTGCAGTGAATTGAATGTAGGCTCGTCTAGCATCTCCCAAGACGAAGGGATGTCTGAATCCCCTGTGGAGACGACAGAGAAAGAAGTAGTCCTCCGCCTCATCGCGTCCGGAGGCCTCACATCCTTTGAAAACTCGAGAGGTCTGCGGAGATCAATGCTTCCAAAGGAGACGATGCCTGACACCTCCAGAAAATGGATATGAGTCCCCGGATCCCTGTGGCACGTGGAAAGGGACCCTGGGTCTCCCGCCTCACGTGGAGACGCGTCCCAATTGCCATGCCAAGACTCGAGGAGAATCCAGAGGTGTCCCTCGCACCTAGGCAGGAGTCCTGACGTCGCTGAACAAACACGTGTCTGGAGGGCCCTCCCCGTCGTAACTCAAGAATATACCCCAGGTTCGGGCCGCAATTCGAGAAAAACCATGAGATTTCCCCCTCGCCGCGAGTTGAGGCCCGATTCCCCTGCACTGCGTGCAGAGCCATTCCGTGTTCCACATCAAACGTGAAAGGAGCCTTGATTTCCTTGATGGCACTCCAGAGAAAACCCAAGATCACTGTCTCAAGTCTAGAGGGATCCTGAAGTCACTGGAGCAACACGAAAGGGCTCCGTGGACCCCAAATCAACTCGAGATGAGAGCTTAGTCCCTGGCTTCGACTCAAGAGGAATACCAAGTTTCCACAAGCACCTCAAGAGGAGGCTTCTCTCAGCTACAGGTATGTGAGAGGGCCCCTGAGTTTGTGCCCTCAAGTGGAATGGACACCGAGATGCTCTGACTCGAAGTAAGGCCGGATATCCCTGCAGTGAATTGAATGCAGGCTCGTCTTGCATCTCTCAAAACGAAGGGATGTCTGAATCCCCTGTGGAGACCTCAGAGAAAGACCTAGTCCTCCGCCTCATCGTGACCGGAGGGCTCACATCCTTTGAAAACTCGAGAGGTCTGCAGAGATCAATGCTTCCAAAGGAGACGATGCCTGACTCCTCTTGAAAATGGATAGGAGTCCCAGGATCTCTGTGGCACGTAGAAAGGGACCCTGGGTCTCCCGCCTCACGTGGAGACGTGTCCCAATTGCCATGCCAAGACTCGAGGAGTATCCCGAGGAGTCCCTCGCACCTAGGCAGGAGTCCTGACGTCGCTGAACAAACACGTGTCTGGAAGGGCCGTCCCCGTCGTACTTCGAGAATATACCCCAGGTTACGGCCGCAACTCGAAAAAAACCGTGAGACTTCCCCCTCGCAGCGAGATGAGGCCCAATTCCCCTGCACTGTGTGCAGAGCAATTCCGCGTTCCACATCAAACCTGAAAGGAGACTTGATTTCCTTGATGGCACTCCAGAGAAAACCCAAGATCACTGTCTCTAGTCTATAGGGATCCTGAGGTCACTGGAGCAACACGAAAGGGTTCTGTGGACACCAAATCAACTCGAGATGAGAGCTTAGTCCCTGGCTTCGACTCAAGAGGAATACCAACTTTCCACAAGCACCTCAAGAGGAGGCTTCTCTCAGCTACATGTATGTGAGAGGGACCCTGAGTTTGTGGCCTCAAGTGGAATGGA
Source organism: Dama dama (assembly GCF_033118175.1). Taxonomy (NCBI): domain Eukaryota; kingdom Metazoa; phylum Chordata; class Mammalia; order Artiodactyla; family Cervidae; genus Dama; species Dama dama. Next base: position 571,546 of record NC_083700.1, on the reverse strand, counting down.
CAGCGAGATGCTCTGACTCGAAGTAAGGCCAGATATCCCTGAAGTGAATTGAATGCAGGCTCGTCTTGCATCTCCCAAACGAAAGGATGTCTGAATCTCCTGTGGAGGCCACAGAGAAAGACCTAGTCCTGCGCCTCATCGTGACCGGAGGCCTCACATCCTTTGAAAACTCGAGAGGTCCGCGGAGATCAATGCTTCCAAAGGAGACGATGCCTGACTCCTCTTGAAAATGGATAGGAGTCCCAGGATTCCTGTGGCACGTGGAAAGGGACCCTGGGTCTCCCGCTTCACGTGGAGACGCGTCCCCATTGCCATGCCAAGACTCGAGGAGAATCCCGAAGTGTCCCTCGTACCTAGGCAGGAGTCCTTACGTCGCTGAACAAACACGTGTATGGAAGGGCCCTCCCCGTCGTAACTCGAGAATATACCCCAGGTTCCGGCCGCAACTCGAGAAAAACCATGAGACTTCCCCCTCGCCGCGAGATGAGGCCCGATTCCCCTGCACTGCGTCCAGAGCAATTCCGTGTTCCCCATCAAACGTGAAAGGAGCTTTGATTTCCTTGATGACACTCCAGAGAAAACCCAAGATCACTGTCTCAAGTCTAGAGGGATAATGAGGTCACTGGAGCAACACGAAAGGGCTCCGTCGACCCCAAATCAACTCGAGATGAGAGCTTAGTCCCTGGCTTCGACTCAAGAGGAATACCAACTTTCCACAAGCACCTCAAGAGCAGGCTTCTCTCAGCTACAGGTATGTGAGAGGGACCCTGAGTTTGTGGCCACAAGTGGAATGGACACCGAGATGCTCTGACTCGAGGTAAGGCCGGATATCCCTGCAGTGAAGTGAATGCAGGCTCGTCTTGCATCTCCGAAGACGAAGGGATGTCTGAATCCCCTGTGCAGAACACAGAGAAAGACCTAGTCCTCCGCCTCATTGCGACCGGAGGGCTCACATCCTTTGAAAACTCGAGGGGTCCACGGAGATCAATGCTTCCAAAGGAGACGATGCCTGACTCCTCTTGAAAATGGATAGGAGTCCCAGGATCCCTGTGGCACGTGGAAAGGGACCCTGGGTCTCCCGCCTCACGTTGAGTCGCGTTCCAATTGCCATGCCAAGACTCGAGGAGAATCCCGAGGTGTCCCTCGCACCTAGGCCGGAGTCCTGACGTCGTTGAACAAACACGTGTCTGGAAGGGCCCTCCCCGTCGTAACTCGAGAATATACCCCAGGTTCCGGCCGCAACTCGAGAAAAACAATGAGACTTCCCCCTCGCCGCTAGATGAGGCCCGATTCCCCTGCACTGCATGCAGAGCAATTCCGTGTTCCACATCAAACGTGAAAGGAGCCTTGATTTCCTTGATGGCACTCCAGAGAAAACCCAAGATCACTGTCTCAAGTCTAGAGGGATCTTGAGGTCACTGGAGCAACACGAAAGTGATCCGAGGAACACAAATCAACTCGAGATGAGAGCTGAGTCCCTGGCTTCGACTCAAGAGGAATACCAACTTTCCACAAGCACCTCAAGAGGAGGCTTCTCTCAGCTACAGGTATGTGAGAGGGACCCTGAGTTTGTGGCCTCAAGTGGAATGGACACCGAGATGCTCTGACTCGAAGTAAGGCCGGATATCCCTGCAGTGAATTGAATGCAGGCTCGTATTCCATCTCCCAAGACGAAGGGATGTCTGAATCCCATGTGGAGGCCACAGGGAAAGACTTAGTCCTCCGCCTCACCTCGACCAGAGGCCTCACATCCTTTGAAAACTCGAGAGGTCCACGGAGATCAATGATTCCAAAGGAGAGGATGCCTGACGCCCCTTGAAAATGGATAGGAGTCCCAGGATAACTGTGGCACGTGGAAAGGGACCCTGGGTCTCCCGGCTCACGTGGAGACGCGTCCCAATTGCCATGCCAAGACTCGAGGAGAATCCCGAGGTGTCCCTCGCACCTAGGCAGGAGTCCTGACGTCGCTGAACAAACACGATCTGGAAGGTCCCTCCCCGTCGTAACTCGAGAATATACCCCAGGTTCCGGTCTCAACTCGAGAAAAACCATAGGACTTCCGCCTCGCAGCGAGATGAGGCCCGATTCCCCTGCACTGCGTGCAGAGCAATTCCGTGTTCCACATCAAACATGAAAGGAGCCTTGATTTCCTGGATGGCACTCCAGAGAAAACCCAAGATCACTGTCTCAAGTCTAGAGGGATCCTGAGGTCACTGGAGCAACACGAAAGGGCTCCGTGGACCCCAAATCAACTCGAGATGAGAGCTTAGTCCCTGGCTTCGACTCAAGAGGAATACCAACTTTCCACAAGCACCTCAAGAGGAGGCTTCTCTCAGCTACAGGTATATTTGAGGGACACTGAGTTTGTGGCCTCAAGTGGAATGGACACCGAGATGCTCTGACTCGAAGTAAGGCCGGATATCCCTGCAGTGAATTGAATGCAGGCTCGTCTTGCATCTCCCAAGACGAAGGGTTGTCTGAATCCCCTGTGGAGACCACAGAAAAAGACCTAAATCTCCGCCTCATCGCGAGCGGAGGCCTCACATCCTTTGAAAACTCAAGAGGTCCGCGGAGATCAATGCTTCCAAAGGAGAAGATGCCTGACTCTTCTTGAAAATGAATAGGAGTCCTAGGATCCCTGTGGCACGTGGAAAGGGACCCTGCGTCTCCCGCCTCACGTGGAGACGCATCCCAATTGCCATTCCAAGACTCGAGGAGAATCCCGAGGTGTCCCTCGCACCTAGGCAGGAGTCCTGACGTCGCTGAACAAACACGTGTCTGGAAGGGCCCTCCCCGTCGTAACTCGAGATTATACCCCAGGTACCGGCCACAACTCGAGAAAAACCATGAGACTTCCCCCTCGCCGCGAGATGAGGCCCGATTCCCCTGCACTGTGTGCAAAGAAATTCCGTGTTCCACATTAAACGTGAAACGAGCCTTGATTTCCTTGATGGCACTCCAGAGAAAACCCAAGATCACTGTCTCAAGTCTAGAGGGATCCTGAGGTCACTGGAGCAACAAGAAAGGGCTCCGTGGACCCCAAATCAACTCGAGATGAGAGTTTAGTCCCTGGCTTCGACTCAAGAGGAATACCAACTTTCCACAAGCACCTCAAGAGGAGGCTTCTCTCAGCTACAGGTATGTGAGAGGGACCCTGAATTTGTGGCCTCAAGTGTAATGGACACCGAGATGCTCTGACTCGAAGTAAGGCCGGATATCCCTGCAGTGAATTGAATGCAGGCTCGTCTTGCATCTTCCAAGACGAAGGGATGTCTGACTCCCCTTTGGAGACGACAGAGAAATACCTAGTCCTCCGCCTCATCGCGACCGGAGGCCTCACATCCTTTGAAAACACGAGAGGCCTGCAGAGATCAATGCTTCCAAAGGAGACAATGCCTGACTCCTCTTGAAAATGGATAGGAGTCCCAGGATCACTGTGACACGTGGAAAGGGACCCTGGGTCTCCCGCCTCACATGGAGACGCGACCCAATTGCCATGGCAAGACTCGAGGAGAATCCCAAGGTGTCCCTCGCACCTAGGCAGGAGTCCTGACGTAGCTGAACAAACACGTGTCTGGAAGGGCCCTCCCCGTCGTAACTCGAGAATATACCCCAGGTTCCGGCCGCAACTCGAGAAAAACCATAGGACTTCCCCCTCGCAGCGAGATGAGGCCCGATTCCCCTGCACTGAGTGCAGAGCAATTCCGTGTTCCACATCAAACGTGAAAGGAGCCTTGATTTCCTTGATGGCACTCCAGAGAAAACCCAAGATGACTGTCTCAAGTCTAGAGGGATCCTGAGGTCACTGGAGCAACACGAAAGGGCTCCGTGGACCCCATATCAACTCGAGATGAGAGCTTAGTCCCTGGCTTCGACTCAAGTGGAATACCAACTTTCCACATGCACCTCAAGAGGAGGCTTCTCTCATCTACAGGTATGTGAGAGGGACCCTGAGTTTGTAGCCTCAAGTGGAATGGACACCGAGATGCTCTGACTCGAAGTAAGGCCGGATATCACTGCAGTGAATTGAATGCAGGCTCGTCTTGCATCTCCCAAGACGAAGGGATGTCTGAATCCCCTGTGGAGACCACAGAGAAAGAACTAGTTCTCCGCCTCATCGCTACCGGAGGCCTCACATCCTTTGAAAACTCGAGAGGTCCGCGCAGAACAATGCTTCCAAAGAACACGATGCCTGACTCCTCTTGAAAATGGATAGGAGTCCCAGGATCCCTGTGGCACGTGGAAAGGGACCCTGGGTCTCCCGCCTCAGGTGGAGACGCGTCCCAATTGCCATGCCAAGACTCGAGGAGAATCCCGAGGTGTCCCTCGCACCTAGGCAGGTGCCCTGACGTCGCTGAACAAACACGTGTCTGGAAGGGCCCTCCCCGTCGTAAGTCGAGAATATTCCCCAGGTTCCCGGGGCAACTCGAGAAAAACCATGAGACTTTCCCCTCGCTGCGAGATGAGGCCCGATTCCCCTGCATTGAGTGCAGAGCAATTCCGTGTTCTACATCAAACGTGAAAGGAGCCTTGATTTCCTTGATGCCACTCCAGAGAAAACCCAAAGTCACTGTCTCAAGTCTAGAGGGATCCTGAGGCCACTGTAGCAACACGAAAGGGCTCCGTGGAACCCAAATCAACTCGAGATGAGAGCTTAGTCCCTGGCTTCGACTTAAGAGGAAAACCAACTTTCCACAAGCACCTCAAGAGAAGGCTTCTCTCAGCTACAGGTATGTGAGAGGGACCCTGAGTTTGCGACCTCAAGTTGAATGGACACCGAGATGCTCTGACTCGAAGTAAGGCCGGATATCCCTGCAGTGAATTGAATGCAGGCTCGTCTTGCATCTCCCAAGACGAAGGGTTGTCTGAATCCCCTGTGGAGACCGCAGAGAAAGACCTAGTCCTCCGCCTCAACGAGACCGGAGGCCTCACATCCTGTGAAAACTCAAGGGGTCCGCGGAGATCAATGCTTCCAAAGGAGACGATGCCTGACTCCTCTTGAAAATGGATAGGAGTCCCAGGATCCCTGTGGCACGTGGAAAGGGAACCTGGGTCTACCGCCTTACGTGGAGACACGTCCCAATGCCATGCCAAGACTAGAGGAGAATCCCGAGGTGTCCCTCGCACCTAGGCAGGAGTCCTGACGTCGCTGAACAAACACGATCTGGAAGGTCCCTCCCCGTCGTAACTCGAGAATATACCCCAGGTTCTGGCCGCAACTCGAGAAAAACCATAGGACTTCCGCCTCGCAGCGAGATGAGGCCCGAATCCCCTGGACTGCGTGCAGAGCAATTCCGTGTTCCACATCAAACGTGAAAGGAGCCTTGATTTCCTTGATGGCACTCCAGAGAAAACCCAAGATCACTGTCTCAAGTCTAGAGGGATCCTGAGGTCACTGGAGCAACACGAAAGGGCTCCGTGGACCCCAAATCAACTCGAGATGAGAGCTTAGTCCCTGGCTTCGACTCAAGAGGAATACCAACTTTCCACAAGCACCTCAAGAGGAGGCTTCTCTCAGCTACAGGTATGTGAGAGGGACCCTGAGTTTGTAGCCTCAATTGAAATGGACACCGAGATGCTCTGACTCGAAGTAAGGCCGGATATCCCTGAAGTGAATTGAATGCAGGCTCTTCTTGCATCTCCCAAGACGAAGGGATGTCTGAATCCCCTGTGGAGACCTCAGAGAAAGACCGACTTCTCCGCCTCATCGCGACCAGAGGCCTCACATCCTTTGAAAACTCGAGAGGTCCGCGGAGATCAATGCTTCCAAAGAACACGATGCCTGACTCCTCTTGAAAATGGATAGGAGTCCCAGGATCCCTGTGGCACGTGGAAAGGGACCCTGGGTCTCCCGCCTCACGTGGAGACGCATCCCAATTGCCATGCCAAGACTCGAGGAGAATCCCGAGGTGTCCCTTGCACCTAGGCAGGAGTCCTGACGTCGCTGAACAAACACGTGTCTGGAAGGGCCCTCCCCGTCCTAACTCGAGAATATACCCCAGGTTCCGGCCGCAACTCGAGAAAAACCGTGAGACTTCCCCCTCGCTGCTGGATGAGGCCCGATTCCCCTGCACTGCGTGCAGAGCAATTCCGTGTTCCACATCAAACGTGAAAGGAGCCTTGATTTCCTTGATGGCACTCCAGAGAAAACCCAAGATCACTGTCTCAAGTCTAGAGGGATCCTGAGGTCACTGGAGCAACACGAAAGGGCTCAGTGGACCCCAAATCAACTCGAGATGAGAGCTTAGTCCCTGGCTTCGACTCAAGAGGAATACCAACTTTCCACAAGCACCTCAAGAGGAGGCTACTCTCAGCTAATGGTATGTGAGAGGGACCCTGAGTTTGTCGCCTCAAGTGGAATGGACACCGAGATGCTCTGACTCGAAGAAAGGCCAGATATCCCTGCAGTGATTTGAATGCAGGTTCGTCTTGCATCTCCCAATACGAAGGGTTGTCTGAATCCCCTGTGGAGACCACAGAGAAAGACCTAGTCCTCCACCTCAACGCAACCGGAGGCCTCATATCCTTTGAAAACTCGAGAGGACCGCGGAGATAAATACTTCCAAAGGAGACGATGCCTGAAGCCTCTTAAAAATGGATAGGAGTCCCAGGATCCTTGTGGCACGTCGAAAGGGACCCTGGGTCCTCCGCCTCACGTGGAGACACGTCCCCATTGCCATGCCAAGACTCGAGGAGCATCCCAAGGTGTCCCTCGCACCTAGGCAGGTTTCCTGACGTCGCTGAAGAAACACGTGTCTGGAAGGGCCCTCCCCGTCGTAACTCGAGAATATACCCCAGGTTCTGGCCGCAACTCGAGAAAAACCATGAGACTCCCCCCTCGCCGCTGGATGAGGCCCGATTCCCCTGCACTGCGTGCAGAGCAATTCCGAGTTCCACATCAAACGTGAAAGGAGCCTTGATTTCCTTGATGGCACTCCAGAGAAAACCCAAGATCACTGTCTCAAGTCTAGAGGGATCCTGAGGTCACTGGAGCAACACGAAAGTTCTCCGTGGACCCCAAATAAACTCGAGATGAGAGCTTAGTCCCTGGCTTCGACTCAAGAGGAATACCAACTTTCCACAAGCACCTCAAGAGGAGGCTTCTCTCAGCTACAGGTATGTGAGAGGGAACCTGAGTTTGTGGCATCAAGTGAAATGGACACCGAGATGCTCTGACTCGAAGTAAGGCCGGATATCCCTGCAGTGAATTGAATGCAGGCTCCTCTTGCATCTCCGAAGACGAAGGGATGTCTGAATCCCCTGTGGAGACCACAGAGAAAGACCTAGTTCTCCGCCTCATCGAGACTGGAGGCCTCACATCCTTTGAAATCTCGAGAGGTCCCCGGAGATCAATTCTTCCAAAGGAGACGATGCCTGACTCCTCTTGAAAATGGATAGGAGTCCCAGTATCCCTGTGGCACGTGGAAAGGGACCCTGGGTCTCCCGCCTCACGTGGAGACGCGTCCCAATTGCCATGCCAAGACTCCAGGAGAATCCCGAGGTGTCCCTCGCACCTAGGCAGGAGTCCTGACGTCGCTGAACAAACACGTGTCTGGAAGGGCCCTCCCCGTCCTAACTCGAGAATATACCCCAGGTTCCGGCCGCAACTCGAGAAAAACCATGAGACTTCCCCCTCGCCGCGAGATGAGGACCGATTCCCCTGCACTGCCTGCAGAGCAATTCCGTGTTCCACATCAAACGTGAAAGGAGGCTTGATTTCGTTGATGGCACTCCAGAGAAAACCCAAGATCACTGTCTCAAGTCTAGAGGGATCCTGAGGTCACTGGAGCAACAAGAAAAGCCTCCATGGACCCCAAATCAACTCGAGATGAGAGCTTAGTCCCTGGCTTCGACTCAAGAGGAATACCAACTTTCCACAAGCACCTCAAGTGGAGGCTTCTCTCAGCTACAGGTATGTGAGAGGGACCCTGAGTTTGTGGCCTCAAGTGGAATGGACACCGAAATGCTCTGACTCGAAGTAAGGCCGGATATCCCTGCAGTGAATTGAATGCAGGCTCGTCTTGCATCTCCCAAGACGAAGGGTTGTCTGAATCCCCTGTGGAGACCACAGAGAAAGACCTAGTTCCCCGCCTCATCGCGACCGGAGGCCTCACATCCTTTAAAAACTCGAGAGGTCCGCGGAGATCAATGCTTACAAAGGATACGATGCCTGACTCCTCTTGAAAATGGTTAGGAGTCCCAGGATCCCTGTCCACATGGACGGAGACTCTGGGTCTCCCGCTTCACGAGAAAACGCGTCCCAATTGCCATGCCAAGGCTCGAGGAGAATCCCGAGGTGTCCCTCGCACCTAGGCAGGAGTCCTGACGTCGCTGAACACACACGTGTCTGGAAGAGCCCTCCCCGTCGTAACTCGAGAATATACCCCGGTTCCGGCTGCAACTCGAGAAAAACCATGAGACTTCCAACTCGTCGCGAGATGAGGCCCGATTCCCCTGCACTGCTTGCAGAGCAATTCCGTGTTCCACATCAAACGTGAAAGGAGCCTTGATTTCCTTGATGGCACTCCAGAGAAAACCCAAGATCACTGTCTCAAGTCTAGAGGGATCCTGAGGTCACTGGAGCAACACAAAAGGGCTCCGTGGACCCCAAATCAACTCGAGATGAGAGCTTATTCCCTGGCTTCGACTCAAGAGGAATACCAACTTTCCACAAGCACTTCAAGAGGAGGCTTCTCTCAGCTACAGGTAAGTGAGAGGGACCATGAGTTTGTGGCCTCAAGTGGAATGGACACCGAGATGCCTGAACTTGAAGTAAGGCCGGATATCCCTGCAGTGAATTGAATGCAGGCTCCTCTTGCATCTCCCAAGACGAAGGGATGACTGAATCCCCTGTGGAGACGACATAGAAAGACCTAGACCTCTGCCTCATCGCGACCGGAGGCCTCACATCCTTTGAAAACTCGAGAGGTCTGCGGAGATAAATGCTTCCAAAGGAGACGATGCCTGACTCCTCTTGAAAATGGATAGGAGTCCCAGGATCCCTGTGGCACGTCGAAAGGGACGCTGGGTCTCCCGCCTCAGGTGGAGACGCATCCCAATTGCCATGCCAAGACTCGAGGAGAATCCCGAGGGGTCCCTCGCACCTAGGCAGGAGTCCTGACGTCGCTGAACAAACACGTGTCTGGAAGGGCCCTCCCCGTCGTAACTCGAGAATATAAATCAGGTTCCGGCCGCAACTCGAGAAAAACAATGAGACTTCCCCCTCTCCGCGAGATGAGGCCCGATTCCCCTGCACTGCATGCAGAGCAATTCCGTGTTCCACATCAAACGTGAAAGGAGCCTTGATTTCCTTGATGGCACTCCAGAGAAAACCCAAGATCACTGTCTCAAGTCTAGAGGGATCCTGAGGTCACTGGAGCAACACGAAAGGGCTCCGTGGACCCCAAATCAACTCGAGATGAGAGCTTAGTCCCTGGCTTAGACTCAAGAGGAATACCAACTTTCCATAAGCCCCTCAAGAGGAGGCTTCTCTCAGCTACAGGTATTTGAGAGGGACCCTGAGTTTGTGGCCTCAAGTGGAATGGACACCGAGATGCTCTGACTCGAAGTAAGGCCGGATATCCCTGCAGTGAATTGAATGCAGGCTCGTCTTGCATCTCCCAAGACGAAGGGTTGTCGAATCCCCTGTGGAGACCACAGAGAAAGACCTAGTTCTCCACCTCAACGCGAACGGAGGCCTCACATCCTTTGAAAACTCGAGAGGTCCGCGGAGATCAATGCTTCGAAAGGAGACGATGCCTGACTCCTCTTGCAAATGGATAGGAGTCCCAGGATCCCTGTGGCACGTGGAAAGGGACCCTGGGTCTCCCGCCTCAGGTGGAGACGCGTCCCGATTGCCATGCCAAGACTCGAGGAGAATCCCGAGGTGTCCCTCGCACCTAGGCAGGAGTCCTGACGTCGCTGAACAAACAAGTGTCTGGAAGGGCCCTCCCCGTCGTAACTCGAGAATATACCCCAGGTTCCGGCGGCAACTCGAGAAAAAAAATGAGACTTCCCCCTCGCCGCGAGATGAGGCCCGATTCCCCTGCACTGCGTGCGGAGAAATTCCGTGTTCCATATCAAGCCTGAAAGGAGCCTTGATTTCCTGATGGCACTCCAGAGAAAACCCAAGATCACTGTCTCAAGTCTAGAGGGATCCTGAGGTCACCGTAACAACATAAAAGGCTCCGTGGACCCCAAATCAACTCGAGATGACAGCTTAGTCCGCGGATTCGACTCAAGAGGAATACCAACTTTCCACAAGCACCTCAAGAGGAGGCTTCTCTCAGCTATATGTATGTGAGAGGGACCCTGAGTTTGTGGCCTCAAGTGGAATGGACACCGAAATGCTGTCACTCGAAGTAAGGCCGGATATCCCTGCAGTGAATTGAATGAAGGCTCGTCTTGCATCTCCCAAGGTGAAGGGATGTCTGAATCCCATGTGGAGACCGCAGAGAAAGACCTACTTCTCTGCCTCATCGCGACCGGAGGCCTCACATCCTTTGAAAACTTGAGAGGTCCGCGGAGATCAATGCTTCCAAAGGAGACGAAGCCTGACTCCTCGTGAAAATGGATAGGAGTCCCAGGATCACTGTGGCACGTGGAAAGAGACGCTGGGTCTCCCGCCTCACGTGGAGACGCGTCCCAATTGCCATGCCAAGACTCGAGGAGAATCCCGACGTGTCCCTCGCACCTAGCCAGGAGCCTGACGTCTCTGAACAAACACGTGTCTGGAAGGGCCCTCCCCGTCGTAACTCGAGATTATACCCCAGGTTCTGGCCGCAACTCGAGAAAAACCATGAGACTTCCCCATCGCCGCGAGATGAGTCCCGATTCCCCTGCCCTGCGTGCAGAGCAATTCCGTATTCCACATCAAAAATGAAAGGAGCCTTTATTTCCTTGATGGCACTCCAGAGAAAACCCAAGATCACTGGCTCAAGTCTAGAGGGATCCTGAGGTCACTGGAGCAACACGAAAGGGCTCCGTGGACCCCAAATCAACTCGAGATGAGAGCTTAGTCCCTGGCTTCAAATCGAGAGGAATACCAACTTTCAACAAGCACCTCAAGAGGAGGCTACTCTCAACTAATGGTATGTGAGAGGGACCCTGAGTTTGTCGCCTCAAGTGGAATGGACACCGAGATGCTCTGACTCAAAGTAAGGCCAGATATCCCTGCAGTGAATTGAATGCAGGCCCGCCTTGCATCTCCCAAGACGAAGGGATGTCTGAATCCCCTGTGGAGACCACAGAGAAAGACGTAGTCCCCCGCCTCATCGCGACCGGAGGCCTCACATCCTTTGAAAACTCGAGAGGTCCGCGGAGATCAATGCTTCCAAAGGAGACGATGCCTGACTCCTCTTGAAAATGGATAGGAGTCCCAGGATCCCTGTGGCACGTGGAAAGGGACCCTGGTTCTCCCGCCTCACGTGGAGACACGTCCAAATTGCCATGCCAAGACTCGAGGAGAATCCCGAGGTGTCCCTCGCATCTAGGCAGGAGTCCTGACGTCGCTGAACAAACCCGTGTCTGGACAGGCCCTCCCCGTCGTAACTCGAGAATATACCCCAGGTTCCGCCCGCAACTCGAGAAAAACCATGAGACTTCCCCCTCCCCGCGAGATGAGGCCCGATTCCCCTGCACTGAGTGCAGACCAATTCCGTGTTCCACATCAAACGTGAAAGGAGCCTTGATTTCCTTAATGGCACTCCAGAGAAAACCCAAGATCACTGTCTCAAGTCTAGAGGGATCCTGAGGTCACTGTAGCAACACGAAAGGGCTTCGTGGACCCCCAATCAACTCGAGATGAGTGTTTAGTCCCTGGCTTCGTCTCAAGAGGAATACCAAGTTTCCACAAGCACCTCAAGAGGAGGCTTTTCTCAGCTACAGGTATGTGAGAGGGACCCTGAGTTTGTGGCCTCAAGTGGAATGGACACCGAGATGCTCTGACTCGAAGTAAGGCCGGATATCCCTGCAGTGAATTGAATGCAGGCTCGTCTTGCTTCTCCCAAGACGAAGGGTTGTCTGAATCCCCTGTGGAGACCACAGAGAAAGACCTAGTCCTCCGCCTCAACGCGACCGGAGGCCTCACATCCTTTGAAAACTCGAGAGGTCCGCGGAGATCAATGCTTCCAAAGGAGACGAAGCCTGACTCCTCTGAAAATGGATAGGAGTCCCAGGATCCCTGTGGCACGTGGAAAGGGACCCTGGGTCTCCCGCCTCACGTGGAGACGCGTCCCAATTACCATGCCAATACTCGAGGAAAATCCCGAGGTGTCCCTCGCACCTAGGCAGGAGTCCTGACGTCGCTGAACAAACACGTGTCTGGAAGGGCCCTCCCCGTCGTAACTCGAGAATATACCTCAGGTTCCGGCCGCAACTCGAGAAAAACCATGAGACTTCCCCCTCGCCGCGAGATGAGGCCCGATTCCCCTGCCCTGCATGCAGAACAATTCCGTATTCCACATTAAAAATGAAAGGAGCCTTGATTTCCTTGATGGCACTCCAGAGAAAACCCAAGATCACTGTCTCAAGTCTAGAGGGATCCTGAGGTCACTGGAGCAACACGAAAGGGCTTCGTGGACCCCCAATCAACTCGAGATGAGAGCTTAGTCCCTGGCTTCAAATCGAGAGGAATACCAACTTTCCACAAGCACCTCAAGAGGAGGCTTCTCTCAGCTACAGGTATGTGAGAGGGACCCTGAGTTTGTGGCCTCAAGTGGAATGGACACCGAGATGCTCTGACTCGAAGTAAGGCCGGATATCCCTGCAGTGAATTGAATGCAGGCTCATCTTGCATCTCCCAAGACGAAGGAATGTCTGAATCCCCTGTGCAGAACACAGAGAAAGACCTAGTCCTCCGCCTCAACGCGACCGGAGGCCTCACATCCTTTGAAAATTCGAGAGGTCCGCGGAGATCAATGCTTCCAAAGGAGACGAAGCCTGACTCCTCTTGAAAATGGATAGGAGTCCCAGGTTCCCTGTGGCACGTGGAAAGGGACCCTGGGTCTCCCGCCTCACGTGGAGACGCGTCCCCATTGCCATGCCAAGACTCGAGGAGAATCCCGAGGTGTCCCTCGCACCTAGGAAGGATTCCTGACGTCGCTGAACAAACACGTGTCTGGAAGGGCCCTCCCCGTCGTAACTCGAGAATATACCCCAGGTTCCGGCCGCAACTCGAGAAAAACCATGAGACTTCCCCCTCCCCACGACATGAGGCCCGATTCCCCTGCACTGAGTGCAGACCAATTCCGTGTTCCACATCAAACGTGAAAGGAGCCTTGATTTCCTTAATGGCACTCCAGAGAAAACCCAAGATCACTGTCTCAAGTCTAGAGGGATCCTGAGGTCACTGTAGCAACACGAAAGGGCTCCGTGGACCCCAAATAAACTCGAGATGAGAGCTTAGTCCTTGGCTTCGACTCAAGAGGAATACCAACTTTCCACAAGCACCTCAAGAGGAGGCTTGTCTCAGCTACAGGTATGTCAGAGGGACCCTGAGTTTGTGGCCTCAAGTGGAATCGACACAGAGATGCTCTGACTCGAAGTAAGGCCGGATATCCCTGCAGTGAATTGAATGCAGGCTCGTCTTGCATCTCCCAAGACGAAGGGTTGTCTGAATCCCCTATGGAGACCACAGAGAAAGACCTAGTCCTCCGCCTCAACGCGACCGGAGGTCTCACATCCTTTGAAAACTCCAGAGGTCCGCGGAGATCAATACTTCCGAAGGAGACGATGCCTGACTCCTCTTGAATATGGATAGGAGTCCCAGGATCCCTGTAGCACGTGGAAAGGGAACCTGGGTCTCCCGCCTCACGTGGAGACGCGTCCCAATTGCCATGCCAAGACTCGAGGAGAATCCCGAGGTGTCCCTCGCACCTAGGCAGGAGTCCTGACGTCGCTGAACAAACAAGTGTCTGGAAGGGCCCTCCCCGTCGTAACTCGAGAATATACCCCAGGTTCCGGCCGCAACTCGAGAAAAACCATGAGACTTCCCCCTCGCCGCTGGATGAGGCCCGATTCCCCTGCACTGTGTGCGGAGAAATTCCGTGTTCAGTATCAAGCCTGAAAGGAGCCTTGATTTCCTTGATGGCACTCCAGAGAAAACCCAGGATCACTGTCTCAAGTCTAGAGGGATCCTGAGGTCACCGTAACAACATAAAAGGGCTCCGTGGACCCCAAATCAACTCGAGATGAGAGCTTAGTCCGCGGATTCGACACAAGAGGAATACCAACTTTCCACAAGCACCTCAAGAGGAGGCTTCTCTCAGCTATATGTATGTGAGAGGGACCCTGAATTTGTGGCCTCAAATGGAATGGACACCGAAATGCTGTCACTCGAAGTAAGGCCGGATATCCCTGCAGTGGATTGAATGCAGGCTCGTCTTGCATCTCCCAAGACGAAGGGATGTCTGAATCCCATGTGGAGACCACAGAGAAAGACCTACTTCTCCGCCTCATCGCGACCGGAGGCCTCACATCCTTTGAAAGATCGAGAGGTCCGCGGAGATCAATGCTTCCAAAGGAGACGATGCCTGACTCCTCTTGAAAATGGATAGGAGTCCCAGGATCCCTGTGGCACGTGGAAAGGGACACTGGGTCTCCCGCCTCACGTGGAGACGCGTCCCGATTGCCATGCCAAGACTTGAGGAGAATCCCAAGGTGTCCCTCGCTCCTGGGCAGGAGTCCTGACGTCGTGGAACAAACACGTGTCTGGAAGGGCCCTCCCCGTCGTTACTCGAGAATATACCCCAGTTTGGGCCGCAACTCGAGAAAAACAATGAGACTTCCCCCTCGCCGCGAGATGAGGCCCATGTCCCCGGCAATGCGTGCAGAGCAATTCCGTGTTCCACATCAAACGTGAAGGGAGCCTTGATTTCCTTGATGGCACTCCAGAGAAAACCCAGGATCACTGTCTCAAGTCTAGAGAGATCCTGAGGTCACTGTAGCAACATGAAAGGTCTCCGTGGACCCCAAATCAACTCGAGATGAGAGCTTAGTCCCTGGCTTCGACTCAAGAGGAATACCAACTTTCCACAAGCACTTCACGAGGAGGCTTCTCTCAGCTACAGGTATGTGAGAGGGACCCCGAGTTTGTGGCCTCAAGCGCAATGTACACTGAGATGCTCTGACTCAAAGTAAGGCCGGATATCCCTGCAGTGAATTGAATGCAGGCTCGTCTTGCATCTCCCAAGACGAAGGGATGTCTGATTCCCCTATAGAGACCACAGAGAAAGACCTAGTTCTCTGCTTCATCGCGAGGGGAGGCCTCACATCCTTTGAAAACTGGAAAGGCCACGGAGATCAATGCTTCCAAAGGAGACGATGCCTGACTCCTCTTGAAAATGGATAGGAGTCCCAGGATCCCTGTGGCACGTGGAAAGGGACCCTGGGTCTCCCGCCTCACGTGGAGACGCGTCCCAATTGCCATGCCAAGACTCGAGGAGAATCCCGAGGTGTACCTCGAACCTAGGCAGGAGTCCTGACGTCGCTGAACAAACACGTGTCCGGAAGGGCCCTCCCCGTCGTAACTCGAGAATATACCCCAGGTTCCGGCCGCAACTCGAGAAAAACCATGAGACTTCCCCGTCGCCGCGAAATGAGGCCCTATTCCCCTGCACTGCGTGCAGAGCAATTCCGCGTTCCACATCAAACGTGAAAGGAGCCTTGATTTCCTTGATGGCACTCCAGAGAAAACCCAAGATCACTGTCTCAAGTCTAGAGGGATCCTGAGGTCACTGTAGCAACACGAAAGGGCTCCGTGGACCCCAAATCAACTCGAGATGAGAGCTTAGTCCCTGGCTTCGACTCAAGTGGAATACCAACTTTCCACAAGCATCTCAAGAGGAGGCTTCTCTCAGCTACAGGTATGTGAGAGGGACCCTGAGTTTGTGGCCTCAAGTGGAATGGACACCGAGATGCTCTGACTCGAAGTAAGGCCAGATATCCCTGCAGTGAATTGAATGCATGCTCGTCCTAAACCTCCGAAGATGAAGGGATGTCTGAATCCCCTGTGGAGAAAACAGAGAAAGAATTAGTTCTCCGACTCTTCGCGACCGGAGGCCGCACATCCTTTGAAAATTCGAGAGGTCCGCAGAGATCAATGCTTCCAAAGGAGACGATGCCTGACTCCTCTTGAATATGGATAGGAGTCCCAGGATCCCTGAGGCACATGGAAAGGGACCCTGGGTCTCCCGCCTCAGGAAGAGACGCGTCACAATTGCCATGCCAAGACTCGAGGAGAATCCCGAGGTGTCCCTCGCACCTAGGCAGGAGTCCTGACGTCGCTGAACAAACACGGGTCTGGAAGGGCCCTCCCCGTCGTAACTCGAGAATATACCCCAGGTTCCGGCCGCAACTCGAGAAAAACCATGAGACTTCCCCCTCGCCGCTTGATGAGGCCCGATTCCCCTGCACTGCGTGCAGAGCAATTCCGAGTTCCACATCAAACGTGAAAGGAGCCTTGATTTCCTTGATGGCACTCCAGAGAAAACCCACGATCACTGTCTCAAGCCTAGAGGGATCCTGAGGTCAATGGAGCAACATGAAAGTGCTCCGTGGACCCCAAATCAACTCGAGATGAGAGCTTTGTCCCTGGCTTCGACTCAAGAGGAATACCAACTTTCCACAAGCACCTGAAGAGGAGGCTTCTCTCAGCTACAGGTATGTGAGAGGGACCCTGAGTTTGTGGCATCAAGTGAAATGGACACCGAAATGCTCTCACTCGAAGTAAGGCCGGATATCCCTGCAGTGAATTGAATGCAGTCTCGTCTTGCATCTCCAAAGACGAAGGGATGTCTGAATTCGCTATGGAGACCACAGAGAAAGACCTAGTCCTCCGCCTCATCGCGACCGGAGGTCTCACATCCTTTGAAAACTCGAGACGTCCGCGGAGATCAATGCTTCCAAAGGAGACGACTCCTGACTCCTCTTGAAAATGGATAGGAGTCCCAGGATCCTTGTGGCACGTGGAAAGGGACCCTGGGTCTCCCGCCTCACGTGGGAACACGTCCAAATTGCCATGCCAAGACTCGAGGAGAATCCCGAGGTGTCCCTCGCACCTAGGCAGGAGTCCTCACGTCGCTGAACAAACCTGTGTCTGGAAGGGCCCTCCCCGTCCTAACTCGAGAATATACCCCAGGTTCCGGCCGCAACTCGAGAAAAACCATGAGACTTCCCCCTCGCCCCTGGATGAGGCCCGATTCCCCTGCACTGCGTGCAGAGAAATTCCGTGTTCCACATCAAACGTGAAAGGAGCCTTGATTTCCTTGATGGCACTCCAGAGAAAACCCAAAATCACTGTCTCAAGTCTAGAGGGATCCTGTGTTCACTGGAGCAACACGAAAGGGCTCCGTGGACCCCAAATCAACTCGAGATGAGAGCTTAGTCCCTGGCTTCGACTCAAGAGGAATACCAACTTTCCACAAGCACCTCAAGAGGAGACTACTCTCATCTAATGGTATGTGAGAGGGACCCTGAGTTTGTCGCCTCAAGTGGAATGGACACCGAGATGCTCTGACTCGAAGTAAGGCCAGATATCCCTGCAGTGATTTGAATGCAGGCTTGTCTTGCATCTCCCAAGACGAAGGGTTGTCTGAATCCCCTGTGGAGACCACAGAGAAAGACCTAGTCCTCCACCTCAACGCAACCGGAGGCCTCACATCCTTTGAAAACTCGAGAGGTCTGCGGAGATCAATGCTTCCAAAGGAGACGATGCCTGACTCCTCTTGAAAATGGATAGGAGTCCCAGGATCACTGTGGCACGTGGAAAGTGACGCTGGGTCTCCCGCCTCACGTGGAGACGCGTCCCAATTGCCATGCCAAGACTCGAGGAGAATCCCGAGGTGTCCCTCGCACCTAGCCAGGAGCCTGACGTCTCTGAACAAACACGTGTCTGGAAGGGCCCTCCCCGTCGTAACTCGAGATTATACCCCAGGTTCTGGCCGCAACTCGAGAAAAACCATGAGACTTCCCCATCGCCGCGAGATGAGTCCCGATTCCCCTGCCCTGCGTGCAGAGCAATTCCGTATTCCACATCAAAAATGAAAGGAGCCTTGATTTCCTTGATGGCACTCCAGAGAAAACCCAAGATCACTGGCTCAAGTCTAGAGGGATCCTGAGGTCACTGGAGCAACACGAAAGGGCTCCGTGGACCCCAAATCAACTCGAGATGAGAGCTTAGTCCCTGGCTTCAAATCGAGAGGAATACCAACTTTCAACAAGCACCTCAAGAGGAGGCTACTCTCAACTAATGGTATGTGAGAGGGACCCTGAGTTTGTCGCCTCAAGTGGAATGGACACCGAGATGCTCTGACTCAAAGTAAGGCCAGATATCCCTGCAGTGAATTGAATGCAGGCCCGCCTTGCATCTCCCAAGACGAAGGGATGTCTGAATCCCCTGTGGAGACCACAGAGAAAGACGTAGTCCCCCGCCTAATCGCGACCGAAGGCCTCACATCTTTTGAAAACTCGAGAGGTCCGCGGAGATCAATGCTTCCAAAGGAGACGATGCCTGACTCCTCTTGAAAATGGATAGGAGTCCCAGGATCCCTGTGGCACGTGGAAAGGGACCCTGGTACTCCCGCCTCACGTGGAGACACGTCCACATTGCCATGAAAAGACTCGAGGAGAATCCCGAGGTGTCCCTCGCATCTAGGCAGGAGTCCTGACGTCGCTGAACAAACCCGTGTCTGGACAGGCCCTCCCCGTCGTAACTCGAGAATATACCCCAGGTTCCGCCCGCAACTGGAGAAAAACCATGAGACTTCCCCCTCCCCGCGAGATGAGGCCCGATTCCCCTGCACTGAGTGCAGACCAATTCCGTGTTCCACATCAAACGTGAAAGGAGCCTTGATTTCCTTAATGGCACTCCAGAGAAAACCCAAGATCACTGTCTCAAGTCTAGAGGGATCCTGAGGTCACTGTAGCAACACGAAAGGGCTTCGTCGACCCCAAATCAACTCGAGATGAGAGTTTAGTCCCTGGCTTCGTCTCAAGAGGAATACCAAGTTTCCACAAGCACCTAAAGAGGAGGCTTTTCTCAGCTACAGGTATGTGAGAGGGACCCTGAGTTTGTGGCCTCAAGTGGAATGGACACCGAGATGCTCTGACTCGAAGTAAGGCCGGATATCCCTGCGGTGAATTGAATGCAGGCTCGTCTTGCATCTCCCAAGACGAAGGGTTGTCTGAATCCCCTGTGGAGACCACAGAGAAAGACCTAGTCCTCCGCCTCAACGCGACCGGAGGCCTCACATCCTTTGAAAACTCGAGAGGTCCGCGGAGATCAATGCTTCCAAAGGAGACGAAGCCTGACTCCTCGTGAAAATGGATAGGAGTCCCAGGATCCCTGTGGCACGTGGAAAGGGACCCTGGGTCTCCCGCCTCACGTGGAGACGCGTCCCAATTACCATGCCAATACTCGAGGAAAATCCCGAGGTGTCCCTCGCACCTAGGCAGGAGTCCTGACGTCGCTGAACAAACACGTGTCTGGAAGGGCCCTCCCCGTCGTAACTCGAGATTATACCCCAGGTTCCGGCCGCAACTCGAGAAAAACCATGAGACTTCCCCCTCGCCGCGAGATGAGGCCCGATTCCCCTGCCCTGCGTGCAGAACAATTCCGTATTCCACATTAAAAATGAAAGGAGCCTTGATTTCCTTGATGGCACTCCAGAGAAAACCCAAGATCACTGTCTCAAGTCTAGAGGGATCCTGAGGTCACTGGAGCAACACGAAAGGGCTCCGTGGACCCCAAATCAACTCGAGATGAGAGCTTAGTCCCTGGCTTCAAATCGAGAGGAATACCAACTTTCCACAAGCACCTCAAGAGGAGGGTTCTCTCAGCTACAGGTATGTGAGAGGGACCCTGAGTTTGTGGCCTCAAGTGGAATGGACACCGAGATGCTCTGACTCGAAGTAAGGCCGGATATCCCTGCAGTGAATTGAATGCAGGCTCATCTTGCATCTCCCAAGACGAAGGGATGTCTGAATCCCCTGTGCAGAACACAGAGAAAGACCTAGTCCTCCGCCTCAACGCGACCGGAGGCCTCACATCCTTTGAAAACTCGAGAGGTCCGCGGAGATCAATGCTTCCAAAGGAGACGAAGCCTGACTCCTCTTGAAAATGGATAGGAGTCCCAGGTTCCCTGTGGCACGTGGAAAGGGACCCTGGGTCTCCCGCCTCACGTGGAGACGCGTCCCAATTGCCATGCCAAGACTCGAAGAAAATCCCGAGGTGTCCCTCACACCTAGGCACAGTCCTGAGGTCGCTGAACAAACACGTGTCTGGAAGGGCCCTCCCCGTCGTAACTCGAGAATATACCCCAGGTTCCGGCCGCAACTCGAGAAAAACCATGAGACTTCCCCCTCGCCGCGAGATGAGGCCCGATTCCCCTGCACCGCGTGCAGAGAAATTCCGTATTCCACATCAAAAATGAAAGGAGCCTTGATTTCCTTGATGGCACTCCAGAGAAAACCCAAGATCACTGTCTCAAATCTAGAGGGATCCTGAGGTCACTGGAGCAACACGAAAGGGCTTCGTGGACCCCAAATCAACTCGAGATGAGAGCTTAGTCCTTGGCTTCGACTCAAGAGGAATACCAACTTTCCAGAAGCACCTCAAGAGGAGGCTTCTCTCAGCTACAGGTATGTGAGAGGCCCCCTGAGTATGTGGTTTCAAGTGGAATGGACAACGAGATGCTCTGACTCGAAGTAAGGCCGGATATCCCTGCAGTGAATTGAATGCAGGCTCGTCTTGCATCTCCCAAGTCGAAGGGATGTCTGAATCCCCTGTGCAGAACACAGAGAAAGACCTAGTCCTCCGCCTCATCGCGACCGGAGGCCTCACATCCTTTGAAAACTCGAGAGGTCCGCGGAGATCAATGCTTCCAAAGGAGACGATGCCTGACCCCTCTTGAAAATGGATAGGAGTCCCAGGATCCCTGTGGCACGTGGAAAGGGACACTGGGTCTCCCTCCTCACGTGGAGACGCGTCCCAATTGCCAGTCCAAGACTTGAGGAGAATACCGAGGTGTCCCTCACACCTAGGCAGGAGTCCTGACGTCGCTGAACAAACACATGTCTGGAAGGGCCCTCCCCGTCGTAACTCGAGAATATACCCCAGGTTCCGGCCGCAACTCGAGAAAAACCATGAGACTTCCCCCTCGCCGCGAGATGAGGCCCGATTCCCCTGCACTGCATGCAGAGCAATTCCGTGTTCCACATCAAACGTGAAAGGAGCCTTGATTTCCTTGATGGCACTCCAGAGAAAACACAAGATCACTGTCTCAAGTCTAGAGGGATCCTGAGGTCACTGGAGCAACACGAAAGGGCTCCGTGGACCCCAAATCAACTCGAGATGAGAGATTAGTCCCTGGCTTCAACTCAAGAGGAATACGAACTTTCCACAAGCCCCTCAAGAGGAGGCTTCTCTCAGCTACAGGTATGTGAGAGGGACCCTGAGTTTGTGGCCTCAAGTGGAATGGACACCGAGATGCTCTGACTCAAAGTAAGGCCGGTTATTCCTGCAGTGAATTGAATGCAGGCTCATCTTGCATCTCCCAAGACGAAAGGATGTCTGAATCCCCTGTGCAGAACACAGAGAAAGACCTAGTCCTCCGCCTCAACGCGACCGGAGGCCTCACATCCTTTGAAAACTCGAGAGGTCCGCGGAGATCAATGCTTCCAAAGGAGACGATGCCTGACTCCTCTTGAAAATGGATAGGAGTCCCAGGATCACTGTGGCACGTGGAAAGGGACCCTGGGTCTCCCGCCTCACGTGGAGACGCGTCCCAATTGCCATGCCAAGACTCGAGGAGAACCCCGAGGTGTCCCTCGCACCTAGGCAGGAGTCCTGACGTCGCTGAACAAACCCGTGTCTGGAAGGGCCCTCCCCGTCGTAACTCGAGAATATAACCCAGGTTCCGGCCGCAACTCGAAAAAAACCATGAGACTTCCCCCTCCCCGCGAGATGAGGCCCGATTCCCCTGCACTGAGTGAAGACCAATTCCGTGTTCCACATCAAACGTGAAAGGAGCCTTGATTTCCTTAATGGCACTCCAGAGAAAACCCAAGATTACTGTCTCAAGTCTAGAGGGATCCTGAGGTCACTGTAGCAACACGAAAGGGCTCCGTGGACCCCAAATCAACTCGAGATGAGAGCTTAGTCCCTGGCTTCGACTCAAGAGGAATACCAACTTTCCAGAAGCACCTCAAGAGGAGGCTTCTCTCAGCTACAGGTATGTCAGAGGGACCCTGAGTTTGTGGCCTCAAGTGGAATGGACACCGAGATGCTCTGACTCGAAGTAAGGCCGGATATCCCTGCAGTGAATTGAATGCAGGCTCGTCTTGCATCTCCCAAGACGAAGGGATGCCTGAATCCCCTGTGGAGACCACAGAGAAAGAACTAGTCCTCCACCTCAAGGCGACCGGAGGCCTCACATCCTTTGAAAACTCGAGAGGTCCGCGAAGATCAATGCTTCCAAAGGAGACGATACCTGACTCCTCTTGAAAATGGATGGGAGTCCCAGGATCCCTGTGGCACGTGGAAAGGGACCCTGGATCTCCCGCCTCACGTGGAGACGCGTCCCAATTGCCATGCCAAGACTCGAGGAGAATCCCGAGGTGTCCCTCGTACCTAGGCAGGATTCCTGACGTCGCTGAACAAACACGTGTCTGGAAGGGGCCTCCCCGTCGTAACTCGAGCATATACCCCAGGTTCCGGCCGCAACTCGAGAAAAACCATGAGACTTCCCCCTCGCCGCTGGATGAGGCCCGATTCCCCTGCACTGCGTGCAGAGCAATTCCGTGTTCCACATCAAACGTGAAAGGAGCCTTGATTTCCTTGATGGCACTCCAGAGAAAACCCAAGATCACTGTCTCAAGTCTAGAGGGATCCTGAGGTCACTGGAGCAACACGAAAGGGCTCTGTGGACCCCAAATCAACTCGAGATGAGAGCTTAGTCCCTGGCTTCGACTCAAGAGGAATACCAACTTTCCACAAGCACCTCAAGAGGAGGCTACTCTCAGCTAATGGTATGTTAGAGGGACCCTGAGTTTTTCGCCTCAATTGGAATGGACACTGAGATGCTCTGACTCGAAGTAAGGCCAGATATCCCTGCAGTGATTTAAATGCTGGCTCGTCTTGCATCTCCCAAGACGAAGGGTTGTCTGAATCCCCTGTGGTAACCACAGAGAAAGACTTAGTCCGCCACCTCAACGCAACCGGAGGCCTCATATCCTTTGAAAACTCGAGAGGACCGCGGAGATCAATACTTCCGAAGGAGACGATGCCTGACTCCTCTTGAAAATGGATAGGAGTCCGAGGATCCCTGTGGCACGTGGAAACGGACCCTGGGTCTCCCTCCTCACGTGGAGACGCGTCCCAATTGCCATGCCAAAACTCGAGGAGAATCCCGAGGTGTCCCTCGCACCTAGGCAGGAGTCCTGACGTCGCTGAACAAACACGTGTCTGGAAGGGCCCTCCCCGTCGTAACTCAAGAATATACCCCAGGTTCCGGCCGAAACTCGATAAAAACCATGAGACTTCCCCCTCGCCGCGAGATGAGGCCCGATTCCCCTGCACTGCATGCAGAGCAATTCCGTGTTCCACATCAAACGTGGAAGGAGCCTTGATTTCCTTGATGGCACTCCAGAGAAAACCCAAGATCACTCTCTCAAGTCTAGAGGGATCCTGAGGTCACTGGAGCAACACGAAAGGGCTCCGTGGACCTCAAATCAACTCGAGATGAGAGCTTAGTCCCTGGCTTCGACTCAAGAGGAATACCAACTTTCTACAAGCACCTGAAGAGGAGGATTCTCGCAGCCACAGGTATGTGAGAGGGACCCTGAGTTTGTGGCCTCAAGTGGAATGGACACCGAGATGCTCTGACTCGAAGTAAGTCCGGATATCCCTGCATTGAATTGAATGCAGGCTAGTCTTCCATCTCCCAAGACGAAGGGATGTCTGAATCCCCTGTGGAGACTAAAGAGAAAGACCTGGTCCTCCGCCTCAACGCGAACGGAGGCCTCACATCCTTTGAAAACTCGAGAGGTCCGTGGAGATCAATGCTTCCAAAGGAGACGATGGCTGACTCCTCTTGAAAATGGATCGGAGTTCCAGAATCCCTATGGCACGTGGAAAGGGACCCTGGATCTCCCGCCTCAGGTGGAGACGAGTCCCAATTGCCATGCCAAGACTCGAGGAGGAAACCGAGTTGTCCCTCGCACCTAGGCAGGAGTCCTGACGTCGATGAACAAACATGTGTCTGGAAGGGCCCTCCCCGTCGTAACTCGAGAATATACCCCAGGTTCCGGACGCAACTCGAGAAAAACCATGAGACTTACCCATCCCCGCGAAATGAGGCCCGATTCGCCTGCACTGTGTGCAGACCAATTCCGTGTTCCACATCAAACGTGAAAGGAGCCTTGATTTCCTTAATTGCACTCCAGAGAAAACCCAAGATCACTGTTTCAAGTCTAGAGGGATCCTGAGGTCACTGTAGCAACACGAACGGGCTCCGTGGACCCCAAATCAACTCGAGATGAGAGCTTAGTCCCTGGCTTCGACTCAAGAGGAATACCAACTTTCCACAAGCACCTCAAGAGGAGGCTTCTCTCAGCTACAGGTATGTGAGAGAGACCCTGACTTAGTGGCCTCAAGTGGAATGGACACCGAGATGCTCTGACTCGAAGTAAGGCCGGATATCCCTGCAGTGAATTGAATGCAGGCTCGTCTTGCATCTCCGAAGACGAAGGGATGTCTGAATCCCCTGTGGAGACCACAGAGAAAGACCTAGTCCTCCGCATCAACGTGACCGGAGGCCTCACATCCTTTTAAAACTCGAGAGGTCCGCGGAGATCAATGCTTCCAAAGGAGACGATGCCTGACTCCTCTTGAAAATGGATAGGAGTCCCAGGATCACTGTGGCACGTGGAAAGGGACCCTGGGGCTCCCGCCTCACGTGGAGACGCGTCCCAATTGCCATGCCAAGACTCGAGGAGAATCCGGAGGTGTCCCTCGCACCTAGGCAGGAGTCCTGACGTCGCTGAACAAACACGTGTCTGGAAGGGCCCTCCCCGTCGTAACTCGAGAATATACCCCAGGTTCCGGCCGCAACTCGAGAAAAACCATGAGACTTCCCCCTCCCCGCGAGATGAGGCCCGATTCCCCTGCACTGAGTGCAGACCAATTAACGTGAAAGGAGCCTTGATTTCCTTAATGGCAATCCAGAGAAAACCCAAGATTACTGTCTCAAGTCTAGAGGGATCCTGAGGTCACTGTAGCAACACGAAAGGGCTCCGTGGACCCCAAATCAACTCGAGATGAGAGCTTAGTCCCTGGCTTCGACTCAAGAGGAATACCAACTTTCCACAAGCACCTCAAGAGGAGGCTTCTCTCAGCTACAGGTATGTCAGAGGGACCCTGAAATGTGGCCTCAAGTGGAATGGACACCGAGATGCTCTGACTCGAAGTAAGGCCGGATATCCCTGCAGTGAATTGAATGCAGGCTCGTCTTGCATCTCCCAAGACGAAGGGATGCCTGAATCCCCTGTGTAGACCACAGAGAAAGAACTAGTCCTCCACCTCAACGCGACCGGAGGCCTCACATCCTTTGAAAACTCGAGAGGTCCGCGAAGATCAATGCTTCCAAAGGAGACGATACCTGACTACTCTTGAAAATGGATGGGAGTCCCAGGATCCCTGTGGCACGTGGAAAGGGACCCTGGGTCTCCCGCCTCACGTGGAGACGCGTCCCAATTGCCATGCCAAGACTCGAGGAGAATCCCGAGGTGTCCCTCGCACCTAGGCAGGATTCCTGACGTCGCTGAACAAACACGTGTCTGGAAGGGGCCTCTCCGTCGTAACTCGAGAATATACCCCAGGTTCCGGCTGCAACTCGAGAAAAACCATGAGACTTCCCCCTCGCCGCTGGATGAGGCCCGATTCCCCTGCAATGCGTGCAGAGCAATTCCGTGTTCCACAGCAAACGTGAAAGAAGCCTTGATTTCCTTGATGGCACTCCAGAGAAAACCAAAGATCACTGTCTCAAGTCTAGAGGGATCCTGAGGTCACTGGAGCAACACGAAAGGGCTCCCTGGACCCCAAATCAACTCGAGATGAGAGCTTAGTCCCTGGCTTCAACTCAAGAGGAATACGAACTTTCCACAAGCCCCTCAGGAGGAGGCTTGTCTCAGCTACAGGTATGTGAGAGGGACCCTGAGTTTGTGGCCTCAAGTGGAATGGACACCGAGATGCTCTGACTCGAAGTAAGGCCGGATATCGCTGCAGTGAATTGAATGCAGGCTCATCTTGCATCTCCCAAGACGAAGGGATGTCTGAATCCCCTGTGCAGAACACAGAGAAAGACCTAGTCCTCTGCCTCAACGCGACCGGTGGCCTCACATCCTTTGAAAACTGGAGAGGTCCGCGGAGATCAATACTTCCGAAGGTGACGATGCCTGACTCCTCTTGCAAATGGATAGGAGTCCCAGGATCCCTGTGGCACGTGGAAAGGGACCCTGGGTCTCCCGCCTCACGTGGAGACGGGTCCCAATTGCCATGCCAAGACTCGAGGAGAAGTCCGAGGTGTCCCTCGCACCTAGGCAGGAGTCCTGACGTCGCGGAACAAACACGTGTCTGGAAGGGCCCTCCCCGTCGTAACTCGAGAATATATCCCAGGTTCCGGCCGCAACTCGAGAAAAACCATGAGACTTCCCCCTCGCCGCGAGATGAGGCCCGATTTCCCTGCACTGCGTGCAGAGCAATTCCGAGTTCCACATCAAACGTGAAAGGAGCCTTGATTTCCTTGATGGCATTCCAGAGAAAACCCAAGATCACTGTCTCAAGTCTAGAGGGATCCTGAGGTCACTGGAGCAACACGAAAGTTCTCCGTGGACCCCAAATAAACTCGAGATAAGAGCTTAGTCCCTGGCTTCGACTCAAGAGGAATACCAACTTTCCACAAGCACCTCAAGAGGAGGCTTCTCTCAGCTACAGGTATGTGAGAGGGACCCTGAGTTTGTGGCCTCAAGTGGAATGGACACAGAGATGCTCTGACTCGAAGTAAGGCCGGATATCCCTGCAGTGAATTGAATGCAGGCTCGTCTTGCATCTCCCAAGACGAAGGGATGTCTGAATCCGCTGTGGAGACCGCAGAGAAAGACCTAGTCCTCCGCCTCATCGCGACCGGAGGCCTCACATCCTTTGAAAACTCGAGAGTTCCGCGGAGATCAATGCTTCCAAAGGAGACGATGCCTGACTCCTCTTGAAAATGGATAGGAGTCCCAGGATCCCTGTGGCACGTGGAAAGGGACCCTGGGTCTCCCGCCTCACGTGGATACGCGTCCCAATTGCCATGCCAAGACTCGAGGAGAATCCCGAGGTGTCCCTCGCACCTAGGCAGGAGTCCTGACGTCGCTGAACAAACACGTGTCTGGAAGGGCCCTCCCCGTCGTAACTCGAGAATATACCCCAGGTTCCGGTCGCAACTCGAGAAAAACCATGAGACTACCCCCTCGCCGCTGGATGAGGCCCGATTCCCCTGGACTGCGTGCAGAGCAATTCCGTGTTCCACATCAAACGTGAAAGGAGCCTTGAATTCCTTGATGGCACTCCATAGAAAACCCAAGATCACTGTCTCAAGTCTGGAGGGATCCTGAGGTCACTGGAGCAAAACGAAAGGGCTCCGTGGACCCCAAATCAACTCGAGATGAGAGCTTAGTCCCTGGCTTCGACTCAAGAGGAATACCAACTTTCCACAAGCACCTGAAGAGGAGGCTTCTCCAGCCACAGGTATGTGAGAGGGACCCTGAGTTTGTGGCCTCAAGTGGAATGGACACCGAGATGCTGTGACTCGAAGTAAGGCCGGATATCCCTGCAGTGAAGTGAATGCAGGCTCGTCTTCCATCTCCCAAGACGAAGGGATGTCTGAATCCCCTGTGGAGACGACAGAGAAAGACCTAGTCCTCCGACTCATCGAGACGGGAGGCATCACATCCTTTGAAAACTCGAGAGGTCTGCGGAGATCAATGCTTCCAAAGGAGATGATGCCTGAGTCTTCTTGAAAAGGATAGGAATCCCAGGATCCCTGTGGCACGTGGAAAGGGACCCTGGGTCTCCCGCCTCACGTGGAGACGCATCCCCTTTGCCATGCCAAGACTCGAGGAGAATCCCGAGGTGTCCCTCGCACCTAGGCAGGAGTCCTGACGTCGCTGAACAAACACATGTCTGGAAGGGCCCTCCCCGTCCTAACTCGAGAATATACCCCAGGTTCTGGCCGCAACTCGAGAAAAACCATGAGACTTCCCCCTCGCCGCGAGATGAGGCCCGATTCCCCTGAACTGCGTGCAGAGCAATTCCGAGTTCCACATCAAACGTGAAAGGAGCCTTGATTTCCTTGATGGCATTCCAGAGAAAACCCAAGATCACTGTCTCAAGTCTAGAGGGATCCTGAGGTCACTGGAGCAACACGAAAGTTCTCCGTGGACCCCAAATAAACTCGAGATAAGAGATTAGTCCCTGGATTCGACTCAAGAGGAATACCAACTTTCCACAAGCACCTCAAGAGGAGGCTTCTCTCAGCTACAGGTATGTGAGAGGGACCCTGAGTTTGTGGCCTCAAGTGGAATGGACACCGAGATGCTCTGACTCGAAGTAAGGCCGGATATCCCTGCAGCGAATTGAATGCAGGCCTGTCTTGCATCTCCCAAGACGAACGGATGTCTGAATCCCCTGTGGAGACCACAGAGAAAGACCTAGTCCTCTGCCTCATCGCGACCGGAGGCCTCACATCCTTTGAAAACTCGAGAGGTCTGCGGAGATCAATGCTTCCAAAGGAGACGATGCCTGACTCCTCTTGAAAATGGATAGGAGTCCCAGGATCCCTGTGTCTCGTGGAAAGGAACCCTGGGTCTCCCGCCTTACGTGGAGACGCGTCCAAATTGCCATGCCAAGACTCGAGGAGAATCCTGAGGTGTCCCTCGCACCTAGGCCGGAGTCCTCACGTCGCTGAACAAACCTGTGTCTGGAAGTGCCCTTTCCGTCGTAACTCGAGAATATACCCCAGGTTCCGGCCGCAACTCTAGAAAAACCATGAGACTTCCCCCTCCCCAGGAGAAGAGGCCCGATTCCCCTGCACTGCATGCAGACCAATTCCGTGTTCCACATCAAACGTGAAAGGAGCCTTGATTTCCTTCATGGCACTCCAGAGAAACCCAAGATCACTGTCTCAAGACTAGAGGGATCCTGAGGTCACTGTAGCAACACGAAAGGGCTCCGTGGACCCCAAATCAACTTGAGATGAGAGCTTAGTCCCTGGCTTCGACTCAAGAGGAATACCAACTTTCCACAAGCACCTAAGGAGGAGGCTTCTCTCAGCTAATGGTATGTGAGAGGGACCCTGAGTTTGTCGCCTCAAGGGGAATGGACACCGAGATGCTGTGACTCGAAGTAAGGCGAGATATCCCTGCAGTGATTTGAGTACAGGCTCGTCTTGCATCTCCCAAGACGAAGGGATGTCTGAATCCCCTGTGCAGAACACAGAGAAAGACCTAGTCCTCCGCCTCATCGCGACCGGAGGCCTCACATCCTTTGAAAACTCGAGAGGTCTGCGGAGATCAATGCTTCCAAAGGAGACGATGCCTGACGCCTCTTGAAAATGGATAGGAGTCCCAGGATCCCTGTGGCACGTGGAAAGGGACCCTGGGACTCCCGCCTCACGTGGAGACACGTCCCAATTTCCATGCCAAGACTTGAGGAGAATCCCGAGGTGTCCCTCGCACCTAGGCAGGAGTCCTGACGTCGCTGAAGAAACACGTGTCTGGAAGGGCCCTCCCCGTCGTAACTCGAGAATATACCCCAGGTTCCGGCCCCAACTCGAGAAAAACCATGAGACTTGCCCCTCGCCGCGAGATGAGGCCCGATTCCCCTGCAATGCGTGCAGAGCAATTTCGTGTTCCACATCAAACGTGAAAGGAGCCTTGATTTCCTTGATGGCACTCCAGAGAAAACCCAAGATCACTGTCTCAAGTCTAGAGGGATCCTGAGGTCACTGGAGCAACACGAAAGGGCTCCATGGACCCCAAATCAACTCGAGATGAGAGCTTAGTCCCTGGCTTCGACTCAAGAGGAATACCAACTTTCCACAAGCACCTCAAGAGGAGGCTTCTCTCAGCTACAGGTATGTGAGAGGGACCCTGAGTTTGTGGCCTCAAGTGGAATGGACACAGAGATGCTCTGACTCGAAGTAAGGCCGGATATCCCTGCAGTGAATTGAATGCAGGCTCGTCTTGCATCTCCCAAGACGAAGGGATGTCTGAATCCGCTGTGGAGACCGCAGAGAAAGACCTAGTCCTCCGCCTCATCGCGACCGGAGGCCTCACATCCTTTGAAAATTCGAGAGGTCTGCGGAGATCAATGCGTCCAAAGGAGACGATGCCTGACTCCTCTTGAAAATGGATAGGAGTCCCAGGATCCCTGTGGCACGTGGAAAGGGACCCTGGGTCTCCCGCCTCACGTGGATACGCGTCCCAATTGCCATGCCAAGACTCGAGGAGAATCCCGAGGTGTCCCTCGCACCTAGGCAGGAGTCCTGACGTCGCTGAACAAACACGTGTCTGGAAGGGCCCTCCCCGTCGTAACTCGAGAATATACCCCAGGTTCCGGTCGCAACTCGAGAAAAACCATGAGACTACCCCCTCGCCGCTGGATGAGGCCCGATTCCCCTGGACTGCGTGCAGAGCAATTCCGTGTTCCACATCAAACGTGAAAGGAGCCTTGAATTCCTTGATGGCACTCCATAGAAAACCCAAGATCACTGTCTCAAGTCTGGAGGGATCCTGAGGTCACTGGAGCAAAACGAAAGGGCTCCGTGGACCCCAAATCAACTCGAGATGAGAGCTTAGTCCCTGGCTTCGACTCAAGAGGAATACCAACTTTCCACAAGCACCTGAAGAGGAGGCTTCTCCAGCCACAGGTATGTGAGAGGGACCCTGAGTTTGTGGCCTCAAGTGGAATGGACACCGAGATGCTCTGACTCGAAGTAAGGCCGGATATCCCTGCAGTGAAGTGAATGCAGGCTCGTCTTCCATCTCCCAAGACGAAGGGATGTCTGAATCCCCTGTGGAGACGACAGAGAAAGACCTAGTCCTCCGCCTCATCGAGACGGGAGGCATCACATCCTTTGAAAACTCGAGAGGTCTGCGGAGATCAATGCTTCCAAAGGAGATGATGCCTGAGTCTTCTTTAAATGGATAGGAATCCCAGGATCCCTGTGGCACGTGGAAAGGGACCCTGGGTCTCCCGCCTCACGTGGAGACGCATCCCCTTTGCCATGCCAAGACTCGAGGAGAATCCCGAGGTGTCCCTCGCACCTAGGCAGGAGTCCTGACGTCGCTGAACAAACACATGTCTGGAAGGGCCCTCCCCGTCCTAACTCGAGAATATACCCCAGGTTCTGGCCGCAACTCGAGAAAAACCATGAGACTTCCCCCTCGCCGCGAGATGAGGCCCGATTCCCCTGAACTGCGTGCAGAGCAATTCCGAGTTCCACATCAAACGTGAAAGGAGCCTTGATTTCCTTGATGGCATTCCAGAGAAAACCCAAGATCACTGTCTCAAGTCTAGAGGGATCCTGAGGTCACTGGAGCAACACGAAAGTTCTCCGTGGACCCCAAATAAACTCGAGATAAGAGATTAGTCCCTGGATTCGACTCAAGAGGAATACCAACTTTCCACAAGCACCTCAAGAGGAGGCTTCTCTCAGCTACAGGTATGTGAGAGGGACCCTGAGTTTGTGGCCTCAAGTGGAATGGACACCGAGATGCTCTGACTCGAAGTAAGGCCGGATATCCCTGCAGCGAATTGAATGCAGGCCTGTCTTGCATCTCCCAAGACGAAGGGATGTCTGAATCCCCTGTGGAGACCACAGAGAAAGACCTAGTCCTCTGCCTCATCACGTCCGGAGGCCTCACATCCTTTGAAAACTCGAGAGGTCTGCGGAGATCAATGCTTCCAAAGGAGACGATGCCTGACTCCTCTTGAAAATGGATAGGAGTCCCAGGATCCCTGTGTCTCGTGGAAAGGAACCCTGGGTCTCCCGCCTTACGTGGAGACGCGTCCAAATTGCCATGCCAAGACTCGAGGAGAATCCTGAGGTGTCCCTCGCACCTAGGCCGGAGTCCTCACGTCGCTGAACAAACCTGTGTCTGGAAGTGCCCTTTCCGTCGTAACTCGAGAATATACCCCAGGTTCCGGCCGCAACTCTAGAAAAACCATGAGACTTCCCCCTCCCCAGGAGAAGAGGCCCGATTCCCCTGCACTGCATGCAGACCAATTCCGTGTTCCACATCAAACGTGAAAGGAGCCTTGATTTCCTTCATGGCACTCCAGAGAAACCCAAGATCACTGTCTCAAGACTAGAGGGATCCTGAGGTCACTGTAGCAACACGAAAGGGCTCCGTGGACCCCAAATCAACTTGAGATGAGAGCTTAGTCCCTGGCTTCGACTCAAGAGGAATACCAACTTTCCACAAGCACCTAAGGAGGAGGCTTCTCTCAGCTAATGGTATGTGAGAGGGACCCTGAGTTTGTCGCCTCAAGGGGAATGGACACCGAGATGCTGTGACTCGAAGTAAGGCGAGATATCCCTGCAGTGATTTGAGTACAGGCTCGTCTTGCATCTCCCAAGACGAAGGGATGTCTGAATCCCCTGTGCAGAACACAGAGAAAGACCTAGTCCTCCGCCTCATCGCGACCGGAGGCCTCACATCCTTTGAAAACTCGAGAGGTCTGCGGAGATCAATGCTTCCAAAGGAGACGATGCCTGACGCCTCTTGAAAATGGATAGGAGTCCCAGGATCCCTGTGGCACGTGGAAAGGGACCCTGGGACTCCCGCCTCACGTGGAGACACGTCAAAATTTCCATGCCAAGACTTGAGGAGAATCCCGAGGTGTCCCTCGCACCTAGGCAGGAGTCCTGACGTCGCTGAAGAAACACGTGTCTGGAAGGGCCCTCCCCGTCGTAACTCGAGAATATACCCCAGGTTCCGGCCCCAACTCGAGAAAAACCATGAGACTTGCCCCTCGCCGCGAGATGAGGCCCGATTCCCCTGCAATGCGTGCAGAGCAATTTCGTGTTCCACATCAAACGTGAAAGGAGCCTTGATTTCCTTGATGGCACTCCAGAGAAAACCCAAGATCACTGTCTCAAGTCTAGAGGGATCCTGAGGTCACTGGAGCAACACGAAAGGGCTCCATGGACCCCAAATCAACTCGAGATGAGAGCTTAGTCCCTGGCTTCGACTCAAGAGGAATACCAACTTTCCACAAGCACCTCAAGAGGAGGCTTCTCTCAGCTACAGGTATGTGAGAGGGACCCTGAGTTTGTGGCCTCAAGTGGAATGGACACAGAGATGCTCTGACTCGATGTAAGGCCGGATATCCCTGCAGTGAATTGAATGCAGGCTCGTCTTGCATCTCCCAAGACGAAGGGATGTCTGAATCCGCTGTGGAGACCGCAGAGAAAGACCTAGTCCTCCGCCTCATCGCGACCGGAGGCCTCACATCATTTGAAAACTCGAGAGTTCCGCGGAGATCAATGCTTCCAAAGGAGACGATGCCTGACTCCTCTTGAAAATGGATAGGAGTCCCAGGATCCCTGTGGCACGTGGAAAGGGACCCTGGGTCTCCCGCCTCACGTGGATACGCGTCCCAATTGCCATGCCAAGACTTGAGGAGAATCCCGAGGTGTCCCTCGCACCTAGGCAGGAGGCCTGACGTCGCTGAACAAACACGTGTCTGGAAGGGCCCTCTCCGTCGTAACTCGAGAATATACCCCAGGTTCCGGTCGCAACTCGAGAAAAACCATGAGACTACCCCCTCGCCGCTGGATGAGGCCCGATTCCCCTGGACTGCGTGCAGAGCAATTCCGTGTTCCACATCAAACGTGAAAGGAGCCTTGAATTCCTTGATGGCACTCCAGAGAAAACCCAAGATCACTGTCTCAAGTCTGGAGGGATCCTGAGGTCACTGGAGCAAAACGAAAGTTCTCCGTGGACCCCAAATCAACTCGAGATGAGAGCTTAGTCCCTGGCTTCAACTCAAGAGGAATACCAACTTTCCACAAGCACCTGAAGAGGAGGCTTCTCGCAGCCACAGGTATGTGAGAGGGACCCTGAGTTTGTGGCCTCAAGTGGAATGGACACCGAGATGCTCTGACTCGAAGTAAGGCCGGATATCCCTGCAGTGAAGTGAATGCAGGCTCGTCTTGCATCTCCCAAGACGAAGGGATGTCTGAATCCCCTGTGGAGACGACAGAGAAAGACCTAGTCCTCCGCCTCATCGAGACGGGAGGCATCACATCCTTTGAAAACTCGATAGGTCTGCGGAGATCAATGCTTCCAAAGGAGATGATGCCTGACTCTTCTTGAAAAGGATAGGAGTCCCAGGATCCCTGTGGCACGTGGAAAGGGACCCTGGGTCTCCCGCCTCACGTGGAGACGCATCCCCTTTGCCATGCCAAGACTCGAGGAGAATCCCGAGGTGTCCCTCGCACCTAGGCAGGAGTCCTGACGTCGCTGAACAAACACATGTCTGGAAGGGCCCTCCCCGTCCTAACTCGAGAATATACCCCAGGTTCTGGCCGCAACTCGAGAAAAACCATGAGACTTCCCCCTCCCCGCGAGATGAGGCCCGATTCCCCTGAACTGCGTGCAGAGCAATTCCGAGTTCCACATCAAACGTGAAAGGAGACTTGATTTCCTTGATGGCATTCCAGAGAAAACCCAAGATCACTGTCTCAAGTCTAGAGGGATCCTGAGGTCACTGGAACAACACGAAAGTTCTCCGTGGACCACAAATAAACTCGAGATAAGAGATTAGTCCCTGGCTTCGACTCAAGAGGAATACCAACTTTCCACAAGCACCTCAAGAGGAGGCTTCTCTCAGCTACAGGTATGTGAGAGGGACCCTGAGTTTGTGGCCTCAAGTGGAATGGACACAGAGATGCTCTGACTCGAAGTAAGGCCGGATATCCCTGCAGTGAATTGAATGCAGGCTCGTCTTGCATCTCCCAAGATGAAGGGATGTCTGAATCCGCTGTGGAGACCACAGAGAAAGACATAGTCCTCCGCCTCATCGCGACCGGAGGCCTCACATCCTTTGAAAACTCGAGAGGTCCGCGGAGATCAATGCTTCCAAAGGAGACGATGCCTGACTCCTCTTGAAAATGGATAGGAGTCCCAGGATCCCTGTGGCACGTGGAAAGGGACCCTGGGTCTCCCGCCTCACGTGGATACGCGTCCCAATTGCCATGCCAAGACTCGAGGAG
Source organism: Dama dama (assembly GCF_033118175.1). Taxonomy (NCBI): domain Eukaryota; kingdom Metazoa; phylum Chordata; class Mammalia; order Artiodactyla; family Cervidae; genus Dama; species Dama dama. Next base: position 536,228 of record NC_083700.1, on the reverse strand, counting down.
AACCCTGAGGTGTCCCTCGCACCTAGGCAGGAGTCCTGACGTCGCTGAACAAACACGTGTCTGGAAGGGCCCTCCCCGTCGTAACTCGAGAATATACCCCAGGTTCCGGCCGCAACTCGAGAAAAACCATGAGACTACCCCCTCGCCGCTGGATGAGGCCCGATTCCCCTGGACTGCGTGCAGAGCAATTCCGTGTTCCACATCAAACGTGAAAGGAGCCTTGAATTCCTTGATGGCACTCCATAGAAAACCCAAGATCACTGTCTCAAGTCTGGAGGGATCCTGAGGTCACTGGAGCAAAACGAAAGGGCTCCGTGGACCCCAAATCAACTCGAGATGAGAGCTTAGTCCCTGGCTTCGACTCAAGAGGAATACCAACTTTCCACAAGCACCTGAAGAGGAGGCTTCTCCAGCCACAGGTATGTGAGAGGGACCCTGAGTTTGTGGCCTCAAGTGGAATGGACACCGAGATGCTCTGACTCGAAGTAAGGCCGGATATCCCTGCAGTGAAGTGAATGCAGGCTCGTCTTCCATCTCCCAAGACGAAGGGATGTCTGAATCCCCTGTGGAGACGACAGAGAAAGACCTAGTCCTCCGCCTCATCGAGACGGGAGGCATCACATCCTTTGAAAACTCGAGAGGTCTGCGGAGATCAATGCTTCCAAAGGAGATGATGCCTGAGTCTTCTTGAAATGGATAGGAATCCCAGGATCCCTGTGGCACGTGGAAAGGGACCCTGGGTCTCCCGCCTCACGTGGAGACGCATCCCCTTTGCCATGCCAAGACTCGAGGAGAATCCCGAGGTGTCCCTCGCACCTAGGCAGGAGTCCTGACGTCGCTGAACAAACACATGTCTGGAAGGGCCCTCCCCGTCCTAACTCGAGAATATACCCCAGGTTCTGGCCGCAACTCGAGAAAAACCATGAGACTTCCCCCTCGCCGCGAGATGAGGCCCGATTCCCCTGAACTGCGTGCAGAGCAATTCCGAGTTCCACATCAAACGTGAAAGGAGCCTTGATTTCCTTGATGGCATTCCAGAGAAAACCCAAGATCACTGTCTCAAGTCTAGAGGGATCCTGAGGTCACTGGAGCAACACGAAAGTTCTCCGTGGACCCCAAATAAACTCGAGATAAGAGATTAGTCCCTGGATTCGACTCAAGAGGAATACCAACTTTCCACAAGCACCTCAAGAGGAGGCTTCTCTCAGCTACAGGTATGTGAGAGGGACCCTGAGTTTGTGGCCTCAAGTGGAATGGACACCGAGATGCTCTGACTCGAAGTAAGGCCGGATATCCCTGCAGCGAATTGAATGCAGGCCTGTCTTGCATCTCCCAAGACGAAGGGATGTCTGAATCCCCTGTGGAGACCACAGAGAAAGACCTAGTCCTCTGCCTCATCACGTCCGGAGGCCTCACATCCTTTGAAAACTCGAGAGGTCTGCGGAGATCAATGCTTCCAAAGGAGACGATGCCTGACTCCTCTTGAAAATGGATAGGAGTCCCAGGATCCCTGTGTCTCGTGGAAAGGAACCCTGGGTCTCCCGCCTTACGTGGAGACGCGTCCAAATTGCCATGCCAAGACTCGAGGAGAATCCTGAGGTGTCCCTCGCACCTAGGCCGGAGTCCTCACGTCGCTGAACAAACCTGTGTCTGGAAGTGCCCTTTCCGTCGTAACTCGAGAATATACCCCAGGTTCCGGCCGCAACTCTAGAAAAACCATGAGACTTCCCCCTCCCCAGGAGAAGAGGCCCGATTCCCCTGCACTGCATGCAGACCAATTCCGTGTTCCACATCAAACGTGAAAGGAGCCTTGATTTCCTTCATGGCACTCCAGAGAAACCCAAGATCACTGTCTCAAGACTAGAGGGATCCTGAGGTCACTGTAGCAACACGAAAGGGCTCCGTGGACCCCAAATCAACTTGAGATGAGAGCTTAGTCCCTGGCTTCGACTCAAGAGGAATACCAACTTTCCACAAGCACCTAAGGAGGAGGCTTCTCTCAGCTAATGGTATGTGAGAGGGACCCTGAGTTTGTCGCCTCAAGGGGAATGGACACCGAGATGCTGTGACTCGAAGTAAGGCGAGATATCCCTGCAGTGATTTGAGTACAGGCTCGTCTTGCATCTCCCAAGACGAAGGGATGTCTGAATCCCCTGTGCAGAACACAGAGAAAGACCTAGTCCTCCGCCTCATCGCGACCGGAGGCCTCACATCCTTTGAAAACTCGAGAGGTCTGCGGAGATCAATGCTTCCAAAGGAGACGATGCCTGACGCCTCTTGAAAATGGATAGGAGTCCCAGGATCCCTGTGGCACGTGGAAAGGGACCCTGGGACTCCCGCCTCACGTGGAGACACGTCAAAATTTCCATGCCAAGACTTGAGGAGAATCCCGAGGTGTCCCTCGCACCTAGGCAGGAGTCCTGACGTCGCTGAAGAAACACGTGTCTGGAAGGGCCCTCCCCGTCGTAACTCGAGAATATACCCCAGGTTCCGGCCCCAACTCGAGAAAAACCATGAGACTTGCCCCTCGCCGCGAGATGAGGCCCGATTCCCCTGCAATGCGTGCAGAGCAATTTCGTGTTCCACATCAAACGTGAAAGGAGCCTTGATTTCCTTGATGGCACTCCAGAGAAAACCCAAGATCACTGTCTCAAGTCTAGAGGGATCCTGAGGTCACTGGAGCAACACGAAAGGGCTCCATGGACCCCAAATCAACTCGAGATGAGAGCTTAGTCCCTGGCTTCGACTCAAGAGGAATACCAACTTTCCACAAGCACCTCAAGAGGAGGCTTCTCTCAGCTACAGGTATGTGAGAGGGACCCTGAGTTTGTGGCCTCAAGTGGAATGGACACAGAGATGCTCTGACTCGATGTAAGGCCGGATATCCCTGCAGTGAATTGAATGCAGGCTCGTCTTGCATCTCCCAAGACGAAGGGATGTCTGAATCCGCTGTGGAGACCACAGAGAAAGACCTAGTCCTCCGCCTCATCGCGACCGGAGGCCTCACATCATTTGAAAACTCGAGAGTTCCGCGGAGATCAATGCTTCAAAGGAGACGATGCCTGACTCCTCTTGAAAATGGATAGGAGTCCCAGGATCCCTGTGGCACGTGGAAAGGGACCCTGGGTCTCCCGCCTCACGTGGATACGCGTCCCAATTGCCATGCCAAGACTTGAGGAGAATCCCGAGGTGTCCCTCGCACCTAGGCAGGAGGCCTGACGTCGCTGAACAAACACGTGTCTGGAAGGGCCCTCTCCGTCGTAACTCGAGAATATACCCCAGGTTCCGGTCGCAACTCGAGAAAAACCATGAGACTACCCCCTCGCCGCTGGATGAGGCCCGATTCCCCTGGACTGCGTGCAGAGCAATTCCGTGTTCCACATCAAACGTGAAAGGAGCCTTGAATTCCTTGATGGCACTCCAGAGAAAACCCAAGATCACTGTCTCAAGTCTGGAGGGATCCTGAGGTCACTGGAGCAAAACGAAAGTTCTCCGTGGACCCCAAATCAACTCGAGATGAGAGCTTAGTCCCTGGCTTCAACTCAAGAGGAATACCAACTTTCCACAAGCACCTGAAGAGGAGGCTTCTCGCAGCCACAGGTATGTGAGAGGGACCCTGAGTTTGTGGCCTCAAGTGGAATGGACACCGAGATGCTCTGACTCGAAGTAAGGCCGGATATCCCTGCAGTGAAGTGAATGCAGGCTCGTCTTGCATCTCCCAAGACGAAGGGATGTCTGAATCCCCTGTGGAGACGACAGAGAAAGACCTAGTCCTCCGCCTCATCGAGACGGGAGGCATCACATCCTTTGAAAACTCGATAGGTCTGCGGAGATCAATGCTTCCAAAGGAGATGATGCCTGACTCTTCTTGAAAAGGATAGGAGTCCCAGGATCCCTGTGGCACGTGGAAAGGGACCCTGGGTCTCCCGCCTCACGTGGAGACGCATCCCCTTTGCCATGCCAAGACTCGAGGAGAATCCCGAGGTGTCCCTCGCACCTAGGCAGGAGTCCTGACGTCGCTGAACAAACACATGTCTGGAAGGGCCCTCCCCGTCCTAACTCGAGAATATACCCCAGGTTCTGGCCGCAACTCGAGAAAAACCATGAGACTTCCCCCTCCCCGCGAGATGAGGCCCGATTCCCCTGAACTGCGTGCAGAGCAATTCCGAGTTCCACATCAAACGTGAAAGGAGACTTGATTTCCTTGATGGCATTCCAGAGAAAACCCAAGATCACTGTCTCAAGTCTAGAGGGATCCTGAGGTCACTGGAACAACACGAAAGTTCTCCGTGGACCACAAATAAACTCGAGATAAGAGATCAGTCCCTGGCTTCGACTCAAGAGGAATACCAACTTTCCACAAGCACCTCAAGAGGAGGCTTCTCTCAGCTACAGGTATGTGAGAGGGACCCTGAGTTTGTGGCCTCAAGTGGAATGGACACAGAGATGCTCTGACTCGAAGTAAGGCCGGATATCCCTGCAGTGAATTGAATGCAGGCTCGTCTTGCATCTCCCAAGATGAAGGGATGTCTGAATCCGCTGTGGAGACCACAGAGAAAGACATAGTCCTCCGCCTCATCGCGACCGGAGGCCTCACATCCTTTGAAAACTCGAGAGGTCCGCGGAGATCAATGCTTCCAAAGGAGACGATGCCTGACTCCTCTTGAAAATGGATAGGAGTCCCAGGATTCCTGTGGCACGTGGAAAGGGACCCTGGGTCTCCCGCCTCACGTGGATACGCGTCCCAATTGCCATGCCAAGACTCGAGGAGAACCCTGAGGTGTCCCTCGCACCTAGGCAGGAGTCCTGACGTCGCTGAACAAACACGTGTCTGGAAGGGCCCTCCCCGTCGTAACTCGAGAATATACCCCAGGTTCCGGCCGCAACTCGAGAAAAACCATGAGACTACCCCCTCGCCGCTGGATGAGGCCCGATTCCCCTGGACTGCGTGCAGAGCAATTCCGTGTTCCACATCAAACGTGAAAGGAGCCTTGATTTCCTTGATGGCACTCCAGAGAAAACCCAAGATCACTGTCTCAAGTCTAGAGGGATCCTGAGGTCACTGGAACCACACGAAAGGGCTCCGTGGACACCAAATCAACTCGAGATGAGAGCTTAGTCCCTGGCTTTGACTCAAGAGGAATACCAACTTTCCACGAGCACCTCAAGAGGAGGCTTCTCTCAGCTACAGGTATGTGAGAGGGACCCTGAGTTTGTGGCCTCAAGTGGAATGGACACCGAGATGCTCTGACTCGAAGTAAGGCCGGATATCCCTGCAGCGAATTGAATGCAGGCCTGTCTTGCATCTCCCAAGACGAAGGGATGTCTGAATCCCCTGTGGAGACCACAGAGAAAGACCTAGTCCTCTGCCTCATCGCGACCGGAGGCCTCACATCCTTTGAAAACTCGAGAGGTCTGCGGAGATCAATGCTTCCAAAGGAGACGATGCCTGACTCCTCTTGAAAATGGATAGGAGTCCCAGGATCCCTGTGTCTCGTGGAAAGGAACCCTGGGTCTCCCGCCTCACGTGGAGACGCGTCCAAATTGCCATGCCAAGACTCGAGGAGAATCCTGAGGTGTCCCTCGCACCTAGGCAGGAGTCCTCACGTCGCTGAACTAACCTGTGTCTGGAAGTGCCCTTTCCGTCGTAACTCGAGAATATACCCCAGGTTCCGGCCGCAACTCGAGAAAAACCATGAGACTTCCCCCTCCCCAGGAGAAGAGGCCCGATTCCCCTGCACTGCATGCAGACCAATTCCGTGTTCCACATCAAACGTGAAAGGAGCCTTGATTTCCTTCATGGCACTCCAGAGAAACCCAAGATCACTGTCTCAAGACTAGAGGGATCCTGAGGTCACTGTAGCAACACGAAAGGGCTCCGTGGACCCCAAATCAACTTGAGATGAGAGCTTAGTCCCTGGCTTCGACTCAAGAGGAATACCAACTTTCCACAAGCACCTAAGGAGGAGGCTTCTCTCAGCTAATGGTATGTGAGAGGGACCCTGAGTTTGTCGCCTCAAGGGGAATGGACACCGAGATGCTGTGACTCGAAGTAAGGCGAGATATCCCTGCAGTGATTTGAGTACAGGCTCGTCTTGCATCTCCCAAGACGAAGGGATGTCTGAATCCCCTGTGCAGAACACAGAGAAAGACCTAGTCCTCCGCCTCATCGCGACCGGAGGCCTCACATCCTTTGAAAACTCGAGAGGTCTGCGGAGATCAATGCTTCCAAAGGAGACGATGCCTGACGCCTCTTGAAAATGGATAGGAGTCCCAGGATCCCTGTGGCACGTGGAAAGGGACCCTGGGTCTCCCGCCTCACGTGGAGACACGTCCCAATTTCCATGCCAAGACTTGAGGAGAATCCCGAGGTGTCCCTCGCACCTAGGCAGGAGTCCTGATGTCGCTGAACAAACACGTGTCTGGAAGGGCCCTCCCCGTCGTAACTCGAGAATATACCCCAGGTTCCGGCCCCAACTCGAGAAAAACCATGAGACTTGCCCCTCGCCGCGAGATGAGGCCCGATTCCCCTGCACTGCGTGCAGAGCAATTTCGTGTTCCACATCAAACGTGAAAGGAGCCTTGATTTCCTTGATGGCACTCCAGAGAAAACCCAAGATCACTGTCTCAAGTCTAGAGGGATCCTGAGGTCACTGGAGCAACAAGAAAGGGCTCCGTGGACCCCAAATCAACTCGAGATGAGAGATTAGTCCCTGGCTTCAACTCAAGAGGAATACGAACTTTCCACAAGCACCTCAAGAGGAGGCTTCTCTCAGCTACAGGTATGTGAGAGGGACCCTAAGTTTGTGGCCTCAAGTGGAATGGACACCGAGATGCTGTGACTCGAAGTAAGGCCAGATATCCCTGCAGTGATGTGAATACAGGCTCGTCTTGCATCTCCCAAGACGAAGGGATGTCTGAATCCCCTGTGGAGGCCACAGAGAAAGACCTAGTTCTCCGCCTCATCGCGACCGGAGGCCTCACATCCTTTGAAAACTCGAGAGGTCCGCGGAGATCAATGCTTCCAAAGGAGACGATGCCTGACTCCTCTTGAAAATGGATAGGAGTCCTAGGATCCCTGTGGCACGTGGAAAGGGACCCTGGGACTCTCGCCTCACGTGGAGACGCGTCCCAATTGCCATGCCAAGACTCGAGGAGAATCCCGAGGTGTCCCTCGCACCTAGGCAGGAGTCCTGACGTCGCTGAACAAACACGTGTCTGGAAGGGCCCTCTCCGTCGTAACTCGAGAATATGCCCCAGGTTCCAGCGGCAACTCGAGAAAAACCATGAGACTTCCCACTCACAGCGAGATGAGGCCCGATTCCCCTGCACTGCGTGCAGAGCAATTCCGTGTTCCACATCAAACATGAAAGGAGACTTGATTTCCTTGATGGCACTCCAGAGAAAACCCAAGATCACTGTCTCAAGTCTAGAGGGATCCTGAGGTCACTGGAGCAACACGAAAGGGCTCCGTGGACCCCAAATCAACTCGAGATGAGAGCTTAGTCCCTGGCTTCGACTCAAGAGGAATACCAACTTTCCACAAGCACATCAAGAGGAGGCTTCTCTCAGCTACAGGTATGTGAGAGGGACCCTGAGTTTGTGGCCTCAAGTGGAATGGACTCCGAGATGCTCTGACTCGAAGTAAGGCCGGATATCCCTGCAGTGAATTGAATGGAGGCTCGTCTTGCATCTCCCAAGACGAAGGGATGTCTGAATCCCCTGTGGAGACCACAGAGAAAGACCTAGATCTCCCCCTCATCGCGACCGGAGGCCTCACATCCTTTGAAAACTCGAGAGGTCCGCGGAGATCAATGCTTCCAAAGGAGACGATGCCTGACTCCTCTTGGAAATGGATAGGAGTCCCAGGATCACTGTGGCACGTCGAAAGGGAGCCTGTGTCTCCCCCCTCACGTGGAGACGCGTCCCAATTTCCATGATAAGTCTCGAGGAGAATCCCGAGGTGTCCCTCGCACCTAGGCAGGAGTCCTGACGTCGCTGAACAAACACGTGTCTGGAAGGGCCCTCCCCGTCGTAACTCGAGAATATACCCCAGGTTCCAGCCGCAACTCGAGAAAAACCATGAGACTTCCCACTCACAGCGAGATGAGGCCTGTTTCCCCTGCACTGCGTGCAGAGCAATTCCATGTTCCACATCAAACAGGAAAGGAGACTTGATTTCCTTGATGGCACTCCAGAGAAAACCCAAGATTACTGTCTCAAGTCTAGAGGGATCCTGAGGTCACTGGAGCAACACGAAAGGGCTCCGTGGACCCCAAATCAACTCGAGATGAGAGCTTAGTCCCTGGCTTCGACTCAAGAGGAATACCAACTTTCCACAAGCACCTCAAGAGGAGGCTTCTCCCAGCTAGAGGTATGTGAGAGGGACCCTGAGTTTGTGGCCTCAAGTGGAATGGACTCCGAGATGCTCTGACTCGAAGTAAGGCCGGATATCCCTGCAGTGAATTGAATGCAGGCTCGTCTTGCATCTCCCAAGACGAAGGGATGTCTGAATCCCCTGTGGAGGCCACAGAGAAAGACCTAGTCCTCCGCCTCATCGCGACCAGAGGCCTCACATCATTTGAAAACTCGAGAGGTCCGCGGAGATCAATGCTTCCGAAGGAGACGATACCTGACTCCTCTTGAAAATGGATAGGAGTGCCAGAATCCCTGTGGCACGTGGAAAGGGACCCTGGGTCTCCCGCCTCACATGGAGACGCGTCCCAATTTCCATGCCAAGTCTCGAGGAGAATCCCGATGTGTCCCTCGCACCTAGGCAGGAGTCCTGACGTCGCTGAACAAACACGTGTCTGGAAGGGCCCTCCCCGTCGTAACTCGAGAATATACCCCAGGTTCCAGCCGCAACTCGAGAAAAACCATGAGACTTCCCCCTCGCCGCGAGATGAGGCCCGATTCCCCTGCACTGCATGCAGAGCAATTCCGTGTTCCACATCAAACGTGAAAGGAGCCTTTATTTCCTTGATGGGACCCCAGTGAAAACCCAAGATCACTGTCTCAAGTCTAGAGGGATCCTGAGGTCACTGGAACAACATGAAAGGGCTCCGTGGACCCCAAATCAACTCGAGATGAGAGCTTAGTCCCTGGCTTCGACTCAAGAGGAAAACCAACTTTCCACAAGCACCTCAACAGGAGGCTTCTCTCAGCAACAGGTATGTGAAGGGACCCTGAGTTTGTGGCCTCAAGTGGAATGGACACCGAGATGCTCTGACTCGAAGTAAGGCCGTATATCCCTGCAGTGAATTGAATGCAGGCTTGTCTTGCATCTCCCAAGACGAATGGATGTCTTAATCCCCTGTGGAGACCACAGAGAAAGACCTAGTCCTCCGCCTCAAAGCGACCGGAGGCCTCACATCCTTTGAAAACTCGAGAGGTCCGCGGAGATCAATGCTTCCAAAGGAGACGATGCCTGACTACTCTTGAAAATGGATAGGAGTCCCAGGATCCCTGTGGCACGTGGAAAGGGACCCTTGGTCTCCCACCTCACGTGGAGACGCGTCCCAATTGCCATGCCAAGACTCGAGGAGAATTCCGAGGTGTCCCTCGCACCTAGGCAGGAGTCCTGACGTCGCTGAACAAACACGTGTCTGGAAGGGCCCTCCCCGTCGTAACTCGAGAATATACCCCAGTTTCCGGACGCAACTTGAGAAAAACCATGAGACATCCCTCTTGCCGCGAGATGAGGCCCGATTCCCCTGCACTGCGTGCAGAGCAATTCCGTCTTCCACATCAAACGTGAAAGGAGCCTTGATTTCCTTGATGGCACTCCAGAGAAAACCCTAGATCACTGTCTCAAGTCTAGAGGGATCCTGAGGTCACTGGAACAACATGAAAGTGCTCCGTGGACCCCAAATCAACTCGAGATGAGAGCTTTGTCCCTGGCTTCGACTCAAGAGGAATACCAACTTTCCACAAGCACCTCAAGAGGAGGCTTCTCTCAGCTACAGGTGTGTGAGAGGGACCCTTAGTTTGTTGCCTCAAGCGGAATGGACACCGAGATGCTCTGACTCGAAGTAAGGCCGGATATCCCTGCAGTGAATTGAATGCTGGCTCGTCTTGCATCTCCCAAGAAGAAGGGATGTCTGAATCCCCTGTGGAGACCACAGAGAAAGACCTAGTTCTCCGCCTCATCGCGACCGGAGGCCTCACATCCTTTGAAAACTCGACAGGTCCGCGGACATCAATGCTTCCAAAGGAGACGATGCCTGACTCCTCTTGAAAATGGATAGGAGTCCCAGGATCACTGTGGCACGTCGAAATGGACCCTGTGTCTCCCGCCTCACGTGGAGACGCGTCCCAATTTCCATGCCAAGTCTCGAGGAGAATCGCGAGGTGTCCCTCGCACCTAGGCAGGAATCCTGACGTCGCTGAACAAACACGTGTCTGGAAGGGCCCTCCCCGTCGTAACTCGAGATTATACCCCAGGTTCCGGCCGCAACTCGAGAAAAACCATGAGACTTAGCCCTCGTCGTGAGATTAGACCCGATTCCCCTGCCCTGCGTGCAGAGCAATTCCGTATTCCACATCAAAAGTGAAAGGAGCCTTGATTTCGTTGATGGCACTCCAGAGAAAACCCAAGATCACTGTCTCAAGTCTAGAGGGATCCTGAGGTCACTGTACCAACACGAAAGGGCTCCGTGGACCCCAAATCTACTCGAGATGAGAGCTTAGTCCCTGGCTTCGACTCAAGAGGAATACCAACTTTCCACAAGCACCTCAAGAGGAATCTTCTCTCAGCTACAGGTATGTGAGAGGGCCCCTCAGTTTGTGGCCTCAAGTGGAATGGACACCGAGATGCTCTGACTCGAAGTAAGGCCGGATATCCCTACAGTGATTTGAAAACAGGCTCGTCTTGCATCTCCCAAGACGAAGGGATGTCTGAATAATCTGTAGAGACCACAGAGAAAGACCTAGTTCTCCGCCTCATCGCGAGCAGAGGCCTCACATCCTTTGAAAACTCGAGAGGTCCGCGGAGATCAATGCTTCCAAAGGAGACGATGCCTGACTCCTCTTGAAAATGGATAGGAGTCCCAGGATCCCTGTGGCACGTGGAAAGGGAACCTGGGTCTCCCGCCTCACGTGGAGACGCGTCCCAATTGCCATGCCAAGACTCGAGGAGAATCCCGAGGTGTCCCTCGCACCTAGGCAGGAGTCCTGACGTCGCTGAACAAACACGTGTCTGGAAGGGCCCTCCCCGTCGTAACTCGAGAATATACCCCAGGTTCCGCCCGCTACTCGAGAAAAACCATGAGACTTCCCCCTCGCCGCGAGATGATGCCCGATTCCTCGGTGCTGCGTGCAGAGCAATTCCGTGTTCCACATCAAACGTGAAAGGAGACTTGATTTCCTTGATGGCACTCCAGAGAAAACCCAAGATCACTGTCTCAAGTCTAGAGGGATCCTGAGGTCACTGGAACAACACGAAAGGGCTCCGTGGACCCGAAATCAACTCGAGATGAGAGCTTAGTCCCTGGCTTCGACTCAAGAGGAATACCAAGTTTCCACAAGCACCTCAAGAGGAGGCTTCTCTCAGCCACATGTATGTGAGAGGTACCCTGAGTTTGCGGCCTCAAGTGGAATGGACACCGAGATGCTCTGACTCGAAATAAGGCCGGATATCCCTGCAGTGAGATGAATGCAAGCTCGTCTTGCATCTCCCAATACGAAGGGATGTCTGAATCCCATGTGGAGACCACAGAGAAAGACCTAGTTGTCCGCCTCATCGCGACCGGAGGCCTCACATCCTTTGAAAACTCGAGAGGTCCGCGGAGATCAATGCTTCCAAAGGAGACGATGCCTGACTCCTCTTGAAAATGGTTAGGAGTCCCAGGATCCCTGTCCACATGGAAGGGGACCCTGGGTCTCCCGCCTCACGTGGAGACGCGTCCCAATTGCCATGCCAAGACTCGAGGAGAATCCCGAGGTGTCCCTCGCACCTAGGCAGGAGTCCTGACGTCGCTGAACAAACAAGTGTCTGGAAGGGCCCTCCCCGTCGTAACTCGAGAATACACCCCAGGTTCCGGCCGCAACTCGAGAAAAACCATGAGACTTCGCCCTCGACGCGAGATGAGGCCCGATTCCCCTGCACTGCGTGCAGAGCAATTCCGTGTTCCACATCAAACGTGAAAGGAGCCTTGATTTCCTTGATGGCACTCCAGAGAAAACCCAAGATCACTGTCTCAAGTCTAGAGGGATCCTGAGGTCACTGTAGCAACACGAAAGGGCTCCGTGGACCCCAAATCAACTCGAGATGAGAGCTTAGTCCCTGGCTTCGACTCAAGGGGAATACCAAGTTTCCACAAGCACCTCAAGAGGAGGCTTCTCTCAGCTACAGGTATGTGAGAGGTACCCTGAGTTTGTGGTCTCAAGTGGAATGGACACCGAGATGCTCTGACTCGAAGTAAGGCCGGATATCCCTGCAGTGAGATGAATGCAAGCTCGTATTGCATCTCCCAATACGAAGGGATGTCTGAATCCCCTGTGGAGACCACAGAGAAAGACCTAGTTGTCGGCCTCATCGCGACCGGAGGCCTCACATCCTTTGAAAACTCGAGAGGTCCGCGGAGATCAATGCTTCCAAAGGAGACAATGCCTGACTCCTCTTTAAAATGGATAGGAGTCCCACGATCCCTGTGGCATGTGGAAAGGGACCCTGGGTCACCCCCCTCACGTGGAGACGCGTCCCAATTGCCATGCCAAGACTCGAGGAGAATCCCGAGGTGTCCTTGGCACCTAGGCAGGAGTCCTGACGACGCTGAACAAACACGTGTCTGGAAGGGCCCTCCCCGTCTTAACTCGAGAATATACCCCAGGTTCCGTCCGCAACTCGAGAAAAACCATGAGACTTCCCCCTCGTCGCGAGATGAGGCCCGATTCCCCTGCACTGCGTGCAGAGCAATTCCGTGTTCCACATCAAACGTGAAAGGAGCCTTGATTTCCTTGATGGCACTCCAGAGAAAACCCAAGATCACTGTCTCAAGTCTAGAGGGATCCTGAGGTCACTGGAGCAACACGAAAGGGCTCCGTGGACCCCAAATCAACTCGAGATGAGAGCTTAGTCCCTGGCTTCGACTCAAGAGGAATACCAAGTTTCCACAAGCACCTCAAGAGGAGGCTTCTCTCAGCCACATGTATGTGAGAGGTACCCTGAGTTTGCGGCCTCAAGTGGAATGGACACCGAGATGCTCTGACTCGAAATAAGCCCGGATATCCCAGCAGTGAGATGAATGCAAGCTCGTCTTGCATCTCCCAATACGAAGGGATGTCTGAATCCCATGTGGAGACCACAGAGAAAGACCTAGTTCTCCGCCTCATCGCGACCGGAGGCCTCACATCCTTTGAAAACTCGAGAGGTCCGCGGAGATCAATGCTTCCAAAGGAGACGATGCCTGACTCCTCTTGAAAATGGATAGGAGACCCAGGATCCCTGTGGCACGTGGAAAGGGACCCTGGGTCTCCCGCCTCACGTGGAGACGCGTCCCAATTGCCATGTCAAGACTCGAGGAGAATCCCGAGGTGTCCCTCGCACCTAGGCAGGAGTCCTGAAGTCGCTGAACAAACACGTGTCTGGAAGGGCCCTCCCCGTCGTAACTCGAGAATATACCCCAGGTTCCGGCCGCAACTCGAGAAAAACCATGAGACTTCCCCCTCGTCGTGAGATTAGACCCTATTCCCCTGCACTGCGTGCAGAGCAATTCCGTGTTTCACATCAAACGTGAAATGAGCCTTGATTTCCTTGATGGCACTCCAGAGAAAACCCAAGATCACTGTCTCAAGTCTAGAGGGATCCTGAGGTCACTGGAGCAACACGAAAGGGCTCCGTGGACCGCAAATCAACTCGAGATGAGAGCTTAGTCCCTGGCTTCGACTCAAGAGGAATACCAACTTTCCACAAGCACCTCAAGAGGAGGCTTCTCTCAGCTACAGGTAGGTGAGAGGGACCCTGAGTTTGTGGCCTCAAGTCGAATGGACACCGAGATGCTCTGACTCGAAGTAAGGCCGGATATCCCTGCAGTGAATTGAATGCAGGCTCCTCTTGCATCTCCCAAGACGAAGGGATGTCTGAATCCCCTGTGGAGACCACAGAGAAAGACCTAGTCCTCCGCCTCATCGCGACCGGAGGCCTCACATCCTTTGAAAACTCGAGAGGTCCACGGAGATCAATGCTTCCAAAGGAGACGATGCCTGACCCCTCTTGAAAATGGATAGGAGTCCCAGGATCCCTGTGGCACGTGGAAAGGGACCCTTGGGCTCCCGCCTCACGTGGAGACGCGTCCCAATTGCCAGGCCAAGACTCGAGGAGAATCCCGAGGTGTCCCTCGCACCTAGGCAGGAGTCCTGACGTCGCTGAACAAACACGTGTCTGGAAGGGCCCTCCCCGTCGTAACTCGAGAATACACCCCAGGTTCCGGCCGCAACTCGAGAAAAACCATGAGACTTCGCCCTCGCCGCGAGATGAGGCCCGATTCCCCTGCACTGCGTGCAGAGCAATTCCGGTTTCCACATCAAACGTGAAAGGAGCCTTGATTTCCTTGATGGCACTCCAGAGAAAACCCAAGATCACTGTCTCAAGTCTAGAGGGATCCTGAGGTCACTGGAGCAACACGAAAGGGCTCCGTGGACCCCAAATCAACTCGAGATGAGAGCTTAGTCCCTGGCTTCGACTCAAGGGGAATACCAAGTTTCCACAAGCACCTCAAGAGGAGGCTTCTCTCAGCCCCATGTATGTGAGAGGTACCCTGAGTTTGTGGCCTCAAGTGGAATGGACACCGAGATGCTCTGATTCGAAGTAAGGCCGGATATCCCTGCAGTGAGATGAATGCAAGCTCGTCTTGCATCTCCCAATACGAAGGGATGTCTGAATCCCCTGTGGAGACCACAGAGAAAGACGTAGTTGTCGGCCTCATCGCGACCGGAGGCCTCACATCCTTTGAAAATTCAAGAGGTCCCCAGAGATCAATGATTCCAAAGGAGATGATGCCTGACTCTTCTTGAAAATGGATAGGAGTCCCAGGATCTCTGTGCCACGTGGAAAGGGACTCTGGGGCTCCCGCCTCACCTGGAGACACGTCGCAATTGCAATGCCAAGACTCGAGGAGAATCCCGACGTGTCCCTCGCACCTAGGCAGGAGTCCTGACGTCGCTGAACAAACACGTGTCTGGAAGGGCCCTCCCCGTAGTAACTTGTGAATGTACCCCATGTTCCGGCCGCAACTCGAGAATAACCATGAGACTTCCCCCTCGCCTTGAGATGAGGCCCGATTCCCCTGCACTGCGTGCAGAGCAATTCCGTGTTCCACATCAAACGTGAAAGGAGCCTTGATTTCCTTGATGGCACTCCAGAGAAAACCCAAGATCACTGTCTCAAGTCTAGAGGGATCCTGAGGTCACTGTAGCAACACGAAAGGGCTCCGTGGACCCCAAATCAACTCGAGATGAGAGCTTAGTCCCTGGCTTCGACTCAAGAGGAATACCAACTTTCCACAAGCACCTCAAGAGGAGGCTTCTCTCAGCTACAGGTATGTCAGAGGGACCCTGAGTTTGTGGCCTCAAGTGGAATGGACACCGAGATGCTCTGACTCGAAGTAAGGCCGGATATCCCTGCAGTGAATTGAATGCAGGCTCGTCTTGCATCTCCCAAGACGAAGGGTTGTCTGAATCTCCTGTGGAGCCCACAGAGAAAAACCTAGTCCTCCTCCTCAATGCGACCGGAGGCCTCACATCCTTTGAAAACTCGAGAGGTCCGCGGAGATCAATACTTCCGAAGGAGACGATGCCTAACTCCTCTTGAAAATGGATAGGAGTCCCAGGTTCCCTGTGGCACATGGAAAGGGACGCTGGGTCTCCCGCCACACGTGGAGTCTCGTCCCAATTGCCATGCCAAGACTCGAAGAAAATCCCGAGGTGTCCCTCGCACCTAGGCAGGAGTCCTGACGTCGCTGAACAAACACGTCTCTGGAAGAGCCCTCCCCGTCGTAACTCGAGAATATAAATCAGGTTCCGGGCGCAACTCGAGAAAAAATATGAGACTTCCCCCTCGCCGCGAGATGAGTCCCGATTCCCCTGCACTGCGTGCAGAGCAATTCTGTGTTCCACATCAAACGTGAAAGGAGGCTTGATTTCCTTGATGGCACTCCAGAGAAGACCCAAGATCACTGTCTCAAGTCTAGAGGGATCCTGAGGTCACTGGAACAACACGAAAGGGCTCCATGGACCCCAAATCAACTCGAGATGAGAGCTTAGTCCCTGGCTTCGACTCAAGAGGAATACCAACTTTCCACAAGCACCTCAAGAGGAGGCTTCTCTCAGCTACAGGTATGTGAGAGGGACCCTGAGTATGTGGCCTCAAGTGGAATGGACACCGAGATGCTCTGACTCGAAGTAAGGCCGGATATCCCTGCAGTGAATTGAATGCAGGCTCGTCTTGCATCTCCCAAGACGAAGGGATATCTGAATCCCCTGTGGAGACCACCGAGAAAGACCTAGTTCTCCGCATCATCGCGACCGGAGGCCTCACATCCTTTGAAAACTCGAGAGGACCGCGGAGATCAATGCTTCCAAAGGAGACGATGCTTCACTCCTCTTGAAAATGGATAGGAGTCCCAGGAACCCTGTGGCACGTGGAAAGGGACCCTGGGTCTCCCGCCTCACATGGAGACGCGTCCCAATTGCCATGCCAATACTCGAGGAGAATCCCGAGGTGTCCCTCGCACCTAGGCAGGAGTCCTGACGTCGCTGAACAAACACTTGTCTGGAAGGGCCCTCCCCGTCGTAACTCGAGAATATAAATCAGGTTCCGGCCGCAACTCGAGAAAAAATATGAGACTTCCCCCTTGCCGCGAGATGAGGCCCGATTCCCCTGCACTGCATGCAGAGCAATTCCGTGTTCCACATCAAACGTGAAAGGAGCCTTGATTTCCTTGATGGCACTCCAGAGAAAACCCAAGATCACTGTCTCAAGTCTAGAGGGATCCTGAGGTCACTGGAGCAACACGAAAGGGCTCCGTGGACCCCAAATCAACTCGAGATGAGAGCTTAGTCCCTGGCTTCGACTCAAGAGGAATACCAACTTTCCACAAGCACCTCAAGAGGAGGCTTCTCTCAGCTACAGGTATGTGAGAGGACCCTGAGTTTGTGGCCTCAAGTGGAATGGACACCGAGATGCTCTGACTCGAAGTAAGGCTGGATATCCCTGCAGTGAATTGAATGCAGGCGCGTCTTGCATCTCCCAAGTCGAAGGGATGTCTGAATCCCCTGTGGAGACCACAGAGAAAGACCTAGTTCTCCGCCTCATCGCGACCGGAGGCCTCACATCCTTTGAAAACTCGAGAGGTGTGCGGAGATCAATGCTTCCAAAGGAGACGATGCCTGACTCCTCTTGAAAATGGATAGGAGTCCCAGGATCCCTGTGTCACGTTGAAAGGGACACTGGGTCTCCCGCCTCACGTGGAGACGCGTCCCAATTGCCATGCCAAGACTCGAGGAGAATCCCGAGGTGTCCCTCGCACCTAGGCAGGAGTCCTGACGTCTCTGAACAAACACATTTCTGGAAGCACCCTCCCCTTCGTAACTCGAGAATATACCCCAGGTTCCGCCCGCAACTCGACAAAATCCATGAGACTTCCTCCTCGCCGCGAGATGAGGACCGATTCCCCTGCACTGCGTGCAGAGCAATTCCGTGTTTCACATCAAACGTGAAAGGAGCCTTGATTTCCTTGATGGCACTCCAGAGAAAACCCAAGATCACTGTCTCTAGTCTAGAGGGATCCTGAGGTCACTGGAGAAACACGAAAGGACTCCGTGGACCCCAAATCAACTTGAGATGAGAGCTTAGTCCCTGGCTTCGACTCAAGAGGAATACCAACTTTCAACAAGCACCTCAAGAGGAGGCTTCTCTCAGCTACAGGTATGTGAGATGGACCCTGAGATTGTAGCCTCAAGTGGAATGGACACCGAGATGCTCTGACTCGGAGTAAGGGCGGATATCCCTGCAGTGAATTGAATGAAGGCTCGTCTTGCATTTCCCAAGACGAAGGGATGTCTGAATCCCCTGTGGACACCACAGAGAAAGACCTAGTTCTCCGCCTCATCGCGACCTGAGGCCTCACATCCTTTGAAAACCTGAGAGGTCCGGGGATATCAATGCTTCCAAAGGAGACGATGCCTGACTCCTTTTGAAAATGGATAGGAGTCCCAGGATCCCTGTGGCACGTGGAAAGGGACCCTGGGTCTCCCGCCTCACATGGAGACGCGTCCCAATTGCCATGCCAAGACTCGAGGAGAATCCCGAGGTGTCCCTCCCACCTAGGCAGGAGTCCTGACGTCGCTGAACAAACACGTGTCTGGAAGGGCCCTCCCCATCGTAACTCGAGAATATACCCCAGGTTCCGGCCACAACTCGAGAAAAACCATGAGACTTCCCCCTCCCCGCGAAATGATGCCCGATTCCCCTGCACTGCGAGCAAAGGAGTTCCGTGTTCCACATCAAACGTGAAAGGAGCCTTGATTTCCTTGATGGCACTCCAGAGAAAACCCAAAGTCACTGTCTCTAGTCTAGAGGGATCCTGAGGTCACTGGAGCATCACGAAAGTGCTCATTGGAACACAAATCAACTCGAGATGAGAGCTTAGTCCCTGGCTTCGACTCAAGAGGAACACCAACTTTCCACAGCACCTCAAGAGGAGGCTTCTCTCAGCTACAGGTATGTGAGAGGGATCCTGAGTTGGTGGACTCAGGTGGAATGGACACCGAGATGCGCTGACTCGAAGTAAGGCCGGATATCCCTGCAGTGAATTGAATGCAGGCTCGTCTTGCATCTCCCAATCCGAAGGGATGTCTGAATACCCTGTGGAGACCACAGAGAAAGACCTAGCACTCCGCCTCATCGCGACCGGAGGCCTCACATCCTTTGAAAACTCGAGAGGTCCGCGGAGATGAATGCTTACAAAGGAGACGATGGCTGACTCCTCCTGAAAATGGATAGGAGTCCCAGGATCCCTGTGGCATGTGGATAGGGACCCTGGTTCTGCCGCCTCACGAGGAGACGCGTCCCAATTGCCATGCCAAGACTCGAGGAGAAGCCCGAGGTGTCCCTCGCACCTAGGCAGGAGTCCTGACGTCGCTGAACAAACACGTGTCTGGAAGGGCCCTCCCCGTCGTAACTCGAGAATATAAACCCAGGTTCCGGCCGCAACTCGAGAAAAACCATGAGACTTCCCCGTCGCCGCGAGATGAGGCCCGATTGCCCTGCACTGCATGCAGAGCAATTCCGTGTTCCACATCAAACGTGAAAGGAGCCTTGATTTCCTTGATGGCACTCCAGAGAAAACCCAAGATCACTGTCTCTAGTCTAGAGGGTTCCTGAGGTCACTGTAGCAACACGAAAGCGCTCCATGGACCCCAAATCAACTCGAGATGAGAGCTTAGTCCCTGGCTTCGACTCAAGAGGAATACCAACTTTCCACAAGCACCTGAAGAGGAGGCTTCTCGCAGCCACAGGTATGTGAGAGGGCCCCTGAGTTTGTGGCCTCAAGTGGAATGGACACCGAGATGCTCTGACTCGAAGTAAGGCCGAATATCCCTGCAGTGAATTGAATGCAGGCTCGTCTTGCCTCTCCCAAGACGAAGGGATGTCTGAATCCCCTTTGGAGACGACAGAGAAAGACCTAGTCCTCCGCCTCATCGCGACCGGAGGCCTCACATTTTTGAAAATTCGAGAGGTATGCGGAGATCAATGCTTCCAAAGGAGACGATGCCTGACTCTTCTTGAAAATGGATAGGAGTCCCAGGATCCCTGTGTCACGTTGAAAGGGACACTGGGTCTCCCGCCTCACGTGGAGACGCGTCCCAATTGCCATGCCAAGACTCGAGGAGAATCCCGAGGTGTCCCTCGCACCTAGGCAGGAGTCCTGACGTCTCTGAACAAACACATTTCTGGAAGCGCCCTCCCCTTCGTAACTCGAGAATATACCCCAGGTTCCGCCCGCAACTCGACAAAATCCATGAGACTTCCTCCTCGCCGCGAGATGAGGACCGATTCCCCTGCACTGCGTGCAGAACAATTCCGTGTTTCACATCAAACGTGAAAGGAGCCTGGATTTCCTTGATGGCACTCCAGAGAAAACCCAAGATCACTGTCTCAAGTCTAGAGGGATCCTGAGGTCACTGGAGCAACACGAAAGGACTCCGTGGACCCCAAATTAACTTGAGATGAGAGCTTAGTCCCTGGCTTCGACTCAAGAGGAATACCAACTTTCCACAAGCACCTCAAGTGGAGGCTTCTCTCAGCTACAGGTATGTGAGAGGGACCCAGAGATTGTGGCCTCAAGTGGAATGGACACCGAGATGCTCTGACTCGGAGTAAGGGTGGATATCCCTGCAGTGAATTTAATGAAGGCTCGTCTTGCATTTCCCAAGACGAAGGGATGTCTGAATCCCCTGTGGACACCACAGAGAAAGACCTAGTTCTCCGCCTCATCGCGACCTGAGGCCTCACATCCTTTGAAAACCTGAGAGGTCCGGGGATATCAATGCTTCCAAAGGAGACGATGCCTGACTCCTCTTGAAAATAGATAGGAGTCCCAGGATCCCTGTGGCACGTGGAAAGGGACCCTGGGTCTCCCGCCTCACATGGAGACGCGTCCCAATTGCCATGCCAAGACTCGAGGAGAATCCCGAGGTGTCCCTCGCACCTAGGCAGGAGTCCTGACGTCGCTGAACAAACACGTGTCTGGAAGGGCCCTCCCCATCGTAACTCGAGAATATACCCCAGGTTCCGGCCACAACTCGAGAAAAACCATGAGACTTCCCCCTCGCCGCGAGATGATGCCCGATTCCCCTGCACTGCGAGCAAAGGAGTTCCGTGTTCCACATCAAACGTGAAAGGAGCCTTGATTTCCTTGATGGCACTCCAGAGAAAACCCAAAGTCACTGTCTCTAGTCTAGAGGGATCCTGAGGTCACTGGAGCAACACGAAAGGACTCCGTGGACCCCAAATCAACTTGAGATGAGAGCTTAGTCCCTGGCTTCGACTCAAGAGGAATACCAACTTTCCACAAGCACCTCAAGTGGAGGCTTCTCTCAGCTACAGGTATGTGAGAGGGACCCTGAGTTTGTGGCCTCAAGTGGAATGGACACCGAGATGCTCTGACTCGGAGTAAGGGCGGATATCCCTGCAGTGAATTGAATGAAGGCTCGTCTTGCATTTCCCAAGACGAAGGGATGTCTGAATCCCCTGTGGAGACCACAGAGAAAGACCTAGTTCTCCGCCTCATCGCGACCTGAGGCCTCACATCCTTTGAAAACCTGAGAGATCCGGGGAGATCAATGCTTCCAAAGGAGACGATGCCTGACTCCTCTTGAAAATGGATGGGAGTCCCAGGATCCCTGTGGCACGTGGAAAGGGACACTGGGTCTCCCGCCTCACGTGGAGACGCGTCCCAATTGCCATGCCAAGACTCGAGGAGAATCCCGAGGTGTCCCTCGCCCCTAGGCAGGAGTCCTGACGTCGCTGAACAAACACGTGTCTGGAAGGGCCCTCCCCGTCGTAACTCGAGAATATACCCCAGGTTCCGGCCGCAACTCGAGAAAAACCATGAGACTTCCCCCTCGCCGCGAGATTAGGCCCGATTCCCCTGCACTGCGTGCAGAGCAATTCCGTGTTCCACATCAAACGTGAAAGGAGCCTTGATTTCCTTGATGGCACTCCAGAGAGTATCCAAGATCACTGTCTCAAGTCTAGAGGGATCCTGAGGTCACTGTAGCAACACGAAAGGGCTCCGTGGACCCCAAATCAACTCGAGATGAGAGCTTAGTCCCTGGCTTCGACTCAAGAGGAACACCAACTTTCCACAGCACCTCAAGAGGAGGCTTCTCTCAGCTACAGGTATGTGAGAGGTATCCTGAGTTGGTGGACTCAATTGGAATGGACACCGAGATGCTCTGACTCGAACGAAGGCCGGATATCCCTGCAGTGAATTGAAGGCAGGCTCGTCTTGCATCTCCCAAGACGAAGGGATGTCTGAATCCCCTGTGGAGACCACAGAGAAAGACCTAGTCCTCCGCCTCAACGTGACCGAAGGCCTCACATCCTTTGAAAACTCGAGAGGTCCGCGGAGATCAATGCTTCCAAAGGAGACGATGCCTGACTCCTCTTGAAACTGGATAGGAGTCCCAGGATCTCTGTGGCACGTGGAAAGGGACCCTGGGTCTCCCGCCTCACGTGGAGACGCGTCCCAATTGCCATGCCAAGACTCGAGGAGAATCCTGAGGTTCCCTCGCACCTAGGCCGGAGTCCTCACGTCGCTGAACAAACCCGTGTCTGGAAGGGCCCTCCCCGTCGTAACTCGAGAATATACCCCAGGTTCTGGCCGCAACTCGAGAAAAACCATGAGACTTCCCCCTCCCCGCGAGATGAGGCCCGATTCCCGAGCACTGAGTGCAGATCAATTCTGTGTTACACATCAAACGTGAAAGGAGCCTTGATTTCCTTAATGGCACTCCAGAGAAAACCCAAGATCACTGTCTCAAGTCTAGAGGGATCCTGAGGTCACTGTAGCAACACGAAAGGGCTCCATGGACCCCAAATCAACTCGAGATGAGAGCTTAGTCCCTGGCTTCGACTCAAGAGGAATACCAAGTTTCCACAAGCACCTCAAGAGGAGGCTTCTCTCAGCTACAGGTATGTCAGAGGGACCCTGAGTTTGTGGCCTCAAGTGGAATGGACACCGAGATGCTCTGACTCGAAGTAAGGCCGGATATCCCTGCAGTGAATTGAATGCAGGATCGTCTTGCATCTCCCAAGACGAAGGGTTGTCTGAATCCCCTGTGGAGCCCACAGAGAAAGACCTAGTCCTCCGCCTCAACGCGACCGGAGGCCTCACATCCTTTGAAAACTCGAGAGGTCTGCGGAGATCAATGCTTCCAAAGAAGACAATGCCTGACTCCTCTTGAAAATGGATAGGAGTCCCAGGATCCCTGTGGCACGTGGAAAGGGACCCTGGGTCTCCCGCCTCACGTGGAGACGCGTCCCAATTGCCATGCCAAGACTCGAGGAGAATCCCGAGGTGTCCCTCACACCTAGGCAGGAGTCCTGACGTCGCTGAACAAACACGTGTCTGGAAGGGCCCTCACCGTCTTAACTCGAGAATATATCCGAGGTTCCGGCCGCAACTCGAGAAAAACCATGAGACTTCCCCCTCGCCGCTGGATGAGGCCCGATTCCCCTGCACTGCGTGCAGAGCAATTCCGTGTTCCACATCAAACGTGAAAGGAGCCTTGATTTCCTTGATGGCACTCCAGAGAAAACCCAAGATCACTGTCTAGAGTCTAGAGGGATCCTGAGGTCACTGGAGCAACACGAAAGGGCTCCGTGGACCCCAAATCAACTCGAGATGAGAGCTTAGTCCCTGGCTTCGACTCAAGGGGAATACCAACTTTCCACAAGCACCTCAAGAGGAGGCTTCTCTCAGCTACAGGTATGTGAGAGAGACCCTGAGTTTGTGGCCTCAAGTGGAATGGACACGGAGATGCTCTGACTCGAAGTAAGGCCGGATATCCCTGCAGTGAATTGAATGCAGGCCCGTCTTGCATCTCCCAAGACAAAGGGTTGTCTGAATCCCCTGTGGAGACCACAGAGAAAGACCTAGTCCTCCGCCTCAACGTGAAGGGAGGCCTCACATCCTTTGAAAACTCGAGAGGTCCGCGGAGATCAATGCTGCCAAAGGAGACGATGCCTGACTCCTCTTGAAAATGAAAAGGAGTCCCAGGATCACTGTGGCACGTGGAAAGGGACACTGGGACTCCAGCCTCACGTGGAGACGCGTCCCCATTGCCATGCCAAGACTCGAGGAGAATCCCGAGGTTTCCCTCGCACCTAAGCAGGAGTCCTGACGTCGCTGAACAAAGACGTGTCTGGAAGTCCCCTCCCCGTCGTAACTCGAGAATATACCCCAGGTTCCGGCCGCAACTCGAGAAAAACCATGAGACTTCCCCCTCGCCGCGAGATGAGGCCTGATTCCCCTGGGCTGCGTGCAGAGGAATTCCGTGTTCCACATCAAACGTGATAGGAGCCTTGATTTCCTTGATGGCACTCCAGAGAAAACCCAAGATCACTCTCTCAAGTCTAGAGGGATCCTGAGGTCACTGGAGCAACACGAAAGGGCTCCGTGGACCCCAAATCAACTCGAGATGAGAGCTTAGTCCCTGGCTTCGACTCAAGAGGAATACGAACTTTCCACAAGCCCCTCAAGAGGAGGCTTCTCTCAGCTACAGGTATGTGAGAGGGACCCTGAGTTTGTGGCCTTAGTGGAATGGACACCGAGATGCTCTGACTCGAAGCAAGGCCGGATATCCCTGCAGTGAATTGAATGCAGGCTCGTCTTGCATCTCCCAAGACGAAGGGATGCCTGAATCCCCTGTGGAGACCACAGAGAAAGACCTAATTTTCCGCCTCATCGCGACCGGTGGCCTCACATCCTTTGAAAATTCGAGAGGCCTGCAGAGATCAATGCTTCCAAAGGAGACGATGCCTGACTCCTCTTGAAAATGGATAGGAGTCCCAGGATCCCTGTGGCACGTGGAAAGGGACCCTGGGTCTCCCGCCTCACGTGGAGACGCGTCCCAATTGCCATGCCAAGACTCGAGGAGAATCCTGAGGTTCCCTCGCACCTAGGCAGGAGACCTCACGTCGCTGAACAAACCCGTGTCTGGAAGGGCCCTCCCCATCGTAACTCGAGAATATACCCCAGGTTCTGGCCGTAACTCGAGAAAAACCATGAGACTTCCCCCTCCCCGCGAGATGAGGCCCGATTCCCCAGCACTGAGTGCAGATCAATTCCGTGTTACACATCAAACGTGAAAGGAGCCTTGATTTCCTTAATGGCACTCCAGAGAAAACCCAAGATCACTGTCTCAAGTCTAGAGGGATCCTGAGGTCACTGTAGCAACACGAAAGGGCTCCATGGACCCCAAATCAACTCGAGATGAGAGCTTAGTACATGGCTTCGACTCAAGAGGAATACCAACTTTCCACAAGCACCTCAAGAGGAGGCTTCTCTCAGCTACAGGTATGTGAGAGGGACCCTGAGTTTGTGGCCTCAAGTGGAATGGACACCGAGATGCTCTGTCTCGAAGTAAGGCCGGATATCCCTGCAGTGAATTGAATGCAGGCTCGTCTTGCATCTCCAAAAACGAAGGGATGTCTGAATCCCCTGTGGAGACCACAGAGAAAGACCTAGTCCTCCGCCTCAACGCGACCGGAGACCTCACTTCCTTTGAAAACTCGAGAGGTCTGCAGAGATCAATGCTTCCAAAGGAGACGATGCCTGACTCCTCTTGAAAATGGATAGGAGTCCCAGGATCACTGTGGCAAGTGGAAAGGGACCCTGGGTCTCCCGCCTCACTTGGAGACGCGTCCCAATTGCCATGCCAAGACTCGAGGAGAATCCCGAGGTGTTCCTCGCACCTAGGCAGGGTCCTGACGTCAAAGAAAAAACACGTGTCTGGAAGGGCCCTCCCCGTCGTAACTCGAGAATATACCCAAGGTTCCGGCCGCAACTCGAGAAAAACCATGAGACTTCCCCCTCGCCCTGAGATGAGGCCCCATTCCCCTGCACTGCGTGCAGAGCAATTCCGTGTTCCACATCATACGTGAAAGGAGCCTTGATTTCCTTGATGGCACTCCAGAGAAAACCCAAGATCACTGTCTCAAGTCTAGAGGGATCCTGAGGTCACTGGAGCAACACGAAAGGGCTCCGTGGACCCCAAATCAACTCGAGATGAGAGATTAGTCCCTGGCTTCAACTCAAGAGGAATACGCACTTTCCACAAGCCCCTCAAGAGGAGTCTTCTCTCAGCTACAGGTATGTGAGAGGGACCCTGAGTTTGTGGCATCAAGTGGAATGGACACCGAGATGCTCTGACTCGAAATAAGGCCGGATATCCCTGCAGTGAATTGAAAGCAGGCTCATCTTGCATCTCCCAAAACGAAGGGATGTCTGAATCCCCTGTGCAGAACACAGAGAAAGAACTAGTCCTCCGCCTCAACGCGACCGGAGACCTCACTTCCTTTGAAAACTCGAGAGGTCTGCAGAGATCAATGCTTCCAAAGGAGACGATGCCTGACTCCTCCTGAAAATGGATAGGAGTCCCAGGATCACTGTGGCAAGTGGAAAGGGACCCTGGGTCTCCCGCCTCACGTGGAGACGCGTCCCAATTGCCATGCCAAGACTCGAGCAGAATCCCGAGGTGTCCCTCGCACCTAGGCAGGGTCCTGACGTCAAAGAAAAAACACGTGTCTGGAAGGGCCCTCCCCGTCCTAACTCGAGAATATACCCCAGGTTTCGGCCGCAACTCGAGAAAAACCATGAGACTTCCCCCTCGCCGCGAGATGAGGCCCGATTCCCCTGCCCTGCGTGCAGAGCAATTCCGTTTCCACATCAAAAATGAAAGGAGCCTTGATTTCCTTGATGACACTCCAGAGAAAACGCAAGATCACTGTCTCAAGTCTAGAGGGATCCTGAGGTCACTGGAGCAACACGAAAGGGCTCCGTGGACCCCAAATCAACTCGAGATGAGAGCTTAGTCCCTGGCTTCAAATCGAGAGGAATACCAACTTTCCACAAGCCCCTCAAGAGGAGGCTACTCTCAGCTAATGGTATGTGAGAGGGACCCTGAGTTTGTGGCCTCAAGTGGAATGGACACCGAGATGCTCTGACTCGAAGTAAGGCCAGATATCCCTGCAGTGAATTGAATGCAGGCTCGTCTTGCATCTCCCAAGACGAAGGGATGTCTGAATCCCCTGTGGAGACGACAGAGAAAGACCTAGTCCTCCGCCTCATCGCGACCGGAGGTCTCACATCCTTTGAAAACTCGAGAGGTCCGCGGAGATCAATGCTTCCAAAGGAGACGATGCCTGACTCCTCTTGAAAATGGATAGGAGTACCAGGATCCCTGTGGTACGTGGAAAGGGACACTCGGTCTCCCGCCTCACGGGGAAACGCGTCCCAATTGCCATGCCAAGACTCGAGGAGAATCCCGAGGTGTCCCTCGC
This sequence comes from Dama dama, assembly GCF_033118175.1. Classification (NCBI taxonomy): domain Eukaryota; kingdom Metazoa; phylum Chordata; class Mammalia; order Artiodactyla; family Cervidae; genus Dama; species Dama dama. The sequence goes on along the minus strand of NC_083700.1, from coordinate 509,161 downwards.
ACCTAGGCAGGAGTCCTGACATCGCTGAACAAACACGTGTCTGGAAGGGCCCTCCCCGTCGTAACTCGAGAATATACCCCAGGTTCCGGCCGCAACTCGAGAAAAACCATGAGACTTCCCCCTCGCCGCGAGATGAGGCCCGATTCCCCTGCAATGCGTGCAGAGCAATTCCGTGTTCCACATCAAACGTGAAAGGAGCCTTGATTTCCTTGATGGCACTCCAGAGAAAACCCAAGATCACTGTCTCAAGTCTAGAGGGATCCTGAGGTCACTGGAGCAACCCGAAAGGGCTCCGTGGACCCCAAATCAACTCGAGATGAGAGATTAGTCCCTGGCTTCAACTCAAGAGGAATACGAACTTTCCACAAGCCCCTCAAGAGAAGGCTTCTCGCAGCTACAGGTATGTGAGAGGGCCCCTGAGTTTGTGGCCTCAAGTGGAATGGACACCGAGATGCTCTGACTCGAAGTAAGGCCAGATATCCCTGCAGTGAATTGAATGCAGGCTCATCTTGCATCTCCCAAGACGAAGGGATGTCTGAATCCGCTGTGCAGAACACAGAGAAAGACCTATTCCTCCGCCTCAACGCGACCGGAGGCCTCACATCCTTTGAAAACTCGAGAGGTCCGCAGAGATCAATGCTTCCAAAGGAGACGATGCCTGACTCCTCTTGAAAATGGAAAGGAGTCCCAGGATCCCTGTGGCACGTGGAAAGGGACCCTGGGTCTCCCGCCTCACGTGGAGACGCGTCCAAATTGCCATGCCAAGACTCGAGGAGAATCCCGAGGTGTCCCTCGCACCTAGGCAGGAGTCCTGACGTCGCTGAACAAACACGTGTCTGGAAGGGGCCTCCCCGTCGTAACTCGAGAATATACCCCAGGTTCCGGCCGCAACTCGAGAAAAACCATGAGACTTCCCCCTCGTCGCGAGATGAGGCCCGATTCCCCTGCAATGCGTGCAGAGCAATTCCGTGTTCCACATCAAACGTGAAAGGAGCCTTGATTTCCTTGATGGCACTCCAGAGAAAACCCAAGATCACTGTCTCAAGTCTAGAGGGATCCTGAGGTCACTGGGCCAACAGGAAAGGGCTCCGTGGACCCGAAATCAACTCGAGATGAGAGCTTAGTCCCTGGCTTCGACTCAAGAGGAATACCAACTTTCCACAAGCACCTCAAGAGGAGGCTTCTCTCAGATACAGGTATGTGAGACGGACCCTGAGTTTGTGGCCTCAAATGGAATGGACACCGAGATGCTCTGATTCGAAGTGAGGCCGGATATCCCTGCAGTGAATTGAATGCAGGCTCGTCTTGCATCTCCCAAGACGAAGGGATGTCTGAATCCCCTGTGGAGACCGCAGAGAAAGACCAAGTTCTCCGCCTCATCGCGACCGGAGGCCTCACATTCTTTGAAAACTCGAGAGGTCCGTGGAGATCAATGCTTCCAAAGGAGACGATGCCTGACTCCTCTTGAAAATGGATAGGAGTACCAGGAGGCCTGTGGCACGTGGAAAGGGACCCTGGGTCTCCCGCCTCACGTGGAGACGCGTCCCAATTGCCATGCCAAGTCTCGAGGAGAATCCCGAGGTGTCCCTCGCACCTAGGCAGGAGTCCTGATGTCGCTGAACAAACACGTGTCTGGAAGGGCCCTCCCCGTCGTAACTCGAGAATATACCCCAGGTTCCGGCCGCAACTCGAGAAAAACCATGAGACTTCCCCCTTGCCTCGAGATGAGGCCCGATTCCCCTGCACTGCGTGCAGAGCAATTCCGTGTTCCACATCAAACGTGAAAGGAGACTTGATTTCCTTGATGGCACTCCAGAGAAAACACAAGATCACTGTCTCAAGTCTAGAGGGATCCTGAGGTCACTGGAGCAAATCGAAAGGGCTCCGTGGATCCCAAATCAACTCGAGATGAGAGCGTAGTCCCTGACTTCGACTCAAGAGGAATGCCAACTTTCCACAAGCACCTCAAGAGGAGGCTTCTCTCAGCTACAGGTATGTGAGAGGGACCCTGAGTGTGTGGCCTCAAGTCGAATGGACTCCGAGATGCTCTGACTCGAAGTAAGCCCGGATATCCCTGCAGTGAATTGAATGCAGTCTGGACTTGCATCTCCCAAGAGGAAGGGTTGTCTGAATCCCCTGTGGAGACCACAGAGAAAGACCTAGTCCTCCGCCTCAACGCGACCGGAGGCCTCACATCCTTTGAAAACTCGAGAGGTCCGCGGAGATCAATGCTTCCAAAGGAGACGATGCCTGACTCCTCTTGAAAATGGATAGGAGTCCCAGGATCCCTGTGGCACGTGGAAAGGGACCCTGGGTCTCCCGCCTCACGTGGAGACGCGTCCCAATTGCCATGCCAAGACTCGAGGAGAATTCCGAGGTGTCCCTCGCACCTAGGCAGGAGTCCTGACGTCGCTGAACAAACACGTGTCTGGAAGGGCCCTCTCCGTCGTAACTCGAGAATATACATCAGGTTCCAGCCGCAACTCGAGAAAAACCATGAGACTTCCCACTCACAGCGAAATGAGGCCCGATTCCCCTGCACTGCATGCAGAGCAATTCCGTGTTCCACATCAAACATGAAAGGAGACTTGATTTCATTGATGGCACTCCAGAGAAAACCCAAGATTACTGTCTCAAGTCAAAAGGGATCCTGAGTTCACTGGAGCAACACGAAAGGGCTCCGTGGACCCCAAATCAACTCGAGATGAGAGCTTAGTCCCTGGCTTCGACTCAAGAGGAATACCAACTTTCCACAAGCACCTCAAGAGGAGGCTTCTCTCAGCTACTGGTATGTGAGAGGGACCCTGAGTTTGTGGCCTCAAGTGGAATGGACTCCGAGATGCTCTGACTCGAAGTAAGGCCGGATATCCCTGAAGTGAATTGAATGCAGGCTCGTCTTGCATCTCCCAAGACGAAGGGATGTCTGAATACCCTGTGGAGACGACAGAGAAAGACCTAGATCTCCCCCTCATCGCGACCGGAGGCCTCACATCTTTTGAAAACTCGAGAGGTCCACGGAGATCAATGCTTCCAAAGGAGACGATGCGTGACTCTTCTTGAAAATGGATAGCAGTCCCAGGATCACTGTGGCACGTCGAAAGGGACCCTGTGTCTCCCGCCTCACGTGGAGACGCGTCCCAATTTCCATGCCAAGACTCGAGGAGAATCCCGAGGTGTCCCTCGCACCTAGGCAGGAGTCCTGACGTCGCTGAACAAACACGTGTCTGGAAGGGCCCTCCCCGTCGTAGCTCGAGAATATACATCAGGTTCCGGCCGCAACTCGAGAAAAACCATGAGACTTCCCCCTCGCCGCGAGCTGAGGGCCCATTCCCCTGCACTGCGTGCAGAGCAATTCTGTCTTCCACATCAAACGTGAAAGGAGCCTTGATTTACTTGATGGCACTCCAGAGAAAACCCTAGATCACTGTCTCAAGCCTAGAGGGATCCTGAGGTCACTGGAACAACATGAAAGGGCTCTGTGGACCCCAAATCAACTCGAGATGAGAGATTTGTCCCTGGCTTCGACTCAAGAGGAATACCAACTTTCCACAAGCACCTCAAGAGGAGGCTTCTCTCAGCGACAGGTGTGTGAGTGGGACCCTTAGTTTTTTGCCTCAAGCGGAATGGACACCGAGATGCTCTGACTCGAAGTAAGGCCGGATATCCCTGCAGTGAATTGAGTGCAGGCTCGTCTTGCATCTCCCAAGAAGAAGGGATGTCTGAATCCCCTGTGGAGACCACAGAGAAAGACCTAGCTCTCCGCCTCATCGCGACCGGAGGCCTCACATCCTTTGAAAACTCGAGAGGTCCGCGGAGATCAATGCTTCCAAAGGAGACGATGCCTGACTCCTCTTGAAAATGGATAGGAGTCCTAGGATCCCTGTGGCACGTGGAAAGGGACCCTGGGTCTCCCGCCGCACGTGGAGACGCGTCCAAATTGCCATGCCAAGACTCGAGGAGAATCCCGAGGTGTCCCTCGCACCTAGGCAGGAGTCCTGACGTCGCTGAACAAACACGTGTCTGGAAGGGGCCTCCCCGTCGTAACTCGAGAATATACCCCAGGTTCCGGCCGCAACTCGAGAAAAACCATGAGACTTCCCCCTCGTCGCGAGATGAGGCCCGATTCCCCTGCAATGCGTGCAGAGCAATTCCGTGTTCCACATCAAACGTGAAAGGAGCCTTGATTTCCTTGATGGCACTCCAGAGAAAACCCAAGATCACTGTCTCAAGTCTAGAGGGATCCTGAGGTCACTGGGCCAACAGGAAAGGGCTCCGTGGACCCGAAATCAACTCGAGATGAGAGCTTAGTCCTTGGCTTCGACTCAAGAGGAATACCAACTTTCCACAAGCACCTCAAGAGGAGGCTTCTCTCAGATACAGGTATGTGAGACGGACCCTGAGTTTGTGGCCTCAAATGGAATGGACACCGAGATGCTCTGATTCGAAGTAAGGCCGGATATCCCTGCAGTGAATTGAATGCAGGCTCGTCTTGCATCTCCCAAGACGAAGGGATGTCTGAATCCCCTGTGGAGACCGCAGAGAAAGACCGAGTTCTCCGCCTCATCGCGACCGGAGGCCTCACATTCTTTGAAAACTCGAGAGGTCCGTGGAGATCAATGCTTCCAAAGGAGACGATGCCTGACTCCTCTTGAAAATGGATAGGAGTCCCAGGAGGCCTGTGGCACGTGGAAAGGGACCCTGGGTCTCCCGCCTCACGTGGAGACGCGTCCCAATTGCCATGCCAAGTCTCGAGGAGAATCCCGAGGTGTCCCTCGCACCTAGGCAGGAGTCCTGATGTCGCTGAACAAACACGTGTCTGGAAGGGCCCTCCCCGTCGTAACTCGAGAATATACTCCAGGTTCCGGCCGCAACTCGAGAAAAACCATGAGACTTTCCCCTTGCCTCGAGATGAGGCCCGATTCCCCTGCACTGCGTGCAGAGCAATTCCGTGTTCCACATCAAACGTGAAAGGAGCCTTGATTTCCTTGATGGCACTCCAGAGAAAACACAAGATCACTGTCTCAAGTCTAGAGGGATCCTGAGGTCACTGGAGCAACACGAAAGGGCTCCGTGGATCCCAAATCAACTCGAGATGAGAGCGTAGTCCCTGGCTTCGAATCAAGAGGAATGCCAACTTTCCACAAGCACCTCAAGAGGAGGCTTCTCTCAGCTACAGGTATGTGAGAGGGACCCTGAGTGTGTGGCCTCAAGTCGAATGGACTCCGAGATGCTCTGACTCGAAGTAAGGCCGGATATCCCTGCAGTGAATTGAATGCAGTCTGGACTTGCATCTCCCAAGAGGAAGGGTTGTCTTAATCCCCTGTGGAGACCACAGAGAAAGACCTAGTCCTCCGCCTCAACGCGACCGGAGGCCTCACATCCTTTGAAAACTCGAGAGGTCCGCGGAGATCAATGCTTCCAAAGGAGACGATGCCTGACTCCTCTTGAAAATGGATAGGAGTCCCAGGATCCCTGTGGCACGTGGAAAGGGACCCTGGGTCTCCCGCCTCACGTGGAGACGCGTCCCAATTGCCATGCCAAGACTCGAGGAGAATTCCGAGGTGTCCCTCGCACCTAGGCAGGAGTCCTGACGTCGCTGAACAAACACGTGTCTGGAAGGGCCCTCTCCGTCGTAACTCGAGAATATACATCAGGTTCCAGCCGCAACTCGAGAAAAACCATGAGACTTCCCACTCACAGCGAAATGAGGCCCGATTCCCCTGCACTGCATGCAGAGCAATTCCGTGTTCCACATCAAACATGAAAGGAGACTTGATTTCCTTGATGGCACTCCAGAGAAAACCCAAGATTACTGTCTCAAGTCAAAAGGGATCCTGAGTTCACTGGAGCAACACGAAAGGGCTCCGTGGACCCCAAATCAACTCGAGATGAGAGCTTAGTCCCTGGCTTCGACTCAAGAGGAATACCAACTTTCCACAAGCACCTCAAGAGGAGGCTTCTCTCAGCTACAGGTATGTGAGAGGGACCCTGAGTTTGTGGCCTCAAGTGGAATGGACTCCGAGATGCTCTGACTCGAAGTAAGGCCGGATATCCCTGAAGTGAATTGAATGCAGGCTCGTCTTGCATCTCCCAAGACGAAGGGATGTCTGAATACCCTGTGGAGACGACAGAGAAAGACCTAGATCTCCCCCTCATCGCGACCGGAGGCCTCACATCTTTTGAAAACTCGAGAGGTCCACGGAGATCAATGCTTCCAAAGGAGACGATGCGTGACTCTTCTTGAAAATGGATAGGAGTCCCAGGATCACTGTGGCACGTCGAAAGGGACCCTGTGTCTCCCGCCTCACGTGGAGACGCGTCCCAATTTCCATGCCAAGACTCGAGGAGAATCCCGAGGTGTCCCTCGCACCTAGGCAGGAGTCCTGACGTCGCTGAACAAACACGTGTCTGGAAGGGCCCTCCCCGTCGTAGCTCGAGAATATACATCAGGTTCCGGCCGCAACTCGAGAAAAACCATGAGACTTCCCCCTCGCCGCGAGCTGAGGGCCCATTCCCCTGCACTGCGTGCAGAGCAATTCTGTCTTCCACATCAAACGTGAAAGGAGCCTTGATTTACTTGATGGCACTCCAGAGAAAACCCTAGATCACTGTCTCAAGCCTAGAGGGATCCTGAGGTCACTGGAACAACACGAAAGGGCTCTGTGGACCCCAAATCAACTCGAGATGAGAGATTTGTCCCTGGCTTCGACTCAAGAGGAATACCAACTTTCCACAAGCACCTCAAGAGGAGGCTTCTCTCAGCGACAGGTGTGTGAGTGGGACCCTTAGTTTTTTGCCTCAAGCGGAATGGACACCGAGATGCTCTGACTCGAAGTAAGGCCGGATATCCCTGCAGTGAATTGAGTGCAGGCTCGTCTTGCATCTCCCAAGAAGAAGGGATGTCTGAATCCCCTGTGGAGACCACAGAGAAAGACCTAGCTCTCCGCCTCATCGCGACCGGAGGCCTCACATCCTTTGAAAACTCGAGAGGTCCGCGGAGATCAATGCTTCCAAAGGAGACGATGCCTGACTCCTCTTGAAAATGGATAGGAGTCCTAGGATCCCTGTGGCACGTGGAAAGGGACCCTGGGTCTCCCGCATCACGTGGAGACGCGTCCCAATTGCCATGCCAAGACTCGAGGAGAATCCCGAGGTGTCCCTCGCACCTAGGCAGGAGTCCTGACGTCGCTGAACAAACACGTGTCTGGAAGGGCCCTCTCCGACGTAACTCGAGAATATGCCCCAGGTTCCAGCGTCAACTCGAGACAAACCATGAGACTTCCCACTCACAGCGAGATGAGGCCCGATTCCCCTGCACTGCGTGCAGAGCAATTCCGTGTTCCACATCAAACATGAAAGGAGACTTGATTTCCTTGATGGCACTCCAGAGAAAACCCAAGATCACTGTCTCAAGTCTAGAGGGATCCTGAGGTCACTGGAGCGACACGAAAGGGCTCCGTGGACCCCAAATCAACTCGAGATGAGAGCTTAGTCCCTGGCTTCGACTCAAGAGGAATACCAACTTTCCACAAGCACATCAAGAGGAGGCTTCTCTCAGCTACAGGTATGTGAGAGGGACCCTGAGTGTGTGGCCTCAAGTGGAATGGACACCGAGATGCTCAGACTCGAAGTAAGGCCGGATATCCCTGCAGTGAATTGAATGCAGTCTCGACTTGCATCTCCCAAGAGGAAGGGTTGTCTGAATCCACTGTGGAGACCACAGAGAAAGACCTAGATCTCCCCCTCATCGCGACCGGAGGCCTAACATCCTTTGAAAACTCGAGAGGTCCACGGAGATCAATGCTTCCAAAGGAGACGATGCGTGACTCTTCTTGAAAATGGATAGGAGTCCCAGGATCACTGTGGCACGTCGAAAGGGACCCTGTGTCTCCCGCCTCACGTGGAGACGCGTCCCAATTTCCATGCCAAGACTCGAGGAGAATCCCGAGGTGTCCCTCGCACCTAGGCAGGAGTCCTGACGTCGCTGAACAAACACGTGTCTGGAAGGGCCCTCCCCGTCGTAGCTCGAGAATATACATAAGGTTCCGCCGCAACTCGAGAAAAACCATGAGACTTCCCCCTCGCCGCGAGCTGAAGGCCCATTCCCCTGCACTGCGTGCAGAGCAATTCCGTCTTCCACATCAAACGTGAAAGGAGACTTGATTTACTTGATGGCACTCCAGAGAAAACCCTAGATCACTGTCTCAAGCCTAGAGGGATCCTGAGGTCACTGGAGCAACACAAAAGGGCTCCGTGGACCCCAAATCAACTCGAGATGAGAGCTTAGTCCCTGGCTTCGACTCAAGAGGAATACCAACTTTCCACAAGCACCTCAAGAGGAGGCTTCTCCCAGATACAGGTATGTGAGACGGACCCTGAGTTTGTGGCCTCAAATGGAATGGACATCGAGATGCTCTGATTCGAAGTAAGGCCGGATATCCCTGCAGTGAATTGAATGCAGGCTCGTCTTGCATCTCCCAAGACGAAGGGATGTCTGAATCCCCTGTGGAGACCGCAGAGAAAGACCGAGTTCTCCGCCTCATCGCGACCGGAGGCCTCACATTCTTTGAAAACTCGAGAGGTCCGCGGAGATCAATGCTTCCAAAGGAGACGATGCCTGACTCCTCTTGAAAATGGATAGGAGTCCCAGGATCCCTGTGGCACATGGAAAGGGACCCTGGGTCTCCCGCCTCACGTGGAGACGCGTCCCAATTGCCATGCCAAGTCTCGAGGAGAATCCCGAGGTGTCCCTTGCACCTAGGCAGGAGTCCTGATGTCGCTGAACAAACACGTGTCTGGAAGGGCCCTCCCCGTCGTAACTCGAGAATATACCCCAGGTTCCGGCCGCAACTCGAGAAAAACCATGAGACTTCCCCCTTGCCTCGAGATGAGGCCCGATTCCCCTGCACTGCGTGCAGAGCAATTCCGTATTCCACATCAAACGTGAAAGGAGCCTTGATTTCCTTGATGGCACTCCAGAGAAAACACAAGATCACTGTCTCAAGGTCTAGAGGGATCCTGAGGTCACTGGAGCAACACGAAAGGGCTCCGTGGACCCCAAATCAACTCGAGATGAGAGATTAGTCCCTGGCTTCAACTCAAGAGGAATACGCACTTTCCACAAGCCCCTCAAGAGGAGTCTTCTCTCAGCTACAGGTATGTGAGAGGGACCCTGAGTTTGTGGCATCAAGTGGAATGGACACCGAGATGCTCTGACTCGAAATAAGGCCGGATATCCCTGCAGTGAATTGAAAGCAGGCTCATCTTGCATCTCCCAAAACGAAGGGATGTCTGAATCCCCTGTGCAGAACACAGAGAAAGAACTAGTCCTCCGCCTCAACGCGACCGGAGACCTCACTTCCTTTGAAAACTCGAAAGGTCTGCAGAGATCAATGCTTCCAAAGGAGACGATGCCTGACTCCTCCTGAAAATGGATAGGAGTCCCAGGATCACTGTGGCAAGTGGAAAGGGACCCTGGGTCTCCCGCCTCACCTGGAGACGCGTCCCAATTGCCATGCCAAGACTCGAGCAGAATCCCGAGGTGTCCCTCGCACCTAGGCAGGGTCCTGACGTCAAAGAAAAACCACGTGTCTGGAAGGGCCCTCCCCGTCCTAACTCGAGAATATACCCAAGGTTCCGGCCGCAACTCGAGAAAAACCATGAGATTTCGCCCTCGCCGCGAGTTGAGGCCCGATTCCCCTGCACTGCGTGCAGAGCAATTCCGTGTTCCACATCAAACGTGAAAGGAGCCTTGATTTCCTTGATGGCACTCCAGAGAAAACCCAAGATCACTGTCTCAAGCCTAGAGGGATCCTGAGGTCACTGGAGCAACACGAAAGGGCTCCGTGGACCCCAAATCAACTCGAGATGAGAGCTTAGTCCCTGGCTTCGACTCAAGAGGAATACCAACTTTCCACAAGCACCTCAAGAGGAGGCTTCTCTCAGCTACAGGTATGTGAGAGGGACCCTGAGTTTGTGGCCTCAAGTGGCATGGACACCGAGATGCTCTGACTCGAAGTAAGGCCGGATATCCCTGCAGTGAATTGAATGCAGGCTCGTCTTGCATCTCCCAAGACGAAGGGATGTCTGAATCCCCTGTGGAGACCACAGAGAAAGACCTAATTTTCCGCCTCATCGAGACCGGTGGACTCATATCCTTTGAAAATTCGAGAGGTCCACGGAGATCAATGCTTCCAAAGGAGACGATGCCTGACTCCTCCTGAAAATGGATAGGAGTCCCAGGATCCCTGTGGCACGTGGAAAGGGACACTGGTTCTCCCGCCTCACGTGGGGACGCGTCCCAATTGCCAGTCCAAGACTTGAGGAGAATCCCGAGGTGTCCCTCGCACCTAGGCAGGAGTCCTCACGTCGCTGAACAAACCCGTGTCTGGAAGGGCCCTCCCCGTCGTAACTCGAGAATATACCCCAGGTTCCGGCCGCAACTCGAGAAAAACCATGAGACTTCCCACTCACAGCGAGATGAGGCCCGATTCCCCTGCACTGAGTGCAGACCAATTCCGTGTTCCACATCAAACGTGAAAGGAGCCTTGATTTCCTTAATGGCACTCCAGAGAAAACCCAAGATTACTGTCTCAAGTCTAGAGGGATCCTGAGGTCACTGTAGCAACACGAAAGGGCTCCGTGGACCCCAAATCAACTCGAGATGAGAGCTTAGTCCCTGGCTTCGACTCAAGAGGAATACCAACTTTCCAGAAGCACCTCAAGAGGAGGCTTCTCTCAGCTACAGGTATGTCAGAGGGACCCTGAGTTTGTGGCCTCAAGTGGAATGGACACCGAGATGCTCTGACTCGAAGTAAGGCCGGATATCCCTGCAGTGAATTGAATGCAGGCTCGTCTTGCATCTCCCAAGACGAAGGGATGCCTGAATCCCCTGTGGAGACCACAGAGAAAGAACTAGTCCTCCACCTCAACGCGACCGGAGGCCTCACATCCTTTGAAAACTCGAGAGGTCCGCGAAGATCAATGCTTCCAAAGGAGACGATACCTGACTCCTCTTGAAAATGGATGGGAGTCCCAGGATCCCTGTGGCACGTGGAAAGGGACCCTGGGTTTCCCGCCTCACGTGGAGACGCGTCCCAATTGCCATGCCAAGACTCGAGGAGAATCCCGAGGTGTCCCTCGCACCTAGGCAGGATTCCTGACGTCGCTGAACAAACACGTGTCTGGAAGGGGCCTCCCCGTGGTAACTCGAGCATATACTACAGGTTCCGGCCGCAACTCGAGAAAAACCATGAGACTTCCCCCTCGCCGCTGGATGAGGCCCGAATCCCCTGTACTGCGTGCAGAGCAATTCCGTGTTCCACATAAAACGTGAAAGGAGCCTTGATTTCCTTGATGGCACTCCAGAGAAAACCCAAGATCACTGTCTCAAGTCTAGAGGGATCCTGAGGTCACTGGAGCAACACGAAAGGGCTCTGTGGACCCCAAATCAACTCGAGATGAGAGCTTAGTCCCTGGCTTCGACTCAAGAGGAATACCAACTTTCCACAAGCACCTCAAGAGGAGGCTACTCTCAGCTAATGGTATGTTAGAGGGACCCTGAGTTTGTCGCCTCAAGTGGAATGGACACCGAGATGCTCTGACTCGAAGTAAGGCCAGATATCCCTGCAGTGATTTAAATGCTGGCTCGTCTTGCATCTCCCAAGACGAAGGGTTGTCTGAATCCCCTGTGGTAACCACAGAGAAAGACTTAGTCCGCCACCTCAACGCACCGGAGGCCTCATATCCTTTGAAAACTCGAGAGGACCGCGGAGATCAATACTTCCGAAGGAGACGATGCCTGACTCCTCTTGAAAATGGATAGGAGTCCGAGGATCCCTGTGGCACGTGGAAAGGGACCCTGGGTCTCCCGCCTCACGTGGAGACGCGTCCCAATTGCCATGCCAAAACTCGAGGAGAATCCCGAGGTGTCCCTCGCACCTAGGCAGGAGTCCTGACGTCGCTGAACAAACATGTGTCTGGAAGGGCCCTCCCCGTCGTAACTCAAGAATATACCCCAGGTTCCGGCCGCAACTCGAGAAAAACCATGAGACTTCCCCATCCCCGCGATATGAGGCCCGATTCGCCTGCACTGCGTGCAGACCAATTCCGTGTTCCACATCAAACGTGAAAGGAGCCTTGATTTCCGTAATTGCACTCCAGAGAAAACCTAAGATCACTGTTTCAAGTCTAGAGGGATCCTGAGGTCACTGTAGCAACACGAACGGGCTCCGTGGACCCCAAATCAACTCGAGATGAGAGCTTAGTCCCTGGCTTCGACTCAAGAGGAATACCAACTTTCCACAAGCACCTCAAGAGGAGGCTTCTCTCAGCTACAGGTATGTGAGAGAGACCCTGACTTAGTGGCCTCAAGTGGAATGGACACCGAGATGCTCTGACTCGAAGTAAGGCCGGATATCCCTGCAGTGAATTGAATGCAGGCTCGTCTTGCATCTCCGAAGACGAAGGGATGTCTGAATCCCCTGTGGAGACCACAGAGAAAGACCTAGTCCTCCGCATCAACGTGACCGGAGGCCTCACATCCTTTGAAAACTCGAGAGGTCCGCGGAGATCAATGCTTCCAAAGGAGACGATGCCTGACTCCTCTTGAAAATGGATAGGAGTCCCAGGATCACTGTGGCACGTGGAAAGGGACCCTGGGGCTCCCGCCTCACGTGGAGACGCGTCCCAATTGCCATGCCAAGACTCGAGGAGAATCCCGAGGTGTCCCTCGCACCTAGGCAGGAGTCCTGACGTCGCTGAACAAACACGTGTCTGGAAGGGCCCTCCCCGTCGTAACTCGAGAATATACCCCAGGTTCCGGCCACAACTCGAGAAAAACCATGAGACTTCCCCCTCGCTGCTGGATGAGGCCCGATTCCCCTGCACTGCGTGCAGAGCAATTCCGTGTTCCACATCAAACGTGAAAGGAGCCTTGATTTCCTTGATGGCACTCCAGAGAAAACCCAAGATCACTGTCTCAAGTCTAGAGGGATCCTGAGGTCACTGGAGCAACACGAAAGGGCTCCGTGGACCCCAAATCAACTCGAGATGAGAGCTTAGTCCCTGGCTTCGACTCAAGTGGAATACCAACTTTCCACAAGCACCTCAAGAGGAGGCTTCTCTCAGCTACAGGTATGTCAGAGGGACCCTGAGTTTGTGGCCTCAAGTGGAATGGACACCGAGATGCTCTGACTCGAAGTAAGGCCGGATATCCCTGCAGTGAATTGAATGCAGGCTCGTCTTGCATCTCCCAAGATGAAGGGTTGTCTGAATCCCCTGTGGAGACCACAGAGAAAGACCTAGTCCTCCGCCTCAACGTGACCGGAGGCCTCACATCCTTTGAAAACTCGAGAGGTCCGCGGAGATCAATGCTTCCAAAGGAGACGATGCCTGACTCCTCTTGAAAATGGATAGGAGTCCCAGGATCACTGTGGCACGTGGAAAGGGACCCTGGGTCTCCCGCCTCACGTGGAGACGCGTCCCAATTGCCATGCCAAGACTCGAGGAGAATCCTGAGGTTCCCTCGCACCTAGGCCGGAGTCCTCACGTCGCTGAACAAACCCGTGTCTGGAAGGGCCCTCCCCGTCGTAACTCGAGAATATACCCCAGGTTCCGGCCGCAACTCGAGAAAAACCATGAGACTTCCCCCTCGCCGCGAGATGAGGCCTGATTCCCCTGGGCTGCGTGCAGAGCAATTCCGTGTTCCACATCAAACGTGATAGGAGCCTTGATTTCCTTGATGGCACTCCAGAGAAAACCCAAGATCACTCTCTCAAGTCTAGAGGGATCCTGAGGTCACTGGAGCAACACGAAAGGGCTCCGTGGACCCCAAATCAACTCGAGATGAGAGCTTAGTCCCTGGCTTCGACTCAAGTGGAATACCAACTTTCCACAAGCACCTCAAGAGGAGGCTTCTCTCAGCTACAGGTATGTGAGAGGGACCCTGAGTTTGTGGCCTCAAGTGGAATGGACACCGAGATGCTCTGACTCGAAGCAAGGCCGGATATCCCTGCAGTGAATTGAATGCAGGCTCGTCTTGCATCTCCCAAGACGAAGGGATGCCTGAATCCCCTGTGGAGACCACAGAGAAAGACCTAATTTTCCGCCTCATCGCGACCGGTGGCCTCACATCCTTTGAAAATTCGAGAGGCCTGCAGAGATCAATGCTTCCAAAGGAGACGATGCCTGACTCCTCTTGAAAATGGATAGGAGTCCCAGGATCCCTGTGGCACGTGGAAAGGGACCCTGGGTCTCCCGCCTCACGTGGAGACGCGTCCCAATTGCCATGCCAAGACTCGAGGAGAATCCTGAGGTTCCCTCGCACCTAGGCAGGAGACCTCACGTCGCTGAACAAACCCGTGTCTGGAAGGGCCCTCCCCGTCGTAACTCGAGAATATACCCCAGGTTCTGGCCGTAACTCGAGAAAAACCATGAGACTTCCCCCTCCCCGCGAGATGAGGCCCGATTCCCCAGCACTGAGTGCAGATCAATTCCGTGTTACACATCAAACGTGAAAGGAGCCTTGATTTCCTTAATGGCACTCCAGAGAAAACCCAAGATCACTGTCTCAAGTCTAGAGGGATCCTGAGGTCACTGTAGCAACACGAAAGGGCTCCATGGACCCCAAATCAACTCGAGATGAGAGCTTAGTACATGGCTTCGACTCAAGAGGAATACCAACTTTCCACAAGCACCTCAAGAGGAGGCTTCTCTCAGCTACAGGTATGTGAGAGGGACCCTGAGTTTGTGGCCTCAAGTGGAATGGACACCGAGATGCTCTGTCTCGAAGTAAGGCCGGATATCCCTGCAGTGAATTGAATGCAGGCTCGTCTTGCATCTCCAAAAACGAAGGGATGTCTGAATCCCCTGTGGAGACCACAGAGAAAGACCTAGTCCTCCGCCTCAACGCGACCGGAGACCTCACTTCCTTTGAAAACTCGAGAGGTCTGCAGAGATCAATGCTTCCAAAGGAGACGATGCCTGACTCCTCTTGAAAATGGATAGGAGTCCCAGGATCACTGTGGCAAGTGGAAAGGGACCCTGGGTCTCCCGCCTCACGTGGAGACGCGTCCCAATTGCCATGCCAAGACTTGAGGAGAATCCCGAGGTGTCCCTCGCACCTAGGCAGGAGTCCTTACATCGCTGAACAAACACGTGTCTGGAAGGGCCCTCCCCGTCGTAACTCGAGAATATACCCCAGGTTCCGGCCGCAACTCGAGAAAAACCATGACACTTCCCCCTCGCCCTGAGATGAGGCCCCATTCCCCTGCACTGCGTGCAGAGCAATTCCGTGTTCCACATCATACGTGAAAGGAGCCTTGATTTCCTTGATGGCACTCCAGAGAAAACCCAAGATCACTGTCTCAAGTCTAGAGGGATCCTGAGGTCACTGGAGCAACACGAAAGGGCTCCGTGGACCCCAAATCAACTCGAGATGAGAGATTAGTCCCTGGCTTCAACTCAAGAGGAATACGCACTTTCCACAAGCCCCTCAAGAGGAGTCTTCTCTCAGCTACAGGTATGTGAGAGGGACCCTGAGTTTGTGGCATCAAGTGGAATGGACACCGAGATGCTCTGACTCGAAATAAGGCCGGATATCCCTGCAGTGAATTGAAAGCAGGCTCATCTTGTATCTCCCAAAACGAAGGGATGTCTGAATCCCCTGTGCAGAACACAGAGAAAGAACTAGTCCTCCGCTTCAACGCGACCGGAGACCTCACTTCCTTTGAAAACTCGAGAGGTCTGCAGAGATCAATGCTTCCAAAGGAGACGATGCCTGACTCCTCCTGAAAATGGATAGGAGTCCCAGGATCACTGTGGCAAGTGGAAAGGGACCCTGGGTCTCCCGCCTCACCTGGAGACGCGTCCCAATTGCCATGCCAAGACTCGAGCAGAATCCCGAGGTGTCCCTCGCACCTAGGCAGGGTCCTGACGTCAAAGAAAAACCACGTGTCTGGAAGGGCCCTCCCCGTCCTAACTCGAGAATATACCCAAGGTTCCGGCCGCAACTCGAGAAAAACCATGAGATTTCGCCCTCGCCGCGAGTTGAGGCCCGATTCCCCTGCACTGCGTGCAGAGCAATTCCGTGTTCCACATCAAACGTGAAAGGAGCCTTGATTTCCTTGATGGCACTCCAGAGAAAACACAAGATCACTGTCTCAAGTCTAGAGGGATCCTGAGGTCACTGGAGCAACACGAAAGGGCTCCGTGGACCCCAATCAACTCGAGATGAGAGCTTAGTCCCTGGCTTCGACTCAAGAGGAATACCAACTTTCCACAAGCCCCTCAAGAGGAGGCTTCTCTCAGCTACAGGTATGTGAGAGGGACCCTGAGTTTGTGGCTTCAAGTGGAATGGACACCGAGATGCTCTGACTCGAAGTAAGGCCGGATATCTCTGCAGTGAATTGAATGCAGGCTCGTCTTGCATCTCCCAAGACGAAGGGATGTCTGAATCCGCTGTGGAGACCACAGAGAAAGACTTAGTCCTCCGCCTCATCGCGACCGGAGGCCTCATATCCTTTGAAAAGTCGAGAGGTATGCGGAGATCAATGCTTCCAAAGGAGACGATGCCTGACGCCTCTTGAAAATGGATAGGAATCCCAGGATCCCTGTGGCACGTGGAAAGGGAACCTGGGTCTCCCGCCTCACGTGGAGACGCGTCCCAATTGCCATGCCAAGACTCGAGGAGAATCCCGAGGTGTCCCTCGCACCTAGGCATGAGTCCTGACGTCGCTGAACAAACACGTGTCTGGAAGGGCCCTCCCCGTCGTAACTCGAGAATATACCCCAGGTGTCGGCCGCAACTCGAGAAAAACCATGAGA
The DNA here is from genome assembly GCF_033118175.1 of Dama dama. Classification (NCBI taxonomy): domain Eukaryota; kingdom Metazoa; phylum Chordata; class Mammalia; order Artiodactyla; family Cervidae; genus Dama; species Dama dama. The sequence continues at coordinate 492,337 of NC_083700.1, read as the reverse complement.
CTTCCCCATCGCCGCTAGATGAGGCCCGACTCCCCTGCCCTGCATGCAGAGCAATTCCGTGTTCCACATCAAAAATGAAAGGAGCCTTGATTTCCTTGAAGGCACTCCAGAGAAAACCCAAGATCACTGTCTCAAGTCTAGAGGGATCCTGAGGTCACTGGAGCAACATGAAAGGGCTCCGTGGACCCCAAATCAACTCGAGATGAGAGCTTAGTACCTGGCTTCGACTCAAGAGGAATACCAACTTTCCACAAGCACCTCAGGAGGAGGCTTCTCTCAGCTACAGGTATGTGAGAGGGACCCTGAGTTTGTGGCCTCAAGTGGAATGGACACAGAGATGCTCTGACTCGAAGTAAGGCCGGATATCCCTGCAGTGAATTGAATGCAAGCTCGTCTTGCATCTCCAAAAACGAAGGGATGTCTGAATCCCCTGTGGAGACCACAGAGAAAGACCTAATTTTCCGCCTCATCGCGACCGGTGGCCTCACATCCTTTGAAAATTCGAGAGGTCCGCGGAGATCAATGCTTCCAAAGGAGACGATGCCTGACTCCTCTTGAAAATGGATAGAAGTCCCAGGATCCCTGTGGCACGTGGAAAGGGACACTGGTTCTCCCGCCTCACGTTGAGACGCGTCCCAATTGCCATGCCAAGACTCGAGAAGAATCCCGAGGTGTCCCTCGCACCTAGGCAGGAGTCCTGACGTCGCTGAACAAACCCGTGTCTGGAAGGGGCCTCCCCGTCTTAACTCGAGAATATACCCCAGGTTCCGGCCGCAACTCGAGAAAAACCATGAGACTTCCCCCTCCCCGGGAGATGAGGCCCGATTCCCCTGCACTGAGTGCAGACCAATTTCGTGTTCCACATCAAACGAGAAAGGAGCCTTGATTTCCTTAATGGCACTCCAGAGAAAACCCAAGATCACTGTCTCAAGTCTAGAGGGATCCTGAGGTCACTGCAGCAACACGAAAGGTCTCCGTGGACCCCAAATAAACTCGAGATGAGAGCTTAGTCCCTCGCTTAGACTCAAGAGGAATACCAACTTTCCACAAGCACCTCAAGAGGCGGCTTCTCTCAGCTACAGGTAAGTGAGAGGGACCCTGAGTTTGTGGCCTCAAGTGCAATGGACACCGAGATGCTCTGACTCGAAGTAAGGCCGGATATCCCTGCAGTGAATTGAATGCAGGCTCGTCTTGCATCTCCTAAGACGAAGGGATGTCTGAATCCCCTGTGGAGACCACAGAGAAACACCTAGTCCTCCGCCTCATCGTGACAGGAGGCCTCACATCCTTTGAAAACTCGAGAGGTCTGCAGAGATCAATGCTTCCAAAGGAGACGATGCCTGACTCCTCTTGAAAATGGATAGGAGTCCCAGGATCACTGTGGCACGCGGTAAGGGACACTGGGTCTCCCGCCTCACGTGGAGACGCGTCCCAATTGCCATGCCAAGACTCGAGGAGAATCCCGAGGTTTCCCTCGCACCTAGGCAGGGTCCTGACGTCGCTGAAAAAACACGTGTGTGGAAGGGCCCTCCCCGTCGTAACTCGAGAATATACCCAAGGTTCCGGCCGCACTCGAGAAAAACCATGAGATTTCCCCCTCGCCGCGAGTTGAGGCCCGATTCCCCTGCACTGCATGCAGAGCAATTCCGTGTTCCACATCAAACATGAAAGGAGGCTTGATTTCCTTGATGGCTCTCCAGAGAAAACCCAAGATCACTGTCTCAATTCTAGAGGGATCCTGAGGTCACTGGAGCAACACAAAAGGGCTCCGTGGACCCCAAATCAACTCGAGATGAGAGCTTAGTCCCTGGCTTCAAATCGAGAGGAATACCAACTATCCACAAGAACCTCAAGAGGAGGCTACTCTCAGCTAATGGTATGTGAGAGGGACCCTGTGTTTGTCGCCTCAAGTGGATTGGACACCGAGAAGCTCTGACTCAAAGTAAGGCCAGATATCCCTGCAGTGAATTAAATGCAGGCTCGTCTTGCATCTCCCAAGACGAAGGGATGTCTGAATCCCCTGTGCAGAACACAGAGAAAGACCTAGTCCTCCGCTTCAACGCGACCGGAAGCCTCACATCCTTTGAAAACTCGAGAGGTCCGCGGAGATCAATGCTTCCAAAGGAGACGATGCCTGACTCCTCTTGAAAATGGATAGGAGTCCCAGGATCCCTGTGGCACGTGGAAAGGGACCCTGGGTCTCCCGCCTCACGTGGACACGCGTCCCCATTGCCATGCCAAGACTCGAGGAGAATCCCGAGGTGTCCCTCGCACCTAGGCAAGAGTCCTCAGGTCGCTGAACAAACCCGTGTCTGGAAGGGCCCTCCCCGTCGTAATTCGAGAATATACCCCAGGTTCCGGCCGCAACTCGAGAAAAACCATGAGACTTCCCCCTCCCCGCGAGAAGAGGCCCGATTCCCCTGCACTGAGTGCAGACCAATACCGAGTTCCACATCAAATGTGAAAGGAGCCTTGATTTCCTTAATGGCACTCCAGAGAAAACCCAAGATCACTGTCTCAAGTCTAGAGGGATCCTTAGGTCACTGGAGCAACACGAAAGGGCTCCGTGGACCCCAAATCAACTCGAGATGAGAGCTTAGTCCCTGGCTTCAAATCGAGAGGAATACCAACTTTCCACAAGCACCTCAAGAGGAGGCTTCTCTCAGCTAATGGTATGTGAGAGTGACCCTGAGTTTGTCGCCTCAAGTGGAATGGACACCGAGATTCTCTGACTCAAAGTAAGGCCAGATATCCCTGCAGTGAATTGAATGCAGGCTCGTCTTGCATCTCCCAAGAAGAAGGGATGTCTGAATCCCCTGTGGAGACCACATAGAAAGACCGAGTTCTCCGCCTCATCGCGACCGGAGGCCTCACATCCTTTGAAAACTCGAGAGGTCTGCGGAGATCAATGCTTCCAAAGGAGAAGATGCCTGACTCTTCTTGAAAATGGATAGGAGTCCCAGGATCCCTGTGGCACGTGGAAAGGGACCCTGGGTCTCCCGCCTCACGTGGAGACGCGTCCCAATTGCCATGCCAAGACTCGAGGAGAATCCCGAGGTGTCCCTCGCACCTAGGCAGGAGTCCTGACGTCGCTGAACAAACACGTGTCTGGAAGGGCCCTCCCCTTCGTAACTCGAAAATATAACCCAGGTTCCGGCCGCAACTCGAGAAAAAACATGAGACATCCCCCTCGCCGCTGGATGAGGCCCGATTCCCCTGGACTGCGTGCAGAGCCATTCCGTGTTCCACATCAAACGTGAAAGGAGCCTTGATTTCCTTGATGGCACTCCAGAGAAAACCCAAGTTCACTGTCTCAAGTCTAGAGGGATCCTGAGGTCACTGGAGCAACACAAAAGGGCTCCGTGGACCCGAAATCAACTCGAGATGAGAGCTTAGTCCCTGGCTTCGACTCAAGAGGAATACCAACTTTCCACAAGCACCTCAAGAGGAGGCTTCTCTCAGCTACAGGTATGTGAGAGGGACCCTGAGTTTGTGGCCTCAAGTGGAATGGACACCGAGATGCTCTGACTCGAAGTAAGGCCGGATATCCCTGCAGTGAATTGAATGCAGGCTCGTCTTGCATCTCCCAAGATGAAGGGTTGTCTGAATCCCCTGTGGAGACCACAGAGAAAGACCTCGTTCTCCGCCTCATCGAGACCAGAGGCCTCACATCCTTTGAAAACTCGAGAGGTCGGCGGAGATCAATGCTTCCAAAGGAGAAGATGCCTGACTCTTCTTGAAAAAGGATAGGAGTCCCAGGATCCCTGTGGCACGTGGAAAGGGACCCTGGGTCTCCCGCCTCACTTGGAGACGAGTCCCAATTGCATGCCAAGACTCCAGGAGAATCCCGAGGTTTCCCTCGCACCTAGGCATAAGTCCTGACGTCGCTGAACAAACACGTGTCTGGAAGGGCCCTCCCCGTCGTAACTCGAGAATATACCCCAGGTTCCGGCTACAACTCGAGAAAAACCATGAGACTTCCCCTTCGCCGCTGGATGAGGCCCGATTCCCCTGCACTGCGTGCAGAACAATTCCGTGTTCCACAGCAAACGTGAAAGGAGCCTTGATTTCCTTGATGGTACTCCAGAGAAAACCCAAGATCACTGTCTCAAGTCTAGAGGGATCCTGAGGTCACTGTAGCAACACGAAAGGGCTCTGTGGACCCCAAATCAACTCGAGATGTGAGCTTAGTCCCTGGCTTCGACTCAAGAGGAATACCAACTTTCCACAAGCACCTCAAGAGGAGGCTTCTCTCAGCTACAGGTAAGTGAGAGGGACCCTGAGTTTGTGGCCTCAAGTGGAATGGACACCGAGATGCTCTGACTCGAAGTAAGGCCGGATATCCCTGCAGTGAATTGAATGCAGGCTCGTCTTGCATCTCCCAAGACGAAGGGATGTCTGAATCCTCTGTGGAGACCACAGAGAAAGACCGAGTTCTCCGCCTCATCGCGACCGGAGGCCTCACATCCTTTGAAAACTCGAGCGGTCCGTGGAGATCAATGCTCCCAAAGGAGACGATGCCTGACTCCTCTTGAAAATGGATAGGAGTCCCAGGATCACTGTGGCACGTGGAAAGGGACCCTGGGTCTCCCGCCTCACGTGGAGACGGGTCCCAATTGCCATGCCAAGACTCGAGGAGAAGTCCGAGGTGTCCCTCGCACCTAGGCAGGAGTCCTGACGTCGCTGAACAAACACGTGTCTGGAAGGGCCCTCCCCGTCGTAACTCGAGAATATACCCCAGGTTTCGGCCGCAACTCGAGAAAAACCATGAGACTTCCCCCTCGCCGCGAGATGAGGCCCGATTCCCCTGCCCTGCGTGCAGAGCAATTCCGTTTCCACATCAAAAATGAAAGGAGCCTTGATTTCCTTGATGACACTCCAGAGAAAACGCAAGATCACTGTCTCAAGTCTAGAGGGATCCTGAGGTCACTGGAGCAACACGAAAGGGCTCCGTGGACCCCAAATCAACTCGAGATGAGAGCTTAGTCCCTGGCTTCAAATCGAGAGGAATACCAACTTTCCACAAGCCTCTCAAGAGGAGGCTACTCTCAGCTAATGGTATGTGAGAGGGACCCTGAGTTTGTGGCCTCGAGTGGAATGGACACCGAGATGCTCTGACTCGAAGTAAGGCCAGATATCCCTGCAGTGAATTGAATGCAGGCTCGTCTTGCATCTCCCAAGACGAAGGGATGTCTGAATCCCCTGTGGAGACCACAGAGAAAGACCTAGTCCTCCGCCTCATCGCGACCGGAGGTCTCACATCCTTTGAAAACTCGAGAGGTCCGCGGAGATCAATGCTTCCAAAGGAGACGATGCCTGACTCCTCTTGAAAATGGATAGGAGTACCAGGATCCCTGTGGTACGTGGAAAGGGACACTCGGTCTCCCGCCTCACGTGGAGACGCGTCCCAATTGCCATGCCAAGACTCGAGGAGAATCCCGAGGTGTCCTTCGCACCTAGGCAGGAGTCCTGACATCGCTGAACAAACACGTGTCTGGAAGGGCCCTCCCCGTCGTAACTCGAGAATATACCCCAGGTTCCGGCCGCAACTCGAGAAAAACCATGAGACTTCCCCCTCGCCGCGAGATGAGGCCCGATTCCCCTGCAATGCGTGCAGAGCAATTCCGTGTTCCACATCAAACGTGAAAGGAGCCTTGATTTCCTTGATGGCACTCCAGAGAAAACCCAAGATCACTGTCTCAAGTCTAGAGGGATCCTGAGGTCACTGGAGCAACCGGAAAGGGCTCCGTGGACCCCAAATCAACTCGAGATGAAAGATTAGTCCCTGGCTTCAACTCAAGAGGAATACGAACTTTCCACAAGCCCCTCAAGAGGAGGCTTCTCGCAGCTACAGGTATGTGAGAGGGCCCCTGAGTTTGTGGCCTCAAGTGGAATGGACACCGAGATGCTCTGACTCGAAGTAAGGCCAGATATCCCTGCAGTGAATTGAATGCAGGCTCATCTTGCATCTCCCAAGACGAAGGGATGTCTGAATCCGCTGTGCAGAACACAGAGAAAGACCTATTCCTCCGCCTCAACGCGACCGGAGGCCTCACATCCTTTGAAAACTCGAGAGGTCCGCAGAGATCAATGCTTCCAAAGGAGACGATGCCTGACTCCTCTTGAAAATGGAAAGGAGTCCCAGGATCCCTGTGGCACGTGGAAAGGGACCCTGGGTCTCCCGCCTCACGTGGAGACGCGTCCAAATTGCCATGCCAAGACTCGAGGAGAATCCCGAGGTGTCCCTCGCACCTAGGCAGGAGTCCTGACGTCGCTGAACAAACACGTGTCTGGAAGGGGCCTCCCCGTCGTAACTCGAGAATATACCCCAGGTTCCGGCCGCAACTCGAGAAAAACCATGAGACTTCCCCCTCGTCGCGAGATGAGGCCCGATTCCCCTGCAATGCGTGCAGAGCAATTCCGTGTTCCACATCAAACGTGAAAGGAGCCTTGATTTCCTTGATGGCACTCCAGAGAAAACCCAAGATCACTGTCTCAAGTCTAGAGGGATCCTGAGGTCACTGGGCCAACAGGAAAGGGCTCCGTGGACCCGAAATCAACTCGAGATGAGAGCTTAGTCCCTGGCTTCGACTCAAGAGGAATACCAACTTTCCACAAGCACCTCAAGAGGAGGCTACTCTCAGATACAGGTATGTGAGACGGACCCTGAGTTTGTGGCCTCAAATGGAATGGACACCGAGATGCTCTGATTCGAAGTAAGGCCGGATATCCCTGCAGTGAATTGAATGCATCCTCGTCTTGCATCTCCCAAGACGAAGGGATGTCTGAATCCCCTGTGGAGACCGCAGAGAAAGACCGAGTTCTCCGCCTCATCGCGACCGGAGGCCTCACATTCTTTGAAAACTCGAGAGGTCCGCGGAGATCAATGCTTCCAAAGGAGACGATGCCTGACTCCTCTTGAAAATGGATAGGAGTCCCAGGAGGCCTGTGGCACGTGGAAAGGGACCCTGGGTCTCCCGCCTCACGTGGAGACGCGTCCCAATTGCCATGCCAAGTCTCGAGGAGAATCCCGAGGTGTCCCTCGCACCTAGGCAGGAGTCCTGATGTCGCTGAACAAACACGTGTCTGGAAGGGCCCTCCCCGTCGTAACTCGAGAATATACCCCAGGTTCCGGCCGCAACTCGAGAAAAACCATGAGACTTCCCCCTTGCCTCGAGATGAGGCCCGATTCCCCTGCACTGCGTGCAGAGCAATTCCGTGTTCCACATCAAACGTGAAAGGAGCCTTGATTTCCTTGATGGCACTCCAGAGAAAACCCAAGATCACTGTCTCAAGTCTAGAGGGATCCTGAGGTCACTGGAGCAACACGAAAGGGCTCTGTGGACCCCAAATCACCTCGAGATGAGAGATTTGTCCCTGGCTTCGACTAAAGAGGAATACCAACTTTCCACAAGCACCTCAAGAGGAGGCTTCTCTCAGCGACAGGTGTGTGAGTGGGACCCTTAGTTTTTTGCCTCAAGCGGAATGGACACCGACATGCTCTGACTCGAAGTAAGGCCGGATATCCCTGCAGTGAATTGAGTGCAGGCTCGTCTTGCATCTCCCAAGAAGAAGGGATGTCTGAATCCCCTGTGGAGACCACAGAGAAAGACCTAGCTCTCCGCCTCATCGCGACCGGAGGCCTCACATCCTTTGAAAACTCGAGAGGTCCGCGGAGATCAATGCTTCCAAAGGAGACGATGCCTGACTCCTCTTGAAAATGGATAGGAGTCCTAGGATCCCTGTGGCAGGTGGAAAGGGACCCTGGGTCTCCCGCCTCACGTGGAGACGCGTCCCAATTGCCATGCCAAGACTCGAGGAGAATCCCGAGGTGTCCCTCGCAGCTAGGCAGGAGTCCTGACGTCGCTGAACAAACACGTGTCTGGAAGGGCCCTCTCCGTCGTAACTCGAGAATATGCCCCAGGTTCCAGCGGCAACTCGAGAAAAACCATGAGACTTCCCACTCACAGCGAGATGAGGCCCGATTCCCCTGCACTGCGTGCAGAGCAATTCCGTGTTCCACATCAAACATGAAAGGAGACTTGATTTCCTTGATGGCACTCCAGAGAAAACCCAAGATCACTGTCTCAAGTCTAGAGGGATCCTGAGGTCACTGGAGCGACACGAAAGGGCTCCGTGGACCCCAAATCAACTCGAGATGAGAGCTTAGTCCCTGGCTTCGACTCAAGAGGAATACCAACTTTCCACAAGCACATCAAGAGGAGGCTTCTCTCAGCTACAGGTATGTGAGAGGGACCCTGAGTGTGTGGCCTCAAGTGGAATGGACACCGAGATGCTCAAACTCGAAGTAAGGCCGGATATCCCTGCAGTGAATTGAATGCAGTCTCGACTTGCATCTCCCAAGAGGAAGGGTTGTCTGAATCCACTGTGGAGACCACAGAGAAAGACCTAGATCTCCCCCTCATCGCGACCGGAGGCCTCACATCCTTTGAAAACTCGAGAGGTCCACGGAGATCAATGCTTCCAAAGGAGACGATGCGTGACTCTTCTTGAAAATGGATAGGAGTCCCAGGATCACTGTGGCACGTCGAAAGGGACCCTGTGTCTCCCGCCTCACGTGGAGACGTGTCCCAATTTCCATGCCAAGACTCGAGGAGAATCCCGAGGTGTCCCTCGCACCTAGGCAGGAGTCCTGACGTCGGTGAACAAACACGTGTCTGGAAGGGCCCTCCCCGTCGTAGCTCGAGAATATACATAAGGTTCCGCCGCAACTCGAGAAAAACCATGAGACTTGCCCCTCGCCGCGAGCTGAGGGCCCATTCCCCTGCACTGCGTGCAGAGCAATTCCGTCTTCCACATCAAACGTGAAAGGAGACTTGATTTACTTGATGGCACTCCAGAGAAAACCCTAGATCACTGTCTCAAGCCTAGAGGGATCCTGAGGTCACTGGAGCAACACAAAAGGGCTCCGTGGACCCCAAATCAACTCGAGATGAGAGCTTAGTCCCTGGCTTCGACTCAAGAGGAATACCAACTTTCCACAAGCACCTCAAGAGGAGGCTTCTCTCAGATACAGGTATGTGAGACGGACCCTGAGTTTGTGGCCTCAAATGGAATGGACACCGAGATGCTCTGATTCGAAGTAAGGCCGGATATCCCTGCAGTGAATTGAATGCAGGCTCGTCTTGCATCTCCCAAGACGAAGGGATGTCTGAATCCCCTGTGGAGACCGCAGAGAAAGACCGAGTTCTCCGCCTCATCGCGACCGGAGGCCTCACATTCTTTGAAAACTCGAGAGGTCCGCGGAGATCAATGCTTCCAAAGGAGACGATGCCTGACTCCTCTTGAAAATGGATAGGAGTCCCAGGAGGCCTGTGGCACGTGGAAAGGGACCCTGGGTCTCCCGCCTCACGTGGAGACGCGTCCCAATTGCCATGCCAAGTCTCGAGGAGAATCCCGAGGTGTCCCTCGCACCTAGGCAGGAGTCCTGACGTCGCTGAACAAACACGTGTCTGGAAGGGCCCTCCCCGTCGTAGCTCGAGAATATACATCAGGTTCCGGCCGCAACTCGAGAAAAACCATGAGACTTGCCCCTCGCCGCGAGCTGAGGGCCCATTCCCCTGCACTGCGTGCAGAGCAATTCCGTCTTCCACATCAAACGTGAAAGGAGCCTTGATTTACTTGATGGCACTCCAGAGAAAACCCTAGATCACTGTCTCAAGCCTAGAGGGATCCTGAGGTCACTGGAACAACACGAAAGGGCTCTGTGGACCCCAAATCAACTCGAGATGAGAGATTTGTCCCTGGCTTCGACTCAAGAGGAATACCAACTTTCCACAAGCACCTCAAGAGGAGGCTTCTCTCAGCTACAGGTGTGTGAGTGGGACCCTTAGTTTTTTGCCTCAAGCGGAATGGACACCGAGATGCTCTGACTCGAAGTAAGGCCGGATATCCCTGCAGTGAATTGAGTGCAGGCTCGTCTTGCATCTCCCAAGAAGAAGGGATGTCTGAATCCCCTGTGGAGACCACAGAGAAAGACCTAGCTCTCCGCCTCATCGCGACCGGAGGCCTCACATCCTTTGAAAACTCGAGAGGTCCGCGGAGATCAATGCTTCCAAAGGAGACGATGCCTGACTCCTCTTGAAAATGGATAGGAGTCCTAGGATCCCTGTGGCAGGTGGAAAGGGACCCTGGGTCTCCCGCCTCACGTGGAGACGCGTCCCAATTGCCATGCCAAGACTCGAGGAGAATCCCGAGGTGTCCCTCGCACCTAGGCAGGAGTCCTGACGTCGCTGAACAAACACGTGTCTGGAAGGGCCCTCCCCGTCGTAGCTCGAGAATATACATAAGGTTCCGGCCGCAACTCGAGAAAAACCATGAGACTTCCCCCTCGCCGCGAGCTGAGGGCCCATTCCCCTGCACTGCGTGCAGAGCAATTCCGTCTTCCACATCAAACGTGAAAGGAGCCTTGATTTACTTGATGGCACTCCAGAGAAAACCCTAGATCACTGTCTCAAGCCTAGAGGGATCCTGAGGTCACTGGAGCAACACAAAAGGGCTCCGTGGACCCCAAATCAACTCGAGGTGATAGCTTAGTCCCTGGCTTCGACTCAGGAGGAATACCAACTTTCCACAAGCACCTCAAGAGGAGGCTTCTATCAGCTACAGGTATGTGAGAGGGACCCTGAGTTTGTGGCCTCAAGTGGAATGGACACCGAGATGCTCTGACTCGAAGTCAGGCCGGATATCCCTGCAGTGAATTGAATGCAGGCTCGTCTTGCATCTCCCAAGACGAAGGGATGTCTGAATCCCCTGTGGAGACCACAGAGAAAGACCTAGTTCTCCGCCTCATCGCGACCGGAGGCCTCACATCCTTTGAAAACTCGAGAGGTCCGCGGAGATCAATGCTTCCAAAGGAGACAATTCCTGACTCCTCTTTAAAATGGATAGGAGTCCCACGATCCCTGGGGCACGTGGAAAGGGACCCTGGGTCACCCCCCTCACGTGGAGACGCGTCCCAATTGCCATGCCAAGACTCGAGGAGAATCCCGAGGTGTCCCTCGCACCTAGGCAGGAGTCCTGACGTCGCTGAACAAACAAGTGTCTGGAAGGGCCCTCCCCGTCGTAACTCGAGAATATACCCCAGGTTCCGGCCGCAACTCGAGAAAAACCATGAGACTTCCCCCTCGTCGTGAGATTAGACCCGATTCCCCTGCACTGCGTGCAGAGCAATTCCGTGTTCCACATCAAACGTGAAATGAGCCTTGATTTCCTTGATGGCACTCCAGAGAAAACCCAAGATCATTGTCTCAAGTCTAGAGGGATCCTGAGGTCACTGGAGCAACACGAAAGGGCTCCGTGGACCGCAAATCAACTCGAGATGAGAGCTTAGTCCCTGGCTTCGACTCAAGAGGAATACCAACTTTCCACAAGCACCTCAAGAGGATGCTTTTCTCAGCTACAGGTAGGTGAGAGGGACCCTGAGTTTGTGGCCTCAAGTCGAATGGACACCGAGATGCTCTGACTCGAAGTAAGGCCGGATATCCCTGCAGTGAATTGAATGCAGGCTCCTCTTGCATCTCCCAAGACGAAGGGATGTCTGAATCCCCTGTGGAGACCACAGAGAAAGACCTAGTCCTCCGCCTCATCGCGACCGGAGGCCTCACATCCTTTGAAAACTCGAGAGGTCCACGGAGATCAATGCTTCCAAAGGAGACGATGCCTGACTCCTCTTGAAAACGGATAGGAGTCCCAGGATCCCTGTGGCACGTGGAAAGGGACCCTTGGGCTCCCGCCTCACGTGAAGACGCGTCCCAATTGCCAGGCCAAGACTCGAGGAGAATCCCGAGGTGTCCCTCGCACCTAGGCAGGAGTCCTGACGTCGCTGAACAAACACGTGTCTGGAAGGGCCCTCCCCGTCGTAACTCGAGAATACACCCCAGGTTCCGGCCGCAACTCGAGAAAAACCATGAGACTTCGCCCTCGCCGCGAGATGAGGCCCGATTCCCCTGCACTGCGTGCAGAGCAATTCGGTGTTCCACATCAAACGTGAAAGGAGCCTTGATTTACTTGATGGCACTCCAGAGAAAACCCAAGATCACTGTCTCAAGTCTAGAGGGATCCTGAGGTCACTGGAGCAACACGAAAGGGCTCTGTGGACCCCAAATCAACTCGAGTTGAGAGCTTAGTCCCTGGCTTCGACTCAAGAGGAATACCAACTTTCCACAAGCACATCAAGAGGAGGCTTCTCTCAGCTACAGGTATGTGAGAGGGACCCTGAGTGTGTGGCCTCAAGTGGAGTGGACACCGAGATGCTCTGACTCGAAGTAAGGCCGGATATCCCTGCAGTGAATTGAATGCAGTCTCGACTTGCATCTCCCAAGAGGAAGGGTTGTCTGAATCCACTGTGGAGACGACAGAGAAAGACCTAGATCTCCCCCTCATCGCGACCGGAGGCCTCACATCCTTTGAAAACTCGAGAGGTCCACGGAGATCAATGCTTCCAAAGGAGACGATGCGTGACTCTTCTTGAAAATGGATAGGAGTCCCAGGATCACTGTGGCACGTCGAAAGGGACCCTGTGTCTCCCGCCTCACGTGGAGACGCGTCCCAATTTCCATGCCAAGACTCGAGGAGAATCCCGAGGTGTCCCTCGCACCTAGGCAGGAGTCCTGACGTCGCTGAACAAACACGTGTCTGGAAGGGCCCTCCCCGTCGTAGCTCGAGAATATACATCAGGTTCCGGCCGCAACTCGAGAAAAACCATGAGACTTCCCCCTCGCCGCGAGCTGAGGGCCCATTCCCCTGCACTGCGTGCAGAGCAATTCCGTCTTCCACATCAAACGTGAAAGGAGCCTTGATTTACTTGATGGCACTCCAGAGAAAACCCTAGATCACTGTCTCAAGCCTAGAGGGATCCTGAGGACACTGGAACAACACGAAAGGGCTCCGTGGACCCCAAATCAACTCGAGATGAGAGATTTGTCCCTGGCTTCGACTCAACAGGAATACCAACTTTCCACAAGCACCTCAAGAGGAGGCTTCTCTCAGCGACAGGTGTGTGAGTGGGACCCTTAGTTTTTTGCCTCAAGCGGAATGGACACCGAGATGCTCTGAATCGAAGTAAGGCCGGATATCCCTGCAGTGAATTGAGTGCAGGCTCGTCTTGCATCTCCCAAGAAGAAGGGATGTCTGAATCCCCTGTGGAGACCACAGAGAAAGACCTAGCTCTCCGCCTCATCGCGACCGGAGGCCTCACATCCTTTGAAAACTCGAGAGGTCCGCGGAGATCAATGCTTCCAAAGGAGACGATGCCTGACTCCTCTTGAAAATGGATAGGAGTCCTAGGATCCCTGTGGCACGTGGAAAGGGACCCTGGGTCTCCCGCCTCACGTGGAGACGCGTCCCAATTGCCATGCCAAGACTCGAGGAGAATCCCGAGGTGTCCCTCGCACCTAGGCAGGAGTCCTGACGTCGCTGAACAAACACGTGTCTGGAAGGGCCCTCTCCGTCGTAACTCGAGAATATGCCCCAGGTTCCAGCGGCAACTCGAGAAAAACCATGAGACTTCCCACTCACAGCGAGATGAGGCCCGATTCCCCTGCACTGCGTGCAGCGCAATTCCGTGTTCCACATCAAACATGAAAGGAGACTTGATTTCCTTGATGGCACTCCAGAGAAAACCCAAGATCACTGTCTCAAGTCTAGAGGGATCCTGAGGTCACTGGAGCGACACGAAAGGGCTCCGTGGACCCCAAATCAACTCGAGATGAGAGCTTAGTCCCTGGCTTCGACTCAAGAGGAATACCAACTTTCCACAAGCACATCAAGAGGAGGCTTCTCTCAGCTACAGGTATGTGAGAGGTACCCTGAGTGTGTGGCCTCAAGTGGAATGGACACCGAGATGCTCTGACTCGAAGTAAGGCCGGATATCCCTGCAGTGAGTTGAATGCAGTCTCGACTTGCATCTCCCAAGAGGAAGGGTTGTCTGAATCCACTGTGGAGACCACAGAGAAAGATCTAGATCTCCCCTTCATCGCGACCGGAGACCTCACATCCTTTGAAAACTCGAGAGGTCCACGGAGATCAATGCTTCCAAAGGAGACGATGCGTGACTCTTCTTGAAAATGGATAGGAGTCCCAGGATCACTGTGGCACGTCGAAAGAGACCCTGTGTCTCCCGCCTCACGTGGAGACGCGTCCCAATTTCCATGCCAAGACTCGAGGAGAATCCCGAGGTGTCCCTCGCACCTAGGCAGGAGTCCTGACGTCGCTGAACAAACACGTGTCTGGAAGGGCCCTCCCCGTCGTAGCTCGAGAATATACATAAGGTTCCGGCCGCAACTCGAGAAAAACCATGAGACTTCCCCCTCGCCGCGAGCTGAGGGCCCATTCCCCTGCACTGCGTGCAGAGCAATTCCGTCTTCCACATCAAACGTGAAAGGAGCCTTGATTTACTTGATGGCACTCCAGAGAAAACCCTAGATCACTGTCTCAAGCCTAGAGGGATCCTGAGGTCACTGGAGCAACACAAAAGGGCTCCGTGGACCCCAAATCAACTCGAGGTGATAGCTTAGTCCCTGGCTTCGACTCAGGAGGAATACCAACTTTCCACAAGCACCTCAAGAGGAGGCTTCTATCAGCTACAGGTATGTGAGAGGGACCCTGAGTTTGTGGCCTCAAGTGGAATGGACACCGAGATGCTCTGACTCGAAGTCAGGCCGGATATCCCTGCAGTGAATTGAATGCAGGCTCGTCTTGCATCTCCCAAGACGAAGGGATGTCTGAATCCCCTGTGGAGACCACAGAGAAAGACCTAGTTCTCCGCCTCATCGCGACCGGAGGCCTCACATCCTTTGAAAACTCGAGAGGTCCGCGGAGATCAATGCTTCCAAAGGAGACAATTCCTGACTCCTCTTTAAAATGGATAGGAGTCCCACGATCCCTGGGGCACGTGGAAAGGGACCCTGGGTCACCCCCCTCACGTGGAGACGCGTCCCAATTGCCATGCCAAGACTCGAGGAGAATCCCGAGGTGTCCCTCGCACCTAGGCAGGAGTCCTGACGTCGCTGAACAAACAAGTGTCTGGAAGGGCCCTCCCCGTCGTAACTCGAGAATATACCCCAGGTTCCGGCCGCAACTCGAGAAAAACCATGAGACTTCCCCCTCGTCGTGAGATTAGACCCGATTCCCCTGCACTGCGTGCAGAGCAATTCCGTGTTCCACATCAAACGTGAAATGAGCCTTGATTTCCTTGATGGCACTCCAGAGAAAACCCAAGATCATTGTCTCAAGTCTAGAGGGATCCTGAGGTCACTGGAGCAACACGAAAGGGCTCCGTGGACCGCAAATCAACTCGAGATGAGAGCTTAGTCCCTGGCTTCGACTCAAGAGGAATACCAACTTTCCACAAGCACCTCAAGAGGAGGCTTTTCTCAGCTACAGGTAGGTGAGAGGGACCCTGAGTTTGTGGCCTCAAGTCGAATGGACACCGAGATGCTCTGACTCGAAGTAAGGCCGGATATCCCTGCAGTGAATTGAATGCAGGCTCCTCTTGCATCTCCCAAGACGAAGGGATGTCTGAATCCCCTGTGGAGACCACAGAGAAAGACCTAGTCCTCCGCCTCATCGCGACCGGAGGCCTCACATCCTTTGAAAACTCGAGAGGTCCACGGAGATCAATGCTTCCAAAGGAGACGATGCCTGACTCCTCTTGAAAACGGATAGGAGTCCCAGGATCCCTGTGGCACGTGGAAAGGGACCCTTGGGCTCCCGCCTCACGTGAAGACGCGTCCCAATTGCCAGGCCAAGACTCGAGGAGAATCCCGAGGTGTCCCTCGCACCTAGGCAGGAGTCCTGACGTCGCTGAACAAACACGTGTCTGGAAGGGCCCTCCCCGTCGTAACTCGAGAATACACCCCAGGTTCCGGCCGCAACTCGAGAAAAACTATGAGACTTCGCCCTCGCCGCGAGATGAGGCCCGATTCCCCTGCACTGCGTGCACAGCAATTCGGTGTTCCACATCAAACGTGAAAGGAGCCTTGATTTACTTGATGGCACTCCAGAGAAAACCCAAGATCACTGTCTCAAGTCTAGAGGGATCCTGAGGTCACTGGAGCAACACGAAAGGGCTCTGTGGACCCCAAATCAACTCGAGTTGAGAGCTTAGTCCCTGGCTTCGACTCAAGAGGAATACCAACTTTCCACAAGCACATCAAGAGGAGGCTTCTCTCAGCTACAGGTATGTGAGAGGGACCCTGAGTGTGTGGCCTCAAGTGGAGTGGACACCGAGATGCTCTGACTCGAAGTAAGGCCGGATATCCCTGCAGTGAATTGAATGCAGTCTCGACTTGCATCTCCCAAGAGGAAGGGTTGTCTGAATCCACTGTGGAGACGACAGAGAAAGACCTAGATCTCCCCCTCATCGCGACCGGAGGCCTCACATCCTTTGAAAACTCGAGAGGTCCACGGAGATCAATGCTTCCAAAGGAGACGATGCGTGACTCTTCTTGAAAATGGATAGGAGTCCCAGGATCACTGTGGCACGTCGAAAGGGACCCTGTGTCTCCCGCCTCACGTGGAGACGCGTCCCAATTTCCATGCCAAGACTCGAGGAGAATCCCGAGGTGTCCCTCGCACCTAGGCAGGAGTCCTGACGTCGCTGAACAAACACGTGTCTGGAAGGGCCCTCCCCGTCGTAGCTCGAGAATATACATCAGGTTCCGGCCGCAACTCGAGAAAAACCATGAGACTTCCCCCTCGCCGCGAGCTGAGGGCCCATTCCCCTGCACTGCGTGCAGAGCAATTCCGTCTTCCACATCAAACGTGAAAGGAGCCTTGATTTACTTGATGGCACTCCAGAGAAAACCCTAGATCACTGTCTCAAGCCTAGAGGGATCCTGAGGACACTGGAACAACACGAAAGGGCTCCGTGGACCCCAAATCAACTCGAGATGAGAGATTTGTCCCTGGCTTCGACTCAACAGGAATACCAAATTTCCACAAGCACCTCAAGAGGAGGCTTCTCTCAGCTACAGGTGTGTGAGAGGGACCCTTAGTTTTTTGCCTCAAGCGGAATGGACACCGAGATGCTCTGACTCGAAGTAAGGCCGGATATCCCTGCAGTGAATTGAGTGCAGGCTCGTCTTGCATCTCCCAAGAAGAAGGGATGTCTGAATCCCCTGTGGAGACCACAGAGAAAGACCTAGCTCTCCGCCTCATCGCGACCGGAGGCCTCACATCCTTTGAAAACTCGAGAGGTCCGCGGAGATCAATGCTTCCCAAGGAGACGATGCCTGACTCCTCTTGAAAATGGATAGGAGTCCTAGGATCCCTGTGGCACGTGGAAAGGGACCCTGGGTCTCCCGCCTCACGTGGAGACGCGTCCCAATTGCCATGCCAAGACTCGAGGAGAATCCCGAGGTGTCCCTCGCACCTAGGCAGGAGTCCTGACGTCGCTGAACAAACACGTGTCTGGAAGGGCCCTCTCCGTCGTAACTCGAGAATATGCCCCAGGTTCCAGCGGCAACTCGAGAAAAACCATGAGACTTCCCACTCACAGCGAGATGAGGCCCGATTCCCCTGCACTACGTGCAGACCAATTCCGTGTTCCACATCAAACATGAAAGGAGACTTGATTTCCTTGATGGCACTCCAGAGAAAACCCAAGATCACTGTCTCAAGTCTAGAGGGATCCTGAGGTCACTGGAGCAACACGAAAGGGCTCCGTGGACCCCAAATCAACTCGAGATGAGAGCTTAGTCCCTGGCTTCGACTCAAGAGGAATACCAACTTTCCACAAGCACATCAAGAGGAGGCTTCTCTCAGCTACAGGTATGTGAGAGGTACCCTGAGTGTGTGGCCTCAAGTGGAATGGACACCGAGATGCTCTGACTCGAAGTAAGGCCGGATATCCCTGCAGTGAGTTGAATGCAGTCTCGACTTGCTTCTCCCAAGAGGAAGGGTTGTCTGAATAAACTGTGGAGACCACAGAGAAAGATCTAGATCTCCCCTTCATTGCGACCGGAGGCCTCACATCCTTTGAAAACTCGAGAGGTCCACGGAGATCAATGCTTCCAAAGGAGACGATGCGTGACTCTTCTTGAAAATGGATAGGAGTCCCAGGATCACTGTGGCACGTCGAAAGGGACCCTGTGTCTCCCGCCTCACGTGGAGACGCGTCCCAATTTCCATGCCAAGACTCGAGGAGAATCCCGAGGTGTCCCTCGCACCTAGGCAGGAGTCCTGACGTCGCTGAACAAACACGTGTCTGGAAGGGCCCTCCCCGTCGTAGCTCGAGAATATACATAAGGTTCCGGCCGCAACTCGAGAAAAACCATGAGACTTCCCCCTCGCCGCGAGCTGAGGGCCCATTCCCCTGCACTGCGTGCAGAGCAATTCCGTCTTCCACATCAAACGTGAAAGGAGCCTTGATTTACTTGATGGCACTCCAGAGAAAACCCTAGATCACTGTCTCAAGCCTAGAGGGATCCTGAGGTCACTGGAGCAACACAAAAGGGCTCCGTGGACCCCAAATCAACTCGAGGTGATAGCTTAGTCCCTGGCTTCGACTCACGAGGAATACCAACTTTCCACAAGCACCTCAAGAGGAGGCTTCTATCAGCTACAGGTATGTGAGAGGGACCCTGAGTTTGTGGCCTCAAGTGGAATGGACACCGAGATGTTCTGACTCGAAGTCAGGCCGGATATCCCTGCAGTGAATTGAATGCAGGCTCGTCTTGCATCTCCCAAGACGAAGGGATGTCTGAATCCCCTGTGGAGACCACAGAGAAAGACCTAGTTCTCCGCCTCATCGCGACCGGAGGCCTCACATCCTTTGAAAACTCGAGAGGTCCGCGGAGATCAATGCTTCCAAAGGAGACAATGCCTGACTTCTCTTTAAAATGGATAGGAGTCCCACGATCCCTGTGGCACGTGGAAAGGGACCCTGGGTCACCCCCGTCACGTGGAGACGCGTCCCAATTGCCATGCCAAGACTCGAGGAGAATCCCGAGGTGTCCTTGGCACCTAGGCAGGAGTCCTGACGACGCTGAACAAACACGTGTCTGGAAGGGCCCTCCCCGTCGTAACTCGAGAATATACCCCAGGTTCTGGCCGCAACTCGAGAAAAACCATGAGACTTCCCCCTCGTCGCGAGATGAGGCCCAATTCCCCTGCACTGCGTGCAGACCAATTCCGTGTTCCACATCAAACGTGAAAGGAGCCTTGATTTCCTTGATGGCACTCCAGAGAAAACCCAAGATCACTGTCTCAAGTCTAGAGGGATCCTGAGGTCACTGGAGCAACAAGAAAGGGCTCCGTGGACCCCAAATCAACTCGAGATGAGAGCTTAGTCCCTGGCTTCGACTCAAGAGGAATACCAACTTTCCACAAGCACCTCAAGAGGAGGCTTCTCTCAGCCACATGTATGTGAGAGGTACCCTGAGTTTGCGGCCTCAAGTGGAATGGACACCGAGATGCTCTGACTCGAAATAAGGCCGGATATCCCTGCAGTGAATTGAAAGCAGGCTCATCTTGCATCTCCCAAGACGAAGGGATGTCTGAATCCCCTGTGCAGAACACAGAGAAAGACCTAGTCCTCCGCCTCAAGCGACCGGAGGCCTCACATCCTTTGAAAACTCGAGAGGTCCGCGGAGATCAATGCTTCCAAAGGAGACGATGCCTGACTCCTCTTGAAAATGGATAGGAGTCCCAGGATCACTGTGGCACGTGGAAAGGGACCCTGGGTCTCCCGCCTCACGTGGAGACGCGTCCCAATTGCCATGCCAAGACTCGAAGAAAATCCCGAGGTGTCCCTCACACCTAGGCACAGTCCTGAGGTCGCTGAACAAACACGTGTCTGGAAGGGCCCTCCCCGTCGTAACTCGACAATATACCCCAGGTTCCGGCCGCAACTCGAGAAAAACCATGAGACTTCCCCCTCGCCGCGAGATGAGGCCCGATTCCCCTGCACCGCGTGCAGAGAAATTCCGTATTCCACATCAAAAATGAAAGGAGCCTTGATTTCCTTAATGGCACTCCAGAGAAAACCCAAGATTACTGTCTCAAGTCTAGAGGGATCCTGAGGTCACTGTAGCAACACGAAAGGGATCCGTGGACCCCAAATCAACTCGAGATGAGAGCTTAGTCCCTGGCTTCGACTCAAGAGGAATACCAACTTTCCAGAAGCACCTCAAGAGGAGGCTTCTCTCAGCTACAGGTATGTCAGAGGGACCCTGAGTTTGTGGCCTCAAGTGGAATGGACACCGAGATGCTCTGACTCGAAGTAAGGCCGGATATCCCTGCAGTGAATTGAATGCAGGCTCGTCTTGCATCTCCCAAGACGAAGGGATGTCTGAATCCCCTGTGGAGCCCACAGAGAAAGACCTAGTCCTCCGCCTCAACGCGACCGGAGGCCTCACATCCTTTGAAAACTCGAGAGGTCCGCGGAGATCAATGCTTCCAAAGGAGACGATGCCTGACTCCTCTTGAAAATGGATAGGAGTCCTAGAATCCCTGTGGCAGGTGGAAAGGGACCCTGGGTCTCCCGCCTCACTTGGAGACGCGTCCCAATTGCCATGCCAAGACTCGAGGAGAATCCCGAGGTGTCCCTCGCAGCTAGGCAGGAGTCCTGACGTCGCTGAACAAACACGTGTCTGGAAGGGCCCTCTCCGTCGTAACTCGAGAATATGCCCCAGGTTCCAGCGGCAACTCGAGAAAAACCATGAGACTTCCCACTCACAGCTAGATGAGGCCCGATTCCCCTGCACTGCGTGCAGAGCAATTCCGTGTTCCACATCAAACATGAAAGGAGACTTGATTTCCTTGATGGCACTCCAGAGAAAACCCAAGATCACTGTCTCAAGTCTAGAGGGATCCTGAGGTCACTGGAGCAACACGAAAGGGCTCCGTGGACACCAAATCAACTCGAGATGAGAACTTAGTCCCTGGCTTCGACTCAAGAGGAATACCCACTTTCCACAAGCACATCAAGAGGAGGCTTCTCTCAGCTACAGGTATGTGAGAGGTACGCTGAGTGTGTGGCCTCAAGTGGAATGGACACCGAGATGCTCTGACTCGAAGTAAGGCCGGATATCCCTGCAGTGAGTTGAATGCAGTCTCGACTTGCATCTCCCAAGAGGAAGGGTTGTCTGAATCCACTGTGGAGACCACAGAGAAAGATCTAGATCTCCCCTTCATCGCGACCGGAGACCTCACATCCTTTGAAAATTCGAGAGGTCCACGGAGATCAATGCTTCCAAAGGAGAGGATGCGTGACTCTTCTTGAAAATGGATAGGAGTCCCAGGATCACTGTGGCACGTCGAAAGAGACCCTGTGTCTCCCGCCTCACGTGGAGACGCGTCCCAATTTCCATGCCAAGACTCGAGGAGAATCCCGAGGTGTCCCTCGCACCTAGGCAGGAGTCCTGACGTCGCTGAACAAACACGTGTCTGGAAGGGCCCTCCCCGTCGTAGCTCGAGAATATACATAAGGTTCCGGCCGCAACTCGAGAAAAACCATGAGACTTCCCCCTCGCCGCGAGCTGAGGGCCCATTCCCCTGCACTGCGTGCAGAGCAATTCCGTCTTCCACATCAAACGTGAAAGGAGCCTTGATTTACTTGATGGCACTCCAGAGAAAACCCTAGATCACTGTCTCAAGCCTAGAGGGATCCTGAGGTCACTGGAGCAACACAAAAGGGCTCCGTGGACCCCAAATCAACTCGAGGTGATAGCTTAGTCCCTGGCTTCGACTCAGGAGGAATACCAACTTTCCACAAGCACCTCAAGAGGAGGCTTCTATCAGCTACAGGTATGTGAGAGGGACCCTGAGTTTGTGGCCTCAAGTGGAATGGACACCGAGATGCTCTGACTCGAAGTCAGGCCGGATATCCCTGCAGTGAATTGAATGCAGGCTCGTCTTGCATCTCCCAAGACGAAGGGATGTCTGAATCCCCTGTGGAGACCACAGAGAAAGACCTAGTTCTCCGCCTCATCGCGACCGGAGGCCTCACATCCTTTGAAAACTCGAGAGGTCCGCGGAGATCAATGCTTCCAAAGGAGACAATTCCTGACTCCTCTTTAAAATGGATAGGAGTCCCACGATCCCTGGGGCACGTGGAAAGGGACCCTGGGTCACCCCCCTCACGTGGAGACGCGTCCCAATTGCCATGCCAAGACTCGAGGAGAATCCCGAGGTGTCCCTCGCACCTAGGCAGGAGTCCTGACGTCGCTGAACAAACACGTGTCTGGAAGGGCCCTCCCCGTCGTAACTCGAGAATATACCCCAGGTTCCGGCCGCAACTCGAGAAAAACCATGAGACTTCCCCCTCGTCGTGAGATTAGACCCGATTCCCCTGCACTGCGTGCAGAGCAATTCCGTGTTCCACATCAAACGTGAAATGAGCCTTGATTTCCTTGATGGCACTCCAGAGAAAACCCAAGATCATTGTCTCAAGTCTAGAGGGATCCTGAGGTCACTGGAGCAACACGAAAGGGCTCCGTGGACCGCAAATCAACTCGAGATGAGAGCTTAGTCCCTGGCTTCGACTCAAGAGGAATACCAACTTTCCACAAGCACCTCAAGAGGAGGCTTTTCTCAGCTACAGGTAGGTGAGAGGGACCCTGAGTTTGTGGCCTCAAGTCGAATGGACACCGAGATGCTCTGACTCGAAGTAAGGCCGGATATCCCTGCAGTGAATTGAATGCAGGCTCCTCTTGCATCTCCCAAGACGAAGGGATGTCTGAATCCCCTGTGGAGACCACAGAGAAAGACCTAGTCCTCCGCCTCATCGCGACCGGAGGCCTCACATCCTTTGAAAACTCGAGAGGTCCACGGAGATCAATGCTTCCAAAGGAGACGATGCCTGACTCCTCTTGAAAACGGATAGGAGTCCCAGGATCCCTGTGGCACGTGGAAAGGGACCCTTGGGCTCCCGCCTCACGTGAAGACGCGTCCCAATTGCCAGGCCAAGACTCGAGGAGAATCCCGAGGTGTCCCTCGCACCTAGGCAGGAGTCCTGACGTCGCTGAACAAACACGTGTCTGGAAGGGCCCTCCCCGTCGTAACTCGAGAATACACCCCAGGTTCCGGCCGCAACTCGAGAAAAACCATGAGACTTCGCCCTCGCCGCGAGATGAGGCCCGATTCCCCTGCACTGCGTGCAGAGCAATTCGGTGTTCCACATCAAACGTGAAAGGAGCCTTGATTTACTTGATGGCACTCCAGAGAAAACCCAAGATCACTGTCTCAAGTCTAGAGGGATCCTGAGGTCACTGGAGCAACACGAAAGGGCTCTGTGGACCCCAAATCAACTCGAGTTGAGAGCTTAGTCCCTGGCTTCGACTCAAGAGGAATACCAACTTTCCACAAGCACATCAAGAGGAGGCTTCTCTCAGCTACAGGTATGTGAGAGGGACCCTGAGTGTGTGGCCTCAAGTGGAGTGGACACCGAGATGCTCTGACTCGAAGTAAGGCCGGATATCCCTGCAGTGAATTGAATGCAGTCTCGACTTGCATCTCCCAAGAGGAAGGGTTGTCTGAATCCACTGTGGAGACGACAGAGAAAGACCTAGATCTCCCCCTCATCGCGACCGGAGGCCTCACATCCTTTGAAAACTCGAGAGGTCCACGGAGATCAATGCTTCCAAAGGAGACGATGCGTGACTCTTCTTGAAAATGGATAGGAGTCCCAGGATCACTGTGGCACGTCGAAAGGGACCCTGTGTCTCCCGCCTCACGTGGAGACGCGTCCCAATTTCCATGCCAAGACTCGAGGAGAATCCCGAGGTGTCCCTCGCACCTAGGCAGGAGTCCTGACGTCGCTGAACAAACACGTGTCTGGAAGGGCCCTCCCCGTCGTAGCTCGAGAATATACATCAGGTTCCGGCCGCAACTCGAGAAAAACCATGAGACTTCCCCCTCGCCGCGAGCTGAGGGCCCATTCCCCTGCACTGCGTGCAGAGCAATTCCGTCTTCCACATCAAACGTGAAAGGAGCCTTGATTTACTTGATGGCACTCCAGAGAAAACCCTAGATCACTGTCTCAAGCCTAGAGGGATCCTGAGGACACTGGAACAACACGAAAGGGCTCCGTGGACCCCAAATCAACTCGAGATGAGAGATTTGTCCCTGGCTTCGACTCAACAGGAATACCAACTTTCCACAAGCACCTCAAGAGGAGGCTTCTCTCAGCGACAGGTGTGTGAGTGGGACCCTTAGTTTTTTGCCTCAAGCGGAATGGACACCGAGATGCTCTGACTCGAAGTAAGGCCGGATATCCCTGCAGTGAATTGAGTACAGGCTCGTCTTGCATCTCCCAAGAAGAAGGGATGTCTGAATCCCCTGTGGAGACCACAGAGAAAGACCTAGCTCTCCGCCTCATCGCGACCGGAGGCCTCACATCCTTTGAAAACTCGAGAGGTCCGCGGAGATCAATGCTTCCAAAGGAGACGATGCCTGACTCCTCTTGAAAATGGATAGGAGTCCTAGGATCCCTGTGGCACGTGGAAAGGGACCCTGGGTCTCCCGCCTCACGTGGAGACGCGTCCCAATTGCCATGCCAAGACTCGAGGAGAATCCCGAGGTGTCCCTCGCACCTAGGCAGGAGTCCTGACGTCGCTGAACAAACACCTGTCTGGAAGGGCCCTCTCCGTCGTAACTCGAGAATATGCCCCAGGTTCCAGCGGCAACTCGAGAAAAACCATGAGACTTCCCACTCACAGCGAGATGAGGCCCGATTCCCCTGCACTGCGTGCAGAGCAATTCCGTGTTCCACATCAAACATGAAAGGAGACTTGATTTCCTTGATGGCACTCCAGAGAAAACCCAAGATCACTGTCTCAAGTCTAGAGGGATCCTGAGGTCACTGGAGCGACACGAAAGGGCTCCGTGGACCCCAAATCAACTCGAGATGAGAGCTTAGTCCCTGGCTTCGACTCAAGAGGAATACCAACTTTCCACAAGCACATCAAGAGGAGGCATCTCTCAGCTACAGGTATGTGAGAGGGACCCTGAGTGTGTGGCCTCAAGTGGAATGGACACCGAGATGCTCAGACTCGAAGTAAGGCCGGATATCCCTGCAGTGAATTGAATGCAGTCTCGACTTGCATCTCCCAAGAGGAAGGGTTGTCTGAATCCACTGTGGAGACCACAGAGAAAGACCTAGATCTCCCCCTCATCGCGACCGGAGGCCTCACATCCTTTGAAAACTCGAGAGGTCCACGGAGATCAATGCTTCCAAAGGAGACGATGCGTGACTCTTCTTGAAAATGGATAGGAGTCCCAGGATCACTGTGGCACGTCGAAAGGGACCCTGTGTCTCCCGCCTCACGTGGAGACGCGTCCCAATTTCCATGCCAAGACTCGAGGAGAATCCCGAGGTGTCCCTCGCACCTAGGCAGGAGTCCTGACGTCGCTGAACAAACACGTGTCTGGAAGGGCCCTCCCCGTCGTAGCTCGAGAATATACATAAGGTTCCGCCGCAACTCGAGAAAAACCATGAGACTTGCCCCTCGCCGCGAGCTGAGGGCCCATTCCCCTGCACTGCGTGCAGAGCAATTCCGTCTTCCACATCAAACGTGAAAGGAGACTTGATTTACTTGATGGCACTCCAGAGAAAACCCTAGATCACTGTCTCAAGCCTAGAGGGATCCTGAGGTCACTGGAGCAACACAAAAGGACTCCGTGGACCCCAAATCAACTCGAGATGAGAGCTTAGTCCCTGGCTTCGACTCAAGAGGAATACCAACTTTCCACAAGCACCTCAAGAGGAGGCTTCTCTCAGATACAGGTATGTGAGACGGACCCTGAGTTTGTGGCCTCAAATGGAATGGACACCGAGATGCTCTGATTCGAAGTAAGGCCAGATATCCCTGCAGTGAATTGAATGCAGGCTCGTCTTGCATCTCCCAAGACGAAGGGATGTCTGAATCCCCTGTGGAGACCGCAGAGAAAGACCGAGTTCTCCGCCTCATCGCGACCGGAGGCCTCACATTCTTTGAAAACTCGAGAGGTCCGCGGAGATCAATGCTTCCAAAGGAGACGATGCGTGACTCTTCTTGAAAATGGATAGGAGTCCCAGGATCACTGTGGCACGTCGAAAGGGACCCTGTGTCTCCCGCCTCACGTGGAGACGCGTCCCAATTGCCATGCCAAGACTCGAGGAGAATCCCGAGGTGTCCCTCGCACCTAGGCAGGAGTCCTGACGTCGCTGAACAAACAAGTGTCTGGAAGGGCCCTCCCCGTCGTAACTCGAGAATATACCCCAGGTTCCGGCCGCAACTCGAGAAAAACCATGAGACTTCCCCCTCGTCGTGAGATTAGACCCGATTCCCCTGCACTGCGTGCAGAGCAATTCCGTGTTCCACATCAAACGTGAAATGAGCCTTGATTTCCTTGATGGCACTCCAGAGAAAACCCTAGATCACTGTCTCAAGCCTAGAGGGATCCTGAGGTCACTGGAGCAACACAAAAGGGCTCCGTGGACCCCAAATCAACTCGAGATGAGAGCTTAGTCCCTGGCTTCGACTCAAGAGGAATACCAACTTTCCACAAGCACCTCAAGAGGAGGCTTCTCTCAGATACAGGTATGTGAGTGGGACCCTTAGTTTTTTGCCTCAAGCGGAATGGACACCGAGATGCTCTGACTCGAAGTAAGGCCGGATATCCCTGCAGTGAATTGAGTGCAGGCTCGTCTTGCATCTCCCAAGAAGAAGGGATGTCTGAATCCCCTGTGGAGACCACAGAGAAAGACCTAGCTCTCCGCCTCATCGCGACCGGAGGCCTCACATCCTTTGAAAACTCGAGAGGTCCGCGGAGATCAATGCTTCCAAAGGAGACGATGCCTGACACCTCTTGAAAATGGATAGGAGTCCTAGGATCCCTGTGGCAGGTGGAAAGGGACCCTGGGTCTCCCGCCTCACGTGGAGACGCGTCCCAATTGCCATGCCAAGACTCGAGGAGAATCCCGAGGTGTCCCTCGCAGCTAGGCAGGAGTCCTGACGTCGCTGAACAAACACGTGTCTGGAAGGGCCCTCCCCGTCGTAGCTCGAGAATATACATAAGGTTCCGGCCGCAACTCGAGAAAAACCATGAGACTTCCCCCTCGCCGCGACCTGAGGGCCCATTCCCCTGCACTGCGTGCAGAGCAATTCCGTCTTCCACATCAAACGTGAAAGGAGCCTTGATTTACTTGATGGCACTCCAGAGAAAACCCTAGATCACTGTCTCAAGCCTAGAGGGATCCTGAGGTCACTGGAGCAACACAAAAGGGCTCCGTGGACCCCAAATCAACTCGAGGTGATAGCTTAGTCCCTGGCTTCGACTCAGGAGGAATACCAACTTTCCACAAGCACCTCAAGAGGAGGCTTCTATCAGCTACAGGTATGTGAGAGGGACCCTGAGTTTGTGGCCTCAAGTGGAATGGACACCGAGATGCTCTGACTCGAAGTCAGGCCGGATATCCCTGCAGTGAATTGAATGCAGGCTCGTCTTGCATCTCCCAAGACGAAGGGATGTCTGAATCCCCTGTGGAGACCACAGAGAAAGACCTAGTTCTCCGCCTCATCGCGACCGGAGGCCTCACATCCTTTGAAAACTCGAGAGGTCCGCGGAGATCAATGCTTCCAAAGGAGACAATTCCTGACTCCTCTTTAAAATGGATAGGAGTCCCACGATCCCTGGGGCACGTGGAAAGGGACCCTGGGTCACCCCCCTCACGTGGAGACGCGTCCCAATTGCCATGCCAAGACTCGAGGAGAATCCCGAGGTGTCCCTCGCACCTAGGCAGGAGTCCTGACGTCGCTGAACAAACAAGTGTCTGGAAGGGCCCTCCCCGTCGTAACTCGAGAATATACCCCAGGTTCCGGCCGCAACTCGAGAAAAACCATGAGACTTCCCCCTCGTCGTGAGATTAGACCCGATTCCCCTGCACTGCGTGCAGAGCAATTCCGTGTTCCACATCAAACGTGAAATGAGCCTTGATTTCCTTGATGGCACTCCAGAGAAAACCCAAGATCATTG
Organism: Dama dama; assembly: GCF_033118175.1. Classification (NCBI taxonomy): domain Eukaryota; kingdom Metazoa; phylum Chordata; class Mammalia; order Artiodactyla; family Cervidae; genus Dama; species Dama dama. The sequence continues at coordinate 464,356 of NC_083700.1, read as the reverse complement.
TCTCAAGTCTAGAGGGATCCTGAGGTCACTGGAGCAACACGAAAGGGCTCCGTGGACCGCAAATCAACTCGAGATGAGAGCTTAGTCCCTGGCTTCGACTCAAGAGGAATACCAACTTTCCACAAGCACCTCAAGAGGATGCTTTTCTCAGCTACAGGTAGGTGAGAGGGACCCTGAGTTTGTGGCCTCAAGTCGAATGGACACCGAGATGCTCTGACTCGAAGTAAGGCCGGATATCCCTGCAGTGAATTGAATGCAGGCTCCTCTTGCATCTCCCAAGACGAAGGGATGTCTGAATCCCCTGTGGAGACCACAGAGAAAGACCTAGTCCTCCGCCTCATCGCGACCGGAGGCCTCACATCCTTTGAAAACTCGAGAGGTCCACGGAGATCAATGCTTCCAAAGGAGACGATGCCTGACTCCTCTTGAAAACGGATAGGAGTCCCAGGATCCCTGTGGCACGTGGAAAGGGACCCTTGGGCTCCCGCCTCACGTGAAGACGCGTCCCAATTGCCAGGCCAAGACTCGAGGAGAATCCCGAGGTGTCCCTCGCACCTAGGCAGGAGTCCTGACGTCGCTGAACAAACACGTGTCTGGAAGGGCCCTCCCCGTCGTAACTCGAGAATACACCCCAGGTTCCGGCCGCAACTCGAGAAAAACCATGAGACTTCGCCCTCGCCGCGAGATGAGGCCCGATTCCCCTGCACTGCGTGCAGAGCAATTCGGTGTTCCACATCAAACGTGAAAGGAGCCTTGATTTACTTGATGGCACTCCAGAGAAAACCCAAGATCACTGTCTCAAGTCTAGAGGGATCCTGAGGTCACTGGAGCAACACGAAAGGGCTCTGTGGACCCCAAATCAACTCGAGTTGAGAGCTTAGTCCCTGGCTTCGACTCAAGAGGAATACCAACTTTCCACAAGCACATCAAGAGGAGGCTTCTCTCAGCTACAGGTATGTGAGAGGGACCCTGAGTGTGTGGCCTCAAGTGGAGTGGACACCGAGATGCTCTGACTCGAAGTAAGGCCGGATATCCCTGCAGTGAATTGAATGCAGTCTCGACTTGCATCTCCCAAGAGGAAGGGTTGTCTGAATCCACTGTGGAGACGACAGAGAAAGACCTAGATCTCCCCCTCATCGCGACCGGAGGCCTCACATCCTTTGAAAACTCGAGAGGTCCACGGAGATCAATGCTTCCAAAGGAGACGATGCGTGACTCTTCTTGAAAATGGATAGGAGTCCCAGGATCACTGTGGCACGTCGAAAGGGACCCTGTGTCTCCCGCCTCACGTGGAGACGCGTCCCAATTTCCATGCCAAGACTCGAGGAGAATCCCGAGGTGTCCCTCGCACCTAGGCAGGAGTCCTGACGTCGCTGAACAAACACGTGTCTGGAAGGGCCCTCCCCGTCGTAGCTCGAGAATATACATCAGGTTCCGGCCGCAACTCGAGAAAAACCATGAGACTTCCCCCTCGCCGCGAGCTGAGGGCCCATTCCCCTGCACTGCGTGCAGAGCAATTCCGTCTTCCACATCAAACGTGAAAGGAGCCTTGATTTACTTGATGGCACTCCAGAGAAAACCCTAGATCACTGTCTCAAGCCTAGAGGGATCCTGAGGACACTGGAACAACACGAAAGGGCTCCGTGGACCCCAAATCAACTCGAGATGAGAGATTTGTCCCTGGCTTCGACTCAACAGGAATACCAACTTTCCACAAGCACCTCAAGAGGAGGCTTCTCTCAGCGACAGGTGTGTGAGTGGGACCCTTAGTTTTTTGCCTCAAGCGGAATGGACACCGAGATGCTCTGACTCGAAGTAAGGCCGGATATCCCTGCAGTGAATTGAGTGCAGGCTCGTCTTGCATCTCCCAAGAAGAAGGGATGTCTGAATCCCCTGTGGAGACCACAGAGAAAGACCTAGCTCTCCGCCTCATCGCGACCGGAGGCCTCACATCCTTTGAAAACTCGAGAGGTCCGCGGAGATCAATGCTTCCAAAGGAGACGATGCCTGACTCCTCTTGAAAATGGATAGGAGTCCTAGGATCCCTGTGGCACGTGGAAAGGGACCCTGGGTCTCCCGCCTCACGTGGAGACGCGTCCCAATTGCCATGCCAAGACTCGAGGAGAATCCCGAGGTGTCCCTCGCACCTAGGCAGGAGTCCTGACGTCGCTGAACAAACACGTGTCTGGAAGGGCCCTCTCCGTCGTAACTCGAGAATATGCCCCAGGTTCCAGCGGCAACTCGAGAAAAACCATGAGACTTCCCACTCACAGCGAGATGAGGCCCGATTCCCCTGCACTGCGTGCAGCGCAATTCCGTGTTCCACATCAAACATGAAAGGAGACTTGATTTCCTTGATGGCACTCCAGAGAAAACCCAAGATCACTGTCTCAAGTCTAGAGGGATCCTGAGGTCACTGGAGCGACACGAAAGGGCTCCGTGGACCCCAAATCAACTCGAGATGAGAGCTTAGTCCCTGGCTTCGACTCAAGAGGAATACCAACTTTCCACAAGCACATCAAGAGGAGGCTTCTCTCAGCTACAGGTATGTGAGAGGGACCCTGAGTGTGTGGCCTCAAGTGGAATGGACAACGAGATGCTCAGACTCGAAGTAAGGCCGGATATCCCTGCAGTGAATTGAATGCAGTCTCGACTTGCATCTCCCAAGAGGAAGGGTTGTCTGAATCCACTGTGGAGACCACAGAGAAAGACCTAGATCTCCCCCTCATCGCGACCGGAGGCCTCACTTCCTTTGAAAACTCGAGAGGTCCACGGAGATCAATGCTTCCAAAGGAGACGATGCGTGACTCTTCTTGAAAATGGATAGGAGTCCCAGGATCACTGTGGCACGTCGAAAGGGACCCTGTGTCTCCCGCCTCACGTGGAGACGCGTCCCAATTTCCATGCCAAGACTCGAGGAGAATCCCGAGGTGTCCCTCGCACCTAGGCAGGAGTCCTGACGTCGCTGAACAAACACGTGTCTGGAAGGGCCCTCCCCGTCGTAGCTCGAGAATATACATAAGATTCCGCCGCAACTCGAGAAAAACCATGAGACTTGCCCCTCGCCGCGAGCTGAGGGCCCATTCCCCTGCACTGCGTGCAGAGCAATTCCGTCTTCCACATCAAACGTGAAAGGAGACTTGATTTACTTGATGGCACTCCAGAGAAAACCCTAGATCACTGTCTCAAGCCTAGAGGGATCCTGAGGTCACTGGAGCAACACAAAAGGGCTCCGTGGACCCCAAATCAACTCGAGATGAGAGCTTAGTCCCTGGCTTCGACTCAAGAGGAATACCAACTTTCCACAAGCACCTCAAGAGGAGGCTTCTCTCAGATACAGGTATGTGAGACGGACCCTGAGTTTGTGGCCTCAAATGGAATGGACACCGAGATGCTCTGATTCGAAGTAAGGCCGGATATCCCTGCAGTGAATTGAATGCAGGCTCGTCTTGCATCTCCCAAGACGAAGGGATATCTGAATCCCCTGTGGAGACCGCAGAGAAAGACCGAGTTCTCCGCCTCATCGCGACCGGAGGCCTCACATTCTTTGAAAACTCGAGAGGTCCGCGGAGATCAATGCTTCCAAAGGAGACGATGCCTGACTCCTCTTGAAAATGGATAGGAGTCCCAGGAGGCCTGTGGCACGTGGAAAGGGACCCTGGGTCTCCCGCCTCACGTGGAGACGCGTCCCAATTGCCATGCCAAGTCTCGAGGAGAATCCCGAGGTGTCCCTCGCACCTAGGCAGGAGTCCTGACGTCGCTGAACAAACACGTGTCTGGAAGGGCCCTCCCCGTCGTAGCTCGAGAATATACATCAGGTTCCGGCCGCAACTCGAGAAAAACCATGAGACTTGCCCCTCGCCGCGAGCTGAGGGCCCATTCCCCTGCACTGCGTGCAGAGCAATTCCGTCTTCCACATCAAACGTGAAAGGAGCCTTGATTTACTTGATGGCACTCCAGAGAAAACCCTAGATCACTGTCTCAAGCCTAGAGGGATCCTGAGGTCACTGGAACAACACGAAAGGGCTCTGTGGACCCCAAATCAACTCGAGATGAGAGATTTGTCCCTGGCTTCGACTCAAGAGGAATACCAACTTTCCACAAGCACCTCAAGAGGAGGCTTCTCTCAGCTACAGGTGTGTGAGTGGGACCCTTAGTTTTTTGCCTCAAGCGGAATGGACACCGAGATGCTCTGACTCGAAGTAAGGCCGGATATCCCTGCAGTGAATTGAGTGCAGGCTCGTCTTGCATCTCCCAAGAAGAAGGGATGTCTGAATCCCCTGTGGAGACCACAGAGAAAGACCTAGCTCTCCGCCTCATCGCGACCGGAGGCCTCACATCCTTTGAAAACTCGAGAGGTCCGCGGAGATCAATGCTTCCAAAGGAGACGATGCCTGACTCCTCTTGAAAATGGATAGGAGTCCTAGGATCCCTGTGGCAGGTGGAAAGGGACCCTGGGTCTCCCGCCTCACGTGGAGACGCGTCCCAATTGCCATGCCAAGACTCGAGGAGAATCCCGAGGTGTCCCTCGCAGCTAGGCAGGAGTCCTGACGTCGCTGAACAAACACGTGTCTGGAAGGGCCCTCTCCGTCGTAACTCGAGAATATGCCCCAGGTTCCAGCGGCAACTCGAGAAAAACCATGAGACTTCCCACTCACAGCGAGATGAGGCCCGATTCCCCTGCACTGCGTGCAGAGCAATTCCGTGTTCCACATCAAACATGAAAGGAGACTTGATTTCCTTGATGGCACTCCAGAGAAAACCCAAGATCACTGTCTCAAGTCTAGAGGGATCCTGAGGTCACTGGAGCAACACGAAAGGGCTCCGTGGACACCAAATCAACTCGAGATGAGAACTTAGTCCCTGGCTTCGACTCAAGAGGAATACCCACTTTCCACAAGCACATCAAGAGGAGGCTTCTCTCAGCTACAGGTATGTGAGAGGTACCCTGAGTGTGTGGCCTCAAGTGGAATGGACACCGAGATGCTCTGACTCGAAGTAAGGCCGGATATCCCTGCAGTGAGTTGAATGCAGTCTCGACTTGCATCTCCCAAGAGGAAGGGTTGTCTGAATCCACTGTGGAGACCACAGAGAAAGATCTAGATCTCCCCTTCATCGCGACCGGAGACCTCACATCCTTTGAAAACTCGAGAGGTCCACGGAGATCAATGCTTCCAAAGGAGACGATGCGTGACTCTTCTTGAAAATGGATAGGAGTCCCAGGATCACTGTGGCACGTCGAAAGAGACCCTGTGTCTCCCGCCTCACGTGGAGACGCGTCCCAATTTCCATGCCAAGACTCGAGGAGAATCCCGAGGTGTCCCTCGCACCTAGGCAGGAGTCCTGACGTCGCTGAACAAACACGTGTCTGGAAGGGCCCTCCCCGTCGTAGCTCGAGAATATACATAAGGTTCCGGCCGCAACTCGAGAAAAACCATGAGATTTCCCCCTCGCCGCGAGCTGAGGGCCCATTCCCCTGCACTGCGTGCAGAGCAATTCCGTCTTCCACATCAAACGTGAAAGGAGCCTTGATTTACTTGATGGCACTCCAGAGAAAACCCTAGATCACTGTCTCAAGCCTAGAGGGATCCTGAGGTCACTGGAGCAACACAAAAGGGCTCCGTGGACCCCAAATCAACTCGAGGTGATAGCTTAGTCCCTGGCTTCGACTCAGGAGGAATACCAACTTTCCACAAGCACCTCAAGAGGAGGCTTCTATCAGCTACAGGTATGTGAGAGGGACCCTGAGTTTGTGGCCTCAAGTGGAATGGACATCGAGATGCTCTGACTCGAAGTCAGGCCGGATATCCCTGCAGTGAATTGAATGCAGGCTCGTCTTGCATCTCCCAAGACGAAGGGATGTCTGAATCCCCTGTGGAGACCACAGAGAAAGACCTAGTTCTCCGCCTCATCGCGACCGGAGGCCTCACATCCTTTGAAAACTCGAGAGGTCCGCGGAGATCAATGCTTCCAAAGGAGACAATTCCTGACTCCTCTTTAAAATGGATAGGAGTCCCACGATCCCTGGGGCACGTGGAAAGGGACCCTGGGTCACCCCCCTCACGTGGAGACGCGTCCCAATTGCCATGCCAAGACTCGAGGAGAATCCCGAGGTGTCCCTCGCACCTAGGCAGGAGTCCTGACGTCGCTGAACAAACAAGTGTCTGGAAGGGCCCTCCCCGTCGTAACTCGAGAATATACCCCAGGTTCCGGCCGCAACTCGAGAAAAACCATGAGACTTCCCCCTCGTCGTGAGATTAGACCCGATTCCCCTGCACTGCGTGCAGAGCAATTCCGTGTTCCACATCAAACGTGAAATGAGCCTTGATTTCCTTGATGGCACTCCAGAGAAAACCCAAGATCATTGTCTCAAGTCTAGAGGGATCCTGAGGTCACTGGAGCAACACGAAAGGGCTCCGTGGACCGCAAATCAACTCGAGATGAGAGCTTAGTCCCTGGCTTCGACTCAAGAGGAATACCAACTTTCCACAAGCACCTCAAGAGGAGGCTTTTCTCAGCTACAGGTAGGTGAGAGGGACCCTGAGTTTGTGGCCTCAAGTCGAATGGACACCGAGATGCTCTGACTCGAAGTAAGGCCGGATATCCCTGCAGTGAATTGAATGCAGGCTCCTCTTGCATCTCCCAAGACGAAGGGATGTCTGAATCCCCTGTGGAGACCACAGAGAAAGACCTAGTCCTCCGCCTCATCGCGACCGGAGGCCTCACATCCTTTGAAAACTCGAGAGGTCCACGGAGATCAATGCTTCCAAAGGAGACGATGCCTGACTCCTCTTGAAAACGGATAGGAGTCCCAGGATCCCTGTGGCACGTGGAAAGGGACCCTTGGGCTCCCGCCTCACGTGAAGACGCGTCCCAATTGCCAGGCCAAGACTCGAGGAGAATCCCGAGGTGTCCCTCGCACCTAGGCAGGAGTCCTGACGTCGCTGAACAAACACGTGTCTGGAAGGGCCCTCCCCGTCGTAACTCGAGAATACACCCCAGGTTCCGGCCGCAACTCGAGAAAAACTATGAGACTTCGCCCTCGCCGCGAGATGAGGCCCGATTCCCCTGCACTGCGTGCACAGCAATTCGGTGTTCCACATCAAACGTGAAAGGAGCCTTGATTTACTTGATGGCACTCCAGAGAAAACCCAAGATCACTGTCTCAAGTCTAGAGGGATCCTGAGGTCACTGGAGCAACACGAAAGGGCTCTGTGGACCCCAAATCAACTCGAGTTGAGAGCTTAGTCCCTGGCTTCGACTCAAGAGGAATACCAACTTTCCACAAGCACATCAAGAGGAGGCTTCTCTCAGCTACAGGTATGTGAGAGGGACCCTGAGTGTGTGGCCTCAAGTGGAGTGGACACCGAGATGCTCTGACTCGAAGTAAGGCCGGATATCCCTGCAGTGAATTGAATGCAGTCTCGACTTGCATCTCCCAAGAGGAATGGTTGTCTGAATCCACTGTGGAGACGACAGAGAAAGACCTAGATCTCCCCCTCATCGCGACCGGAGGCCTCACATCCTTTGAAAACTCGAGAGGTCCACGGAGATCAATGCTTCCAAAGGAGACGATGCGTGACTCTTCTTGAAAATGGATAGGAGTCCCAGGATCACTGTGGCACGTCGAAAGGGACCCTGTGTCTCCCGCCTCACGTGGAGACGCGTCCCAATTTCCATGCCAAGACTCGAGGAGAATCCCGAGGTGTCCCTCGCACCTAGGCAGGAGTCCTGACGTCGCTGAACAAACACGTGTCTGGAAGGGCCCTCCCCGTCGTAGCTCGAGAATATACATCAGGTTCCGGCCGCAACTCGAGAAAAACCATGAGACTTCCCCCTCGCCGCGAGCTGAGGGCCCATTCCCCTGCACTGCGTGCAGAGCAATTCCGTCTTCCACATCAAACGTGAAAGGAGCCTTGATTTACTTGATGGCACTCCAGAGAAAACCCTAGATCACTGTCTCAAGCCTAGAGGGATCCTGAGGACACTGGAACAACACGAAAGGGCTCCGTGGACCCCAAATCAACTCGAGATGAGAGATTTGTCCCTGGCTTCGACTCAACAGGAATACCAAATTTCCACAAGCACCTCAAGAGGAGGCTTCTCTCAGCTACAGGTGTGTGAGAGGGACCCTTAGTTTTTTGCCTCAAGCGGAATGGACACCGAGATGCTCTGACTCGAAGTAAGGCCGGATATCCCTGCAGTGAATTGAGTGCAGGCTCGTCTTGCATCTCCCAAGAAGAAGGGATGTCTGAATCCCCTGTGGAGACCACAGAGAAAGACCTAGCTCTCCGCCTCATCGCGACCGGAGGCCTCACATCCTTTGAAAACTCGAGAGGTCCGCGGAGATCAATGCTTCCCAAGGAGACGATGCCTGACTCCTCTTGAAAATGGATAGGAGTCCTAGGATCCCTGTGGCACGTGGAAAGGGACCCTGGGTCTCCCGCCTCACGTGGAGACGCGTCCCAATTGCCATGCCAAGACTCGAGGAGAATCCCGAGGTGTCCCTCGCACCTAGGCAGGAGTCCTGACGTCGCTGAACAAACACGTGTCTGGAAGGGCCCTCTCCGTCGTAACTCGAGAATATGCCCCAGGTTCCAGCGGCAACTCGAGAAAAACCATGAGACTTCCCACTCACAGCGAGATGAGGCCCGATTCCCCTGCACTACGTGCAGAGCAATTCCGTGTTCCACATCAAACATGAAAGGAGACTTGATTTCCTTGATGGCACTCCAGAGAAAACCCAAGATCACTGTCTCAAGTCTAGAGGGATCCTGAGGTCACTGGAGCAACACGAAAGGGCTCCGTGGACCCCAAATCAACTCGAGATGAGAGCTTAGTCCCTGGCTTCGACTCAAGAGGAATACCAACTTTCCACAAGCACATCAAGAGGAGGCTTCTCTCAGCTACAGGTATGTGAGAGGTACCCTGAGTGTGTGGCCTCAAGTGGAATGGACACCGAGATGCTCTGACTCGAAGTAAGGCCGGATATCCCTGCAGTGAGTTGAATGCAGTCTCGACTTGCTTCTCCCAAGAGGAAGGGTTGTCTGAATAAACTGTGGAGACCACAGAGAAAGATCTAGATCTCCCCTTCATTGCGACCGGAGGCCTCACATCCTTTGAAAACTCGAGAGGTCCACGGAGATCAATGCTTCCAAAGGAGACGATGCGTGACTCTTCTTGAAAATGGATAGGAGTCCCAGGATCACTGTGGCACGTCGAAAGGGACCCTGTGTCTCCCGCCTCACGTGGAGACGCGTCCCAATTTCCATGCCAAGACTCGAGGAGAATCCCGAGGTGTCCCTCGCACCTAGGCAGGAGTCCTGACGTCGCTGAACAAACACGTGTCTGGAAGGGCCCTCCCCGTCGTAGCTCGAGAATATACATAAGGTTCCGGCCGCAACTCGAGAAAAACCATGAGACTTCCCCCTCGCCGCGAGCTGAGGGCCCATTCCCCTGCACTGCGTGCAGAGCAATTCCGTCTTCCACATCAAACGTGAAAGGAGCCTTGATTTACTTGATGGCACTCCAGAGAAAACCCTAGATCACTGTCTCAAGCCTAGAGGGATCCTGAGGTCACTGGAGCAACACAAAAGGGCTCCGTGGACCCCAAATCAACTCGAGGTGATAGCTTAGTCCCTGGCTTCGACTCACGAGGAATACCAACTTTCCACAAGCACCTCAATAGGAGGCTTCTATCAGCTACAGGTATGTGAGAGGGACCCTGAGTTTGTGGCCTCAAGTGGAATGGACACCGAGATGTTCTGACTCGAAGTCAGGCCGGATATCCCTGCAGTGAATTGAATGCAGGCTCGTCTTGCATCTCCCAAGACGAAGGGATGTCTGAATCCCCTGTGGAGACCACAGAGAAAGACCTAGTTCTCCGCCTCATCGCGACCGGAGGCCTCACATCCTTTGAAAACTCGAGAGGTCCGCGGAGATCAATGCTTCCAAAGGAGACAATGCCTGACTTCTCTTTAAAATGGATAGGAGTCCCACGATCCCTGTGGCACGTGGAAAGGGACCCTGGGTCACCCCCGTCACGTGGAGACGCGTCCCAATTGCCATGCCAAGACTCGAGGAGAATCCCGAGGTGTCCTTGGCACCTAGGCAGGAGTCCTGACGACGCTGAACAAACACGTGTCTGGAAGGGCCCTCCCCGTCGTAACTCGAGAATATACCCCAGGTTCTGGCCGCAACTCGAGAAAAACCATGAGACTTCCCCCTCGTCGCGAGATGAGGCCCAATTCCCCTGCACTGCGTGCAGAGCAATTCCGTGTTCCACATCAAACGTGAAAGGAGCCTTGATTTCCTTGATGGCACTCCAGAGAAAACCCAAGATCACTGTCTCAAGTCTAGAGGGATCCTGAGGTCACTGGAGCAACAAGAAAGGGCTCCGTGGACCCCAAATCAACTCGAGATGAGAGCTTAGTCCCTGGCTTCGACTCAAGAGGAATACCAACTTTCCACAAGCACCTCAAGAGGAGGCTTCTCTCAGCCACATGTATGTGAGAGGTACCCTGAGTTTGCGGCCTCAAGTGGAATGGACACCGAGATGCTCTGACTCGAAATAAGGCCGGATATCCCTGCAGTGAATTGAAAGCAGGCTCATCTTGCATCTCCCAAGACGAAGGGATGTCTGAATCCCCTGTGCAGAACACAGAGAAAGACCTAGTCCTCCGCCTCAAGCGACCGGAGGCCTCACATCCTTTGAAAACTCGAGAGGTCCGCGGAGATCAATGCTTCCAAAGGAGACGATGCCTGACTCCTCTTGAAAATGGATAGGAGTCCCAGGATCACTGTGGCACGTGGAAAGGGACCCTGGGTCTCCCGCCTCACGTGGAGACGCGTCCCAATTGCCATGCCAAGACTCGAAGAAAATCCCGAGGTGTCCCTCACACCTAGGCACAGTCCTGAGGTCGCTGAACAAACACGTGTCTGGAAGGGCCCTCCCCGTCGTAACTCGACAATATACCCCAGGTTCCGGCCGCAACTCGAGAAAAACCATGAGACTTCCCCCTCGCCGCGAGATGAGGCCCGATTCCCCTGCACCGCGTGCAGAGAAATTCCGTATTCCACATCAAAAATGAAAGGAGCCTTGATTTCCTTAATGGCACTCCAGAGAAAACCCAAGATTACTGTCTCAAGTCTAGAGGGATCCTGAGGTCACTGTAGCAACACGAAAGGGATCCGTGGACCCCAAATCAACTCGAGATGAGAGCTTAGTCCCTGGCTTCGACTCAAGAGGAATACCAACTTTCCAGAAGCACCTCAAGAGGAGGCTTCTCTCAGCTACAGGTATGTCAGAGGGACCCTGAGTTTGTGGCCTCAAGTGGAATGGACACCGAGATGCTCTGACTCGAAGTAAGGCCGGATATCCCTGCAGTGAATTGAATGCAGGCTCGTCTTGCATCTCCCAAGACGAAGGGATGTCTGAATCCCCTGTGGAGCCCACAGAGAAAGACCTAGTCCTCCGCCTCAACGCGACCGGAGGCCTCACATCCTTTGAAAACTCGAGAGGTCCGCGGAGATCAATACTTCCGAAGGAGACGATGCCTGACTCCTCTTGAAAATGGATAGGAGTCCCAGGATCCCTGTGGCACGTGGAAAGGGACCCTGGGTCTCCCGCCTCACGTGGAGACGCGTCCCAATTGCCATGCCAAGACTCGAGGAGAATCCCGAGGTGTCCCTCACACCTAGGCAGGAGTCCTGATGTCGCTGAACAAACACGTGTCTAGAAGGGCCCTCCCCGTCGTTACTCGAGATTATACCCCAGGTTCCGGCCGCAACTCGAGAAAAACCATGAGATTTCACCCTCGCCGTGAGTTGAGGCCCGATTCCCCTGAACTGCATGCAGAGCAATTCCGTGTTCCACATCAAACGTGAAAGGCACCTTGATTTCGTTGATGGCACTCCAGAGAAAACCCAAGATCACTGTCTCAAGTCTAGACGGATCCTGAGGTCACTGGAGCAACACGAAAGGGCTCCGTGGACCCCAAATCAACTCAAGATGAGAGCTTAGTCCCTGGCTTCAAATCGAGAGGAATACCAGCTTTCCACAAGAACCTCAAGAGGAGGCTTCTCTCAGCTAATGGTATGTGAGAGGGACCCTGAGTTTGTCGCCTCAAGTGGAATGTCCACCGAGATGCTCTGACTCAAAGTAAGGCCAGATATCCCTGCAGTGAATTGAATGCAGGCTCGTCTTGCATCTCCCAAGACGAAGGGATGTCTGAATCCCCTGTGCAGAACACAGAGAAAGACCTAGTCCTCCGCCTCAACGCGACCGGAGGCCTCACATCCTTTGAAAACTCGAGAGGTCCACGGAGATCAATGCTTCCAAAGGAGACGATGCCTGACTCCTCTTGAAAATGGATAGGAGTCCCAGGATCCCTGTGGCACGTGGAAAGGGAACCTGGGTCTCCGGCCTCACGTGGAGACGCGTCCCAATTGCCATGCCAAAACTCGAGGAGAATCCCGAGGTGTCCCTCGCACCTAGGCAGGAGTCCTGACGTCGCTGAACAAACCCGTGTCTGGAAGGGCCCTCCCCGTCGTAACGCGAGAATATACCCCAGGTTCCGGCCGCAACTCGAGAAAAACCAAGAGACTTCCCCCTCGCCCAGAGATGAGGCCCGATTCCCCTGCACTGCGTGCCGAGCAATTCCGTGTTCCACATCAAACGTGAAACGAGCCTTGATTTCCTTGATTGTACTCCAGAGAAAACCCAAGATCACTGTCTCAAGACTAGAGGGATCCTGAGGTCACTGGAGCAACAGGAAAGGGCTCCGTGGACCCCAAATCAACTCGAGATGAGAGCTTAGTCCCTGGCTTCGACTCAAGAGGAATACCAACTTTCCACAAGCACCTCAAGAGAAGGCTTCTCTCAGCTACAGGTATGTGAGAGGGACCCTGAGTTTGTGGCCTCAAGTGGAATGGACACCGAGATTCTCTGACTCGAAGTAAGGCCGGATATCCCTGCAGTGAATTGAATGCAGGCTCGTCTTGCATCTCTCAAGACGAAGGGATGTCTGAATCTCCTGAGGAGACCACAGAGAAAGACCTAGTTCTCCGCCTCATCGTGACCGGAGCCCTCACATCCTTTGAAAACTTGAGAGGTCCGCGGAGATCAATGCTTCCAAAGGAGACGATGCCTGACTCCTCTTGAAACTGGATAGGAGTCCCAGGATCCCTGTGGCACGTCGAAAGGGACACTGGGTCTCCCGCCTCACATGGAGACGCGTCCCAATTGCCATGCCAAGACTCGAGGAGAATCCCGAGGTGTCCCTCGCACCTAGGCAGGAGTCCTGACGTCGCTGAACAAATACGTGTCTGGAATGGCCCTCCCCGTCGTAACTCGAGAATATAAATCAGGTTCCGGCAGCAACTCGAGAAAAAACATGAGACTTCCCCCTCGCAGCGAGATGAGGCCCGATTCCCCTGCACTGCGTGCAGAGCAATTCCGTGTTCCACATCAAACGTGAAAGGAGAATTGATTTCCTTGATGGCACTCCAGAGAAAACCCAATATCACTGTCTCAAGTCTAGAGGGATCCTGAGGTGACTGGAGCAACACGAAAGGGCTCTGTGGACCCCAAATCAACTCGAGAAGAGAGCTTAGTCCCTGGCTTCGACTCAAGAGGAATACCAACTTTCCACAAGCACCTCAAGAGGAGGCTTCTCTCAGCTACAGGTATGTGAGAGGGACCCTGAGTTTGTGGCCTCAATTGGAATGGACACCGAGATGCTCTGACTTGAAGTAAGGCCAGATATCCCTGCAGTGAAACGAATGCAGGCTCGTCTTGCATCTCCCAAGACGAAGGGATGTCTGAATCCCCTGTGGAGACCACAGAGAAAGACCTAGTCCTCTGCCTCAAAGCGACCGGAGGCCTCACATCCTTTGAAAACTCGAGAGGTCCGCGGAGATCAATGCTTCCAAAGGAGACGATGCTTGACTCCTCTTGAAAATGGATAGGAGTCCCAGGATCCCTGAGGCACGTGGAAAGGGACCCTGGGTCTCCCGCCTCACGAGGAGACGCGTCCCAATTGCCATGCCAAGACTCGAGGAAAATCCCGAGGTGTCCCTCGCACCTAGGCAGGAGTCCTGACGTCGCTGAACAAACACGTGTATGGAAGCGCCCTCCCCGTCGTAACTCGAGAATATACCCCAGGTTCTGGCCCAACTCGAGAAAAACCATGAGACTTCCCCCTCGCCGCGAGATAAGGCCCGATTCCCCTGCACTGCGTGCAGAGCAATTCCGTGTTCCACATCAAACTTGAAAGGAGCCTTGATTTCCTTGATGGCACTCCAGAGAGTATCCAAGATCACTGTCTCAAGTCTAGAGGGATCCTGAGGTCACTGTAGCAACACGAAAGGGCTCCGTGGACCCCAAATCAACTCGAGATGAGAGCTTAGTCCCTGGCTTCGACTCAAGAGGAACACCAACTTTCCACAGCACCTCAAGAGGAGGCTTCTCTCAGCTACAGGTATGTGAGAGGTATCCTGATTTGGTGGACTCAATTGGAATGGACACCGAGATGCTCTGACTCGAACGAAGGCCGGATATCCCTGCAGTGAATTGAAGGCAGGCTCCTCTTGCATCTCCCAAGACGAAGGGATGCCTGAATCCCCTGTGGAGACCACAGAGAAAGACCTAGTTCTGGCCACATCGCGACCGGAGGCCTCACATCCTTTGAAAATTCGAGAGGTCTGCGGAGATCAATGCTTCCAAAGGAGACGATGCCTGACTCTTCTTGAAAATGGATAGGAGTCCCAGGATCCCTGTGGCACGTGGAAAGGGACCCTGGGTCTCCCGCCTCACGTGGAGACGCGTCCCAATTGCCATGCCAGGATTCGAGGAGAATCTCGAGGTGTCCCTCACACCTAGGCAGGAGTTCTGACGTCGCTGAAGAAACACGTGTCTGGAAGGGCCCTCCCCATCGTAACTCGAGAATATACACCAGGTTCCGGCTTCAACTCGAGAAAAACCATGAGACTTCCCCCTCGCCGCGAGATGAGGCCCGATTGCCCTGCACTGCATGCAGAGCAATTCCGTGTTCCACATCAAACGTGAAAGGAGCCTTGATTTCCTTGATGGCACTCCAGAGAAAACCCAAGATCACTGTCTCAAGTCTAGAGGGATCCTGAGGTCACTGTAGCAATTAAAATGGCTCCGTGGACCCCAAATCAACTCGAGATGAGAGCTTAGTCCCTGGCTTCGACTCAAGAGGAATACCAATTTCCACAAGCACCACAGGAGGAGGCTTCTCTCAGCTACAGGTATGTGAGAGGGACCCTGAGTTTGTGGCCTCAAGTGGAATGGACACCGAGATGCTCTGACTCGAAGTAAGGCCGGATATCCCTGCAGTGAATTGAATGCAGGCTCGTCTTGCATCTCCCAAGACGAAGGGATGTCTGAATCCCCTGTGGACACCACAGAGAAAGACCTAGTCCTCCGCCTCAACGCGACCGGAGGCCTCACATCCTTTGAAAACTCGAGAGGTGTGCGGAGATCAATGCTTCCAAAGGAGACGATGCCTGACTCCTCTTGAAAATGGATAGGAGTCCCAGGATCCCTGTGTCACGTTTAAAGGGACACTGGGTCTCCCACCTCACGTGGAGACGCGTCCCAATTGCCATGCCAAGACTCGAGGAGAATCCCGAGGTGTCCCTCGCACCTAGGCAGGAGTCCTGACGTCTCTGAACAAACACATTTCTGGAAGCGCCCTCCCCTTCGTAACTCGAGAATATACCCCAGATTCCGCCCGCAACTCGACAAAATCCATGAGACTTCCTCCTCGCCGCGAGATGAGGACCGATTCCCCTGCACTGCGTGCAGAGCAATTCCGTGTTTCACATCAAACGTGAAAGGAGCCTTGATTTCCTTGATGGCACTCCAGAGAAAACCCAAGATCACTGTCTCAAGTCTAGAGGGATCCTGAGGTCACTGGAGCAACACGAAAGGATTCCGTGGACCCCAAATCAACTTGAGATGAGAGCTTAGTCCCTGGCTTCGACTCAAGAGGAATACCAACTTTCCACAAGCACCTCAAGTGGAGGCTTCTCTCAGCTACAGGTATGTGAGAGGGACCCTGAGATTGTGGCCTCAAGTGGAATGGACACCGAGATGCTCTGACTCGGAGTAAGGGCGGATATCCCTGCAGTGAATTGAATGAAGGCTCGTCTTGCATTTCCCAAGACGAAGGGATGTCTGAATCCCCTGTGGACACCACAGAGAAAGACCTAGTTCTCCGCCTCTTCGCGACCTGAGGCCTCACATCCTTTGAAAACCTGAGAGGTCCGGGGAGATCAATGCTTCCAAAGGAGACGATGCCTGACTCCTCTTGAAAATGGATAGGAGTCCCAGGATCCCTGTGGCACGTGGAAAGGGATTCTGGGGCTCCCGCATCACGTGGAGACGCGTCCCAATTGCCATGCCAAGACTCGAGGAGAATCCCGAGGTGTCCCTCGCACCTAGGCAGGAGTCCTGACGTCGCAGAACAAACACGTGTCTGGAAGGGCCCTCCCCGTCGTAACTCGAGAATATACCCCAGGTTCCGGCCGCAACTCGAGAAAAACCATGAGACTTCCCCCTCGCCGCGAGATGAGGCCCGATTCCCCTGCACTGCGTGCAGAGCAATTCCGTGTTCCACATCAAACTTGAAAGGAGCCTTGATTTCCTTGATGGCACTCCAGAGAGTATCCAAAATCACTGTCTCAAGTCTAGAGGGATCCTGACGTCACTGTAGCAACACGAAAGGGCTCCGAGGACCCCAAATCAACTCGAGATGAGAGCTTAGTCCCTGGCTTCGACTCAAGAGGAACACCAAGTTTCCACAGCACCTCAAGAGGAGGCTTCTCTAAGCTACAGGTATGTGAGAGGTATCCTGAGTTGGTGGACTCAATTGGAATGGACACCGAGATGCTCTGACTCGAACGAAGGCCGGATATCCCTGCAGTGAATTGAAGGCAGGCTCGTCTTGCATCTCCCAAGACGAAGGGATGTCTGAATCCCCTGTGGAGACCACAGAGAAAGACCTAGTTCTGGCCACATCGCGACCGGAGGCCTCACATCCTTTGAAAATTCGAGAGGTCTGCGGAGATCAATGCGTCCAAAGGAGACGATGCCTGACTCTTCTTGAAAATGGATAGGAGTCCCAGGATCCCTGTGGCACGTGGAAAGGGACCCTGGGTCTCCCGCCTCACGTGGAGACGCGTCCCAATTGCCATGCCAGGATTCGAGGAGAATCTCGAGGTGTCCCTCACACCTAGGCAGGAGTTCTGACGTCGCTGAAGAAACACGTGTCTGGAAGGGCCCTCCCCGTCGTAACTCGAGAATATACCCCAGGTTCCGGCTGCAACTCGAGAAAAACCATGAGACTTCCCCCTCGCCGCGAGATGAGGCCCGATTGCCCTGCAGTGCATGCAGAGCAATTCCATGTTCCACATCAAACGTGAAAGGAGCCTTGATTTCCTTGATGGCACTCCTGAGAAAACCCAAGATCACTGTCTCAAGTCTAGAGGGATCCTGAGGTCACTGTAGCAAAAAAAATGGCTCCGTGGACCCCAAATCAACTCGAGATGAGAGCTTAGTCCCTGGCTTCGACTCAAGAGGAATACCAATTTCCACAAGCACCACAGGAGGAGGCTTCTCTCAGCTACAGGTATGTGAGAGGGACCCTGAGTTTGTGGCCTCAAGTGGAATGGACACCGAGAAGCTCTGACTCGAAGTAAGGCCGGATATCCCTGCAGTGAATTGAATGCAGGCTCGTCTTGCATCTCCCAAGACGAAGGGATGTCTGAATCCCCTGTGGACACCACAGAGAAAGACCTAGTCCTCCACCTCAATGCGACCGGAGGCCTCACATCCTTTGAAAACTCGAGAGGTGTGCGGAGATCAATGCTTCCAAAGGAGACGATGCCTGACTCCTCTTGAAATGGATAGGAGTCCCAGGATCCCTGTGTCACGTTGAAAGGGACACTGGGTCTCCCGCCTCACGTGGAGACGCGTCCCAATTGCCATGCCAAGACTCGAGGAGAATCCCGAGGTGTCCCTCGCACCTAGGCAGGAGTCCTGACGTCTCTGAACAAACACATTTCTGGAAGCGCCCTCCCCTTCGTAACTCGAGAATATACCCCAGGTTCCGCCCGCAACTCGACAAAATCCATGAGACTTCCTCCTCGCCGCGAGATGAGGACCGATTCCCCTGCACTGCGTGCAGAGCAATTCCGTGTTTCATATCAAACGTGAAAGGAGCCTTGATTTCCTTGATGGCACTCCAGAGAAAACCCAAGATCACTGTCTCAAGTCTAGAGGGATCCTGAGGTCACTGGAGCAACACGAAAGGACTCCGTGGACCCCAAATAAACTTGAGATGAGAGCTTAGTCCCTGGCTTCGACTCAAGAGGAATACCAACTTTCCACAAGCACCTCAAGTGGAGGCTTCTCTCAGCTACATGTATGTGAGAGGGACCCTGAGATTGTGGCCTCAAGTGGAATGGACACCGAGATGCTCTGACTCGGAGTAAGGGCGGATATCCCTCCAGTGAATTGAATGAAGGCTCGTCTTGCATTTCCCAAGACGAAGGGATGTCTGAATCCCCTGTGGACACCACAGAGAAAGACCTAGTTCTCCGCCTCTTCGCGACCTGAGGCCTCACATCCTTTGAAAACCTGAGAGGTCCGGGGAGATCAATGCTTCCAAAGGAGACGATGCCTGACTCCTCTTGAAAATGGATAGGAGTCCCAGGATCCCTGTGGCACGTGGAAAGGGACGCTGGGTCTCCCGCCTCACGTGGAGATGCGTCCCAATTGCCATGCCAAGACTCGAGGAGAATCCCGAGGTGTCCCTCGCCCCTAGGCAGGAGTCCTGACGTCGCTGAACAAACACGTGTCTGGAAGGGCCCTCCCCGTCGTAACTCGAGAATATACTCCAGGTTCCGGCCGCAACTCGAGAAAAACAATGAGACTTCCCCCTCGCCGCGAGATGAGGCCCGATTCCCCTGCACTACGTGCAGAGCAATTCCGTGTTCCACATCAAACTTGAAAGGAGCCTTGATTTCCTTGATGGCACTCCAGAGAGTATCCAAGATCACTGTCTCAAGTCTAGAGGGATCCTGACGTCACTGTAGCAAAACGAAAGGGCTCCGTGGACCCCAAATCAACTCGAGATGAGAGCTTAGTCCCTGGCTTCGACTCAAGAGGAACACCAACTTTCCACAGCACCTCAAGAGGAGGCTTCTCTCAGCTACAGGTATGTGAGAGGTATCCTGATTTGGTGGACTCAATTGGAATGGACACCGAGATGCTCTGACTCGAACGAAGGCCGGATATCCCTGCAGTGAATTGAAGGCAGGCTCGTCTTGCATCTCCCAAGACGAAGGGATGTCTGAATCCCCTGTGGAGACCACAGAGAAAGACCTAGTTCTGGCCACAACGCGACCGGAGGCCTCACATCCTTTGAAAATTCGAGAGGTCTGCGGAGATCAATGCTTCCAAAGGAGACGATGCCTGACTCTTCTTGAAAATGGATAGGAGTCCCAGGATCCCTGTGGCACGTGGAAAGGGACCCTGGGTCTCCCACCTCACGTGGAGACGCGTCCCAATTGCCATGCCAGGATTCGAGGAGAATCTCGAGGTGTCCCTCACACCTAGGCAGGAGTTCTGACGTCGCTGAAGAAACACGTGTCTGGAAGGGCCCTCCCCGTCGTAACTCGAGAATATACACCAGGTTCCGGCTTCAACTCGAGAAAAACCATGAGACTTCCCCCTCGCCGCGAGATGAGGCCCGATTGCCCTGCACTGCATGCAGAGCAATTCCGTGTTCCACATCAAACGTGAAAGGAGCCTTGATTTCCTTGATGGCACTCCAGAGAAAACCCAAGATCATTGTCTCAAGTCTAGAGGGATCCTGAGGTCACTGTAGCAATAAAAATGGCTCCGTGGACCCCAAATCAACTCGAGATGAGAGCTTAGTCCCTGGCTTCGACTCAAGAGGAATACCAATTTCCACAAGCACCACAGGAGGAGGCTTCTCTCAGCTACAGGTATGTGAGAGGGACCCTGAGTTTGTGGCCTCAAGTGGAATGGACACCGAGATGGTCTGACTCGAAGTAAGGCCGGATATCCCTGCAGTGAATTGAATGCAGGCTCGTCTTGCATCTCCCAAGACGAAGGGATGTCTGAATCCCCTGTGGACACCACAGAGAAAGACCTAGTCCTCCGCCTCAACGCGACCGGAGGCCTCACATCCTTTGAAAACTCGAGAGGTCCACGGAGATCAATGCTTCCAAAGGAGACGATGCCTGACTCCTCTTGAAAATGGTTAGGAGTCCCAGGATCCCTGTCCACATGGAAGGGGACCCTGGGTCTCCCGCCTCACGTGGAGACGCGTCCCAATTGCCATGCCAAGACTCGAGGAGAATCCCGAGGTGTCCCTCGCACCTAGGCAGGAGTCCTGACGTCGCTGAACAAACAAGAGTCTGGAAGGGCCCTCCCCGTCGTAACTCGAGAATATACCCCAGGTTCCGGCCGCAACTCGAGAAAAACCATGAGACTTCCCCCTCGTCGTGAGATTAGACCCGATTCCCCTGCACTGCGTGCAGAGCAATTCCGTGTTCCACATCAAACGTGAAATGAGCCTTGATTTCCTTGATGGCACTCCAGAGAAAACCCAAGATCATTGTCTCAAGTCTAGAGGGATCCTGAGGTCACTGGAGCAACACGAAAGGGCTCCGTGGACCGCAAATCAACTCGAGATGAGAGCTTAGTCCCTGGCTTCGACTCAAGAGGAATACCAACTTTCCACAAGCACCTCAAGAGGAGGCTTCTCTCAGCTACATGTATGTGAGAGGTACCCTGAGTTTGTGGCCTCCAGTGGAATGGACACCGAGATGCTCTGACTCGAAGTAAGGCCGGATATCCCTGCAGTGAGATGAATGCAAGCTCGTCTTGCATCTCCCAATACGAAGGGATGTCTGAATCCCCTGTGGAGACCACAGAGAAAGACCTAGTTCTCGGCCTCATCGCGACCGGAGGCCTCACATCCTTTGAAAATTCAAGAGGTCCCCAGAGATCAATGATTCCAAAGGAGACGATGCCTGACTCTTCTTGAAAATGGATAGGAGTCCCAGGATCTCTGTGCCACGTGGAAAGGGACTCTGGGGCTCCCGCCTCACCTGGAGACGCGTCGCAATTGCCATGCCACGACTCGAGGAGAATCCCGAGGTGTCCCTCGCACCTAGGCAGGAGTCCTGACGTCGCTGAACAAACACGTGTCTGGAAGGGCCCTCCCCGTAGTAACTTGTGAATGTACCCCATGTTCCGGCCGCAACTCGAGAAAAACCATGAGACTTCCCCCTCGCCTTGAGATGAGGCCCGATTCCCCTGCACTGCGTGCAGAGCAATTCCGTGTTCCACATCAAACGTGAAAGGAGCCTTGATTTACTTGATGGCACTCCAGAGAAAACCCAAGATCACTGTCTCAAGTCTAGAGGGATCCTGAGGTCACTGGAGCAACACGAAAGGGCTCAGTGGACCCCAAATCAACTCGAGATGAGAGCTTAGTCCCTGGCTTCAACTCAAGAGGAATACCAAGTTTCCACAAGCACCTCAAGAGGAGGCTTCTCTCAGCTACAGGTATGTGAGAGGGACCCTGAGTTTGTGGCCTCAAGTGGAATGGACACCGAGATGCTCTGACTCGAAGTACGGCCAGATATCCCTGCAGTGAATTGAATGCAGGCTCGTCTTGCATCTCCCAAGACGAAGGGATGTCTGAATCCCCTGTGGAGACCGCAGAGAAAGACCGAGTTCTCCGCCTCATCGCGACCGGAGGCCTCACATCCTTTGAAAACTCGAGAGGTCCGCGGAGATCAATGCTTCCAAAGGAGACGATGCCTGACTCCTCTTGAAAATGGATAGGAGTCCCAGGATCCCTGTGGCACGTGGAAAGGGAACCTGGGTCTCCCGCCTCACGTGGAGACGCGTCCCAATTGCCATGCCAAGACTCGAGGAGAATCCCGAGGTGTCCCTCGCACCTAGGCAGGAGTCCTGACGTCGCTGAACAAACACGTGTCTGGAAGGGCCCTCCCCGTCGTAACTCGAGAGTATACCCCAGGTTCCGGCCGCAACTCGAGAAAAACCATGAGACTTCCCCCTCGTCGAGAGATGAGGCCCGATTCCCCTGCAATGCGTGCAGAGCAATTCCGTATTCCACATCAAAAATGAAAGGAGCCTTGATTTCCTTGATGGCACTCCAGAGAAAACCCAAGATCACTGTCTCAAGTCTAGAGGGATCCTGAGGTCACTGGAGCAACACGAAAGGGCTCCGTGGACCCCAAATCAACTCGAGATGAGAGCTTAGTCCCTGGCTTCGACTCAAGAGGAATACCAACTTTCCACAAGCACCTCAAGAGGAGGCTTCTCTCAGCTACAGGTATGTGAGAGGGCCCCTGAGTTTGTGGCCTCAAGTGGAATGGACACCGAGATGCTCTGACTCGAAGTAAGGCCGGATATCCCTGCAGTGAATTGAATGCAGGCTCGTCTTGCATCTCCCAAGACGAAGGGATGTCTGAATCCCCTGTGGAGACCACAGAGAAAGACCTAGTCCTCCGCCTCAACGCGACCGGAGGCCTCACATCCTTTGAAAACTTCAGAGGTCCGCGGAGATCAATACTTCCGAAGGAGACGATGCCTGACTCCTCTTGAATATGGATAGGAGTCCCAGGATCCCTGTGGCACGTGGAAAGGGACCCTGGGTCTCCCGCCTCACGTGGAAACGCGTCCCAATTGCCATGCCAAGACTCGAGGAGAATCCCGAGGTGTCCCTCGCACCTAGGCAGGAGTCCTGATGTCGCTGAACAAACACGTGTCTAGAAGGGCCCTCCCCGTCGTTACTCGAGAAGATACCCCAGGTTCCGGGCGCAACTCGAGAAAAACCATGAGATTTCCCCCTCGCCGTGAGTTGAGGACCGATTCCCCTGCACTGCATGCAGAGCAATTCCGTGTTCCACATCAAACGTGAAAGGAGCCTTGATTTCGTTGATGGCACTCCAGAGAAAACCCAAGATCACTGTCTCAAGTCTAGAGGGATCCTGAGGTCACTGGAGCAACACGAAAGGGCTCCGTGGACCCCAAATCATCTCAAGATGAGAACTTAGTCCCTGGCTTCAAATCGAGAGGAATACCAACTTTCCACAAGCACCTCAAGAGGAGGCTTCTCTCAGCTAATGGTATGTGAGAGGAACCCTGAGTTTGTGGCCTCAAGTGGAATGGACACCGAGATGCTCTGACTCAAAGTAAGGCCGGATATCCCTCCAGTGAATTGAATGAAGGCTCGTCTTGCATTTCCCAAGACGAAGGGATGTCTGAATCCCCTGTGGACACCACAGAGAAAGACCTAGTTCTCCGCCTCTTCGCGACCTGAGGCCTCACATCCTTTGAAAACCTGAGAGGTCCGGGGAGATCAATGCTTCCAAAGGAGACGATGCCTGACTCCTCTTGAAAATGGATAGGAGTCCCAGGATCCCTGTGGCACGTGGAAAGGGACGCTGGGTCTCCCGCCTCACGTGGAGATGCGTCCCAATTGCCATGCCAAGACTCGAGGAGAATCCCGAGGTGTCCCTCGCCCCTAGGCAGGAGTCCTGACGTCGCTGAACAAACACGTGTCTGGAAGGGCCCTCCCCGTCGTAACTCGAGAATATACTCCAGGTTCCGGCCGCAACTCGAGAAAAACAATGAGACTTCCCCCTCGCCGCGAGATGAGGCCCGATTCCCCTGCACTACGTGCAGAGCAATTCCGTGTTCCACATCAAACTTGAAAGGAGCCTTGATTTCCTTGATGGCACTCCAGAGAGTATCCAAGATCACTGTCTCAAGTCTAGAGGGATCCTGACGTCACTGTAGCAAAACGAAAGGGCTCCGTGGACCCCAAATCAACTCGAGATGAGAGCTTAGTCCCTGGCTTCGACTCAAGAGGAACACCAACTTTCCACAGCACCTCAAGAGGAGGCTTCTCTCAGCTACAGGTATGTGAGAGGTATCCTGATTTGGTGGACTCAATTGGAATGGACACCGAGATGCTCTGACTCGAACGAAGGCCGGATATCCCTGCAGTGAATTGAAGGCAGGCTCGTCTTGCATCTCCCAAGACGAAGGGATGTCTGAATCCCCTGTGGAGACCACAGAGAAAGACCTAGTTCTGGCCACAACGCGACCGGAGGCCTCACATCCTTTGAAAATTCGAGAGGTCTGCGGAGATCAATGCTTCCAAAGGAGACGATGCCTGACTCTTCTTGAAAATGGATAGGAGTCCCAGGATCCCTGTGGCACGTGGAAAGGGACCCTGGGTCTCCCACCTCACGTGGAGACGCGTCCCAATTGCCATGCCAGGATTCGAGGAGAATCTCGAGGTGTCCCTCACACCTAGGCAGGAGTTCTGACGTCGCTGAAGAAACACGTGTCTGGAAGGGCCCTCCCCGTCGTAACTCGAGAATATACACCAGGTTCCGGCTTCAACTCGAGAAAAACCATGAGACTTCCCCCTCGCCGCGAGATGAGGCCCGATTGCCCTGCACTGCATGCAGAGCAATTCCGTGTTCCACATCAAACGTGAAAGGAGCCTTGATTTCCTTGATGGCACTCCAGAGAAAACCCAAGATCATTGTCTCAAGTCTAGAGGGATCCTGAGGTCACTGTAGCAATAAAAATGGCTCCGTGGACCCCAAATCAACTCGAGATGAGAGCTTAGTCCCTGGCTTCGACTCAAGAGGAATACCAATTTCCACAAGCACCACAGGAGGAGGCTTCTCTCAGCTACAGGTATGTGAGAGGGACCCTGAGTTTGTGGCCTCAAGTGGAATGGACACCGAGATGGTCTGACTCGAAGTAAGGCCGGATATCCCTGCAGTGAATTGAATGCAGGCTCGTCTTGCATCTCCCAAGACGAAGGGATGTCTGAATCCCCTGTGGACACCACAGAGAAAGACCTAGTCCTCCGCCTCAACGCGACCGGAGGCCTCACATCCTTTGAAAACTCGAGAGGTCCACGGAGATCAATGCTTCCAAAGGAGACGATGCCTGACTCCTCTTGAAAATGGTTAGGAGTCCCAGGATCCCTGTCCACATGGAAGGGGACCCTGGGTCTCCCGCCTCACGTGGAGACGCGTCCCAATTGCCATGCCAAGACTCGAGGAGAATCCCGAGGTGTCCCTCGCACCTAGGCAGGAGTCCTGACGTCGCTGAACAAACAAGAGTCTGGAAGGGCCCTCCCCGTCGTAACTCGAGAATATACCCCAGGTTCCGGCCGCAACTCGAGAAAAACCATGAGACTTCCCCCTCGTCGTGAGATTAGACCCGATTCCCCTGCACTGCGTGCAGAGCAATTCCGTGTTCCACATCAAACGTGAAATGAGCCTTGATTTCCTTGATGGCACTCCAGAGAAAACCCAAGATCATTGTCTCAAGTCTAGAGGGATCCTGAGGTCACTGGAGCAACACGAAAGGGCTCCGTGGACCGCAAATCAACTCGAGATGAGAGCTTAGTCCCTGGCTTCGACTCAAGAGGAATACCAACTTTCCACAAGCACCTCAAGAGGAGGCTTCTCTCAGCTACATGTATGTGAGAGGTACCCTGAGTTTGTGGCCTCCAGTGGAATGGACACCGAGATGCTCTGACTCGAAGTAAGGCCGGATATCCCTGCAGTGAGATGAATGCAAGCTCGTCTTGCATCTCCCAATACGAAGGGATGTCTGAATCCCCTGTGGAGACCACAGAGAAAGACCTAGTTCTCGGCCTCATCGCGACCGGAGGCCTCACATCCTTTGAAAATTCAAGAGGTCCCCAGAGATCAATGATTCCAAAGGAGACGATGCCTGACTCTTCTTGAAAATGGATAGGAGTCCCAGGATCTCTGTGCCACGTGGAAAGGGACTCTGGGGCTCCCGCCTCACCTGGAGACGCGTCGCAATTGCCATGCCACGACTCGAGGAGAATCCCGAGGTGTCCCTCGCACCTAGGCAGGAGTCCTGACGTCGCTGAACAAACACGTGTCTGGAAGGGCCCTCCCCGTAGTAACTTGTGAATGTACCCCATGTTCCGGCCGCAACTCGAGAAAAACCATGAGACTTCCCCCTCGCCTTGAGATGAGGCCCGATTCCCCTGCACTGCGTGCAGAGCAATTCCGTGTTCCACATCAAACGTGAAAGGAGCCTTGATTTACTTGATGGCACTCCAGAGAAAACCCAAGATCACTGTCTCAAGTCTAGAGGGATCCTGAGGTCACTGGAGCAACACGAAAGGGCTCAGTGGACCCCAAATCAACTCGAGATGAGAGCTTAGTCCCTGGCTTCAACTCAAGAGGAATACCAAGTTTCCACAAGCACCTCAAGAGGAGGCTTCTCTCAGCTACAGGTATGTGAGAGGGACCCTGAGTTTGTGGCCTCAAGTGGAATGGACACCGAGATGCTCTGACTCGAAGTACGGCCAGATATCCCTGCAGTGAATTGAATGCAGGCTCGTCTTGCATCTCCCAAGACGAAGGGATGTCTGAATCCCCTGTGGAGACCGCAGAGAAAGACCGAGTTCTCCGCCTCATCGCGACCGGAGGCCTCACATCCTTTGAAAACTCGAGAGGTCCGCGGAGATCAATGCTTCCAAAGGAGACGATGCCTGACTCCTCTTGAAAATGGATAGGAGTCCCAGGATCCCTGTGGCACGTGGAAAGGGAACCTGGGTCTCCCGCCTCACGTGGAGACGCGTCCCAATTGCCATGCCAAGACTCGAGGAGAATCCCGAGGTGTCCCTCGCACCTAGGCAGGAGTCCTGACGTCGCTGAACAAACACGTGTCTGGAAGGGCCCTCCCCGTCGTAACTCGAGAGTATACCCCAGGTTCCGGCCGCAACTCGAGAAAAACCATGAGACTTCCCCCTCGTCGAGAGATGAGGCCCGA
Organism: Dama dama; assembly: GCF_033118175.1. Classification (NCBI taxonomy): domain Eukaryota; kingdom Metazoa; phylum Chordata; class Mammalia; order Artiodactyla; family Cervidae; genus Dama; species Dama dama. Next base: position 437,415 of record NC_083700.1, on the reverse strand, counting down.
TTCCCCTGCAATGCGTGCAGAGCAATTCCGTATTCCACATCAAAAATGAAAGGAGCCTTGATTTCCTTGATGGCACTCCAGAGAAAACCCAAGATCACTGTCTCAAGTCTAGAGGGATCCTGAGGTCACTGGAGCAACACGAAAGGGCTCCGTGGACCCCAAATCAACTCGAGATGAGAGCTTAGTCCCTGGCTTCGACTCAAGAGGAATACCAACTTTCCACAAGCACCTCAAGAGGAGGCTTCTCTCAGCTACAGGTATGTGAGAGGGCCCCTGAGTTTGTGGCCTCAAGTGGAATGGACACCGAGATGCTCTGACTCGAAGTAAGGCCGGATATCCCTGCAGTGAATTGAATGCAGGCTCGTCTTGCATCTCCCAAGACGAAGGGATGTCTGAATCCCCTGTGGAGACCACAGAGAAAGACCTAGTCCTCCGCCTCAACGCGACCGGAGGCCTCACATCCTTTGAAAACTTCAGAGGTCCGCGGAGATCAATACTTCCGAAGGAGACGATGCCTGACTCCTCTTGAATATGGATAGGAGTCCCAGGATCCCTGTGGCACGTGGAAAGGGACCCTGGGTCTCCCGCCTCACGTGGAAACGCGTCCCAATTGCCATGCCAAGACTCGAGGAGAATCCCGAGGTGTCCCTCGCACCTAGGCAGGAGTCCTGATGTCGCTGAACAAACACGTGTCTAGAAGGGCCCTCCCCGTCGTTACTCGAGAAGATACCCCAGGTTCCGGGCGCAACTCGAGAAAAACCATGAGATTTCCCCCTCGCCGTGAGTTGAGGACCGATTCCCCTGCACTGCATGCAGAGCAATTCCGTGTTCCACATCAAACGTGAAAGGAGCCTTGATTTCGTTGATGGCACTCCAGAGAAAACCCAAGATCACTGTCTCAAGTCTAGAGGGATCCTGAGGTCACTGGAGCAACACGAAAGGGCTCCGTGGACCCCAAATCATCTCAAGATGAGAACTTAGTCCCTGGCTTCAAATCGAGAGGAATACCAACTTTCCACAAGCACCTCAAGAGGAGGCTTCTCTCAGCTAATGGTATGTGAGAGGAACCCTGAGTTTGTGGCCTCAAGTGGAATGGACACCGAGATGCTCTGACTCAAAGTAAGGCCGGATATCCCTGCAGTGAATTGAAAGCAGGCTCATCTTGCATCTCCCAAGACGAAGGGATGTCTGAATCCCCTGTGCAGAACACAGAGAAAGACCTAGTCCTCCGCCTCAAGCGACCGGAGGCCTCACATCCTTTGAAAACTCGAGAGGTCCGCGTAGATCAATGCTTCCAAAGGAGACGATGCCTGACTCCTCTTGAAAATGGATAGGAGTCCCAGGATCACTGTGGCACGTGGAAAGGGACCCTGGGTCTCCCGCCTCACGTGGAGACGCGTCCCAATTGCCATGCCAAGACTCGAAGAAAATCCCGAGGTGTCCCTCACACCTAGGCACAGTCCTGAGGTCGCTGAACAAACACGTGTCTGGAAGGGCCCTCCCCGTCGTAACTCGAGAATATACCCCAGGTTCCGGCCGCAACTCGAGAAAAACCATGAGACTTCCCCCTCGCCGCGAGATGAGGCCCGATTCCCCTGCACCGCGTGCAGAGAAATTCCGTATTCCACATCAAAAATGAAAGGAGCCTTGATTTCCTTAATGGCACTCCAGAGAAAACCCAAGATTACTGTCTCAAGTCTAGAGGGATCCTGAGGTCACTGTAGCAACACGAAAGGGATCCGTGGACCCCAAATCAACTCGAGATGAGAGCTTAGTCCCTGGCTTCGACTCAAGAGGAATACCAACTTTCCAGAAGCACCTCAAGAGGAGGCTTCTCTCAGCTACAGGTATGTCAGAGGGACCCTGAGTTTGTGGCCTCAAGTGGAATGGACACCGAGATGCTCTGACTCGAAGTAAGGCCGGATATCCCTGCAGTGAATTGAATGCAGGCTCGTCTTGCATCTCCCAAGACGAAGGGTTGTCTGAATCCCCTGTGGAGCCCACAGAGAAAGACCTAGTCCTCCGCCTCAACGCGACCGGAGGCCTCACATCCTTTGAAAACTCGAGAGGTCCGCGGTGATCAATACTTCCGAAGGAGACGATGCCTGACTCCTCTTGAAAATGGATAGGAGTCCCAGGATCCCTGTGGCACGTGGAAAGGGACCCTGGGTCTCCCGCCTCACGTGGAGACGCGTCCCAATTGCCATGCCAAGACTCGAGGAGAATCCCGAGGTGTCCCTCACACCTAGGCAGGAGTCCTGATGTCGCTGAACAAACACGTGTCTAGAAGGGCCCTCCCCGTCGTTACTCGAGAATATACCCCAGGTTCCGGCCGCAACTCGAGAAAAACCATGAGATTTCACCCTCGCCGTGAGTTGAGGCCCGATTCCCCTGAACTGCATGCAGAGCAATTCCGTCTTCCACATCAAACGTGAAAGGCGCCTTGATTTCGTTGATGGCACTCCAGAGAAAACCCAAGATCACTGTCTCAAGTCTAGACGGATCCTGAGGTCACTGGAGAAACACGAAAGGGCTCCGTGGACCCCAAATCAACTCGAGATGAGAGCTTAGTCCCTGGCTTCGACTCAAGAGGAATACCAACTTTCCACAAGAACCTCAAGAGGAGGCTTCTTTCAGCTAATGGTATGTGAGAGGGACCCTGAGTTTGTGGCCTCAATTGGAATGGACACCGAGATGCTCTGACTTGAAGTAAGGCCAGATATCCCTGCAGTGAAACGAATGCACGCTCGTCTTGCATCTCCCAAGACGAAGTGATGTCTGAATCCCTTGTGGAGACCACAGAGAAAGACCTAGTCCTCTGCCTCAAAGCGACCGGAGGCCTCACATCCTTTGAAAACTCGAGAGGTCCGCGGAGATCAATGCTTCCAAAGGAGACGATGCTTGACTCCTCTTGAAAATGGATAGGAGTCCCAGGATCCCTGAGGCACGTGGAAAGGGACCCTGGGTCTCCCGCCTCACGAGGAGACGCGTCCCAATTGCCATGCCAAGACTCGAGGAAAATCCCGAGGTGTCCCTCGCACCTAGGCAGGAGTCCTGACGTCGCTGAACAAACACGTGTATGGAAGCGCCCTCCCCGTCGTAACTCGAGAATATACCCCAGGTTCTGGCCCAACTCGAGAAAAACCATGAGACTTCCCCCTCGCTGCGAGATAAGGCCCGATTCCCCTGCACTGCGTGCAGAGCAATTCCGTGTTCCACATCAAACGTGAAAGGAGCATTGATTTCCTGGATGGCACTCCAGAGAAAACCCAAGATCACTGTCTCAAGTCTAGAGGGATCCTGAGGTCACTGGAGTAACACGAAAAGCCTCGTGGAACCCAAATCAACTCGAGATGAGAGCTTAGTCCCTGGCTTCGACTCAAGAGGAATACCAACTTTCCATAAGCACCTCAAGAGGAGGCTTCTCTCAGCAACAGGTATGTGAGAGGGACCCTGAGTTTGTGGCCTCAAGTGGAATGGACACCGAGATGCTCTGACTCGAAGTAAGGCCGGATATCCCTGCAGTGAATTGAATGCAGGCTCGTCTTGCATCTCTCAAGACGAAGGGATGTCTGAATCCCATGTGGAGACCACAGAGAAAGACCTAGTCCTCCGCCTAAACGCGAACGGAGGCCTCACAACCTTTGAAAACTCGAGAGGTCCGCGGAGATCAATGCTTCCAAAGGAGACGATGCCTGACTCCTCTTGAAAATGGATAGGAGTCCCAGGATCCCTGAGGCACGTGGAAAGGGACCCTGGGTCTCGCGCATCACGTGGAGACACGTTCCAATTGCCATGCCAAGACTCGAGGAGAAGCCCGAGGTGTCCCTCGCACCTAGGCAAGAGTCCTGATGTCGCTGAACAAACACGTGTCTGGAAGGGCCCTCCCCGTCGTAACTCGAGATTATACCCCAGGTTCCGGCCGCAACTCGAGAAAAACCATGAGACTTCCCCCTCGCCGCGAGATGAGGCCCGATTCCCCTGCACTGCGTGCAGAGCAATTCCGTGTTTCACATCAAACGTGAAAGGAGCCTTGATTTCCTTGATGGCACTCCAGAGAAAACCCAAGATCACTGTCTCAAGTCTAGAGGGATCCTGAGGTCACTGGAGCAACACGAAAGGACTCCGTGGACCCCAAATAAACTTGAGATGAGAGCTTAGTCCCTGGCTTCGACTCAAGAGGAATACCAACTTTCCACAAGCACTTCAAGTGGAGGCTTCTCTCAGCTACAGGTATGTGAGAGGGACCCTGAGATTGTGGCCTCAAGTGGAATGGACACCGAGATGCTCTGACTCGGAGTAAGGGCGGATATCCCTCCAGTGAATTGAATGAAGGCTCGTCTTGCATTTCCCAAGACGAAGGGATGTCTGAATCCCCTGTGGACACCACAGAGAAAGACCTAGTTCTCCGCCTCTTCGCGACCTGAGGCCTCACAACCTTTGAAAACCTGAGAGGTCCGGGGAGATCAATGCTTCCAAAGGAGACGATGCCTGACTCCTCTTGAAAATGGATAGGAGTCCCAGGATCCCTGTGGCACGTGGAAAGGGATTCTGGGGCTCCCGCATCACGTGGAGACGCGTCCCAATTGCCATGCCAAGACTCGAGGAGAATCCCAAGGTGTCCCTCGCACCTAGGCAGGAGTCCTGACGTCGCTGAACAAACACGTGTCTGGAAGGGCCCTCCCCGTCGTAACTCGAGAATATACCCCAGGTTCCGGCCGCAACTCGAGAAAAACCATGAGACTTCCCCCTCGCCGCGAGATGAGGCCCGATTCCCCTGCACTGTGTGCAGAGCAATTCCGTGTTCCACATCAAACTTGAAAGGAGACTTGATTTCCTTGATGGCACTCCAGAGAGTATCCAAGATCACTGTCTCAAGTCTAGAGGGATCCTGACGTCACTGTAGCAACACGAAAGGGCTCCGTGGACCCCAAATCAACTCGAGATGAGAGCTTAGTCCCTGGTTTCGACTCAAGAGGAACGCCAAGTTTCCACAGCACCTCAAGAGGAGGCTTCTCTAAGCTACAGGTATGTGAGAGGTATCCTGAGTTGGTGGACTCAATTGGAATGGACACCGAGATGCTCTGACTCGAACGAAGGCCGGATATCCCTGCAGTGAATTGAAGGCAGGCTCGTCTTGCATCTCCCAAGACGAAGGGATGTCTGAATCCCCTGTGGAGACCACAGAGAAAGACCTAGTTCTGGCCACATCGCGACCGGAGGCCTCACATCCTTTGAAAATTCGAGAGGTCTGCGGAGATCAATGCGTCCAAAGGAGACGATGCCTGACTCTTCTTGAAAATGGATAGGAGTCCCAGGATCCCTGTGGCACGTGGAAAGGGACCCTGGGTCTCCCGCCTCACGTGGAGACGCGTCCCAATTGCCATGCCAGGATTCGAGGAGAATCTCGAGGTGTCCCTCACACCTAGGCAGGAGTTCTGACGTCGCTGAAGAAACACGTGTCTGGAAGGGCCCTCCCCGTCGTAACTCGAGAATATACCCCAGGTTCCGGCTGCAACTCGAGAAAAACCATGAGACTTCCCCCTCGCCGCGAGATGAGGCCCGATTGCCCTGCACTGCATGCAGAGCAATTCCGTGTTCCACATCAAACGTGAAAGGAGCCTTGATTTCCTTGATGGCACTCCAGAGTAAACCCAAGATCACTGTCTCAAGTCTAGAGGGATCCTGAGGTCACTGTAGGAAAAAAAATGGCTCCGTGGACCCCAAATCAACTCGAGATGAGAGCTTAGTCCCTGGCTTCGACTCAAGAGGAATACCAATTTCCACAAGCACCACAGGAGGAGGCTTCTCTCAGCTACAGGTATGTGAGAGGGACCCTGAGTTTGTGGCCTCAAGTGGAATGGACACCGAGAAGCTCTGACTCGAAGTAAGGCCGGATATCCCTGCAGTGAATTGAATGCAGGCTCGTCTTGCATCTCCCAAGACGAAGGGATGTCTGAATCCCCTGTGGACACCACAGAGAAAGACCTAGTCCTCCACCTCAACGCGACCGGAGGCCTCACATCCTTTGAAAACTCGAGACGTGTGCGGAGATCAATGCTTCCAAAGGAGACGATGCCTGACTCCTCTTGAAATGGATAGGAGTCCCAGGATCCCTGTGTCACGTTGAAAGGGACACTGGGTCTCCCGCCTCACGTGGAGACGCGTCCCAATTGCCATGCCAAGACTCGAGGAGAATCCCGAGGTGTCCCTCGCACCTAGGCAGGAGTCCTGACGTCTCTGAACAAACACATTTCTGGAAGCGCCCTCCCCTTCGTAACTCGAGAATATACCCCAGGTTCCGCCCGCAACTCGACAAAATCCATGAGACTTCCTCCTCGCCGCGAGATGAGGACCGATTCCCCTGCACTGCGTGCAGAGTAATTCCGTGTTTCACATCAAACGTGAAAGGAGCCTTGATTTCCTTGATGGCACTCCAGAGAAAACCCAAGATCACTGTCTCAAGTCTAGAGGGATCCTGAGGTCACTGGAGCAACACGAAAGGACTCCGTGGACCCCAAATAAACTTGAGATGAGAGCTTAGTCCCTGGCTTCGACTCAAGAGGAATACCAACTTTCCACAAGCACCACAAGTGGAGGCTTCTCTCAGCTACAGGTATGTGAGAGGGACCCTGAGTTTATGGCCTCAAGTGGAATGGACACCGAGATGCTCTGACTCGAAGTAAGGCCGTATATCCCTGCAGTGTATTGAATGCAGGCTCGTCTTGCATCTCCCAAGACGAAGGGATGTCTGAATCCCCTGTGGAGACCACAGAGAAAGACCTAGTCCTCCCCCTCTTCGTGACCGGAGGCCTCACATCCTTTGAAAACTCGAGAGGTCTGCAGAGATCAATGCTTCCAAAGGAGACGATGCCTGACTCCTCTTGAAAATGGATAGGAGTCCCAGGATCCCTGTGGCACGTGGAAAGGGACCCTGGGTCTCCCGCCTCATGTGGAGACGCGTCCCAATTGCCATGCCAAGACTTGGGGAGAATCCCGAGGTGTCCCTCGCACCTAGGCAGGAGTCCTGACGTCGCTGAACAAACACGTGTCTGGAAGGGCCCTCCCCGTCGTAACTCGAGAATATACCCCAGGTTCCGGCCGCAACTCGAGAAAAACCATGAGACTTCCCCCTCGCCGCGAGATGAGGCCCGATTCTCCTGCACTGCCTGCAGAGCAATTCCGTGTTCCACATCAAACGTGAAAGGAGCCTTGATTTCCTTGATGGCACTCCAGAGAAAACCCAAGATCACTGTCTCAAGTCTAGAGGGATCCTGAGGTCACTGGAGCAACACGAAAGGGCTCCGTGGACCCCAAATCAACTCGAGATGAGACATTAGTCCCTGGCTTCAACACAAGAGGAATATGAACTTTCCACAAGCCCCTCAAGAGGAGGCTTCTCTCAGCTACTGGTATGTGAGAGGGACCCTGAGTTTGTGGCATCAAGTGGAATGGACACCGAGATGCTCTGACTCGAAATAAGGCCGGATATCCCTGCAGTGAATTGAATGCAGGCTCATCTTGCATCTCCCAAGACGAAGGGATGTCTGAATCCCCTGTGCAGTACACAGAGAAAGACCGAGTCCTCCGCCTCAACGCGACCGGAGGCCTCACATCCTTTGAAAACTCGAGAGGTCTGCAGAGATCAATGCTTCCAAAGGAGACGATGCCTGACTCCTCTTGAAAATGGATAGGAGTCCCAGGATCACTGTGGCACGTGGAAAGGGAACCTGGATCTCCCGCCTCAAGTGGAGACGCGTCCCAATTGCCATGCCAAGACTCGAGGAGAATCCCGAGGTGTCCCTCGCACCTAGGCAGGAGTCCTGACGTCGCTGAACAAACACGTGTCTGGACGGGCCCTCCCCGTCGTAACTCGAGAATATACCCCAGGTTCCGGCCGCAACTCGAGAAAAACCATGAGACTTCCCCCTCGCCGTGAGATGAGTCCCGATTCCCCTGGGCTGCGTGCCGAGCAATTCCGTGTTCCACATCAAACGTGATAGGAGCCTTGATTTCTTTGATGGCACTCCAGAGAAAACCCAAGATCACTGTCTCAAGTCTAGAGGGATCCTGAGGTCACTGTAGCAACACGAAAGGGATCCGGGGACCCCAAATCAACTCGAGATGAGAGCTTAGTCCCTGGCTTCGACTCAAGAGGAATACCAACTTTCCACAACACCTCAAGAGGAGGCTTCTCTCAGCTACAGGTATGTGAGAGGGACCCTGAGTTTGTGGCCTCAAGTGGAATGGACACCGAGATGCTCTGACTCGATATAAGGCCGGATATCCCTGCAGTGAATTGAATGCAGGCTCATCTTGCATCTCCCAAGATGAAGGGATGTCTGATTCCCCTGTGCAGAACACAGAGAAAGACCTAGTCCTCAGCCTCTTCGCGACCGGTGGCCTCACATCCTTGAAAATTCGAGAGGTCCGCGGACATCAATACTTCCGAAGGAGACGATGCCTGACTCCTCTTGAAAATGGATAGGAGTCCCAGGATCCCTGTGGCACGTGGAAAGGGACCCTGGGTCTCCCGCCTCACGTGGAGACGCGTCCAAATTTCCATGTCAAGACTCGAGGAGAATCCCGAGGTGTCCCTCGCACCTAGGCAGGAGTCCTGAAGTCGCTGAACAAACCCGTGTCTGGACAGGCCCTCCCCGTCGTAACTCGAGAATATACCCCAGGTTCCGGCCGCAACTCGAGAAAAACCATGAGACTTCCCCCTCCCCGCGAGATGAGGCCCGATTCCCCTGCATATAGTGCAGACCAATTCCGTGTTCCACATCAAACGTGAAAGGAGCCTTGATTTCCTTGATGGCACTCCAGAGAAAACCCAAGATCACTGTCTCAAGTGTAGAGGGATCCTGTGGTCACTGTAGCAACACGAAAGGGCTCCGTTGTCCCCAAATCAACTCGAGATGAGAGCTTAGTCCCTGGCCTCGACTCAAGAGGAATACCAACTTTCCACAAGCATCTCAAGAGGAGGCTTCTCTCAGCTACAGGTAAGTGAGAGGGACCCTGAGTTTGTGGCCTCAAGTGCAATGGACACCGAGATGCTCTGACTCGAAGTAAGGCCGGATATCCCTGCAGTGAATTGAATGCAGGCACGTCTTGCATCTCCCAAGACGAAGGGATGTCTGAATCCCCTGTGGAGACCACAGAGAAAGACCTAGTCCTCCGCCTCATCGTGACCGGAGGCCTCACATCCTTTGAAAACTCGAGAGGTCTGCAGAGATGAATGCTTCCAAAGGAGACGATGCCTGACCCCTCTTGAAAATGGATAGGAGTCCCAGGATCCCTGTGGCACGTGGAAAGGGACCCTGGGTCTCCCGCCTCATGTGGAGACGCATCCCAATTGCCATGCCAAGACTTGGGGAGAATCCCGAGGTGTCCCTCGCACCTAGGCAGGAGTCCTGACGTCGCTGAACAAACACGAGTCTGGAAGGGCCCTCCCCGTCGTAACTCGAGAATATACCCCAGGTTCCGGCCGCAACTCGAGAAAAACCATGAGACTTCCCCCTCCCCGCGAGATGAGGCCCGATTCTCCTGCACTGCCTGCAGAGCAATTCCGTGTTCCACATCAAACGTGAAAGGAGCCTTGATTTCCTTGATGGCACTCCAGAGAAAACCCAAGATCACTGTCTCAAGTCTAGAGGGATCCTGAGGTCACTGGAGCAACACGAAAGGGCTCCGTGGACCCCAAATCAACTCGAGATGAGAGCTTAGTCCCTGGCTTCAACTCAAGAGGAATATGAACTTTCCACAAGCCCCTCAAGAGGAGGCTTCTCTCAGCTACAGGTATGTGAGAGGGACCCTGAGTTTGTGGCATCAAGTGGAATGGACACCGAGATGCTCTGACTCGAAATAAGGCCGGATATCCCTGCAGTGAATTGAAAGCAGGCTCATCTTGCATCTCCCAAGACGAAGGGATGTCTGAATCCCCTGTGCAGTACACAGAGAAAGACCGAGTCCTCCGCCTCAACGCGACCGGAGGCCTCACATCCTTTGAAAACTCGAGAGGTCTGCAGAGATCAATGCTTCCAAAGGAGACGATGCCTGACTCCTCTTGAAAATGGATAGGAGTCCCAGGATCACTGTGGCACGTGGAAAGGGACCCTGGGTCTCCCGCCTCACGTGGAGACGCGTCCCAATTGCCATGCCAAGACTCGAGGAGAATCCCGAGGTGTCCCTCGCACCTAGGCAGGAGTCCTGACGTCGCTGAACAAACACGTGTCTGGAAGGGCCCTCCCCATCGTAACTCGAGAATATACCCCAGGTTCTGGCCGCAACTCGAGAAAAACCATGAGACTTCCCCCTCGCCGCGAGATGAGGCCCGATTCCCCTGGGCTGCGTGCCGAGCAATTCCGTGTTCCACATCAAACGTGATAGGAGCCTTGATTTCCTTGATGGCACTCCAGAGAAAACCCAAGATCACTGTCTCAAGTCTAGAGGGATCCTGAGGTCACTGGAGCAACACGAAAGGGCTCCGTGGACCCCAAATCAACTCGACATGAGAGCTTAGTACCTGGCTTCGACTCAAGAGGAATACCAACTTTCCACAAGCACCTCAAGAGGAGGCTTCTCTCAGGTACAGGTATGTGAGAGGGACCCTGAGTTTGTGGCCTCAAGTGCAATGGACACCGAGATGCTCTGACTCGAAGTAAGGCCGGATATCCCTGCAGTGAATTGAATGCAGGCTCGTCTTGCATCTCCCAAGACGAAGGGATATCTGACTCCCATGTGGATACCACAGAGAAAGACCTAATTTTCCGCCTCATCGCGATCGGTGGCCTCACATCCTTTGAAAATTCGAGAGGACCACGGAGATCAATGCTTCCAAAGGAGACGATGCCTGACTCCTCTTGAAAATGGATAGGAGTCCCAGGATCCCTGTGGCACGTGGAAAGGGATACTGGTTCTCCCGCCTCACGCGGAGACGCGTCCAAATTGCCATGCCAAGACTCGAGGAGAATCCCGAGGTGTCCTTCGCACCTAGGCAGGAGTCCTCACGTCGCTGAATAAACCCGTGTCTGGAAGGGCCCTCCCCGTCGTAACTCGAGAATATAACCCAGGTTCCAGCCGCAACTCGAGAAAAACCATGAGACTTCCCCCTCCCCGCGAGATGAGGCCCGATTCCCCTGCACTGAGTGCAGACCAATTCCGTGTTCCACATCAAACGTGAAAGGAGCCTTGATTTACTTAATGGCACTCCAGAGAAAACCCAAGATCACTGTCTCAAGTCTAGAGGGATCCTGAGGTCACTGTAGCAACACGAAAGGGCTCCGTGGACGCCAAATCAACTCGAGATGAGAGCTTAGTACCTGGCTTCGACTCAAGAGGAATACCAACTTTCCACAAGCACCTCAAGAGGAGGCTTCTCTCAGGTACAGGTATGTGAGAGGGACCCTGAGATTGTGGCCTCAAGTGCAATGGACACCGAGATGCTCTGACTCGAAGTAAGGCCGGATATCCCTGCAGTGAATTGAATGCAGGCTCGTCTTGCATCTCCCAAGACGAAGGGATGTCTGAATCCCCTGTGGAGACCACAGAGAAAGACCTAGTCCTCTGCCTCTTCGTGACCGGAGGCCTCACCTCCTTTGAAAACTCGAGAGGTCTGCAGAGATCAATGCTTCCAAAGGAGACGATGCCTGACTCCTCTTGAAAATGGATAGGAGTCCCAGGATCCCTGTGGCACGTGGAAAGGGACACTGGGTCTCCCGCCTCATGTGGAGACGCGTCCCAATTGCCATGCCAAGACTTGGGGAGAATCCCGAGGTGTCCCTCGCACCTAGGCAGGAGTCCTGACGTCGCTGAACAAACACGTGTCTGGAAGGGCCCTCCCCGTCGTAACTCGAGAATATATCCCAGGTTCCGGCCGCAACTCGAGAAAAACCATGAGACTGCCCCCTCGCCGCGAGATGAGGCCCGATTCTCCTGCACTGCCTGCATAGCAATTCCGTGTTCCACATGAAACGTGATAGGAGCCTTGATTTCCTTGATGGCACTCCAGAGAAATCCCAAGATGACTGTCTCAAGTCTAGAGGGATCCTGAGGTCACTGGAGCAACACGAAAGGGCTCCGAGGACCCCAAATCAACTCGACATGAGAGCTTAGTACCTGGCTTCGACTCAAGAGGAATACCAACTTTCCACAAGCACCTCAAGGGGAGGCTTCTCTCAGGTACAGGTATGTGAGAGGGACCCTGAGTTTGTGGCCTCAAGTGCAATGGACACCGAGATGCTCTGACTCGAAGTAAGGCCGGATATCCCTGCAGTGAATTGAATGCAGGCTCGTCTTGCATCTCCCAAGACGAAGGGATGCCTGAATCCCCTGTGGAGACCACAGAGAAAGACCTAATTTTCCGCCTCATCGCGATCGGTGGCCTCACATCCTTTGAAAATTCGAGAGGTCCGCGGAGATCAATGCTTCCAAAGGAGACGATGCCTGACTCCTCTTGAAAATGGATAGGAGTCCCAGGATCCCTGTGGCACGTGGAAAGGGATACTGGTTCTCCCGCCTCACGCGGAGACGCGTCCAAATTGCCATGCCAAGACTCGAGGAGAATCCCGAGGTGTCCCTCGCACCTAGGCAGGAGTCCTCACGTCGCTGAATAAACCCGTGTCTGGAAGGGCCCTCCCCGTAGTAACTCGAGAATATAACCCAGGTTCCAGCCGCAACTCGAGAAAAACCATGAGACTTCCCCCTCCCCGCGAGATGAGGCCCGATTCCCCTGCACTGAGAGCAGACCAATTCCGTGTTCCACATCAAACGTGAAAGGAGCCTTGATTTCCTTAATGGCACTCCAGAGAAAACCCAAGATCACTGTCTCAAGTCTAGAGGGATCCTGAGGTCACTGTAGCAACACGAAAGGGCTCCGTGGACGCCAAATCAACTCGAGATGACAGCTTAGTACCTGGCTTCGACTCAAGAGGAATACCAACTTTCCACAAGCACCTCAAGAGGAGGCTTCTCTCAGGTACAGGTATGTGAGAGGGACCCTGAGTTTGTGGCCTCAAGTGCAATGGACACCGAGATGCTCTGACTCGAAGTAAGGCCGGATATCCCTGCAGTGAATTGAATGCAGGCTCGTCTTGCATCTCCCAAGACGAAGGGATGTCTGAATCCCCTGTGGAGACCACAGAGAAAGACCTAATTATCCGCCTCATCGCGATCGGTGGCCTCACATCCTTTGAAAATTCGAGAGGTCCACGGAGATCAATGCTTCCAAAGGAGACGATGCCTGACTCCTCTTGAAAATGGATAGGAGTCCCAGGATCCCTGTGGCACGTGGAAAGGGACACTGGGTCTCCCGCCTCATGTGGAGACGCGTCCCCATTGCCATGCCAAGACTCGAGGAGAATCCCGAGGTGTCCCTCGCACCTAGGCAGGAGTCTTCACGTCGCTGAATAAACCCGGGTCTGGTAGGGCCCTCCCCGTCGTAACTCGAGAATATAACCCAGGTTCCAGCCGCAACTCGAGAAAAACCATGAGACTTCCCCCTCCCCGCGAGATGAGGCCCGATTCCCCTGCACTGAGTGCAGACCAATTCCGTGTTCCACATCAAACGTGAAAGGAGCCTTGATTTACTTAATGGCACTCCAGAGAAAACCCAAGATCACTGTCTCAAGTCTAGAGGGATCCTGAGGTCACTGTAGCAACACGAAAGGGCTCCGTGGACGCCAAATCAACTCGAGATGAGAGCTTAGTACCTGGCTTCGACTCAAGAGGAATACCAACTTTCCACAAGCACCTCAAGAGGAGGCTTCTCTCAGGTACAGGTATGTGAGAGGGACCCTGAGTTTGTGGCCTCAAGTGCAATGGACACCGAGATGCTCTGACTCGAAGTAAGGCCGGATATCCCTGCAGTGAATTGAATGCAGGCTCGTCTTGCATCTCCCAAGACGAAGGGATGTCTGAATCCCCTGTGGAGACCACAGAGAAAGACCTAGTCCTCCCCCTCTTCGTGACCGGAGGCCTCACATCCTTTGAAAACTCGAGAGGTCTGCAGAGATCAATGCTTCCAAAGGAGACGATGCCTGACTCCTCTTGAAAATGGATAGGAGTCCCAGGATCCCTGTGGCACGTGGAAAGGGACCCTGGGTCTCCCGCCTCATGTGGAGACGCGTCCCAATTGCCATGCCAAGACTTGGGGAGAATCCCGAGGTGTCCCTCGCACCTAGGCAGGAGTCCTGACGTCGCTGAACAAACACGTGTCTGGAAGGGCCCTCCCCGTCGTAACTCGAGAATATACCCCAGGTTCCGGCCGCAACTCGAGAAAAACCATGAGACTTCCCCCTCGCCGCGAGATGAGGCCCGATTCTCCTGCACTGCCTGCAGAGCAATTCCGTGTTCCACATCAAACGTGAAAGGAGCCTTGATTTCCTTGATGGCACTCCAGAGAAAACCCAAGATCACTGTCTCAAGTCTAGAGGGATCCTGAGGTCACTGGAGCAACACGAAAGGGCTCCGTGGACCCCAAATCAACTCGAGATGAGACATTAGTCCCTGGCTTCAACTCAAGAGGAATATGAACTTTCCACAAGCCCCTCAAGAGGAGGCTTCTCTCAGCTACTGGTATGTGAGAGGGACCCTGAGTTTGTGGCATCAAGTGGAATGGACACCGAGATGCTCTGACTCGAAATAAGGCCGGATATCCCTGCAGTGAATTGAAAGCAGGCTCACCTTGCATCTCCCAAGACGAAGGGATGTCTGAATCCCCTGTGCAGTACACAGAGAAAGACCGAGTCCTCCGCCTCAACGCGACCGGAGGCCTCACATCCTTTGAAAACTCGAGAGGTCTGCAGAGATCAATGCTTCCAAAGGAGACGATGCCTGACTCCTCTTGAAAATGGATAGGAGTCCCAGGATCACTGTGGCACGTGGAAAGGGACCCTGGGTCTCCCGCCTCAAGTGGAGACGCGTGCAAATTGCCATGCCAAGACTCGAGGAGAATCCCGATGTGTCCCTCTCACCTAGGCAGGAGTCCTCACGTCGCTGAACAAACCTGTGTCTGGAAGGGCCCTCCTCGTCGTAACTCGAGAATATACCCCAGGTTCCGGCCGCAACTCGAGAAAAACCATGAGACTTCCCCCTCCCCGCGAGATGAGGCCCGATTCCCCTGCATATAGTGCAGACCAATTCCGTGTTCCACATCAAACGTGAAAGGAGCCTTGATTTCCTTGATGGCACTCCAGAGAAAACCCAAGATCACTGTCTCAAGTCTAGAGGGATCCTGTGGTCACTGTAGCAACACGAAAGGGCTCCGTTGTCCCCAAATCAACTCGAGATGAGAGCTTAGTCCCTGGCCTCGACTCAAGAGGAATACCAACTTTCCACAAGCATCTCAAGAGGAGGCTTCTCTCAGCTACAGGTAAGTGAGAGGGACCCTGAGTTTGTGGCCTCAAGTGCAATGGACACCGAGATGCTCTGACTCGAAGTAAGGCCGGATATCCCTGCAGTGAATTGAATGCAGGCTCGTCTTGCATCTCCCAAGACGAAGGGATGTCTGAATCCCCTGTGGAGACCACAGAGAAAGACCTAGTCCTCCGCCTCATCGTGACCGGAGGCCTCACATCCTTTGAAAACTCGAGAGGTCTGCAGAGATGAATGCTTCCAAAGGAGACGATGCCTGACTCCTCTTGAAAATGGATTGGAGTCCCAGGATCCCTGTGGCACGTGGAAAGGGACCCTGGGTCTCCCGCCTCATGTGGAGACGCGTCCCAATTGCCATGCCAAGACTTGGGGAGAATCCCGAGGTGTCCCTCGCACCTAGGCAGGAGTCCTGACGTCGCTGAACAAACACGAGTCTGGAAGGGCCCTCCCCGTCGTAACTCGAGAATATACCCCAGGTTCCGGCCGCAACTCGAGAAAAACCATGAGACTTCCCCCTCCCCGCGAAATGAGGCCCGATTCTCCTGGACTGCCTGCAGAGCAATTCCGTGTTCCACATCAAACGTGAAAGGAGCCTTGATTTCCTTGATGGCACTCCAGAGAAAACCCAAGATCACTGTCTCAAGTCTAGAGGGATCCTGAGGTCACTGGAGCAACACGAAAGGGCTCCCTGGACCCCAAATCAACTCGAGATGAGAGCTTAGTCCCTGGCTTCAACTCAAGAGGAATATGAACTTTCCACAAGCCCCTCAAGAGGAGGCTTCTCTCAGCTACAGGTATGTGAGAGGGACCCTGAGTTTGTGGCATCAAGTGGAATGGACACCGAGATGCTCTGACTCGAAATAAGGCCGGATATCCCTGCAGTGAATTGAAGGCAGGCTCATCTTGCATCTCCCAAGACGAAGGGATGTCTGAATCCCCTGTGCAGTACACAGAGAAAAACCGAGTCCTCCGCCTCAACGCGACCGGAGGCCTCACATCCTTTGAAAACTCGAGAGGTCTGCAGAGATCAATGCTTCCAAAGGAGACGATGCCTGACTCCTCTTGAAAATGGATAGGAGTCCCAGGATCACTGTGGCACGTGGAAAGGGACCCTGGGTCTCCCGCCTCACGTGGAGACGCGTCCCAATTGCCATGCCAAGACTCGAGGAGAATCCCGAGGTGTCCCTCGCACCTAGGCAGGAGTCCTGACGTCGCTGAACAAACACGTGTCTGGAAGGGCCCTCCCCGTCGTAACTCGAGAATATACCCCAGGTTCTGGCCGCAACTCGAGAAAAACCATGAGACTTCCCCCTCGCCGCGAGATGAGGCCCGATTCCCCTGGGCTGCGTGCCGAGCAATTCCGTGTTCCACATCAAACGTGATAGGAGCCTTGATTTCCTTGATGGCACTCCAGAGAAAACCCAAGATCACTGTCTCAAGTCTAGAGGGATCCTGAGGTCACTGGAGCAACACGAAAGGGCTCCGTGGACCCCAAATCAACTCGACATGAGAGCTTAGTACCTGGCTTCGACTCAAGAGGAATACCAACTTTCCACAAGCACCTCAAGAGGAGGCTTCTCTCAGGTACAGGTATGTGAGAGGGACCCTGAGTTTGTGGCCTCAAGTGCAATGGACACCGAGATGCTCTGACTCGAAGTAAGGCCGGATATCCCTGCAGTGAATTGAATGCAGGCTCGTCTTGCATCTCCCAAGACGAAGGGATGTCTGACTCCCCTGTGGAGACCACAGAGAAAGACCTAATTTTCCGCCTCATCGCGATCGGTGGCCTCACATCCTTTGAAAATTCGAGAGGTCCACGGAGATCAATGCTTCCAAAGGAGACGATGCCTGACTCCTCTTGAAAATGGATAGGAGTCCCAGGATCCCTGTGGCACGTGGAAAGGGATACTGGTTCTCCCGCCTCACGCGGAGACGCGTCCAAATTGCCATGCCAAGACTCGAGGAGAATCCCGAGGTGTCCCTCGCACCTAGGCAGGAGTCCTCACGTCGCTGAATAAACCCGTGTCTGGAAGGGCCCTCCCCGTCGTAACTCGAGAATATAACCCAGGTTCCAGACGCAACTCGAGAAAAACCATGAGACTTCTCCCTCCCCGCGAGATGAGGCCCGATTCCCCTGCACTGAGTGCAGACCAATTCCGTGTTCCACATCAAACGTGAAAGGAGCCTTGATTTACTTAATGGCACTCCAGAGAAAACCCAAGATCACTGTCTCAAGTCTAGAGGGATCCTGAGGTCACCGGAGCAACACGAAAGGGCTCCGTGGACCCCAAATCAACTCGAGATGAGAGATTAGTCCCTGGCTTCAACCCAAGAGGAATACAAACTTTCCACAAGCCCCTCAAGAGGAGGCTTTTCTCAGCTACAGGTAAGTGAGAGGGACCCTGAGTTTGTGGCCTCAAGTGGAATGGACACCGAGATGCTCTGACTCGAAGTAAGGCCGGATATCCCTGCAGTGAATTGAATATAGGCTCGTCTTGCATCTCCCAAGACGAAGGGATGTCTGAATCCCTGTGGAGTCCACAGAGAAAGACCTAGTCCTCCGCCTCTTCGTGACCGGAGGCCTCACATCCTTTGAAAACTCGAGAGGTCTGGAGAGATCAATGCTTCCAAAGGAGACGATGCCTGACTCCTCTTGAAAATGGATAGGAGTCCCAGGATCACTGTGGCACGTGGAAGGGGACCATGGATCTCCCGCCTCACGTAGAGACGCGTCCCAATTGCCATGCCAAGACTTGAGGAGAATCCCGAGATGTCCCTCGCACCTAGGCAGGAGTCCTGAGGTCGCTGAACAAACACGTGTCTGGAAGGGCCCTCCCCGTCGTAACTCGAGAATATACCCCAGGTTCCGGCCGCAACTCGAGAAAAACCATGAGACTTCCCCCTCGCCGCGAGATGAGGCCCGATTCCCCTGCACTGCGTGCAGAGCAATTCCGTGTTCCACATCAAACGTGAAAGGAGCCTTGATTTCCTTGATGTCACTCCAGAGAAAACCCAAGATCACTGTCTCAAGTCTCGAGGGATCCTGAGGTCACTGGAACAACACGAAAGGGCTCCGTGGACCCCAAATCAACTCGAGATGAGAGATTAGTCCCTGGCTTCAACTCAAGAGGAATACGAACTTTCCACAAGCCCCTCAAGAGGAGGCTTCTCTCAGCTACAGGTATGTGAGAGGGACCCTGAGTTTGTGGCATCAAGTGGAATGGACACCGAGATGCTCTGACTCGAAATAAGGCCGGATATCCCTGCAGTGAATTGAAAGCAGGCTCATCTTGCATCTCCCAAGACGAAGGGATGTCTGAATCCCCTGTGCAGAACACAGAGAAACACCTAGTCCTCTGCCTCAAAGTGATCGGAGGCCTCACATCCTTTGAAAACTCGAGAGGTCTGCAGAGATCAATGCTTCCAAAGGAGACGATGCCTGACTCCTCTTGAAAATGGATAGGAGTCCCAGGATCACTGTGGCACGTGGAAAGGGACCCTGGGTCTCCCGCCTCACGTGGAGAACTGTACCAATTGCCATGCCAAGACTCGAGGAGAATCCCGAGGTGTCCCTCGCACCTAGGCAGGAGTCCTGACGTCGCTGAACAAACACGTGTCTGGAAGGGCCCTCCCCGTCGTAACTCGAGAATATACCCCAGGTTCCGGCCGCAACTCGAGAAAAACCATGAGACTTCCCCATCGCCGCGAGATGAGGCCCGATTCCCCTGCCCTGCGTGCAGAGCAATTCCGTACTCCACATCAAAAATGAAAGGAGCCTTGATTTCCTTGATGGCACTCCAGAGAAAACCCAAGATCACTGTCTCAAGTCTAGAGGGATCCTGAGGTCACTGGAGCAACACGAAAGGGCTCCGTGGACCCCAAATCAACTCGAGATGAGAGCTTAGTCCCTGGCTTCAAATCGAGAGGAATACCAACTTTCCACAAGCACCTCAAGAGGAGGCTACTCTCAGCTAATGGTATGTGAGAGGGACCCTGAGTTTGTCGCCTCAAGTGGAATGGACACCGAGATGCTCTGACTCAAAGTAAGGCCAGATATCCCTGCAGTGAATTGAATGCAGGCTCATCTTGCATCTCCCAAGACGAAGGGATGTCTGAATCCCCTGTGCAGAACACAGAGAAAGACCTAGTCCTCCGCCTCAACGCGACCGGAGGCCTCACATCCTTTGAAAACTCGAGAGGTCCGCGGAGATCAATGCTTCCAAATGAGACGATGCCTGACTCCTCTTGAAAATGGATAGGAGTCCCAGGATCCCTGTGGCACGTGGAAAGGGACCCTGGGTCTCCCGCCTCACCTGGAGACGCGTCCCAATTGCCATGGCAAGACTCGAGGAGAATCCCGAGGTGTCCCTCGCACCTAGGCAGGAGTCCTGACGTCGCTGAACAAACACGTTTCTGGAAGGGCCCTCTCCGTCGTAACTCGAGAATATACCCCAGGTTCCGGCCGCAACTCGAGAAAAACCATGAGACTTCCACCTCGCCGCGAGATGAGGCCCGATTCCCCTGGGGTGTGTGCAGAGGAATTCCGTGTTCCACATCAAACGTGAAAGGAGCCTTGATTTCCTTGATGGCACTCCAGAGAAAACCCAAGATCACTGTCTCAAGTCTAGAGGGATCCTGAGGTCACTGGAGCAACACGAAAGGGCTCCGTGGACCCCAAATCAACTCGAGATGAGAACTTAGTCCCTGGCTTAGACTCAAGAGGAATACCAACTTTCCACAAGCACCTCAAGAGGAGGCTTCTCTCAGCTACAGGTATGTTAGAGGAACCCTGAGTTTGTGGCCTCAAGTGGAATGGACACCGAGATGCTCTGACTCGAAGTAAAGCCGGATATCCCTGCAGCGAATTGAATGCAGGCTCGTCTTGCATCTCCCAAGACGAAGGGATGTCTGAATCCGCTGTGGAGACGACAGAGAAAGACCTAGTCCTCTGCCTCATCGCGACCGGAGGCCTCACATCCTTTGAAAATTCGAGAGGTATGCGGAGATCAATGCTTCCAAAGGAGACGATGCTTGAATCCTCTTGAAAATGGATAGAAGTCCCAGGATCCCTGTGGCACGTGGAAAGGGACACTGGTTCTCCCGCCTCACGTGGAAACGCGTCCAAATTGCCATGCCAAGACTCGAGGAGAATCCCGAGGTGTCCCTCGCACCTAGGCAGGAGTCCTGACGTCGCTGAACAAACACGTGTCTGGAAGGGCCCTCCCCGTCGTAACTCGAGAATATACCCCAGGTTCCGGCCGCAACTCGAGAAAAACCATGAGACTTCGCCCTCGCCGCGAGATGAGGCCCGATTCCCCTGGGCTGCGTGCAGAGGAATTCCGTGTTCCACATCAAACGTGATAGGAGCCTTGATTTCCTTGATGGCACTCCAGAGAAAACCCAAGATCACCGTATCAAGTCTAGAGGGATCCTGAGGTCACTCGAGCAAAACGAAAGGGCTCCGTGGACCCCAAAACAACTCGAGATGAGAGCTTAGTACCTGGCTTCGACTCAAGAGGAATACCAACTTTCCACAAGCACCTCAAGAGGAGGCTTCTCTCAGCTACAGGTATGTGAGAGGGACCCTGAGTTTGTGGCCTCAAGTGGAATGGACATAGAGATGCTCTGACTCGAAGTAAGGGCGGATATCCCTGCAGTGAATTGATTGCAGGCTCGTCTTGCATCTCCCAAGACGAAGGGATGTCTGAATCCCCTGTGGAGACCACAGAGAAAGACCTAATTTTCCGCCTCATCGCGACCGGTGGCCTCACATCCTTTGAAAATTCGAGAGGTCCGCGGAGATCAATGCTTCCAAAGGAGACGATGCCTGACTCCTCTTGAAAATGGATAGGAGTCCCAGGATCCCTGTGGCACGTGGAAAGGGACACTGGTTCTCCCGCCTCACGTGGAGATGCGTCCCAGTTGCCATGCCAAGACTTGAGGAGAATCCCGAGGTGTCCCTCGCACCTAGGCAGGAGTCCTGACATCGCTGAACAAACACGTGTCTGGAAGTGCCCTCCCCGTCGTAACTCGAGAATATACCCCAGGTTCCGGCCGCAACTCGAGAAAAACCGTGAGACTTCCCCCTCCCCGCGAGATGAGGCCCGATTCCCCTGCACTGCGTGCAGAGCAATTCCGTGTTCGACATCAAACGTGAAAGGAGCCTTGATTTCCTTGATGGCACTCCAGAGAAAACCCAAGATCACTGTCTCAAGTCTCGAGGGATCCTGAGGTCACTGGAGCAACACGAAAGGGCTCCATGGACCCCATATCAACTCGAGATGAGAGCTTAGTCCCTGGCTTAGACTCAAGAGGAATACCAACTTTCCACAAGACCCTCAAGAGGAAGCTTCTCTCAGCTACAGGTATGTGAGAGGAACCCTGAGTTTGTGGCCTCAAGTGCAATGGACACCGAGATGTTCTGACTTGAAGTAAGGCCGGATATTCCTGCAGTGAATTGAATGCAGGCTCGTCTTGCATCTCCCAAGACGAAGGGATGTCTGAATCCGCTGTGGAGACAACAGAGAAAGACCTAGTCCTCCGCCTCATCGCGACCGGAGGCCTCACATCCTTTGAAAAGTCGAGAGGTATGCGGAGATCAATGCTTCCAAAGAGACGATGCCTGACTCTTCTTGAAAATGGATAGGAGTCCCAGGATCCCTGTGGCACGTGGAAAGGGACCCTGGGTCTCCCGCCTCACGTGGAGACGCGTCCCAATTGCCATGCCAAGACTCGAGGAGAATCCCGAGGTGTCCCTCGCACCTAGGCAGGAGTCCTGACGTCGCTGAACAAACACGTGTCTGGAAGGGCCCTCCCCGTCGTAACTCGAGAGTATACCCCAGGTTCCGGCCGCAACTCGAGAAAAACCATGAGACTTCCCCATCGCCGCGAGATGAGGCCCGATTCCCCTGCACTGCGTGCAGAGCAATTCCGTATTCCACATCAAAAATGAAAGGAGCCTTGATTTCCTTGATGGCACTCCAGAGAAAACCCAAGATCACTGTCTCAATTCTAGAGGGATCCTGAGGTCACTGGAGCAACACGAAAGGGCTCCGTGGACCCCAAATCAACTCGAGATGAGAGCTTAGTCCCTGGATTCGACTCAAGAGGAATACCAACTTTCCACAAGCACCTCAGAGGAGGCTTCTCTCAGCTACAGGTATGTCAGAGGGACCCTGAGTTTGTGGCCTCAAGTGGAATGGACACCAAGATGCTCTGACTCGAAGTAAGGCCGGATATCCCTGCAGTGAATTGAATGTAGGTTTGTCTTGCATCTCCCAAGACGAAGGGATGTCTGAATCCCCTGTGGAGACCACAGAGAAAGACCTAATCCTCCGCCTGATCGTGACGGGAGGCCTCACATCCTTTGAAAACTCGAGAGGTCCCCGGAGATCAAAACTTCCGAAGGAGACGATGCCTGACTCCTCTTGAAAATGGATAGGAGTCCCAGGATCCCTGTGGCACGTGGAAAGGAAACCTGGGTCTCCCGCCTCACGTGGAAACGCGTCCCAATTGCCATGCCAAGACTTGAGGAGAATCCCGAGGTGTCCCTCGCACCTAGGCAGGAATCCTGACTTCGCTGAACAAACACGTGTCTGGAAGGGCCCTCCCCGTCGTAACTCGAGAATATAACCCAGGTTCCGGCCGCAACTCGAATAAAACCATGAGCCTTCCCCCTCGCCCCGAGATGAGGCCCGATTCCCCTGCAATGCGTGCAGAGCAATTCCGTGTTCCACATCAAATGTGAAAGGAGCCTTGATTTCCTTGATGGCACTCCAGAGAAAACCCAAGATCACTGTCTCAAGTCTAGAGGGATCCTGAGGTCACTGGAGCAACACGAAAGGGCTCCATTGACGCCAAATCAACTCGAGATGAGAGATTAGTCCCTGGCTTCAACGCAAGAGGAATACAAACTTTCCACAAGCCCCTCAAGAGGAGGGTTCTCTCAGCTACAGGTATGTGAGAGGGACCCTGAGTTTGTGGCCTCAAGTGGAATGGACACCGAGATGCTCTGACTCGAAGTAAGGCCGGATATCCCTGCAGTGAATTGAATGCAGGCTCATC
This sequence comes from Dama dama, assembly GCF_033118175.1. Taxonomy (NCBI): domain Eukaryota; kingdom Metazoa; phylum Chordata; class Mammalia; order Artiodactyla; family Cervidae; genus Dama; species Dama dama. The sequence continues at coordinate 413,979 of NC_083700.1, read as the reverse complement.
TTGCATCTCCCAAGACGAAGGGATGTCTGAATCCCCTGTGCAGAACACAGAGAAAAACCTAGTCCTGCGCCTCAACGCGACCGGAGGCCTCACATCCTTTGAAAACTCGAGAGGTCCGCGGAGATCAATGCTTCCAAAGGAGACGATGCCTGACTCCTCTTGAAAATGGATAGGAGTCCCAGGATCCCTGTGGCACGTGGAAAGGGACCCTGGGTCTCCCGCCTCACGTGGAGACGCGTCCCAATTGCCATGCCAAGACTTGAGGAGAATCCCGAGGTGTCCCTCGCACCTAGGCAGGAGTCCTGACGTCGCTGAACAAACACGTGTCTGGAAGGGCCCTCCCCATCGTAACTCGAGAATATACCCCAGGTTCCGGCCGCAACTCGAGAAAAACCATGAGACTTCCCCCTCGCCGCGAGATGAGGCCCGATTCCCCTTGGCTGCGTGCCGAGCAATTCCGTGTTCCACATCAAACGTGATAGGAGCCTTGATTTCCTTGATGTCACTCCAGAGAAAACCCAAGATCACTGTCTCAAGTCTAGAGGGATCCTGAAGTCACTGGAGCAACACGAAAGGGCTCCGTGGACCCCAAATCAACTCGAGAGGAGAGCTTAGTACCTGGCTTCGATTCAAGAGGAATACCAACTTTCCACAAGCACCTCAAGAGGAGGCTACTCTCAGGTACAGGTATGTGAGAGGGACCCTGACTTTGTGGCCTCAAGTGGAATGGACACCGAGATGCTCTGACTCGAAGTAAGGCCGGATATCCCTGCAGTGAATTGAATGCAGGCTCGTCTTGCATCTCCCAAGACGAAGGGATGTCTGAATCCGCTGTGGAGACCACAGAGAAAGACCTAATTTTCCGCCTCATCGCGACCGGTGGCCTCACAACCTTTTAAAATTCGAGAGGTCCGCGGAGATCAATGCTTCCAAAGGAGGCGATTCCTGACTCCTCTTGAAAATGGATAGGAGTCCCAGGATCCCTGTGGCACGTGAAAAGGGACACTGGGTCTCCCGCCTCACGTGGAGACGCGTCCAAATTGCCATGCCAAGACTCGAGGAGAATCCCGAGGTGTCCCTCGCACCTAGGCAGGAATCCTCACGTCGCTGAATAAACCCGTGTCTGGAAGGGCCCTCCCCGTCGTAACTCGAGAATATAACCCAGGTTCCAGCCGCAACTCGAGAAAAACCATGAGACTTCCCCCTCCCCGCGAGATGAGGCCCGATTCCCCTGCACTGAGTGCAGACCAATTCCGTGTTCCACATCAAACGTGAAAGGAGCCTTGATTTCCTTGATGGCACTCCAGAGAAAACCCAAGATCACTGTCTCAAGTCTAGAGGGATCCTGAGGTCACTGTAGCAACATGAAAGGGCTCCATGGACGCCAAATCAACTCGAGATGAGAGATTAGTCCCTGGCTTCGACTCAAGAGGAATACCAACTTTCCACAAGCACCTCAAGAGGAGGCTTCTCTCAGCTACAGGTAAGTGAGAGGGACCCTGAGTTTGTGACATCAAGTGGAATGGACACCGAGATGCTCTGACTCGAAATAAGGCCGGATATCCCTGCAGTGAATTGAAAGCAGGCTCATCTTGCATCTCCCAAGACGAAGGGATGTCTGAATCCCCTGTGCAGAACACAGAGAAAGACCTAGTCCTGCGCCTCAACGCGACCGGAGGCCTCACATCCTTTGAAAACTCGAGAGGTCTACAGAGATCAATGCTTCCAAAGGAGACGATGCCTGACTCCTCTTGAAAATGGATAGGAGTCCCAGGATCCCTGTGGCACGTGGAAAGGGACACTGGTTCTCCCGCCTCACGTGGAGATGCGTCCCAGTTGCCATGCCAAGACTTGAGGAGAATCCCGAGGTGTCCCTCGCACCTAGGCAGGAGTCCTGACATCGCTGAACAAACACGTGTCTGGAAGTGCCCTCCCCGTCGTAACTCGAGAATATACCCCAGGTTCCGGCCGCAACTCGAGAAAAACCGTGAGACTTCCCCCTCCCCGCGAGATGAGGCCCGATTCCCCTGCACTGCGTGCAGAGCAATTCCGTGTTCGACATCAAACGTGAAAGGAGCCTTGATTTCCTTGATGGCACTCCAGAGAAAACCCAAGATCACTGTCTCAAGTCTCGAGGGATCCTGAGGTCACTGGAGCAACACGAAAGGGCTCCATGGACCCCATATCAACTCGAGATGAGAGCTTAGTCCCTGGCTTAGACTCAAGAGGAATACCAACTTTCCACAAGACCCTCAAGAGGAAGCTTCTCTCAGCTACAGGTATGTGAGAGGAACCCTGAGTTTGTGGCCTCAAGTGCAATGGACACCGAGATGTTCTGACTTGAAGTAAGGCCGGATATTCCTGCAGTGAATTGAATGCAGGCTCGTCTTGCATCTCCCAAGACGAAGGGATGTCTGAATCCGCTGTGGAGACAACAGAGAAAGACCTAGTCCTCCGCCTCATCGCGACCGGAGGCCTCACATCCTTTGAAAAGTCGAGAGGTATGCGGAGATCAATGCTTCCAAAGAGACGATGCCTGACTCTTCTTGAAAATGGATAGGAGTCCCAGGATCCCTGTGGCACGTGGAAAGGGACCCTGGGTCTCCCGCCTCACGTGGAGACGCGTCCCAATTGCCATGCCAAGACTCGAGGAGAATCCCGAGGTGTCCCTCGCACCTAGGCAGGAGTCCTGACGTCGCTGAACAAACACGTGTCTGGAAGGGCCCTCCCCGTCGTAACTCGAGAGTATACCCCAGGTTCCGGCCGCAACTCGAGAAAAACCATGAGACTTCCCCATCGCCGCGAGATGAGGCCCGATTCCCCTGCACTGCGTGCAGAGCAATTCCGTATTCCACATCAAAAATGAAAGGAGCCTTGATTTCCTTGATGGCACTCCAGAGAAAACCCAAGATCACTGTCTCAATTCTAGAGGGATCCTGAGGTCACTGGAGCAACACGAAAGGGCTCCGTGGACCCCAAATCAACTCGAGATGAGAGCTTAGTCCCTGGATTCGACTCAAGAGGAATACCAACTTTCCACAAGCACCTCAGAGGAGGCTTCTCTCAGCTACAGGTATGTCAGAGGGACCCTGAGTTTGTGGCCTCAAGTGGAATGGACACCAAGATGCTCTGACTCGAAGTAAGGCCGGATATCCCTGCAGTGAATTGAATGTAGGTTTGTCTTGCATCTCCCAAGACGAAGGGATGTCTGAATCCCCTGTGGAGACCACAGAGAAAGACCTAATCCTCCGCCTGATCGTGACGGGAGGCCTCACATCCTTTGAAAACTCGAGAGGTCCCCGGAGATCAAAACTTCCGAAGGAGACGATGCCTGACTCCTCTTGAAAATGGATAGGAGTCCCAGGATCCCTGTGGCACGTGGAAAGGAAACCTGGGTCTCCCGCCTCACGTGGAAACGCGTCCCAATTGCCATGCCAAGACTTGAGGAGAATCCCGAGGTGTCCCTCGCACCTAGGCAGGAATCCTGACTTCGCTGAACAAACACGTGTCTGGAAGGGCCCTCCCCGTCGTAACTCGAGAATATAACCCAGGTTCCGGCCGCAACTCGAAAAAAACCATGAGCCTTCCCCCTCGCCCCGAGATGAGGCCCGATTCCCCTGCAATGCGTGCAGAGCAATTCCGTGTTCCACATCAAATGTGAAAGGAGCCTTGATTTCCTTGATGGCACTCCAGAGAAAACCCAAGATCACTGTCTCAAGTCTAGAGGGATCCTGAGGTCACTGGAGCAACACGAAAGGGCTCCATTGACGCCAAATCAACTCGAGATGAGAGATTAGTCCCTGGCTTCAACGCAAGAGGAATACAAACTTTCCACAAGCCCCTCAAGAGGAGGGTTCTCTCAGCTACAGGTATGTGAGAGGGACCCTGAGTTTGTGGCCTCAAGTGGAATGGACACCGAGATGCTCTGCCTCGAAGTAAGGCCGGATATCCCTGCAGTGAATTGAATGCAGGCTCATCTTGCATCTCCCAAGACGAAGGGATGTCTGAATCCCCTGTGCAGAACACAGAGAAAAACCTAGTCCTGCGCCTCAACGCGACCGGAGGCCTCACATCCTTTGAAAACTCGAGAGGTCCGCGGAGATCAATGCTTCCAAAGGAGACGATGCCTGACTCCTCTTGAAAATGGATAGGAGTCCCAGGATCCCTGTGGCACGTGGAAAGGGACCCTGGGTCTCCCGCCTCACGTGGAGACGCGTCCCAATTGCCATGCCAAGACTTGAGGAGAATCCCGAGGTGTCCCTCGCACCTAGGCAGGAGTCCTGACGTCGCTGAACAAACACGTGTCTGGAAGGGCCCTCCCCATCGTAACTCGAGAATATACCCCAGGTTCCGGCCGCAACTCGAGAAAAACCATGAGACTTCCCCCTCGCCGCGAGATGAGGCCCGATTCCCCTTGGCTGCGTGCCGAGCAATTCCGTGTTCCACATCAAACGTGATAGGAGCCTTGATTTCCTTGATGTCACTCCAGAGAAAACCCAAGATCACTGTCTCAAGTCTAGAGGGATCCTGAAGTCACTGGAGCAACACGAAAGGGCTCCGTGGACCCCAAATCAACTCGAGAGGAGAGCTTAGTACCTGGCTTCGATTCAAGAGGAATACCAACTTTCCACAAGCACCTCAAGAGGAGGCTACTCTCAGGTACAGGTATGTGAGAGGGACCCTGACTTTGTGGCCTCAAGTGGAATGGACACCGAGATGCTCTGACTCGAAGTAAGGCCGGATATCCCTGCAGTGAATTGAATGCAGGCTCGTCTTGCATCTCCCAAGACGAAGGGATGTCTGAATCCGCTGTGGAGACCACAGAGAAAGACCTAATTTTCCGCCTCATCGCGACCGGTGGCCTCACAACCTTTTAAAATTCGAGAGGTCCGCGGAGATCAATGCTTCCAAAGGAGGCGATTCCTGACTCCTCTTGAAAATGGATAGGAGTCCCAGGATCCCTGTGGCACGTGAAAAGGGACACTGGGTCTCCCGCCTCACGTGGAGACGCGTCCAAATTGCCATGCCAAGACTCGAGGAGAATCCCGAGGTGTCCCTCGCACCTAGGCAGGAATCCTCACGTCGCTGAATAAACCCGTGTCTGGAAGGGCCCTCCCCGTCGTAACTCGAGAATATAACCCAGGTTCCAGCCGCAACTCGAGAAAAACCATGAGACTTCCCCCTCCCCGCGAGATGAGGCCCGATTCCCCTGCACTGAGTGCAGACCAATTCCGTGTTCCACATCAAACGTGAAAGGAGCCTTGATTTCCTTGATGGCACTCCAGAGAAAACCCAAGATCACTGTCTCAAGTCTAGAGGGATCCTGAGGTCACTGTAGCAACATGAAAGGGCTCCATGGACGCCAAATCAACTCGAGATGAGAGATTAGTCCCTGGCTTCGACTCAAGAGGAATACCAACTTTCCACAAGCACCTCAAGAGGAGGCTTCTCTCAGCTACAGGTAAGTGAGAGGGACCCTGAGTTTGTGACATCAAGTGGAATGGACACCGAGATGCTCTGACTCGAAATAAGGCCGGATATCCCTGCAGTGAATTGAAAGCAGGCTCATCTTGCATCTCCCAAGACGAAGGGATGTCTGAATCCCCTGTGCAGAACACAGAGAAAGACCTAGTCCTGCGCCTCAACGCGACCGGAGGCCTCACATCCTTTGAAAACTCGAGAGGTCTACAGAGATCAATGCTTCCAATGGAGACGATGCCTGACTCCTCTTGAAAATGGATAGGAGTCCCAGGATCCCTGTGGCACGTGGAAAGGGACCCTGGGTCTCCCGCCTCACGTGGAGACGCGTCCCAATTGCCATGCCAAGACTCGAGGAGAATCCCGAGGTGTCCCTCGCACCTAGCCAGGAGTCCTGACGTCGCTGAACAAACACCTGACTGGAAGGGTCCTCCCCGTCGTAACTCGAGAATATACCCCAGGTTCCGGCCGCAACTCGAGAAAAACCATGAGATTTCCCCCTCGCTGCGAGTTGAGGCCCGATTCCCCTGCACTGCGTGCAGAGCAATTCCGTGTTCCACTTCAAACGTGAAAGGAGCCTTGATTTCCTTGATGGCAATCCAGAGAAAACCCAAGATCACTGTCTCAAGTCTAGAGGGATCCTGAGGTCACCGGAGCAACACGAAAGGGCTTCGTGGACCCCAAATCAACTCGAGATGAGAGATTAGTCCCTGGCTTCAACCCAAGAGGAATACAAACTTTCCACAAGCCCCTCAAGAGGAGGCTTCTCTCAGCTACAGGTAAGTGAGAGGGACCCTGAGTTTGTGGCCTCAAGTGGAATGGACACCGAGATGCTCTGACTCGAAGTAAGGCCGGATATCCCTGCAGTGAATTCAATGCAGGCTCGTCTTGCATCTCCCAAGAAGAAGGGATGTCTGAATCCCTGTGGAGTCCACAGAGAAAGACCTAGTCCTCCGCCTCTTCGTGACCGGAGGCCTCACATCCTTTGAAAACTCGAGAGGTCTGCAGAGATCAATGCTTCCAAAGGAGACGATGCCTGAGTCCTCTTGAAAATGGATAGGAGTCCCAGGATCCCTGTGGCACGTGGAAGGGGACCATGGATCTCCCGCCTCACGTGGAGACGCGTCCCAATTGCCATGCCAAGAATTGAGGAGAATCCCGAGATGTCTCTCGCACCTAGGCAGGAGTCCTGAGGTCGCTGAACAAACACGTGTCTGGAAGGGCCCTCCTCGTCGTAACTCGAGAATATACCCCACGTTCCGGCCGCAACTCGAGAAAAACCATGAGACTTCCCCTTGCCGCGAGATGAGGCCCGATTCCCCTGCACTGCGTGCAGAGCAATTCCGTATTCCACATCAAAAATGAAAGGAGCCTTGATTTCCTTGATGGCACTCCAGAGAAAACCCAAGATCACTGTCTCAAGTCTAGAGGGATCCTGAGGTCACTGGAGCAACACGAAAGGGCTCCATGGACGCCAAATCAACTCGAGATGAGAGATTAGTCCCTGGCTTCAAAGCAAGAGGAATACAAACTTTCCACAAGCCCCTCAAGAGGAGGGTTCTCTCAGCTACAGGTATGTGAGAGGGACCCTGAGTTTGTGGCCTCAAGTGGAATGGACACCGAGATGCTCTGACTCGAAGTAAGGCCGGATATCCCTGCAGTGAATTGAATGCAGGGTCATCTTGCATCTCCCAAGACGAAGGGATGTCTGAATCACCTGTGCAGAACACAGAGAAAAACCTAGTCCTGCGCCTCAACGCGACCGGAGGCCTCACATCCTTTGAAAACTCGAGAGGTCCGCGGAGATCAATGCTTCCAAAGGAGACGATGCCTGACTCCTCTTGAAAATGGATAGGAGTCCCAGGATCCCTGAGGCACGTGGAAAGGGACCCTGGGTCTCCCGCCTCACGTGGAGACGCGTCCCAATTGCCATGCCAAGACTTGAGGAGAATCCCGAGGTGTCCCTCGCACCTAGGCAGGAGTCCTGACGTCGCTGAACAAACACGTGTCTGGAAGGGCCCTCCCCATCGTAACTCGAGAATATACCCCAGGTTCCGGCCGCAACTCGAGAAAAACCATGAGACTTCCCCCTCGCCGCGAGATGAGGCCCGATTTCCCTGGGCTGCGTGCCGAGCAATTCCGTGTTCCACATCAAACGTGATAGGAGCCTTGATTTCCTTGATGTCACTCCAGAGAAAACCCAAGATCACTGTCTCAAGTCTAGAGGGATCCTGAAGTCACTGGAGCAACACGAAAGGGCTCCGTGGACCCCAAATCAACTCGAGAGGAGAGCTTAGTACCTGGCTTCGACTCAAGAGGAATACCAACTTTCCACGAGCACTTCAAGAGGAGGCTACTCTCAGGTACAGGTATGTGAGAGGGACCCTGAGTTTGTGGCCTCAAGTGGAATGGACACCGAGATGCTCTGACTCGAAGTAAGGCCGGATATCCCTGCAGTGAATTGAATGCAGGCTCGTCTTGCATCTCCCAAGACGAAGGGATGTCTGAATCCGCTGTGGAGACCACAGAGAAAGACCTAATTTTCCGCCTCATCGCGACCGGTGGCCTCACAACATTTTAAAATTCGAGAGGTCCGCGGAGATCAATGCTTCCAAAGGAGACGATTCCTGACTCCTCTTGAAAATGGATAGGAGTCCCAGGATCCCTGTGGCACGTGGAAAGGGACCCTGGGTCTCCCGCCTCACGTGGAGACGCGTCCAAATTGCCATGCCAAGACTCGAGGAGAATCCCGAGGTATCCCTCGCACCTAGGCAGGAGTCCTGACGTCGCTGAACAAACCCGTGTCTGGAAGGGCCCTCCCCGTCGTAACTCGAGAATATAACCCAGGTTCCACCCGCAACTCGAGAAAAACCATGAGACTTCCCCCTCCCCGCGAGATGAGGCCCGATTCCCCTGCACTGAGTGCAGACCAATTCCGTGTTCCACATCAAACGTGAAAGGAGCCTTGATTTCCTTGATGGCACTCCAGAGAAAACCCAAGATCACTGTCTCAAGTCTAGAGGGATCCTGAGGTCACTGTAGCAACACGAAAGGGCTCCATGGACGCCAAATCAACTCGAGATGAGAGATTAGTCCCTGGCTTCGACTCAAGAGGTATACCAACTTTCCACAAGCACCTCAAGAGGAGGCTTCTCTCAGCTACAGGTAAGTGAGAGGGACCCTGAGTTTGTGACATCAAGTGGAATGGACACCGAGATGCTCTGACTCGAAATAAGGCCGGATATCCCTGCAGTGAATTGAAAGCAGGCTCATCTTGCATCTCCCAAGACGAAGGGATGTCTGAATCCCCTGTGCAGAACACAGAGAAAGACCTAGTCCTCCGCCTCAACGCGACCGGAGGCCTCACATCCTTTGAAAACTCGAGAGGTCTACAGAGATCAATGCTTCCAATGGAGACGATGCCTGACTCCTCTTGAAAATGGATAGGAGTCCCAGGATCCCTGTGGCACGTGGAAAGGGACCCTGGGTCTCCCGCCTCACGTGGAGACGCGTCCCAATTGCCATGCCAAGACTCGAGGAGAATCCCGAGGTGTCCCTCGCACCTAGCCAGGAGTACTGACGTCGCTGAACAAACACCTGACTGGAAGGGCCCTCCCCGTCGTAACTCGAGAATATACCCCAGGTTCCGGCCGCAACTCGAGAAAAACCCTGAGACTTGCCCCTCGTCGCGAGTTGAGGCCCGATTCCCCTGCACTGCATGCAGAGCAATTCCGTGTTCCACTTCAAACGTGAAAGGAGCCTTGATTTCCTTGATGGCACTCCAGAGAAAACCCAAGATCACTGTCTCAAGTCTAGAGGGATCCTGAGGTCACCGGAGCAACACGAAAGGGCTCCGTGGACCCCAAATCAACTCGAGATGAGAGATTAGTCCCTGGCTTCAACCCAAGAGGAATACAAACTTTCCACAAGCCCCTCAAGAGGAGGCTTCTCTCAGCTACAGGTAAGTGAGAGGGACCCTGAGTTTGTGGCCTAAAGTGGAATGGACACCGAGATGCTCTGACTCGAAGTAAGGCCGGATATCCCTGCAGTGAATTGAATGCAGGCTCGTCTTGCATCTCCCAAGACGAAGGGATGTCTGAATCCCTGTGGAGTCCACAGAGAAAGACCTAGTCCTCCGCCTCTTCGTGACCGGAGGCCTCACATCCTTTGAAAATTCGAGAGGTCTGCAGAGATCAATGCTTCCAAAGGAGACGATGCCTGACTCCTCTTGAAAATGGATAGGAGTCCCAGGATCACTGTGGCACGTGGAAGGGGACCATGGATCTCCCGCCTCACGTGGAGACGCGTCCCAATTGCCATGCCAAGACTTGAGGAGAATCCCGAGATGTCCCTCGCACCTAGGCAGGAGTCCTGAGGTCGCTGAACAAACACGTGTCTGGAAGGGCCCTCCCCGTCGTAACTCGAGAATATACCCCAGGTTCCGGCCGCAACTCGAGAAAAACCATGAGACTTCCCCCTCGCCGCGAGATGAGGCCCGATTCCCCTGCACTGCGTGCAGAGCAATTCCGTGTTCCACATCAAACGTGAAAGGAGCCTTGATTTCCTTGATGTCACTCCAGAGAAAACCCAAGATCACTGTCTCAAGTCTAGAGGGATCCTGAGGTCACTGGAACAACACGAAAGGGCTCCGTGGACCCCAAATCAACTCGAGATGAGAGATTAGTCCCTGGCTTCAACTCAAGAGGAATACGAACTTTCCACAAGCCCCTCAAGAGGAGGCTTCTCTCAGCTACAGGTATGTGAGACGGACCCTGAGTTTGTGGCATCAAGTGGAATGGACACCGAGATGCTCTGACTCGAAATAAGGCCGGATATCCCTGCAGTGAATTGAAAGCAGGCTCATCTTGCATCTCCCAAGACGAAGGGATGTCTGAATCCCCTGTGCAGAACACAGAGAAAGACCTAGTCCTCTGCCTCAAAGTGATCGGAGGCCTCACATCCTTTGAAAACTCGAGAGGTCTGCAGAGATCAATGCTTCCAAAGGAGACGATGCCTGACTCCTCTTGAAAATGGATAGGAGTCCCAGGATCACTGTGGCACGTGGAAAGGGACCCTGGGTCTCCCGCCTCACGTGGAGACGCATCCCAATTGCCATGCCAAGACTCGAGGAGAATCCCGAGGTGTCCCTCACACCTAGGCAGGAGTCCTGACGATGCTGAACAAACACGTGTCTGGAAGGGCCCTCCCAGTCGTAACTCGAGAATATACCCCAGATTCCGGCCGCAACTCGAGAAAAACCATGAGACTTCCCCCTTGCCGCGAGATGAGGCCCGATTCCCCTGCACTGCGTGCAGAGCAATTCCGTATTCCACATCAAAAATGAAAGGAGCCTTCATTTCCTTGATGGCACTCCAGAGAAAACCCAAGATCACTGTCTCAAGTCTAGAGGGATCCTTAGGTCACTGGAGCAACACGAAAGGGCTCCCTGGACCCCAAATCAACTCGAGATGAGAGCTTAGTCCCTGGCTTCAAATCGAGAGGAATACCAACTTTCCACAAGCACCTCAAGAGGAGGCTTCTCTCAGCTAATGGTATGTGAGAGGGACCCTGAGTTTGTCACCTCAAGTGGAATGGACACCGAGATTCTCTGACTCAAAGTAAGGCCAGATATTCCTGCAGTGAATTGAATGCAGGCTCGTCGTGCATCTCCCAAGACGAAGGGATGTCTGAATCCCCTGTGGAGACCACAGAGAAAGACCTAGTCCTCCACCTCATCACGACCGGAGGCCTCACATCCTTTGAAAACTCGAGAGGTCCGCGGAGATCAATGCTTCCAAAGGAGATGACGCCTGACTCCTCTTGAAAATGGATAGGAGTCCCAGGATCCGTGTGGCACGGGGAAAGGGACCCTGGTTCTACCGCCTCACGTGGAGATGCGTCCAAATTGCATGCCAAGACTCGAGGAGAATCCCGAGGTGTCCCTCGCACCTAGGCAGGAGTCCTCACTTCGCTGAACAAACACGTGTCTGGAAGGGACCTACCCGTCGTAACTCGAGAATATACCCCAGGTTCCTGCCGCAACTCGAGAAAAACCTTGAGACTTCCCCCTCCCCGCGAAATGAGGCCCGATTCCCCTGCACTGAGTGCAGACCAATTCCGTGTTCCACATCAAACGTGAAAGGAGCCTTGATTTCCTTAATGGCACTCCAGAGAAAACCCAAGATCACTGTCTCAAGTCTAGAGGGATCCTGAGGTCACTGGAGCAACACGAAAGGGCTCCGTGGACCCCAAATCAACTCGAGATGAGAGCTTAGTCCCTGGCTTCGACTCAAGAGGAATACAAACTTTCCACAAGCACCTCAAGAGGAGGCTTCTCTCAGCTACAGGTATGTGAGAGGGACCCTGAGTTTGTGGCCTCAAGTGGAATGGACACCGAGATGCTCTGACTTGAAGTAAGGCCGGATATCCCTGCAGTGAATTGAATGCAGGCTCGTCTTGCATCTCCCAAGACGAAGGGTTGTGTGAATCCCCTGTGGAGCCCACAGAGAAAGACCTAGCTAGTCCTCCGCCTCAACGCGACCGGAGGCCTCACATCCTTTGAAAACTCGAGTGGTCCGCGGAGATCAATACTTCCGAAGGAGACGATGCCTGACTCCTCTTGAAAATGGATAGGAGTCCCAGGATCCCTGTGGCACGTGGAAAGGGACCGTGGGTCTCCCGACTCACGTGGAGACGCATCCCAATTGCCATGCCAAGACTTGAGGAGAATCCCGAGGTGTCCCTCGCACCTAGGCAGGAGTCCTGACGTCGCTGAACAAACACGTGTCTGGAAGGGCCCTCCCCGTCGTAACTCGAGAATATACCCCAGGTTCCGGCCGCAACTCGAGAAAAACCATGAGACTTCCCCCTTGCCGCGAGATGAGGCCCGATTCCCCTGCACTGCGTGCAGAGCAATTCCGTATTCCACATCAAAAATGAAAGGAGCCTTCATTTCCTTGATGGCACTCCAGAGAAAACCCAAGATCACTGTCTCAAGTCTAGAGGGATCCTTAGGTCACTGGAGCAACACGAAAGGGCTCCCTGGACCCCAAATCAACTCGAGATGAGAGCTTAGTCTCTGGCTTCAAATCGAGAGGAATACCAACTTTCCACAAGCACCTCAAGAGGAGGCTTCTCTCAGCTAATGGTATGTGAGAGGGACCCTGAGTTTGTCACCTCAAGTGGAATGGACACCGAGATTCTCTGACTCAAAGTAAGGCCAGATATCCCTGCAGTGAATTGAATGCAGGCTCGTCGTGCATCTCCCAAGACGAAGGGATGTCTGAATCCCCTGTGGAGACCACAGAGAAAGACCTAGTCCTCCGCCTCATCACGACCGGAGGCCTCACATCCTTTGAAAACTCGAGAGGTCCGCGGAGATCAATGCTTCCAAAGGAGACGACGCCTGACTCCTCTTGAAAATGGATAGGAGTCCCAGGATCCGTGTGGCACGGGGAAAGGGACCCTGGTTCTACCGCCTCACGTGGAGATGCGTCCAAATTGCATGCCAAGACTCGAGGAGAATCCTGAGGTGTCCCTCGCACCTAGGCAGGAGTCCTCACTTCGCTGAACAAACACGTGTCTGGAAGGGACCTACCCGTCGTAACTCGAGAATATACCCCAGGTTCCTGCCGCAACTCGAGAAAAACCTTGAGACTTCCCCCTCCCCGCGAAATGAGGCCCGATTCCCCTGCACTGAGTGCAGACCAATTCCGTGTTCCACATCAAACGTGAAAGGAGCCTTGATTTCCTTAATGGCACTCCAGAGAAAACCCAAGATCACTGTCTCAAGTGTAGAGGGATCCTGAGGTCACTGGAGCAACACGAAAGGGCTCCGTAGACCCCAAATCAACTCGAGATGAGAGCTTAGTCCCTGGCTTCGACTCAAGAGGAATACAAACTTTCCACAAGCACCTCAAGAGGAGGCTTCTCTCAGCTACAGGTATGTGAGAGGGACCCTGAGTTTGTGGCCTCAAGTGGAATGGACACCGAGATGCTCTGACTTGAAGTAAGGCCGGATATCCCTGCAGTGAATTGAATGCAGGCTCGTCTTGCATCTCCCAAGACGAAGGGTTGTGTGAATCCCCTGTGGAGCCCACAGAGAAAGACCTAGCTAGTCCTCCGCCTCAACGCGACCGGAGGCCTCACATCCTTTGAAAACTCGAGTGGTCCGCGGAGATCAATACTTCCGAAGGAGACGATGCCTGACTCCTCTTGAAAATGGATAGGAGTCCCAGGATCCCTGTGGCACGTGGAAAGGGACCGTGGGTCTCCCGACTCACGTGGAGACGCATCCCAATTGCCATGCCAAGACTTGAGGAGAATCCCGAGGTGTCCCTCGCACCTAGGCAGGAGTCCTGACGTCGCTGAACAAACATGTGTCTGGAAGGGCCCTCCCCGTCGTAACTCGAGAATATACCCCAGGTTCCGGCCGCAACTCGAGAAAAACCATGAGACTTCCCCCTCGCCGCGAGATGAGGCCCGATTCCCCTGCACTGCGTGCAGAGCAATTCCGTGTTCCACATCAAACGTGAAAGGAGCCTTGATTTCCTTGATGGCACTCCAGAGAAAACCCAAGATCACTATCTCAAGTCTAGAGGGATCCTGAGGTCACCGGAGCAACACGAAAGGGCTCCGTGGACCCCAAATCAACTCGAGATGAGAGATTAGTCCCTGGCTTCGACTCAAGAGGAATACCAACTTTCCACAAGCACCTCAAGAGGAGGCTTCTCTCAGCTACAGGTATGTGAGAGGGACCCTGAGTTTGTGGCCTCAAGTGGAATGGTCACCGAGATGCTCTGACTCGAAGTAAGGCCGGATATCCCTGCAGTGAATTGAAAGCAGGCTCATCTTGCATCTCCCAAGACGAAGGGATGTCTGAATCCCCAGTGCAGAACACAGAGAAAGACCTAGTCCTCCGCCTCAACGCGACCGGAGGCCTCACATCCTTTGAAAACTCGAGAGATCTGCAGAGATCAATGCTTCCAAAGGAGACGATGCCTGACTCCTCTTGAAAATGGATAGGAGTCCCAGGATCACTGTGGCACGTGGAAAGGGACCCTGGGTCTCCCGCCTCACGTGGAGACGTGTCCCAATTGCCATGTCAAGACTCGAGGAGAATCCCGAGTTGTTCCTCGCACCTAGGCAGGAGTCCTGACGTCGCTGAACAAACACGTGTCTGGAAGTGCCCTCCCCGTCGTAACTCGAGAATATACCCCAGGTTCCGGCCGCAACTCGAGAAAAACCATGAGACTTCCCCCTCGCCGCGAGATGAGGCCCGATTCCCCTGCACTGCGTGCAGAGCAATTCCGTGTTCCACATCAAACGTGAAAGGAGCCTTGATTTCCTTGATGGCACTCCAGAGAAAACCCAAGATCACTATCTCAAGTCTAGAGGGATCCTGAGGTCACCGGAGCAACACGAAAGGGCTCCGTGGACCCCAAATCAACTCGAGATGAGAGATTAGTCCCTGGCTTCGACTCAAGAGGAATACCAACTTTCCACAAGCACCTCAAGAGGAGGCTTCTCTCAGCTACAGGTATGTGAGAGGGACCCTGAGTTTGTGGCCTCAAGTGGAATGGTCACCGAGATGCTCTGACTCGAAGTAAGGCCGGATATCCCTGCAGTGAATTGAAAGCAGGCTCATCTTGCATCTCCCAAGACGAAGGGATGTCTGAATCCCCAGTGCAGAACACAGAGAAAGACCTAGTCCTCCGCCTCAACGCGACCGGAGGCCTCACATCCTTTGAAAACTCGAGAGATCTGCAGAGATCAATGCTTCCAAAGGAGACGATGCCTGACTCCTCTTGAAAATGGATAGGAGTCCCAGGATCACTGTGGCACGTGGAAAGGGACCCTGGGTCTCCCGCCTCACGTGGAGACGTGTCCCAATTGCCATGTCAAGACTCGAGGAGAATCCCGAGTTGTTCCTCGCACCTAGGCAGGAGTCCTGACGTCGCTGAACAAACACGTGTCTGGAAGTGCCCTCCCCGTCGTAACTCGAGAATATACCCCAGGTTCCGGCCGCAACTCGAGAAAAACCAGATTTCCCCCTCGCCGCGAGTTGAGGCCCGATTCCCCTGCACTGCATGCAGAGCAATTCCGTGTTCCACATCAAACGTGAAAGGAGCCTTGATTTCCTTGATGGCACTCCAGAGAAAACCCAAGATCGCTGTCTCAAGTCTAGAGGGATCCTGAGGTCACTGGAGCAGCACGAAAGGGCTCCGTGGACCCCAAATCAACTCGAGATGAGAGCTTAGTCCCTGGCTTCGACTCAAGAGGAATACGCACTTTCCACAAGCCCCTCAAGAGGAGGCTTCTCTCAGCTACAGGTATGTGAGAGTCCCCGTGAGTTTGTGGCCTCAAGTGGAATGGACACCGAGATGCTCTGACTCGAAGTAAGGCCGGATATCCCTGCAGTGAATTGAATGCATGCTCGTCTTGCATCTCCCAAGACGAAGGGATGTCTGAATCCCCTGTGGAGACCGCAGAGAAAGACCTAGTCCTCCGCCTCATCGTGACCGGAGGCCTCACATCCTTTGAAAACTCGAGAGGTCTGCAGACATCAATGCTTCCAAAGGAGACGATGCCTGACTCCTCTTGAAAATGGATAGGAGTCCCAGGATCACTGTGGCACGTGGAAAGGGACACTGGGTCTCCCACCTCACGTGGAGACGCGTCCCAATTGCCATGCCAAGACTCGAGGAGAATCCCGAGGTGTCCCTCGCACCTAGGCAGGAGTCCTGAGGTCGCCGAACAAACACGTGTCTCGAAGGGCCCTGCCTGTCGTAACTCGAGAATATACCCCAGGTACCGCCCGCAACTCGAGAAAAACCATGACACTTCCCCCTCGCCGCGAGATGAGGCCCGATTCCCCTGCAATGCGTGCAGAGCAATTCCGTGTTCCACATCAAACGTGAAAGGAGCCTTGATTTCCTTAATTGCACTCCAGAGAAAACCCAAGATAACTGTCTCAAGTCTAGAGGGATCCTGAGGTCACTGTAGCAACACGAAAGGGCTCCGTGGACCCCAAATCAACTCGAGATGAGAGCTTAGTCCCTGGCTTCGACTCAAGAGGAATACCGACTTTCCACAAGCACCTCAAGAGGAGGCTTCTCTCAGCTACAGGTAAGTGAGAGGGACGCTGAGTTTGTGGCCTCAAGTGGAATGGAAACGGAGATGCTCTGACTCGAAGTAAGGCCGGATATCCCTGCAGTGAATTGAATGCAGGCTCGTCTTGCAATTCCCAAGACGAAGGGATGTCTGAATCCCCTGTGTAGAACAGAGAGAAAGACCTAGTCCTCCGCCTCAACGCGACCGGAGGCCTCACATCCTTTGAAAACTCGAGAGGTCTGTAGAGATCAATGCTTCCAAAGGAGACGATGCCTGACTCCTCTTGAAAATGGATAGGAGTCCCAGGATCACCGTGGCACGTGGAAAGGGACCCTGGGTCTCCCGCCTCACGTGGAGATGCGTCCTAATTGCCATGCCAAGACTCGAGGAGAATCCCGAGGTGTCCCTCGCACCTAGGCAGGAGTCCTGACGTCGCTGAACAAACACGTGTCTGGAAGGGCCCTCCCCGTCGTAACTCGAGAATATACCCCAGGTTCCGGCCGCAACTCGAGAAAAACCATGAGATTTCCCCCTCTCCGCGAGTTGAGGCCCTATTCCCCTGCACTGCATGCAGAGCAATTCCGTGTTCCACATCAAACGTGAAAGGAGCCTTGATTTCCTTGATGGCACTCCAGAGAAGACCCAAGATCACTGTCTCAAGTCTAGAGGGATCCTGAGGTCACTGGAGCAACACGAAAGGGCTCCGTGGACCCCAAATCAACTCGAGATGAGAGCTTAGTCCCTGGCTTAGACTCAAGAGGAATACCAACTTTCCACAAGCACCTCAAGAGGAGGCTTCTCTCAGCTACAGGTATGTGAGAGGGACCCTGAGTTTGTGGCCTCAAGTGGAATGGACACCGAGATGCTCTGACTTGAAGTAAGGCCGGATATCCCTGCAGTGAATTGAATGCAGGCTCGTCTTGCATCTCCCAAGACGAAGGGTTGTGTGAATCCCCTGTGGAGCCCACAGAGAAAGACCTAGTCCTCCGCCTCAACGCGACCGGAGGCCTCACATCCTTTGAAAACTCGAGAGGTCTGCGGAGATCAATACTTCCGAAGGAGACGATGCCTGACTCCTCTTGAAAATGGATAGGAGTCCCAGGATCCCTGTGTCACGTGGAAAGGGACCCTTGGTCTCCCGCCTCACGTGGAGACGCGTCCCAATTGCCATGCCAAGGCTCCAGGAGAATCCCGAGGTTTCCCTCGCATCTAGGCAGGAGTCCTGACGTCGCTGAACAAACACGTGTCTGGAAGGGCCCTCACCGTCGTAACTCGAGAATATACCCCAGGTTCCGGCCGCAACTCGAGAAAGACCATGAGACTTCCCCATCGCCCCGAGATGAGGCCCGATTCCCCTGCCCTGCGTGCAGAGCAATTCCGTATTCCACATCAAAAAAGGAAAGGAGCCTTAATTTCCTTGATGGCACGCCAGAGAAAACCCAAGATCACTGTCTCAAGTCTAGAGGGATCCTGAGGTCACTGTAGCAACACGAAAGGGCTCCGTGGACCCCAAATCAACTCGAGATGAGAGCTTAGTCCCTGGCTTCGACTCAAGAGGAATACCAACTTTCCACAAGCACCTCAAGAGGAGGCTTCTCTCAGCTAATTGTATGTGAGAGGGACCCTGAGTTTGTGGACTCAAGTGCAATGGACACCGAGATGCCCTGACTCGAAGTAAGGCTGGATATCCCTGCAGTGAATTGAATGCAGGCTCGTCTTGCATCTCCCAAGACGAAGGGATGTCTGAATCCCCTGTGGATACCACAGAGAAAGACCTAGTCCTCCGCCTTATCGTGACCGGATGCCTCACATCCTTTGAAAACTCGAGAGGTCTGCAGAGATCAATGCTTCCAAAGGAGACGATGCCTGACTCCTCTTGAAAATGGATAGGAGTCCCAGGATCCCTGTGGCACGTGGAAAGGGACACTGGGTTTCACGCCTCACGTGGAGACGCGTCCCAATTGCCATGCCAAGACTCGAGGAGAATCCCGAGGTGTCCCTCGCACCTAGGCAGGAGTCCTGACGTCCCTGAACAAACACGTGTCTGGAAGGGCCCTCCCCGTCGTAACTCGAGAATATACCCCAGGTTCCGGCCGCAACTCGAGAAAAACCATGAGACTTCCCCATCGCCGCGAGATGAGGCCCGATTCCCCTGCCCTGCGTGCAGAGCAATTCCGTATTCCACATCAAAAATGAAAGGAGCCTTGAGTTCCTTGATGGCACTCCAGAGAAAACCCAAGATCACTGTCTCAAGTCTAGAGGGATCCTTAGGTCACTGGAGCAACACGAAAGGGCTCCCTGGACCCCAAATCAACTCGAGATGAGAGCTTAGTCCCTGGCTTCAAATCGAGAGGAATACCAACTTTCCACAAGCACCTCAAGAGGAGGCTTCTCTCAGCTAATGGTATGTGAGAGGGACCCTGAGTTTGTCACCTCAAGTGGAATGGACACCGAGATTCTCTGACTCAAAGTAAGGCCAGATATCCCTGCAGTGAATTGAATGCAGGCTCGTCGTGCATCTCCCAAGACGAAGGGATGTCTGAATCCCCTGTGGAGACCACAGAGAAAGACCTAGTCCTCCGCCTCATCGCGACCGGAGGCCTCACATCCTTTGAAAACTCGAGAGGTCCGCGGAGATCAATGCTTCCAAAGGAGACGACGCCTGACTCCTCTTGAAAATGGATAGGAGTCCCAGGATCCGTGTGGCACGGGGAAAGGGACCCTGGTTCTCCCGCCTCACGTGGAGATGCGTCCAAATTGCATGCCAAGACTCGAGGAGAATCCCGAGGTGTCCCTCGCACCTAGGCAGGAGTCCTCACGTCGCTGAACAAACACGTGTCTGGAAGGGACCTCCCCGTCGTAACTCGAGAAAATACCCCAGGTTCCGGCCGCAACTCGAGAAAAACCTTGAGACTTCCCCCTCCCCGCGAAATGAGGCCCGATTCCCCTGCACTGAGTGCAGACCAATTCCGTGTTCCACATCAAACGTGAAAGGAGCCTTGATTTCCTTGATGGCACTCCAGAGAAAACCCAAGATCACTGTTTCAAGTCTAGAGGGATCCTGAGGTCACTGTAGCAACATGAAAGGGCTCCATGGACCTCAAATCAACTCGAGATGAGAGATTAGTCCCTGGCTTCGACTCAAGAGGAATACCAACTTTCCACAAGCACCTCAAGAGGAGGCTTCTCTCAGCTACAGGTATGTGAGAGGGACCCTGAGTTGTGGCCTCAAGTGGAATGGACACCGAGATGCTCTGACTTGAAGTAAGGCTGGATATCCCTGCAGTGAAGTGAATGCAGGCTCGTCTGGCATCTCCCAAGACGAAGGGATGTCTGAATCCCCTGTGGAGACCACAGAGAAAGACCTAGTCCTCCGCCTCATCGCGACCGGAGGCCTCACATCCTTTGAAAACTCGAGTGGTCCGCGGAGATCAATACTTCCGAAGGAGACGATGCCTGACTCCTCTTGAAAATGGATAGGAGTCCCAGGATCCCTGTGGCACGTGGAAAGGGACCCTGGGTCTCCCGCCTCACGTGGAGACGCGTCCCAATTGCCATGCCAAGACTCGAGGAGAATCCCGAGGTTTCCCTCGCACCTAGGCAGGAGTCCTGACGTCGCTGAACAAACACGTGTCTGGAAGTGCCCTCCCCGTCGTAACTCGAGAATATACCCCAGGTTCCGGCCGCAACTCGAGAAAAACCAGATTTCCCCCTCGCCGCGAGTTGAGGCCCGATTCCCCTGCACTGCATGCAGAGCAATTCCGTGTTCCACATCAAACGTGAAAGGAGCCTTGATTTCCTTGATGGCACTCCAGAGAAAACCCAAGATCGCTGTCTCAAGTCTAGAGGGATCCTGAGGTCACTGGAGCAGCACGAAAGGGCTCCGTGGACCCCAAATCAACTCGAGATGAGAGCTTAGTCCCTGGCTTAGACTCAAGAGGAATACCAACTTTCCACAAGCACCTCAAGAGGAGGCTTCTCTCAGCTACAGGTATGTGAGAGTCCCCGTGAGTTTGTGGCCTCAAGTGGAATGGACACCGAGATGCTCTGACTCGAAGTAAGGCCGGATATCCCTGCAGTGAATTGAATGCATGCTCGTCTTGCATCTCCCAAGACGAAGGGATGTCTGAATCCCCTGTGGAGACCGCAGAGAAAGACCTAGTCCTCCGCCTCATCGTGACCGGAGGCCTCACATCCTTTGAAAACTCGAGAGGTCTGCAGACATCAATGCTTCCAAAGGAGACGATGCCTGACTCCTCTTGAAAATGGATAGGAGTCCCAGGATCACTGTGGCACGTGGAAAGGGACACTGGGTCTCCCGCCTCACGTGGAGACGCGTCCCAATTGCCATGCCAAGACTCGAGGAGAGTCCCGAGGTGTCCCTCGCACCTAGGCAGGAGTCCTGAGGTCGCCGAACAAACACGTGTCTCGAAGGGCCCTGCCTGTCGTAACTCGAGAATATACCCGAGGTTCCGCCCGCAACTCGAGAAAAACCATGACACTTCCCCCTCGCCGCGAGATGAGGCCCGATTCCCCTGCAATGCTTCCAGAGCAATTCCGTGTTCCACATCAAACGTGAAAGGAGCCTTGATTTCCTTAATTGCACTCCAGAGAAGACCCAAGATCACTGTCTCAAGTCTAGAGGGATCCTGAGGTCACTGTAGCAACACGAAAGGGCTCCGTGGACCCCAAATCAACTCGAGATGAGAGCTTAGTCCCTGGCTTCGACTCAAGAGGAATACCGACTTTCCACAAGCACCTCAAGAGGAGGCTTCTCTCAGCTACAGGTAAGTGAGAGGGACGCTGAGTTTGTGGCCTCAAGTGGAATGGAAACGGAGATGCTCTGACTCGAAGTAAGGCCGGATATCCCTGCAGTGAATTGAATGCAGGCTCGTCTTGCAATTCCCAAGACGAAGGGATGTCTGAATCCCCTGTGTAGAACAGAGAGAAAGACCTAGTCCTCCGCCTCAACGCGACCGGAGGCCTCACATCCTTTGAAAACTCGAGAGGTCTGCAGAGATCAATGCTTCCAAAGGAGACGATGCCTGACTCCTCTTGAAAATGGATAGGAGTCCCAGGATCACCGTGGCACGTGGAAAGGGACCCTGGGTCTCCCGCCTCACGTGGAGATGCGTCCTAATTGCCATGCCAAGACTCGAGGAGAATCCCGAGGTGTCCCTCGCACCTAGGCATGAGTCCTGACGTCGCTGAACAAACATGTGTCTGGAAGGGCCCTCCCCGTCGTAACTCGAGAATATACCCCAGGTTCCGGCCGCAACTCGAGAAAAACCATGAGATTTCCCCCTCTCCGCGAGTTGAGGCCCGATTCCCCTGCACTGCATGCAGAGCAATTCCGTGTTCCACATCAAACGTGAAAGGAGCCTTGATTTCCTTGATGGCACTCCAGAGAAGACCCAAGATCACTGTCTCAAGTCTAGAGGGATCCTGAGGTCACTGGAGCAACACGAAAGGGATCCGTGGACCCCAAATCAACTCGAGATGAGAGCTTAGTCCCTGGCTTAGACTCAAGAGGAATACCAACTTTCCACAAGCACCTCAAGAGGAGGCTTCTCTCAGCTACAGGTATGTGAGAGGGACCCTGAGTTTGTGGCCTCAAGTGGAATGGACACCGAGATGCTCTGACTCGAAGTAAGGCCGGATATCCCTGCAGTGAATTGAATGCAGGCTCGTCTTGCATCTCCCAAGACGAAGGGATGTCTGAATCCCCTGTGGAGACCACAGAGAAAGACCTAGTCCTCCGATTCATCGCGACCGGAGGCCTCACATCCTTTGAAAACTCGAGAGGTCCGCGGAGATCAATGCTTCCAAAGGAGACGATGCCTGACTCCTCTTGAAAATGGATAGGAGTCCCAGGATCCCTGTGGCACGTGCAAAGGGACCCTGGTTCTCCAGCCTCACGTGGAGATGCGTCCAAATTGCCATGCCAAGACTCGAGGAAAATCCCGAGGTGTCCCTCGCACCTAGGCAGGAGTCCTGACGTCGCTGAACAAACACTTGTCTGGAAGGGACCTCCCCGTCGTAACTCGAGAATATACCCCAGGTTCCGGCCGCAACTCGAGAAAAACCATGAGACTTCCCCCTCGCCGCGAGATGAGGCCCGATTCCCCTGCACTGAGTGCAGACCAATTTCGTGTTCCACATCAAACTTGAAAGGAGCCTTGATTTCCTTAATGGCACTCCAGAGAAAACCCAAGATCACTGTCTCAAGTCTAGAGGGATCCTGAGGTCACTGGAGCAACACGAAAGGGCTCCGTGGACCCCAAATCAACTCGAGATGAGAGCTTAGTCCCTGGCTTCGACTCAAGAGGAATACAAACTTTCCACAAGCACCTCAAGAGGAGGCTTCTCTCAGCTACAGGTATGTCAGAGGGACCCTGAGTTTGTGGCCTCAAGTGGAATGGACACCGAGATGCTCTGACTTGAAGTAAGGCCGGATATCCCTGCAGTGAATTGAATGCAGGCTCGTCTTGCATCTCCCAAGACGAAGGGTTGTGTGAATCCCCTGTAGAGCCCACAGAGAAAGACCTAGTCCTCCGCCTCAACGCGACCGAAGGCCTCACATCCTTTGAAAACTCGAGAGGTCCGCGGAGATCAATACTTCCGAAGGAGACGATGCCTGACTCCTCTTGAAAATGGATAGGAGTCCCAGGATCCCTGTGTCACGTGGAAAGGGACCCTGGGTCTCCCGCCTCACGTGGAGACGCGTCCCAATTGCCATGCCAAGACTCCAGGAGAATCCCGAGGTTTCCCTCGCACCTAGGCAGGAGTCCTGACGTCGCTGAACAAACACGTGTCTGGAAGGGCCCTCCCCGTCGTAACTCGAGAATATAACCCAGGTTACGGCTACAACTCGAGAAAAACCATGAGACTTCCCCTCGCCGCTGGATGAGGCCCGATTCCCCTGCACTGCGTGCAGAGCAATTCCGTGTTCCACATCAAACGTGAAAGGAGCCTTGATTTCCTTGATGGCACTCCAGAGAAAACCCAAGATCACTGTCTCAAGTCTAGAGGGATCCTGAGGTCACTGGAGCAACACGAAAGGGCTCCGTGGACCCCAAATCAACTCGAGATGAGAGCTTAGTCCCGGGCTTCGACTCAAGAGTAATAGCAACTTTCCACAAGCACCTCAAGAGGAGGTTTCTCTCAGCTACAGGTATGTGAGAGGGACCCTGAGTTGTGGCCTCAAGTGGAATGGACACCGAGATGCTCTGACTTGAAGTAAGGCTGGATATCCCTGCAGTGAAGTGAATGCAGGCTCGTCTGGCATCTCCCAAGACGAAGGGATGTCTGAATCCCCTGTGGAGACCACATAGAAAGACCTAATTATCCGCCTCATCGCGAGCGGAGGCTTCACATCCTTTGAAAACTCGAGAGGTCCGCGGAGATCAATGCTTCCAAAGTAGACGATGCCTTACTCCTCTTGCAAATGGATAGGAGTCCCAGGATCCCTGTGGCACGTGGAAAGGGACCCTGGGTCTCCGGCCTCATGTGGAGACGCGTCCCAATTACCATGCCAAGACTCGAGGAGAATCCCGAGGTGTCCCTAGCACCTAGGCAGGAGTCCTGACGTCGCTGAACAAACACGTGTCTAGAAGGGCCCTCCCCGTCGTTACTCGAGAATATACCCCAGGTTCTGGCCGCAACTCAAGAAAAACCATGAGATTTCCCCCTCGCCGTGAGTTGAGGCTTGATTCCCCTCCACTGCATGCAGAGCAATTCCGTGTTCCATATCAAACGTGAAAGGAGCCTTGATTTCCTTGATGGCACTCCAGAGAAAACCCAAGATCACTGTCTCAAGTCTAGAGGGATCCTGAGGTCACTGGAGCAACACGAAAGTGCTCCGTGAACCCCAAATCAACTCGAGATGAGAGCTTAGTCCCTGGCTTAGACTCAAGAGGAATACCAACTTTCCACAAGCACCACAGGAGGAGGCTTCTCTCAACTACAGGTATGTGAGAGGGCCCCTGAGTTTGTGGCCTCAAGTGGAATGGACACCGAGATGCTCTGACTCAAAGTAAGGCCGGATATCCCAACAGTGAGTTGAATGCTGGCTCGTCTTGCATCTCCCAAGACGAAGGGATGTCTGAATCCCCTGTGGAGATCACAGAGAAAGACCGAGTTCTCCGCCTCATCGCGACCGGAGGCCTCACATCCTTTGAAAACTCGAGAGGTCCGCGGAGATCAATGCTTCCAAAGGAGAAGATGCCTGACCCTTCTTGAAAATGGATAGGAGTCCCAGGATTCCTGTGGCACGTGGAAAGGGACCCTGGGTCTCCCGCCTCACGTGGAGACGCGTCCCAATTGCCATGCCAAGAATCGAGGAGAATCCCGAGGTGTCCCTCGCACCTAGGCAGGAGTCCTGACGTCGCTGAACAAACCTGTGTCTGGAAGTGCCCTCCCCGTCGTAACTCGAGAATATACCCCAGGTTCCGGCCGCAACTCGAGAAAAACCATGAGACTTCCCCCTCGCCGCGAGATGAGGCCCGATTCCCCTGCAATGCGTGCAGAGCAATTCCGTGTTCCACATCAAACGTGAAAGGAGCCTTGATTTCCTTGATGGCACTCCAGAGAAAACCCAAGATCACTGTCTCAAGTCTAGAGGGATCCTGAGGTCACTGGAGCAACACGAAAGGGCTCCGTGGACCCCAAATCAACTCGAGATGAGAGATTAGTCCCTGGCTTCAACTCAAGAGGAATACGAACTTTCCACAAGCACCTCAAGAGGAGGCTTCTCTCAGCTACAGGTATGTTAGAGGGACCCTGAGCTTGGGGCCTCAAGTGGAATGGACACCGAGATGCTCTGACTCGAACTAAGGCCGGATATCCCTGCAGTGAATTGAATGCAGGCTCGTCTTGCATCTCCCAAGACGAAGGGATGTCTGAATCCCCTGTGGAGACCACAGAGAAAGCCCTAGTCCTCCGCCTCATCGCGACCGGAGGCCTCACATCCTTTGAAAACTCGAGAGGTCTGCAGAGATCAATGCTTCCAAAGGAGACGATGCCTGACTCATCTTGAAAATGGATAGGAGTCCCAGGATCCCTGTGGCACGTGGAAAGGGACACTGGGTCTCCCGCCTCACGTGGAGACGTGTCCCAATTGCCATGCCAAGACTCGAGGAGAATCCCGAGGTATCCCTCGCACCTAGGCAGGAGTCCTGACGTCGCTGAACAAACACGTGTCTGGAAGGGCCCTCCCCGTCGTAACTCGAGAATATACCCCAAATTCC
Source organism: Dama dama (assembly GCF_033118175.1). Taxonomy (NCBI): domain Eukaryota; kingdom Metazoa; phylum Chordata; class Mammalia; order Artiodactyla; family Cervidae; genus Dama; species Dama dama. The sequence continues at coordinate 388,141 of NC_083700.1, read as the reverse complement.
GGCCGCAACTCGAGAAAAACCATGAGACTTCCCCCTCGTCGCGAGATGAGGCCCGATTCCCCTGCACTGCGTGCAGAACAATTCCGTGTTCCACATTAAACGTGAAAGGAGCCTTGATTTCCTTGATGGCACTCCAGAGAAAACCCAAGATCACTGGCTCAATCTAGAGGGATCCAGAGGTCACTGGAGCAACATGAAAGGGCTCCGGGGACCCCAAATCAACTCGAGATGAGAGCTTAGTCCCTGGCTTCGACTCAAGAGGAATACCAACTTTCCACAAGCACCTCAAGAGGAGGCTTCTCTCAGCTACAGGTATGTGAGCGGGACCCTGAGTTTGTGGCCTCAAGGGGAAAGGACCCCCAGATGCTCGACTCGAAGTAAGGCTGGATATCCCTGCAGTGAATTGAATGCAGGCTTGTCTTGCATCTCCCAAGACGAAGGGATGTCTGAATCCCCTGTGGAGATGACAGAGAAAGAACTAGTTCCCCGCCTCATCGAGACCGGAAGCCTCACATCCTTTGAAAACTCGAGAGGTCCGCCGAGATCAATGCTTCCAAAGGAGACGTTGCCTGACTCTTCTTGAAAATGGATAGGAGTCCCAGGATCCCTGTGGCACGGGGATAGGGACCCTGGGTCTCCCGCCTCACGTGGAGACGCGTCCCAATTGCCATGCCAAGACTCGAGGAGAATCCCGAGGTGTCCCTCGCACCTAGGCAGGAGTCCTGACGTCTCTGAACAAACACGTGTCTGGAAGGGCCCTCCCCGTCGTAACTCGAGAATATACCCCAGTTTCCGGACGCAACTTGAGAAAAACCATGAGACATCCCTCTTGCCGCGAGATGAGGCCCGATTCCCCTGCACTGCGTGCAGAGCAATTCCGTGTTCCACATCAAACGTGAAAGGAGCCTTGATTTCCTTGATGACACTCCAGAGAAAACCAAGATCACTGTCTCAAGTCTAGATGGATCCTGAGGTCACTGGAGCAACACGAAAGGGATCCGTGGACCCCAAATCAACTCGAGATGAGAGCTTAGTCCCTGGCTTCGACTCAAGAGGAATACCAACTTTCCACAAGCACCTCAAGAGGAGGCTTCTCTCAGCTACAGGTATGTGAGAGGGACCCTGATTTTGTGGCCTCAAGTGGAATGGACACTGAGATGCTCTGACTCGAAGTAAGGCCGGATATCCCTGCAGTGAATTGAATGCAGGCTCGTCTTGCATCTCCCAAGACGAAGGGATGTCTGAATCCCCTGTGGAGACGACACAGAATGAAGTAGTCTTCCGCCTCATCGCGTCCGGAGGCCTCACATCCTTTGAAAACTCGAGATGTCCACGGAGATCAATGCTTCCAAAGGAGACGATGCCTGACTCCTCTGGAAATTGGATAGGAGTACCAGGATCTGTGTGGAACGTGGAAAGGGACCCTGGGTCTCCTGCCTTAAGTGGAGACGCGTCCCAATTGCCATGCCAAGACCCGAGGAGAATCCCGAGGTGTCCCTCGCACCTAGGCAGGAGTCCTGACGTCGCTGAAAAAACACGTATCTGGAAGGGCTCTCCCCGTCGTAACTCGAGAATATACCCCAGGTTTTGGCCGCAACTCGAGAAAAACCATGAGATTTTCCCCGCGCCGCGAGTTGAGGCCCGATTCCCCTGCACTGCATGCAGAGCAATTCCGTGTTCCACATCAAAGGTGAAAGGAGCCTTGATTTCCTTGATGGCACTCCAGAGAAAACCCAAGATCACTGTCTCAAGTCTAGAGGGATCCTGAGGTCACTGGACCAACAGGAAAGGGCTCCGTGGACCCCAAATCAACTCGAGATGAGAGCTTAGTCCCTGGCTTCGACTCAAGAGGAATACCAACTTTCCACCAGCACCTCAAGAGGAGGCTTCTCTCAGCTACAGGTATGTGAGAGGGACCCTGAGTTTGTGGCCTCAAGTGGAATGGACACCCAGATGCTTTGACTCGAAGTAAGGCCGGATATCCCTGCAGTGAATTGAATGCAGGCTCGTCTTGCATCTCCCAAGACGAAGGGATGTCTGAATCCCCTGTGGAGTCGACAGAGAAAGACCGAGTTCTCCGCCTCATCGCGAGCGGAGGCCTCACATCCTTTGAAAACTCGAGAGGTCCACGGAGAACAATGCTTCCAAAGGATACAATGCCTGATTCCTCTTGAAAATGGATAGGAGTCCCAGGATCCCTGTGGCACGTGAAAAGGGACGCTGGGTCTCCCGCCTCACATGGAGACGCATCCCAATTGCCATGCCAAGACTCGAGGAGAATCCCGAGGTGTCCCTCGCACCTAGGCAGGAGTCCTGACGTCGCTGAACAAACACGTGTCTGGAAGGGCCCTCCCCGTCGTAACTCGAGAATATACCCCAGGTTCCGGCCGCAACTCGAAAAAAAACTTGAGACTTCCCCCTCGCCGCGAGATGAGGCCCAATTCCCCTGCACTGCGTGCAGAGCCATTCCGTGTTCCACATCAAACGTGAAAGGAGCCTTGATTTCCTTGATGGCACTCCAGAGAAAACCCAAGATCACTGTCTCAAGTCTAGAGGGATCCTGAAGTCTCTGGAGCAACACGAAAGGGCTCCGTGGACCCCAAATCAACTCGAGATGAGAGCTTAGTCCCTGGCTTCGACTCAAGAGGAATACCAAGTTTCCACAAGCACCTCAAGAGGAGGCTTCTCTCAGCTACAGGTATGTGAGAGGGACCCTGAGTTTGTGGCCTCAAGTGGAATGGACACCGAGATGCTCTGACTCGAAGTAAGGCCGGATATCCCTGCAGTGAATTGAATGCAGGCTCGTCTTGCATCTCCCAAGACGAAGGGATGTCTGAATCCCCTGTGGAGACCACAGAGAAAGACCTAGTCCTCCGATTCATCGCGACCGGAGGCCTCACATCCTTTGAAAACTCGAGAGGTCCGCGGAGATCAATGCTTCCAAAGGAGACGATGCCTGACTCCTCTTGAAAATGGATAGGAGTCCCAGGATCCCTGTGGCACGTGCAAAGGGACCCTGGTTCTCCAGCCTCACGTGGAGATGCGTCCAAATTGCCATGCCAAGACTCGAGGAGAATCCCGAGGTGTCCCTCGCACCTAGGCAGGAGTCCTGACGTCGCTGAACAAACACTTGTCTGGAAGGGACCTCCCCGTCGTAACTCGAGAATATACCCCAGGTTCCGGCCGCAACTCGAGAAAAACCATGAGACTTCCCCCTGCCCGCGAAATGAGGCCCGATTCCCCTGCACTGAGTGCAGACCAATTTCGTGTTCCACATCAAACTTGAAAGGAGCCTTGATTTCCTTAATGGCACTCCAGAGAAAACCCAAGATCACTGTCTCAAGTCTAGAGGGATCCTGAGGTCACTGGAGCAACACGAAAGGGCTCCGTGGACCCCAAATCAACTCGAGATGAGAGCTTAGTCCCTGGCTTCGACTCAAGAGGAATACAAACTTTCCACAAGCACCTCAAGAGGAGGCTTCTCTCAGCTACAGGTATGTCAGAGGGACCCTGAGTTTGTGGCCTCAAGTGGAATGGACACCGAGATGCTCTGACTTGAAGTAAGGCCGGATATCCCTGCAGTGAATTGAATGCAGGCTCGTCTTGCATCTCCCAAGACGAAGGGTTGTGTGAATCCCCTGTAGAGCCCACAGAGAAAGACCTAGTCCTCCGCCTCAACGCGACCGAAGGCCTCACATCCTTTGAAAACTCGAGAGGTCCGCGGAGATCAATACTTCCGAAGGAGACGATGCCTGACTCCTCTTGAAAATGGATAGGAGTCCCAGGATCCCTGTGTCACGTGGAAAGGGACCCTGGGTCTCCCGCCTCACGTGGAGACGCGTCCCAATTGCCATGCCAAGACTCCAGGAGAATCCCGAGGTTTCCCTCGCACCTAGGCAGGAGTCCTGACGTCGCTGAACAAACACGTGTCTGGAAGGGCCCTCCCCGTCGTAACTCGAGAATATAACCCAGGTTACGGCTACAACTCGAGAAAAACCATGAGACTTCCCCTCGCCGCTGGATGAGGCCCGATTCCCCTGCACTGCGTGCAGAGCAATTCCGTGTTCCACATCAAACGTGAAAGGAGCCTTGATTTCCTTGATGGCACTCCAGAGAAAACCCAAGATCACTGTCTCAAGTCTAGAGGGATCCTGAGGTCACTGGAGCAACACGAAAGGGCTCCGTGGACCCCAAATCAACTCGAGATGAGAGCTTAGTCCCGGGCTTCGACTCAAGAGTAATAGCAACTTTCCACAAGCACCTCAAGAGGAGGTTTCTCTCAGCTACAGGTATGTGAGAGGGACCCTGAGTTGTGGCCTCAAGTGGAATGGACACCGAGATGCTCTGACTTGAAGTAAGGCTGGATATCCCTGCAGTGAAGTGAATGCAGGCTCGTCTGGCATCTCCCAAGACGAAGGGATGTCTGAATCCCCTGTGGAGACCACATAGAAAGACCTAATTATCCGCCTCATCGCGAGCGGAGGCTTCACATCCTTTGAAAACTCGAGAGGTCCGCGGAGATCAATGCTTCCAAAGTAGACGATGCCTTACTCCTCTTGCAAATGGATAGGAGTCCCAGGATCCCTGTGGCACGTGGAAAGGGACCCTGGGTCTCCGGCCTCATGTGGAGACGCGTCCCAATTACCATGCCAAGACTCGAGGAGAATCCCGAGGTGTCCCTAGCACCTAGGCAGGAGTCCTGACGTCGCTGAACAAACACGTGTCTAGAAGGGCCCTCCCCGTCGTTACTCGAGAATATACCCCAGGTTCTGGCCGCAACTCAAGAAAAACCATGAGATTTCCCCCTCGCCGTGAGTTGAGGCTTGATTCCCCTCCACTGCATGCAGAGCAATTCCGTGTTCCATATCAAACGTGAAAGGAGCCTTGATTTCCTTGATGGCACTCCAGAGAAAACCCAAGATCACTGTCTCAAGTCTAGAGGGATCCTGAGGTCACTGGAGCAACACGAAAGTGCTCCGTGAACCCCAAATCAACTCGAGATGAGAGCTTAGTCCCTGGCTTAGACTCAAGAGGAATACCAACTTTCCACAAGCACCACAGGAGGAGGCTTCTCTCAACTACAGGTATGTGAGAGGGCCCCTGAGTTTGTGGCCTCAAGTGGAATGGACACCGAGATGCTCTGACTCAAAGTAAGGCCGGATATCCCAACAGTGAGTTGAATGCTGGCTCGTCTTGCATCTCCCAAGACGAAGGGATGTCTGAATCCCCTGTGGAGATCACAGAGAAAGACCGAGTTCTCCGCCTCATCGCGACCGGAGGCCTCACATCCTTTGAAAACTCGAGAGGTCCGCGGAGATCAATGCTTCCAAAGGAGAAGATGCCTGACCCTTCTTGAAAATGGATAGGAGTCCCAGGATTCCTGTGGCACGTGGAAAGGGACCCTGGGTCTCCCGCCTCACGTGGAGACGCGTCCCAATTGCCATGCCAAGACTCGAGGAGAATCCCGAGGTGTCCCTCGCACCTAGGCAGGAGTCCTGACGTCGCTGAACAAACCTGTGTCTGGAAGTGCCCTCCCCGTCGTAACTCGAGAATATACCCCAGGTTCCGGCCGCAACTCGAGAAAAACCATGAGACTTCCCCCTCGCCGCGAGATGAGGCCCGATTCCCCTGCAATGCGTGCAGAGCAATTCCGTGTTCCACATCAAACGTGAAAGGAGCCTTGATTTCCTTGATGGCACTCCAGAGAAAACCCAAGATCACTGTCTCAAGTCTAGAGGGATCCTGAGGTCACTGGAGCAACACGAAAGGGCTCCGTGGACCCCAAATCAACTCGAGATGAGAGATTAGTCCCTGGCTTCAACTCAAGAGGAATACGAACTTTCCACAAGCACCTCAAGAGGAGGCTTCTCTCAGCTACAGGTATGTTAGAGGGACCCTGAGCTTGGGGCCTCAAGTGGAATGGACACCGAGATGCTCTGACTCGAACTAAGGCCGGATATCCCTGCAGTGAATTGAATGCAGGCTCGTCTTGCATCTCCCAAGACGAAGGGATGTCTGAATCCCCTGTGGAGACCACAGAGAAAGCCCTAGTCCTCCGCCTCATCGCGACCGGAGGCCTCACATCCTTTGAAAACTCGAGAGGTCTGCAGAGATCAATGCTTCCAAAGGAGACGATGCCTGACTCATCTTGAAAATGGATAGGAGTCCCAGGATCCCTGTGGCACGTGGAAAGGGACACTGGGTCTCCCGCCTCACGTGGAGACGTGTCCCAATTGCCATGCCAAGACTCGAGGAGAATCCCGAGGTGTCCCTCGCACCTAGGCAGGAGTCCTGACGTCTCTGAACAAACACGTGTCTGGAAGGGCCCTCCCCGTCGTAACTCGAGAATATACCCCAGTTTCCGGACGCAACTTGAGAAAAACCATGAGACATCCCTCTTGCCGCGAGATGAGGCCCGATTCCCCTGCACTGCGTGCAGAGCAATTCCGTGTTCCACATCAAACGTGAAAGGAGCCTTGATTTCCTTGATGACACTCCAGAGAAAACCAAGATCACTGTCTCAAGTCTAGATGGATCCTGAGGTCACTGGAGCAACACGAAAGGGCTCCGTGGACCCCAAATCAACTCGAGATGAGAGCTTAGTCCCTGGCTTCGACTCAAGAGGAATACCAACTTTCCACAAGCACCTCAAGAGGAGGCTTCTCTCAGCTACAGGTATGTGAGAGGGACCCTGATTTTGTGGCCTCAAGTGGAATGGACACTGAGATGCTCTGACTCGAAGTAAGGCCGGATATCCCTGCAGTGAATTGAATGCAGGCTCGTCTTGCATCTCCCAAGACGAAGGGATGTCTGAATCCCCTGTGGAGACGACACAGAATGAAGTAGTCTTCCGCCTCATCGCGTCCGGAGGCCTCACATCCTTTGAAAACTCGAGATGTCCACGGAGATCAATGCTTCCAAAGGAGACGATGCCTGACTCCTCTGGAAATTGGATAGGAGTACCAGGATCTGTGTGGAACGTGGAAAGGGACCCTGGGTCTCCTGCCTTAAGTGGAGACGCGTCCCAATTGCCATGCCAAGACCCGAGGAGAATCCCGAGGTGTCCCTCGCACCTAGGCAGGAGTCCTGACGTCGCTGAAAAAACACGTATCTGGAAGGGCTCTCCCCGTCGTAACTCGAGAATATACCCCAGGTTTTGGCCGCAACTCGAGAAAAACCATGAGATTTTCCCCGCGCCGCGAGTTGAGGCCCGATTCCCCTGCACTGCATGCAGAACAATTCCGTGTTCCACATCAAAGGTGAAAGGAGCCTTGATTTCCTTGATGGCACTCCAGAGAAAACCCAAGATCACTGTCTCAAGTCTAGAGGGATCCTGAGGTCACTGGACCAACAGGAAAGGGCTCCGTGGACCCCAAATCAACTCGAGATGAGAGCTTAGTCCCTGGCTTCGACTCAAGAGGAATACCAACTTTCCACCAGCACCTCAAGAGGAGGCTTCTCTCAGCTACAGGTATGTGAGAGGGACCCTGAGTTTGTGGCCTCAAGTGGAATGGACACCCAGATGCTTTGACTCGAAGTAAGGCCGGATATCCCTGCAGTGAATTGAATGCAGGCTCGTCTTGCATCTCCCAAGACGAAGGGATGTCTGAATCCCCTGTGGAGTCGACAGAGAAAGACCGAGTTCTCCGCCTCATCGCGAGCGGAGGCCTCACATCCTTTGAAAACTCGAGAGGTCCACGGAGAACAATGCTTCCAAAGGATACAATGCCTGATTCCTCTTGAAAATGGATAGGAGTCCCAGGATCCCTGTGGCACGTGAAAAGGGACGCTGGGTCTCCCGCCTCACATGGAGACGCATCCCAATTGCCATGCCAAGACTCGAGGAGAATCCCGAGGTGTCCCTCGCACCTAGGCAGGAGTCCTGACGTCGCTGAACAAACACGTGTCTGGAAGGGCCCTCCCCGTCGTAACTCGAGAATATACCCCAGGTTCCGGCCGCAACTCGAAAAAAAACTTGAGACTTCCCCCTCGCCGCGAGATGAGGCCCAATTCCCCTGCACTGCGTGCAGAGCCATTCCGTGTTCCACATCAAACGTGAAAGGAGCCTTGATTTCCTTGATGGCACTCCAGAGAAAACCCAAGATCACTGTCTCAAGTCTAGAGGGATCCTGAAGTCTCTGGAGCAACACGAAAGGGCTCCGTGGACCCCAAATCAACTCGAGATGAGAGCTTAGTCCCTGGCTTCGACTCAAGAGGAATACCAAGTTTCCACAAGCACCTCAAGAGGAGGCTTCTCTCAGCTACAGGTATGTGAGAGGGACCCTGAGTTTGTGGCCTCAAGTGGAATGGACACCGAGATGCTCTGACTCGAAGTAAGGCCGGATATCCCTGCAGTGAATTGAATGCAGGCTCGTCTTGCATCTCCCAAGACGAAGGGATGTCTGAATCCCCTGTGGAGACCACAGAGAAAGACCTAGTCCTCCGATTCATCGCGACCGGAGGCCTCACATCCTTTGAAAACTCGAGAGGTCCGCGGAGATCAATGCTTCCAAAGGAGACGATGCCTGACTCCTCTTGAAAATGGATAGGAGTCCCAGGATCCCTGTGGCACGTGCAAAGGGACCCTGGTTCTCCAGCCTCACGTGGAGATGCGTCCAAATTGCCATGCCAAGACTCGAGGAGAATCCCGAGGTGTCCCTCGCACCTAGGCAGGAGTCCTGACGTCGCTGAACAAACACTTGTCTGGAAGGGACCTCCCCGTCGTAACTCGAGAATATACCCCAGGTTCCGGCCGCAACTCGAGAAAAACCATGAGACTTCCCCCTGCCCGCGAAATGAGGCCCGATTCCCCTGCACTGAGTGCAGACCAATTTCGTGTTCCACATCAAACTTGAAAGGAGCCTTGATTTCCTTAATGGCACTCCAGAGAAAACCCAAGATCACTGTCTCAAGTCTAGAGGGATCCTGAGGTCACTGGAGCAACACGAAAGGGCTCCGTGGACCCCAAATCAACTCGAGATGAGAGCTTAGTCCCTGGCTTCGACTCAAGAGGAATACAAACTTTCCACAAGCACCTCAAGAGGAGGCTTCTCTCAGCTACAGGTATGTCAGAGGGACCCTGAGTTTGTGGCCTCAAGTGGAATGGACACCGAGATGCTCTGACTTGAAGTAAGGCCGGATATCCCTGCAGTGAATTGAATGCAGGCTCGTCTTGCATCTCCCAAGACGAAGGGTTGTGTGAATCCCCTGTAGAGCCCACAGAGAAAGACCTAGTCCTCCGCCTCAACGCGACCGAAGGCCTCACATCCTTTGAAAACTCGAGAGGTCCGCGGAGATCAATACTTCCGAAGGAGACGATGCCTGACTCCTCTTGAAAATGGATAGGAGTCCCAGGATCCCTGTGTCACGTGGAAAGGGACCCTGGGTCTCCCGCCTCACGTGGAGACGCGTCCCAATTGCCATGCCAAGACTCCAGGAGAATCCCGAGGTTTCCCTCGCACCTAGGCAGGAGTCCTGACGTCGCTGAACAAACACGTGTCTGGAAGGGCCCTCCCCGTCGTAACTCGAGAATATAACCCAGGTTACGGCTACAACTCGAGAAAAACCATGAGACTTCCCCTCGCCGCTGGATGAGGCCCGATTCCCCTGCACTGCGTGCAGAGCAATTCCGTGTTCCACATCAAACGTGAAAGGAGCCTTGATTTCCTTGATGGCACTCCAGAGAAAACCCAAGATCACTGTCTCAAGTCTAGAGGGATCCTGAGGTCACTGGAGCAACACGAAAGGGCTCCGTGGACCCCAAATCAACTCGAGATGAGAGCTTAGTCCCGGGCTTCGACTCAAGAGTAATAGCAACTTTCCACAAGCACCTCAAGAGGAGGTTTCTCTCAGCTACAGGTATGTGAGAGGGACCCTGAGTTGTGGCCTCAAGTGGAATGGACACCGAGATGCTCTGACTTGAAGTAAGGCTGGATATCCCTGCAGTGAAGTGAATGCAGGCTCGTCTGGCATCTCCCAAGACGAAGGGATGTCTGAATCCCCTGTGGAGACCACATAGAAAGACCTAATTATCCGCCTCATCGCGAGCGGAGGCTTCACATCCTTTGAAAACTCGAGAGGTCCGCGGAGATCAATGCTTCCAAAGTAGACGATGCCTTACTCCTCTTGCAAATGGATAGGAGTCCCAGGATCCCTGTGGCACGTGGAAAGGGACCCTGGGTCTCCGGCCTCATGTGGAGACGCGTCCCAATTGCCATGCCAAGACTCGAGGAGAATCCCGAGGAGTCCCTCGCACATAGGCAGGAGTCCTGACGTCGCTGAACAAACACGTGTCTGGAAGGGCCCTCCCCGTCGTAACTCGAGAATGTACCCCAGGTTCCGGCCGCAACTCGAAAAAAACCGTGAGACTTAACCCTCGCCGCGAGATGAGGCCCGATTCCCCTGCACTGCGTGCAGAGCAATTCCGTGTTCCACATCAAACGTGAAAGGATCTTTGATTTCCTTGATGACACTCCAGAGAAAACCCAAGATCACTGTCTCAAGTCTAGAGGGATAATGAGGTCACTGGAGCAACACGAAAGGGCTCCGTGGACCCCAAATCAACTCGAGATGAGAGCTTAGTCCCTGGCTTTGACTCAAGAGGAATACCAACTTTCCAAAAGCACTTCAAGAGGAGGCTTCTCTCAGCTACAGGTATGTGAGAGGGACCGTGAGTTTGTGGCCTCAAGTGGAATGGACACTGAGATGCTCTGACTCGAAGTAAGGCCAGATATCCCTGCAGTGAATTGAATGAAGCCTCGTCTTGCATCTCCCAAGATGAAGGGATGTCGGAATCCCCTGTGGAGACGACAGAGAAAGACCTAGTCCTCAGCCTCATCACGACCGGAGGCCTCACATCTTTTGAAAAGTCGAGAAGTCTGCGGAGATAAATGCTTCCAAAGGAGATGATGCCTGACTCCTCTTGAAAATGGATAGGAGTCCCAGGATCCCTATGGCACGTGGAAAGGGACCCTGGGTCTCCCGCCTCACGTGGAGACGTGTCCCAATTGCCATGCGAAGACTCGAGGAGAATCCCGAGGTGTCCCTCGCACCTAGGCAGGAGTCCTCACGGCGCTGAACAAACAAGTGTATGGAAGGGCCCTGCCCGTCGTAACTCGAGAATAGACCCCAGGTTCCGGCCGCAACTCGAGAAAAACCATGAGACTTCCCCCTCGCCGCGAGATGAGGCCCGATTCCCCTGCACTGCGTCCAGAGCAATTCCGTGTTCCACATCAAACCTGAAAGGAGCCTTGATTTCCTTGATGACACTCCAGGGAAAACCCAAGATCACTGTCTGAAGTCTATAGGGATAATGAGGTCACTGGAGCAACACGAAAGGGCTCCATGGACCCCAAATCAACTCGAGATGAGAGCTTAGTCCCTGGCTTCGACTCAAGAGGAATACCAACTTTCCACAAGCACCTCAAGAGGAGGCTTCTCTCAGCTACAGGTATGTGAGAGGGACCCTGAGTTTGTGGCCTCACTTGGAATGGACACTGAGATGCTCTGACTCGAAGTAAGGCCGGATATCCCTGCAGTGAAGTGAAGGCAGGCTCGTCTTTCATCTCCCAAGACGAAGGGATGTCTGAATCCCCTCTGGAGACCACAGAGAAAGACCTAGTCCTCCGCCTCAACGCGAACAGAGGCCTCACATCCGTTGAAAACTCGAGAGGTCCGCGGAGATCAATGCTTCCAAAGGAGACAATGCCTGACTCCTCTTGAAAATGGATAGGAGTCCCAGGATCCCTGTGGCACGTGGAATGGGACACTGGTTCTCCCGCCTCATGTGGAGATGCGTCCCAATTGCCATGCCAAGACTCGAGGAGAATCCCGAGGTATCCCTCGCACCTAGGCAGGAGTCCTGACGTCGCTGAACAAACACGTGTCTGGAAGGGCCCTCCCCGTCGTAACTCGAGAATATACCCCAGGTTCCGGCCGCAACTCGAGAAAAACCATGAGACTTCCCCCTCGCCGCGAGATGAGGCCCGATTCCCCTGCACTGAGTGCAGAGCAATTCCGTGTTCCACATCAAACGTGAAAGGAGCCTTGATTTCCTTGATGCCACACCAGAGAAAACCCAAACTCACTGTCTCAAGTCTAGAGGGATCCTGAGGTCACTGGAGCAACACGAAAGGGCTCCGTGGACCCCAAATCAACTCGAGATGAGAGCTTAGTCCCTGGCTTCGACTCAAGAGGAATACCAACTTTCCACAAGCACCTCAAGAGGAGGCTTCTCTCAGCTACAGGTATGTGAGAGGGACCCTGAGTTTGTGGCCTCAAGTGGAATGGACACCGAGATGCTCTGACTCGAAGTGAGGCCGGATATCGCTGCAGTGAATTGAATGCAAGCTCGCCTTGCATCTCCCAAGACGAAGGGATGTCTGAATCCCCTGTGGAGACCACAGAGAAAGACCTAGTTCTCCGCCTCATCGCGACCGGAGGCCTCACATCCTTTGAAAACTCGAGAGGCCCACGGAGATCAATGGTTCCAAAGGAGACGATGCCTGACTCCTCTTGAAAATGGTTAGGAGTCCCAGGATCCCTGTGGCACGTGGAAAGGGACCCTGGGTCTCCCGCGTCACGTGGAGACGCGTCCCAATTGCCATGCCAAGACTCGAAGAGAATCCCGATGTGTCACTCGAACCTAGGTAGGAGTCCTGACGTCGATGAACAAACACGTGTCTGGAAGGGCCCTCCCCGTCGTAACTCGAGAATAGACCCCAGGTTCCGACCGCAACACGAGAAAAACCATGAGACTTCCCCCTCGCCGCGAGATGAGGCCCGATTACCCTGCACTGCGTCCAGAGCAATTCCGTGTTCCACATCAAACGTGAAAGGAGCTTTGATTTCCTTGATGACACTCCAGAGAAAACCCAAGATCACTGTCTCAAGTCTAGAGGGATCCTGAGGTCACTGGAGCAACACGAAAGGGCTCCGTCAACCCCAAATCAACTCGAGATAAGAGATTAGTCCCTAACTTCGACTCAAGAGGAATACCAACTTTCCACAAGCACCTCAAGAGGAGGCTTCTCTCAGCTACAGGTATGTGAGAGGGACCCTGAGTTTGTGGCCTCAAGTGGAATGGACACCGAGATGCTCTGACTCGAGGTAAGGCCGGATATCCCTGCAGTGAATTGAATGCAGGCTCGTCTTGCATCTCCGAAGACGAAGGGATGTCTGAATCCCCTGTGGAGGCCACAGAGAAAGACCTAGTCCTCCGCCTCATCGCGACCGGAGGCCTCACATCCTTTTAAAACTCGAGAGGTCCACGGAGATCAATGCTTCCAAAGGAGACGATGCCTGACTCCTCTTGAAAATGGATAGGAGTCCCAGGATCCCTGTGGCACGTGGAAAGGGACCCTGGGTCTCCCGCCTCACGTGGAGTCGCGTCCCAATTGCCATGCCAAGACTCGAGGAGAATCCCGAGGTGTCCCTCGCAGCTAGGTCGGAGTCCTTGCGTCGCTGAACAAACACGTGTCTGGAAGGGGCCTCCCCGTCGTAACTCGAGAATATACCCCAGGTTCCGGCCGCAACTCAAGAAAAACCATGAGACTTCCCCCTCGCCGCGAGATGAGGCCCGATTCCCCTGCACTGCGTGCAGAGCAATTCCGTGTTCCACATCAAACGTGAAAGGAGCCTTGATTTCCTTCATGCCACTACAGAGAAAACCCAAACTCACTGTCTCCAGTCTAGAGGGATCCTGAGGTCACTGGAGAAACACGAAAGGGCTCCGTGGACCCCAAATCAACTGGAGATGAGAGCTTAGTCCCTGGCTTTTACTCAAGAGGAATACCAACTTTCCAAAAGCACTTCAAGAGGAGGCTTCTCTCAGCTACAGGTATGTGAGAGGGACCCTGAGTTTGTGGCCTCACGTGGAATGGACACTGAGATGCTCTGACTCGAAGTAAGGCCGGATATCCCTGCAGTGAAGTGAATGCAGGCTCGTCTTGCATCTCCCAAGACGAAGGGATGTCTGAATCCCCTCTGGAGACCACAGAGAAAGACCTAGTCCTCCGCCTCAATGCGAACAGAGGCCTCACATCCGTTGAAAACTCGAGAGGTCCGCGGAGATCAATGCTTCCAAAGGAGACGATGCCTGACACCTCTTGAAAATGGATAGGAGTCCCAGGATCCCTGTGGCACGTGGAAAGGGACACTGGGTCTCCCGCCTCATGTGGAGATGCGTCCCAATTGCCATGCCAAGACTCGAGGAGAATCCCGAGATGTCCCTCGCACCTAGGCCGGAGTCCTGACGTCGCTGAACAAACACGTGTCTGGAAGGGCCCTCCCCGTCGTAACTCGAGAATATACCCCAGGTTCCGGCCGTAACTCGAGAGAAACCATGAGACTTCCCCCTCGCCGCGAGATGAGTCCCGATTAACCTGCACTGCGTGCAGAACAATTCCGTGATCCACATCAAACGTGAAAGGAGCCTTGATTTCCTTGATGCCACTCCAGAGAAAACCCAAAGTCACTGTCTGAAGTCTAGAGGGATCCTGAGGTCACTGGAGCAACAGAAAGGGCTCCGTGGACCCCAAATCAACTCGAGATGAGAGCTTAGTCCCTGGCTTCGACTCAAGAGGTATACCAAGTTTCCACAAGCACCTCAAGATGAGGCTTTTCTCAGCTACATGTATGTGAGAGGTACCCTGAGTTTGTGGCCTCAAGTGGAATGGACACCGAGATGCTCTGACTCGAAGTAAGGCCGGATATCCCTGCAGTGAATTGAATGCAAGCTCGTCTTGCATCTCCCAAGACGAAGGGATGTCTGAATCCCCTGTGGAGACCAGAGAGAAAGACCTAGTTCCCCGCCTCATCGCGACCGGAGGCCTCACATCCTTTGAAAACTCGAGAGGTCCGCGGAGATCAATGTTTCCAAAGGAGACGATGCCAGACTCCTCTTGAAAATGGATAGGAGTCCCAGGATCACTGTGGCACGTGGAAAGGGACCATGGGTCTCCCGCCTCACGTGGAGATGCGTCCCAATTTCCATGCCAAGACTCGAGGAGAATCCCGAGGTGTCCCTCGCACCTAGGCAGGAGTCCTGACGTCGCTGAACAAACAGGTGTCTGGAAGGGCCCTCCCCTTCGTAACTCGAGAATATACCCCAGGTTCCGGCCGCAACTCGAGAAAAACCATGAGACTTCCCCCTCGCCGCTGGATGAGGCCCGATTCCCCTGCACTGCGTGCAGAGCAATTCCGTGTTCCACATCAAACGTGAAAGGAGCCTTGATTTCCTTGATAGCACTCCAGAGAAAACCCAAGATCACTGTCTCAAGTCTAGAGGGATCTTGAGGTCACTGGAGCAACACGAATGGGCTCCATGGACCCCAAATCAACTCGAGATGAGAGCTGAGTCCCTGGCTTCGACTCAAGAGGAATACCAACTTTCCACAAGCACCTCAAGAGGAGGCTTCTCTCAGCTACAGGTATGTGAGAGGGACCCTGAGTTTGTGGCCTCAAGTGGAATGGACACCGAGATGCTCTGACTCGAAGTAAGGCCGGATATCCCTGCAGTGAATTGAATGTAGGCTCGTCTTGCATCTCCCAAGACGAAGTGATGTCTGAATCCCCTGTGGAGACCACAGAGAAAGAACTAGTTCCCCGCCTCATCGAGACCGTAGCCCTCACATCCTTTGAAAACTCGAGAGATCCGCCGAGATCAGTGCTTCCAAAGGAGACGACGCCTGACTCTTCTTGAAAGTGGATAGGAGTCCCAGGATCCCTGTGGCACGGGGAAAGGGACCCTGGGTCTCCCGCCTCACGTGGAGACGCATCCCAATTGCCATGCCAAGACTCGAGGAGAATCCCGAGGTGTCCCTCGCACCTAGGCAGGAGTCCTGACGTCGCTGAACAAACACGTGTCTGGAAGGGCCCTCCCCGTCGTAACTCGAGAATATACCCCAGGTTCCGGCCGCAACTTGAGAAAAACCATGAGACATCCCCCTTACCTCGAGATGAGGCCCGATTCCCCTGCACTGCGTGCAGAGCAATTCCGTGTTCCACATCAAACTTGAAAGGAGCCTTGATTTCCTTGATGGCACTCCAGAGAAAACCCAAGATCACTGTCTCAAGTCTAGAGGGATCCTGAGGTCACTGGAGCAACACCAAAAGGCTCCGTGGACCCCAAATCAACTCGTGATGAGAGCTTAGTCCGTGGCTTCGACTCAAGAGGAATACCAACTTTCCACAAGCACCTCAAGAGGAGGCTTCTCGCAGCTACAGGTATGTGAGAGGGACCCTGAGTTTGTGGCCTCAAGTGGAATGGACACCGAGATGCTCTGACTCGAAGTAAGGCCGGATATCCCTGCAGTGAATTGAATGTAGGCTCGTCTTGCATCTCTCAACACGAAGGGATGTCTGAATCCCCTGTGGAGAACTCAGAGAAAGACCTAGTCCTCTGCCTCCTCGTGACCGGAGGGCTCACATCCTTTGAAAACTCGAGAGGTCTGCAGAGATCAATGCTTCCAAAGGAGACGATGCCTGACTCCTCTTGAAAATGGATAGGAGTCCCAGGATCTCTGTGGCACGTAGAAAGGGACCCTGGGTCTCCCGCCTCACGTGGAGACGCGTCTCAATTGCCATGCCAAGACTCGAGGAGAATCCCGAGGAGTCCCTCGCACCTAGGCAGGAGTCCTGACGTCGCTGAACAAACACGTGTCTGGAAGGGCCCTCCCCGTCGTACTTCGAGAATATACCCCAGGTTACGGCCGCAACTCGAAAAAAACCGTGAGACTTCCCCCTCGCCGCGAGATGAGGCCCAATTCCCCTGCACTGTGTGCAGAGCAATTCCGTGTTCCACATTAAACGTGAAACGAGTCTTGATTTCCTTGATGGCACTCCAGAGAAAACCCAAGATCACTGTCTCAAGTCTCGAGGGATCCTGAGGACAATGGAGCAACACGAAAGGGCTCCGTGGACCCCAAATCAACTCGAGATGAGAGCTTAGTCCCTGGCTTCGACTCAAGAGGAATACCAACTTTCCACAAGCACCTCAAGAGGAGGCTTCTCTCAGCTACAGGTATGTGAGAGGGACCCTGAATTTGTGGCCTCAAGTGTAATGGACACCGAGATGATCTGACTCAATGTAAGGCCGGATATCCCTGCAGTGAATTGAATGCAGGCTCGTCTTGCATCTCTCAAGACGAAGGGATGTCTGAATCCCCTGTGGAGACGATAGAGAAAGACCTAGTCCTCCGCTTCATCGCGACCGGAGGCCTCACACCCTTTGAAAACACGAGAGGCCTGCGGAGATCAATGCTTCCAAAGGAAACAATGCCTGACTCCTCTTGAAAATGGATAGGAGTCCCAGGATCCCGGTGGCACGTGGAAAGGGACACTGGGACTCCCGCCTCACGTGGAGACGCGTCCCAATTGCCATGCCAAGACTCGAGGAGAATCCCGAGGTGTCCCTCGCACCTAGGCAGGAGTCCTGACGTCGCTGAACAAACACGTGTCTGGAAGGGCCCTCCCCGTCGTAACTCGAGAATATACCCCAGGTTCCGGCCACAACTCGAGAAAAACCATGAGACTTCCCACTCGCTGCAAGATGAGGCCCGAATCCCCTGGACTGCGTGCAGAGCAATTCCGTGTTCCACATCAAACGTGAAAGGAGCCTTGATTTCCTTGATGGCACTCTAGAGAAAACCCAAGATCACTGTCTCAAGTCTAGAGGGATCCTGAGGTCACTTTAGCAACAGGAAAGGGCTCCGTGCACCCCAAATCAACTCGAGATGAGAGCTTAGTCCCTGGCTTCGACTCAAGAGGAATACCAACTTTCCACAAGCACCTCAAGAGGAAGCTTCCCTCAGCTACAAGTATGTGAGAGGGACCCTGAGTTTGTGGCCTCAAGTGTAAAGGACACCAAGATGCTCTGACTCGAAGTAAGCCCGGATATCCCTGCAGTGAATTGAATGCAGGCTCGTCTTGCATCTCCCAAGACGAAGGGATGTCTGAATCCCCTGTGGAGACGACAGAGAAAGACCTAGTCCTCCGCCTCATCGCGACCGGAGGCCTCACATCCTATGAGAACTTGAGAGGTGTGCGGAGATCAATGCTTCCAAAGGAGATGATGACTGACTCCTCTTGAAAATGGATAGGAGTCCCAGGATCCCTGTGGCAGGTGGAAAGGGACCCTGGGTCTCCCGCCTCACGTGGAGACGTGTCCCAATTGCCATGCCAAGACTCGAGGAGAATCCCGAGGTGTCCCTCGCACCTAGGCAGGAGTCCTGACGTCGCTGAACAAACACGTGTCTGGAAGGGCCCTCACCGTCGTAACTCGAGAATATACCCCAGGTTCCGGCCACAACTCGAGAAAAACCATGAGACTTCCCCCTTGCCGCGAGATGAGGCCCGATTCCGCTGCACTGTGTGCAGAGCAATTCCGTGTTCCACATTAAACGTGAAACGAGCCTTGATTTCCTTGATGGCACTCCAGAGAAAACCCAAGATCACTGTCTCAAGTCAAGAGGGATCCTGAGGTCACTGGAGCAACACCAAAAGGCTCCGTGGACCCCAAATCAACTCGTGATGAGAGCTTAGTCCGTGGCTTCGACTCAAGAGGAATACCAACTTTCCACAAGCACCTCAAGAGGATGCTTCTCTCAGCTACAGGTATGTGAGAGGGACCCTGAGTTTGTGGCCTCAAGTGGAATGGACACCGAGATGCTCTGACTCGAAGTAAGGCCGGATATCCCTGCAGTGAATTGAATGTAGGCTCGTCTTGCATCTCCCAAGACGAAGTGATGTATGAATCCCCTGTGGAGACCACAGAGAAAGAACTAGTTCCCCGCCTCATCGACACCGGAGGCCTTACATCCTTTGAAAACTCGAGAGGTCCGCCGAGATCAGTGCTTCCAAAGGAGACGACGCCTGACTCTTCTTGAAAGTGGATAGGAGTCCCAGGATCCCTGTGGCACGGGGAAAGGGACCCTGGGTCTCCCGCCTCACGTGGAGACGCATCCCAATTGCCATGCCAAGACTCGAGGAGAATCCCGAGGTGTCCCTCGCACCTAGGCAGGAGTTCTGACGTCGCTGAACAAACACGTGTCTGGAAGGGCCCTCCCCGTCGTAACTCGAGAATATACCCCAGGTTCCGGCCGCAACTTGAGAAAAACCATGAGACATCCCCCTTGCCGCGAGATGAGGCCCGATTCCCCTGCACTGCGTGCAGAGCAATTCCGTGTTCCACATCAAACTTGAAAGGAGCCTTGATTTCCTTGATGGCACTCCAGAGAAAACCCAAGATCACTGTCTCAAGTCTAGAGGGATCCTGAGGTCACTGGAGCAACACGAAAGGCCTCCGTCGACCCCAAATCAACTCGAGATGAGAGCTTAGTCCCTGGCTTCGACTCAAGAGGAATACCAACTTTCCACAAGCACCTCAAGAGGAGGCTTCTCTCAGCTACAGGTATGTGAGAGGGAGCCTGATTTTGTGGCCTCAAGTGGAATGGACACCGAGATGTTCTGACTCGAAGTAAGGCCGGATATCCCTGCAGTGAATTGAATGTAGGCTCGTCTAGCATCTCCCAAGACGAAGGGATGTCTGAATCCCCTGTGGAGACGACAGAGAAAGAAGTAGTCCTCCGCCTCATCGCGTCCGGAGGCCTCACATCCTTTGAAAACTCGAGAGGTCTGCGGAGATCAATGCTTCCAAAGGAGACGATGCCTGACACCTCCAGAAAATGGATATGAGTCCCCGGATCCCTGTGGCACGTGGAAAGGGACCCTGGGTCTCCCGCCTCATGTGGAGACGCGTCCCAATTGCCATGCCAAGACTCGAGGAGAATCCAGAGGTGTCCCTCGCACCTAGGCAGGAGTCCTGACGTCGCTGAACAAACACGTGTCTGGAGGGCCCTCCCCGTCGTAACTCAAGAATATACCCCAGGTTCGGGCCGCAATTCGAGAAAAACCATGAGATTTCCCCCTCGCCGCGAGTTGAGGCCCGATTCCCCTGCACTGCGTGCAGAGCCATTCCGTGTTCCACATCAAACGTGAAAGGAGCCTTGATTTCCTTGATGGCACTCCAGAGAAAACCCAAGATCACTGTCTCAAGTCTAGAGGGATCCTGAAGTCACTGGAGCAACACGAAAGGGCTCCGTGGACCCCAAATCAACTCGAGATGAGAGCTTAGTCCCTGGCTTCGACTCAAGAGGAATACCAAGTTTCCACAAGCACCTCAAGAGGAGGCTTCTCTCAGCTACAGGTATGTGAGAGGGCCCCTGAGTTTGTGCCCTCAAGTGGAATGGACACCGAGATGCTCTGACTCGAAGTAAGGCCGGATATCCCTGCATTGAATTGAATGCAGGCTCGTCTTGCATCTCTCAAAACGAAGGGATGTCTGAATCCCCTGTGGAGACCTCAGAGAAAGACCTAGTCCTCCGCCTCATCGTGACCGGAGGGCTCACATCCTTTGAAAACTCGAGAGGTCTGCAGAGATCAATGCTTCCAAAGGAGACGATGCCTGACTCCTCTTGAAAATGGATAGGAGTCCCAGGATCTCTGTGGCACGTAGAAAGGGACCCTGGGTCTCCCGCCTCACGTGGAGACGTGTCCCAATTGCCATGCCAAGACTCGAGGAGTATCCCGAGGAGTCCCTCGCACCTAGGCAGGAGTCCTGACGTCGCTGAACAAACACGTGTCTGGAAGGGCCGTCCCCGTCGTACTTCGAGAATATACCCCAGGTTACGGCCGCAACTCGAAAAAAACCGTGAGACTTCCCCCTCGCAGCGAGATGAGGCCCAATTCCCCTGCACTGTGTGCAGAGCAATTCCGCGTTCCACATCAAACCTGAAAGGAGACTTGATTTCCTTGATGGCACTCCAGAGAAAACCCAAGATCACTGTCTCTAGTCTATAGGGATCCTGAGGTCACTGGAGCAACACGAAAGGGTTCTGTGGACACCAAATCAACTCGAGATGAGAGCTTAGTCCCTGGCTTCGACTCAAGAGGAATACCAACTTTCCACAAGCACCTCAAGAGGAGGCTTCTCTCAGCTACATGTATGTGAGAGGGACCCTGAGTTTGTGGCCTCAAGTGGAATGGACAGCGAGATGCTCTGACTCGAAGTAAGGCCAGATATCCCTGAAGTGAATTGAATGCAGGCTCGTCTTGCATCTCCCAAACGAAAGGATGTCTGAATCTCCTGTGGAGGCCACAGAGAAAGACCTAGTCCTGCGCCTCATCGTGACCGGAGGCCTCACATCCTTTGAAAACTCGAGAGGTCCGCGGAGATCAATGCTTCCAAAGGAGACGATGCCTGACTCCTCTTGAAAATGGATAGGAGTCCCAGGATTCCTGTGGCACGTGGAAAGGGACCCTGGGTCTCCCGCTTCACGTGGAGACGCGTCCCCATTGCCATGCCAAGACTCGAGGAGAATCCCGAAGTGTCCCTCGTACCTAGGCAGGAGTCCTTACGTCGCTGAACAAACACGTGTATGG
Source organism: Dama dama (assembly GCF_033118175.1). Classification (NCBI taxonomy): domain Eukaryota; kingdom Metazoa; phylum Chordata; class Mammalia; order Artiodactyla; family Cervidae; genus Dama; species Dama dama. The sequence continues at coordinate 366,703 of NC_083700.1, read as the reverse complement.
AAGGGCCCTCCCCGTCGTAACTCGAGAATATACCCCAGGTTCCGGCCGCAACTCGAGAAAAACCATGAGACTTCCCCCTCGCCGCGAGATGAGGCCCGATTCCCCTGCACTGCGTCCAGAGCAATTCCGTGTTCCCCATCAAACGTGAAAGGAGCTTTGATTTCCTTGATGACACTCCAGAGAAAACCCAAGATCACTGTCTCAAGTCTAGAGGGATAATGAGGTCACTGGAGCAACACGAAAGGGCTCCGTCGACCCCAAATCAACTCGAGATGAGAGCTTAGTCCCTGGCTTCGACTCAAGAGGAATACCAACTTTCCACAAGCACCTCAAGAGCAGGCTTCTCTCAGCTACAGGTATGTGAGAGGGACCCTGAGTTTGTGGCCACAAGTGGAATGGACACCGAGATGCTCTGACTCGAGGTAAGGCCGGATATCCCTGCAGTGAAGTGAATGCAGGCTCGTCTTGCATCTCCGAAGACGAAGGGATGTCTGAATCCCCTGTGCAGAACACAGAGAAAGACCTAGTCCTCCGCCTCATTGCGACCGGAGGGCTCACATCCTTTGAAAACTCGAGGGGTCCACGGAGATCAATGCTTCCAAAGGAGACGATGCCTGACTCCTCTTGAAAATGGATAGGAGTCCCAGGATCCCTGTGGCACGTGGAAAGGGACCCTGGGTCTCCCGCCTCACGTGGAGTCGCGTCCCAATTGCCATGCCAAGACTCGAGGAGAATCCCGAGGTGTCCCTCGCACCTAGGCCGGAGTCCTGACGTCGTTGAACAAACACGTGTCTGGAAGGGCCCTCCCCGTCGTAACTCGAGAATATACCCCAGGTTCCGGCCGCAACTCGAGAAAAACAATGAGACTTCCCCCTCGCCGCGAGATGAGGCCCGATTCCCCTGCACTGCATGCAGAGCAATTCCGTGTTCCACATCAAACGTGAAAGGAGCCTTGATTTCCTTGATTGCACTCCAGAGAAAACCCAAGATCACTGTCTCAAGTCTAGAGGGATCTTGAGGTCACTGGAGCAACACGAAAGTGATCCGAGGAACACAAATCAACTCGAGATGAGAGCTGAGTCCCTGGCTTCGACTCAAGAGGAATACCAACTTTCCACAAGCACCTCAAGAGGAGGCTTCTCTCAGCTACAGGTATGTGAGAGGGACCCTGAGTTTGTGGCCTCAAGTGGAATGGACACCGAGATGCTCTGACTCGAAGTAAGGCCGGATATCCCTGCAGTGAATTGAATGCAGGCTCGTATTCCATCTCCCAAGACGAAGGGATGTCGGAATCCCATGTGGAGGCCACAGGGAAAGACTTAGTCCTCCGCCTCACCTCGACCAGAGGCCTCACATCCTTTGAAAACTCGAGAGGTCCACGGAGATCAATGATTCCAAAGGAGAGGATGCCTGACGCCCCTTGAAAATGGATAGGAGTCCCAGGATAACTGTGGCACGTGGAAAGGGACCCTGGGTCTCCCGGCTCACGTGGAGACGCGTCCCAATTGCCATGCCAAGACTCGAGGAGAATCCCGAGGTGTCCCTCGCACCTAGGCAGGAGTCCTGACGTCGCTGAACAAACACGATCTGGAAGGTCCCTCCCCGTCGTAACTCGAGAATATACCCCAGGTTCCGGTCTCAACTCGAGAAAAACCATAGGACTTCCGCCTCGCAGCGAGATGAGGCCCGATTCCCCTGCACTGCGTGCAGAGCAATTCCGTGTTCCACATCAAACATGAAAGGAGCCTTGATTTCCTGGATGGCACTCCAGAGAAAACCCAAGATCACTGTCTCAAGTCTAGAGGGATCCTGAGGTCACTGGAGCAACACGAAAGGGCTCCGTGGACCCCAAATCAACTCGAGATGAGAGCTTAGTCCCTGGCTTCGACTCAAGAGGAATACCAACTTTCCACAAGCACCTCAAGAGGAGGCTTCTCTCAGCTACAGGTATATTTGAGGGACACTGAGTTTGTGGCCTCAAGTGGAATGGACACCGAGATGATCTGACTCGAAGTAAGGCCGGATATCCCTGCAGTGAATTGAATGCAGGCTCGTCTTGCATCTCCCAAGACGAAGGGTTGTCTGAATCCCCTGTGGAGACCACAGAAAAAGACCTAAATCTCCGCCTCATCGCGAGCGGAGGCCTCACATCCTTTGAAAACTCGAGAGGTCCGCGGAGATCAATGCTTCCAAAGGAGAAGATGCCTGACTCTTCTTGAAAATGGATAGGAGTCCCAGGATCACTGTGACACGTGGAAAGGGACCCTGGGTCTCCCGCCTCACATGGAGACGCGACCCAATTGCCATGGCAAGACTCGAGGAGCATCCCAAGGTGTCCCTCGCACCTAGGCAGGTTTCCTGACGTCGCTGAAGAAACACGTGTCTGGAAGGGCCCTCCCCGTCGTAACTCGAGAATATACCCCAGGTTCTGGCCGCAACTCGAGAAAAACCATGAGACTCCCCCCTCGCCGCTGGATGAGGCCCGATTCCCCTGCACTGCGTGCAGAGCAATTCCGAGTTCCACATCAAACGTGAAAGGAGCCTTGATTTCCTTGATGGCACTCCAGAGAAAACCCAAGATCACTGTCTCAAGTCTAGAGGGATCCTGAGGTCACTGGAGCAACACGAAAGTTCTCCGTGGACCCCAAATAAACTCGAGATGAGAGCTTAGTCCCTGGCTTCGACTCAAGAGGAATACCAACTTTCCACAAGCACCTCAAGAGGAGGCTTCTCTCAGCTACAGGTATGTGAGAGGGAACCTGAGTTTGTGGCATCAAGTGAAATGGACACCGAGATGCTCTGACTCGAAGTAAGGCCGGATATCCCTGCAGTGAATTGAATGCAGGCTCCTCTTGCATCTCCGAAGACGAAGGGATGTCTGAATCCCCTGTGGAGACCACAGAGAAAGACCTAGTTCTCCGCCTCATCGAGACTGGAGGCCTCACATCCTTTGAAATCTCGAGAGGTCCCCGGAGATCAATTCTTCCAAAGGAGACGATGCCTGACTCCTCTTGAAAATGGATAGGAGTCCCAGTATCCCTGTGGCACGTGGAAAGGGACCCTGGGTCTCCCGCCTCACGTGGAGACGCGTCCCAATTGCCATGCCAAGACTCCAGGAGAATCCCGAGGTGTCCCTCGCACCTAGGCAGGAGTCCTGACGTCGCTGAACAAACACGTGTCTGGAAGGGCCCTCCCCGTCCTAACTCGAGAATATACCCCAGGTTCCGGCCGCAACTCGAGAAAAACCATGAGACTTCCCCCTCGCCGCGAGATGAGGACCGATTCCCCTGCACTGCCTGCAGAGCAATTCCGTGTTCCACATCAAACGTGAAAGGAGGCTTGATTTCGTTGATGGCACTCCAGAGAAAACCCAAGATCACTGTCTCAAGTCTAGAGGGATCCTGAGGTCACTGGAGCAACAAGAAAAGCCTCCATGGACCCCAAATCAACTCGAGATGAGAGCTTAGTCCCTGGCTTCGACTCAAGAGGAATACCAACTTTCCACAAGCACCTCAAGTGGAGGCTTCTCTCAGCTACAGGTATGTGAGAGGGACCCTGAGTTTGTGGCCTCAAGTGGAATGGACACCGAAATGCTCTGACTCGAAGTAAGGCCGGATATCCCTGCAGTGAATTGAATGCAGGCTCGTCTTGCATCTCCCAAGACGAAGGGTTGTCTGAATCCCCTGTGGAGACCACAGAGAAAGACCTAGTTCCCCGCCTCATCGCGACCGGAGGCCTCACATCCTTTAAAAACTCGAGAGGTCCGCGGAGATCAATGCTTACAAAGGATACGATGCCTGACTCCTCTTGAAAATGGTTAGGAGTCCCAGGATCCCTGTCCACATGGACGGAGACTCTGGGTCTCCCGCTTCACGAGAAAACGCGTCCCAATTGCCATGCCAAGGCTCGAGGAGAATCCCGAGGTGTCCCTCGCACCTAGGCAGGAGTCCTGACGTCGCTGAACACACACGTGTCTGGAAGAGCCCTCCCCGTCGTAACTCGAGAATATACCCCGGTTCCGGCTGCAACTCGAGAAAAACCATGAGACTTCCAACTCGTCGCGAGATGAGGCCCGATTCCCCTGCACTGCTTGCAGAGCAATTCCGTGTTCCACATCAAACGTGAAAGGAGCCTTGATTTCCTTGATGGCACTCCAGAGAAAACCCAAGATCACTGTCTCAAGTCTAGAGGGATCCTGAGGTCACTGGAGCAACACAAAAGGGCTCCGTGGACCCCAAATCAACTCGAGATGAGAGCTTATTCCCTGGCTTCGACTCAAGAGGAATACCAACTTTCCACAAGCACTTCAAGAGGAGGCTTCTCTCAGCTACAGGTAAGTGAGAGGGACCATGAGTTTGTGGCCTCAAGTGGAATGGACACCGAGATGCCTGAACTTGAAGTAAGGCCGGATATCCCTGCAGTGAATTGAATGCAGGCTCCTCTTGCATCTCCCAAGACGAAGGGATGACTGAATCCCCTGTGGAGACGACATAGAAAGACCTAGACCTCTGCCTCATCGCGACCGGAGGCCTCACATCCTTTGAAAACTCGAGAGGTCTGCGGAGATAAATGCTTCCAAAGGAGACGATGCCTGACTCCTCTTGAAAATGGATAGGAGTCCCAGGATCCCTGTGGCACGTCGAAAGGGACGCTGGGTCTCCCGCCTCAGGTGGAGACGCATCCCAATTGCCATGCCAAGACTCGAGGAGAATCCCGAGGGGTCCCTCGCACCTAGGCAGGAGTCCTGACGTCGCTGAACAAACACGTGTCTGGAAGGGCCCTCCCCGTCGTAACTCGAGAATATAAATCAGGTTCCGGCCGCAACTCGAGAAAAACAATGAGACTTCCCCCTCTCCGCGAGATGAGGCCCGATTCCCCTGCACTGCATGCAGAGCAATTCCGTGTTCCACATCAAACGTGAAAGGAGCCTTGATTTCCTTGATGGCACTCCAGAGAAAACCCAAGATCACTGTCTCAAGTCTAGAGGGATCCTGAGGTCACTGGAGCAACACGAAAGGGCTCCGTGGACCCCAAATCAACTCGAGATGAGAGCTTAGTCCCTGGCTTAGACTCAAGAGGAATACCAACTTTCCATAAGCCCCTCAAGAGGAGGCTTCTCTCAGCTACAGGTATTTGAGAGGGACCCTGAGTTTGTGGCCTCAAGTGGAATGGACACCGAGATGCTCTGACTCGAAGTAAGGCCGGATATCCCTGCAGTGAATTGAATGCAGGCTCGTCTTGCATCTCCCAAGACGAAGGGTTGTCGAATCCCCTGTGGAGACCACAGAGAAAGACCTAGTTCTCCACCTCAACGCGAACGGAGGCCTCACATCCTTTGAAAACTCGAGAGGTCCGCGGAGATCAATGCTTCGAAAGGAGACGATGCCTGACTCCTCTTGCAAATGGATAGGAGTCCCAGGATCCCTGTGGCACGTGGAAAGGGACCCTGGGTCTCCCGCCTCAGGTGGAGACGCGTCCCGATTGCCATGCCAAGACTCGAGGAGAATCCCGAGGTGTCCCTCGCACCTAGGCAGGAGTCCTGACGTCGCTGAACAAACAAGTGTCTGGAAGGGCCCTCCCCGTCGTAACTCGAGAATATACCCCAGGTTCCGGCGGCAACTCGAGAAAAAAAATGAGACTTCCCCCTCGCCGCGAGATGAGGCCCGATTCCCCTGCACTGCGTGCGGAGAAATTCCGTGTTCCATATCAAGCCTGAAAGGAGCCTTGATTTCCTGATGGCACTCCAGAGAAAACCCAAGATCACTGTCTCAAGTCTAGAGGGATCCTGAGGTCACCGTAACAACATAAAAGGCTCCGTGGACCCCAAATCAACTCGAGATGACAGCTTAGTCCGCGGATTCGACTCAAGAGGAATACCAACTTTCCACAAGCACCTCAAGAGGAGGCTTCTCTCAGCTATATGTATGTGAGAGGGACCCTGAGTTTGTGGCCTCAAGTGGAATGGACACCGAAATGCTGTCACTCGAAGTAAGGCCGGATATCCCTGCAGTGAATTGAATGAAGGCTCGTCTTGCATCTCCCAAGGTGAAGGGATGTCTGAATCCCATGTGGAGACCGCAGAGAAAGACCTACTTCTCTGCCTCATCGCGACCGGAGGCCTCACATCCTTTGAAAACTTGAGAGGTCCGCGGAGATCAATGCTTCCAAAGGAGACGAAGCCTGACTCCTCGTGAAAATGGATAGGAGTCCCAGGATCACTGTGGCACGTGGAAAGAGACGCTGGGTCTCCCGCCTCACGTGGAGACGCGTCCCAATTGCCATGCCAAGACTCGAGGAGAATCCCGACGTGTCCCTCGCACCTAGCCAGGAGCCTGACGTCTCTGAACAAACACGTGTCTGGAAGGGCCCTCCCCGTCGTAACTCGAGATTATACCCCAGGTTCTGGCCGCAACTCGAGAAAAACCATGAGACTTCCCCATCGCCGCGAGATGAGTCCCGATTCCCCTGCCCTGCGTGCAGAGCAATTCCGTATTCCACATCAAAAATGAAAGGAGCCTTGATTTCCTTGATGGCACTCCAGAGAAAACCCAAGATCACTGGCTCAAGTCTAGAGGGATCCTGAGGTCACTGGAGCAACACGAAAGGGCTCCGTGGACCCCAAATCAACTCGAGATGAGAGCTTAGTCCCTGGCTTCAAATCGAGAGGAATACCAACTTTCAACAAGCACCTCAAGAGGAGGCTACTCTCAACTAATGGTATGTGAGAGGGACCCTGAGTTTGTCGCCTCAAGTGGAATGGACACCGAGATGCTCTGACTCAAAGTAAGGCCAGATATCCCTGCAGTGAATTGAATGCAGGCCCGCCTTGCATCTCCCAAGACGAAGGGATGTCTGAATCCCCTGTGGAGACCACAGAGAAAGACGTAGTCCCCCGCCTCATCGCGACCGGAGGCCTCACATCCTTTGAAAACTCGAGAGGTCCGCGGAGATCAATGCTTCCAAAGGAGACGATGCCTGACTCCTCTTGAAAATGGATAGGAGTCCCAGGATCCCTGTGGCACGTGGAAAGGGACCCTGGTTCTCCCGCCTCACGTGGAGACACGTCCAAATTGCCATGCCAAGACTCGAGGAGAATCCCGAGGTGTCCCTCGCATCTAGGCAGGAGTCCTGACGTCGCTGAACAAACCCGTGTCTGGACAGGCCCTCCCCGTCGTAACTCGAGAATATACCCCAGGTTCCGCCCGCAACTCGAGAAAAACCATGAGACTTCCCCCTCCCCGCGAGATGAGGCCCGATTCCCCTGCACTGAGTGCAGACCAATTCCGTGTTCCACATCAAACGTGAAAGGAGCCTTGATTTCCTTAATGGCACTCCAGAGAAAACCCAAGATCACTGTCTCAAGTCTAGAGGGATCCTGAGGTCACTGTAGCAACACGAAAGGGCTTCGTGGACCCCCAATCAACTCGAGATGAGTGTTTAGTCCCTGGCTTCGTCTCAAGAGGAATACCAAGTTTCCACAAGCACCTCAAGAGGAGGCTTTTCTCAGCTACAGGTATGTGAGAGGGACCCTGAGTTTGTGGCCTCAAGTGGAATGGACACCGAGATGCTCTGACTCGAAGTAAGGCCGGATATCCCTGCAGTGAATTGAATGCAGGCTCGTCTTGCATCTCCCAAGACGAAGGGTTGTCTGAATCCCCTGTGGAGACCACAGAGAAAGACCTAGTCCTCCGCCTCAACGCGACCGGAGGCCTCACATCCTTTGAAAACTCGAGAGGTCCGCGGAGATCAATGCTTCCAAAGGAGACGAAGCCTGACTCCTCGTGAAAATGGATAGGAGTCCCAGGATCCCTGTGGCACGTGGAAAGGGACCCTGGGTCTCCCGCCTCACGTGGAGACGCGTCCCAATTACCATGCCAATACTCGAGGAAAATCCCGAGGTGTCCCTCGCACCTAGGCAGGAGTCCTGACGTCGCTGAACAAACACGTGTCTGGAAGGGCCCTCCCCGTCGTAACTCGAGAATATACCTCAGGTTCCGGCCGCAACTCGAGAAAAACCATGAGACTTCCCCCTCGCCGCGAGATGAGGCCCGATTCCCCTGCCCTGCATGCAGAACAATTCCGTATTCCACATTAAAAATGAAAGGAGCCTTGATTTCCTTGATGGCACTCCAGAGAAAACCCAAGATCACTGTCTCAAGTCTAGAGGGATCCTGAGGTCACTGGAGCAACACGAAAGGGCTTCGTGGACCCCCAATCAACTCGAGATGAGAGCTTAGTCCCTGGCTTCAAATCGAGAGGAATACCAACTTTCCACAAGCACCTCAAGAGGAGGCTTCTCTCAGCTACAGGTATGTGAGAGGGACCCTGAGTTTGTGGCCTCAAGTGGAATGGACACCGAGATGCTCTGACTCGAAGTAAGGCCGGATATCCCTGCAGTGAATTGAATGCAGGCTCATCTTGCATCTCCCAAGACGAAGGAATGTCTGAATCCCCTGTGCAGAACACAGAGAAAGACCTAGTCCTCCGCCTCAACGCGACCGGAGGCCTCACATCCTTTGAAAATTCGAGAGGTCCGCGGAGATCAATGCTTCCAAAGGAGACGAAGCCTGACTCCTCTTGAATATGGATAGGAGTCCCAGGTTCCCTGTGGCACGTGGAAAGGGACCCTGGGTCTCCCGCCTCACGTGGAGACGCGTCCCCATTGCCATGCCAAGACTCGAGGAGAATCCCGAGGTGTCCCTCGCACCTAGGAAGGATTCCTGACGTCGCTGAACAAACACGTGTCTGGAAGGGCCCTCCCCGTCGTAACTCGAGAATATACCCCAGGTTCCGGCCGCAACTCGAGAAAAACCATGAGACTTCCCCCTCCCCACGACATGAGGCCCGATTCCCCTGCACTGAGTGCAGACCAATTCCGTGTTCCACATCAAACGTGAAAGGAGCCTTGATTTCCTTAATGGCACTCCAGAGAAAACCCAAGATCACTGTCTCAAGTCTAGAGGGATCCTGAGGTCACTGTAGCAACACGAAAGGGCTCCGTGGACCCCAAATAAACTCGAGATGAGAGCTTAGTCCTTGGCTTCGACTCAAGAGGAATACCAACTTTCCACAAGCACCTCAAGAGGAGGCTTGTCTCAGCTACAGGTATGTCAGAGGGACCCTGAGTTTGTGGCCTCAAGTGGAATCGACACAGAGATGCTCTGACTCGAAGTAAGGCCGGATATCCCTGCAGTGAATTGAATGCAGGCTCGTCTTGCATCTCCCAAGACGAAGGGTTGTCTGAATCCCCTATGGAGACCACAGAGAAAGACCTAGTCCTCCGCCTCAACGCGACCGGAGGTCTCACATCCTTTGAAAACTCCAGAGGTCCGCGGAGATCAATACTTCCGAAGGAGACGATGCCTGACTCCTCTTGAATATGGATAGGAGTCCCAGGATCCCTGTAGCACGTGGAAAGGGAACCTGGGTCTCCCGCCTCACGTGGAGACGCGTCCCAATTGCCATGCCAAGACTCGAGGAGAATCCCGAGGTGTCCCTCGCACCTAGGCAGGAGTCCTGACGTCGCTGAACAAACAAGTGTCTGGAAGGGCCCTCCCCGTCGTAACTCGAGAATATACCCCAGGTTCCGGCCGCAACTCGAGAAAAACCATGAGACTTCCCCCTCGCCGCTGGATGAGGCCCGATTCCCCTGCACTGTGTGCGGAGAAATTCCGTGTTCAGTATCAAGCCTGAAAGGAGCCTTGATTTCCTTGATGGCACTCCAGAGAAAACCCAGGATCACTGTCTCAAGTCTAGAGGGATCCTGAGGTCACCGTAACAACATAAAAGGGCTCCGTGGACCCCAAATCAACTCGAGATGAGAGCTTAGTCCGCGGATTCGACACAAGAGGAATACCAACTTTCCACAAGCACCTCAAGAGGAGGCTTCTCTCAGCTATATGTATGTGAGAGGGACCCTGAATTTGTGGCCTCAAATGGAATGGACACCGAAATGCTGTCACTCGAAGTAAGGCCGGATATCCCTGCAGTGAATTGAAGGCAGGCTCGTCTTGCATCTCCCAAGACGAAGGGATGTCTGAATCCCATGTGGAGACCACAGAGAAAGACCTACTTCTCCGCCTCATCGCGACCGGAGGCCTCACATCCTTTGAAAGATCGAGAGGTCCGCGGAGATCAATGCTTCCAAAGGAGACGATGCCTGACTCCTCTTGAAAATGGATAGGAGTCCCAGGATCCCTGTGGCACGTGGAAAGGGACACTGGGTCTCCCGCCTCACGTGGAGACGCGTCCCGATTGCCATGCCAAGACTTGAGGAGAATCCCAAGGTGTCCCTCGCTCCTGGGCAGGAGTCCTGACGTCGTGGAACAAACACGTGTCTGGAAGGGCCCTCCCCGTCGTTACTCGAGAATATACCCCAGTTTGGGCCGCAACTCGAGAAAAACAATGAGACTTCCCCCTCGCCGCGAGATGAGGCCCATGTCCCCGGCAATGCGTGCAGAGCAATTCCGTGTTCCACATCAAACGTGAAGGGAGCCTTGATTTCCTTGATGGCACTCCAGAGAAAACCCAGGATCACTGTCTCAAGTCTAGAGAGATCCTGAGGTCACTGTAGCAACATGAAAGGTCTCCGTGGACCCCAAATCAACTCGAGATGAGAGCTTAGTCCCTGGCTTCGACTCAAGAGGAATACCAACTTTCCACAAGCACTTCACGAGGAGGCTTCTCTCAGCTACAGGTATGTGAGAGGGACCCCGAGTTTGTGGCCTCAAGCGCAATGTACACTGAGATGCTCTGACTCAAAGTAAGGCCGGATATCCCTGCAGTGAATTGAATGCAGGCTCGTCTTGCATCTCCCAAGACGAAGGGATGTCTGATTCCCCTATAGAGACCACAGAGAAAGACCTAGTTCTCTGCTTCATCGCGAGGGGAGGCCTCACATCCTTTGAAAACTGGAAAGGCCACGGAGATCAATGCTTCCAAAGGAGACGATGCCTGACTCCTCTTGAAAATGGATAGGAGTCCCAGGATCCCTGTGGCACGTGGAAAGGGACCCTGGGTCTCCCGCCTCACGTGGAGACGCGTCCCAATTGCCATGCCAAGACTCGAGGAGAATCCCGAGGTGTACCTCGAACCTAGGCAGGAGTCCTGACGTCGCTGAACAAACACGTGTCCGGAAGGGCCCTCCCCGTCGTAACTCGAGAATATACCCCAGGTTCCGGCCGCAACTCGAGAAAAACCATGAGACTTCCCCGTCGCCGCGAAATGAGGCCCTATTCCCCTGCACTGCGTGCAGAGCAATTCCGCGTTCCACATCAAACGTGAAAGGAGCCTTGATTTCCTTGATGGCACTCCAGAGAAAACCCAAGATCACTGTCTCAAGTCTAGAGGGATCCTGAGGTCACTGTAGCAACACGAAAGGGCTCCGTGGACCCCAAATCAACTCGAGATGAGAGCTTAGTCCCTGGCTTCGACTCAAGTGGAATACCAACTTTCCACAAGCATCTCAAGAGGAGGCTTCTCTCAGCTACAGGTATGTGAGAGGGACCCTGAGTTTGTGGCCTCAAGTGGAATGGACACCGAGATGCTCTGACTCGAAGTAAGGCCAGATATCCCTGCAGTGAATTGAATGCATGCTCGTCCTAAACCTCCGAAGATGAAGGGATGTCTGAATCCCCTGTGGAGAAAACAGAGAAAGAATTAGTTCTCCGCCTCTTCGCGACCGGAGGCCGCACATCCTTTGAAAATTCGAGAGGTCCGCAGAGATCAATGCTTCCAAAGGAGACGATGCCTGACTCCTCTTGAATATGGATAGGAGTCCCAGGATCCCTGAGGCACATGGAAAGGGACCCTGGGTCTCCCGCCTCAGGAAGAGACGCGTCACAATTGCCATGCCAAGACTCGAGGAGAATCCCGAGGTGTCCCTCGCACCTAGGCAGGAGTCCTGACGTCGCTGAACAAACACGGGTCTGGAAGGGCCCTCCCCGTCGTAACTCGAGAATATACCCCAGGTTCCGGCCGCAACTCGAGAAAAACCATGAGACTTCCCCCTCGCCGCTTGATGAGGCCCGATTCCCCTGCACTGCGTGCAGAGCAATTCCGAGTTCCACATCAAACGTGAAAGGAGCCTTGATTTCCTTGATGGCACTCCAGAGAAAACCCACGATCACTGTCTCAAGCCTAGAGGGATCCTGAGGTCAATGGAGCAACATGAAAGTGCTCCGTGGACCCCAAATCAACTCGAGATGAGAGCTTTGTCCCTGGCTTCGACTCAAGAGGAATACCAACTTTCCACAAGCACCTGAAGAGGAGGCTTCTCTCAGCTACAGGTATGTGAGAGGGACCCTGAGTTTGTGGCATCAAGTGAAATGGACACCGAAATGCTCTCACTCGAAGTAAGGCCGGATATCCCTGCAGTGAATTGAATGCAGTCTCGTCTTGCATCTCCAAAGACGAAGGGATGTCTGAATTCGCTATGGAGACCACAGAGAAAGACCTAGTCCTCCGCCTCATCGCGACCGGAGGTCTCACATCCTTTGAAAACTCGAGACGTCCGCGGAGATCAATGCTTCCAAAGGAGACGACTCCTGACTCCTCTTGAAAATGGATAGGAGTCCCAGGATCCTTGTGGCACGTGGAAAGGGACCCTGGGTCTCCCGCCTCACGTGGGAACACGTCCAAATTGCCATGCCAAGACTCGAGGAGAATCCCGAGGTGTCCCTCGCACCTAGGCAGGAGTCCTCACGTCGCTGAACAAACCTGTGTCTGGAAGGGCCCTCCCCGTCCTAACTCGAGAATATACCCCAGGTTCCGGCCGCAACTCGAGAAAAACCATGAGACTTCCCCCTCGCCCCTGGATGAGGCCCGATTCCCCTGCACTGCGTGCAGAGAAATTCCGTGTTCCACATCAAACGTGAAAGGAGCCTTGATTTCCTTGATGGCACTCCAGAGAAAACCCAAAATCACTGTCTCAAGTCTAGAGGGATCCTGTGTTCACTGGAGCAACACGAAAGGGCTCCGTGGACCCCAAATCAACTCGAGATGAGAGCTTAGTCCCTGGCTTCGACTCAAGAGGAATACCAACTTTCCACAAGCACCTCAAGAGGAGACTACTCTCATCTAATGGTATGTGAGAGGGACCCTGAGTTTGTCGCCTCAAGTGGAATGGACACCGAGATGCTCTGACTCGAAGTAAGGCCAGATATCCCTGCAGTGATTTGAATGCAGGCTTGTCTTGCATCTCCCAAGACGAAGGGTTGTCTGAATCCCCTGTGGAGACCACAGAGAAAGACCTAGTCCTCCACCTCAACGCAACCGGAGGCCTCACATCCTTTGAAAACTCGAGAGGTCTGCGGAGATCAATGCTTCCAAAGGAGACGATGCCTGACTCCTCTTGAAAATGGATAGGAGTCCCAGGATCACTGTGGCACGTGGAAAGTGACGCTGGGTCTCCCGCCTCACGTGGAGACGCGTCCCAATTGCCATGCCAAGACTCGAGGAGAATCCCGAGGTGTCCCTCGCACCTAGCCAGGAGCCTGACGTCTCTGAACAAACACGTGTCTGGAAGGGCCCTCCCCGTCGTAACTCGAGATTATACCCCAGGTTCTGGCCGCAACTCGAGAAAAACCATGAGACTTCCCCATCGCCGCGAGATGAGTCCCGATTCCCCTGCCCTGCGTGCAGAGCAATTCCGTATTCCACATCAAAAATGAAAGGAGCCTTGATTTCCTTGATGGCACTCCAGAGAAAACCCAAGATCACTGGCTCAAGTCTAGAGGGATCCTGAGGTCACTGGAGCAACACGAAAGGGCTCCGTGGACCCCAAATCAACTCGAGATGAGAGCTTAGTCCCTGGCTTCAAATCGAGAGGAATACCAACTTTCAACAAGCACCTCAAGAGGAGGCTACTCTCAACTAATGGTATGTGAGAGGGACCCTGAGTTTGTCGCCTCAAGTGGAATGGACACCGAGATGCTCTGACTCAAAGTAAGGCCAGATATCCCTGCAGTGAATTGAATGCAGGCCCGCCTTGCATCTCCCAAGACGAAGGGATGTCTGAATCCCCTGTGGAGACCACAGAGAAAGACGTAGTCCCCCGCCTCATCGCGACCGGAGGCCTCACATCCTTTGAAAACTCGAGAGGTCCGCGGAGATCAATGCTTCCAAAGGAGACGATGCCTGACTCCTCTTGAAAATGGATAGGAGTCCCAGGATCCCTGTGGCACGTGGAAAGGGACCCTGGTTCTCCCGCCTCACGTGGAGACACGTCCACATTGCCATGAAAAGACTCGAGGAGAATCCCGAGGTGTCCCTCGCATCTAGGCAGGAGTCCTGACGTCGCTGAACAAACCCGTGTCTGGACAGGCCCTCCCCGTCGTAACTCGAGAATATACCCCAGGTTCCGGCCGCAACTCGAGAAAAACCATGAGACTTCCCCCTCCCCGCGAGATGAGGCCCGATTCCCCTGCACTGAGTGCAGACCAATTAACGTGAAAGGAGCCTTGATTTCCTTAATGGCAATCCAGAGAAAACCCAAGATTACTGTCTCAAGTCTAGAGGGATCCTGAGGTCACTGTAGCAACACGAAAGGGCTCCGTGGACCCCAAATCAACTCGAGATGAGAGCTTAGTCCCTGGCTTCGACTCAAGAGGAATACCAACTTTCCACAAGCACCTCAAGAGGAGGCTTCTCTCAGCTACAGGTATGTCAGAGGGACCCTGAAATGTGGCCTCAAGTGGAATGGACACCGAGATGCTCTGACTCGAAGTAAGGCCGGATATCCCTGCAGTGAATTGAATGCAGGCTCGTCTTGCATCTCCCAAGACGAAGGGATGCCTGAATCCCCTGTGTAGACCACAGAGAAAGAACTAGTCCTCCACCTCAACGCGACCGGAGGCCTCACATCCTTTGAAAACTCGAGAGGTCCGCGAAGATCAATGCTTCCAAAGGAGACGATACCTGACTACTCTTGAAAATGGATGGGAGTCCCAGGATCCCTGTGGCACGTGGAAAGGGACCCTGGGTCTCCCGCCTCACGTGGAGACGCGTCCCAATTGCCATGCCAAGACTCGAGGAGAATCCCGAGGTGTCCCTCGCACCTAGGCAGGATTCCTGACGTCGCTGAACAAACACGTGTCTGGAAGGGGCCTCTCCGTCGTAACTCGAGAATATACCCCAGGTTCCGGCTGCAACTCGAGAAAAACCATGAGACTTCCCCCTCGCCGCTGGATGAGGCCCGATTCCCCTGCAATGCGTGCAGAGCAATTCCGTGTTCCACAGCAAACGTGAAAGAAGCCTTGATTTCCTTGATGGCACTCCAGAGAAAACCAAAGATCACTGTCTCAAGTCTAGAGGGATCCTGAGGTCACTGGAGCAACACGAAAGGGCTCCCTGGACCCCAAATCAACTCGAGATGAGAGCTTAGTCCCTGGCTTCAACTCAAGAGGAATACGAACTTTCCACAAGCCCCTCAGGAGGAGGCTTGTCTCAGCTACAGGTATGTGAGAGGGACCCTGAGTTTGTGGCCTCAAGTGGAATGGACACCGAGATGCTCTGACTCGAAGTAAGGCCGGATATCGCTGCAGTGAATTGAATGCAGGCTCATCTTGCATCTCCCAAGACGAAGGGATGTCTGAATCCCCTGTGCAGAACACAGAGAAAGACCTAGTCCTCTGCCTCAACGCGACCGGTGGCCTCACATCCTTTGAAAACTGGAGAGGTCCGCGGAGATCAATACTTCCGAAGGTGACGATGCCTGACTCCTCTTGCAAATGGATAGGAGTCCCAGGATCCCTGTGGCACGTGGAAAGGGACCCTGGGTCTCCCGCCTCACGTGGAGACGGGTCCCAATTGCCATGCCAAGACTCGAGGAGAAGTCCGAGGTGTCCCTCGCACCTAGGCAGGAGTCCTGACGTCGCTGAACAAACACGTGTCTGGAAGGGCCCTCCCCGTCGTAACTCGAGAATATATCCCAGGTTCCGGCCGCAACTCGAGAAAAACCATGAGACTTCCCCCTCGCCGCGAGATGAGGCCCGATTTCCCTGCACTGCGTGCAGAGCAATTCCGAGTTCCACATCAAACGTGAAAGGAGCCTTGATTTCCTTGATGGCATTCCAGAGAAAACCCAAGATCACTGTCTCAAGTCTAGAGGGATCCTGAGGTCACTGGAGCAACACGAAAGTTCTCCGTGGACCCCAAATAAACTCGAGATAAGAGCTTAGTCCCTGGCTTCGACTCAAGAGGAATACCAACTTTCCACAAGCACCTCAAGAGGAGGCTTCTCTCAGCTACAGGTATGTGAGAGGGACCCTGAGTTTGTGGCCTCAAGTGGAATGGACACAGAGATGCTCTGACTCGAAGTAAGGCCGGATATCCCTGCAGTGAATTGAATGCAGGCTCGTCTTGCATCTCCCAAGACGAAGGGATGTCTGAATCCGCTGTGGAGACCGCAGAGAAAGACCTAGTCCTCCGCCTCATCGCGACCGGAGGCCTCACATCCTTTGAAAACTCGAGAGTTCCGCGGAGATCAATGCTTCCAAAGGAGACGATGCCTGACTCCTCTTGAAAATGGATAGGAGTCCCAGGATCCCTGTGGCACGTGGAAAGGGACCCTGGGTCTCCCGCCTCACGTGGATACGCGTCCCAATTGCCATGCCAAGACTCGAGGAGAATCCCGAGGTGTCCCTCGCACCTAGGCAGGAGTCCTGACGTCGCTGAACAAACACGTGTCTGGAAGGGCCCTCCCCGTCGTAACTCGAGAATATACCCCAGGTTCCGGTCGCAACTCGAGAAAAACCATGAGACTACCCCCTCGCCGCTGGATGAGGCCCGATTCCCCTGGACTGCGTGCAGAGCAATTCCGTGTTCCACATCAAACGTGAAAGGAGCCTTGAATTCCTTGATGGCACTCCATAGAAAACCCAAGATCACTGTCTCAAGTCTGGAGGGATCCTGAGGTCACTGGAGCAAAACGAAAGGGCTCCGTGGACCCCAAATCAACTCGAGATGAGAGCTTAGTCCCTGGCTTCGACTCAAGAGGAATACCAACTTTCCACAAGCACCTGAAGAGGAGGCTTCTCCAGCCACAGGTATGTGAGAGGGACCCTGAGTTTGTGGCCTCAAGTGGAATGGACACCGAGATGCTGTGACTCGAAGTAAGGCCGGATATCCCTGCAGTGAAGTGAATGCAGGCTCGTCTTCCATCTCCCAAGACGAAGGGATGTCTGAATCCCCTGTGGAGACGACAGAGAAAGACCTAGTCCTCCGCCTCATCGAGACGGGAGGCATCACATCCTTTGAAAACTCGAGAGGTCTGCGGAGATCAATGCTTCCAAAGGAGATGATGCCTGAGTCTTCTTGAAAAGGATAGGAATCCCAGGATCCCTGTGGCACGTGGAAAGGGACCCTGGGTCTCCCGCCTCACGTGGAGACGCATCCCCTTTGCCATGCCAAGACTCGAGGAGAATCCCGAGGTGTCCCTCGCACCTAGGCAGGAGTCCTGACGTCGCTGAACAAACACATGTCTGGAAGGGCCCTCCCCGTCCTAACTCGAGAATATACCCCAGGTTCTGGCCGCAACTCGAGAAAAACCATGAGACTTCCCCCTCGCCGCGAGATGAGGCCCGATTCCCCTGAACTGCGTGCAGAGCAATTCCGAGTTCCACATCAAACGTGAAAGGAGCCTTGATTTCCTTGATGGCATTCCAGAGAAAACCCAAGATCACTGTCTCAAGTCTAGAGGGATCCTGAGGTCACTGGAGCAACACGAAAGTTCTCCGTGGACCCCAAATAAACTCGAGATAAGAGATTAGTCCCTGGATTCGACTCAAGAGGAATACCAACTTTCCACAAGCACCTCAAGAGGAGGCTTCTCTCAGCTACAGGTATGTGAGAGGGACCCTGAGTTTGTGGCCTCAAGTGGAATGGACACCGAGATGCTCTGACTCGAAGTAAGGCCGGATATCCCTGCAGCGAATTGAATGCAGGCCTGTCTTGCATCTCCCAAGACGAAGGGATGTCTGAATCCCCTGTGGAGACCACAGAGAAAGACCTAGTCCTCTGCCTCATCACGTCCGGAGGCCTCACATCCTTTGAAAACTCGAGAGGTCTGCGGAGATCAATGCTTCCAAAGGAGACGATGCCTGACTCCTCTTGAAAATGGATGGGAGTCCCAGGATCCCTGTGTCTCGTGGAAAGGAACCCTGGGTCTCCCGCCTTACGTGGAGACGCGTCCAAATTGCCATGCCAAGACTCGAGGAGAATCCTGAGGTGTCCCTCGCACCTAGGCCGGAGTCCTCACGTCGCTGAACAAACCTGTGTCTGGAAGTGCCCTTTCCGTCGTAACTCGAGAATATACCCCAGGTTCCGGCCGCAACTCTAGAAAAACCATGAGACTTCCCCCTCCCCAGGAGAAGAGGCCCGATTCCCCTGCACTGCATGCAGACCAATTCCGTGTTCCACATCAAACGTGAAAGGAGCCTTGATTTCCTTCATGGCACTCCAGAGAAACCCAAGATCACTGTCTCAAGACTAGAGGGATCCTGAGGTCACTGTAGCAACACGAAAGGGCTCCGTGGACCCCAAATCAACTTGAGATGAGAGCTTAGTCCCTGGCTTCGACTCAAGAGGAATACCAACTTTCCACAAGCACCTAAGGAGGAGGCTTCTCTCAGCTAATGGTATGTGAGAGGGACCCTGAGTTTGTCGCCTCAAGGGGAATGGACACCGAGATGCTGTGACTCGAAGTAAGGCGAGATATCCCTGCAGTGATTTGAGTACAGGCTCGTCTTGCATCTCCCAAGACGAAGGGATGTCTGAATCCCCTGTGCAGAACACAGAGAAAGACCTAGTCCTCCGCCTCATCGCGACCGGAGGCCTCACATCCTTTGAAAACTCGAGAGGTCTGCGGAGATCAATGCTTCCAAAGGAGACGATGCCTGACGCCTCTTGAAAATGGATAGGAGTCCCAGGATCCCTGTGGCACGTGGAAAGGGACCCTGGGACTCCCGCCTCACGTGGAGACACGTCAAAATTTCCATGCCAAGACTTGAGGAGAATCCCGAGGTGTCCCTCGCACCTAGGCAGGAGTCCTGACGTCGCTGAAGAAACACGTGTCTGGAAGGGCCCTCCCCGTCGTAACTCGAGAATATACCCCAGGTTCCGGCCCCAACTCGAGAAAAACCATGAGACTTGCCCCTCGCCGCGAGATGAGGCCCGATTCCCCTGCAATGCGTGCAGAGCAATTTCGTGTTCCACATCAAACGTGAAAGGAGCCTTGATTTCCTTGATGGCACTCCAGAGAAAACCCAAGATCACTGTCTCAAGTCTAGAGGGATCCTGAGGTCACTGGAGCAACACGAAAGGGCTCCATGGACCCCAAATCAACTCGAGATGAGAGCTTAGTCCCTGGCTTCGACTCAAGAGGAATACCAACTTTCCACAAGCACCTCAAGAGGAGGCTTCTCTCAGCTACAGGTATGTGAGAGGGACCCTGAGTTTGTGGCCTCAAGTGGAATGGACACAGAGATGCTCTGACTCGATGTAAGGCCGGATATCCCTGCAGTGAATTGAATGCAGGCTCGTCTTGCATCTCCCAAGACGAAGGGATGTCTGAATCCGCTGTGGAGACCGCAGAGAAAGACCTAGTCCTCCGCCTCATCGCGACCGGAGGCCTCACATCATTTGAAAACTCGAGAGTTCCGCGGAGATCAATGCTTCCAAAGGAGACGATGCCTGACTCCTCTTGAAAATGGATAGGAGTCCCAGGATCCCTGTGGCACGTGGAAAGGGACCCTGGGTCTCCCGCCTCACGTGGATACGCGTCCCAATTGCCATGCCAAGACTTGAGGAGAATCCCGAGGTGTCCCTCGCACCTAGGCAGGAGGCCTGACGTCGCTGAACAAACACGTGTCTGGAAGGGCCCTCTCCGTCGTAACTCGAGAATATACCCCAGGTTCCGGTCGCAACTCGAGAAAAACCATGAGACTACCCCCTCGCCGCTGGATGAGGCCCGATTCCCCTGGACTGCGTGCAGAGCAATTCCGTGTTCCACATCAAACGTGAAAGGAGCCTTGAATTCCTTGATGGCACTCCAGAGAAAACCCAAGATCACTGTCTCAAGTCTGGAGGGATCCTGAGGTCACTGGAGCAAAACGAAAGTTCTCCGTGGACCCCAAATCAACTCGAGATGAGAGCTTAGTCCCTGGCTTCAACTCAAGAGGAATACCAACTTTCCACAAGCACCTGAAGAGGAGGCTTCTCGCAGCCACAGGTATGTGAGAGGGACCCTGAGTTTGTGGCCTCAAGTGGAATGGACACCGAGATGCTCTGACTCGAAGTAAGGCCGGATATCCCTGCAGTGAAGTGAATGCAGGCTCGTCTTGCATCTCCCAAGACGAAGGGATGTCTGAATCCCCTGTGGAGACGACAGAGAAAGACCTAGTCCTCCGCCTCATCGAGACGGGAGGCATCACATCCTTTGAAAACTCGATAGGTCTGCGGAGATCAATGCTTCCAAAGGAGATGATGCCTGACTCTTCTTGAAAAGGATAGGAGTCCCAGGATCCCTGTGGCACGTGGAAAGGGACCCTGGGTCTCCCGCCTCACGTGGAGACGCATCCCCTTTGCCATGCCAAGACTCGAGGAGAATCCCGAGGTGTCCCTCGCACCTAGGCAGGAGTCCTGACGTCGCTGAACAAACACATGTCTGGAAGGGCCCTCCCCGTCCTAACTCGAGAATATACCCCAGGTTCTGGCCGCAACTCGAGAAAAACCATGAGACTTCCCCCTCCCCGCGAGATGAGGCCCGATTCCCCTGAACTGCGTGCAGAGCAATTCCGAGTTCCACATCAAACGTGAAAGGAGACTTGATTTCCTTGATGGCATTCCAGAGAAAACCCAAGATCACTGTCTCAAGTCTAGAGGGATCCTGAGGTCACTGGAACAACACGAAAGTTCTCCGTGGACCACAAATAAACTCGAGATAAGAGATTAGTCCCTGGCTTCGACTCAAGAGGAATACCAACTTTCCACAAGCACCTCAAGAGGAGGCTTCTCTCAGCTACAGGTATGTGAGAGGGACCCTGAGTTTGTGGCCTCAAGTGGAATGGACACAGAGATGCTCTGACTCGAAGTAAGGCCGGATATCCCTGCAGTGAATTGAATGCAGGCTCGTCTTGCATCTCCCAAGATGAAGGGATGTCTGAATCCGCTGTGGAGACCACAGAGAAAGACATAGTCCTCCGCCTCATCGCGACCGGAGGCCTCACATCCTTTGAAAACTCGAGAGGTCCGCGGAGATCAATGCTTCCAAAGGAGACGATGCCTGACTCCTCTTGAAAATGGATAGGAGTCCCAGGATCCCTGTGGCACGTGGAAAGGGACCCTGGGTCTCCCGCCTCACGTGGATACGCGTCCCAATTGCCATGCCAAGACTCGAGGAGAACCCTGAGGTGTCCCTCGCACCTAGGCAGGAGTCCTGACGTCGCTGAACAAACACGTGTCTGGAAGGGCCCTCCCCGTCGTAACTCGAGAATATACCCCAGGTTCCGGCCGCAACTCGAGAAAAACCATGAGACTACCCCCTCGCCGCTGGATGAGGCCCGATTCCCCTGGACTGCGTGCAGAGCAATTCCGTGTTCCACATCAAACGTGAAAGGAGCCTTGAATTCCTTGATGGCACTCCATAGAAAACCCAAGATCACTGTCTCAAGTCTGGAGGGATCCTGAGGTCACTGGAGCAAAACGAAAGGGCTCCGTGGACCCCAAATCAACTCGAGATGAGAGCTTAGTCCCTGGCTTCGACTCAAGAGGAATACCAACTTTCCACAAGCACCTGAAGAGGAGGCTTCTCCAGCCACAGGTATGTGAGAGGGACCCTGAGTTTGTGGCCTCAAGTGGAATGGACACCGAGATGCTCTGACTCGAAGTAAGGCCGGATATCCCTGCAGTGAAGTGAATGCAGGCTCGTCTTCCATCTCCCAAGACGAAGGGATGTCTGAATCCCCTGTGGAGACGACAGAGAAAGACCTAGTCCTCCGCCTCATCGAGACGGGAGGCATCACATCCTTTGAAAACTCGAGAGGTCTGCGGAGATCAATGCTTCCAAAGGAGATGATGCCTGAGTCTTCTTGAAATGGATAGGAATCCCAGGATCCCTGTGGCACGTGGAAAGGGACCCTGGGTCTCCCGCCTCACGTGGAGACGCATCCCCTTTGCCATGCCAAGACTCGAGGAGAATCCCGAGGTGTCCCTCGCACCTAGGCAGGAGTCCTGACGTCGCTGAACAAACACATGTCTGGAAGGGCCCTCCCCGTCCTAACTCGAGAATATACCCCAGGTTCTGGCCGCAACTCGAGAAAAACCATGAGACTTCCCCCTCGCCGCGAGATGAGGCCCGATTCCCCTGAACTGCGTGCAGAGCAATTCCGAGTTCCACATCAAACGTGAAAGGAGCCTTGATTTCCTTGATGGCATTCCAGAGAAAACCCAAGATCACTGTCTCAAGTCTAGAGGGATCCTGAGGTCACTGGAGCAACACGAAAGTTCTCCGTGGACCCCAAATAAACTCGAGATAAGAGATTAGTCCCTGGATTCGACTCAAGAGGAATACCAACTTTCCACAAGCACCTCAAGAGGAGGCTTCTCTCAGCTACAGGTATGTGAGAGGGACCCTGAGTTTGTGGCCTCAAGTGGAATGGACACCGAGATGCTCTGACTCGAAGTAAGGCCGGATATCCCTGCAGCGAATTGAATGCAGGCCTGTCTTGCATCTCCCAAGACGAAGGGATGTCTGAATCCCCTGTGGAGACCACAGAGAAAGACCTAGTCCTCTGCCTCATCACGTCCGGAGGCCTCACATCCTTTGAAAACTCGAGAGGTCTGCGGAGATCAATGCTTCCAAAGGAGACGATGCCTGACTCCTCTTGAAAATGGATAGGAGTCCCAGGATCCCTGTGTCTCGTGGAAAGGAACCCTGGGTCTCCCGCCTTACGTGGAGACGCGTCCAAATTGCCATGCCAAGACTCGAGGAGAATCCTGAGGTGTCCCTCGCACCTAGGCCGGAGTCCTCACGTCGCTGAACAAACCTGTGTCTGGAAGTGCCCTTTCCGTCGTAACTCGAGAATATACCCCAGGTTCCGGCCGCAACTCGAGAAAAACCATGAGACTTCCCCCTCCCCAGGAGAAGAGGCCCGATTCCCCTGCACTGCATGCAGACCAATTCCGTGTTCCACATCAAACGTGAAAGGAGCCTTGATTTCCTTCATGGCACTCCAGAGAAACCCAAGATCACTGTCTCAAGACTAGAGGGATCCTGAGGTCACTGTAGCAACACGAAAGGGCTCCGTGGACCCCAAATCAACTTGAGATGAGAGCTTAGTCCCTGGCTTCGACTCAAGAGGAATACCAACTTTCCACAAGCACCTAAGGAGGAGGCTTCTCTCAGCTAATGGTATGTGAGAGGGACCCTGAGTTTGTCGCCTCAAGGGGAATGGACACCGAGATGCTGTGACTCGAAGTAAGGCGAGATATCCCTGCAGTGATTTGAGTACAGGCTCGTCTTGCATCTCCCAAGACGAAGGGATGTCTGAATCCCCTGTGCAGAACACAGAGAAAGACCTAGTCCTCCGCCTCATCGCGACCGGAGGCCTCACATCCTTTGAAAACTCGAGAGGTCTGCGGAGATCAATGCTTCCAAAGGAGACGATGCCTGACGCCTCTTGAAAATGGATAGGAGTCCCAGGATCCCTGTGGCACGTGGAAAGGGACCCTGGGACTCCCGCCTCACGTGGAGACACGTCAAAATTTCCATGCCAAGACTTGAGGAGAATCCCGAGGTGTCCCTCGCACCTAGGCAGGAGTCCTGACGTCGCTGAAGAAACACGTGTCTGGAAGGGCCCTCCCCGTCGTAACTCGAGAATATACCCCAGGTTCCGGCCCCAACTCGAGAAAAACCATGAGACTTGCCCCTCGCCGCGAGATGAGGCCCGATTCCCCTGCAATGCGTGCAGAGCAATTTCGTGTTCCACATCAAACGTGAAAGGAGCCTTGATTTCCTTGATGGCACTCCAGAGAAAACCCAAGATCACTGTCTCAAGTCTAGAGGGATCCTGAGGTCACTGGAGCAACACGAAAGGGCTCCATGGACCCCAAATCAACTCGAGATGAGAGCTTAGTCCCTGGCTTCGACTCAAGAGGAATACCAACTTTCCACAAGCACCTCAAGAGGAGGCTTCTCTCAGCTACAGGTATGTGAGAGGGACCCTGAGTTTGTGGCCTCAAGTGGAATGGACACAGAGATGCTCTGACTCGATGTAAGGCCGGATATCCCTGCAGTGAATTGAATGCAGGCTCGTCTTGCATCTCCCAAGACGAAGGGATGTCTGAATCCGCTGTGGAGACCGCAGAGAAAGACCTAGTCCTCCGCCTCATCGCGACCGGAGGCCTCACATCATTTGAAAACTCGAGAGTTCCGCGGAGATCAATGCTTCCAAAGGAGACGATGCCTGACTCCTCTTGAAAATGGATAGGAGTCCCAGGATCCCTGTGGCACGTGGAAAGGGACCCTGGGTCTCCCGCCTCACGTGGATACGCGTCCCAATTGCCATGCCAAGACTTGAGGAGAATCCCGAGGTGTCCCTCGCACCTAGGCAGGAGGCCTGACGTCGCTGAACAAACACGTGTCTGGAAGGGCCCTCTCCGTCGTAACTCGAGAATATACCCCAGGTTCCGGTCGCAACTCGAGAAAAACCATGAGACTACCCCCTCGCCGCTGGATGAGGCCCGATTCCCCTGGACTGCGTGCAGAGCAATTCCGTGTTCCACATCAAACGTGAAAGGAGCCTTGAATTCCTTGATGGCACTCCAGAGAAAACCCAAGATCACTGTCTCAAGTCTGGAGGGATCCTGAGGTCACTGGAGCAAAACGAAAGTTCTCCGTGGACCCCAAATCAACTCGAGATGAGAGCTTAGTCCCTGGCTTCAACTCAAGAGGAATACCAACTTTCCACAAGCACCTGAAGAGGAGGCTTCTCGCAGCCACAGGTATGTGAGAGGGACCCTGAGTTTGTGGCCTCAAGTGGAATGGACACCGAGATGCTCTGACTCGAAGTAAGGCCGGATATCCCTGCAGTGAAGTGAATGCAGGCTCGTCTTGCATCTCCCAAGACGAAGGGATGTCTGAATCCCCTGTGGAGACGACAGAGAAAGACCTAGTCCTCCGCCTCATCGAGACGGGAGGCATCACATCCTTTGAAAACTCGATAGGTCTGCGGAGATCAATGCTTCCAAAGGAGATGATGCCTGACTCTTCTTGAAAAGGATAGGAGTCCCAGGATCCCTGTGGCACGTGGAAAGGGACCCTGGGTCTCCCGCCTCACGTGGAGACGCATCCCCTTTGCCATGCCAAGACTCGAGGAGAATCCCGAGGTGTCCCTCGCACCTAGGCAGGAGTCCTGACGTCGCTGAACAAACACATGTCTGGAAGGGCCCTCCCCGTCCTAACTCGAGAATATACCCCAGGTTCTGGCCGCAACTCGAGAAAAACCATGAGACTTCCCCCTCCCCGCGAGATGAGGCCCGATTCCCCTGAACTGCGTGCAGAGCAATTCCGAGTTCCACATCAAACGTGAAAGGAGACTTGATTTCCTTGATGGCATTCCAGAGAAAACCCAAGATCACTGTCTCAAGTCTAGAGGGATCCTGAGGTCACTGGAACAACACGAAAGTTCTCCGTGGACCACAAATAAACTCGAGATAAGAGATTAGTCCCTGGCTTCGACTCAAGAGGAATACCAACTTTCCACAAGCACCTCAAGAGGAGGCTTCTCTCAGCTACAGGTATGTGAGAGGGACCCTGAGTTTGTGGCCTCAAGTGGAATGGACACAGAGATGCTCTGACTCGAAGTAAGGCCGGATATCCCTGCAGTGAATTGAATGCAGGCTCGTCTTGCATCTCCCAAGATGAAGGGATGTCTGAATCCGCTGTGGAGACCACAGAGAAAGACATAGTCCTCCGCCTCATCGCGACCGGAGGCCTCACATCCTTTGAAAACTCGAGAGGTCCGCGGAGATCAATGCTTCCAAAGGAGACGATGCCTGACTCCTCTTGAAAATGGATAGGAGTCCCAGGATCCCTGTGGCACGTGGAAAGGGACCCTGGGTCTCCCGCCTCACGTGGATACGCGTCCCAATTGCCATGCCAAGACTCGAGGAGAACCCTGAGGTATCCCTCGCACCTAGGCAGGAGTCCTGACGTCGCTGAACAAACACGTGTCTGGAAGGGCCCTCCCCGTCGTAACTCGAGAATATACCCCAGGTTCCGGCCGCAACTCGAGAAAAACCATGAGACTACCCCCTCGCCGCTGGATGAGGCCCGATTCCCCTGGACTGCGTGCAGAGCAATTCCGTGTTCCACATCAAACGTGAAAGGAGCCTTGATTTCCTTGATGGCACTCCAGAGAAAACCCAAGATCACTGTCTCAAGTCTAGAGGGATCCTGAGGTCACTGGAACCACACGAAAGGGCTCCGTGGACACCAAATCAACTCGAGATGAGAGCTTAGTCCCTGGCTTTGACTCAAGAGGAATACCAACTTTCCACGAGCACCTCAAGAGGAGGCTTCTCTCAGCTACAGGTATGTGAGAGGGACCCTGAGTTTGTGGCCTCAAGTGGAATGGACACCGAGATGCTCTGACTCGAAGTAAGGCCGGATATCCCTGCAGCGAATTGAATGCAGGCCTGTCTTGCATCTCCCAAGACGAAGGGATGTCTGAATCCCCTGTGGAGACCACAGAGAAAGACCTAGTCCTCTGCCTCATCGCGACCGGAGGCCTCACATCCTTTGAAAACTCGAGAGGTCTGCGGAGATCAATGCTTCCAAAGGAGACGATGCCTGACTCCTCTTGAAAATGGATAGGAGTCCCAGGATCCCTGTGTCTCGTGGAAAGGAACCCTGGGTCTCCCGCCTCACGTGGAGACGCGTCCAAATTGCCATGCCAAGACTCGAGGAGAATCCTGAGGTGTCCCTCGCACCTAGGCAGGAGTCCTCACGTCGCTGAACAAACCTGTGTCTGGAAGTGCCCTTTCCGTCGTAACTCGAGAATATACCCCAGGTTCCGGCCGCAACTCGAGAAAAACCATGAGACTTCCCCCTCCCCAGGAGAAGAGGCCCGATTCCCCTGCACTGCATGCAGACCAATTCCGTGTTCCACATCAAACGTGAAAGGAGCCTTGATTTCCTTCATGGCACTCCAGAGAAACCCAAGATCACTGTCTCAAGACTAGAGGGATCCTGAGGTCACTGTAGCAACACGAAAGGGCTCCGTGGACCCCAAATCAACTTGAGATGAGAGCTTAGTCCCTGGCTTCGACTCAAGAGGAATACCAACTTTCCACAAGCACCTAAGGAGGAGGCTTCTCTCAGCTAATGGTATGTGAGAGGGACCCTGAGTTTGTCGCCTCAAGGGGAATGGACACCGAGATGCTGTGACTCGAAGTAAGGCGAGATATCCCTGCAGTGATTTGAGTACAGGCTCGTCTTGCATCTCCCAAGACGAAGGGATGTCTGAATCCCCTGTGCAGAACACAGAGAAAGACCTAGTCCTCCGCCTCATCGCGACCGGAGGCCTCACATCCTTTGAAAACTCGAGAGGTCTGCGGAGATCAATGCTTCCAAAGGAGACGATGCCTGACGCCTCTTGAAAATGGATAGGAGTCCCAGGATCCCTGTGGCACGTGGAAAGGGACCCTGGGTCTCCCGCGTCACGTGGAGACACGTCCCAATTTCCATGCCAAGACTTGAGGAGAATCCCGAGGTGTCCCTCGCACCTAGGCAGGAGTCCTGATGTCGCTGAACAAACACGTGTCTGGAAGGGCCCTCCCCGTCGTAACTCGAGAATATACCCCAGGTTCCGGCCCCAACTCGAGAAAAACCATGAGACTTGCCCCTCGCCGCGAGATGAGGCCCGATTCCCCTGCACTGCGTGCAGAGCAATTTCGTGTTCCACATCAAACGTGAAAGGAGCCTTGATTTCCTTGATGGCACTCCAGAGAAAACCCAAGATCACTGTCTCAAGTCTAGAGGGATCCTGAGGTCACTGGAGCAACAAGAAAGGGCTCCGTGGACCCCAAATCAACTCGAGATGAGAGATTAGTCCCTGGCTTCAACTCAAGAGGAATACGAACTTTCCACAAGCACCTCAAGAGGAGGCTTCTCTCAGCTACAGGTATGTGAGAGGGACCCTAAGTTTGTGGCCTCAAGTGGAATGGACACCGAGATGCTGTGACTCGAAGTAAGGCCAGATATCCCTGCAGTGATGTGAATACAGGCTCGTCTTGCATCTCCCAAGACGAAGGGATGTCTGAATCCCCTGTGGAGGCCACAGAGAAAGACCTAGTTCTCCGCCTCATCGCGACCGGAGGCCTCACATCCTTTGAAAACTCGAGAGGTCCGCGGAGATCAATGCTTCCAAAGGAGACGATGCCTGACTCCTCTTGAAAATGGATAGGAGTCCTAGGATCCCTGTGGCACGTGGAAAGGGACCCTGGGACTCCCGCCTCACGTGGAGACGCGTCCCAATTGCCATGCCAAGACTCGAGGAGAATCCCGAGGTGTCCCTCGCACCTAGGCAGGAGTCCTGACGTCGCTGAACAAACACGTGTCTGGAAGGGCCCTCTCCGTCGTAACTCGAGAATATGCCCCAGGTTCCAGCGGCAACTCGAGAAAAACCATGAGACTTCCCACTCACAGCGAGATGAGGCCCGATTCCCCTGCACTGCGTGCAGAGCAATTCCGTGTTCCACATCAAACATGAAAGGAGACTTGATTTCCTTGATGGCACTCCAGAGAAAACCCAAGATCACTGTCTCAAGTCTAGAGGGATCCTGAGGTCACTGGAGCAACACGAAAGGGCTCCGTGGACCCCAAATCAACTGGAGATGAGAGCTTAGTCCCTGGCTTCGACTCAAGAGGAATACCAACTTTCCACAAGCACATCAAGTGGAGGCTTCTCTCAGCTACAGGTATGTGAGAGGGACCCTGAGTTTGTGGCCTCAAGTGGAATGGACTCCGAGATGCTCTGACTCGAAGTAAGGCCGGATATCCCTGCAGTGAATTGAATGGAGGCTCGTCTTGCATCTCCCAAGACGAAGGGATGTCTGAATCCCCTGTGGAGACCACAGAGAAAGACCTAGATCTCCCCCTCATCGCGACCGGAGGCCTCACATCCTTTGAAAACTCGAGAGGTCCGCGGAGATCAATGCTTCCAAAGGAGACGATGCCTGACTCCTCTTGGAAATGGATAGGAGTCCCAGGATCACTGTGGCACGTCGAAAGGGAGCCTGTGTCTCCCCCCTCACGTGGAGACGCGTCCCAATTTCCATGATAAGTCTCGAGGAGAATCCCGAGGTGTCCCTCGCACCTAGGCAGGAGTCCTGACGTCGCTGAACAAACACGTGTCTGGAAGGGCCCTCCCCGTCGTAACTCGAGAATATACCCCAGGTTCCAGCCGCAACTCGAGAAAAACCATGAGACTTCCCACTCACAGCGAGATGAGGCCTGTTTCCCCTGCACTGCGTGCAGAGCAATTCCATGTTCCACATCAAACATGAAAGGAGACTTGATTTCCTTGATGGCACTCCAGAGAAAACCCAAGATTACTGTCTCAAGTCTAGAGGGATCCTGAGGTCACTGGAGCAACACGAAAGGGCTCCGTGGACCCCAAATCAACTCGAGATGAGAGCTTAGTCCCTGGCTTCGACTCAAGAGGAATACCAACTTTCCACAAGCACCTCAAGAGGAGGCTTCTCCCAGCTAGAGGTATGTGAGAGGGACCCTGAGTTTGTGGCCTCAAGTGGAATGGACTCCGAGATGCTCTGACTCGAAGTAAGGCCGGATATCCCTGCAGTGAATTGAATGCAGGCTCGTCTTGCATCTCCCAAGACGAAGGGATGTCTGAATCCCCTGTGGAGGCCACAGAGAAAGACCTAGTCCTCCGCCTCATCGCGACCAGAGGCCTCACATCATTTGAAAACTCGAGAGGTCCGCGGAGATCAATGCTTCCGAAGGAGACGATACCTGACTCCTCTTGAAAATGGATAGGAGTGCCAGAATCCCTGTGGCACGTGGAAAGGGACCCTGGGTCTCCCGCCTCACATGGAGACGCGTCCCAATTTCCATGCCAAGTCTCGAGGAGAATCCCGATGTGTCCCTCGCACATAGGCAGGAGTCCTGACGTCGCTGAACAAACACGTGTCTGGAAGGGCCCTCCCCGTCGTAACTCGAGAATATACCCCAGGTTCCAGCCGCAACTCGAGAAAAACCATGAGACTTCCCCCTCGCCGCGAGATGAGGCCCGATTCCCCTGCACTGCATGCAGAGCAATTCCGTGTTCCACATCAAACGTGAAAGGAGCCTTTATTTCCTTGATGGGACCCCAGTGAAAACCCAAGATCACTGTCTCAAGTCTAGAGGGATCCTGAGGTCACTGGAACAACATGAAAGGGCTCCGTGGACCCCAAATCAACTCGAGATGAGAGCTTAGTCCCTGGCTTCGACTCAAGAGGAAAACCAACTTTCCACAAGCACCTCAACAGGAGGCTTCTCTCAGCAACAGGTATGTGAAGGGACCCTGAGTTTGTGGCCTCAAGTGGAATGGACACCGAGATGCTCTGACTCGAAGTAAGGCCGTATATCCCTGCAGTGAATTGAATGCAGGCTTGTCTTGCATCTCCCAAGACGAATGGATGTCTTAATCCCCTGTGGAGACCACAGAGAAAGACCTAGTCCTCCGCCTCAAAGCGACCGGAGGCCTCACATCCTTTGAAAACTCGAGAGGTCCGCGGAGATCAATGCTTCCAAAGGAGACGATGCCTGACTACTCTTGAAAATGGATAGGAGTCCCAGGATCCCTGTGGCACGTGGAAAGGGACCCTTGGTCTCCCACCTCACGTGGAGACGCGTCCCAATTGCCATGCCAAGACTCGAGGAGAATTCCGAGGTGTCCCTCGCACCTAGGCAGGAGTCCTGACGTCGCTGAACAAACACGTGTCTGGAAGGGCCCTCCCCGTCGTAACTCGAGAATATACCCCAGTTTCCGGACGCAACTTGAGAAAAACCATGAGACATCCCTCTTGCCGCGAGATGAGGCCCGATTCCCCTGCACTGCGTGCAGAGCAATTCCGTCTTCCACATCAAACGTGAAAGGAGCCTTGATTTCCTTGATGGCACTCCAGAGAAAACCCTAGATCACTGTCTCAAGTCTAGAGGGATCCTGAGGTCACTGGAACAACATGAAAGTGCTCCGTGGACCCCAAATCAACTCGAGATGAGAGCTTTGTCCCTGGCTTCGACTCAAGAGGAATACCAACTTTCCACAAGCACCTCAAGAGGAGGCTTCTCTCAGCTACAGGTGTGTGAGAGGGACCCTTAGTTTGTTGCCTCAAGCGGAATGGACACCGAGATGCTCTGACTCGAAGTAAGGCCGGATATCCCTGCAGTGAATTGAATGCTGGCTCGTCTTGCATCTCCCAAGAAGAAGGGATGTCTGAATCCCCTGTGGAGACCACAGAGAAAGACCTAGTTCTCCGCCTCATCGCGACCGGAGGCCTCACATCCTTTGAAAACTCGACAGGTCCGCGGACATCAATGCTTCCAAAGGAGACGATGCCTGACTCCTCTTGAAAATGGATAGGAGTCCCAGGATCACTGTGGCACGTCGAAATGGACCCTGTGTCTCCCGCCTCACGTGGAGACGCGTCCCAATTTCCATGCCAAGTCTCGAGGAGAATCGCGAGGTGTCCCTCGCACCTAGGCAGGAATCCTGACGTCGCTGAACAAACACGTGTCTGGAAGGGCCCTCCCCGTCGTAACTCGAGATTATACCCCAGGTTCCGGCCGCAACTCGAGAAAAACCATGAGACTTCCCCCTCGTCGTGAGATTAGACCCGATTCCCCTGCACTGCGTGCAGAGCAATTCCGTGTTTCACATCAAACGTGAAATGAGCCTTGATTTCCTTGATGGCACTCCAGAGAAAACCCAAGATCACTGTCTCAAGTCTAGAGGGATCCTGAGGTCACTGGAGCAACACGAAAGGGCTCCGTGGACCGCAAATCAACTCGAGATGAGAGCTTAGTCCCTGGCTTCGACTCAAGAGGAATACCAACTTTCCACAAGCACCTCAAGAGGAGGCTTCTCTCAGCTACAGGTAGGTGAGAGGGACCCTGAGTTTGTGGCCTCAAGTCGAATGGACACCGAGATGCTCTGACTCGAAGTAAGGCCGGATATCCCTGCAGTGAATTGAATGCAGGCTCCTCTTGCATCTCCCAAGACGAAGGGATGTCTGAATCCCCTGTGGAGACCACAGAGAAAGACCTAGTCCTCCGCCTCATCGCGACCGGAGGCCTCACATCCTTTGAAAACTCGAGAGGTCCACGGAGATCAATGCTTCCAAAGGAGACGATGCCTGATTCCTCTTGAAAATGGATAGGAGTCCCAGGATCCCTGTGGCACGTGGAAAGGGACCCTTGGGCTCCCGCCTCACGTGGAGACGCGTCCCAATTGCCAGGCCAAGACTCGAGGAGAATCCCGAGGTGTCCCTCGCACCTAGGCAGGAGTCCTGACGTCGCTGAACAAACACGTGTCTGGAAGGGCCCTCCCCGTCGTAACTCGAGAATACACCCCAGGTTCCGGCCGCAACTCGAGAAAAACCATGAGACTTCGCCCTCGCCGCGAGATGAGGCCCGATTCCCCTGCACTGCGTGCAGAGCAATTCCGGTTTCCACATCAAACGTGAAAGGAGCCTTGATTTCCTTGATGGCACTCCAGAGAAAACCCAAGATCACTGTCTCAAGTCTAGAGGGATCCTGAGGTCACTGGAGCAACACGAAAGGGCTCCGTGGACCCCAAATCAACTCGAGATGAGAGCTTAGTCCCTGGCTTCGACTCAAGGGGAAAACCAAGTTTCCACAAGCACCTCAAGAGGAGGCTTCTCTCAGCCCCATGTATGTGAGAGGTACCCTGAGTTTGTGGCCTCAAGTGGAATGGACACCGAGATGCTCTGATTCGAAGTAAGGCCGGATATCCCTGCAGTGAGATGAATGCAAGCTCGTCTTGCATCTCCCAATACGAAGGGATGTCTGAATCCCCTGTGGAGACCACAGAGAAAGACGTAGTTGTCGGCCTCATCGCGACCGGAGGCCTCACATCCTTTGAAAATTCAAGAGGTCCCCAGAGATCAATGATTCCAAAGGAGATGATGCCTGACTCTTCTTGAAAATGGATAGGAGTCCCAGGATCTCTGTGCCACGTGGAAAGGGACTCTGGGGCTCCCGCCTCACCTGGAGACACGTCGCAATTGCAATGCCAAGACTCGAGGAGAATCCCGACGTGTCCCTCGCACCTAGGCAGGAGTCCTGACGTCGCTGAACAAACACGTGTCTGGAAGGGCCCTCCCCGTAGTAACTTGTGAATGTACCCCATGTTCCGGCCGCAACTCGAGAATAACCATGAGACTTCCCCCTCGCCTTGAGATGAGGCCCGATTCCCCTGCACTGCGTGCAGAGCAATTCCGTGTTCCACATCAAACGTGAAAGGAGCCTTGATTTCCTTGATGGCACTCCAGAGAAAACCCAAGATCACTGTCTCAAGTCTAGAGGGATCCTGAGGTCACTGTAGCAACACGAAAGGGCTCCGTGGACCCCAAATCAACTCGAGATGAGAGCTTAGTCCCTGGCTTCGACTCAAGAGGAATACCAACTTTCCACAAGCACCTCAAGAGGAGGCTTCTCTCAGCTACAGGTATGTCAGAGGGACCCTGAGTTTGTGGCCTCAAGTGGAATGGACACCGAGATGCTCTGACTCGAAGTAAGGCCGGATATCCCTGCAGTGAATTGAATGCAGGCTCGTCTTGCATCTCCCAAGACGAAGGGTTGTCTGAATCTCCTGTGGAGCCCACAGAGAAAAACCTAGTCCTCCTCCTCAATGCGACCGGAGGCCTCACATCCTTTGAAAACTCGAGAGGTCCGCGGAGATCAATACTTCCGAAGGAGACGATGCCTAACTCCTCTTGAAAATGGATAGGAGTCCCAGGTTCCCTGTGGCACATGGAAAGGGACGCTGGGTCTCCCGCCACACGTGGAGTCTCGTCCCAATTGCCATGCCAAGACTCGAAGAAAATCCCGAGGTGTCCCTCGCACCTAGGCAGGAGTCCTGACGTCGCTGAACAAACACGTCTCTGGAAGAGCCCTCCCCGTCGTAACTCGAGAATATAAATCAGGTTCCGGGCGCAACTCGAGAAAAAATATGAGACTTCCCCCTCGCCGCGAGATGAGTCCCGATTCCCCTGCACTGCGTGCAGAGCAATTCTGTGTTCCACATCAAACGTGAAAGGAGCCTTGATTTCCTTGATGGCACTCCAGAGAAGACCCAAGATCACTGTCTCAAGTCTAGAGGGATCCTGAGGTCACTGGAACAACACGAAAGGGCTCCATGGACCCCAAATCAACTCGAGATGAGAGCTTAGTCCCTGGCTTCGACTCAAGAGGAATACCAACTTTCCACAAGCACCTCAAGAGGAGGCTTCTCTCAGCTACAGGTATGTGAGAGGGACCCTGAGTATGTGGCCTCAAGTGGAATGGACACCGAGATGCTCTGACTCGAAGTAAGGCCGGATATCCCTGCAGTGAATTGAATGCAGGCTCGTCTTGCATCTCCCAAGACGAAGGGATATCTGAATCCCCTGTGGAGACCACCGAGAAAGACCTAGTTCTCCGCATCATCGCGACCGGAGGCCTCACATCCTTTGAAAACTCGAGAGGACCGCGGAGATCAATGCTTCCAAAGGAGACGATGCTTCACTCCTCTTGAAAATGGATAGGAGTCCCAGGAACCCTGTGGCACGTGGAAAGGGACCCTGGGTCTCCCGCCTCACATGGAGACGCGTCCCAATTGCCATGCCAATACTCGAGGAGAATCCCGAGGTGTCCCTCGCACCTAGGCAGGAGTCCTGACGTCGCTGAACAAACACTTGTCTGGAAGGGCCCTCCCCGTCGTAACTCGAGAATATAAATCAGGTTCCGGCCGCAACTCGAGAAAAAATATGAGACTTCCCCCTTGCCGCGAGATGAGGCCCGATTCCCCTGCACTGCATGCAGAGCAATTCCGTGTTCCACATCAAACGTGAAAGGAGCCTTGATTTCCTTGATGGCACTCCAGAGAAAACCCAAGATCACTGTCTCAAGTCTAGAGGGATCCTGAGGTCACTGGAGCAACACGAAAGGGCTCCGTGGACCCCAAATCAACTCGAGATGAGAGCTTAGTCCCTGGCTTCGACTCAAGAGGAATACCAACTTTCCACAAGCACCTCAAGAGGAGGCTTCTCTCAGCTACAGGTATGTGAGAGGACCCTGAGTTTGTGGCCTCAAGTGGAATGGACACCGAGATGCTCTGACTCGAAGTAAGGCTGGATATCCCTGCAGTGAATTGAATGCAGGCGCGTCTTGCATCTCCCAAGTCGAAGGGATGTCTGAATCCCCTGTGGAGACCA
This sequence comes from Dama dama, assembly GCF_033118175.1. NCBI lineage: Eukaryota > Metazoa > Chordata > Mammalia > Artiodactyla > Cervidae > Dama > Dama dama. The sequence continues at coordinate 331,204 of NC_083700.1, read as the reverse complement.
CAGAGAAAGACCTAGTTCTCCGCCTCATCGCGACCGGAGGCCTCACATCCTTTGAAAACTCGAGAGGTGTGCGGAGATCAATGCTTCCAAAGGAGACGATGCCTGACTCCTCTTGAAAATGGATAGGAGTCCCAGGATCCCTGTGTCACGTTGAAAGGGACACTGGGTCTCCCGCCTCACGTGGAGACGCGTCCCAATTGCCATGCCAAGACTCGAGGAGAATCCCGAGGTGTCCCTCGCACCTAGGCAGGAGTCCTGACGTCTCTGAACAAACACATTTCTGGAAGCACCCTCCCCTTCGTAACTCGAGAATATACCCCAGGTTCCGCCCGCAACTCGACAAAATCCATGAGACTTCCTCCTCGCCGCGAGATGAGGACCGATTCCCCTGCACTGCGTGCAGAGCAATTCCGTGTTTCACATCAAACGTGAAAGGAGCCTTGATTTCCTTGATGGCACTCCAGAGAAAACCCAAGATCACTGTCTCTAGTCTAGAGGGATCCTGAGGTCACTGGAGAAACACGAAAGGACTCCGTGGACCCCAAATCAACTTGAGATGAGAGCTTAGTCCCTGGCTTCGACTCAAGAGGAATACCAACTTTCAACAAGCACCTCAAGAGGAGGCTTCTCTCAGCTACAGGTATGTGAGATGGACCCTGAGATTGTAGCCTCAAGTGGAATGGACACCGAGATGCTCTGACTCGGAGTAAGGGCGGATATCCCTGCAGTGAATTGAATGAAGGCTCGTCTTGCATTTCCCAAGACGAAGGGATGTCTGAATCCCCTGTGGACACCACAGAGAAAGACCTAGTTCTCCGCCTCATCGCGACCTGAGGCCTCACATCCTTTGAAAACCTGAGAGGTCCGGGGATATCAATGCTTCCAAAGGAGACGATGCCTGACTCCTTTTGAAAATGGATAGGAGTCCCAGGATCCCTGTGGCACGTGGAAAGGGACCCTGGGTCTCCCGCCTCACATGGAGACGCGTCCCAATTGCCATGCCAAGACTCGAGGAGAATCCCGAGGTGTCCCTCCCACCTAGGCAGGAGTCCTGACGTCGCTGAACAAACACGTGTCTGGAAGGGCCCTCCCCATCGTAACTCGAGAATATACCCCAGGTTCCGGCCACAACTCGAGAAAAACCATGAGACTTCCCCCTCCCCGCGAAATGATGCCCGATTCCCCTGCACTGCGAGCAAAGGAGTTCCGTGTTCCACATCAAACGTGAAAGGAGCCTTGATTTCCTTGATGGCACTCCAGAGAAAACCCAAAGTCACTGTCTCTAGTCTAGAGGGATCCTGAGGTCACTGGAGCATCACGAAAGTGCTCATTGGAACACAAATCAACTCGAGATGAGAGCTTAGTCCCTGGCTTCGACTCAAGAGGAACACCAACTTTCCACAGCACCTCAAGAGGAGGCTTCTCTCAGCTACAGGTATGTGAGAGGGATCCTGAGTTGGTGGACTCAGGTGGAATGGACACCGAGATGCGCTGACTCGAAGTAAGGCCGGATATCCCTGCAGTGAATTGAATGCAGGCTCGTCTTGCATCTCCCAATCCGAAGGGATGTCTGAATACCCTGTGGAGACCACAGAGAAAGACCTAGCACTCCGCCTCATCGCGACCGGAGGCCTCACATCCTTTGAAAACTCGAGAGGTCCGCGGAGATGAATGCTTACAAAGGAGACGATGGCTGACTCCTCCTGAAAATGGATAGGAGTCCCAGGATCCCTGTGGCATGTGGATAGGGACCCTGGTTCTGCCGCCTCACGAGGAGACGCGTCCCAATTGCCATGCCAAGACTCGAGGAGAAGCCCGAGGTGTCCCTCGCACCTAGGCAGGAGTCCTGACGTCGCTGAACAAACACGTGTCTGGAAGGGCCCTCCCCGTCGTAACTCGAGAATATAAACCCAGGTTCCGGCCGCAACTCGAGAAAAACCATGAGACTTCCCCGTCGCCGCGAGATGAGGCCCGATTGCCCTGCACTGCATGCAGAGCAATTCCGTGTTCCACATCAAACGTGAAAGGAGCCTTGATTTCCTTGATGGCACTCCAGAGAAAACCCAAGATCACTGTCTCTAGTCTAGAGGGTTCCTGAGGTCACTGTAGCAACACGAAAGCGCTCCATGGACCCCAAATCAACTCGAGATGAGAGCTTAGTCCCTGGCTTCGACTCAAGAGGAATACCAACTTTCCACAAGCACCTGAAGAGGAGGCTTCTCGCAGCCACAGGTATGTGAGAGGGCCCCTGAGTTTGTGGCCTCAAGTGGAATGGACACCGAGATGCTCTGACTCGAAGTAAGGCCGAATATCCCTGCAGTGAATTGAATGCAGGCTCGTCTTGCCTCTCCCAAGACGAAGGGATGTCTGAATCCCCTTTGGAGACGACAGAGAAAGACCTAGTCCTCCGCCTCATCGCGACCGGAGGCCTCACATCTTTTGAAAATTCGAGAGGTATGCGGAGATCAATGCTTCCAAAGGAGACGATGCCTGACTCTTCTTGAAAATGGATAGGAGTCCCAGGATCCCTGTGTCACGTTGAAAGGGACACTGGGTCTCCCGCCTCACGTGGAGACGCGTCCCAATTGCCATGCCAAGACTCGAGGAGAATCCCGAGGTGTCCCTCGCACCTAGGCAGGAGTCCTGACGTCTCTGAACAAACACATTTCTGGAAGCGCCCTCCCCTTCGTAACTCGAGAATATACCCCAGGTTCCGCCCGCAACTCGACAAAATCCATGAGACTTCCTCCTCGCCGCGAGATGAGGACCGATTCCCCTGCACTGCGTGCAGAACAATTCCGTGTTTCACATCAAACGTGAAAGGAGCCTGGATTTCCTTGATGGCACTCCAGAGAAAACCCAAGATCACTGTCTCAAGTCTAGAGGGATCCTGAGGTCACTGGAGCAACACGAAAGGACTCCGTGGACCCCAAATTAACTTGAGATGAGAGCTTAGTCCCTGGCTTCGACTCAAGAGGAATACCAACTTTCCACAAGCACCTCAAGTGGAGGCTTCTCTCAGCTACAGGTATGTGAGAGGGACCCAGAGATTGTGGCCTCAAGTGGAATGGACACCGAGATGCTCTGACTCGGAGTAAGGGTGGATATCCCTGCAGTGAATTTAATGAAGGCTCGTCTTGCATTTCCCAAGACGAAGGGATGTCTGAATCCCCTGTGGACACCACAGAGAAAGACCTAGTTCTCCGCCTCATCGCGACCTGAGGCCTCACATCCTTTGAAAACCTGAGAGGTCCGGGGATATCAATGCTTCCAAAGGAGACGATGCCTGACTCCTCTTGAAAATAGATAGGAGTCCCAGGATCCCTGTGGCACGTGGAAAGGGACCCTGGGTCTCCCGCCTCACATGGAGACGCGTCCCAATTGCCATGCCAAGACTCGAGGAGAATCCCGAGGTGTCCCTCGCACCTAGGCAGGAGTCCTGACGTCGCTGAACAAACACGTGTCTGGAAGGGCCCTCCCCATCGTAACTCGAGAATATACCCCAGGTTCCGGCCACAACTCGAGAAAAACCATGAGACTTCCCCCTCGCCGCGAGATGATGCCCGATTCCCCTGCACTGCGAGCAAAGGAGTTCCGTGTTCCACATCAAACGTGAAAGGAGCCTTGATTTCCTTGATGGCACTCCAGAGAAAACCCAAAGTCACTGTCTCTAGTCTAGAGGGATCCTGAGGTCACTGGAGCAACACGAAAGGACTCCGTGGACCCCAAATCAACTTGAGATGAGAGCTTAGTCCCTGGCTTCGACTCAAGAGGAATACCAACTTTCCACAAGCACCTCAAGTGGAGGCTTCTCTCAGCTACAGGTATGTGAGAGGGACCCTGAGTTTGTGGCCTCAAGTGGAATGGACACCGAGATGCTCTGACTCGGAGTAAGGGCGGATATCCCTGCAGTGAATTGAATGAAGGCTCGTCTTGCATTTCCCAAGACGAAGGGATGTCTGAATCCCCTGTGGAGACCACAGAGAAAGACCTAGTTCTCCGCCTCATCGCGACCTGAGGCCTCACATCCTTTGAAAACCTGAGAGATCCGGGGAGATCAATGCTTCCAAAGGAGACGATGCCTGACTCCTCTTGAAAATGGATGGGAGTCCCAGGATCCCTGTGGCACGTGGAAAGGGACACTGGGTCTCCCGCCTCACGTGGAGACGCGTCCCAATTGCCATGCCAAGACTCGAGGAGAATCCCGAGGTGTCCCTCGCCCCTAGGCAGGAGTCCTGACGTCGCTGAACAAACACGTGTCTGGAAGGGCCCTCCCCGTCGTAACTCGAGAATATACCCCAGGTTCCGGCCGCAACTCGAGAAAAACCATGAGACTTCCCCCTCGCCGCGAGATTAGGCCCGATTCCCCTGCACTGCGTGCAGAGCAATTCCGTGTTCCACATCAAACGTGAAAGGAGCCTTGATTTCCTTGATGGCACTCCAGAGAGTATCCAAGATCACTGTCTCAAGTCTAGAGGGATCCTGAGGTCACTGTAGCAACACGAAAGGGCTCCGTGGACCCCAAATCAACTCGAGATGAGAGCTTAGTCCCTGGCTTCGACTCAAGAGGAACACCAACTTTCCACAGCACCTCAAGAGGAGGCTTCTCTCAGCTACAGGTATGTGAGAGGTATCCTGAGTTGGTGGACTCAATTGGAATGGACACCGAGATGCTCTGACTCGAACGAAGGCCGGATATCCCTGCAGTGAATTGAAGGCAGGCTCGTCTTGCATCTCCCAAGACGAAGGGATGTCTGAATCCCCTGTGGAGACCACAGAGAAAGACCTAGTTCTGGCCACATCGCGACAGGAGGCCTCACATCCTTTGAAAACTCGAGAGGTCCGCGGAGATCAATGCTTCCAAAGGAGACGATGCCTGACTCCTCTTGAAAATGGATAGGAGTCCCAGGATCCCTGTGGCACGTGGAAAGGGACCCTGGTTCTCCCGCCTCACGTGGAGACGCGTCCAAATTGCCATGCCAAGACTCGAGGAGAATCCCGAGGTGTCCCTCGCACCTAGGCAGGAGTCCTGACGTCGCTGAACAAACCCGTGTCTGGACAGGCCCTCCCCGTCGTAACTCGAGAATATACCCCAGGTTCCGCCCGCAACTCGAGAAAAACCATGAGACTTCCCCCTCCCCACGAGATGAGGCCCGATTCCCCTGCACTGAGTGCAGACCAATTTCGTGTTCCACATCAAACGTGAAAGGAGCCTTGATTTCCTTAATGGCACTCCAGAGAAAACCCAAGATCACTTCTCAAGTCTAGAGGGATCCTGAGGTCACTGTAGCAACACGAAAGGGCTTCGTGGACCCCAAAACAACTCGAGATGAGAGCTTAGTCCCTGGCTTCGACTCAAGAGGAATACCAAGTTTCCACAAGCACCTCAAGAGGAGGCTGTTCTCAGCTACAGGTATGTGAGAGGGACCCTGAGTTTGTGGCCTCAAGTGGAATGGACACCGAGATGTTCTGACTCGAAGTAAGGCCGGATATCCCTGCAGTGAATTGAATGCAGGCTCGTCTTGCATCTCCCAAGACGAAGGGTTGTCTGAATCCCCTGTGGAGACCACAGAGAAAGACCTAGTCCTCCGCCTCAACGCGACCGGAGGCCTCACATCCTTTGAAAACTCGAGAGGTCCGCGGAGATCAATGCTTCCAAAGGAGACGAAGCCTGACTCCTCTTGAAAATGGATAGGAGTCCCAGTATCCCTGTGGCACGTGGAAAGGGACCCTGGGTCTCCCGCCTCACGTGGAGACGCGTCCCAATTACCATGCCAATACTCGAGGAAAATCCCGAGGTGTCCCTCGCACCTAGGCAGGAGTCCTGACGTCGCTGAACAAACACGTGTCTGGAAGGGCCCTCCCCGTCGTAACTCGAGAATATACCCCAGGTTCCGGCCGCAACTCGAGAGAAACCATGAGACTTCCCCCTCGCCGCGAGATGAGGCCCGATTCCCCTGCCCTGCGTGCAGAACAATTCCGTATTCCACATCAAAAATGAAAGGAGCCTTGATTTCCTTGATGGCACTCCAGAGAAAACCCAAGATCACTGTCTCAAGTCTAGAGGGATCCTGAGGTCACTGTAACAACACGAAAGGGCTCCGTGGACCCCAAATCAACTCGAGATGAGAGCTTAGTCCCTGGCTTCTACTCAAGAGGAATACCAACTTTCCACAAGCACCTCAAGAGGAGGCTTCTCTCAGCTACAGGTATGTGAGAGGGAGCCTGAGTTTGTGGCCTCAAGTGGAATGGACACCGAGATGCTCTGACTCAAAGTAAGGCCGGATATCCCTGCAGTGAATTGAATGCAGGCTCATCTTGCATCTCCCAAGACGAAGGGATGTCTGAATCCCCTGTGCAGAACACAGAGAAAGACCTAGTCCTCCGCCTCAACGCGACCGGAGGCCTCACATCCTTTGAAAACTCGAGAGGTCCGCGGAGATCAATGCTTCCAAAGGAGACGATGCCTGACTCCTCTTGAAAATGGATAGGAGTCCCAGGATCCCTGTGGCACGTGGAAAGGGACCCTGGGTCTCCCGCCTCACGTGGAGTCGCGTCCCAATTGCCATGCCAAGACTCGAGGAGAATCCCGAGGTGTCCCTCGCACCTAGGCAGGAGTCCTGACGTCGCTGAAAAAACCCGTGTCTGGAAGGGCCCTCCCCGTCGTAACTCGAGAATATACCCCAGGTTCCGGCCGCAACTCGAGAAAAACCATGAGACTTCCCCCTCCCCGCGAGATGAGGCCCGATTCCCCTGCACTGCGTGCAGACCAATTCCGTGTTCCACATCAAAAGTGAAAGGAGCCTTGATTTCCTTAATGGCACTCCAGAGAAAACCCAAGATCACTGTCTCAAATCTAGAGGGATCCTGAGGTCACTGGAGCAACACGAAAGGGCTTCGTGGACCCCATATCAACTCGAGATGAGAGCTTAGTCCTTGGCTTCGAATCAAGAGGAATACCAACTTTCCAGAAGCACCTCAAGAGGAGGCTTCTCTCAGCTACAGGTATGTGAGAGGCCCCCTGAGTTTGTGGCCTCAAGTGGAATGGACAACGAGATGCTCTGACTCGAAGTAAGGCCGGATATCCCTGCAGTGAATTGAATGCAGGGTCGTCTTGCATCTCCCAAGTCTAAGGGATGTCTGAATCCCCTGTGCAGAACACAGAGAAAGACCTAGTCCTCCGCCTCATCGCGACCGGAGGCCTCACATCCTTTGAAAACTCGAGAGGTCCGCGGAGATCAATGCTTCCAAAGCAGACGATGCCTGAACCCTCTTGAAAATGGATAGGAGTCCCAGGATCCCTGTGGCACGTGGAAAGGGACCCTGGGTCTCCCGCCTCACGCGGAGACGTGTCCCAATTGCCAGTCCAAGACTTGAGGAGAATACCGAGGTGTCCCTCACACCTAGGCAGGAGTCCTGACGTCGCTGAACAAACACATGTCTGGAAGGGCCCTCCCCGTCGTAACTCGAGAATATACCCCAGGTTCCGGCCGCCACTCGAGAAAAACCATGAGACTTCCCCCTCGCCGCGAGATGAGGCCCGATTCCCCTGCACTGCATGCAGAGCAATTCCGTGTTCCACATCAAACGTGAAAGGAGCCTTGATTTCCTTGATGGCACTCCAGAGAAAACCCAAGATCACTGTCTCAAGTCTAGAGGGATCCTGAGGTCACTGGAGCAACACGAAAGGGCTCCGTGGACCCCAAATCAACTCGAGATGAGAGATTAGTCCCTGGCTTCAACTCAAGAGGAATACGAACTTTCCACAAGCCCCTCAAGAGGAGGCTTCTCTCAGCTACAGGTATGTGAGAGGGACCCTGAGTTTGTGGCCTCAAGTGGAATGGACACCAAGATGCTCTGACTCAAAGTAAGGCCGGATATTCGTGCAGTGAATTGAATGCAGGCTCATCTTGCATCTCCCAAGACGAAAGGATGTCTGAATCCCCTGTGCAGAACACAGAGAAAGACCTAGTCCTCCACCTCAACGCGACCGGAGGCCTCACATCCTTTGAAAACTCGAGAGGTCCGCGGAGATCAATGCTTCCAAAGGAGACGATGCCTGACTCCTCTTGAAAATGGATAGGAGTCCCAGGATCACTGTGGCACGTGGAAAGGGACCCTGGGTCTCCTGCCTCACGTGGAGACGCGTCACAATTGCCATGCCAAGACTCGAGGAGAATCCCGAGGTGTCCCTCGCACCTAGGCAGGAGTCCTGACGTCGCTGAACAAACCCGTGTCTGGAAGGGCCCTCCCCGTCGTAACTCGAGAATATACCCCAGGTTCCGGCCGCAACTCGAGAAAAACAATGAGATTTCCCCCTCGCCACGAGTTGAGGCCCGATTCCCCTGCACTGCGTGCAGAGCAATTCCGTGTTCCACTTCAAACGTGAAAGGAGCCTTGATTTCCTTGATGGCACTCCAGAGAAAACCCAAGATCACTGTCTCAAGCCTAGAGGGATCCTGAGGTCACTGGAGCAACACGAAAGGGCTCCGTGGACCCCAAATCAACTCGAGATGAGAGCTTAGTCCCTGGCTTCGACTCAAGAGGAATACCAACTTTCCACAAGCACCTCAAGAGGAGGCTTCTCTCAGCTACAGGTATGTGAGAGGGACCCTGAGTTTGTGGCCTCAAGTGGCATGGACACCGAGATGCTCTGACTCGAAGTAAGGCCGGATATCCCTGCAGTGAATTGAATGCAGGCTCGTCTTGCATCTCCCAAGACGAAGGGATGTCTGAATCCCCTGTGGAGACCACAGAGAAAGACCTAATTTTCCGCCTCATCGCGACCGGTGGACTCATATCCTTTGAAAATTCGAGAGGTCCACGGAGATCAATGCTTCCAAAGGAGACGATGCCTGACTCCTCCTGAAAATGGATAGGAGTCCCAGGATCCCTGTGGCACGTGGAAAGGGACACTGGTTCTCCCGCCTCACGTGGGGACGCGTCCCAATTGCCAGTCCAAGACTTGAGGAGAATCCCGAGGTGTCCCTCGCACCTAGGCAGGAGTCCTCACGTCGCTGAACAAACCCGTGTCTGGAAGGGCCCTCCCCGTCGTAACTCGAGAATATACCCCAGGTTCCGGCCGCAACTCGAGAAAAACCATGAGACTTCCCACTCACAGCGAGATGAGGCCCGATTCCCCTGCACTGAGTGCAGACCAATTCCGTGTTCCACATCAAACGTGAAAGGAGCCTTGATTTCCTTAATGGCACTCCAGAGAAAACCCAAGATTACTGTCTCAAGTCTAGAGGGATCCTGAGGTCACTGTAGCAACACGAAAGGGCTCCGTGGACCCCAAATCAACTCGAGATGAGAGCTTAGTCCCTGGCTTCGACTCAAGAGGAATACCAACTTTCCAGAAGCACCTCAAGAGGAGGCTTCTCTCAGCTACAGGTATGTCAGAGGGACCCTGAGTTTGTGGCCTCAAGTGGAATGGACACCGAGATGCTCTGACTCGAAGTAAGGCCGGATATCCCTGCAGTGAATTGAATGCAGGCTCGTCTTGCATCTCCCAAGACGAAGGGATGCCTGAATCCCCTGTGGAGACCACAGAGAAAGAACTAGTCCTCCACCTCAACGCGACCGGAGGCCTCACATCCTTTGAAAACTCGAGAGGTCCGCGAAGATCAATGCTTCCAAAGGAGACGATACCTGACTCCTCTTGAAAATGGATGGTAGTCCCAGGATACCTGTGGCACGTGGAAAGGGACCCTGGGTTTCCCGCCTCACGTGGAGACGCGTCCCAATTGCCATGCCAAGACTCGAGGAGAATCCCGAGGTGTCCCTCGCACCTAGGCAGGATTCCTGACGTCGCTGAACAAACACGTGTCTGGAAGGGGCCTCCCCGTGGTAACTCGAGCATATACCCCAGGTTCCGGCCGCAACTCGTGAAAAACCATGAGACTTCCCCCTCGCCGCTGGATGAGGCCCGATTCCCCTGCACTGCGTGCAGAGCAATTCCGTGTTCCACATAAAACGTGAAAGGAGCCTTGATTTCCTTGATGGCACTCCAGAGAAAACCCAAGATCACTGTCTCAAGTCTAGAGGGATCCTGAGGTCACTGGAGCAACACGAAAGGGCTCTGTGGACCCCAAATCAACTCGAGATGAGAGCTTAGTCCCTGGCTTCGACTCAAGAGGAATACCAACTTTCCACAAGCACCTCAAGAGGAGGCTACTCTCAGCTAATGGTATGTTAGAGGGACCCTGAGTTTGTCGCCTCAAGTGGAATGGACACCGAGATGCTCTGACTCGAAGTAAGGCCAGATATCCCTGCAGTGATTTAAATGCTGGCTCGTCTTGCATCTCCCAAGACGAAGGGTTGTCTGAATCCCCTGTGGTAACCACAGAGAAAGACTTAGTCCGCCACCTCAACACAACCGGAGGCCTCATATCCTTTGAAAACTCGAGAGGACCGCGGAGATCAATACTTCCGAAGGAGACGATGCCTGACTCCTCTTGAAAATGGATAGGAGTCCGAGGATCCCTGTGGCACGTGGAAAGGGACCCTGGGTCTCCCGCCTCACGTGGAGACGCGTCCCAATTGCCATGCCAAAACTCGAGGAGAATCCCGAGGTGTCCCTCGCACCTAGGCAGGAGTCCTGACGTCGCTGAACAAACATGTGTCTGGAAGGGCCCTCCCCGTCGTAACTCGAGAATATACCCCATGTTCCGGCCGCAACTCGAGAAAAACCATGAGACTTCCCCATCCCCGCGATATGAGGCCCGATTCGCCTGCACTGCGTGCAGACCAATTCCGTGTTCCACATCAAACGTGAAAGGAGCCTTGATTTCCTTAATTGCACTCCAGAGAAAACCTAAGATCACTGTTTCAAGTCTAGAGGGATCCTGAGGTCACTGTAGCAACACGAACGGGCTCCGTGGACCCCAAATCAACTCGAGATGAGAGCTTAGTCTCTGGCTTGGACTCAAGAGGAATACCAACTTTCCACAAGCACCTCAAGAGGAGGCTTCTCTCAGCTACAGGTATGTGAGAGAGACCCTGACTTAGTGGCCTCAAGTGGAATGGACACCGAGATGCTCTGACTCGAAGTAAGGCCGGATATCCCTGCAGTGAATTGAATGCAGGCTCGTCTTGCATCTCCCAAGACGAAGGGTTGTCTGAATCCCCTGTGGAGACCACAGAGAAAGACCTAGTCCTCCGCCTCAACGTGACCGAAGGCCTCACATCCTTTGAAAACTCGAGAGGTCCGCGGAGATCAATGCTTCCAAAGGAGACGATGCCTGACTCCTCTTGAAACTGGATAGGAGTCCCAGGATCACTGTGGCACGTGGAAAGGGACCCTGGGTCTCCCGCCTCACGTGGAGACGCGTCCCAATTGCCATGCCAAGACTCGAGGAGAATCCTGAGGTTCCCTCGCACCTAGGCCGGAGTCCTCACGTCGCTGAACAAACCCGTGTCTGGAAGGGCCCTCCCCGTCGTAACTCGAGAATATACCCCAGGTTCTGGCCGCAACTCGAGAAAAACCATGAGACTTCCCCCTCCCCGCGAGATGAGGCCCGATTCCCGAGCACTGAGTGCAGATCAATTCTGTGTTACACATCAAACGTGAAAGGAGCCTTGATTTCCTTAATGGCACTCCAGAGAAAACCCAAGATCACTGTCTCAAGTCTAGAGGGATCCTGAGGTCACTGTAGCAACACGAAAGGGCTCCATGGACCCCAAATCAACTCGAGATGAGAGCTTAGTCCCTGGCTTCGACTCAAGAGGAATACCAAGTTTCCACAAGCACCTCAAGAGGAGGCTTCTCTCAGCTACAGGTATGTCAGAGGGACCCTGAGTTTGTGGCCTCAAGTGGAATGGACACCGAGATGCTCTGACTCGAAGTAAGGCCGGATATCCCTGCAGTGAATTGAATGCAGGATCGTCTTGCATCTCCCAAGACGAAGGGTTGTCTGAATCCCCTGTGGAGCCCACAGAGAAAGACCTAGTCCTCCGCCTCAACGCGACCGGAGGCCTCACATCCTTTGAAAACTCGAGAGGTCTGCGGAGATCAATGCTTCCAAAGAAGACAATGCCTGACTCCTCTTGAAAATGGATAGGAGTCCCAGGATCCCTGTGGCACGTGGAAAGGGACCCTGGGTCTCCCGCCTCACGTGGAGACGCGTCCCAATTGCCATGCCAAGACTCGAGGAGAATCCCGAGGTGTCCCTCACACCTAGGCAGGAGTCCTGACGTCGCTGAACAAACACGTGTCTGGAAGGGCCCTCACCGTCTTAACTCGAGAATATATCCGAGGTTCCGGCCGCAACTCGAGAAAAACCATGAGACTTCCCCCTCGCCGCTGGATGAGGCCCGATTCCCCTGCACTGCGTGCAGAGCAATTCCGTGTTCCACATCAAACGTGAAAGGAGCCTTGATTTCCTTGATGGCACTCCAGAGAAAACCCAAGATCACTGTCTAGAGTCTAGAGGGATCCTGAGGTCACTGGAGCAACACGAAAGGGCTCCGTGGACCCCAAATCAACTCGAGATGAGAGCTTAGTCCCTGGCTTCGACTCAAGGGGAATACCAACTTTCCACAAGCACCTCAAGAGGAGGCTTCTCTCAGCTACAGGTATGTGAGAGAGACCCTGAGTTTGTGGCCTCAAGTGGAATGGACACGGAGATGCTCTGACTCGAAGTAAGGCCGGATATCCCTGCAGTGAATTGAATGCAGGCCCGTCTTGCATCTCCCAAGACAAAGGGTTGTCTGAATCCCCTGTGGAGACCACAGAGAAAGACCTAGTCCTCCGCCTCAACGTGAAGGGAGGCCTCACATCCTTTGAAAACTCGAGAGGTCCGCGGAGATCAATGCTGCCAAAGGAGACGATGCCTGACTCCTCTTGAAAATGAAAAGGAGTCCCAGGATCACTGTGGCACGTGGAAAGGGACCCTGGGACTCCAGCCTCACGTGGAGACGCGTCCCCATTGCCATGCCAAGACTCGAGGAGAATCCCGAGGTTTCCCTCGCACCTAAGTAGGAGTCCTGACGTCGCTGAACAAAGACGTGTCTGGAAGTCCCCTCCCCGTCGTAACTCGAGAATATACCCCAGGTTCCGGCCGCAACTCGAGAAAAACCATGAGACTTCCCCCTCGCCGCGAGATGAGGCCTGATTCCCCTGGGCTGCGTGCAGAGGAATTCCGTGTTCCACATCAAACGTGATAGGAGCCTTGATTTCCTTGATGGCACTCCAGAGAAAACCCAAGATCACTCTCTCAAGTCTAGAGGGATCCTGAGGTCACTGGAGCAACACGAAAGGGCTCCGTGGACCCCAAATCAACTCGAGATGAGAGCTTAGTCCCTGGCTTCGACTCAAGAGGAATACGAACTTTCCACAAGCCCCTCAAGAGGAGGCTTCTCTCAGCTACAGGTATGTGAGAGGGACCCTGAGTTTGTGGCCTTAGTGGAATGGACACCGAGATGCTCTGACTCGAAGCAAGGCCGGATATCCCTGCAGTGAATTGAATGCAGGCTCGTCTTGCATCTCCCAAGACGAAGGGATGCCTGAATCCCCTGTGGAGACCACAGAGAAAGACCTAATTTTCCGCCTCATCGCGACCGGTGGCCTCACATCCTTTGAAAATTCGAGAGGCCTGCAGAGATCAATGCTTCCAAAGGAGACGATGCCTGACTCCTCTTGAAAATGGATAGGAGTCCCAGGATCCCTGTGGCACGTGGAAAGGGACCCTGGGTCTCCCGCCTCAGGTGGAGACGCGTCCCAATTGCCATGCCAAGACTCGAGGAGAATCCTGAGGTTCCCTCGCACCTAGGCAGGAGACCTCACGTCGCTGAACAAACCCGTGTCTGGAAGGGCCCTCCCCATCGTAACTCGAGAATATACCCCAGGTTCTGGCCGTAACTCGAGAAAAACCATGAGACTTCCCCCTCCCCGCGAGATGAGGCCCGATTCCCCAGCACTGAGTGCAGATCAATTCCGTGTTACACATCAAACGTGAAAGGAGCCTTGATTTCCTTAATGGCACTCCAGAGAAAACCCAAGATCACTGTCTCAAGTCTAGAGGGATCCTGAGGTCACTGTAGCAACACGAAAGGGCTCCATGGACCCCAAATCAACTCGAGATGAGAGCTTAGTACATGGCTTCGACTCAAGAGGAATACCAACTTTCCACAAGCACCTCAAGAGGAGGCTTCTCTCAGCTACAGGTATGTGAGAGGGACCCTGAGTTTGTGGCCTCAAGTGGAATGGACACCGAGATGCTCTGTCTCGAAGTAAGGCCGGATATCCCTGCAGTGAATTGAATGCAGGCTCGTCTTGCATCTCCAAAAACGAAGGGATGTCTGAATCCCCTGTGGAGACCACACAGAAAGACCTAGTCCTCCGCCTCAACGCGACCGGAGACCTCACTTCCTTTGAAAACTCGAGAGGTCTGCAGAGATCAATGCTTCCAAAGGAGACGATGCCTGACTCCTCTTGAAAATGGATAGGAGTCCCAGGATCACTGTGGCAAGTGGAAAGGGACCCTGGGTCTCCCGCCTCACTTGGAGACGCGTCCCAATTGCCATGCCAAGACTCGAGGAGAATCCCGAGGTGTTCCTCGCACCTAGGCAGGGTCCTGACGTCAAAGAAAAAACACGTGTCTGGAAGGGCCCTCCCCGTCGTAACTCGAGAATATACCCAAGGTTCCGGCCGCAACTCGAGAAAAACCATGAGACTTCCCCCTCGCCCTGAGATGAGGCCCCATTCCCCTGCACTGCGTGCAGAGCAATTCCGTGTTCCACATCATACGTGAAAGGAGCCTTGATTTCCTTGATGGCACTCCAGAGAAAACCCAAGATCACTGTCTCAAGTCTAGAGGGATCCTGAGGTCACTGGAGCAACACGAAAGGGCTCCGTGGACCCCAAATCAACTCGAGATGAGAGATTAGTCCCTGGCTTCAACTCAAGAGGAATACGCACTTTCCACAAGCCCCTCAAGAGGAGTCTTCTCTCAGCTACAGGTATGTGAGAGGGACCCTGAGTTTGTGGCATCAAGTGGAATGGACACCGAGATGCTCTGACTCGAAATAAGGCCGGATATCCCTGCAGTGAATTGAAAGCAGGCTCATCTTGCATCTCCCAAAACGAAGGGATGTCTGAATCCCCTGTGCAGAACACAGAGAAAGAACTAGTCCTCCGCCTCAACGCGACCGGAGACCTCACTTCCTTTGAAAACTCGAGAGGTCTGCAGAGATCAATGCTTCCAAAGGAGACGATGCCTGACTCCTCCTGAAAATGGATAGGAGTCCCAGGATCACTGTGGCAAGTGGAAAGGGACCCTGGGTCTCCCGCCTCACGTGGAGACGCGTCCCAATTGCCATGCCAAGACTCGAGCAGAATCCCGAGGTGTCCCTCGCACCTAGGCAGGGTCCTGACGTCAAAGAAAAAACACGTGTCTGGAAGGGCCCTCCCCGTCCTAACTCGAGAATATACCCAAGGTTCCGGCCGCAACTCGAGAAAAACCATGAGATTTCGCCCTCGCCGCGAGTTGAGGCCCGATTCCCCTGCACTGCATGCAGAGCAATTCCGTGTTCCACATCAAACGTGAAAGGAGCCTTGATTTCCTTGATGGCACTCCAGAGAAAACACAAGATCACTGTCTCAAGTCTAGAGGGATCCTGAGGTCACTGGAGCAACACGAAAGGGCTCCGTGGACCCCAATCAACTCGAGATGAGAGCTTAGTCCCTGGCTTCGACTCAAGAGGAATACCAACTTTCCACAAGCCCCTCAAGAGGAGGCTTCTCTCAGCTACAGGTATGTGAGAGGGACCCTGAGTTTGTGGCTTCAAGTGGAATGGACACCGAGATGCTCTGACTCGAAGTAAGGCCGAATATCCCTGCAGTGAATTGAATGCAGGCTCGTCTTGCATCTCCCAAGACGAAGGGATGTCTGAATCCGCTGTGGAGACCACAGAGAAAGAGTTAGTCCTCCGCCTCATCGCGACCGGAGGCCTCACATCCTTTGAAAAGTCGAGAGGTATGCGGAGATCAATGCTTCCAAAGGAGACGATGCCTGACGCCTCTTGAAAATGGATAGGAGTCCCAGGATCCCTGAGGCACGTGGAAAGGGACCCTGGGTCTCCCGCCTCACGAGGAGACGCGTCCCAATTGCCATGCCAAGACTCGAGGAAAATCCCGAGGTGTCCCTCGCACCTAGGCAGGAGTCCTGACGTCGCTGAACAAACACGTGTATGGAAGCGCCCTCCCCGTCGTAACTCGAGAATATACCCCAGGTTCTGGCCCAACTCGAGAAAAACCATGAGACTTCCCCCTCGCTGCGAGATAAGGCCCGATTCCCCTGCACTGCGTGCAGAGCAATTCCGTGTTCCACATCAAACGTGAAAGGAGCATTGATTTCCTGGATGGCACTCCAGAGAAAACCCAAGATCACTCTCTCAAGTCTAGAGGGATCCTGAGGTCACTGGAGTAACACGAAAAGCCTCGTGGAACCCAAATCAACTCGAGATGAGAGCTTAGTCCCTGGCTTCGACTCAAGAGGAATACCAACTTTCCATAAGCACCTCAAGAGGAGGCTTCTCTCAGCAACAGGTATGTGAGAGGGACCCTGAGTTTGTGGCCTCAAGTGGAATGGACACCGAGATGCTCTGACTCGAAGTAAGGCCGGATATCCCTGCAGTGAATTGAATGCAGGCTCGTCTTGCATCTCTCAAGACGAAGGGATGTCTGAATCCCATGTGGAGACCACAGAGAAAGACCTAGTCCTCCGCCTCAACGCGAACGGAGGCCTCACAACCTTTGAAAACTCGAGAGGTCCGCGGAGATCAATGCTTCCAAAGGAGACGATGCCTGACTCCTCTTGAAAATGGATAGGAGTCCCAGGATCCCTGAGGCACGTGGAAAGGGACCCTGGGTCTCGCGCATCACGTGGAGACACGTTCCAATTGCCATGCCAAGACTCGAGGAGAAGCCCGAGGTGTCCCTCGCACCTAGGCAAGAGTCCTGATGTCGCTGAACAAACACGTGTCTGGAAGGGCCCTCCCCGTCGTAACTCGAGATTATACCCCAGGTTCCGGCCGCAACTCGAGAAAAACCATGAGACTTCCCCCTCGCCGCGAGATGAGGCCCGATTCCCCTGCACTGCGTGCAGAGCAATTCCGTGTTTCACATCAAACGTGAAAGGAGCCTTGATTTCCTTGATGGCACTCCAGAGAAAACCCAAGATCACTGTCTCAAGTCTAGAGGGATCCTGAGGTCACTGGAGCAACACGAAAGGACTCCGTGGACCCCAAATAAACTTGAGATGAGAGCTTAGTCCCTGGCTTCGACTCAAGAGGAATACCAACTTTCCACAAGCACCTCAAGTGGAGGCTTCTCTCAGCTACAGGTATGTGAGAGGGACCCTGAGATTGTGGCCTCAAGTGGAATGGACACCGAGATGCTCTGACTCGGAGTAAGGGCGGATATCCCTCCAGTGAATTGAATGAAGGCTCGTCTTGCATTTCCCAAGACGAAGGGATGTCTGAATCCCCTGTGGACACCACAGAGAAAGACCTAGTTCTCCGCCTCTTCGCGACCTGAGGCCTCACAACCTTTGAAAACCTGAGAGGTCCGGGGAGATCAATGCTTCCAAAGGAGACGATGCCTGACTCCTCTTGAAAATGGATAGGAGTCCCAGGATCCCTGTGGCACGTGGAAAGGGATTCTGGGGCTCCCGCATCACGTGGAGACGCGTCCCAATTGCCATGCCAAGACTCGAGGAGAATCCCAAGGTGTCCCTCGCACCTAGGCAGGAGTCCTGACGTCGCTGAACAAACACGTGTCTGGAAGGGCCCTCCCCGTCGTAACTCGAGAATATACCCCAGGTTCCGGCCGCAACTCGAGAAAAACCATGAGACTTCCCCCTCGCCGCGAGATGAGGCCCGATTCCCCTGCACTGTGTGCAGAGCAATTCCGTGTTCCACATCAAACTTGAAAGGAGACTTGATTTCCTTGATGGCACTCCAGAGAGTATCCAAGATCACTGTCTCAAGTCTAGAGGGATCCTGACGTCACTGTAGCAACACGAAAGGGCTCCGTGGACCCCAAATCAACTCGAGATGAGAGCTTAGTCCCTGGTTTCGACTCAAGAGGAACACCAAGTTTCCACAGCACCTCAAGAGGAGGCTTCTCTAAGCTACAGGTATGTGAGAGGTATCCTGAGTTGGTGGACTCAATTGGAATGGACACCGAGATGCTCTGACTCGAACGAAGGCCGGATATCCCTGCAGTGAATTGAAGGCAGGCTCGTCTTGCATCTCCCAAGACGAAGGGATGTCTGAATCCCCTGTGGAGACCACAGAGAAAGACCTAGTTCTGGCCACATCGCGACCGGAGGCCTCACATCCTTTGAAAACTCGAGAGGTCTGCGGAGATCAATGCGTCCAAAGGAGACGATGCCTGACTCTTCTTGAAAATGGATAGGAGTCCCAGGATCCCTGTGGCACGTGGAAAGGGACCCTGGGTCTCCCGCCTCACGTGGAGACGCGTCCCAATTGCCATGCCAGGATTCGAGGAGAATCTCGAGGTGTCCCTCACACCTAGGCAGGAGTTCTGACGTCGCTGAAGAAACACGTGTCTGGAAGGGCCCTCCCCGTCGTAACTCGAGAATATACCCCAGGTTCCGGCTGCAACTCGAGAAAAACCATGAGACTTCCCCCTCGCCGCGAGATGAGGCCCGATTGCCCTGCACTGCATGCAGAGCAATTCCGTGTTCCACATCAAACGTGAAAGGAGCCTTGATTTCCTTGATGGCACTCCAGAGTAAACCCAAGATCACTGTCTCAAGTCTAGAGGGATCCTGAGGTCACTGTAGGAAAAAAAATGGCTCCGTGGACCCCAAATCAACTCGAGATGAGAGCTTAGTCCCTGGCTTCGACTCAAGAGGAATACCAATTTCCACAAGCACCACAGGAGGAGGCTTCTCTCAGCTACAGGTATGTGAGAGGGACCCTGAGTTTGTGGCCTCAAGTGGAATGGACACCGAGAAGCTCTGACTCGAAGTAAGGCCGGATATCCCTGCAGTGAATTGAATGCAGGCTCGTCTTGCATCTCCCAAGACGAAGGGATGTCTGAATCCCCTGTGGACACCACAGAGAAAGACCTAGTCCTCCACTTCAACGCGACCGGAGGCCTCACATCCTTTGAAAACTCGAGACGTGTGCGGAGATCAATGCTTCCAAAGGAGACGATGCCTGACTCCTCTTGAAATGGATAGGAGTCCCAGGATCCCTGTGTCACGTTGAAAGGGACACTGGGTCTCCCGCCTCACGTGGAGACGCGTCCCAATTGCCATGCCAAGACTCGAGGAGAATCCCGAGGTGTCCCTCGCACCTAGGCAGGAGTCCTGACGTCTCTGAACAAACACATTTCTGGAAGCGCCCTCCCCTTCGTAACTCGAGAATATACCCCAGGTTCCGCCCGAAACTCGACAAAATCCATGAGACTTCCTCCTCGCCGCGAGATGAGGACCGATTCCCCTGCACTGCGTGCAGAGTAATTCCGTGTTTCACATCAAACGTGAAAGGAGCCTTGATTTCCTTGATGGCACTCCAGAGAAAACCCAAGATCACTGTCTCAAGTCTAGAGGGATCCTGAGGTCACTGGAGCAACACGAAAGGACTCCGTGGACCCCAAATAAACTTGAGATGAGAGCTTAGTCCCTGGCTTCGACTCAAGAGGAATACCAACTTTCCACAAGCACCTCAAGTGGAGGCTTCTCTCAGCTACAGGTATGTGAGAGGGACCCTGAGTTTATGGCCTCAAGTGGAATGGACACCGAGATGCTCTGACTCGAAGTAAGGCCGTATATCCCTGCAGTGTATTGAATGCAGGCTCGTCTTGCATCTCCCAAGATGAATGGATATCTGAATCCCCTGTGGAGAACACAGAGAAAGACCTAGTTCTCCGCCTCATCGCGACCGGAGGCCTCACATCCTTTGAAAACTCGAGAGGACTGCGGAGATCAATGCTTCCGAAGGAGACGATGCCTGACTCCTCTTGAAAATGCATAGGAGTACCAGAATCCCTGCGGCACGTGGAAAGGGACGCTGGGTCTCCCGCCTCACGTGGAGATGCGTCCCAATTGCCATGCCAAGACTCGAGGAGAATCCCGAGGTGTCCCTCGCCCCTAGGCAGGAGTCCTGACGTCGCTGAACAAACACGTGTCTGGAAGGGCCTTCCCCGTCGTAACTCGAGAATATACCCCAGGTTCCGGCCGCAACTCGAGAAAAAACATGAGACTTCCCCCTCGCCTCGAGATGAGGCCCGATTCCCCTGCAGTGCGTGCAGAGCAATTCCGTGTTCCACATCAAACGTGAAAGGAGCCTTGATTTCCTTGATGGCACTCCAGAGAAACCCAAGATCACTGTCCCAAGTCTAGAGGGATCCTGAGGTCACTGGAGCAACAAGAAAGTGCTCAGTGGAGGTCAAATCAACTCGAGATGAGAACTTAGTCGCTGGCTTCGACTCAAGAGGAATACCAACTTTCCACAAGCCCCTCAAGAGGAGGCTTTTCTCAGCTACAGGTATGTGAGACGGACCCTGAGTTTGTGGCCTCAAGTGGAATGGACACCGAGATGATCTGACTCGAAGTAAAGCCGGATATCCCTGCAGTGAATTGAATGCAGGCTCGTCTTGCATCTCCCAAGACAAAGGATTGTCTGAATACCCTGTGGAGTCCACAGAGAAAGACCTAGTCCTCCGCCTCAACGCGAACGGAGGCCTCACGTCCTTTGAAAATTCGAGAGGTCCGCGGAGATCAATGCTTCCAAAGGTGACGATGACTTGAAAATGGATAGGAGTCCCAGGATCCCTGTGGTATGTGGAAACGGACCCTGGGTCTCCCGCCTCACGTGGAGACGCGTCCCAATTGCCATGCCAAGACTCGAGGAGAATCCTGAAGTGTCCCTCGCACCTAGGCAGGAATCTTGACGTCGCTGAACAAACACGAGTCTGGAAGGGTCCTCCCCATCGTAACTCGAGAATATACCCCAGGTTCCGGCCGCACCTCGAGAAAAACCATGAGAATTCCCCCACGCCGCGAGAGGAGGCCCGATTCCCCTGACTTGCGTGCAGAGCAATTCCGTGTCCCACATCAAACGTGAAAGGAGCCTTGATTTCCTTGATGGCACTCCAGAGAAAACCCAAGATCACTGTCTCAAGTCTAGAGGGATCCTGAGGTCACTGGAGCAACACGAAAGGGCTCCGTGGACCCCAAATCATCTCGAGATGAGAGCTTAGTCCCTGGCTTCGACTCAAGAGGAATACCAACTTTCCACAAGCACCTCAAGAGGAGGCTTCTCTCAGCTACAGGTATGTGAGAGGGACCCTGAGTTTGTGGCCTCAAGTGGAATGGACACCGAGATGCTCTGACTCGAAGTAAGGCCAGATATCCCTGCAGTGAACTGAATGCAGGCTCGTCTTGCATCTCCCAAGTCTAAGGGATGTCTGAATCCCGTGTGGAGACCACAGAGAAAGTCCTAGTTCTCCGCCTCATCGCGATCGGAGGCCTCACATCCTTTGAAAACTCGAGAGGTCCGCGGAGATCAATGTTTCCAAAGGAGACGATGCCTGACTCCTCTTGAAAATGGATAGGAGTCCCAGGATCCCTGTGGCACGTGGAAAGGGACACTGGGTCTCCCGCCTCACGTGGAGATGCGTCCCAATTGCCATGCCAAGACTCGAGGAGAAACCCGAGGTGTCCCTCACATCTAGGCAGGAGTCCTGACGTCGCTGAACAAACACGTGTCTGGAAGGGACCTCCCCGTCGTAACTCAAGAATATACCCCAGGTTCCGGCCGCAACTGGAGAAAAACCATGAGACTTCCCCCTCCCCGCGAGATGAGGCCCGATTCCCCTGTACTGCGTGCAGCCCAATTCCGTGTTCCACATCAAACGTGAAAGGAGCCTTGATTTCCGTAATGGCACTCCAGAGAAAACCCAAGATCACTGTTTCAAGACTAGAGGGATCCTGAGGTCACTGTAGCAACACGAAAGGGCTCCGTGGACCCCAAATGAACTCGAGATGAGAGCTTAGTCCCTGGCTTCGACTCAAGAGGAATACCAACTTTCCACAAACACCTCAAGAGGAGGCTTCTCTCAGCTACTGGTATGTCAGAGGGACCCTGAGTTTGTCGCCTCAAGTGGAATGGACACTGAGATTCTCTGACTCGAAGTAAGTCTGATATCCCTGCAGTGATTTGAATGCAGGCTCGTCTTGCATCTCCGAAGACGAAGGGATGTCTGAATCCCCTGTGGAGACCACAGAGAAAGACCTAGTTCTCCACCTCATCGCGACCGGAGGCCTCACATCCTTTGAAAACTCGAGAGGTCCGCGGAGATCAATGCTTCCAAAGGAGACGATGCCTGACGCCTCTTGAAAATGGATAGGAGTCCCAGGATCCCTGTGGTACGTGGAAAGGGACACTGGGTCTCCCGCCTCACTTGGAGACACGTCCCAATTTCCATGCCAAGACTTGAGGAGAATCCCGAGGTGTCCCTCGCACCTAGGCAGGAGTCCTGACGTCGCTGAACAAACACGTGTCTGGAAGGGCCCTCCCCGTCTTAACTCGAGAATATACCCCAGGTTCCGGCCCCAACTCGAGAAAAACCATGAGCCTTCCCCCTCGCCGCGAGATGAGGCCCGATTCCCCTGCACTGCGTGCAGAGCAATTCCGTGTTCCACATCAAACGTGAAAGGAGCCTTGATTTCCTTGATGGCACTCCAGAGAAAACCCAAGATCACTGTCTCAAGTCTAGAGGGATCCTGAGGTCACTGTAGCAACACGAAAGGGCTCCGTGGACCCAAAATCAACTCGAGATGAGAGATTACTTCCTGGCTTCAACTCAAGAGGAATATGAACTTTCCACAAGCACCTCAAGAGGAGGCTTCTCTCAGCTACAGGTATGTGAGAGGGACCCTGAGTTTGTGGCATCAAGTGGAATGGACACCAAGATGCTCTGACTCGAAGTAAGGCCGGATATCCCTGCAGTGAATTGAATGCAGGCTCATCTTGCATCTCCCAAGACGAAGGGATGTCTGAATCCCCTCTGGAGACCACAGAGAAAGACCTAGTCCTCTGCCTCATCGTGACCGGAGGCCTCACATCCTTTGAAAATTCGAGAGGTCCGCAGAGATCAATGCTTCCAAAGGAGACGATGCCTGACTCCTCTTGAAAATGGAAAGGAGTCCCAGGATCCCTGTGGCACGTGGAAAGGGACCCTGGGTCTCCCGCCTCACGAGGAGACGCGTCCCAATTGCCATGCCAAGACTCGAGGAGAATCCCGAGGTGTCCCTCACATCTAGGCAGAAGTCCTGACGTCGCTGAACAAACACGTGTCTGGAAGGGCCCTCCCCGTCGTAACTCGAGAATATACCCCAGGTTCCGGCCGCAACTTGAGAAAAACCATGAGGCTTCCCCCTCGCCGCGAGATGAGGCCCGATTCCCCTGCACTGCGTGCAGAGAAATTCCGTGTTCCACATCAAACTTGAAAGGAGCCTTGATTTCCTTGATGGCACTTCAGAGAAAACCCAAGATCACTGTCTCAAGTCTAGAGGGATCTTGAGGTCACTGGAGCAACAGCAAAGTGCGCCGGGGACCCCAAAGCAACTGGAGATGAGAGATTAGTCCCTGGCTTCGACTCAAGAGGAATACCAACTTTCCACAAGCACCTCAATAGGAGGCTTCTCTCAGCTACAGGTATGTGAGAGGGACCCTGAGTTTGTGTCCTCAAGTGGAATGGACACCGAAATGCTCTGACTCGAAGTAAGGCCGGATATCCCTGCAGTGAATTGAGTGCAGGCTCGTCTTGCATCTCCCAAGAAGAAGGGATGTCTGAATCCCCTGTGAAGACCACAGAAAAAGACCGAGTTCTCCACCTCATCGCGACCGGAGGCCTCACATCCTTTGAAAACTCGAGAGGTCCGCGGAGATCAATGCTTCCAAAGGAGACGATGCCTGACTCCTCTTGAAAATGGATAGGGGTCCCAGGATCCCTGTGGCACGTGGAAAGGGACCCTGGGTCTCCCGCCTCATGTGGAGACGAGTCCAAATTGCCATGCCAAGACTCGAGGAGAATACCGAGGTGTCCCTCGCACCTAGGCAGGAGTCCTCACGTCGCTGAACAAACCTGTGTCTGGAAGTGCCCTCCCCGTCGTAACTCAAGAATATACCCCAGGTTCCGGCCGCAACTCGAGAAAAACCATGAGACTTCCCCCTCCCCGCGATATGAGGCCCGATTCCCCTGCACTGCGTGCAGCCCAATTCCGTGTTCCACATCAAACGTGAAAGGAGCCTTGATTTCCGTAATGGCACTCCAGAGAAAACCCAAGATCACTGTTTCAAGATTAGAGGGATCCTGAGGTCACTGTAGCAACACGAAAGGGCTCCGTGGACCCCAAATCAACTCGAGATGAGAGCTTAGTCCCTGGCTTCGACTCAAGAGGAATACCAACTTTCCACAAGCACCTCAAGAGGAGGCTTTTCTCAGCTAAAGTATGTCAGAGGGACCCTGAGTTTGTGGCCTCAAGTGGAATGGACACCGAGATGCTCTGACTCGAAATAAGGCCGGATATCCCTGCAGTGAATTGAAAGCAGGCTCATCTTGCATCTCCCAAGACGAAGGGATGTCTGAATCCCCTGTGCAGAACACAGAGAAAGACCTAGTCCTCCGCCTCAACGCGACCGGAGGCCTCACATCCTTTGAAAACTCGAGAGTTCTACAGAGATCAATGCTTCCAAAGGAGACGATGCCTGACTCCTCTTGAAAATGGATAGGAGTCCCAGGATCACTGTGGCACGTGGAAAGAGACCCTGGGTCTCCCGCCTCACGTGGAGACGCGTCCCAATTGCCATGCCAAGACTCGAGGAGAATCCCGATGTGTCCCTCGCACCTAGGCAGGAGTCCTGACGTCGCTGAACAAACACGTGTCTGGAAGGGCCCTCCCCGTCGTAACTCGAGTATATACCCAAGGTTCCGGCCGCAACTCGAGAAAAAACATGAGATTTCCCCCTCGCCGCGAGTTGAGGCCTGATCCCCCTGCACTGCATGCAGAGCAATTCTGTGTTCCACATCAAACGTGAAAGGAGCCTTGATTTCCTTGATGGCACTCCAGAGAAAACCCAAGATCACTGTCTCAAGTCTAGAAGGATCCTGAGGTCACTGGAGCAACACGAAAGGGCTCCGTGGACCCCAAATCAACTCAAGATGAGAGCTTAGTCCCTGGCTTAGACTCAAGAGGAATACCAACTTTCCACAAGCACCTCAAGAGGAGGCTTCTCTCAGCTACAGGTATGTCAGAGGGACCCTGAGTTTGTGGCCTCAAGTGGAATGGACACCAACATGCTCTGACTCGAACTAAGGATGGATATCCCTGCAGTGAATTGAATGCATGCTCGTCTTGCATCTCCCAAGTCGAAGGGTTGTCTGAATCCCCTGTGGAGACCACAGAGAAAGACCTAGTCCTCCGCCTCTTCGTGACCGGAGGCCTCACATCCTTTGAAAACTCGAGAGGTGGCGGAGATCAATACTTCCGAAGGAGACGATGCCTGACTCCTCTTGAAAATGGATAGGAGTCCCAGGATCCCTGTGGCACGTGGAAAGGAACCCTGGGTCTCCCGCCTCACGTGGAAACGCGTCCCAATTGCCATGCCAAGACTTCAGGAGAATCCCGAGGTGTCCCTCGCACCTAGGCAGGGGTCCTGACTTCGCTGAACAAAGACGTGTCTGGAAGGGCCCTCCCGGTCGTAACTCGAGAATATACCCCAGGTTCCGGCCGCAACTCGAGAAAAACCATGAGACTTCCCCCTCGCCCCGAGATGAGGCCCGATTCCCCTGCAATGCGTGCAGAGCAATTCCGTGTTCCACATCAAATGTGAAAGGAGCCTTGATTTCCTTGATGGCACTCCAGAGAAAACCCAAGATCACTGTCTCAAGTCTAGAGGGATCCTGAGGTCACTGGAGCAACACGAAAGGGCTCAATTGACGCCAAATCAACTCGAGATGAGAGATTAGTCCCTGGCTTCAACTCAAGAGGACTACGAACTTTCCACAAGCCCCTCAAGAGGAGGGTTCTCTCAGCTACAGGTATGTGAGAGGGACCCTGAGTTTGTGGCCTCAAGTGGAATGGACCCCGAGATGCTCTGACTCGAAGTAAGGCCGGATATCCCTGAAGTGAATTGAATGCAGGCTCGTCTTGCATCTCCCAAGACGAAGGGATGTCTGAATCCCCTGTGGAGACCACAGAGAAAGACCTAGTCCTCCGCCTCTTCGTGACCGGAGGCCTCACATCCTTTGAAAACTCGAGAGGTCTGCAGAGATCAATGCTTCCAAAGGAGACGATGCCTGACTCCTCTTGAAAATGGATAGGAGTCCCAGGATCCCTGTGGCACGTGGAAAGGGACCCTGGGTCTCCCGCCTCATGTGGAGACGCGTCCCAATTGCCATGCCAAGACTTGGGGAGAATCCCGAGGTGTCCCTCGCACCTAGGCAGGAGTCCTGACGTCGCTGAACAAACACGAGTCTGGAAGGGCCCTCCCCGTCGTAACTCGAGAATATACCCCAGGTTCCGGCCGCAACTCGAGAAAAACCATGAGACTTCCCCCTCGCCGCGAGATGAGGCCCGATTCTCCTGCACTGCCTGCAGAGCAATTCCGTGTTCCACATCAAACGTGAAAGGAGCCTTGATTTCCTTGATGGCACTCCAGAGAAAACCCAAGATCACTGTCTCAAGTCTAGAGGGATCCTGAGGTCACTGGAGCAACACGAAAGGGCTCCGTGGACCCCAAATCAACTCAACATGAGAGCTTAGTACCTGGCTTCGACTCAAGAGGAATACCAACTTTCCACAAGCACCTCAAGAGGAGGCTTTTCTCAGGTACAGGTATGTGAGAGGGACCCTGAGTTTGTGGCCTCAAGTGCAATGGACACCGAGATGCTCTGACTCGAAGTAAGGCCGGATATCCCTGCAGTGAATTGAATGCAGGCTCGTCTTGCATCTCCCAAGACGAAGGGATGTCTGAATCCCCTGTGGAGACCACAGAGAAAGACCTAATTTTCCGCCTCATCGCGATCGGTGGCCTCACATCCTTTGAAAATTCGAGAGGTCCGCGGAGATCAATGCTTCCAAAGGAGACGATGCCTGACTCCTCTTGAAAATGGATAGGAGTCCCAGGATCCCTGTGGCACGTGGAAAGAGATACTGGTTCTCCCGCTTCTCGCGGAGACGCGTCCAAATTGCCATGCCAAGACTCGAGGAGAATCCCGAGGTGTCCCTCGCACCTAGGCAGGAGTCCTCACGTCGCTGAATAAACCCGTGTCTGGTAGGGCCCTCCCCGTCGTAACTCGAGAATATAACCCAGGTTCCAGCCGCAACTCGAGAAAAACCATGAGACTTCCCCCTCCCCGCGAGATGAGGCCCGATTCCCCTGCACTGAGTGCAGACCAATTCCGTGTTCCACATCAAACGTGAAAGGAGCCTTGATTTACTTAATGGCACTCCAGAGAAAACCCAAGATCACTGTCTCAAGTCTAGAGGGATCCTGAGGTCACTGTAGCAACACGAAAGGGCTCCGTGGACGCCAAATCAACTCGAGATGAGAGCTTAGTACCTGGCTTCGACTCAAGAGGAATACCAACTTTCCACAAGCACCTCAAGAGGAGGCTTCTCTCAGGTACAGGTATGTGAGAGGGACCCTGAGTTTGTGGCCTCAAGTGCAATGGACACCGAGATGCTCTGACTCGAAGTAAGGCCGGATATCCCTGCAGTGAATTGAATGCAGGCTCGTCTTGCATCTCCCAAGACGAAGGGATGTCTGAATCCCCTGTGGAGACCACAGAGAAAGACCTAGTCCTCCCCCTCTTCGTGACCGGAGGCCTCACATCCTTTGAAAACTCGAGAGGTCTGCAGAGATCAATGCTTCCAAAGGAGACGATGCCTGACTCCTCTTGAAAATGGATAGGAGTCCCAGGATCCCTGTGGCACGTGGAAAGGGACCCTGGGTCTCCCGCCTCATGTGGAGACGCGTCCCAATTGCCATGCCAAGACTTGGGGAGAATCCCGAGGTGTCCCTCGCACCTAGGCAGGAGTCCTGACGTCGCTGAACAAACACGTGTCTGGAAGGGCCCTCCCCGTCGTAACTCGAGAATATACCCCAGGTTCCGGCCGCAACTCGAGAAAAACCATGAGACTTCCCCCTCGCCGCGAGATGAGGCCCGATTCTCCTGCACTGCCTGCAGAGCAATTCCGTGTTCCACATCAAACGTGAAAGGAGCCTTGATTTCCTTGATGGCACTCCAGAGAAAACCCAAGATCACTGTCTCAAGTCTAGAGGGATCCTGAGGTCACTGGAGCAACACGAAAGGGCTCCGTGGACCCCAAATCAACTCGAGATGAGACATTAGTCCCTGGCTTCAACACAAGAGGAATATGAACTTTCCACAAGCCCCTCAAGAGGAGGCTTCTCTCAGCTACTGGTATGTGAGAGGGACCCTGAGTTTGTGGCATCAAGTGGAATGGACACCGAGATGCTCTGACTCGAAATAAGGCCGGATATCCCTGCAGTGAATTGAATGCAGGCTCATCTTGCATCTCCCAAGACGAAGGGATGTCTGAATCCCCTGTGCAGTACACAGAGAAAGACCGAGTCCTCCGCCTCAACGCGACCGGAGGCCTCACATCCTTTGAAAACTCGAGAGGTCTGCAGAGATCAATGCTTCCAAAGGAGACGATGCCTGACTCCTCTTGAAAATGGATAGGAGTCCCAGGATCACTGTGGCACGTGGAAAGGGAACCTGGATCTCCCGCCTCAAGTGGAGACGCGTCCCAATTGCCATGCCAAGACTCGAGGAGAATCCCGAGGTGTCCCTCGCACCTAGGCAGGAGTCCTGACGTCGCTGAACAAACACGTGTCTGGACGGGCCCTCCCCGTCGTAACTCGAGAATATACCCCAGGTGCCGGCCGCAACTCGAGAAAAACCATGAGACTTCCCCCTCGCCGTGAGATGAGTCCCGATTCCCCTGGGCTGCGTGCCGAGCAATTCCGTGTTCCACATCAAACGTGATAGGAGCCTTGATTTCTTTGATGGCACTCCAGAGAAAACCCAAGATCACTGTCTCAAGTCTAGAGGGATCCTGAGGTCACTGTAGCAACACGAAAGGGATCCGGGGACCCCAAATCAACTCGAGATGAGAGCTTAGTCCCTGGCTTCGACTCAAGAGGAATACCAACTTTCCACAACACCTCAAGAGGAGGCTTCTCTCAGCTACAGGTATGTGAGAGGGACCCTGAGTTTGTGGCCTCAAGTGGAATGGACACCGAGATGCTCTGACTCGATATAAGGCCGGATATCCCTGCAGTGAATTGAATGCAGGCTCATCTTGCATCTCCCAAGATGAAGGGATGTCTGATTCCCCTGTGCAGAACACAGAGAAAGACCTAGTCCTCAGCCTCTTCGCGACCGGTGGCCTCACATCCTTGAAAATTCGAGAGGTCCGCGGACATCAATACTTCCGAAGGAGACGATGCCTGACTCCTCTTGAAAATGGATAGGAGTCCCAGGATCCCTGTGGCACGTGGAAAGGGACCCTGGGTCTCCCGCCTCACGTGGAGACGCGTCCAAATTTCCATGTCAAGACTCGAGGAGAATCCCGAGGTGTCCCTCGCACCTAGGCAGGAGTCCTGAAGTCGCTGAACAAACCCGTGTCTGGACAGGCCCTCCCCGTCGTAACTCGAGAATATACCCCAGGTTCCGGCCGCAACTCGAGAAAAACCATGAGACTTCCCCCTCCCCGCGAGATGAGGCCCGATTCCCCTGCATATAGTGCAGACCAATTCCGTGTTCCACATCAAACGTGAAAGGAGCCTTGATTTCCTTGATGGCACTCCAGAGAAAACCCAAGATCACTGTCTCAAGTGTAGAGGGATCCTGTGGTCACTGTAGCAACACGAAAGGGCTCCGTTGTCCCCAAATCAACTCGAGATGAGAGCTTAGTCCCTGGCCTCGACTCAAGAGGAATACCAACTTTCCACAAGCATCTCAAGAGGAGGCTTCTCTCAGCTACAGGTAAGTGAGAGGGACCCTGAGTTTGTGGCCTCAAGTGCAATGGACACCGAGATGCTCTGACTCGAAGTAAGGCCGGATATCCCTGCAGTGAATTGAATGCAGGCACGTCTTGCATCTCCCAAGACGAAGGGATGTCTGAATCCCCTGTGGAGACCACAGAGAAAGACCTAGTCCTCCGCCTCATCGTGACCGGAGGCCTCACATCCTTTGAAAACTCGAGAGGTCTGCAGAGATGAATGCTTCCAAAGGAGACGATGCCTGACCCCTCTTGAAAATGGATAGGAGTC
The DNA here is from genome assembly GCF_033118175.1 of Dama dama. Lineage (NCBI taxonomy): Eukaryota > Metazoa > Chordata > Mammalia > Artiodactyla > Cervidae > Dama > Dama dama. Next base: position 300,856 of record NC_083700.1, on the reverse strand, counting down.
CCAGGATCCCTGTGGCACGTGGAAAGGGACCCTGGGTCTCCCGCCTCATGTGGAGACGCATCCCAATTGCCATGCCAAGACTTGGGGAGATTCCCGAGGTGTCCCTCGCACCTAGGCAGGAGTCCTGACGTCGCTGAACAAACACGAGTCTGGAAGGGCCCTCCCCGTCGTAACTCGAGAATATACCCCAGGTTCCGGCCGCAACTCGAGAAAAACCATGAGACTTCCCCCTCCCCGCGAGATGAGGCCCGATTCTCCTGCACTGCCTGCAGAGCAATTCCGTGTTCCACATCAAACGTGAAAGGAGCCTTGATTTCCTTGATGGCACTCCAGAGAAAACCCAAGATCACTGTCTCAAGTCTAGAGGGATCCTGAGGTCACTGGAGCAACACGAAAGGGCTCCGTGGACCCCAAATCAACTCGAGATGAGAGCTTAGTCCCTGGCTTCAACTCAAGAGGAATATGAACTTTCCACAAGCCCCTCAAGAGGAGGCTTCTCTCAGCTACAGGTATGTGAGAGGGACCCTGAGTTTGTGGCATCAAGTGGAATGGACACCGAGATGCTCTGACTCGAAATAAGGCCGGATATCCCTGCAGTGAATTGAAAGCAGGCTCATCTTGCATCTCCCAAGACGAAGGGATGTCTGAATCCCCTGTGCAGTACACAGAGAAAGACCGAGTCCTCCGCCTCAACGCGACCGGAGGCCTCACATCCTTTGAAAACTCGAGAGGTCTGCAGAGATCAATGCTTCCAAAGGAGACGATGCCTGACTCCTCTTGAAAATGGATAGGAGTCCCAGGATCACTGTGGCACGTGGAAAGGGACCCTGGGTCTCCCGCCTCACGTGGAGACGCGTCCCAATTGCCATGCCAAGACTCGAGGAGAATCCCGAGGTGTCCCTCGCACCTAGGCAGGAGTCCTGACGTCGCTGAACAAACACGTGTCTGGAAGGGCCCTCCCCATCGTAACTCGAGAATATACCCCAGGTTCTGGCCGCAACTCGAGAAAAACCATGAGACTTCCCCCTCGCCGCGAGATGAGGCCCGATTCCCCTGGGCTGCGTGCCGAGCAATTCCGTGTTCCACATCAAACGTGATAGGAGCCTTGATTTCCTTGATGGCACTCCAGAGAAAACCCAAGATCACTGTCTCAAGTCTAGAGGGATCCTGAGGTCACTGGAGCAACACGAAAGGGCTCCGTGGACCCCAAATCAACTCGACATGAGAGCTTAGTACCTGGCTTCGACTCAAGAGGAATACCAACTTTCCACAAGCACCTCAAGAGGAGGCTTCTCTCAGGTACAGGTATGTGAGAGGGACCCTGAGTTTGTGGCCTCAAGTGCAATGGACACCGAGATGCTCTGACTCGAAGTAAGGCCGGATATCCCTGCAGTGAATTGAATGCAGGCTCGTCTTGCATCTCCCAAGACGAAGGGATATCTGACTCCCATGTGGATACCACAGAGAAAGACCTAATTTTCCGCCTCATCGCGATCGGTGGCCTCACATCCTTTGAAAATTCGAGAGGACCACGGAGATCAATGCTTCCAAAGGAGACGATGCCTGACTCCTCTTGAAAATGGATAGGAGTCCCAGGATCCCTGTGGCACATGGAAAGGGATACTGGTTCTCCCGCCTCACGCGGAGACGCGTCCAAATTGCCATGCCAAGACTCGAGGAGAATCCCGAGGTGTCCTTCGCACCTAGGCAGGAGTCCTCACGTCGCTGAATAAACCCGTGTCTGGAAGGGCCCTCCCCGTCGTAACTCGAGAATATAACCCAGGTTCCAGCCGCAACTCGAGAAAAACCATGAGACTTCCCCCTCCCCGCGAGATGAGGCCCGATTCCCCTGCACTGAGTGCAGACCAATTCCGTGTTCCACATCAAACGTGAAAGGAGCCTTGATTTACTTAATGGCACTCCAGAGAAAACCCAAGATCACTGTCTCAAGTCTAGAGGGATCCTGAGGTCACTGTAGCAACACGAAAGGGCTCCGTGGACGCCAAATCAACTCGAGATGAGAGCTTAGTACCTGGCTTCGACTCAAGAGGAATACCAACTTTCCACAAGCACCTCAAGAGGAGGCTTCTCTCAGGTACAGGTATGTGAGAGGGACCCTGAGATTGTGGCCTCAAGTGCAATGGACACCGAGATGCTCTGACTCGAAGTAAGGCCGGATATCCCTGCAGTGAATTGAATGCAGGCTCGTCTTGCATCTCCCAAGACGAAGGGATGTCTGAATCCCCTGTGGAGACCACAGAGAAAGACCTAGTCCTCTGCCTCTTCGTGACCGGAGGCCTCACCTCCTTTGAAAACTCGAGAGGTCTGCAGAGATCAATGCTTCCAAAGGAGACGATGCCTGACTCCTCTTGAAAATGGATAGGAGTCCCAGGATCCCTGTGGCACGTGGAAAGGGACACTGGGTCTCCCGCCTCATGTGGAGACGCGTCCCAATTGCCATGCCAAGACTTGGGGAGAATCCCGAGGTGTCCCTCGCACCTAGGCAGGAGTCCTGACGTCGCTGAACAAACACGTGTCTGGAAGGGCCCTCCCCGTCGTAACTCGAGAATATATCCCAGGTTCCGGCCGCAACTCGAGAAAAACCATGAGACTGCCCCCTCGCCGCGAGATGAGGCCCGATTCTCCTGCACTGCCTGCATAGCAATTCCGTGTTCCACATGAAACGTGATAGGAGCCTTGATTTCCTTGATGGCACTCCAGAGAAATCCCAAGATGACTGTCTCAAGTCTAGAGGGATCCTGAGGTCACTGGAGCAACACGAAAGGGCTCCGAGGACCCCAAATCAACTCGACATGAGAGCTTAGTACCTGGCTTCGACTCAAGAGGAATACCAACTTTCCACAAGCACCTCAAGGGGAGGCTTCTCTCAGGTACAGGTATGTGAGAGGGACCCTGAGTTTGTGGCCTCAAGTGCAATGGACACCGAGATGCTCTGACTCGAAGTAAGGCCGGATATCCCTGCAGTGAATTGAATGCAGGCTCGTCTTGCATCTCCCAAGACGAAGGGATGTCTGAATCCCCTGTGGAGACCACAGAGAAAGACCTAATTTTCCGCCTCATCGCGATCGGTGGCCTCACATCCTTTGAAAATTCGAGAGGTCCGCGGAGATCAATGCTTCCAAAGGAGACGATGCCTGACTCCTCTTGAAAATGGATAGGAGTCCCAGGATCCCTGTGGCACGTGGAAAGGGATACTGGTTCTCCCGCCTCACGCGGAGACGCGTCCAAATTGCCATGCCAAGACTCGAGGAGAATCCCGAGGTGTCCCTCGCACCTAGGCAGGAGTCCTCACGTCGCTGAATAAACCCGTGTCTGGAAGGGCCCTCCCCGTAGTAACTCGAGAATATAACCCAGGTTCCAGCCGCAACTCGAGAAAAACCATGAGACTTCCCCCTCCCCGCGAGATGAGGCCCGATTCCCCTGCACTGAGAGCAGACCAATTCCGTGTTCCACATCAAACGTGAAAGGAGCCTTGATTTCCTTAATGGCACTCCAGAGAAAACCCAAGATCACTGTCTCAAGTCTAGAGGGATCCTGAGGTCACTGTAGCAACACGAAAGGGCTCCGTGGACGCCAAATCAACTCGAGATGACAGCTTAGTACCTGGCTTCGACTCAAGAGGAATACCAACTTTCCACAAGCACCTCAAGAGGAGGCTTCTCTCAGGTACAGGTATGTGAGAGGGACCCTGAGTTTGTGGCCTCAAGTGCAATGGACACCGAGATGCTCTGACTCGAAGTAAGGCCGGATATCCCTGCAGTGAATTGAATGCAGGCTCGTCTTGCATCTCCCAAGACGAAGGGATGTCTGAATCCCCTGTGGAGACCACAGAGAAAGACCTAATTTTCCGCCTCATCGCGATCGGTGGCCTCACATCCTTTGAAAATTCGAGAGGTCCACGGAGATCAATGCTTCCAAAGGAGACGATGCCTGACTCCTCTTGAAAATGGATAGGAGTCCCAGGATCCCTGTGGCACGTGGAAAGGGACACTGGGTCTCCCGCCTCATGTGGAGACGCGTCCCCATTGCCATGCCAAGACTCGAGGAGAATCCCGAGGTGTCCCTCGCACCTAGGCAGGAGTCTTCACGTCGCTGAATAAACCCGGGTCTGGTAGGGCCCTCCCCGTCGTAACTGGAGAATATAACCCAGGTTCCAGCCGCAACTCGAGAAAAACCATGAGACTTCCCCCTCCCCGCGAGATGAGGCCCGATTCCCCTGCACTGAGTGCAGACCAATTCCGTGTTCCACATCAAACGTGAAAGGAGCCTTGATTTACTTAATGGCACTCCAGAGAAAACCCAAGATCACTGTCTCAAGTCTAGAGGGATCCTGAGGTCACTGTAGCAACACGAAAGGGCTCCGTGGACGCCAAATCAACTCGAGATGAGAGCTTAGTACCTGGCTTCGACTCAAGAGGAATACCAACTTTCCACAAGCACCTCAAGAGGAGGCTTCTCTCAGGTACAGGTATGTGAGAGGGACCCTGAGTTTGTGGCCTCAAGTGCAATGGACACCGAGATGCTCTGACTCGAAGTAAGGCCGGATATCCCTGCAGTGAATTGAATGCAGGTTCGTCTTGCATCTCCCAAGACGAAGGGATGTCTGAATCCCCTGTGGAGACCACAGAGAAAGACCTAGTCCTCCCCCTCTTCGTGACCGGAGGCCTCACATCCTTTGAAAACTCGAGAGGTCTGCAGAGATCAATGCTTCCAAAGGAGACGATGCCTGACTCCTCTTGAAAATGGATAGGAGTCCCAGGATCCCTGTGGCACGTGGAAAGGGACCCTGGGTCTCCCGCCTCATGTGGAGACGCGTCCCAATTGCCATGCCAAGACTTGGGGAGAATCCCGAGGTGTCCCTCGCACCTAGGCAGGAGTCCTGACGTCGCTGAACAAACACGTGTCTGGAAGGGCCCTCCCCGTCGTAACTCGAGAATATACCCCAGGTTCCGGCCGCAACTCGAGAAAAACCATGAGACTTCCCCCTCGCCGCGAGATGAGGCCCGATTCTCCTGCACTGCCTGCAGAGCAATTCCGTGTTCCACATCAAACGTGAAAGGAGCCTTGATTTCCTTGATGGCACTCCAGAGAAAACCCAAGATCACTGTCTCAAGTCTAGAGGGATCCTGAGGTCACTGGAGCAACACGAAAGGGCTCCGTGGACCCCAAATCAACTCGAGATGAGACATTAGTCCCTGGCTTCAACTCAAGAGGAATATGAACTTTCCACAAGCCCCTCAAGAGGAGGCTTCTCTCAGCTACTGGTATGTGAGAGGGACCCTGAGTTTGTGGCATCAAGTGGAATGGACACCGAGATGCTCTGACTCGAAATAAGGCCGGATATCCCTGCAGTGAATTGAAAGCAGGCTCACCTTGCATCTCCCAAGACGAAGGGATGTCTGAATCCCCTGTGCAGTACACAGAGAAAGACCGAGTCCTCCGCCTCAACGCGACCGGAGGCCTCACATCCTTTGAAAACTCGAGAGGTCTGCAGAGATCAATGCTTCCAAAGGAGACGATGCCTGACTCCTCTTGAAAATGGATAGGAGTCCCAGGATCACTGTGGCACGTGGAAAGGGACCCTGGGTCTCCCGCCTCAAGTGGAGACGCGTGCAAATTGCCATGCCAAGACTCGAGGAGAATCCCGATGTGTCCCTCTCACCTAGGCAGGAGTCCTCACGTCGCTGAACAAACCTGTGTCTGGAAGGGCCCTCCTCGTCGTAACTCGAGAATATACCCCAGGTTCCGGCCGCAACTCGAGAAAAACCATGAGACTTCCCCCTCCCCGCGAGATGAGGCCCGATTCCCCTGCATATAGTGCAGACCAATTCCGTGTTCCACATCAAACGTGAAAGGAGCCTTGATTTCCTTGATGGCACTCCAGAGAAAACCCAAGATCACTGTCTCAAGTCTAGAGGGATCCTGTGGTCACTGTAGCAACACGAAAGGGCTCCGTTGTCCCCAAATCAACTCGAGATGAGAGCTTAGTCCCTGGCCTCGACTCAAGAGGAATACCAACTTTCCACAAGCATCTCAAGAGGAGGCTTCTCTCAGCTACAGGTAAGTGAGAGGGACCCTGAGTTTGTGGCCTCAAGTGCAATGGACACCGAGATGCTCTGACTCGAAGTAAGGCCGGATATCCCTGCAGTGAATTGAATGCAGGCTCGTCTTGCATCTCCCAAGACGAAGGGATGTCTGAATCCCCTGTGGAGACCACAGAGAAAGACCTAGTCCTCCGCCTCATCGTGACCGGAGGCCTCACATCCTTTGAAAACTCGAGAGGTCTGCAGAGATGAATGCTTCCAAAGGAGACGATGCCTGACTCCTCTTGAAAATGGATTGGAGTCCCAGGATCCCTGTGGCACGTGGAAAGGGACCCTGGGTCTCCCGCCTCATGTGGAGACGCGTCCCAATTGCCATGCCAAGACTTGGGGAGAATCCCGAGGTGTCCCTCGCACCTAGGCAGGAGTCCTGACGTCGCTGAACAAACACGAGTCTGGAAGGGCCCTCCCCGTCGTAACTCGAGAATATACCCCAGGTTCCGGCCGCAACTCGAGAAAAACCATGAGACTTCCCCCTCCCCGCGAGATGAGGCCCGATTCTCCTGGACTGCCTGCAGAGCAATTCCGTGTTCCACATCAAACGTGAAAGGAGCCTTGATTTCCTTGATGGCACTCCAGAGAAAACCCAAGATCACTGTCTCAAGTCTAGAGGGATCCTGAGGTCACTGGAGCAACACGAAAGGGCTCCCTGGACCCCAAATCAACTCGAGATGAGAGCTTAGTCCCTGGCTTCAACTCAAGAGGAATATGAACTTTCCACAAGCCCCTCAAGAGGAGGCTTCTCTCAGCTACAGGTATGTGAGAGGGACCCTGAGTTTGTGGCATCAAGTGGAATGGACACCGAGATGCTCTGACTCGAAATAAGGCCAGATATCCCTGCAGTGAATTGAAGGCAGGCTCATCTTGCATCTCCCAAGACGAAGGGATGTCTGAATCCCCTGTGCAGTACACAGAGAAAAACCGAGTCCTCCGCCTCAACGCGACCGGAGGCCTCACATCCTTTGAAAACTCGAGAGGTCTGCAGAGATCAATGCTTCCAAAGGAGACGATGCCTGACTCCTCTTGAAAATGGATAGGAGTCCCAGGATCACTGTGGCACGTGGAAAGGGACCCTGGGTCTCCCGCCTCACGTGGAGACGCGTCCCAATTGCCATGCCAAGACTCGAGGAGAATCCCGAGGTGTCCCTCGCACCTAGGCAGGAGTCCTGACGTCGCTGAACAAACACGTGTCTGGAAGGGCCCTCCCCGTCGTAACTCGAGAATATACCCCAGGTTCTGGCCGCAACTCGAGAAAAACCATGAGACTTCCCCCTCGCCGCGAGATGAGGCCCGATTCCCCTGGGCTGCGTGCCGAGCAATTCCGTGTTCCACATCAAACGTGATAGGAGCCTTGATTTCCTTGATGGCACTCCAGAGAAAACCCAAGATCACTGTCTCAAGTCTAGAGGGATCCTGAGGTCACTGGAGCAACACGAAAGGGCTCCGTGGACCCCAAATCAACTCGACATGAGAGCTTAGTACCTGGCTTCGACTCAAGAGGAATACCAACTTTCCACAAGCACCTCAAGAGGAGGCTTCTCTCAGGTACAGGTATGTGAGAGGGACCCTGAGTTTGTGGCCTCAAGTGCAATGGACACCGAGATGCTCTGACTCGAAGTAAGGCCGGATATCCCTGCAGTGAATTGAATGCAGGCTCGTCTTGCATCTCCCAAGACGAAGGGATGTCTGACTCCCCTGTGGAGACCACAGAGAAAGACCTAATTTTCCGCCTCATCGCGATCGGTGGCCTCACATCCTTTGAAAATTCGAGAGGTCCACGGAGATCAATGCTTCCAAAGGAGACGATGCCTGACTCCTCCTGAAAATGGATAGGAGTCCCAGGATCCCTGTGGCACGTGGAAAGGGATACTGGTTCTCCCGCCTCACGCGGAGACGCGTCCAAATTGCCATGCCAAGACTCGAGGAGAATCCCGAGGTGTCCCTCGCACCTAGGCAGGAGTCCTCACGTCGCTGAATAAACCCGTGTCTGGAAGGGCCCTCCCCGTCGTAACTCGAGAATATAACCCAGGTTCCAGACGCAACTCGAGAAAAACCATGAGACTTCTCCCTCCCCGCGAGATGAGGCCCGATTCCCCTGCACTGAGTGCAGACCAATTCCGTGTTCCACATCAAACGTGAAAGGAGCCTTGATTTACTTAATGGCACTCCAGAGAAAACCCAAGATCACTGTCTCAAGTCTAGAGGGATCCTGAGGTCACCGGAGCAACACGAAAGGGCTCCGTGGACCCCAAATCAACTCGAGATGAGAGATTAGTCCCTGGCTTCAACCCAAGAGGAATACAAACTTTCCACAAGCCCCTCAAGAGGAGGCTTTTCTCAGCTACAGGTAAGTGAGAGGGACCCTGAGTTTGTGGCCTCAAGTGGAATGGACACCGAGATGCTCTGACTCGAAGTAAGGCCGGATATCCCTGCAGTGAATTGAATATAGGCTCGTCTTGCATCTCCCAAGACGAAGGGATGTCTGAATCCCTGTGGAGTCCACAGAGAAAGACCTAGTCCTCCGCCTCTTCGTGACCGGAGGCCTCACATCCTTTGAAAACTCGAGAGGTCTGCAGAGATCAATGCTTCCAAAGGAGACGATGCCTGACTCCTCTTGAAAATGGATAGGAGTCCCAGGATCACTGTGGCACGTGGAAGGGGACCATGGATCTCCCGCCTCACGTAGAGACGCGTCCCAATTGCCATGCCAAGACTTGAGGAGAATCCCGAGATGTCCCTCGCACCTAGGCAGGAGTCCTGAGGTCGCTGAACAAACACGTGTCTGGAAGGGCCCTCCCCGTCGTAACTCGAGAATATACCCCAGGTTCCGGCCGCAACTCGAGAAAAACCATGAGACTTCCCCCTCGCCGCGAGATGAGGCCCGATTCCCCTGCACTGCGTGCAGAGCAATTCCGTGTTCCACATCAAACGTGAAAGGAGCCTTGATTTCCTTGATGTCACTCCAGAGAAAACCCAAGATCACTGTCTCAAGTCTCGAGGGATCCTGAGGTCACTGGAACAACACGAAAGGGCTCCGTGGACCCCAAATCAACTCGAGATGAGAGATTAGTCCCTGGCTTCAACTCAAGAGGAATACGAACTTTCCACAAGCACCTCAAGAGGAGGCTTCTCTCAGCTACAGGTATGTGAGAGGGACCCTGAGTTTGTGGCATCAAGTGGAATGGACACCGAGATGCTCTGACTCGAAATAAGGCCGGATATCCCTGCAGTGAATTGAAAGCAGGCTCATCTTGCATCTCCCAAGACGAAGGGATGTCTGAATCCCCTGTGCAGAACACAGAGAAACACCTAGTCCTCTGCCTCAAAGTGATCGGAGGCCTCACATCCTTTGAAAACTCGAGAGGTCTGCAGAGATCAATGCTTCCAAAGGAGACGATGCCTGACTCCTCTTGAAAATGGATAGGAGTCCCAGGATCACTGTGGCACGTGGAAAGGGACCCTGGGTCTCCCGCCTCACGTGGAGAACTGTACCAATTGCCATGCCAAGACTCGAGGAGAATCCCGAGGTGTCCCTCGCACCTAGGCAGGAGTCCTGACGTCGCTGAACAAACACGTGTCTGGAAGGGCCCTCCCCGTCGTAACTCGAGAATATACCCCAGGTTCCGGCCGCAACTCGAGAAAAACCATGAGACATCCCCATCGCCGCGAGATGAGGCCCGATTCCCCTGCCCTGCGTGCAGAGCAATTCCGTACTCCACATCAAAAATGAAAGGAGCCTTGATTTCCTTGATGGCACTCCAGAGAAAACCCAAGATCACTGTCTCAAGTCTAGAGGGATCCTGAGGTCACTGGAGCAACACGAAAGGGCTCCGTGGACCCCAAATCAACTCGAGATGAGAGCTTAGTCCCTGGCTTCAAATCGAGAGGAATACCAACTTTCCACAAGCACCTCAAGAGGAGGCTACTCTCAGCTAATGGTATGTGAGAGGGACCCTGAGTTTGTCGCCTCAAGTGGAATGGACACCGAGATGCTCTGACTCAAAGTAAGGCCAGATATCCCTGCAGTGAATTGAATGCAGGCTCATCTTGCATCTCCCAAGACGAAGGGATGTCTGAATCCCCTGTGCAGAACACAGAGAAAGACCTAGTCCTCCGCCTCAACGCGACCGGAGGCCTCACATCCTTTGAAAACTCGAGAGGTCCGCGGAGATCAATGCTTCCAAATGAGACGATGCCTGACTCCTCTTGAAAATGGATAGGAGTCCCAGGATCCCTGTGGCACGTGGAAAGGGACCCTGGGTCTCCCGCCTCACCTGGAGACGCGTCCCAATTGCCATGGCAAGACTCGAGGAGAATCCCGAGGTGTCCCTCGCACCTAGGCAGGAGTCCTGACGTCGCTGAACAAACACGTTTCTGGAAGGGCCCTCTCCGTCGTAACTCGAGAATATACCCCAGGTTCCGGCCGCAACTCGAGAAAAACCATGAGACTTCCACCTCGCCGCGAGATGAGGCCCGATTCCCCTGGGGTGTGTGCAGAGGAATTCCGTGTTCCACATCAAACGTGAAAGGAGCCTTGATTTCCTTGATGGCACTCCAGAGAAAACCCAAGATCACTGTCTCAAGTCTAGAGGGATCCTGAGGTCACTGGAGCAACACGAAAGGGCTCCGTGGACCCCAAATCAACTCGAGATGAGAACTTAGTCCCTGGCTTAGACTCAAGAGGAATACCAAATTTCCACAAGCACCTCAAGAGGAGGCTTCTCTCAGCTACAGGTATGTTAGAGGAACCCTGAGTTTGTGGCCTCAAGTGGAATGGACACCGAGATGCTCTGACTCGAAGTAAAGCCGGATATCCCTGCAGCGAATTGAATGCAGGCTCGTCTTGCATCTCCCAAGACGAAGGGATGTCTGAATCCGCTGTGGAGACGACAGAGAAAGACCTAGTCCTCTGCCTCATCGCGACCGGAGGCCTCACATCCTTTGAAAATTCGAGAGGTATGCGGAGATCAATGCTTCCAAAGGAGACGATGCTTGAATCCTCTTGAAAATGGATAGAAGTCCCAGGATCCCTGTGGCACGTGGAAAGGGACACTGGTTCTCCCGCCTCACGTGGAAACGCGTCCAAATTGCCATGCCAAGACTCGAGGAGAATCCCGAGGTGTCCCTCGCACCTAGGCAGGAGTCCTGACGTCGCTGAACAAACACGTGTCTGGAAGGGCCCTCCCCGTCGTAACTCGAGAATATACCCCAGGTTCCGGCCGCAACTCGAGAAAAACCATGAGACTTCGCCCTCGCCGCGAGATGAGGCCCGATTCCCCTGGGCTGCGTGCAGAGGAATTCCGTGTTCCACATCAAACGTGATAGGAGCCTTGATTTCCTTGATGGCACTCCAGAGAAAACCCAAGATCACCGTATCAAGTCTAGAGGGATCCTGAGGTCACTCGAGCAAAACGAAAGGGCTCCGTGGACCCCAAAACAACTCGAGATGAGAGCTTAGTACCTGGCTTCGACTCAAGAGGAATACCAACTTTCCACAAGCACCTCAAGAGGAGGCTTCTCTCAGCTACAGGTATGTGAGAGGGACCCTGAGTTTGTGGCCTCAAGTGGAATGGACATAGAGATGCTCTGACTCGAAGTAAGGGCGGATATCCCTGCAGTGAATTGATTGCAGGCTCGTCTTGCATCTCCCAAGACGAAGGGATGTCTGAATCCCCTGTGGAGACCACAGAGAAAGACCTAATTTTCCGCCTCATCGCGACCGGTGGCCTCACATCCTTTGAAAATTCGAGAGGTCCGCGGAGATCAATGCTTCCAAAGGAGACGATGCCTGACTCCTCTTGAAAATGGATAGGAGTCCCAGGATCCCTGTGGCACGTGGAAAGGGACACTGGTTCTCCCGCCTCACGTGGAGATGCGTCCCAGTTGCCATGCCAAGACTTGAGGAGAATCCCGAGGTGTCCCTCGCACCTAGGCAGGAGTCCTGACATCGCTGAACAAACACGTGTCTGGAAGTGCCCTCCCCGTCGTAACTCGAGAATATACCCCAGGTTCCGGCCGCAACTCGAGAAAAACCGTGAGACTTCCCCCTCCCCGCGAGATGAGGCCCGATTCCCCTGCACTGCGTGCAGAGCAATTCCGTGTTCGACATCAAACGTGAAAGGAGCCTTGATTTCCTTGATGGCACTCCAGAGAAAACCCAAGATCACTGTCTCAAGTCTCGAGGGATCCTGAGGTCACTGGAGCAACACGAAAGGGCTCCATGGACCCCATATCAACTCGAGATGAGAGCTTAGTCCCTGGCTTAGACTCAAGAGGAATACCAACTTTCCACAAGACCCTCAAGAGGAAGCTTCTCTCAGCTACAGGTATGTGAGAGGAACCCTGAGTTTGTGGCCTCAAGTGCAATGGACACCGAGATGTTCTGACTTGAAGTAAGGCCGGATATTCCTGCAGTGAATTGAATGCAGGCTCGTCTTGCATCTCCCAAGACGAAGGGATGTCTGAATCCGCTGTGGAGACAACAGAGAAAGACCTAGTCCTCCGCCTCATCGCGACCGGAGGCCTCACATCCTTTGAAAAGTCGAGAGGTATGCGGAGATCAATGCTTCCAAAGAGACGATGCCTGACTCTTCTTGAAAATGGATAGGAGTCCCAGGATCCCTGTGGCACGTGGAAAGGGACCCTGGGTCTCCCGCCTCACGTGGAGACGCGTCCCAATTGCCATGCCAAGACTCGAGGAGAATCCCGAGGTGTCCCTCGCACCTAGGCAGGAGTCCTGACGTCGCTGAACAAACACGTGTCTGGAAGGGCCCTCCCCGTCGTAACTCGAGAGTATACCCCAGGTTCCGGCCGCAACTCGAGAAAAACCATGAGACTTCCCCATCGCCGCGAGATGAGGCCCGATTCCCCTGCACTGCGTGCAGAGCAATTCCGTATTCCACATCAAAAATGAAAGGAGCCTTGATTTCCTTGATGGCACTCCAGAGAAAACCCAAGATCACTGTCTCAATTCTAGAGGGATCCTGAGGTCACTGGAGCAACACGAAAGGGCTCCGTGGACCCCAAATCAACTCGAGATGAGAGCTTAGTCCCTGGATTCGACTCAAGAGGAATACCAACTTTCCACAAGCACCTCAGAGGAGGCTTCTCTCAGCTACAGGTATGTCAGAGGGACCCTGAGTTTGTGGCCTCAAGTGGAATGGACACCAAGATGCTCTGACTCGAAGTAAGGCCGGATATCCCTGCAGTGAATTGAATGTAGGTTTGTCTTGCATCTCCCAAGACGAAGGGATGTCTGAATCCCCTGTGGAGACCACAGAGAAAGACCTAATCCTCCGCCTGATCGTGACGGGAGGCCTCACATCCTTTGAAAACTCGAGAGGTCCCCGGAGATCAAAACTTCCGAAGGAGACGATGCCTGACTCCTCTTGAAAATGGATAGGAGTCCCAGGATCCCTGTGGCACGTGGAAAGGAAACCTGGGTCTCCCGCCTCACGTGGAAACGCGTCCCAATTGCCATGCCAAGACTTGAGGAGAATCCCGAGGTGTCCCTCGCACCTAGGCAGGAATCCTGACTTCGCTGAACAAACACGTGTCTGGAAGGGCCCTCCCCGTCGTAACTCGAGAATATAACCCAGGTTCCGGCCGCAACTCGAAAAAAACCATGAGCCTTCCCCCTCGCCCCGAGATGAGGCCCGATTCCCCTGCAATGCGTGCAGAGCAATTCCGTGTTCCACATCAAATGTGAAAGGAGCCTTGATTTCCTTGATGGCACTCCAGAGAAAACCCAAGATCACTGTCTCAAGTCTAGAGGGATCCTGAGGTCACTGGAGCAACACGAAAGGGCTCCATTGACGCCAAATCAACTCGAGATGAGAGATTAGTCCCTGGCTTCAACGCAAGAGGAATACAAACTTTCCACAAGCCCCTCAAGAGGAGGGTTCTCTCAGCTACAGGTATGTGAGAGGGACCCTGAGTTTGTGGCCTCAAGTGGAATGGACACCGAGATGCTCTGACTCGAAGTAAGGCCGGATATCCCTGCAGTGAATTGAATGCAGGCTCATCTTGCATCTCCCAAGACGAAGGGATGTCTGAATCCCCTGTGCAGAACACAGAGAAAAACCTAGTCCTGCGCCTCAACGCGACCGGAGGCCTCACATCCTTTGAAAACTCGAGAGGTCCGCGGAGATCAATGCTTCCAAAGGAGACGATGCCTGACTCCTCTTGAAAATGGATAGGAGTCCCAGGATCCCTGTGGCACGTGGAAAGGGACCCTGGGTCTCCCGCCTCACGTGGAGACGCGTCCCAATTGCCATGCCAAGACTTGAGGAGAATCCCGAGGTGTCCCTCGCACCTAGGCAGGAGTCCTGACGTCGCTGAACAAACACGTGTCTGGAAGGGCCCTCCCCATCGTAACTCGAGAATATACCCCAGGTTCCGGCCGCAACTCGAGAAAAACCATGAGACTTCCCCCTCGCCGCGAGATGAGGCCCGATTCCCCTTGGCTGCGTGCCGAGCAATTCCGTGTTCCACATCAAACGTGATAGGAGCCTTGATTTCCTTGATGTCACTCCAGAGAAAACCCAAGATCACTGTCTCAAGTCTAGAGGGATCCTGAAGTCACTGGAGCAACACGAAAGGGCTCCGTGGACCCCAAATCAACTCGAGAGGAGAGCTTAGTACCTGGCTTCGATTCAAGAGGAATACCAACTTTCCACAAGCACCTCAAGAGGAGGCTACTCTCAGGTACAGGTATGTGAGAGGGACCCTGACTTTGTGGCCTCAAGTGGAATGGACACCGAGATGCTCTGACTCGAAGTAAGGCCGGATATCCCTGCAGTGAATTGAATGCAGGCTCGTCTTGCATCTCCCAAGACGAAGGGATGTCTGAATCCGCTGTGGAGACCACAGAGAAAGACCTAATTTTCCGCCTCATCGCGACCGGTGGCCTCACAACCTTTTAAAATTCGAGAGGTCCGCGGAGATCAATGCTTCCAAAGGAGGCGATTCCTGACTCCTCTTGAAAATGGATAGGAGTCCCAGGATCCCTGTGGCACGTGAAAAGGGACACTGGGTCTCCCGCCTCACGTGGAGACGCGTCCAAATTGCCATGCCAAGACTCGAGGAGAATCCCGAGGTGTCCCTCGCACCTAGGCAGGAATCCTCACGTCGCTGAATAAACCCGTGTCTGGAAGGGCCCTCCGCGTCGTAACTCGAGAATATAACCCAGGTTCCAGCCGCAACTCGAGAAAAACCATGAGACTTCCCCCTCCCCGCGAGATGAGGCCCGATTCCCCTGCACTGAGTGCAGACCAATTCCGTGTTCCACATCAAACGTGAAAGGAGCCTTGATTTCCTTGATGGCACTCCAGAGAAAACCCAAGATCACTGTCTCAAGTCTAGAGGGATCCTGAGGTCACTGTAGCAACATGAAAGGGCTCCATGGACGCCAAATCAACTCGAGATGAGAGATTAGTCCCTGGCTTCGACTCAAGAGGAATACCAACTTTCCACAAGCACCTCAAGAGGAGGCTTCTCTCAGCTACAGGTAAGTGAGAGGGACCCTGAGTTTGTGACATCAAGTGGAATGGACACCGAGATGCTCTGACTCGAAATAAGGCCGGATATCCCTGCAGTGAATTGAAAGCAGGCTCATCTTGCATCTCCCAAGACGAAGGGATGTCTGAATCCCCTGTGCAGAACACAGAGAAAGACCTAGTCCTGCGCCTCAACGCGACCGGAGGCCTCACATCCTTTGAAAACTCGAGAGGTCTACAGAGATCAATGCTTCCAATGGAGACGATGCCTGACTCCTCTTGAAAATGGATAGGAGTCCCAGGATCCCTGTGGCACGTGGAAAGGGACCCTGGGTCTCCCGCCTCACGTGGAGACGCGTCCCAATTGCCATGCCAAGACTCGAGGAGAATCCCGAGGTGTCCCTCGCACCTAGCCAGGAGTCCTGACGTCGCTGAACAAACACCTGACTGGAAGGGTCCTCCCCGTCGTAACTCGAGAATATACCCCAGGTTCCGGCCGCAACTCGAGAAAAACCATGAGATTTCCCCCTCGCTGCGAGTTGAGGCCCGATTCCCCTGCACTGCGTGCAGAGCAATTCCGTGTTCCACTTCAAACGTGAAAGGAGCCTTGATTTCCTTGATGGCAATCCAGAGAAAACCCAAGATCACTGTCTCAAGTCTAGAGGGATCCTGAGGTCACCGGAGCAACACGAAAGGGCTTCGTGGACCCCAAATCAACTCGAGATGAGAGATTAGTCCCTGGCTTCAACCCAAGAGGAATACAAACTTTCCACAAGCCCCTCAAGAGGAGGCTTCTCTCAGCTACAGGTAAGTGAGAGGGACCCTGAGTTTGTGGCCTCAAGTGGAATGGACACCGAGATGCTCTGACTCGAAGTAAGGCCGGATATCCCTGCAGTGAATTCAATGCAGGCTCGTCTTGCATCTCCCAAGAAGAAGGGATGTCTGAATCCCTGTGGAGTCCAGAGAAAGACCTAGTCCTCCGCCTCTTCGTGACCGGAGGCCTCACATCCTTTGAAAACTCGAGAGGTCTGCAGAGATCAATGCTTCCAAAGGAGACGATGCCTGAGTCCTCTTGAAAATGGATAGGAGTCCCAGGATCCCTGTGGCACGTGGAAGGGGACCATGGATCTCCCGCCTCACGTGGAGACGCGTCCCAATTGCCATGCCAAGAATTGAGGAGAATCCCGAGATGTCTCTCGCACCTAGGCAGGAGTCCTGAGGTCGCTGAACAAACACGTGTCTGGAAGGGCCCTCCTCGTCGTAACTCGAGAATATACCCCACGTTCCGGCCGCAACTCGAGAAAAACCATGAGACTTCCCCTTGCCGCGAGATGAGGCCCGATTCCCCTGCACTGCGTGCAGAGCAATTCCGTATTCCACATCAAAAATGAAAGGAGCCTTGATTTACTTGATGGCACTCCAGAGAAAACCCAAGATCACTGTCTCAAGTCTAGAGGGATCCTGAGGTCACTGGAGCAACACGAAAGGGCTCCATGGACGCCAAATCAACTCGAGATGAGAGATTAGTCCCTGGCTTCAAAGCAAGAGGAATACAAACTTTCCACAAGCCCCTCAAGAGGAGGGTTCTCTCAGCTACAGGTATGTGAGAGGGACCCTGAGTTTGTGGCCTCAAGTGGAATGGACACCGAGATGCTCTGACTCGAAGTAAGGCCGGATATCCCTGCAGTGAATTGAATGCAGGGTCATCTTGCATCTCCCAAGACGAAGGGATGTCTGAATCACCTGTGCAGAACACAGAGAAAAACCTAGTCCTGCGCCTCAACGCGACCGGAGGCCTCACATCCTTTGAAAACTCGAGAGGTCCGCGGAGATCAATGCTTCCAAAGGAGACGATGCCTGACTCCTCTTGAAAATGGATAGGAGTCCCAGGATCCCTGAGGCACGTGGAAAGGGACCCTGGGTCTCCCGCCTCACGTGGAGACGCGTCCCAATTGCCATGCCAAGACTTGAGGAGAATCCCGAGGTGTCCCTCGCACCTAGGCAGGAGTCCTGACGTCGCTGAACAAACACGTGTCTGGAAGGGCCCTCCCCATCGTAACTCGAGAATATACCCCAGGTTCCGGCCGCAACTCGAGAAAAACCATGAGACTTCCCCCTCGCCGCGAGATGAGGCCCGATTTCCCTGGGCTGCGTGCCGAGCAATTCCGTGTTCCACATCAAACGTGATAGGAGCCTTGATTTCCTTGATGTCACTCCAGAGAAAACCCAAGATCACTGTCTCAAGTCTAGAGGGATCCTGAAGTCACTGGAGCAACACGAAAGGGCTCCGTGGACCCCAAATCAACTCGAGAGGAGAGCTTAGTACCTGGCTTCGACTCAAGAGGAATACCAACTTTCCACGAGCACTTCAAGAGGAGGCTACTCTCAGGTACAGGTATGTGAGAGGGACCCTGAGTTTGTGGCCTCAAGTGGAATGGACACCGAGATGCTCTCACTCGAAGTAAGGCCGGATATCCCTGCAGTGAATTGAATGCAGGCTCGTCTTGCATCTCCCAAGACGAAGGGATGTCTGAATCCGCTGTGGAGACCACAGAGAAAGACCTAATTTTCCGCCTCATCGCGACCGGTGGCCTCACAACATTTTAAAATTCGAGAGGTCCGCGGAGATCAATGCTTCCAAAGGAGACGATTCCTGACACCTCTTGAAAATGGATAGGGGTCCCAGGATCCCTGTGGCACGTGGAAAGGGACCCTGGGTCTCCCGCCTCACGTGGAGACGCGTCCAAATTGCCATGCCAAGACTCGAGGAGAATCCCGAGGTATCCCTCGCACCTAGGCAGGAGTCCTGACGTCGCTGAACAAACCCGTGTCTGGAAGGGCCCTCCCCGTCGTAACTCGAGAATATAACCCAGGTTCCACCCGCAACTCGAGAAAAACCATGAGACTTCCCCCTCCCCGCGAGATGAGGCCCGATTCCCCTGCACTGAGTGCAGACCAATTCCGTGTTCCACATCAAACGTGAAAGGAGCCTTGATTTCCTTGATGGCACTCCAGAGAAAACCCAAGATCACTGTCTCAAGTCTAGAGGGATCCTGAGGTCACTGTAGCAACACGAAAGGGCTCCATGGACGCCAAATCAACTCGAGATGAGAGATTAGTCCCTGGCTTCGACTCAAGAGGAATACCAACTTTCCACAAGCACCTCAAGAGGAGGCTTCTCTCAGCTACAGGTAAGTGAGAGGGACCCTGAGTTTGTGACATCAAGTGGAATGGACACCGAGATGCTCTGACTCGAAATAAGGCCGGATATCCCTGCAGTGAATTGAAAGCAGGCTCATCTTGCATCTCCCAAGACGAAGGGATGTCTGAATCCCCTGTGCAGAACACAGAGAAAGACCTAGTCCTCCGCCTCAACGCGACCGGAGGCCTCACATCCTTTGAAAACTCGAGAGGTCTACAGAGATCAATGCTTCCAATGGAGACGATGCCTGACTCCTCTTGAAAATGGATAGGAGTCCCAGGATCCCTGTGGCACGTGGAAAGGGACCCTGGGTCTCCCGCCTCACGTGGAGACGCGTCCCAATTGCCATGCCAAGACTCGAGGAGAATCCCGAGGTGTCCCTCGCACCTAGCCAGGAGTACTGACGTCGCTGAACAAACACCTGACTGGAAGGGCCCTCCCCGTCGTAACTCGAGAATATACCCCAGGTTCCGGCCGCAACTCGAGAAAAACCCTGAGACTTGCCCCTCGTCGCGAGTTGAGGCCCGATTCCCCTGCACTGCATGCAGAGCAATTCCGTGTTCCACTTCAAACGTGAAAGGAGCCTTGATTTCCTTGATGGCACTCCAGAGAAAACCCAAGATCACTGTCTCAAGTCTAGAGGGATCCTGAGGTCACCGGAGCAACACGAAAGGGCTCCGTGGACCCCAAATCAACTCGAGATGAGAGATTAGTCCCTGGCTTCAACCCAAGAGGAATACAAACTTTCCACAAGCCCCTCAAGAGGAGGCTTCTCTCAGCTACAGGTAAGTGAGAGGGACCCTGAGTTTGTGGCCTAAAGTGGAATGGACACCGAGATGCTCTGACTCGAAGTAAGGCCGGATATCCCTGCAGTGAATTGAATGCAGGCTCGTCTTGCATCTCCCAAGACGAAGGGATGTCTGAATCCCTGTGGAGTCCACAGAGAAAGACCTAGTCCTCCGCCTCTTCGTGACCGGAGGCCTCACATCCTTTGAAAATTCGAGAGGTCTGCAGAGATCAATGCTTCCAAAGGAGACGATGCCTGACTCCTCTTGAAAATGGATAGGAGTCCCAGGATCACTGTGGCACGTGGAAGGGGACCATGGATCTCCCGCCTCACGTGGAGACGCGTCCCAATTGCCATGCCAAGACTTGAGGAGAATCCCGAGATGTCCCTCGCACCTAGGCAGGAGTCCTGAGGTCGCTGAACAAACACGTGTCTGGAAGGGCCCTCCCCGTCGTAACTCGAGAATATACCCCAGGTTCCGGCCGCAACTCGAGAAAAACCATGAGACTTCCCCCTCGCCGCGAGATGAGGCCCGATTCCCCTGCACTGCGTGCAGAGCAATTCCGTGTTCCACATCAAACGTGAAAGGAGCCTTGATTTCCTTGATGTCACTCCAGAGAAAACCCAAGATCACTGTCTCAAGTCTAGAGGGATCCTGAGGTCACTGGAACAACACGAAAGGGCTCCGTGGACCCCAAATCAACTCGAGATGAGAGATTAGTCCCTGCCTTCAACTCAAGAGGAATACGAACTTTCCACAAGCCCCTCAAGAGGAGGCTTCTCTCAGCTACAGGTATGTGAGAGGGACCCTGAGTTTGTGGCATCAAGTGGAATGGACACCGAGATGCTCTGACTCGAAATAAGGCCGGATATCCCTGCAGTGAATTGAAAGCAGGCTCATCTTGCATCTCCCAAGACGAAGGGATGTCTGAATCCCCTGTGCAGAACACAGAGAAAGACCTAGTCCTCTGCCTCAAAGTGATCGGAGGCCTCACATCCTTTGAAAACTCGAGAGGTCTGCAGAGATCAATGCTTCCAAAGGAGACGATGCCTGACTCCTCTTGAAAATGGATAGGAGTCCCAGGATCACTGTGGCACGTGGAAAGGGACCCTGGGTCTCCCGCCTCACGTGGAGACGCATCCCAATTGCCATGCCAAGACTCGAGGAGAATCCCGAGGTGTCCCTCACACCTAGGCAGGAGTCCTGACGATGCTGAACAAACACGTGTCTGGAAGGGCCCTCCCAGTCGTAACTCGAGAATATACCCCAGATTCCGGCCGCAACTCGAGAAAAACCATGAGACTTCCCCCTTGCCGCGAGATGAGGCCCGATTCCCCTGCACTGCGTGCAGAGCAATTCCGTATTCCACATCAAAAATGAAAGGAGCCTTCATTTCCTTGATGGCACTCCAGAGAAAACCCAAGATCACTGTCTCAAGTCTAGAGGGATCCTTAGGTCACTGGAGCAACACGAAAGGGCTCCCTGGACCCCAAATCAACTCGAGATGAGAGCTTAGTCCCTGGCTTCAAATCGAGAGGAATACCAACTTTCCACAAGCACCTCAAGAGGAGGCTTCTCTCAGCTAATGGTATGTGAGAGGGACCCTGAGTTTGTCACCTCAAGTGGAATGGACACCGAGATTCTCTGACTCAAAGTAAGGCCAGATATTCCTGCAGTGAATTGAATGCAGGCTCGTCGTGCATCTCCCAAGACGAAGGGATGTCTGAATCCCCTGTGGAGACCACAGAGAAAGACCTAGTCCTCCACCTCATCACGACCGGAGGCCTCACATCCTTTGAAAACTCGAGAGGTCCGCGGAGATCAATGCTTCCAAAGGAGATGACGCCTGACTCCTCTTGAAAATGGATAGGAGTCCCAGGATCCGTGTGGCACGGGGAAAGGGACCCTGGTTCTACCGCCTCACGTGGAGATGCGTCCAAATTGCATGCCAAGACTCGAGGAGAATCCCGAGGTGTCCCTCGCACCTAGGCAGGAGTCCTCACTTCGCTGAACAAACACGTGTCTGGAAGGGACCTACCCGTCGTAACTCGAGAATATACCCCAGGTTCCTGCCGCAACTCGAGAAAAACCTTGAGACTTCCCCCTCCCCGCGAAATGAGGCCCGATTCCCCTGCACTGAGTGCAGACCAATTCCGTGTTCCACATCAAACGTGAAAGGAGCCTTGATTTCCTTAATGGCACTCCAGAGAAAACCCAAGATCACTGTCTCAAGTCTAGAGGGATCCTGAGGTCACTGGAGCAACACGAAAGGGCTCCGTCGACCCCAAATCAACTCGAGATGAGAGCTTAGTCCCTGGCTTCGACTCAAGAGGAATACAAACTTTCCACAAGCACCTCAAGAGGAGGCTTCTCTCAGCTACAGGTATGTGAGAGGGACCCTGAGTTTGTGGCCTCAAGTGGAATGGACACCGAGATGCTCTGACTTGAAGTAAGGCCGGATATCCCTGCAGTGAATTGAATGCAGGCTCGTCTTGCATCTCCCAAGACGAAGGGTTGTGTGAATCCCCTGTGGAGCCCACAGAGAAAGACCTAGCTAGTCCTCCGCCTCAACGCGACCGGAGGCCTCACATCCTTTGAAAACTCGAGTGGTCCGCGGAGATCAATACTTCCGAAGGAGACGATGCCTGACTCCTCTTGAAAATGGATAGGAGTCCCAGGATCCCTGTGGCACGTGGAAAGGGACCGTGGGTCTCCCGACTCACGTGGAGACGCATCCCAATTGCCATGCCAAGACTTGAGGAGAATCCCGAGGTGTCCCTCGCACCTAGGCAGGAGTCCTGACGTCGCTGAACAAACACGTGTCTGGAAGGGCCCTCCCCGTCGTAACTCGAGAATATACCCCAGGTTCCGGCCGCAACTCGAGAAAAACCATGAGACTTCCCCCTTGCCGCGAGATGAGGCCCGATTCCCCTGCACTGCGTGCAGAGCAATTCCGTATTCCACATCAAAAATGAAAGGAGCCTTCATTTCCTTGATGGCACTCCAGAGAAAACCCAAGATCACTGTCTCAAGTCTAGAGGGATCCTTAGGTCACTGGAGCAACACGAAAGGGCTCCCTGGACCCCAAATCAACTCGAGATGAGAGCTTAGTCTCTGGCTTCAAATCGAGAGGAATACCAACTTTCCACAAGCACCTCAAGAGGAGGCTTCTCTCAGCTAATGGTATGTGAGAGGGACCCTGAGTTTGTCACCTCAAGTGGAATGGACACCGAGATTCTCTGACTCAAAGTAAGGCCAGATATCCCTGCAGTGAATTGAATGCAGGCTCGTCGTGCATCTCCCAAGACGAAGGGATGTCTGAATCCCCTGTGGAGACCACAGAGAAAGACCTAGTCCTCCGCCTCATCACGACCGGAGGCCTCACATCCTTTGAAAACTCGAGAGGTCCGCGGAGATCAATGCTTCCAAAGGAGACGACGCCTGACTCCTCTTGAAAATGGATAGGAGTCCCAGGATCCGTGTGGCACGGGGAAAGGGACCCTGGTTCTACCGCCTCACGTGGAGATGCGTCCAAATTGCATGCCAAGACTCGAGGAGAATCCCGAGGTGTCCCTCGCACCTAGGCAGGAGTCCTCACTTCGCTGAACAAACACGTGTCTGGAAGGGACCTACCCGTCGTAACTCGAGAATATACCCCAGGTTCCTGCCGCAACTCGAGAAAAACCTTGAGACTTCCCCCTCCCCGCGAAATGAGGCCCGATTCCCCTGCACTGAGTGCAGACCAATTCCGTGTTCCACATCAAACGTGAAAGGAGCCTTGATTTCCTTAATGGCACTCCAGAGAAAACCCAAGATCACTGTCTCAAGTTTAGAGGGATCCTGAGGTCACTGGAGCAACACGAAAGGGCTCCGTAGACCCCAAATCAACTCGAGATGAGAGCTTAGTCCCTGGCTTCGACTCAAGAGGAATACAAACTTTCCACAAGCACCTCAAGAGGAGGCTTCTCTCAGCTACAGGTATGTGAGAGGGACCCTGAGTTTGTGGCCTCAAGTGGAATGGACACCGAGATGCTCTGACTTGAAGTAAGGCCGGATATCCCTGCAGTGAATTGAATGCAGGCTCGTCTTGCATCTCCCAAGACGAAGGGTTGTGTGAATCCCCTGTGGAGCCCACAGAGAAAGACCTAGCTAGTCCTCCGCCTCAACGCGACCGGAGGCCTCACATCCTTTGAAAACTCGAGTGGTCCGCGGAGATCAATACTTCCGAAGGAGACGATGCCTGACTCCTCTTGAAAATGGATAGGAGTCCCAGGATCCCTGTGGCACGTGGAAAGGGACCGTGGGTCTCCCGACTCACGTGGAGACGCATCCCAATTGCCATGCCAAGACTTGAGGAGAATCCCGAGGTGTCCCTCGCACCTAGGCAGGAGTCCTGACGTCGCTGAACAAACATGTGTCTGGAAGGGCCCTCCCCGTCGTAACTCGAGAATATACCCCAGGTTCCGGCCGCAACTCGAGAAAAACCATGAGACTTCCCCCTCGCCGCGAGATGAGGCCCGATTCCCCTGCACTGCGTGCAGAGCAATTCCGTGTTCCACATCAAACGTGAAAGGAGCCTTGATTTCCTTGATGGCACTCCAGAGAAAACCCAAGATCACTATCTCAAGTCTAGAGGGATCCTGAGGTCACCGGAGCAACACGAAAGGGCTCCGTGGACCCCAAATCAACTCGAGATGAGAGCTTAGTCCCTGGCTTCGACTCAAGAGGAATACCAACTTTCCACAAGCACCTCAAGAGGAGGCTTCTCTCAGCTACAGGTATGTGAGAGGGACCCTGAGTTTGTGGCCTCAAGTGGAATGGTCACCGAGATGCTCTGACTCGAAGTAAGGCCGGATATCCCTGCAGTGAATTGAAAGCAGGCTCATCTTGCATCTCCCAAGACGAAGGGATGTCTGAATCCCCAGTGCAGAACACAGAGAAAGACCTAGTCCTCCGCCTCAACGCGACCGGAGGCCTCACATCCTTTGAAAACTCGAGAGATCTGCAGAGATCAATGCTTCCAAAGGAGACGATGCCTGACTCCTCTTGAAAATGGATAGGAGTCCCAGGATCACTGTGGCACGTGGAAAGGGACCCTGGGTCTCCCGCCTCACGTGGAGACGTGTCCCAATTGCCATGTCAAGACTCGAGGAGAATCCCGAGTTGTTCCTCGCACCTAGGCAGGAGTCCTGACGTCGCTGAACAAACACGTGTCTGGAAGTGCCCTCCCCGTCGTAACTCGAGAATATACCCCAGGTTCCGGCCGCAACTCGAGAAAAACCAGATTTCCCCCTCGCCGCGAGTTGAGGCCCGATTCCCCTGCACTGCATGCAGAGCAATTCCGTGTTCCACATCAAACGTGAAAGGAGCCTTGATTTCCTTGATGGCACTCCAGAGAAAACCCAAGATCGCTGTCTCAAGTCTAGAGGGATCCTGAGGTCACTGGAGCAGCACGAAAGGGCTCCGTGGACCCCAAATCAACTCGAGATGAGAGCTTAGTCCCTGGCTTCGACTCAAGAGGAATACGCACTTTCCACAAGCCCCTCAAGAGGAGGCTTCTCTCAGCTACAGGTATGTGAGAGTCCCCGTGAGTTTGTGGCCTCAAGTGGAATGGACACCGAGATGCTCTGACTCGAAGTAAGGCCGGATATCCCTGCAGTGAATTGAATGCATGCTCGTCTTGCATCTCCCAAGACGAAGGGATGTCTGAATCCCCTGTGGAGACCACAGAGAAAGACCTAGTCCTCCGCCTCATCGTGACCGGAGGCCTCACATCCTTTGAAAACTCGAGAGGTCTGCAGACATCAATGCTTCCAAAGGAGACGATGCCTGACTCCTCTTGAAAATGGATAGGAGTCCCAGGATCACTGTGGCACGTGGAAAGGGACACTGGGTCTCCCACCTCACGTGGAGACGCGTCCCAATTGCCATGCCAAGACTCGAGGAGAATCCCGAGGTGTCCCTCGCACCTAGGCAGGAGTCCTGAGGTCGCCGAACAAACACGTGTCTCGAAGGGCCCTGCCTGTCGTAACTCGAGTATATACCCCAGGTACCGCCCGCAACTCGAGAAAAACCATGACACTTCCCCCTCGCCGCGAGATGAGGCCCGATTCCCCTGCAATGCGTGCAGAGCAATTCCGTGTTCCACATCAAACGTGAAAGGAGCCTTGATTTCCTTAATTGCACTCCAGAGAAAACCCAAGATAACTGTCTCAAGTCTAGAGGGATCCTGAGGTCACTGTAGCAACACGAAAGGGCTCCGTGGACCCCAAATCAACTCGAGATGAGAGCTTAGTCCCTGGCTTCGACTCAAGAGGAATACCGACTTTCCACAAGCACCTCAAGAGGAGGCTTCTCTCAGCTACAGGTAAGTGAGAGGGACGCTGAGTTTGTGGCCTCAAGTGGAATGGAAACGGAGATGCTCTGACTCGAAGTAAGGCCGGATATCCCTGCAGTGAATTGAATGCAGGCTCGTCTTGCAATTCCCAAGACGAAGGGATGTCTGAATCCCCTGTGTAGAACAGAGAGAAAGACCTAGTCCTCCGCCTCAACGCGACCGGAGGCCTCACATCCTTTGAAAACTCGAGAGGTCTGTAGAGATCAATGCTTCCAAAGGAGACGATGCCTGACTCCTCTTGAAAATGGATAGGAGTCCCAGGATCACCGTGGCACGTGGAAAGGGACCCTGGGTCTCCCGCCTCACGTGGAGATGCGTCCTAATTGCCATGCCAAGACTCGAGGAGAATCCCGAGGTGTCCCTCGCACCTAGGCAGGAGTCCTGACGTCGCTGAACAAACACGTGTCTGGAAGGGCCCTCCCCGTCGTAACTCGAGAATATACCCCAGGTTCCGGCCGCAACTCGAGAAAAACCATGAGATTTCCCCCTCTCCGCGAGTTGAGGCCCTATTCCCCTGCACTGCATGCAGAGCAATTCCGTGTTCCACATCAAACGTGAAAGGAGCCTTGATTTCCTTGATGCCACTCCAGAGAAGACCCAAGATCACTGTCTCAAGTCTAGAGGGATCCTGAGGTCACTGGAACAACACGAAAGGGCTCCGTGGACCCCAAATCAACTCGAGATGAGAGATTAGTCCCTGGCTTCAACTCAAGAGGAATACGAACTTTCCACAAGCCCCTCAAGAGGAGGCTTCTCTCAGCTACAGGTATGTGAGAGGGACCCTGAGTTTGTGGCATCAAGTGGAATGGACACCGAGATGCTCTGACTCGAAATAAGGCCGGATATCCCTGCAGTGAATTGAAAGCAGGCTCATCTTGCATCTCCCAAGACGAAGGGATGTCTGAATCCCCTGTGCAGAACACAGAGAAAGACCTAGTCCTCTGCCTCAAAGTGATCGGAGGCCTCACATCCTTTGAAAACTCGAGAGGTCTGCAGAGATCAATGCTTCCAAAGGAGACGATGCCTGACTCCTCTTGAAAATGGATAGGAGTCCCAGGATCACTGTGGCACGTGGAAAGGGACCCTGGGTCTCCCGCCTCACGTGGAGACGCATCCCAATTGCCATGCCAAGACTCGAGGAGAATCCCGAGGTGTCCCTCACACCTAGGCAGGAGTCCTGACGATGCTGAACAAACACGTGTCTGGAAGGGCCCTCCCAGTCGTAACTCGAGAATATACCCCAGATTCCGGCCGCAACTCGAGAAAAACCATGAGACTTCCCCCTTGCCGCGAGATGAGGCCCGATTCCCCTGCACTGCGTGCAGAGCAATTCCGTATTCCACATCAAAAATGAAAGGAGCCTTCATTTCCTTGATGGCACTCCAGAGAAAACCCAAGATCACTGTCTCAAGTCTAGAGGGATCCTTAGGTCACTGGAGCAACACGAAAGGGCTCCCTGGACCCCAAATCAACTCGAGATGAGAGCTTAGTCCCTGGCTTCAAATCGAGAGGAATACCAACTTTCCACAAGCACCTCAAGAGGAGGCTTCTCTCAGCTAATGGTATGTGAGAGGGACCCTGAGTTTGTCACCTCAAGTGGAATGGACACCGAGATTCTCTGACTCAAAGTAAGGCCAGATATTCCTGCAGTGAATTGAATGCAGGCTCGTCGTGCATCTCCCAAGACGAAGGGATGTCTGAATCCCCTGTGGAGACCACAGAGAAAGACCTAGTCCTCCACCTCATCACGACCGGAGGCCTCACATCCTTTGAAAACTCGAGAGGTCCGCGGAGATCAATGCTTCCAAAGGAGATGACGCCTGACTCCTCTTGAAAATGGATAGGAGTCCCAGGATCCGTGTGGCACGGGGAAAGGGACCCTGGTTCTACCGCCTCACGTGGAGATGCGTCCAAATTGCATGCCAAGACTCGAGGAGAATCCCGAGGTGTCCCTCGCACCTAGGCAGGAGTCCTCACTTCGCTGAACAAACACGTGTCTGGAAGGGACCTACCCGTCGTAACTCGAGAATATACCCCAGGTTCCTGCCGCAACTCGAGAAAAACCTTGAGACTTCCCCCTCCCCGCGAAATGAGGCCCGATTCCCCTGCACTGAGTGCAGACCAATTCCGTGTTCCACATCAAACGTGAAAGGAGCCTTGATTTCCTTAATGGCACTCCAGAGAAAACCCAAGATCACTGTCTCAAGTCTAGAGGGATCCTGAGGTCACTGGAGCAACACGAAAGGGCTCCGTCGACCCCAAATCAACTCGAGATGAGAGCTTAGTCCCTGGCTTCGACTCAAGAGGAATACAAACTTTCCACAAGCACCTCAAGAGGAGGCTTCTCTCAGCTACAGGTATGTGAGAGGGACCCTGAGTTTGTGGCCTCAAGTGGAATGGACACCGAGATGCTCTGACTTGAAGTAAGGCCGGATATCCCTGCAGTGAATTGAATGCAGGCTCGTCTTGCATCTCCCAAGACGAAGGGTTGTGTGAATCCCCTGTGGAGCCCACAGAGAAAGACCTAGCTAGTCCTCCGCCTCAACGCGACCGGAGGCCTCACATCCTTTGAAAACTCGAGTGGTCCGCGGAGATCAATACTTCCGAAGGAGACGATGCCTGACTCCTCTTGAAAATGGATAGGAGTCCCAGGATCCCTGTGGCACGTGGAAAGGGACCGTGGGTCTCCCGACTCACGTGGAGACGCATCCCAATTGCCATGCCAAGACTTGAGGAGAATCCCGAGGTGTCCCTCGCACCTAGGCAGGAGTCCTGACGTCGCTGAACAAACACGTGTCTGGAAGGGCCCTCCCCGTCGTAACTCGAGAATATACCCCAGGTTCCGGCCGCAACTCGAGAAAAACCATGAGACTTCCCCCTTGCCGCGAGATGAGGCCCGATTCCCCTGCACTGCGTGCAGAGCAATTCCGTATTCCACATCAAAAATGAAAGGAGCCTTCATTTCCTTGATGGCACTCCAGAGAAAACCCAAGATCACTGTCTCAAGTCTAGAGGGATCCTTAGGTCACTGGAGCAACACGAAAGGGCTCCCTGGACCCCAAATCAACTCGAGATGAGAGCTTAGTCTCTGGCTTCAAATCGAGAGGAATACCAACTTTCCACAAGCACCTCAAGAGGAGGCTTCTCTCAGCTAATGGTATGTGAGAGGGACCCTGAGTTTGTCACCTCAAGTGGAATGGACACCGAGATTCTCTGACTCAAAGTAAGGCCAGATATCCCTGCAGTGAATTGAATGCAGGCTCGTCGTGCATCTCCCAAGACGAAGGGTTGTGTGAATCCCCTGTGGAGACCACAGAGAAAGACCTAGTCCTCCGCCTCAACGCGACCGGAGGCCTCACATCCTTTGAAAACTCGAGTGGTCCGCGGAGATCAATACTTCCGAAGGAGACGATGCCTGACTCCTCTTGAAAATGGATAGGAGTCCCAGGATCCCTGTGGCACGTGGAAAGGGACCGTGGGTCTCCCGACTCACGTGGAGACGCATCCCAATTGCCATGCCAAGACTCGAGGAGAATCCCGAGGTGTCCCTCGCACCTAGGCAGGAGTCCTGACGTCGCTGAACAAACATGTGTCTGGAAGGGCCCTCCCCGTCGTAACTCGAGAATATACCCCAGGTTCCGGCCGCAACTCGAGAAAAACCATGAGACTTCCCCCTCGCCGCGAGATGAGGCCCGATTCCCCTGCACTGCGTGCAGAGCAATTCCGTGTTCCACATCAAACGTGAAAGGAGCCTTGATTTCCTTGATGGCACTCCAGAGAAAACCCAAGATCACTATCTCAAGTCTAGAGGGATCCTGAGGTCACCGGAGCAACACGAAAGGGCTCCGTGGACCCCAAATCAACTCGAGATGAGAGATTAGTCCCTGGCTTCGACTCAAGAGGAATACCAACTTTCCACAAGCACCTCAAGAGGAGGCTTCTCTCAGCTACAGGTATGTCAGAGGGACCCTGAGTTTGTGGCCTCAAGTGGAATGGTCACCGAGATGCTCTGACTCGAAGTAAGGCCGGATATCCCTGCAGTGAATTGAAAGCAGGCTCATCTTGCATCTCCCAAGACGAAGGGATGTCTGAATCCCCAGTGCAGAACACAGAGAAAGACCTAGTCCTCCGCCTCAACGCGACCGGAGGCCTCACATCCTTTGAAAACTCGAGAGATCTGCAGAGATCAATGCTTCCAAAGGAGACGATGCCTGACTCCTCTTGAAAATGGATAGGAGTCCCAGGATCACTGTGGCACGTGGAAAGGGACCCTGGGTCTCCCGCCTCACGTGGAGACGTGTCCCAATTGCCATGTCAAGACTCGAGGAGAATCCCGAGTTGTTCCTCGCACCTAGGCAGGAGTCCTGACGTCGCTGAACAAACACGTGTCTGGAAGTGCCCTCCCCGTCGTAACTCGAGAATATACCCCAGGTTCCGGCCGCAACTCGAGAAAAACCAGATTTCCCCCTCGCCGCGAGTTGAGGCCCGATTCCCCTGCACTGCATGCAGAGCAATTCCGTGTTCCACATCAAACGTGAAAGGAGCCTTGATTTCCTTGATGGCACTCCAGAGAAAACCCAAGATCGCTGTCTCAAGTCTAGAGGGATCCTGAGGTCACTGGAGCAGCACGAAAGGGCTCCGTGGACCCCAAATCAACTCGAGATGAGAGCTTAGTCCCTGGCTTCGACTCAAGAGGAATACGCACTTTCCACAAGCCCCTCAAGAGGAGGCTTCTCTCAGCTACAGGTATGTGAGAGTCCCCGTGAGTTTGTGGCCTCAAGTGGAATGGACACCGAGATGCTCTGACTCGAAGTAAGGCCGGATATCCCTGCAGTGAATTGAATGCATGCTCGTCTTGCATCTCCCAAGACGAAGGGATGTCTGAATCCCCTGTGGAGACCGCAGAGAAAGACCTAGTCCTCCGCCTCATCGTGACCGGAGGCCTCACATCCTTTGAAAACTCGAGAGGTCTGCAGACATCAATGCTTCCAAAGGAGACGATGCCTGACTCCTCTTGAAAATGGATAGGAGTCCCAGGATCACTGTGGCACGTGGAAAGGGACACTGGGTCTCCCACCTCACGTGGAGACGCGTCCCAATTGCCATGCCAAGACTCGAGGAGAATCCCGAGGTGTCCCTCGCACCTAGGCAGGAGTCCTGAGGTCGCCGAACAAACACGTGTCTCGAAGGGCCCTGCCTGTCGTAACTCGAGAATATACCCCAGGTACCGCCCGCAACTCGAGAAAAACCATGACACTTCCCCCTCGCCGCGAGATGAGGCCCGATTCCCCTGCAATGCGTGCAGAGCAATTCCGTGTTCCACATCAAACGTGAAAGGAGCCTTGATTTCCTTAATTGCACTCCAGAGAAAACCCAAGATAACTGTCTCAAGTCTAGAGGGATCCTGAGGTCACTGTAGCAACACGAAAGGGCTCCGTGGACCCCAAATCAACTCGAGATGAGAGCTTAGTCCCTGGCTTCGACTCAAGAGGAATACCGACTTTCCACAAGCACCTCAAGAGGAGGCTTCTCTCAGCTACAGGTAAGTGAGAGGGACGCTGAGTTTGTGGCCTCAAGTGGAATGGAAACGGAGATGCTCTGACTCGAAGTAAGGCCGGATATCCCTGCAGTGAATTGAATGCAGGCTCGTCTTGCAATTCCCAAGACGAAGGGATGTCTGAATCCCCTGTGTAGAACAGAGAGAAAGACCTAGTCCTCCGCCTCAACGCGACCGGAGGCCTCACATCCTTTGAAAACTCGAGAGGTCTGTAGAGATCAATGCTTCCAAAGGAGACGATGCCTGACTCCTCTTGAAAATGGATAGGAGTCCCAGGATCACCGTGGCACGTGGAAAGGGACCCTGGGTCTCCCGCCTCACGTGGAGATGCGTCCTAATTGCCATGCCAAGACTCGAGGAGAATCCCGAGGTGTCCCTCGCACCTAGGCAGGAGTCCTGACGTCGCTGAACAAACACGTGTCTGGAAGGGCCCTCCCCGTCGTAACTCGAGAATATACCCCAGGTTCCGGCCGCAACTCGAGAAAAACCATGAGATTTCCCCCTCTCCGCGAGTTGAGGCCCTATTCCCCTGCACTGCATGCAGAGCAATTCCGTGTTCCACATCAAACGTGAAAGGAGCCTTGATTTCCTTGATGCCACTCCAGAGAAGACCCAAGATCACTGTCTCAAGTCTAGAGGGATCCTGAGGTCACTGGAGCAACACGAAAGGGCTCCGTGGACCCCAAATCAACTCGAGATGAGAGCTTAGTCCCTGGCTTAGACTCAAGAGGAATACCAACTTTCCACAAGCACCTCAAGAGGAGGCTTCTCTCAGCTACAGGTATGTGAGAGGGACCCTGAGTTTGTGGCCTCAAGTGGAATGGACACCGAGATGCTCTGACTCGAAGTAAGGCAGGATATCCCTGCAGTGAATTGAATGCAGGCTCGTCTTGCATCTCCCAAGACGAAGGGATGTCTGAATCCCCTGTGGAGACCACAGAGAAAGACCTAGTCCTCCGCTTCATCGCGACCGGAGGCTTCACATCCTTTGAAAACTCGAGAGGTCCGCGGAGATCAATGCTTCCAAAGGAGACGATGCCTGACTCCTCTTGAAAATGGATAGGAGTCCCAGGATCCCTGTGGCACGGGAAAGGGACCCTGGGTCTCCCGCCTCACGTGGAGATGCGTCCAAATTGCCATGCCAAGACTCGAGGAGAATCCCGAGGTGTCCCTCGCACCTAGGCAGGAGTCCTGACGTCGCTGAACAAACACGTGTCTGGAAGGGACCTCCCCGTTGTAACTCGAGAATATACCCCAGGTTCCGGCCGCAACTCGAGAAAAACCATGAGACTTCCCCCTGTCCGCGAAATGAGGCCCGATTCCCCTGCACTGAGTGCAGACCAATTTCGTGTTCCACATCAAACGTGAAAGGAGCCTTGATTTCCTTAATGGCACTCCAGAGAAAACCCAAGATCACTGTCTCAAGACTAGAGGGATCCTGAGGTCACTGGAGCAACACGAAAGGGCTCCGTGGACCCCAAATCAACTCGAGATGAGAGCTTAGTCCCTGGCTTCGACTCAAGAGGAATACAAACTTTCCACAAGCACCTCAAGAGGAGGCTTCTCTCAGCTACAGGTATGTCAGAGGGACCCTGAGTTTGTGGCCTCAAGTGGAATGGACATCGAGATGCTCTGACTTGAAGTAAGGCCGGATATCCCTGCAGTGAATTGAATGCAGGCTCGTCTTGCATCTCCCAAGACGAAGGGTTGTGTGAATCCCCTGTGGAGCCCACAGAGAAAGACCTAGTCCTCCGCCTCAACGCGACCGGAGGCCTCACATCCTTTGAAAACTCGAGAGGTCTGCGGAGATCAATACTTCCGAAGGAGACGATGCCTGACTCCTCTTGAAAATGGATAGGAGTCCCAGGATCCCTGTGTCACGTGGAAAGGGACCCTTGGTCTCCCGCCTCACGTGGAGACGCGTCCCAATTGCCATGCCAAGGCTCCAGGAGAATCCCGAGGTTTCCCTCGCATCTAGGCAGGAGTCCTGACGTCGCTGAACAAACACGTGTCTGGAAGGGCCCTCACCGTCGTAACTCGAGAATATACCCCAGGTTCCGGCCGCAACTCGAGAAAGACCATGAGACTTCCCCATCGCCCCGAGATGAGGCCCGATTCCCCTGCCCTGCGTGCAGAGCAATTCCGTATTCCACATCAAAAAAGGAAAGGAGCCTTAATTTCCTTGATGGCACGCCAGAGAAAACCCAAGATCACTGTCTCAAGTCTAGAGGGATCCTGAGGTCACTGGAGCAACACGAAAGGGCTCCGTGGACCCCAAATCAACTCGAGATGAGAGCTTAGTCCCTGGCTTCGACTCAAGAGGAATACCAACTTTCCACAAGCACCTCAAGAGGAGGCTTCTCTCAGCTAATTGTATGTGAGAGGGACCCTGAGTTTGTGGACTCAAGTGCAATGGACACCGAGATGCCCTGACTCGAAGTAAGGCTGGATATCCCTGCAGTGAATTGAATGCAGGCTCGTCTTGCATCTCCCAAGACGAAGGGATGTCTGAATCCCCTGTGGATACCACAGAGAAAGACCTAGTCCTCCGCCTTATCGTGACCGGATGCCTCACATCCTTTGAAAACTCGAGAGGTCTGCAGAGATCAATGCTTCCAAAGGAGACGATGCCTGACTCCTCTTGAAAATGGATAGGAGTCCCAGGATCCCTGTGGCACGTGGAAAGGGACACTGGGTTTCACGCCTCACGTGGAGACGCGTCCCAATTGCCATGCCAAGACTCGAGGAGAATCCCGAGGTGTCCCTCGCACCTAGGCAGGAGTCCTGACGTCCCTGAACAAACACGTGTCTGGAAGGGCCCTCCCCGTCGTAACTCGAGAATATACCCCAGGTTCCGGCCGCAACTCGAGAAAAACCATGAGACTTCCCCATCGCCGCGAGATGAGGCCCGATTCCCCTGCCCTGCGTGCAGAGCAATTCCGTATTCCACATCAAAAATGAAAGGAGCCTTGAGTTCCTTGATGGCACTCCAGAGAAAACCCAAGATCACTGTCTCAAGTCTAGAGGGATCCTTAGGTCACTGGAGCAACACGAAAGGGCT
Organism: Dama dama; assembly: GCF_033118175.1. Lineage (NCBI taxonomy): Eukaryota > Metazoa > Chordata > Mammalia > Artiodactyla > Cervidae > Dama > Dama dama. The sequence continues at coordinate 266,232 of NC_083700.1, read as the reverse complement.
CCCTGGACCCCAAATCAACTCGAGATGAGAGCTTAGTCCCTGGCTTCAAATCGAGAGGAATACCAACTTTCCACAAGCACCTCAAGAGGAGGCTTCTCTCAGCTAATGGTATGTGAGAGGGACCCTGAGTTTGTCACCTCAAGTGGAATGGACACCGAGATTCTCTGACTCAAAGTAAGGCCAGATATCCCTGCAGTGAATTGAATGCAGGCTCGTCGTGCATCTCCCAAGACGAAGGGATGTCTGAATCCCCTGTGGAGACCACAGAGAAAGACCTAGTCCTCCGCCTCATCGCGACCGGAGGCCTCACATCCTTTGAAAACTCGAGAGGTCCGCGGAGATCAATGCTTCCAAAGGAGACGACGCCTGACTCCTCTTGAAAATGGATAGGAGTCCCAGGATCCGTGTGGCACGGGGAAAGGGACCCTGGTTCTCCCGCCTCACGTGGAGATGCGTCCAAATTGCATGCCAAGACTCGAGGAGAATCCCGAGGTGTCCCTCGCACCTAGGCAGGAGTCCTCACGTCGCTGAACAAACACGTGTCTGGAAGGGACCTCCCCGTCGTAACTCGAGAAAATACCCCAGGTTCCGGCCGCAACTCGAGAAAAACCTTGAGACTTCCCCCTCCCCGCGAAATGAGGCCCGATTCCCCTGCACTGAGTGCAGACCAATTCCGTGTTCCACATCAAACGTGAAAGGAGCCTTGATTTCCTTGATGGCACTCCAGAGAAAACCCAAGATCACTGTTTCAAGTCTAGAGGGATCCTGAGGTCACTGTAGCAACATGAAAGGGCTCCATGGACCTCAAATCAACTCGAGATGAGAGATTAGTCCCTGGCTTCGACTCAAGAGGAATACCAACTTTCCACAAGCACCTCAAGAGGAGGCTTCTCTCAGCTACAGGTATGTGAGAGGGACCCTGAGTTGTGGCCTCAAGTGGAATGGACACCGAGATGCTCTGACTTGAAGTAAGGCTGGATATCCCTGCAGTGAAGTGAATGCAGGCTCGTCTGGCATCTCCCAAGACGAAGGGATGTCTGAATCCCCTGTGGAGACCACAGAGAAAGACCTAGTCCTCCGCCTCATCGCGACCGGAGGCCTCACATCCTTTGAAAACTCGAGTGGTCCGCGGAGATCAATACTTCCGAAGGAGACGATGCCTGACTCCTCTTGAAAATGGATAGGAGTCCCGGGATCCCTGTGGCACGTGGAAAGGGACCCTGGGTCTCCCGCCTCACGTGGAGACGCGTCCCAATTGCCATGCCAAGACTCGAGGAGAATCCCGAGGTTTCCCTCGCACCTAGGCAGGAGTCCTGACGTCGCTGAACAAACACGTGTCTGGAAGTGCCCTCCCCGTCGTAACTCGAGAATATACCCCAGGTTCCGGCCGCAACTCGAGAAAAACCAGATTTCCCCCTCGCCGCGAGTTGAGGCCCGATTCCCCTGCACTGCATGCAGAGCAATTCCGTGTTCCACATCAAACGTGAAAGGAGCCTTGATTTCCTTGATGGCACTCCAGAGAAAACCCAAGATCGCTGTCTCAAGTCTAGAGGGATCCTGAGGTCACTGGAGCAGCACGAAAGGGCTCCGTGGACCCCAAATCAACTCGAGATGAGAGCTTAGTCCCTGGCTTAGACTCAAGAGGAATACCAACTTTCCACAAGCACCTCAAGAGGAGGCTTCTCTCAGCTACAGGTATGTGAGAGTCCCCGTGAGTTTGTGGCCTCAAGTGGAATGGACACCGAGATGCTCTGACTCGAAGTAAGGCCGGATATCCCTGCAGTGAATTGAATGCATGCTCGTCTTGCATCTCCCAAGACGAAGGGATGTCTGAATCCCCTGTGGAGACCGCAGAGAAAGACCTAGTCCTCCGCCTCATCGTGACCGGAGGCCTCACATCCTTTGAAAACTCGAGAGGTCTGCAGACATCAATGCTTCCAAAGGAGACGATGCCTGACTCCTCTTGAAAATGGATAGGAGTCCCAGGATCACTGTGGCACGTGGAAAGGGACACTGGGTCTCCCGCCTCACGTGGAGACGCGTCCCAATTGCCATGCCAAGACTCGAGGAGAGTCCCGAGGTGTCCCTCGCACCTAGGCAGGAGTCCTGAGGTCGCCGAACAAACACGTGTCTCGAAGGGCCCTGCCTGTCGTAACTCGAGAATATACCCGAGGTTCCGCCCGCAACTCGAGAAAAACCATGACACTTCCCCCTCGCCGCGAGATGAGGCCCGATTCCCCTGCAATGCTTCCAGAGCAATTCCGTGTTCCACATCAAACGTGAAAGGAGCCTTGATTTCCTTAATTGCACTCCAGAGAAGACCCAAGATCACTGTCTCAAGTCTAGAGGGATCCTGAGGTCACTGTAGCAACACGAAAGGGCTCCGTGGACCCCAAATCAACTCGAGATGAGAGCTTAGTCCCTGGCTTCGACTCAAGAGGAATACCGACTTTCCACAAGCACCTCAAGAGGAGGCTTCTCTCAGCTACAGGTAAGTGAGAGGGACGCTGAGTTTGTGGCCTAAAGTGGAATGGAAACGGAGATGCTCTGACTCGAAGTAAGGCCGGATATCCCTGCAGTGAATTGAATGCAGGCTCGTCTTGCAATTCCCAAGACGAAGGGATGTCTGAATCCCCTGTGTAGAACAGAGAGAAAGACCTAGTCCTCCGCCTCAACGCGACCGGAGGCCTCACATCCTTTGAAAACTCGAGAGGTCTGCAGAGATCAGTGCTTCCAAAGGAGACGATGCCTGACTCCTCTTGAAAATGGATAGGAGTCCCAGGATCACCGTGGCACGTGGAAAGGGACCCTGGGTCTCCCGCCTCACGTGGAGATGCGTCCTAATTGCCATGCCAAGACTCGAGGAGAATCCCGAGGTGTCCCTCGCACCTAGGCATGAGTCCTGACGTCGCTGAACAAACATGTGTCTGGAAGGGCCCTCCCCGTCGTAACTCGAGAATATACCCCAGGTTCCGGCCGCAACTCGAGAAAAACCATGAGATTTCCCCCTCTCCGCGAGTTGAGGCCCGATTCCCCTGCACTGCATGCAGAGCAATTCCGTGTTCCACATCAAACGTGAAAGGAGCCTTGATTTCCTTGATGGCACTCCAGATAAGACCCAAGATCACTGTCTCAAGTCTAGAGGGATCCTGAGGTCACTGGAGCAACACGAAAGGGATCCGTGGACCCCAAATCAACTCGAGATGAGAGCTTAGTCCCTGGCTTAGACTCAAGAGGAATACCAACTTTCCACAAGCACCTCAAGAGGAGGATTCTCTCAGCTACAGGTATGTGAGAGGGACCCTGAGTTTGTGGCCTCAAGTGGAATGGACACCGAGATGCTCTGACTCGAAGTAAGGCCGGATATCCCTGCAGTGAATTGAATGCAGGCTCGTCTTGCATCTCCCAAGACGAAGGGATGTCTGAATCCCCTGTGGAGACCACAGAGAAAGACCTAGTCCTCCGATTCATCGCGACCGGAGGCCTCACATCCTTTGAAAACTCGAGAGGTCCGCGGAGATCAATGCTTCCAAAGGAGACGATGCCTGACTCCTCTTGAAAATGGATAGGAGTCCCAGGATCCCTGTGGCACGTGCAAAGGGACCCTGGTTCTCCAGCCTCACGTGGAGATGCGTCCAAATTGCCATGCCAAGACTCGAGGAAAATCCCGAGGTGTCCCTCGCACCTAGGCAGGAGTCCTGACGTCGCTGAACAAACACTTGTCTGGAAGGGACCTCCCCGTCGTAACTCGAGAATATACCCCAGGTTCCGGCCGCAACTCGAGAAAAACCATGAGACTTCCCCCTGCCCGCGAAATGAGGCCCGATTCCCCTGCACTGAGTGCAGACCAATTTCGTGTTCCACATCAAACTTGAAAGGAGCCTTGATTTCCTTAATGGCACTCCAGAGAAAACCCAAGATCACTGTCTCAAGTCTAGAGGGATCCTGAGGTCACTGGAGCAACACGAAAGGGCTCCGTGGACCCCAAATCAACTCGAGATGAGAGCTTAGTCCCTGGCTTCGACTCAAGAGGAATACAAACTTTCCACAAGCACCTCAAGAGGAGGCTTCTCTCAGCTACAGGTATGTCAGAGGGACCCTGAGTTTGTGGCCTCAAGTGGAATGGACACCGAGATGCTCTGACTTGAAGTAAGGCCGGATATCCCTGCAGTGAATTGAATGCAGGCTCGTCTTGCATCTCCCAAGACGAAGGGTTGTGTGAATCCCCTGTAGAGCCCACAGAGAAAGACCTAGTCCTCCGCCTCAACGCGACCGAAGGCCTCACATCCTTTGAAAACTCGAGAGGTCCGCGGAGATCAATACTTCCGAAGGAGACGATGCCTGACTCCTCTTGAAAATGGATAGGAGTCCCAGGATCCCTGTGTCACGTGGAAAGGGACCCTGGGTCTCCCGCCTCACGTGGAGACGCGTCCCAATTGCCATGCCAAGACTCCAGGAGAATCCCGAGGTTTCCCTCGCACCTAGGCAGGAGTCCTGACGTCGCTGAACAAACACGTGTCTGGAAGGGCCCTCCCCGTCGTAACTCGAGAATATAACCCAGGTTACGGCTACAACTCGAGAAAAACCATGAGACTTCCCCTCGCCGCTGGATGAGGCCCGATTCCCCTGCACTGCGTGCAGAGCAATTCCGTGTTCCACATCAAACGTGAAAGGAGCCTTGATTTCCTTGATGGCACTCCAGAGAAAACCCAAGATCACTGTCTCAAGTCTAGAGGGATCCTGAGGTCACTGGAGCAACACGAAAGGGCTCCGTGGACCCCAAATCAACTCGAGATGAGAGCTTAGTCCCGGGCTTCGACTCAAGAGTAATAGCAACTTTCCACAAGCACCTCAAGAGGAGGTTTCTCTCAGCTACAGGTATGTGAGAGGGACCCTGAGTTGTGGCCTCAAGTGGAATGGACACCGAGATGCTCTGACTTGAAGTAAGGCTGGATATCCCTGCAGTGAAGTGAATGCAGGCTCGTCTGGCATCTCCCAAGACGAAGGGATGTCTGAATCCCCTGTGGAGACCACATAGAAAGACCTAATTATCCGCCTCATCGCGAGCGGAGGCTTCACATCCTTTGAAAACTCGAGAGGTCCGCGGAGATCAATGCTTCCAAAGTAGACGATGCCTTACTCCTCTTGCAAATGGATAGGAGTCCCAGGATCCCTGTGGCACGTGGAAAGGGACCCTGGGTCTCCGGCCTCATGTGGAGACGCGTCCCAATTACCATGCCAAGACTCGAGGAGAATCCCGAGGTGTCCCTAGCACCTAGGCAGGAGTCCTGACGTCGCTGAACAAACACGTGTCTAGAAGGGCCCTCCCCGTCGTTACTCGAGAATATACCCCAGGTTCTGGCCGCAACTCAAGAAAAACCATGAGATTTCCCCCTCGCCGTGAGTTGAGGATTGATTCCCCTCCACTGCATGCAGAGCAATTCCGTGTTCCATATCAAACGTGAAAGGAGCCTTGATTTCCTTGATGGCACTCCAGAGAAAACCCAAGATCACTGTCTCAAGTCTAGAGGGATCCTGAGGTCACTGGAGCAACACGAAAGTGCTCCGTGAACCCCAAATCAACTCGAGATGAGAGCTTAGTCCCTGGCTTAGACTCAAGAGGAATACCAACTTTCCACAAGCACCACAGGAGGAGGCTTCTCTCAACTACAGGTATGTGAGAGGGCCCCTGAGTTTGTGGCCTCAAGTGGAATGGACACCGAGATGCTCTGACTCAAAGTAAGGCCGGATATCCCAACAGTGAGTTGAATGCTGGCTCGTCTTGCATCTCCCAAGACGAAGGGATGTCTGAATCCCCTGTGGAGATCACAGAGAAAGACCGAGTTCTCCGCCTCATCGCGACCGGAGGCCTCACATCCTTTGAAAACTCGAGAGGTCCGCGGAGATCAATGCTTCCAAAGGAGAAGATGCCTGACCCTTCTTGAAAATGGATAGGAGTCCCAGGATTCCTGTGGCACGTGGAAAGGGACCCTGGGTCTCCCGCCTCACGTGGAGACGCGTCCCAATTGCCATGCCAAGACTCGAGGAGAATCCCGAGGTGTCCCTCGCACCTAGGCAGGAGTCCTGACGTCGCTGAACAAACCTGTGTCTGGAAGTGCCCTCCCCGTCGTAACTCGAGAATATACCCCAGGTTCCGGCCGCAACTCGAGAAAAACCATGAGACTTCCCCCTCGCCGCGAGATGAGGCCCGATTCCCCTGCAATGCGTGCAGAGCAATTCCGTGTTCCACATCAAACGTGAAAGGAGCCTTGATTTCCTTGATGGCACTCCAGAGAAAACCCAAGATCACTGTCTCAAGTCTAGAGGGATCCTGAGGTCACTGGAGCAACACGAAAGGGCTCCGTGGACCCCAAATCAACTCGAGATGAGAGATTAGTCCCTGGCTTCAACTCAAGAGGAATACGAACTTTCCACAAGCACCTCAAGAGGAGGCTTCTCTCAGCTACAGGTATGTTAGAGGGACCCTGAGCTTGGGGCCTCAAGTGGAATGGACACCGAGATGCTCTGACTCGAACTAAGGCCGGATATCCCTGCAGTGAATTGAATGCAGGCTCGTCTTGCATCTCCCAAGACGAAGGGATGTCTGAATCCCCTGTGGAGACCACAGAGAAAGCCCTAGTCCTCCGCCTCATCGCGACCGGAGGCCTCACATCCTTTGAAAACTCGAGAGGTCTGCAGAGATCAATGCTTCCAAAGGAGACGATGCCTGACTCATCTTGAAAATGGATAGGAGTCCCAGGATCCCTGTGGCACGTGGAAAGGGACACTGGGTCTCCCGCCTCACGTGGAGACGTGTCCCAATTGCCATGCCAAGACTCGAGGAGAATCCCGAGGTATCCCTCGCACCTAGGCAGGAGTCCTGACGTCGCTGAACAAACACGTGTCTGGAAGGGCCCTCCCCGTCGTAACTCGAGAATATACCCCAAATTCCGGCCGCAACTCGAGAAAAACCATGAGACTTCCCCCTCGTCGCGAGATGAGGCCCGATTCCCCTGCACTGCGTGCAGAACAATTCCGTGTTCCACATTAAACGTGAAAGGAGCCTTGATTTCCTTGATGGCACTCCAGAGAAAACCCAAGATCACTGGCTCAATCTAGAGGGATCCAGAGGTCACTGGAGCAACATGAAAGGGCTCCGGGGACCCCAAATCAACTCGAGATGAGAGCTTAGTCCCTGGCTTCGACTCAAGAGGAATACCAACTTTCCACAAGCACCTCAAGAGGAGGCTTCTCTCAGCTACAGGTATGTGAGAGGGACCCTGAGTTTGTGGCCTCAAGGGGAAAGGACCCCCAGATGCTCGACTCGAAGTAAGGCTGGATATCCCTGCAGTGAATTGAATGCAGGCTTGTCTTGCATCTCCCAAGACGAAGGGATGTCTGAATCCCCTGTGGAGATGACAGAGAAAGAACTAGTTCCCCGCCTCATCGAGACCGGAAGCCTCACATCCTTTGAAAACTCGAGAGGTCCGCCGAGATCAATGCTTCCAAAGGAGACGTTGCCTGACTCTTCTTGAAAATGGATAGGAGTCCCAGGATCCCTGTGGCACGGGGATAGGGACCCTGGGTCTCCCGCCTCACGTGGAGACGCGTCCCAATTGCCATGCCAAGACTCGAGGAGAATCCCGAGGTGTCCCTCGCACCTAGGCAGGAGTCCTGACGTCTCTGAACAAACACGTGTCTGGAAGGGCCCTCCCCGTCGTAACTCGAGAATATACCCCAGTTTCCGGACGCAACTTGAGAAAAACCATGAGACATCCCTCTTGCCGCGAGATGAGGCCCGATTCCCCTGCACTGCGTGCAGAGCAATTCCGTGTTCCACATCAAACGTGAAAGGAGCCTTGATTTCCTTGATGACACTCCAGAGAAAACCAAGATCACTGTCTCAAGTCTAGATGGATCCTGAGGTCACTGGAGCAACACGAAAGGGATCCGTGGACCCCAAATCAACTCGAGATGAGAGCTTAGTCCCTGGCTTCGACTCAAGAGGAATACCAACTTTCCACAAGCACCTCAAGAGGAGGCTTCTCTCAGCTACAGGTATGTGAGAGGGACCCTGATTTTGTGGCCTCAAGTGGAATGGACACTGAGATGCTCTGACTCGAAGTAAGGCCGGATATCCCTGCAGTGAATTGAATGCAGGCTCGTCTTGCATCTCCCAAGACGAAGGGATGTCTGAATCCCCTGTGGAGACGACACAGAATGAAGTAGTCTTCCGCCTCATCGCGTCCGGAGGCCTCACATCCTTTGAAAACTCGAGATGTCCACGGAGATCAATGCTTCCAAAGGAGACGATGCCTGACTCCTCTGGAAATTGGATAGGAGTACCAGGATCTGTGTGGAACGTGGAAAGGGACCCTGGGTCTCCTGCCTTAAGTGGAGACGCGTCCCAATTGCCATGCCAAGACCCGAGGAGAATCCCGAGGTGTCCCTCGCACCTAGGCAGGAGTCCTGACGTCGCTGAAAAAACACGTATCTGGAAGGGCTCTCCCCGTCGTAACTCGAGAATATACCCCAGGTTTTGGCCGCAACTCGAGAAAAACCATGAGATTTTCCCCGCGCCGCGAGTTGAGGCCCGATTCCCCTGCACTGCATGCAGAGCAATTCCGTGTTCCACATCAAAGGTGAAAGGAGCCTTGATTTCCTTGATGGCACTCCAGAGAAAACCCAAGATCACTGTCTCAAGTCTAGAGGGATCCTGAGGTCACTGGACCAACAGGAAAGGGCTCCGTGGACCCCAAATCAACTCGAGATGAGAGCTTAGTCCCTGGCTTCGACTCAAGAGGAATACCAACTTTCCACCAGCACCTCAAGAGGAGGCTTCTCTCAGCTACAGGTATGTGAGAGGGACCCTGAGTTTGTGGCCTCAAGTGGAATGGACACCCAGATGCTTTGACTCGAAGTAAGGCCGGATATCCCTGCAGTGAATTGAATGCAGGCTCGTCTTGCATCTCCCAAGACGAAGGGATGTCTGAATCCCCTGTGGAGTCGACAGAGAAAGACCGAGTTCTCCGCCTCATCGCGAGCGGAGGCCTCACATCCTTTGAAAACTCGAGAGGTGCACGGAGAACAATGCTTCCAAAGGAGACGATGCCTGACTCCTCTTGAAAATGGATAGGAGTCCCAGGATCCCTGTGGCACGTGCAAAGGGACCCTGGTTCTCCAGCCTCACGTGGAGATGCGTCCAAATTGCCATGCCAAGACTCGAGGAGAATCCCGAGGTGTCCCTCGCACCTAGGCAGGAGTCCTGACGTCGCTGAACAAACACTTGTCTGGAAGGGACCTCCCCGTCGTAACTCGAGAATATACCCCAGGTTCCGGCCGCAACTCGAGAAAAACCATGAGACTTCCCCCTGCCCGCGAAATGAGGCCCGATTCCCCTGCACTGAGTGCAGACCAATTTCGTGTTCCACATCAAACTTGAAAGGAGCCTTGATTTCCTTAATGGCACTCCAGAGAAAACCCAAGATCACTGTCTCAAGTCTAGAGGGATCCTGAGGTCACTGGAGCAACACGAAAGGGCTCCGTGGACCCCAAATCAACTCGAGATGAGAGCTTAGTCCCTGGCTTCGACTCAAGAGGAATACAAACTTTCCACAAGCACCTCAAGAGGAGGCTTCTCTCAGCTACAGGTATGTCAGAGGGACCCTGAGTTTGTGGCCTCAAGTGGAATGGACACCGAGATGCTCTGACTTGAAGTAAGGCCGGATATCCCTGCAGTGAATTGAATGCAGGCTCGTCTTGCATCTCCCAAGACGAAGGGTTGTGTGAATCCCCTGTAGAGCCCACAGAGAAAGACCTAGTCCTCCGCCTCAACGCGACCGAAGGCCTCACATCCTTTGAAAACTCGAGAGGTCCGCGGAGATCAATACTTCCGAAGGAGACGATGCCTGACTCCTCTTGAAAATGGATAGGAGTCCCAGGATCCCTGTGTCACGTGGAAAGGGATCCTGGGTCTCCCGCCTCACGTGGAGACGCGTCCCAATTGCCATGCCAAGACTCCAGGAGAATCCCGAGGTTTCCCTCGCACCTAGGCAGGAGTCCTGACGTCGCTGAACAAACACGTGTCTGGAAGGGCCCTCCCCGTCGTAACTCGAGAATATAACCCAGGTTACGGCTACAACTCGAGAAAAACCATGAGACTTCCCCTCGCCGCTGGATGAGGCCCGATTCCCCTGCACTGCGTGCAGAGCAATTCCGTGTTCCACATCAAACGTGAAAGGAGCCTTGATTTCCTTGATGGCACTCCAGAGAAAACCCAAGATCACTGTCTCAAGTCTAGAGGGATCCTGAGGTCACTGGAGCAACACGAAAGGGCTCCGTGGACCCCAAATCAACTCGAGATGAGAGCTTAGTCCCGGGCTTCGACTCAAGAGTAATAGCAACTTTCCACAAGCACCTCAAAAGGAGGTTTCTCTCAGCTACAGGTATGTGAGAGGGACCCTGAGTTGTGGCCTCAAGTGGAATGGACACCGAGATGCTCTGACTTGAAGTAAGGCTGGATATCCCTGCAGTGAAGTGAATGCAGGCTCGTCTGGCATCTCCCAAGACGAAGGGATGTCTGAATCCCCTGTGGAGACCACATAGAAAGACCTAATTATCCGCCTCATCGCGAGCGGAGGCTTCACATCCTTTGAAAACTCGAGAGGTCCGCGGAGATCAATGCTTCCAAAGTAGACGATGCCTTACTCCTCTTGCAAATGGATAGGAGTCCCAGGATCCCTGTGGCACGTGGAAAGGGACCCTGGGTCTCCGGCCTCATGTGGAGACGCGTCCCAATTACCATGCCAAGACTCGAGGAGAATCCCGAGGTGTCCCTAGCACCTAGGCAGGAGTCCTGACGTCGCTGAACAAACACGTGTCTAGAAGGGCCCTCCCCGTCGTTACTCGAGAATATACCCCAGGTTCTGGCCGCAACTCAAGAAAAACCATGAGATTTCCCCCTCGCCGTGAGTTGAGGCTTGATTCCCCTCCACTGCATGCAGAGCAATTCCGTGTTCCATATCAAACGTGAAAGGAGCCTTGATTTCCTTGATGGCACTCCAGAGAAAACCCAAGATCACTGTCTCAAGTCTAGAGGGATCCTGAGGTCACTGGAGCAACACGAAAGTGCTCCGTGAACCCCAAATCAACTCGAGATGAGAGCTTAGTCCCTGGCTTAGACTCAAGAGGAATACCAACTTTCCACAAGCACCACAGGAGGAGGCTTCTCTCAACTACAGGTATGTGAGAGGGCCCCTGAGTTTGTGGCCTCAAGTGGAATGGACACCGAGATGCTCTGACTCAAAGTAAGGCCGGATATCCCAACAGTGAGTTGAATGCTGGCTCGTCTTGCATCTCCCAAGACGAAGGGATGTCTGAATCCCCTGTGGAGATCACAGAGAAAGACCGAGTTCTCCGCCTCATCGCGACCGGAGGCCTCACATCCTTTGAAAACTCGAGAGGTCCGCGGAGATCAATGCTTCCAAAGGAGAAGATGCCTGACCCTTCTTGAAAATGGATAGGAGTCCCAGGATTCCTGTGGCACGTGGAAAGGGACCCTGGGTCTCCCGCCTCACGTGGAGACGCGTCCCAATTGCCATGCCAAGACTCGAGGAGAATCCCGAGGTGTCCCTCGCACCTAGGCAGGAGTCCTGACGTCGCTGAACAAACCTGTGTCTGGAAGTGCCCTCCCCGTCGTAACTCGAGAATATACCCCAGGTTCCGGCCGCAACTCGAGAAAAACCATGAGACTTCCCCCTCGCCGCGAGATGAGGCCCGATTCCCCTGCAATGCGTGCAGAGCAATTCCGTGTTCCACATCAAACGTGAAAGGAGCCTTGATTTCCTTGATGGCACTCCAGAGAAAACCCAAGATCACTGTCTCAAGTCTAGAGGGATCCTGAGGTCACTGGAGCAACACGAAAGGGCTCCGTGGACCCCAAATCAACTCGAGATGAGAGATTAGTCCCTGGCTTCAACTCAAGAGGAATACGAACTTTCCACAAGCACCTCAAGAGGAGGCTTCTCTCAGCTACAGGTATGTTAGAGGGACCCTGAGCTTGGGGCCTCAAGTGGAATGGACACCGAGATGCTCTGACTCGAACTAAGGCCGGATATCCCTGCAGTGAATTGAATGCAGGCTCGTCTTGCATCTCCCAAGACGAAGGGATGTCTGAATCCCCTGTGGAGACCACAGAGAAAGCCCTAGTCCTCCGCCTCATCGCGACCGGAGGCCTCACATCCTTTGAAAACTCGAGAGGTCTGCAGAGATCAATGCTTCCAAAGGAGACGATGCCTGACTCATCTTGAAAATGGATAGGAGTCCCAGGATCCCTGTGGCACGTGGAAAGGGACACTGGGTCTCCCGCCTCACGTGGAGACGTGTCCCAATTGCCATGCCAAGACTCGAGGAGAATCCCGAGGTATCCCTCGCACCTAGGCAGGAGTCCTGACGTCGCTGAACAAACACGTGTCTGGAAGGGCCCTCCCCGTCGTAACTCGAGAATATACCCCAAATTCCGGCCGCAACTCGAGAAAAACCATGAGACTTCCCCCTCGTCGCGAGATGAGGCCCGATTCCCCTGCACTGCGTGCAGAACAATTCCGTGTTCCACATTAAACGTGAAAGGAGCCTTGATTTCCTTGATGGCACTCCAGAGAAAACCCAAGATCACTGGCTCAATCTAGAGGGATCCAGAGGTCACTGGAGCAACATGAAAGGGCTCCGGGGACCCCAAATCAACTCGAGATGAGAGCTTAGTCCCTGGCTTCGACTCAAGAGGAATACCAACTTTCCACAAGCACCTCAAGAGGAGGCTTCTCTCAGCTACAGGTATGTGAGAGGGACCCTGAGTTTGTGGCCTCAAGGGGAAAGGACCCCCAGATGCTCGACTCGAAGTAAGGCTGGATATCCCTGCAGTGAATTGAATGCAGGCTTGTCTTGCATCTCCCAAGACGAAGGGATGTCTGAATCCCCTGTGGAGATGACAGAGAAAGAACTAGTTCCCCGCCTCATCGAGACCGGAAGCCTCACATCCTTTGAAAACTCGAGAGGTCCGCCGAGATCAATGCTTCCAAAGGAGACGTTGCCTGACTCTTCTTGAAAATGGATAGGAGTCCCAGGATCCCTGTGGCACGGGGAAAGGGACCCTGGGTCTCCCGCCTCACGTGGAGACGCGTCCCAATTGCCATGCCAAGACTCGAGGAGAATCCCGAGGTGTCCCTCGCACCTAGGCAGGAGTCCTGACGTCTCTGAACAAACACGTGTCTGGAAGGGCCCTCCCCGTCGTAACTCGAGAATATACCCCAGTTTCCGGACGCAACTTGAGAAAAACCATGAGACATCCCTCTTGCCGCGAGATGAGGCCCGATTCCCCTGCACTGCGTGCAGAGCAATTCCGTGTTCCACATCAAACGTGAAAGGAGCCTTGATTTCCTTGATGACACTCCAGAGAAAACCAAGATCACTGTCTCAAGTCTAGATGGATCCTGAGGTCACTGCAGCAACACGAAAGGGCTCCGTGGACCCCAAATCAACTCGAGATGAGAGCTTAGTCCCTGGCTTCGACTCAAGAGGAATACCAACTTTCCACAAGCACCTCAAGAGGAGGCTTCTCTCAGCTACAGGTATGTGAGAGGGACCCTGATTTTGTGGCCTCAAGTGGAATGGACACTGAGATGCTCTGACTCGAAGTAAGGCCGGATATCCCTGCAGTGAATTGAATGCAGGCTCGTCTTGCATCTCCCAAGACGAAGGGATGTCTGAATCCCCTGTGGAGACGACACAGAATGAAGTAGTCTTCCGCCTCATCGCGTCCGGAGGCCTCACATCCTTTGAAAACTCGAGATGTCCACGGAGATCAATGCTTCCAAAGGAGACGATGCCTGACTCCTCTGGAAATTGGATAGGAGTACCAGGATCTGTGTGGAACGTGGAAAGGGACCCTGGGTCTCCTGCCTTAAGTGGAGACGCGTCCCAATTGCCATGCCAAGACCCGAGGAGAATCCCGAGGTGTCCCTCGCACCTAGGCAGGAGTCCTGACGTCGCTGAAAAAACACGTATCTGGAAGGGCTCTCCCCGTCGTAACTCGAGAATATACCCCAGGTTTTGGCCGCAACTCGAGAAAAACCATGAGATTTTCCCCGCGCCGCGAGTTGAGGCCCGATTCCCCTGCACTGCATGCAGAACAATTCCGTGTTCCACATCAAAGGTGAAAGGAGCCTTGATTTCCTTGATGGCACTCCAGAGAAAACCCAAGATCACTGTCTCAAGTCTAGAGGGATCCTGAGGTCACTGGAGCAACAGGAAAGGGCTCCGTGGACCCCAAATCAACTCGAGATGAGAGCTTAGTCCCTGGCTTCGACTCAAGAGGAATACCAACTTTCCACCAGCACCTCAAGAGGAGGCTTCTCTCAGCTACAGGTATGTGAGAGGGACCCTGAGTTTGTGGCCTCAAGTGGAATGGACACCCAGATGCTTTGACTCGAAGTAAGGCCGGATATCCCTGCAGTGAATTGAATGCAGGCTCGTCTTGCATCTCCCAAGACGAAGGGATGTCTGAATCCCCTGTGGAGTCGACAGAGAAAGACCGAGTTCTCCGCCTCATCGCGAGCGGAGGCCTCACATCCTTTGAAAACTCGAGAGGTCCACGGAGAACAATGCTTCCAAAGGATACAATGCCTGATTCCTCTTGAAAATGGATAGGAGTCCCAGGATCCCTGTGGCACGTGAAAAGGGACGCTGGGTCTCCCGCCTCACATGGAGACGCATCCCAATTGCCATGCCAAGACTCGAGGAGAATCCCGAGGTGTCCCTCGCACCTAGGCAGGAGTCCTGACGTCGCTGAACAAACACGTGTCTGGAAGGGCCCTCCCCGTCGTAACTCGAGAATATACCCCAGGTTCCGGCCGCAACTCGAAAAAAAACTTGAGACTTCCCCCTCGCCGCGAGATGAGGCCCAATTCCCCTGCACTGCGTGCAGAGCCATTCCGTGTTCCACATCAAACGTGAAAGGAGCCTTGATTTCCTTGATGGCACTCCAGAGAAAACCCAAGATCACTGTCTCAAGTCTAGAGGGATCCTGAAGTCTCTGGAGCAACACGAAAGGGCTCCGTGGACCCCAAATCAACTCGAGATGAGAGCTTAGTCCCTGGCTTCGACTCAAGAGGAATACCAAGTTTCCACAAGCACCTCAAGAGGAGGCTTCTCTCAGCTACAGGTATGTGAGAGGGACCCTGAGTTTGTGGCCTCAAGTGGAATGGACACCGAGATGCTCTGACTCGAAGTAAGGCCGGATATCCCTGCAGTGAATTGAATGCAGGCTCGTCTTGCATCTCCCAAGACGAAGGGATGTCTGAATCCCCTGTGGAGACCACAGAGAAAGACCTAGTCCTCCGATTCATCGCGACCGGAGGCCTCACATCCTTTGAAAACTCGAGAGGTCCGCGGAGATCAATGCTTCCAAAGGAGACGATGCCTGACTCCTCTTGAAAATGGATAGGAGTCCCAGGATCCCTGTGGCACGTGCAAAGGGACCCTGGTTCTCCAGCCTCACGTGGAGATGCGTCCAAATTGCCATGCCAAGACTCGAGGAGAATCCCGAGGTGTCCCTCGCACCTAGGCAGGAGTCCTGACGTCGCTGAACAAACACTTGTCTGGAAGGGACCTCCCCGTCGTAACTCGAGAATATACCCCAGGTTCCGGCCGCAACTCGAGAAAAACCATGAGACTTCCCCCTGCCCGCGAAATGAGGCCCGATTCCCCTGCACTGAGTGCAGACCAATTTCGTGTTCCACATCAAACTTGAAAGGAGCCTTGATTTCCTTAATGGCACTCCAGAGAAAACCCAAGATCACTGTCTCAAGTCTAGAGGGATCCTGAGGTCACTGGAGCAACACGAAAGGGCTCCGGGGACCCCAAATCAACTCGAGATGAGAGCTTAGTCCCTGGCTTCGACTCAAGAGGAATACAAACTTTCCACAAGCACCTCAAGAGGAGGCTTCTCTCAGCTACAGGTATGTCAGAGGGACCCTGAGTTTGTGGCCTCAAGTGGAATGGACACCGAGATGCTCTGACTTGAAGTAAGGCCGGATATCCCTGCAGTGAATTGAATGCAGGCTCGTCTTGCATCTCCCAAGACGAAGGGTTGTGTGAATCCCCTGTAGAGCCCACAGAGAAAGACCTAGTCCTCCGCCTCAACGCGACCGAAGGCCTCACATCCTTTGAAAACTCGAGAGGTCCGCGGAGATCAATACTTCCGAAGGAGACGATGCCTGACTCCTCTTGAAAATGGATAGGAGTCCCAGGATCCCTGTGTCACGTGGAAAGGGACCCTGGGTCTCCCGCCTCACGTGGAGACGCGTCCCAATTGCCATGCCAAGACTCCAGGAGAATCCCGAGGTTTCCCTCGCACCTAGGCAGGAGTCCTGACGTCGCTGAACAAACACGTGTCTGGAAGGGCCCTCCCCGTCGTAACTCGAGAATATAACCCAGGTTACGGCTACAACTCGAGAAAAACCATGAGACTTCCCCTCGCCGCTGGATGAGGCCCGATTCCCCTGCACTGCGTGCAGAGCAATTCCGTGTTCCACATCAAACGTGAAAGGAGCCTTGATTTCCTTGATGGCACTCCAGAGAAAACCCAAGATCACTGTCTCAAGTCTAGAGGGATCCTGAGGTCACTGGAGCAACACGAAAGGGCTCCGTGGACCCCAAATCAACTCGAGATGAGAGCTTAGTCCCGGGCTTCGACTCAAGAGTAATAGCAACTTTCCACAAGCACCTCAAGAGGAGGTTTCTCTCAGCTACAGGTATGTGAGAGGGACCCTGAGTTGTGGCCTCAAGTGGAATGGACACCGAGATGCTCTGACTTGAAGTAAGGCTGGATATCCCTGCAGTGAAGTGAATGCAGGCTCGTCTGGCATCTCCCAAGACGAAGGGATGTCTGAATCCCCTGTGGAGACCACATAGAAAGACCTAATTATCCGCCTCATCGCGAGCGGAGGCTTCACATCCTTTGAAAACTCGAGAGGTCCGCGGAGATCAATGCTTCCAAAGTAGACGATGCCTTACTCCTCTTGCAAATGGATAGGAGTCCCAGGATCCCTGTGGCACGTGGAAAGGGACCCTGGGTCTCCGGCCTCATGTGGAGACGCGTCCCAATTGCCATGCCAAGACTCGAGGAGAATCCCGAGGAGTCCCTCGCACATAGGCAGGAGTCCTGACGTCGCTGAACAAACACGTGTCTGGAAGGGCCCTCCCCGTCGTAACTCGAGAATGTACCCCAGGTTCCGGCCGCAACTCGAAAAAAACCGTGAGACTTAACCCTCGCCGCGAGATGAGGCCCGATTCCCCTGCACTGCGTGCAGAGCAATTCCGTGTTCCACATCAAACGTGAAAGGATCTTTGATTTCCTTGATGACACTCCAGAGAAAACCCAAGATCACTGTCTCAAGTCTAGAGGGATAATGAGGTCACTGGAGCAACACGAAAGGGCTCCGTGGACCCCAAATCAACTCGAGATGAGAGCTTAGTCCCTGGCTTTGACTCAAGAGGAATACCAACTTTCCAAAAGCACTTCAAGAGGAGGCTTCTCTCAGCTACATGTATGTGAGAGGGACCGTGAGTTTGTGGCCTCAAGTGGAATGGACACTGAGATGCTCTGACTCGAAGTAAGGCCGGATATCCCTGCAGTGAATTGAATGAAGCCTCGTCTTGCATCTCCCAAGATGAAGGGATGTCGGAATCCCCTGTGGAGACGACAGAGAAAGACCTAGTCCTCAGCCTCATCACGACCGGAGGCCTCACATCTTTTGAAAAGTCGAGAAGTCTGCGGAGATAAATGCTTCCAAAGGAGATGATGCCTGACTCCTCTTGAAAATGGATAGGAGTCCCAGGATCCCTATGGCACGTGGAAAGGGACCCTGGGTCTCCCGCCTCACGTGGAGACGTGTCCCAATTGCCATGCGAAGACTCGAGGAGA
Organism: Dama dama; assembly: GCF_033118175.1. Classification (NCBI taxonomy): domain Eukaryota; kingdom Metazoa; phylum Chordata; class Mammalia; order Artiodactyla; family Cervidae; genus Dama; species Dama dama. Next base: position 248,252 of record NC_083700.1, on the reverse strand, counting down.
ATCCCGAGGTGTCCCTCGCACCTAGGCAGGAGTCCTCACGGCGCTGAACAAACAAGTGTATGGAAGGGCCCTGCCCGTCGTAACTCGAGAATAGACCCCAGGTTCCGGCCGCAACTCGAGAAAAACCATGAGACTTCCCCCTCGCCGCGAGATGAGGCCCGATTCCCCTGCACTGCGTCCAGAGCAATTCCGTGTTCCACATCAAACCTGAAAGGAGCCTTGATTTCCTTGATGACACTCCAGGGAAAACCCAAGATCACTGTCTGAAGTCTATAGGGATAATGAGGTCACTGGAGCAACACGAAAGGGCTCCGTGGACCCCAAATCAACTCGAGATGAGAGCTTAGTCCCTGGCTTCGACTCAAGAGGAATACCAACTTTCCACAAGCACCTCAAGAGGAGGCTTCTCTCAGCTACAGGTATGTGAGAGGGACCCTGAGTTTGTGGCCTCACTTGGAATGGACACTGAGATGCTCTGACTCGAAGTAAGGCCGGATATCCCTGCAGTGAAGTGAAGGCAGGCTCGTCTTTCATCTCCCAAGACGAAGGGATGTCTGAATCCCCTCTGGAGACCACAGAGAAAGACCTAGTCCTCCGCCTCAACGCGAACAGAGGCCTCACATCCGTTGAAAACTCGAGAGGTCCGCGGAGATCAATGCTTCCAAAGGAGACAATGCCTGACTCCTCTTGAAAATGGATAGGAGTCCCAGGATCCCTGTGGCACGTGGAAAGGGACACTGGTTCTCCCGCCTCATGTGGAGATGCGTCCCAATTGCCATGCCAAGACTCGAGGAGAATCCCGAGGTATCCCTCGCACCTAGGCAGGAGTCCTGACGTCGCTGAACAAACACGTGTCTGGAAGGGCCCTCCCCGTCGTAACTCGAGAATATACCCCAGGTTCCGGCCGCAACTCGAGAAAAACCATGAGACTTCCCCCTCGCCGCGAGATGAGGCCCGATTCCCCTGCACTGAGTGCAGAGCAATTCCGTGTTCCACATCAAACGTGAAAGGAGCCTTGATTTCCTTGATGCCACACCAGAGAAAACCCAAACTCACTGTCTCAAGTCTAGAGGGATCCTGAGGTCACTGGAGCAACACGAAAGGGCTCCGTGGACCCCAAATCAACTCGAGATGAGAGCTTAGTCCCTGGCTTCGACTCAAGAGGAATACCAACTTTCCACAAGCACCTCAAGAGGAGGCTTCTCTCAGCTACAGGTATGTGAGAGGGACCCTGAGTTTGTGGCCTCAAGTGGAATGGACACCGAGATGCTCTGACTCGAAGTGAGGCCGGATATCGCTGCAGTGAATTGAATGCAAGCTCGCCTTGCATCTCCCAAGACGAAGGGATGTCTGAATCCCCTGTGGAGACCACAGAGAAAGACCTAGTTCTCCGCCTCATCGCGACCGGAGGCCTCACATCCTTTGAAAACTCGAGAGGCCCACGGAGATCAATGGTTCCAAAGGAGACGATGCCTGACTCCTCTTGAAAATGGTTAGGAGTCCCAGGATCCCTGTGGCACGTGGAAAGGGACCCTGGGTCTCCCGCGTCACGTGGAGACGCGTCCCAATTGCCATGCCAAGACTCGAAGAGAATCCCGATGTGTCACTCGAAACTAGGTAGGAGTCCTGACGTCGATGAACAAACACGTGTCTGGAAGGGCCCTCCCCGTCGTAACTCGAGAATAGACCCCAGGTTCCGACCGCAACACGAGAAAAACCATGAGACTTCCCCCTCGCCGCGAGATGAGGCCCGATTACCCTGCACTGCGTCCAGAGCAATTCCGTGTTCCACATCAAACGTGAAAGGAGCTTTGATTTCCTTGATGACACTCCAGAGAAAACCCAAGATCACTGTCTCAAGTCTAGAGGGATCCTGAGGTCACTGGAGCAACACGAAAGGGCTCCGTCAACCCCAAATCAACTCGAGATAAGAGATTAGTCCCTAACTTCGACTCAAGAGGAATACCAACTTTCCACAAGCACCTCAAGAGGAGGCTTCTCTCAGCTACAGGTATGTGAGAGGGACCCTGAGTTTGTGGCCTCAAGTGGAATGGACACCGAGATGCTCTGACTCGAGGTAAGGCCGGATATCCCTGCAGTGAATTGAATGCAGGCTCGTCTTGCATCTCCGAAGACGAAGGGATGTCTGAATCCCCTGTGGAGGCCACAGAGAAAGACCTAGTCCTCCGCCTCATCGCGACCGGAGGCCTCACATCCTTTTAAAACTCGAGAGGTCCACGGAGATCAATGCTTCCAAAGGAGACGATGCCTGACTCCTCTTGAAAATGGATAGGAGTCCCAGGATCCCTGTGGCACGTGGAAAGGGACCCTGGGTCTCCCGCCTCACGTGGAGTCGCGTCCCAATTGCCATGCCAAGACTCGAGGAGAATCCCGAGGTGTCCCTCGCAGCTAGGTCGGAGTCCTTGCGTCGCTGAACAAACACGTGTCTGGAAGGGGCCTCCCCGTCGTAACTCGAGAATATACCCCAGGTTCCGGCCGCAACTCAAGAAAAACCATGAGACTTCCCCCTCGCCGCGAGATGAGGCCCGATTCCCCTGCACTGCGTGCAGAGCAATTCCGTGTTCCACATCAAACGTGAAAGGAGCCTTGATTTCCTTCATGCCACTACAGAGAAAACCCAAACTCACTGTCTCCAGTCTAGAGGGATCCTGAGGTCACTGGAGAAACACGAAAGGGCTCCGTGGACCCCAAATCAACTGGAGATGAGAGCTTAGTCCCTGGCTTTTACTCAAGAGGAATACCAACTTTCCAAAAGCACTTCAAGAGGAGGCTTCTCTCAGCTACAGGTATGTGAGAGGGACCCTGAGTTTGTGGCCTCACGTGGAATGGACACTGAGATGCTCTGACTCGAAGTAAGGCCGGATATCCCTGCAGTGAAGTGAATGCAGGCTCGTCTTGCATCTCCCAAGACGAAGGGATGTCTGAATCCCCTCTGGAGACCACAGAGAAAGACCTAGTCCTCCGCCTCAATGCGAACAGAGGCCTCACATCCGTTGAAAACTCGAGAGGTCCGCGGAGATCAATGCTTCCAAAGGAGACGATGCCTGACACCTCTTGAAAATGGATAGGAGTCCCAGGATCCCTGTGGCACGTGGAAAGGGACACTGGGTCTCCCGCCTCATGTGGAGATGCGTCCCAATTGCCATGCCAAGACTCGAGGAGAATCCCGAGATGTCCCTCGCACCTAGGCCGGAGTCCTGACGTCGCTGAACAAACACGTGTCTGGAAGGGCCCTCCCCGTCGTAACTCGAGAATATACCCCAGGTTCCGGCCGTAACTCGAGAGAATCCATGAGACTTCCCCCTCGCCGCGAGATGAGTCCCGATTAACCTGCACTGCGTGCAGAACAATTCCGTGATCCACATCAAACGTGAAAGGAGCCTTGATTTCCTTGATGCCACTCCAGAGAAAACCCAAAGTCACTGTCTGAAGTCTAGAGGGATCCTGAGGTCACTGGAGCAACAGAAAGGGCTCCGTGGACCCCAAATCAACTCGAGATGAGAGCTTAGTCCCTGGCTTCGACTCAAGAGGTATACCAAGTTTCCACAAGCACCTCAAGATGAGGCTTTTCTCAGCTACATGTATGTGAGAGGTACCCTGAGTTTGTGGCCTCAAGTGGAATGGACACCGAGATGCTCTGACTCGAAGTAAGGCCGGATATCCCTGCAGTGAATTGAATGCAAGCTCGTCTTGCATCTCCCAAGACGAAGGGATGTCTGAATCCCCTGTGGAGACCAGAGAGAAAGACCTAGTTCCCCGCCTCATCGCGACCGGAGGCCTCACATCCTTTGAAAACTCGAGAGGTCCGCGGAGATCAATGTTTCCAAAGGAGACGATGCCAGACTCCTCTTGAAAATGGATAGGAGTCCCAGGATCACTGTGGCACGTGGAAAGGGACCATGGGTCTCCCGCCTCACGTGGAGATGCGTCCCAATTTCCATGCCAAGACTCGAGGAGAATCCCGAGGTGTCCCTCGCACCTAGGCAGGAGTCCTGACGTCGCTGAACAAACAGGTGTCTGGAAGGGCCCTCCCCTTCGTAACTCGAGAATATACCCCAGGTTCCGGCCGCAACTCGAGAAAAACCATGAGACTTCCCCCTCGCCGCTGGATGAGGCCCGATTCCCCTGCACTGCGTGCAGAGCAATTCCGTGTTCCACATCAAACGTGAAAGGAGCCTTGATTTCCTTGATAGCACTCCAGAGAAAACCCAAGATCACTGTCTCAAGTCTAGAGGGATCTTGAGGTCACTGGAGCAACACGAATGGGCTCCATGGACCCCAAATCAACTCGAGATGAGAGCTGAGTCCCTGGCTTCGACTCAAGAGGAATACCAACTTTCCACAAGCACCTCAAGAGGAGGCTTCTCTCAGCTACAGGTATGTGAGAGGGACCCTGAGTTTGTGGCCTCAAGTGGAATGGACACCGAGATGCTCTGACTCGAAGTAAGGCCGGATATCCCTGCAGTGAATTGAATGTAGGCTCGTCTTGCATCTCCCAAGACGAAGTGATGTCTGAATCCCCTGTGGAGACCACAGAGAAAGAACTAGTTCCCCGCCTCATCGAGACCGTAGGCCTCACATCCTTTGAAAACTCGAGAGATCCGCCGAGATCAGTGCTTCCAAAGGAGACGACGCCTGACTCTTCTTGAAAGTGGATAGGAGTCCCAGGATCCCTGTGGCACGGGGAAAGGGACCCTGGGTCTCCCGCCTCACGTGGAGACGCATCCCAATTGCCATGCCAAGACTCGAGGAGAATCCCGAGGTGTCCCTCGCACCTAGGCAGGAGTCCTGACGTCGCTGAACAAACACGTGTCTGGAAGGGCCCTCCCCGTCGTAACTCGAGAATATACCCCAGGTTCCGGCCGCAACTTGAGAAAAACCATGAGACATCCCCCTTACCTCGAGATGAGGCCCGATTCCCCTGCACTGCGTGCAGAGCAATTCCGTGTTCCACATCAAACTTGAAAGGAGCCTTGATTTCCTTGATGGCACTCCAGAGAAAACCCAAGATCACTGTCTCAAGTCTAGAGGGATCCTGAGGTCACTGGAGCAACACCAAAAGGCTCCGTGGACCCCAAATCAACTCGTGATGAGAGCTTAGTCCGTGGCTTCGACTCAAGAGGAATACCAACTTTCCACAAGCACCTCAAGAGGAGGCTTCTCGCAGCTACAGGTATGTGAGAGGGACCCTGAGTTTGTGGCCTCAAGTGGAATGGACACCGAGATGCTCTGACTCGAAGTAAGGCCGGATATCCCTGCAGTGAATTGAATGTAGGCTCGTCTTGCATCTCTCAACACGAAGGGATGTCTGAATCCCCTGTGGAGAACTCAGAGAAAGACCTAGTCCTCTGCCTCATCGTGACCGGAGGGCTCACATCCTTTGAAAACTCGAGAGGTCTGCAGAGATCAATGCTTCCAAAGGAGACGATGCCTGACTCCTCTTGAAAATGGATAGGAGTCCCAGGATCTCTGTGGCACGTAGAAAGGGACCCTGGGTCTCCCGCCTCACGTGGAGACGCGTCTCAATTGCCATGCCAAGACTCGAGGAGAATCCCGAGGAGTCCCTCGCACCTAGGCAGGAGTCCTGACGTCGCTGAACAAACACGTGTCTGGAAGGGCCCTCCCCGTCGTACTTCGAGAATATACCCCAGGTTACGGCCGCAACTCGAAAAAAACCGTGAGACTTCCCCCTCGCCGCGAGATGAGGCCCAATTCCCCTGCACTGTGTGCAGAGCAATTCCGTGTTCCACATTAAACGTGAAACGAGTCTTGATTTCCTTGATGGCACTCCAGAGAAAACCCAAGATCACTGTCTCAAGTCTAGAGGGATCCTGAGGACAATGGAGCAACACGAAAGGGCTCCGTGGACCCCAAATCAACTCGAGATGAGAGCTTAGTCCCTGGCTTCGACTCAAGAGGAATACCAACTTTCCACAAGCACCTCAAGAGGAGGCTTCTCTCAGCTACAGGTATGTGAGAGGGACCCTGAATTTGTGGCCTCAAGTGTAATGGACACCGAGATGATCTGACTCAATGTAAGGCCGGATATCCCTGCAGTGAATTGAATGCAGGCTCGTCTTGCATCTCTCAAGACGAAGGGATGTCTGAATCCCCTGTGGAGACGATAGAGAAAGACCTAGTCCTCCGCTTCATCGCGACCGGAGGCCTCACACCCTTTGAAAACACGAGAGGCCTGCGGAGATCAATGCTTCCAAAGGAAACAATGCCTGACTCCTCTTGAAAATGGATAGGAGTCCCAGGATCCCGGTGGCACGTGGAAAGGGACACTGGGACTCCCGCCTCATGTGGAGACGCATCCCAATTGCCATGCCAAGACTCGAGGAGAATCCCGAGGTGTCCCTCGCACCTAGGCAGGAGTCCTGACGTCGCTGAACAAACACGTGTCTGGAAGGGCCCTCCCCGTCGTAACTCGAGAATATACCCCAGGTTCCGGCCACAACTCGAGAAAAACCATGAGACTTCCCACTCGCTGCAAGATGAGGCCCGAATCCCCTGGACTGCGTGCAGAGCAATTCCGTGTTCCACATCAAACGTGAAAGGAGCCTTGATTTCCTTGATGGCACTCTAGAGAAAACCCAAGATCACTGTCTCAAGTCTAGAGGGATCCTGAGGTCACTTTAGCAACAGGAAAGGGCTCCGTGCACCCCAAATCAACTCGAGATGAGAGCTTAGTCCCTGGCTTCGACTCAAGAGGAATACCAACTTTCCACAAGCACCTCAAGAGGAAGCTTCCCTCAGCTACAAGTATGTGAGAGGGACCCTGAGTTTGTGGCCTCAAGTGTAAAGGACACCAAGATGCTCTGACTCGAAGTAAGCCCGGATATCCCTGCAGTGAATTGAATGCAGGCTCGTCTTGCATCTCCCAAGACGAAGGGATGTCTGAATCCCCTGTGGAGACGACAGAGAAAGACCTAGTCCTCCGCCTCATCGCGACCGGAGGCCTCACATCCTATGAGAACTTGAGAGGTGTGCGGAGATCAATGCTTCCAAAGGAGATGATGACTGACTCCTCTTGAAAATGGATAGGAGTCCCAGGATCCCTGTGGCAGGTGGAAAGGGACCCTGGGTCTCCCGCCTCACGTGGAGACGTGTCCCAATTGCCATGCCAAGACTCGAGGAGAATCCCGAGGTGTCCCTCGCACCTAGGCAGGAGTCCTGACGTCGCTGAACAAACACGTGTTTGGAAGGGCCCTCACCGTCGTAACTCGAGAATATACCCCAGGTTCCGGCCACAACTCGAGAAAAACCATGAGACTTCCCCCTTGCCGCGAGATGAGGCCCGATTCCGCTGCACTGTGTGCAGAGCAATTCCGTGTTCCACATTAAACGTGAAACGAGCCTTGATTTCCTTGATGGCACTCCAGAGAAAACCCAAGATCACTGTCTCAAGTCAAGAGGGATCCTGAGGTCACTGGAGCAACACCAAAAGGCTCCGTGGAACCCAAATCAACTCGTGATGAGAGCTTAGTCCGTGGCTTCGACTCAAGAGGAATACCAACTTTCCACAAGCACCTCAAGAGGATGCTTCTCTCAGCTACAGGTATGTGAGAGGGACCCTGAGTTTGTGGCCTCAAGTGGAATGGACACCGAGATGCTCTGACTCGAAGTAAGGCCGGATATCCCTGCAGTGAATTGAATGTAGGCTCGTCTTGCATCTCCCAAGACGAAGTGATGTATGAATCCCCTGTGGAGACCACAGAGAAAGAACTAGTTCCCCGCCTCATCGACACCGGAGGCCTTACATCCTTTGAAAACTCGAGAGGTCCGCCGAGATCAGTGCTTCCAAAGGAGACGACGCCTGACTCTTCTTGAAAGTGGATAGGAGTCCCAGGATCCCTGTGGCACGGGGAAAGGGACCCTGGGTCTCCCGCCTCACGTGGAGACGCATCCCAATTGCCATGCCAAGACTCGAGGAGAATCCCGAGGTGTCCCTCGCACCTAGGCAGGAGTTCTGACGTCGCTGAACAAACACGTGTCTGGAAGGGCCCTCCCCGTCGTAACTCGAGAATATACCCCAGGTTCCGGCCGCAACTTGAGAAAAACCATGAGACATCCCCCTTGCCGCGAGATGAGGCCCGATTCCCCTGCACTGCGTGCAGAGCAATTCCGTGTTCCACATCAAACTTGAAAGGAGCCTTGATTTCCTTGATGGCACTCCAGAGAAAACCCAAGATCACTGTCTCAAGTCTAGAGGGATCCTGAGGTCACTGGAGCAACACGAAAGGCCTCCGTCGACCCCAAATCAACTCGAGATGAGAGCTTAGTCCCTGGCTTCGACTCAAGAGGAATACCAACTTTCCACAAGCACCTCAAGAGGAGGCTTCTCTCAGCTACAGGTATGTGAGAGGGAGCCTGATTTTGTGGCCTCAAGTGGAATGGACACCGAGATGTTCTGACTCGAAGTAAGGCCGGATATCCCTGCAGTGAATTGAATGTAGGCTCGTCTAGCATCTCCCAAGACGAAGGGATGTCTGAATCCCCTGTGGAGACGACAGAGAAAGAAGTAGTCCTCCGCCTCATCGCGTCCGGAGGCCTCACATCCTTTGAAAACTCGAGAGGTCTGCGGAGATCAATGCTTCCAAAGGAGACGATGCCTGACACCTCCAGAAAATGGATATGAGTCCCCGGATCCCTGTGGCACGTGGAAAGGGACCCTGGGTCTCCCGCCTCACGTGGAGACGCGTCCCAATTGCCATGCCAAGACTCGAGGAGAATCCAGAGGTGTCCCTCGCACCTAGGCAGGAGTCCTGACGTCGCTGAACAAACACGTGTCTGGAGGGCCCTCCCCGTCGTAACTCAAGAATATACCCCAGGTTCGGGCCGCAATTCGAGAAAAACCATGAGATTTCCCCCTCGCCGCGAGTTGAGGCCCGATTCCCCTGCACTGCGTGCAGAGCCATTCCGTGTTCCACATCAAACGTGAAAGGAGCCTTGATTTCCTTGATGGCACTCCAGAGAAAACCCAAGATCACTGTCTCAAGTCTAGAGGGATCCTGAAGTCACTGGAGCAACACGAAAGGGCTCCGTGGACCCCAAATCAACTCGAGATGAGAGCTTAGTCCCTGGCTTCGACTCAAGAGGAATACCAAGTTTCCACAAGCACCTCAAGAGGAGGCTTCTCTCAGCTACAGGTATGTGAGAGGGCCCCTGAGTTTGTGCCCTCAAGTGGAATGGACACCGAGATGCTCTGACTCGAAGTAAGGCCGGATATCCCTGCAGTGAATTGAATGCAGGCTCGTCTTGCATCTCTCAAAACGAAGGGATGTCTGAATCCCCTGTGGAGACCTCAGAGAAAGACCTAGTCCTCCGCCTCATCGTGACCGGAGGGCTCACATCCTTTGAAAACTCGAGAGGTCTGCAGAGATCAATGCTTCCAAAGGAGACGATGCCTGACTCCTCTTGAAAATGGATAGGAGTCCCAGGATCTCTGTGGCACGTAGAAAGGGACCCTGGGTCTCCCGCCTCACGTGGAGACGTGTCCCAATTGCCATGCCAAGACTCGAGGAGTATCCCGAGGAGTCCCTCGCACCTAGGCAGGAGTCCTGACGTCGCTGAACAAACACGTGTCTGGAAGGGCCGTCCCCGTCGTACTTCGAGAATATACCCCAGGTTACGGCCGCAACTCGAAAAAAACCGTGAGACTTCCCCCTCGCAGCGAGATGAGGCCCAATTCCCCTGCACTGTGTGCAGAGCAATTCCGCGTTCCACATCAAACCTGAAAGGAGACTTGATTTCCTTGATGGCACTCCAGAGAAAACCCAAGATCACTGTCTCTAGTCTATAGGGATCCTGAGGTCACTGGAGCAACACGAAAGGGTTCTGTGGACACCAAATCAACTCGAGATGAGAGCTTAGTCCCTGGCTTCGACTCAAGAGGAATACCAACTTTCCACAAGCACCTCAAGAGGAGGCTTCTCTCAGCTACATGTATGTGAGAGGGACCCTGAGTTTGTGGCCTCAAGTGGAATGGACAGCGAGATGCTCTGACTCGAAGTAAGGCCAGATATCCCTGAAGTGAATTGAATGCAGGCTCGTCTTGCATCTCCCAAACGAAAGGATGTCTGAATCTCCTGTGGAGGCCACAGAGAAAGACCTAGTCCTGCGCCTCATCGTGACCGGAGGCCTCACATCCTTTGAAAACTCGAGAGGTCCGCGGAGATCAATGCTTCCAAAGGAGACGATGCCTGACTCCTCTTGAAAATGGATAGGAGTCCCAGGATTCCTGTGGCACGTGGAAAGGGACCCTGGGTCTCCCGCTTCACGTGGAGACGCGTCCCCATTGCCATGCCAAGACTCGAGGAGAATCCCGAAGTGTCCCTCGTACCTAGGCAGGAGTCCTTACGTCGCTGAACAAACACGTGTATGGAAGGGCCCTCCCCGTCGTAACTCGAGAATATACCCCAGGTTCCGGCCGCAACTCGAGAAAAACCATGAGACTTCCCCCTCGCCGCGAGATGAGGCCCGATTCCCCTGCACTGCGTCCAGAGCAATTCCGTGTTCCCCATCAAACGTGAAAGGAGCTTTGATTTCCTTGATGACACTCCAGAGAAAACCCAAGATCACTGTCTCAAGTCTAGAGGGATAATGAGGTCACTGGAGCAACACGAAAGGGCTCCGTCGACCCCAAATCAACTCGAGATGAGAGCTTAGTCCCTGGCTTCGACTCAAGAGGAATACCAACTTTCCACAAGCACCTCAAGAGCAGGCTTCTCTCAGCTACAGGTATGTGAGAGGGACCCTGAGTTTGTGGCCACAAGTGGAATGGACACCGAGATGCTCTGACTCGAGGTAAGGCCGGATATCCCTGCAGTGAAGTGAATGCAGGCTCGTCTTGCATCTCCGAAGACGAAGGGATGTCTGAATCCCCTGTGCAGAACACAGAGAAAGACCTAGTCCTCCGCCTCATTGCGACCGGAGGGCTCACATCCTTTGAAAACTCGAGGGGTCCACGGAGATCAATGCTTCCAAAGGAGACGATGCCTGACTCCTCTTGAAAATGGATAGGAGTCCCAGGATCCCTGTGGCACGTGGAAAGGGACCCTGGGTCTCCCGCCTCACGTGGAGTCGCGTCCCAATTGCCATGCCAAGACTCGAGGAGAATCCCGAGGTGTCCCTCGCACCTAGGCCGGAGTCCTGACGTCGTTGAACAATCACGTGTCTGGAAGGGCCCTCCCCGTCGTAACTCGAGAATATACCCCAGGTTCCGGCCGCAACTCGAGAAAAACAATGAGACTTCCCCCTCGCCGCTAGATGAGGCCCGATTCCCCTGCACTGCATGCAGAGCAATTCCGTGTTCCACATCAAACGTGAAAGGAGCCTTGATTTCCTTGATGGCACTCCAGAGAAAACCCAAGATCACTGTCTCAAGTCTAGAGGGATCTTGAGGTCACTGGAGCAACACGAAAGTGATCCGAGGAACACAAATCAACTCGAGATGAGAGCTGAGTCCCTGGCTTCGACTCAAGAGGAATACCAACTTTCCACAAGCACCTCAAGAGGAGGCTTCTCTCAGCTACAGGTATGTGAGAGGGACCCTGAGTTTGTGGCCTCAAGTGGAATGGACACCGAGATGCTCTGACTCGAAGTAAGGCCGGATATCCCTGCAGTGAATTGAATGCAGGCTCGTATTCCATCTCCCAAGACGAAGGGATGTCTGAATCCCATGTGGAGGCCACAGGGAAAGACTTAGTCCTCCGCCTCACCTCGACCAGAGGCCTCACATCCTTTGAAAACTCGAGAGGTCCACGGAGATCAATGATTCCAAAGGAGAGGATGCCTGACGCCCCTTGAAAATGGATAGGAGTCCCAGGATAACTGTGGCACGTGGAAAGGGACCCTGGGTCTCCCGGCTCACGTGGAGACGCGTCCCAATTGCCATGCCAAGACTCGAGGAGAATCCCGAGGTGTCCCTCGCACCTAGGCAGGAGTCCTGACGTCGCTGAACAAACACGATCTGGAAGGTCCCTCCCCGTCGTAACTCGAGAATATACCCCAGGTTCCGGTCTCAACTCGAGAAAAACCATAGGACTTCCGCCTCGCAGCGAGATGAGGCCCGATTCCCCTGCACTGCGTGCAGAGCAATTCCGTGTTCCACATCAAACATGAAAGGAGCCTTGATTTCCTGGATGGCACTCCAGAGAAAACCCAAGATCACTGTCTCAAGTCTAGAGGGATCCTGAGGTCACTGGAGCAACACGAAAGGGCTCCGTGGACCCCAAATCAACTCGAGATGAGAGCTTAGTCCCTGGCTTCGACTCAAGAGGAATACCAACTTTCCACAAGCACCTCAAGAGGAGGCTTCTCTCAGCTACAGGTATATTTGAGGGACACTGAGTTTGTGGCCTCAAGTGGAATGGACACCGAGATGCTCTGACTCGAAGTAAGGCCGGATATCCCTGCAGTGAATTGAATGCAGGCTCGTCTTGCATCTCCCAAGACGAAGGGTTGTCTGAATCCCCTGTGGAGACCACAGAAAAAGACCTAAATCTCCGCCTCATCGCGAGCGGAGGCCTCACATCCTTTGAAAACTCAAGAGGTCCGCGGAGATCAATGCTTCCAAAGGAGAAGATGCCTGACTCTTCTTGAAAATGAATAGGAGTCCTAGGATCCCTGTGGCACGTGGAAAGGGACCCTGCGTCTCCCGCCTCACGTGGAGACGCATCCCAATTGCCATTCCAAGACTCGAGGAGAATCCCGAGGTGTCCCTCGCACCTAGGCAGGAGTCCTGACGTCGCTGAACAAACACGTGTCTGGAAGGGCCCTCCCCGTCGTAACTCGAGATTATACCCCAGGTACCGGCCACAACTCGAGAAAAACCATGAGACTTCCCCCTCGCCGCGAGATGAGGCCCGATTCCCCTGCACTGTGTGCAAAGAAATTCCGTGTTCCACATTAAACGTGAAACGAGCCTTGATTTCCTTGATGGCACTCCAGAGAAAACCCAAGATCACTGTCTCAAGTCTAGAGGGATCCTGAGGTCACTGGAGCAACAAGAAAGGGCTCCGTGGACCCCAAATCAACTCGAGATGAGAGTTTAGTCCCTGGCTTCGACTCAAGAGGAATACCAACTTTCCACAAGCACCTCAAGAGGAGGCTTCTCTCAGCTACAGGTATGTGAGAGGGACCCTGAATTTGTGGCCTCAAGTGTAATGGACACCGAGATGCTCTGACTCGAAGTAAGGCCGGATATCCCTGCAGTGAATTGAATGCAGGCTCGTCTTGCATCTTCCAAGACGAAGGGATGTCTGACTCCCCTTTGGAGACGACAGAGAAATACCTAGTCCTCCGCCTCATCGCGACCGGAGGCCTCACATCCTTTGAAAACACGAGAGGCCTGCAGAGATCAATGCTTCCAAAGGAGACAATGCCTGACTCCTCTTGAAAATGGATAGGAGTCCCAGGATCACTGTGACACGTGGAAAGGGACCCTGGGTCTCCCGCCTCACATGGAGACGGGACCCAATTGCCATGGCAAGACTCGAGGAGAATCCCAAGGTGTCCCTCGCACCTAGGCAGGAGTCCTGACGTAGCTGAACAAACACGTGTCTGGAAGGGCCCTCCCCGTCGTAACTCGAGAATATACCCCAGGTTCCGGCCGCAACTCGAGAAAAACCATAGGACTTCCCCCTCGCAGCGAGATGAGGCCCGATTCCCCTGCACTGAGTGCAGAGCAATTCCGTGTTCCACATCAAACGTGAAAGGAGCCTTGATTTCCTTGATGGCACTCCAGAGAAAACCCAAGATGACTGTCTCAAGTCTAGAGGGATCCTGAGGTCACTGGAGCAACACGAAAGGGCTCCGTGGACCCCATATCAACTCGAGATGAGAGCTTAGTCCCTGGCTTCGACTCAAGTGGAATACCAACTTTCCACATGCACCTCAAGAGGAGGCTTCTCTCATCTACAGGTATGTGAGAGGGACCCTGAGTTTGTAGCCTCAAGTGGAATGGACACCGAGATGCTCTGACTCGAAGTAAGGCCGGATATCACTGCAGTGAATTGAATGCAGGCTCGTCTTGCATCTCCCAAGACGAAGGGATGTCTGAATCCCCTGTGGAGACCACAGAGAAAGAACTAGTTCTCCGCCTCATCGCTACCGGAGGCCTCACATCCTTTGAAAACTCGAGAGGTCCGCGCAGAACAATGCTTCCAAAGAACACGATGCCTGACTCCTCTTGAAAATGGATAGGAGTCCCAGGATCCCTGTGGCACGTGGAAAGGGACCCTGGGTCTCCCGCCTCAGGTGGAGACGCGTCCCAATTGCCATGCCAAGACTCGAGGAGAATCCCGAGGTGTCCCTCGCACCTAGGCAGGTGCCCTGACGTCGCTGAACAAACACGTGTCTGGAAGGGCCCTCCCCGTCGTAAGTCGAGAATATTCCCCAGGTTCCCGGGGCAACTCGAGAAAAACCATGAGACTTTCCCCTCGCTGCGAGATGAGGCCCGATTCCCCTGCATTGAGTGCAGAGCAATTCCGTGTTCTACATCAAACGTGAAAGGAGCCTTGATTTCCTTGATGCCACTCCAGAGAAAACCCAAAGTCACTGTCTCAAGTCTAGAGGGATCCTGAGGCCACTGTAGCAACACGAAAGGGCTCCGTGGAACCCAAATCAACTCGAGATGAGAGCTTAGTCCCTGGCTTCGACTTAAGAGGAAAACCAACTTTCCACAAGCACCTCAAGAGAAGGCTTCTCTCAGCTACAGGTATGTGAGAGGGACCCTGAGTTTGCGACCTCAAGTTGAATGGACACCGAGATGCTCTGACTCGAAGTAAGGCCGGATATCCCTGCAGTGAATTGAATGCAGGCTCGTCTTGCATCTCCCAAGACGAAGGGTTGTCTGAATCCCCTGTGGAGACCGCAGAGAAAGACCTAGTCCTCCGCCTCAACGAGACCGGAGGCCTCACATCCTGTGAAAACTCAAGGGGTCCGCGGAGATCAATGCTTCCAAAGGAGACGATGCCTGACTCCTCTTGAAAATGGATAGGAGTCCCAGGATCCCTGTGGCACGTGGAAAGGGAACCTGGGTCTACCGCCTTACGTGGAGACACGTCCCAATGCCATGCCAAGACTAGAGGAGAATCCCGAGGTGTCCCTCGCACCTAGGCAGGAGTCCTGACGTCGCTGAACAAACACGATCTGGAAGGTCCCTCCCCGTCGTAACTCGAGAATATACCCCAGGTTCTGGCCGCAACTCGAGAAAAACCATAGGACTTCCGCCTCGCAGCGAGATGAGGCCCGAATCCCCTGGACTGTGTGCAGAGCAATTCCGTGTTCCACATCAAACGTGAAAGGAGCCTTGATTTCCTTGATGGCACTCCAGAGAAAACCCAAGATCACTGTCTCAAGTCTAGAGGGATCCTGAGGTCACTGGAGCAACACGAAAGGGCTCCGTGGACCCCAAATCAACTCGAGATGAGAGCTTAGTCCCTGGCTTCGACTCAAGAGGAATACCAACTTTCCACAAGCACCTCAAGAGGAGGCTTCTCTCAGCTACAGGTATGTGAGAGGGACCCTGAGTTTGTAGCCTCAATTGAAATGGACACCGAGATGCTCTGACTCGAAGTAAGGCCGGATATCCCTGAAGTGAATTGAATGCAGGCTCTTCTTGCATCTCCCAAGACGAAGGGATGTCTGAATCCCCTGTGGAGACCTCAGAGAAAGACCGACTTCTCCGCCTCATCGCGACCAGAGGCCTCACATCCTTTGAAAACTCGAGAGGTCCGCGGAGATCAATGCTTCCAAAGAACACGATGCCTGACTCCTCTTGAAAATGGATAGGAGTCCCAGGATCCCTGTGGCACGTGGAAAGGGACCCTGGGTCTCCCGCCTCACGTGGAGACGCATCCCAATTGCCATGCCAAGACTCGAGGAGAATCCCGAGGTGTCCCTTGCACCTAGGCAGGAGTCCTGACGTCGCTGAACAAACACGTGTCTGGAAGGGCCCTCCCCGTCCTAACTCGAGAATATACCCCAGGTTCCGGCCGCAACTCGAGAAAAACCGTGAGACTTCCCCCTCGCTGCTGGATGAGGCCCGATTCCCCTGCACTGCGTGCAGAGCAATTCCGTGTTCCACATCAAACGTGAAAGGAGCCTTGATTTCCTTGATGGCACTCCAGAGAAAACCCAAGATCACTGTCTCAAGTCTAGAGGGATCCTGAGGTCACTGGAGCAACACGAAAGGGCTCAGTGGACCCCAAATCAACTCGAGATGAGAGCTTAGTCCCTGGCTTCGACTCAAGAGGAATACCAACTTTCCACAAGCACCTCAAGAGGAGGCTACTCTCAGCTAATGGTATGTGAGAGGGACCCTGAGTTTGTCGCCTCAAGTGGAATGGACACCGAGATGCTCTGACTCGAAGAAAGGCCAGATATCCCTGCAGTGATTTGAATGCAGGTTCGTCTTGCATCTCCCAATACGAAGGGTTGTCTGAATCCCCTGTGGAGACCACAGAGAAAGACCTAGTCCTCCACCTCAACGCAACCGGAGGCCTCATATCCTTTGAAAACTCGAGAGGACCGCGGAGATAAATACTTCCAAAGGAGACGATGCCTGAAGCCTCTTAAAAATGGATAGGAGTCCCAGGATCCTTGTGGCACGTCGAAAGGGACCCTGGGTCCTCCGCCTCACGTGGAGACACGTCCCCATTGCCATGCCAAGACTCGAGGAGCATCCCAAGGTGTCCCTCGCACCTAGGCAGGTTTCCTGACGTCGCTGAAGAAACACGTGTCTGGAAGGGCCCTCCCCGTCGTAACTCGAGAATATACCCCAGGTTCTGGCCGCAACTCGAGAAAAACCATGAGACTCCCCCCTCGCCGCTGGATGAGGCCCGATTCCCCTGCACTGCGTGCAGAGCAATTCCGAGTTCCACATCAAACGTGAAAGGAGCCTTGATTTCCTTGATGGCACTCCAGAGAAAACCCAAGATCACTGTCTCAAGTCTAGAGGGATCCTGAGGTCACTGGAGCAACACGAAAGTTCTCCGTGGACCCCAAATAAACTCGAGATGAGAGCTTAGTCCCTGGCTTCGACTCAAGAGGAATACCAACTTTCCACAAGCACCTCAAGAGGAGGCTTCTCTCAGCTACAGGTATGTGAGAGGGAACCTGAGTTTGTGGCATCAAGTGAAATGGACACCGAGATGCTCTGACTCGAAGTAAGGCCGGATATCCCTGCAGTGAATTGAATGCAGGCTCCTCTTGCATCTCCGAAGACGAAGGGATGTCTGAATCCCCTGTGGAGACCACAGAGAAAGACCTAGTTCTCCGCCTCATCGAGACTGGAGGCCTCACATCCTTTGAAATCTCGAGAGGTCCCCGGAGATCAATTCTTCCAAAGGAGACGATGCCTGACTCCTCTTGAAAATGGATAGGAGTCCCAGTATCCCTGTGGCACGTGGAAAGGGACCCTGGGTCTCCCGCCTCACGTGGAGACGCGTCCCAATTGCCATGCCAAGACTCCAGGAGAATCCCGAGGTGTCCCTCGCACCTAGGCAGGAGTCCTGACGTCGCTGAACAAACACGTGTCTGGAAGGGCCCTCCCCGTCCTAACTCGAGAATATACCCCAGGTTCCGGCCGCAACTCGAGAAAAACCATGAGACTTCCCCCTCGCCGCGAGATGAGGACCGATTCCCCTGCACTGCCTGCAGAGCAATTCCGTGTTCCACATCAAACGTGAAAGGAGGCTTGATTTCGTTGATGGCACTCCAGAGAAAACCCAAGATCACTGTCTCAAGTCTAGAGGGATCCTGAGGTCACTGGAGCAACAAGAAAAGCCTCCATGGACCCCAAATCAACTCGAGATGAGAGCTTAGTCCCTGGCTTCGACTCAAGAGGAATACCAACTTTCCACAAGCACCTCAAGTGGAGGCTTCTCTCAGCTACAGGTATGTGAGAGGGACCCTGAGTTTGTGGCCTCAAGTGGAATGGACACCGAAATGCTCTGACTCGAAGTAAGGCCGGATATCCCTGCAGTGAATTGAATGCAGGCTCGTCTTGCATCTCCCAAGACGAAGGGTTGTCTGAATCCCCTGTGGAGACCACAGAGAAAGACCTAGTTCCCCGCCTCATCGCGACCGGAGGCCTCACATCCTTTAAAAACTCGAGAGGTCCGCGGAGATCAATGCTTACAAAGGATACGATGCCTGACTCCTCTTGAAAATGGTTAGGAGTCCCAGGATCCCTGTCCACATGGACGGAGACTCTGGGTCTCCCGCTTCACGAGAAAACGCGTCCCAATTGCCATGCCAAGGCTCGAGGAGAATCCCGAGGTGTCCCTCGCACCTAGGCAGGAGTCCTGACGTCGCTGAACACACACGTGTCTGGAAGAGCCCTCCCCGTCGTAACTCGAGAATATACCCCGGTTCCGGCTGCAACTCGAGAAAAACCATGAGACTTCCAACTCGTCGCGAGATGAGGCCCGATTCCCCTGCACTGCTTGCAGAGCAATTCCGTGTTCCACATCAAACGTGAAAGGAGCCTTGATTTCCTTGATGGCACTCCAGAGAAAACCCAAGATCACTGTCTCAAGTCTAGAGGGATCCTGAGGTCACTGGAGCAACACAAAAGGGCTCCGTGGACCCCAAATCAACTCGAGATGAGAGCTTATTCCCTGGCTTCGACTCAAGAGGAATACCAACTTTCCACAAGCACTTCAAGAGGAGGCTTCTCTCAGCTACAGGTAAGTGAGAGGGACCATGAGTTTGTGGCCTCAAGTGGAATGGACACCGAGATGCCTGAACTTGAAGTAAGGCCGGATATCCCTGCAGTGAATTGAATGCAGGCTCCTCTTGCATCTCCCAAGACGAAGGGATGACTGAATCCCCTGTGGAGACGACATAGAAAGACCTAGACCTCTGCCTCATCGCGACCGGAGGCCTCACATCCTTTGAAAACTCGAGAGGTCTGCGGAGATAAATGCTTCCAAAGGAGACGATGCCTGACTCCTCTTGAAAATGGATAGGAGTCCCAGGATCCCTGTGGCACGTCGAAAGGGACGCTGGGTCTCCCGCCTCAGGTGGAGACGCATCCCAATTGCCATGCCAAGACTCGAGGAGAATCCCGAGGGGTCCCTCGCACCTAGGCAGGAGTCCTGACGTCGCTGAACAAACACGTGTCTGGAAGGGCCCTCCCCGTCGTAACTCGAGAATATAAATCAGGTTCCGGCCGCAACTCGAGAAAAACAATGAGACTTCCCCCTCTCCGCGAGATGAGGCCCGATTCCCCTGCACTGCATGCAGAGCAATTCCGTGTTCCACATCAAACGTGAAAGGAGCCTTGATTTCCTTGATGGCACTCCAGAGAAAACCCAAGATCACTGTCTCAAGTCTAGAGGGATCCTGAGGTCACTGGAGCAACACGAAAGGGCTCCGTGGACCCCAAATCAACTCGAGATGAGAGCTTAGTCCCTGGCTTAGACTCAAGAGGAATACCAACTTTCCATAAGCCCCTCAAGAGGAGGCTTCTCTCAGCTACAGGTATTTGAGAGGGACCCTGAGTTTGTGGCCTCAAGTGGAATGGACACCGAGATGCTCTGACTCGAAGTAAGGCCGGATATCCCTGCAGTGAATTGAATGCAGGCTCGTCTTGCATCTCCCAAGACGAAGGGTTGTCGAATCCCCTGTGGAGACCACAGAGAAAGACCTAGTTCTCCACCTCAACGCGAACGGAGGCCTCACATCCTTTGAAAACTCGAGAGGTCCGCGGAGATCAATGCTTCGAAAGGAGACGATGCCTGACTCCTCTTGCAAATGGATAGGAGTCCCAGGATCCCTGTGGCACGTGGAAAGGGACCCTGGGTCTCCCGCCTCAGGTGGAGACGCGTCCCGATTGCCATGCCAAGACTCGAGGAGAATCCCGAGGTGTCCCTCGCACCTAGGCAGGAGTCCTGACGTCGCTGAACAAACAAGTGTCTGGAAGGGCCCTCCCCGTCGTAACTCGAGAATATACCCCAGGTTCCGGCGGCAACTCGAGAAAAAAAATGAGACTTCCCCCTCGCCGCGAGATGAGGCCCGATTCCCCTGCACTGCGTGCGGAGAAATTCCGTGTTCCATATCAAGCCTGAAAGGAGCCTTGATTTCCTGATGGCACTCCAGAGAAAACCCAAGATCACTGTCTCAAGTCTAGAGGGATCCTGAGGTCACCGTAACAACATAAAAGGCTCCGTGGACCCCAAATCAACTCGAGATGACAGCTTAGTCCGCGGATTCGACTCAAGAGGAATACCAACTTTCCACAAGCACCTCAAGAGGAGGCTTCTCTCAGCTATATGTATGTGAGAGGGACCCTGAGTTTGTGGCCTCAAGTGGAATGGACACCGAAATGCTGTCACTCGAAGTAAGGCCGGATATCCCTGCAGTGAATTGAATGAAGGCTCGTCTTGCATCTCCCAAGGTGAAGGGATGTCTGAATCCCATGTGGAGACCGCAGAGAAAGACCTACTTCTCTGCCTCATCGCGACCGGAGGCCTCACATCCTTTGAAAACTTGAGAGGTCCGCGGAGATCAATGCTTCCAAAGGAGACGAAGCCTGACTCCTCGTGAAAATGGATAGGAGTCCCAGGATCACTGTGGCACGTGGAAAGAGACGCTGGGTCTCCCGCCTCACGTGGAGACGCGTCCCAATTGCCATGCCAAGACTCGAGGAGAATCCCGACGTGTCCCTCGCACCTAGCCAGGAGCCTGACGTCTCTGAACAAACACGTGTCTGGAAGGGCCCTCCCCGTCGTAACTCGAGATTATACCCCAGGTTCTGGCCGCAACTCGAGAAAAACCATGAGACTTCCCCATCGCCGCGAGATGAGTCCCGATTCCCCTGCCCTGCGTGCAGAGCAATTCCGTATTCCACATCAAAAATGAAAGGAGCCTTTATTTCCTTGATGGCACTCCAGAGAAAACCCAAGATCACTGGCTCAAGTCTAGAGGGATCCTGAGGTCACTGGAGCAACACGAAAGGGCTCCGTGGACCCCAAATCAACTCGAGATGAGAGCTTAGTCCCTGGCTTCAAATCGAGAGGAATACCAACTTTCAACAAGCACCTCAAGAGGAGGCTACTCTCAACTAATGGTATGTGAGAGGGACCCTGAGTTTGTCGCCTCAAGTGGAATGGACACCGAGATGCTCTGACTCAAAGTAAGGCCAGATATCCCTGCAGTGAATTGAATGCAGGCCCGCCTTGCATCTCCCAAGACGAAGGGATGTCTGAATCCCCTGTGGAGACCACAGAGAAAGACGTAGTCCCCCGCCTCATCGCGACCGGAGGCCTCACATCCTTTGAAAACTCGAGAGGTCCGCGGAGATCAATGCTTCCAAAGGAGACGATGCCTGACTCCTCTTGAAAATGGATAGGAGTCCCAGGATCCCTGTGGCACGTGGAAAGGGACCCTGGTTCTCCCGCCTCACGTGGAGACACGTCCAAATTGCCATGCCAAGACTCGAGGAGAATCCCGAGGTGTCCCTCGCATCTAGGCAGGAGTCCTGACGTCGCTGAACAAACCCGTGTCTGGACAGGCCCTCCCCGTCGTAACTCGAGAATATACCCCAGGTTCCGCCCGCAACTCGAGAAAAACCATGAGACTTCCCCCTCCCCGCGAGATGAGGCCCGATTCCCCTGCACTGAGTGCAGACCAATTCCGTGTTCCACATCAAACGTGAAAGGAGCCTTGATTTCCTTAATGGCACTCCAGAGAAAACCCAAGATCACTGTCTCAAGTCTAGAGGGATCCTGAGGTCACTGTAGCAACACGAAAGGGCTTCGTGGACCCCCAATCAACTCGAGATGAGTGTTTAGTCCCTGGCTTCGTCTCAAGAGGAATACCAAGTTTCCACAAGCACCTCAAGAGGAGGCTTTTCTCAGCTACAGGTATGTGAGAGGGACCCTGAGTTTGTGGCCTCAAGTGGAATGGACACCGAGATGCTCTGACTCGAAGTAAGGCCGGATATCCCTGCAGTGAATTGAATGCAGGCTCGTCTTGCTTCTCCCAAGACGAAGGGTTGTCTGAATCCCCTGTGGAGACCACAGAGAAAGACCTAGTCCTCCGCCTCAACGCGACCGGAGGCCTCACATCCTTTGAAAACTCGAGAGGTCCGCGGAGATCAATGCTTCCAAAGGAGACGAAGCCTGACTCCTCTGAAAATGGATAGGAGTCCCAGGATCCCTGTGGCACGTGGAAAGGGACCCTGGGTCTCCCGCCTCACGTGGAGACGCGTCCCAATTACCATGCCAATACTCGAGGAAAATCCCGAGGTGTCCCTCGCACCTAGGCAGGAGTCCTGACGTCGCTGAACAAACACGTGTCTGGAAGGGCCCTCCCCGTCGTAACTCGAGAATATACCTCAGGTTCCGGCCGCAACTCGAGAAAAACCATGAGACTTCCCCCTCGCCGCGAGATGAGGCCCGATTCCCCTGCCCTGCATGCAGAACAATTCCGTATTCCACATTAAAAATGAAAGGAGCCTTGATTTCCTTGATGGCACTCCAGAGAAAACCCAAGATCACTGTCTCAAGTCTAGAGGGATCCTGAGGTCACTGGAGCAACACGAAAGGGCTTCGTGGACCCCCAATCAACTCGAGATGAGAGCTTAGTCCCTGGCTTCAAATCGAGAGGAATACCAACTTTCCACAAGCACCTCAAGAGGAGGCTTCTCTCAGCTACAGGTATGTGAGAGGGACCCTGAGTTTGTGGCCTCAAGTGGAATGGACACCGAGATGCTCTGACTCGAAGTAAGGCCGGATATCCCTGCAGTGAATTGAATGCAGGCTCATCTTGCATCTCCCAAGACGAAGGAATGTCTGAATCCCCTGTGCAGAACACAGAGAAAGACCTAGTCCTCCGCCTCAACGCGACCGGAGGCCTCACATCCTTTGAAAATTCGAGAGGTCCGCGGAGATCAATGCTTCCAAAGGAGACGAAGCCTGACTCCTCTTGAAAATGGATAGGAGTCCCAGGTTCCCTGTGGCACGTGGAAAGGGACCCTGGGTCTCCCGCCTCACGTGGAGACGCGTCCCCATTGCCATGCCAAGACTCGAGGAGAATCCCGAGGTGTCCCTCGCACCTAGGAAGGATTCCTGACGTCGCTGAACAAACACGTGTCTGGAAGGGCCCTCCCCGTCGTAACTCGAGAATATACCCCAGGTTCCGGCCGCAACTCGAGAAAAACCATGAGACTTCCCCCTCCCCACGACATGAGGCCCGATTCCCCTGCACTGAGTGCAGACCAATTCCGTGTTCCACATCAAACGTGAAAGGAGCCTTGATTTCCTTAATGGCACTCCAGAGAAAACCCAAGATCACTGTCTCAAGTCTAGAGGGATCCTGAGGTCACTGTAGCAACACGAAAGGGCTCCGTGGACCCCAAATAAACTCGAGATGAGAGCTTAGTCCTTGGCTTCGACTCAAGAGGAATACCAACTTTCCACAAGCACCTCAAGAGGAGGCTTGTCTCAGCTACAGGTATGTCAGAGGGACCCTGAGTTTGTGGCCTCAAGTGGAATCGACACAGAGATGCTCTGACTCGAAGTAAGGCCGGATATCCCTGCAGTGAATTGAATGCAGGCTCGTCTTGCATCTCCCAAGACGAAGGGTTGTCTGAATCCCCTATGGAGACCACAGAGAAAGACCTAGTCCTCCGCCTCAACGCGACCGGAGGTCTCACATCCTTTGAAAACTCCAGAGGTCCGCGGAGATCAATACTTCCGAAGGAGACGATGCCTGACTCCTCTTGAATATGGATAGGAGTCCCAGGATCCCTGTAGCACGTGGAAAGGGAACCTGGGTCTCCCGCCTCACGTGGAGACGCGTCCCAATTGCCATGCCAAGACTCGAGGAGAATCCCGAGGTGTCCCTCGCACCTAGGCAGGAGTCCTGACGTCGCTGAACAAACAAGTGTCTGGAAGGGCCCTCCCCGTCGTAACTCGAGAATATACCCCAGGTTCCGGCCGCAACTCGAGAAAAACCATGAGACTTCCCCCTCGCCGCTGGATGAGGCCCGATTCCCCTGCACTGTGTGCGGAGAAATTCCGTGTTCAGTATCAAGCCTGAAAGGAGCCTTGATTTCCTTGATGGCACTCCAGAGAAAACCCAGGATCACTGTCTCAAGTCTAGAGGGATCCTGAGGTCACCGTAACAACATAAAAGGGCTCCGTGGACCCCAAATCAACTCGAGATGAGAGCTTAGTCCGCGGATTCGACACAAGAGGAATACCAACTTTCCACAAGCACCTCAAGAGGAGGCTTCTCTCAGCTATATGTATGTGAGAGGGACCCTGAATTTGTGGCCTCAAATGGAATGGACACCGAAATGCTGTCACTCGAAGTAAGGCCGGATATCCCTGCAGTGGATTGAATGCAGGCTCGTCTTGCATCTCCCAAGACGAAGGGATGTCTGAATCCCATGTGGAGACCACAGAGAAAGACCTACTTCTCCGCCTCATCGCGACCGGAGGCCTCACATCCTTTGAAAGATCGAGAGGTCCGCGGAGATCAATGCTTCCAAAGGAGACGATGCCTGACTCCTCTTGAAAATGGATAGGAGTCCCAGGATCCCTGTGGCACGTGGAAAGGGACACTGGGTCTCCCGCCTCACGTGGAGACGCGTCCCGATTGCCATGCCAAGACTTGAGGAGAATCCCAAGGTGTCCCTCGCTCCTGGGCAGGAGTCCTGACGTCGTGGAACAAACACGTGTCTGGAAGGGCCCTCCCCGTCGTTACTCGAGAATATACCCCAGTTTGGGCCGCAACTCGAGAAAAACAATGAGACTTCCCCCTCGCCGCGAGATGAGGCCCATGTCCCCGGCAATGCGTGCAGAGCAATTCCGTGTTCCACATCAAACGTGAAGGGAGCCTTGATTTCCTTGATGGCACTCCAGAGAAAACCCAGGATCACTGTCTCAAGTCTAGAGAGATCCTGAGGTCACTGTAGCAACATGAAAGGTCTCCGTGGACCCCAAATCAACTCGAGATGAGAGCTTAGTCCCTGGCTTCGACTCAAGAGGAATACCAACTTTCCACAAGCACTTCACGAGGAGGCTTCTCTCAGCTACAGGTATGTGAGAGGGACCCCGAGTTTGTGGCCTCAAGCGCAATGTACACTGAGATGCTCTGACTCAAAGTAAGGCCGGATATCCCTGCAGTGAATTGAATGCAGGCTCGTCTTGCATCTCCCAAGACGAAGGGATGTCTGATTCCCCTATAGAGACCACAGAGAAAGACCTAGTTCTCTGCTTCATCGCGAGGGGAGGCCTCACATCCTTTGAAAACTGGAAAGGCCACGGAGATCAATGCTTCCAAAGGAGACGATGCCTGACTCCTCTTGAAAATGGATAGGAGTCCCAGGATCCCTGTGGCACGTGGAAAGGGACCCTGGGTCTCCCGCCTCACGTGGAGACGCGTCCCAATTGCCATGCCAAGACTCGAGGAGAATCCCGAGGTGTACCTCGAACCTAGGCAGGAGTCCTGACGTCGCTGAACAAACACGTGTCCGGAAGGGCCCTCCCCGTCGTAACTCGAGAATATACCCCAGGTTCCGGCCGCAACTCGAGAAAAACCATGAGACTTCCCCGTCGCCGCGAAATGAGGCCCTATTCCCCTGCACTGCGTGCAGAGCAATTCCGCGTTCCACATCAAACGTGAAAGGAGCCTTGATTTCCTTGATGGCACTCCAGAGAAAACCCAAGATCACTGTCTCAAGTCTAGAGGGATCCTGAGGTCACTGTAGCAACACGAAAGGGCTCCGTGGACCCCAAATCAACTCGAGATGAGAGCTTAGTCCCTGGCTTCGACTCAAGTGGAATACCAACTTTCCACAAGCATCTCAAGAGGAGGCTTCTCTCAGCTACAGGTATGTGAGAGGGACCCTGAGTTTGTGGCCTCAAGTGGAATGGACACCGAGATGCTCTGACTCGAAGTAAGGCCAGATATCCCTGCAGTGAATTGAATGCATGCTCGTCCTAAACCTCCGAAGATGAAGGGATGTCTGAATCCCCTGTGGAGAAAACAGAGAAAGAATTAGTTCTCCGACTCTTCGCGACCGGAGGCCGCACATCCTTTGAAAATTCGAGAGGTCCGCAGAGATCAATGCTTCCAAAGGAGACGATGCCTGACTCCTCTTGAATATGGATAGGAGTCCCAGGATCCCTGAGGCACATGGAAAGGGACCCTGGGTCTCCCGCCTCAGGAAGAGACGCGTCACAATTGCCATGCCAAGACTCGAGGAGAATCCCGAGGTGTCCCTCGCACCTAGGCAGGAGTCCTGACGTCGCTGAACAAACACGGGTCTGGAAGGGCCCTCCCCGTCGTAACTCGAGAATATACCCCAGGTTCCGGCCGCAACTCGAGAAAAACCATGAGACTTCCCCCTCGCCGCTTGATGAGGCCCGATTCCCCTGCACTGCGTGCAGAGCAATTCCGAGTTCCACATCAAACGTGAAAGGAGCCTTGATTTCCTTGATGGCACTCCAGAGAAAACCCACGATCACTGTCTCAAGCCTAGAGGGATCCTGAGGTCAATGGAGCAACATGAAAGTGCTCCGTGGACCCCAAATCAACTCGAGATGAGAGCTTTGTCCCTGGCTTCGACTCAAGAGGAATACCAACTTTCCACAAGCACCTGAAGAGGAGGCTTCTCTCAGCTACAGGTATGTGAGAGGGACCCTGAGTTTGTGGCATCAAGTGAAATGGACACCGAAATGCTCTCACTCGAAGTAAGGCCGGATATCCCTGCAGTGAATTGAATGCAGTCTCGTCTTGCATCTCCAAAGACGAAGGGATGTCTGAATTCGCTATGGAGACCACAGAGAAAGACCTAGTCCTCCGCCTCATCGCGACCGGAGGTCTCACATCCTTTGAAAACTCGAGACGTCCGCGGAGATCAATGCTTCCAAAGGAGACGACTCCTGACTCCTCTTGAAAATGGATAGGAGTCCCAGGATCCTTGTGGCACGTGGAAAGGGACCCTGGGTCTCCCGCCTCACGTGGGAACACGTCCAAATTGCCATGCCAAGACTCGAGGAGAATCCCGAGGTGTCCCTCGCACCTAGGCAGGAGTCCTCACGTCGCTGAACAAACCTGTGTCTGGAAGGGCCCTCCCCGTCCTAACTCGAGAATATACCCCAGGTTCCG
Organism: Dama dama; assembly: GCF_033118175.1. Classification (NCBI taxonomy): domain Eukaryota; kingdom Metazoa; phylum Chordata; class Mammalia; order Artiodactyla; family Cervidae; genus Dama; species Dama dama. Next base: position 221,096 of record NC_083700.1, on the reverse strand, counting down.
GCCGCAACTCGAGAAAAACCATGAGACTTCCCCCTCGCCCCTGGATGAGGCCCGATTCCCCTGCACTGCGTGCAGAGAAATTCCGTGTTCCACATCAAACGTGAAAGGAGCCTTGATTTCCTTGATGGCACTCCAGAGAAAACCCAAAATCACTGTCTCAAGTCTAGAGGGATCCTGTGTTCACTGGAGCAACACGAAAGGGCTCCGTGGACCCCAAATCAACTCGAGATGAGAGCTTAGTCCCTGGCTTCGACTCAAGAGGAATACCAACTTTCCACAAGCACCTCAAGAGGAGACTACTCTCATCTAATGGTATGTGAGAGGGACCCTGAGTTTGTCGCCTCAAGTGGAATGGACACCGAGATGCTCTGACTCGAAGTAAGGCCAGATATCCCTGCAGTGATTTGAATGCAGGCTTGTCTTGCATCTCCCAAGACGAAGGGTTGTCTGAATCCCCTGTGGAGACCACAGAGAAAGACCTAGTCCTCCACCTCAACGCAACCGGAGGCCTCACATCCTTTGAAAACTCGAGAGGTCTGCGGAGATCAATGCTTCCAAAGGAGACGATGCCTGACTCCTCTTGAAAATGGATAGGAGTCCCAGGATCACTGTGGCACGTGGAAAGTGACGCTGGGTCTCCCGCCTCACGTGGAGACGCGTCCCAATTGCCATGCCAAGACTCGAGGAGAATCCCGAGGTGTCCCTCGCACCTAGCCAGGAGCCTGACGTCTCTGAACAAACACGTGTCTGGAAGGGCCCTCCCCGTCGTAACTCGAGATTATACCCCAGGTTCTGGCCGCAACTCGAGAAAAACCATGAGACTTCCCCATCGCCGCGAGATGAGTCCCGATTCCCCTGCCCTGCGTGCAGAGCAATTCCGTATTCCACATCAAAAATGAAAGGAGCCTTGATTTCCTTGATGGCACTCCAGAGAAAACCCAAGATCACTGGCTCAAGTCTAGAGGGATCCTGAGGTCACTGGAGCAACACGAAAGGGCTCCGTGGACCCCAAATCAACTCGAGATGAGAGCTTAGTCCCTGGCTTCAAATCGAGAGGAATACCAACTTTCAACAAGCACCTCAAGAGGAGGCTACTCTCAACTAATGGTATGTGAGAGGGACCCTGAGTTTGTCGCCTCAAGTGGAATGGACACCGAGATGCTCTGACTCAAAGTAAGGCCAGATATCCCTGCAGTGAATTGAATGCAGGCCCGCCTTGCATCTCCCAAGACGAAGGGATGTCTGAATCCCCTGTGGAGACCACAGAGAAAGACGTAGTCCCCCGCCTAATCGCGACCGAAGGCCTCACATCTTTTGAAAACTCGAGAGGTCCGCGGAGATCAATGCTTCCAAAGGAGACGATGCCTGACTCCTCTTGAAAATGGATAGGAGTCCCAGGATCCCTGTGGCACGTGGAAAGGGACCCTGGTACTCCCGCCTCACGTGGAGACACGTCCACATTGCCATGAAAAGACTCGAGGAGAATCCCGAGGTGTCCCTCGCATCTAGGCAGGAGTCCTGACGTCGCTGAACAAACCCGTGTCTGGACAGGCCCTCCCCGTCGTAACTCGAGAATATACCCCAGGTTCCGCCCGCAACTGGAGAAAAACCATGAGACTTCCCCCTCCCCGCGAGATGAGGCCCGATTCCCCTGCACTGAGTGCAGACCAATTCCGTGTTCCACATCAAACGTGAAAGGAGCCTTGATTTCCTTAATGGCACTCCAGAGAAAACCCAAGATCACTGTCTCAAGTCTAGAGGGATCCTGAGGTCACTGTAGCAACACGAAAGGGCTTCGTCGACCCCAAATCAACTCGAGATGAGAGTTTAGTCCCTGGCTTCGTCTCAAGAGGAATACCAAGTTTCCACAAGCACCTAAAGAGGAGGCTTTTCTCAGCTACAGGTATGTGAGAGGGACCCTGAGTTTGTGGCCTCAAGTGGAATGGACACCGAGATGCTCTGACTCGAAGTAAGGCCGGATATCCCTGCGGTGAATTGAATGCAGGCTCGTCTTGCATCTCCCAAGACGAAGGGTTGTCTGAATCCCCTGTGGAGACCACAGAGAAAGACCTAGTCCTCCGCCTCAACGCGACCGGAGGCCTCACATCCTTTGAAAACTCGAGAGGTCCGCGGAGATCAATGCTTCCAAAGGAGACGAAGCCTGACTCCTCGTGAAAATGGATAGGAGTCCCAGGATCCCTGTGGCACGTGGAAAGGGACCCTGGGTCTCCCGCCTCACGTGGAGACGCGTCCCAATTACCATGCCAATACTCGAGGAAAATCCCGAGGTGTCCCTCGCACCTAGGCAGGAGTCCTGACGTCGCTGAACAAACACGTGTCTGGAAGGGCCCTCCCCGTCGTAACTCGAGATTATACCCCAGGTTCCGGCCGCAACTCGAGAAAAACCATGAGACTTCCCCCTCGCCGCGAGATGAGGCCCGATTCCCCTGCCCTGCGTGCAGAACAATTCCGTATTCCACATTAAAAATGAAAGGAGCCTTGATTTCCTTGATGGCACTCCAGAGAAAACCCAAGATCACTGTCTCAAGTCTAGAGGGATCCTGAGGTCACTGGAGCAACACGAAAGGGCTCCGTGGACCCCAAATCAACTCGAGATGAGAGCTTAGTCCCTGGCTTCAAATCGAGAGGAATACCAACTTTCCACAAGCACCTCAAGAGGAGGGTTCTCTCAGCTACAGGTATGTGAGAGGGACCCTGAGTTTGTGGCCTCAAGTGGAATGGACACCGAGATGCTCTGACTCGAAGTAAGGCCGGATATCCCTGCAGTGAATTGAATGCAGGCTCATCTTGCATCTCCCAAGACGAAGGGATGTCTGAATCCCCTGTGCAGAACACAGAGAAAGACCTAGTCCTCCGCCTCAACGCGACCGGAGGCCTCACATCCTTTGAAAACTCGAGAGGTCCGCGGAGATCAATGCTTCCAAAGGAGACGAAGCCTGACTCCTCTTGAAAATGGATAGGAGTCCCAGGTTCCCTGTGGCACGTGGAAAGGGACCCTGGGTCTCCCGCCTCACGTGGAGACGCGTCCCAATTGCCATGCCAAGACTCGAAGAAAATCCCGAGGTGTCCCTCACACCTAGGCACAGTCCTGAGGTCGCTGAACAAACACGTGTCTGGAAGGGCCCTCCCCGTCGTAACTCGAGAATATACCCCAGGTTCCGGCCGCAACTCGAGAAAAACCATGAGACTTCCCCCTCGCCGCGAGATGAGGCCCGATTCCCCTGCACCGCGTGCAGAGAAATTCCGTATTCCACATCAAAAATGAAAGGAGCCTTGATTTCCTTGATGGCACTCCAGAGAAAACCCAAGATCACTGTCTCAAATCTAGAGGGATCCTGAGGTCACTGGAGCAACACGAAAGGGCTTCGTGGACCCCAAATCAACTCGAGATGAGAGCTTAGTCCTTGGCTTCGACTCAAGAGGAATACCAACTTTCCAGAAGCACCTCAAGAGGAGGCTTCTCTCAGCTACAGGTATGTGAGAGGCCCCCTGAGTATGTGGTTTCAAGTGGAATGGACAACGAGATGCTCTGACTCGAAGTAAGGCCGGATATCCCTGCAGTGAATTGAATGCAGGCTCGTCTTGCATCTCCCAAGTCGAAGGGATGTCTGAATCCCCTGTGCAGAACACAGAGAAAGACCTAGTCCTCCGCCTCATCGCGACCGGAGGCCTCACATCCTTTGAAAACTCGAGAGGTCCGCGGAGATCAATGCTTCCAAAGGAGACGATGCCTGACCCCTCTTGAAAATGGATAGGAGTCCCAGGATCCCTGTGGCACGTGGAAAGGGACACTGGGTCTCCCTCCTCACGTGGAGACGCGTCCCAATTGCCAGTCCAAGACTTGAGGAGAATACCGAGGTGTCCCTCACACCTAGGCAGGAGTCCTGACGTCGCTGAACAAACACATGTCTGGAAGGGCCCTCCCCGTCGTAACTCGAGAATATACCCCAGGTTCCGGCCGCAACTCGAGAAAAACCATGAGACTTCCCCCTCGCCGCGAGATGAGGCCCGATTCCCCTGCACTGCATGCAGAGCAATTCCGTGTTCCACATCAAACGTGAAAGGAGCCTTGATTTCCTTGATGGCACTCCAGAGAAAACACAAGATCACTGTCTCAAGTCTAGAGGGATCCTGAGGTCACTGGAGCAACACGAAAGGGCTCCGTGGACCCCAAATCAACTCGAGATGAGAGATTAGTCCCTGGCTTCAACTCAAGAGGAATACGAACTTTCCACAAGCCCCTCAAGAGGAGGCTTCTCTCAGCTACAGGTATGTGAGAGGGACCCTGAGTTTGTGGCCTCAAGTGGAATGGACACCGAGATGCTCTGACTCAAAGTAAGGCCGGTTATTCCTGCAGTGAATTGAATGCAGGCTCATCTTGCATCTCCCAAGACGAAAGGATGTCTGAATCCCCTGTGCAGAACACAGAGAAAGACCTAGTCCTCCGCCTCAACGCGACCGGAGGCCTCACATCCTTTGAAAACTCGAGAGGTCCGCGGAGATCAATGCTTCCAAAGGAGACGATGCCTGACTCCTCTTGAAAATGGATAGGAGTCCCAGGATCACTGTGGCACGTGGAAAGGGACCCTGGGTCTCCCGCCTCACGTGGAGACGCGTCCCAATTGCCATGCCAAGACTCGAGGAGAACCCCGAGGTGTCCCTCGCACCTAGGCAGGAGTCCTGACGTCGCTGAACAAACCCGTGTCTGGAAGGGCCCTCCCCGTCGTAACTCGAGAATATAACCCAGGTTCCGGCCGCAACTCGAAAAAAACCATGAGACTTCCCCCTCCCCGCGAGATGAGGCCCGATTCCCCTGCACTGAGTGAAGACCAATTCCGTGTTCCACATCAAACGTGAAAGGAGCCTTGATTTCCTTAATGGCACTCCAGAGAAAACCCAAGATTACTGTCTCAAGTCTAGAGGGATCCTGAGGTCACTGTAGCAACACGAAAGGGCTCCGTGGACCCCAAATCAACTCGAGATGAGAGCTTAGTCCCTGGCTTCGACTCAAGAGGAATACCAACTTTCCAGAAGCACCTCAAGAGGAGGCTTCTCTCAGCTACAGGTATGTGAGAGGGACCCTGAGTTTGTGGCCTCAAGTGGAATGGACACCGAGATGCTCTGACTCAAAGTAAGGCCGGTTATTCCTGCAGTGAATTGAATGCAGGCTCATCTTGCATCTCCCAAGACGAAAGGATGTCTGAATCCCCTGTGCAGAACACAGAGAAAGACCTAGTCCTCCGCCTCAACGCGACCGGAGGCCTCACATCCTTTGAAAACTCGAGAGGTCCGCGGAGATCAATGCTTCCAAAGGAGACGATGCCTGACTCCTCTTGAAAATGGATAGGAGTCCCAGGATCACTGTGGCACGTGGAAAGGGACCCTGGGTCTCCCGCCTCACGTGGAGACGCGTCCCAATTGCCATGCCAAGACTCGAGGAGAACCCCGAGGTGTCCCTCGCACCTAGGCAGGAGTCCTGACGTCGCTGAACAAACCCGTGTCTGGAAGGGCCCTCCCCGTCGTAACTCGAGAATATAACCCAGGTTCCGGCCGCAACTCGAAAAAAACCATGAGACTTCCCCCTCCCCGCGAGATGAGGCCCGATTCCCCTGCACTGAGTGAAGACCAATTCCGTGTTCCACATCAAACGTGAAAGGAGCCTTGATTTCCTTAATGGCACTCCAGAGAAAACCCAAGATTACTGTCTCAAGTCTAGAGGGATCCTGAGGTCACTGTAGCAACACGAAAGGGCTCCGTGGACCCCAAATCAACTCGAGATGAGAGCTTAGTCCCTGGCTTCGACTCAAGAGGAATACCAACTTTCCAGAAGCACCTCAAGAGGAGGCTTCTCTCAGCTACAGGTATGTCAGAGGGACCCTGAGTTTGTGGCCTCAAGTGGAATGGACACCGAGATGCTCTGACTCGAAGTAAGGCCGGATATCCCTGCAGTGAATTGAATGCAGGCTCGTCTTGCATCTCCCAAGACGAAGGGATGCCTGAATCCCCTGTGGAGACCACAGAGAAAGAACTAGTCCTCCACCTCAAGGCGACCGGAGGCCTCACATCCTTTGAAAACTCGAGAGGTCCGCGAAGATCAATGCTTCCAAAGGAGACGATACCTGACTCCTCTTGAAAATGGATGGGAGTCCCAGGATCCCTGTGGCACGTGGAAAGGGACCCTGGATCTCCCGCCTCACGTGGAGACGCGTCCCAATTGCCATGCCAAGACTCGAGGAGAATCCCGAGGTGTCCCTCGTACCTAGGCAGGATTCCTGACGTCGCTGAACAAACACGTGTCTGGAAGGGGCCTCCCCGTCGTAACTCGAGCATATACCCCAGGTTCCGGCCGCAACTCGAGAAAAACCATGAGACTTCCCCCTCGCCGCTGGATGAGGCCCGATTCCCCTGCACTGCGTGCAGAGCAATTCCGTGTTCCACATCAAACGTGAAAGGAGCCTTGATTTCCTTGATGGCACTCCAGAGAAAACCCAAGATAACTGTCTCAAGTCTAGAGGGATCCTGAGGTCACTGGAGCAACACGAAAGGGCTCTGTGGACCCCAAATCAACTCGAGATGAGAGCTTAGTCCCTGGCTTCGACTCAAGAGGAATACCAACTTTCCACAAGCACCTCAAGAGGAGGCTACTCTCAGCTAATGGTATGTTAGAGGGACCCTGAGTTTTTCGCCTCAATTGGAATGGACACTGAGATGCTCTGACTCGAAGTAAGGCCAGATATCCCTGCAGTGATTTAAATGCTGGCTCGTCTTGCATCTCCCAAGACGAAGGGTTGTCTGAATCCCCTGTGGTAACCACAGAGAAAGACTTAGTCCGCCACCTCAACGCAACCGGAGGCCTCATATCCTTGGAAAACTCGAGAGGACCGCGGAGATCAATACTTCCGAAGGAGACGATGCCTGACTCCTCTTGAAAATGGATAGGAGTCCGAGGATCCCTGTGGCACGTGGAAACGGACCCTGGGTCTCCCTCCTCACGTGGAGACGCGTCCCAATTGCCATGCCAAAACTCGAGGAGAATCCCGAGGTGTCCCTCGCACCTAGGCAGGAGTCCTGACGTCGCTGAACAAACACGTGTCTGGAAGGGCCCTCCCCGTCGTAACTCAAGAATATACCCCAGGTTCCGGCCGAAACTCGATAAAAACCATGAGACTTCCCCCTCGCCGCGAGATGAGGCCCGATTCCCCTGCACTGCATGCAGAGCAATTCCGTGTTCCACATCAAACGTGGAAGGAGCCTTGATTTCCTTGATGGCACTCCAGAGAAAACCCAAGATCACTCTCTCAAGTCTAGAGGGATCCTGAGGTCACTGGAGCAACACGAAAGGGCTCCGTGGACCTCAAATCAACTCGAGATGAGAGCTTAGTCCCTGGCTTCGACTCAAGAGGAATACCAACTTTCTACAAGCACCTGAAGAGGAGGATTCTCGCAGCCACAGGTATGTGAGAGGGACCCTGAGTTTGTGGCCTCAAGTGGAATGGACACCGAGATGCTCTGACTCGAAGTAAGTCCGGATATCCCTGCATTGAATTGAATGCAGGCTAGTCTTCCATCTCCCAAGACGAAGGGATGTCTGAATCCCCTGTGGAGACTAAAGAGAAAGACCTGGTCCTCCGCCTCAACGCGAACGGAGGCCTCACATCCTTTGAAAACTCGAGAGGTCCGTGGAGATCAATGCTTCCAAAGGAGACGATGGCTGACTCCTCTTGAAAATGGATCGGAGTTCCAGAATCCCTATGGCACGTGGAAAGGGACCCTGGATCTCCCGCCTCAGGTGGAGACGAGTCCCAATTGCCATGCCAAGACTCGAGGAGGAAACCGAGTTGTCCCTCGCACCTAGGCAGGAGTCCTGACGTCGATGAACAAACATGTGTCTGGAAGGGCCCTCCCCGTCGTAACTCGAGAATATACCCCAGGTTCCGGACGCAACTCGAGAAAAACCATGAGACTTACCCATCCCCGCGAAATGAGGCCCGATTCGCCTGCACTGTGTGCAGACCAATTCCGTGTTCCACATCAAACGTGAAAGGAGCCTTGATTTCCTTAATTGCACTCCAGAGAAAACCCAAGATCACTGTTTCAAGTCTAGAGGGATCCTGAGGTCACTGTAGCAACACGAACGGGCTCCGTGGACCCCAAATCAACTCGAGATGAGAGCTTAGTCCCTGGCTTCGACTCAAGAGGAATACCAACTTTCCACAAGCACCTCAAGAGGAGGCTTCTCTCAGCTACAGGTATGTGAGAGAGACCCTGACTTAGTGGCCTCAAGTGGAATGGACACCGAGATGCTCTGACTCGAAGTAAGGCCGGATATCCCTGCAGTGAATTGAATGCAGGCTCGTCTTGCATCTCCGAAGACGAAGGGATGTCTGAATCCCCTGTGGAGACCACAGAGAAAGACCTAGTCCTCCGCATCAACGTGACCGGAGGCCTCACATCCTTTTAAAACTCGAGAGGTCCGCGGAGATCAATGCTTCCAAAGGAGACGATGCCTGACTCCTCTTGAAAATGGATAGGAGTCCCAGGATCACTGTGGCACGTGGAAAGGGACCCTGGGGCTCCCGCCTCACGTGGAGACGCGTCCCAATTGCCATGCCAAGACTCGAGGAGAATCCGGAGGTGTCCCTCGCACCTAGGCAGGAGTCCTGACGTCGCTGAACAAACACGTGTCTGGAAGGGCCCTCCCCGTCGTAACTCGAGAATATACCCCAGGTTCCGGCCGCAACTCGAGAAAAACCATGAGACTTCCCCCTCCCCGCGAGATGAGGCCCGATTCCCCTGCACTGAGTGCAGACCAATTAACGTGAAAGGAGCCTTGATTTCCTTAATGGCAATCCAGAGAAAACCCAAGATTACTGTCTCAAGTCTAGAGGGATCCTGAGGTCACTGTAGCAACACGAAAGGGCTCCGTGGACCCCAAATCAACTCGAGATGAGAGCTTAGTCCCTGGCTTCGACTCAAGAGGAATACCAACTTTCCACAAGCACCTCAAGAGGAGGCTTCTCTCAGCTACAGGTATGTCAGAGGGACCCTGAAATGTGGCCTCAAGTGGAATGGACACCGAGATGCTCTGACTCGAAGTAAGGCCGGATATCCCTGCAGTGAATTGAATGCAGGCTCGTCTTGCATCTCCCAAGACGAAGGGATGCCTGAATCCCCTGTGTAGACCACAGAGAAAGAACTAGTCCTCCACCTCAACGCGACCGGAGGCCTCACATCCTTTGAAAACTCGAGAGGTCCGCGAAGATCAATGCTTCCAAAGGAGACGATACCTGACTACTCTTGAAAATGGATGGGAGTCCCAGGATCCCTGTGGCACGTGGAAAGGGACCCTGGGTCTCCCGCCTCACGTGGAGACGCGTCCCAATTGCCATGCCAAGACTCGAGGAGAATCCCGAGGTGTCCCTCGCACCTAGGCAGGATTCCTGACGTCGCTGAACAAACACGTGTCTGGAAGGGGCCTCTCCGTCGTAACTCGAGAATATACCCCAGGTTCCGGCTGCAACTCGAGAAAAACCATGAGACTTCCCCCTCGCCGCTGGATGAGGCCCGATTCCCCTGCAATGCGTGCAGAGCAATTCCGTGTTCCACAGCAAACGTGAAAGAAGCCTTGATTTCCTTGATGGCACTCCAGAGAAAACCAAAGATCACTGTCTCAAGTCTAGAGGGATCCTGAGGTCACTGGAGCAACACGAAAGGGCTCCCTGGACCCCAAATCAACTCGAGATGAGAGCTTAGTCCCTGGCTTCAACTCAAGAGGAATACGAACTTTCCACAAGCCCCTCAGGAGGAGGCTTGTCTCAGCTACAGGTATGTGAGAGGGACCCTGAGTTTGTGGCCTCAAGTGGAATGGACACCGAGATGCTCTGACTCGAAGTAAGGCCGGATATCGCTGCAGTGAATTGAATGCAGGCTCATCTTGCATCTCCCAAGACGAAGGGATGTCTGAATCCCCTGTGCAGAACACAGAGAAAGACCTAGTCCTCTGCCTCAACGCGACCGGTGGCCTCACATCCTTTGAAAACTGGAGAGGTCCGCGGAGATCAATACTTCCGAAGGTGACGATGCCTGACTCCTCTTGCAAATGGATAGGAGTCCCAGGATCCCTGTGGCACGTGGAAAGGGACCCTGGGTCTCCCGCCTCACGTGGAGACGGGTCCCAATTGCCATGCCAAGACTCGAGGAGAAGTCCGAGGTGTCCCTCGCACCTAGGCAGGAGTCCTGACGTCGCGGAACAAACACGTGTCTGGAAGGGCCCTCCCCGTCGTAACTCGAGAATATATCCCAGGTTCCGGCCGCAACTCGAGAAAAACCATGAGACTTCCCCCTCGCCGCGAGATGAGGCCCGATTTCCCTGCACTGCGTGCAGAGCAATTCCGAGTTCCACATCAAACGTGAAAGGAGCCTTGATTTCCTTGATGGCATTCCAGAGAAAACCCAAGATCACTGTCTCAAGTCTAGAGGGATCCTGAGGTCACTGGAGCAACACGAAAGTTCTCTGTGGACCCCAAATAAACTCGAGATAAGAGCTTAGTCCCTGGCTTCGACTCAAGAGGAATACCAACTTTCCACAAGCACCTCAAGAGGAGGCTTCTCTCAGCTACAGGTATGTGAGAGGGACCCTGAGTTTGTGGCCTCAAGTGGAATGGACACAGAGATGCTCTGACTCGAAGTAAGGCCGGATATCCCTGCAGTGAATTGAATGCAGGCTCGTCTTGCATCTCCCAAGACGAAGGGATGTCTGAATCCGCTGTGGAGACCGCAGAGAAAGACCTAGTCCTCCGCCTCATCGCGACCGGAGGCCTCACATCCTTTGAAAACTCGAGAGTTCCGCGGAGATCAATGCTTCCAAAGGAGACGATGCCTGACTCCTCTTGAAAATGGATAGGAGTCCCAGGATCCCTGTGGCACGTGGAAAGGGACCCTGGGTCTCCCGCCTCACGTGGATACGCGTCCCAATTGCCATGCCAAGACTCGAGGAGAATCCCGAGGTGTCCCTCGCACCTAGGCAGGAGTCCTGACGTCGCTGAACAAACACGTGTCTGGAAGGGCCCTCCCCGTCGTAACTCGAGAATATACCCCAGGTTCCGGTCGCAACTCGAGAAAAACCATGAGACTACCCCCTCGCCGCTGGATGAGGCCCGATTCCCCTGGACTGCGTGCAGAGCAATTCCGTGTTCCACATCAAACGTGAAAGGAGCCTTGAATTCCTTGATGGCACTCCATAGAAAACCCAAGATCACTGTCTCAAGTCTGGAGGGATCCTGAGGTCACTGGAGCAAAACGAAAGGGCTCCGTGGACCCCAAATCAACTCGAGATGAGAGCTTAGTCCCTGGCTTCGACTCAAGAGGAATACCAACTTTCCACAAGCACCTGAAGAGGAGGCTTCTCCAGCCACAGGTATGTGAGAGGGACCCTGAGTTTGTGGCCTCAAGTGGAATGGACACCGAGATGCTGTGACTCGAAGTAAGGCCGGATATCCCTGCAGTGAAGTGAATGCAGGCTCGTCTTCCATCTCCCAAGACGAAGGGATGTCTGAATCCCCTGTGGAGACGACAGAGAAAGACCTAGTCCTCCGCCTCATCGAGACGGGAGGCATCACATCCTTTGAAAACTCGAGAGGTCTGCGGAGATCAATGCTTCCAAAGGAGATGATGCCTGAGTCTTCTTGAAAAGGATAGGAATCCCAGGATCCCTGTGGCACGTGGAAAGGGACCCTGGGTCTCCCGCCTCACGTGGAGACGCATCCCCTTTGCCATGCCAAGACTCGAGGAGAATCCCGAGGTGTCCCTCGCACCTAGGCAGGAGTCCTGACGTCGCTGAACAAACACATGTCTGGAAGGGCCCTCCCCGTCCTAACTCGAGAATATACCCCAGGTTCTGGCCGCAACTCGAGAAAAACCATGAGACTTCCCCCTCGCCGCGAGATGAGGCCCGATTCCCCTGAACTGCGTGCAGAGCAATTCCGAGTTCCACATCAAACGTGAAAGGAGCCTTGATTTCCTTGATGGCATTCCAGAGAAAACCCAAGATCACTGTCTCAAGTCTAGAGGGATCCTGAGGTCACTGGAGCAACACGAAAGTTCTCCGTGGACCCCAAATCAACTCGAGATAAGAGATTAGTCCCTGGATTCGACTCAAGAGGAATACCAACTTTCCACAAGCACCTCAAGAGGAGGCTTCTCTCAGCTACAGGTATGTGAGAGGGACCCTGAGTTTGTGGCCTCAAGTGGAATGGACACCGAGATGCTCTGACTCGAAGTAAGGCCGGATATCCCTGCAGCGAATTGAATGCAGGCCTGTCTTGCATCTCCCAAGACGAACGGATGTCTGAATCCCCTGTGGAGACCACAGAGAAAGACCTAGTCCTCTGCCTCATCGCGACCGGAGGCCTCACATCCTTTGAAAACTCGAGAGGTCTGCGGAGATCAATGCTTCCAAAGGAGACGATGCCTGACTCCTCTTGAAAATGGATAGGAGTCCCAGGATCCCTGTGTCTCGTGGAAAGGAACCCTGGGTCTCCCGCCTTACGTGGAGACGCGTCCAAATTGCCATGCCAAGACTCGAGGAGAATCCTGAGGTGTCCCTCGCACCTAGGCCGGAGTCCTCACGTCGCTGAACAAACCTGTGTCTGGAAGTGCCCTTTCCGTCGTAACTCGAGAATATACCCCAGGTTCCGGCCGCAACTCTAGAAAAACCATGAGACTTCCCCCTCCCCAGGAGAAGAGGCCCGATTCCCCTGCACTGCATGCAGACCAATTCCGTGTTCCACATCAAACGTGAAAGGAGCCTTGATTTCCTTCATGGCACTCCAGAGAAACCCAAGATCACTGTCTCAAGACTAGAGGGATCCTGAGGTCACTGTAGCAACACGAAAGGGCTCCGTGGACCCCAAATCAACTTGAGATGAGAGCTTAGTCCCTGGCTTCGACTCAAGAGGAATACCAACTTTCCACAAGCACCTAAGGAGGAGGCTTCTCTCAGCTAATGGTATGTGAGAGGGACCCTGAGTTTGTCGCCTCAAGGGGAATGGACACCGAGATGCTGTGACTCGAAGTAAGGCGAGATATCCCTGCAGTGATTTGAGTACAGGCTCGTCTTGCATCTCCCAAGACGAAGGGATGTCTGAATCCCCTGTGCAGAACACAGAGAAAGACCTAGTCCTCCGCCTCATCGCGACCGGAGGCCTCACATCCTTTGAAAACTCGAGAGGTCTGCGGAGATCAATGCTTCCAAAGGAGACGATGCCTGACGCCTCTTGAAAATGGATAGGAGTCCCAGGATCCCTGTGGCACGTGGAAAGGGACCCTGGGACTCCCGCCTCACGTGGAGACACGTCCCAATTTCCATGCCAAGACTTGAGGAGAATCCCGAGGTGTCCCTCGCACCTAGGCAGGAGTCCTGACGTCGCTGAAGAAACACGTGTCTGGAAGGGCCCTCCCCGTCGTAACTCGAGAATATACCCCAGGTTCCGGCCCCAACTCGAGAAAAACCATGAGACTTGCCCCTCGCCGCGAGATGAGGCCCGATTCCCCTGCAATGCGTGCAGAGCAATTTCGTGTTCCACATCAAACGTGAAAGGAGCCTTGATTTCCTTGATGGCACTCCAGAGAAAACCCAAGATCACTGTCTCAAGTCTAGAGGGATCCTGAGGTCACTGGAGCAACACGAAAGGGCTCCATGGACCCCAAATCAACTCGAGATGAGAGCTTAGTCCCTGGCTTCGACTCAAGAGGAATACCAACTTTCCACAAGCACCTCAAGAGGAGGCTTCTCTCAGCTACAGGTATGTGAGAGGGACCCTGAGTTTGTGGCCTCAAGTGGAATGGACACAGAGATGCTCTGACTCGAAGTAAGGCCGGATATCCCTGCAGTGAATTGAATGCAGGCTCGTCTTGCATCTCCCAAGACGAAGGGATGTCTGAATCCGCTGTGGAGACCGCAGAGAAAGACCTAGTCCTCCGCCTCATCGCGACCGGAGGCCTCACATCCTTTGAAAATTCGAGAGGTCTGCGGAGATCAATGCGTCCAAAGGAGACGATGCCTGACTCCTCTTGAAAATGGATAGGAGTCCCAGGATCCCTGTGGCACGTGGAAAGGGACCCTGGGTCTCCCGCCTCACGTGGATACGCGTCCCAATTGCCATGCCAAGACTCGAGGAGAATCCCGAGGTGTCCCTCGCACCTAGGCAGGAGTCCTGACGTCGCTGAACAAACACGTGTCTGGAAGGGCCCTCCCCGTCGTAACTCGAGAATATACCCCAGGTTCCGGTCGCAACTCGAGAAAAACCATGAGACTACCCCCTCGCCGCTGGATGAGGCCCGATTCCCCTGGACTGCGTGCAGAGCAATTCCGTGTTCCACATCAAACGTGAAAGGAGCCTTGAATTCCTTGATGGCACTCCATAGAAAACCCAAGATCACTGTCTCAAGTCTGGAGGGATCCTGAGGTCACTGGAGCAAAACGAAAGGGCTCCGTGGACCCCAAATCAACTCGAGATGAGAGCTTAGTCCCTGGCTTCGACTCAAGAGGAATACCAACTTTCCACAAGCACCTGAAGAGGAGGCTTCTCCAGCCACAGGTATGTGAGAGGGACCCTGAGTTTGTGGCCTCAAGTGGAATGGACACCGAGATGCTCTGACTCGAAGTAAGGCCGGATATCCCTGCAGTGAAGTGAATGCAGGCTCGTCTTCCATCTCCCAAGACGAAGGGATGTCTGAATCCCCTGTGGAGACGACAGAGAAAGACCTAGTCCTCCGCCTCATCGAGACGGGAGGCATCACATCCTTTGAAAACTCGAGAGGTCTGCGGAGATCAATGCTTCCAAAGGAGATGATGCCTGAGTCTTCTTGAAATGGATAGGAATCCCAGGATCCCTGTGGCACGTGGAAAGGGACCCTGGGTCTCCCGCCTCACGTGGAGACGCATCCCCTTTGCCATGCCAAGACTCGAGGAGAATCCCGAGGTGTCCCTCGCACCTAGGCAGGAGTCCTGACGTCGCTGAACAAACACATGTCTGGAAGGGCCCTCCCCGTCCTAACTCGAGAATATACCCCAGGTTCTGGCCGCAAATCGAGAAAAACCATGAGACTTCCCCCTCGCCGCGAGATGAGGCCCGATTCCCCTGAACTGCGTGCAGAGCAATTCCGAGTTCCACATCAAACGTGAAAGGAGCCTTGATTTCCTTGATGGCATTCCAGAGAAAACCCAAGATCACTGTCTCAAGTCTAGAGGGATCCTGAGGTCACTGGAGCAACACGAAAGTTCTCCGTGGACCCCAAATAAACTCGAGATAAGAGATTAGTCCCTGGATTCGACTCAAGAGGAATACCAACTTTCCACAAGCACCTCAAGAGGAGGCTTCTCTCAGCTACAGGTATGTGAGAGGGACCCTGAGTTTGTGGCCTCAAGTGGAATGGACACCGAGATGCTCTGACTCGAAGTAAGGCCGGATATCCCTGCAGCGAATTGAATGCAGGCCTGTCTTGCATCTCCCAAGACGAAGGGATGTCTGAATCCCCTGTGGAGACCACAGAGAAAGACCTAGTCCTCTGCCTCATCACGTCCGGAGGCCTCACATCCTTTGAAAACTCGAGAGGTCTGCGGAGATCAATGCTTCCAAAGGAGACGATGCCTGACTCCTCTTGAAAATGGATAGGAGTCCCAGGATCCCTGTGTCTCGTGGAAAGGAACCCTGGGTCTCCCGCCTTACGTGGAGACGCGTCCAAATTGCCATGCCAAGACTCGAGGAGAATCCTGAGGTGTCCCTCGCACCTAGGCCGGAGTCCTCACGTCGCTGAACAAACCTGTGTCTGGAAGTGCCCTTTCCGTCGTAACTCGAGAATATACCCCAGGTTCCGGCCGCAACTCTAGAAAAACCATGAGACTTCCCCCTCCCCAGGAGAAGAGGCCCGATTCCCCTGCACTGCATGCAGACCAATTCCGTGTTCCACATCAAACGTGAAAGGAGCCTTGATTTCCTTCATGGCACTCCAGAGAAACCCAAGATCACTGTCTCAAGACTAGAGGGATCCTGAGGTCACTGTAGCAACACGAAAGGGCTCCGTGGACCCCAAATCAACTTGAGATGAGAGCTTAGTCCCTGGCTTCGACTCAAGAGGAATACCAACTTTCCACAAGCACCTAAGGAGGAGGCTTCTCTCAGCTAATGGTATGTGAGAGGGACCCTGAGTTTGTCGCCTCAAGGGGAATGGACACCGAGATGCTGTGACTCGAAGTAAGGCGAGATATCCCTGCAGTGATTTGAGTACAGGCTCGTCTTGCATCTCCCAAGACGAAGGGATGTCTGAATCCCCTGTGCAGAACACAGAGAAAGACCTAGTCCTCCGCCTCATCGCGACCGGAGGCCTCACATCCTTTGAAAACTCGAGAGGTCTGCGGAGATCAATGCTTCCAAAGGAGACGATGCCTGACGCCTCTTGAAAATGGATAGGAGTCCCAGGATCCCTGTGGCACGTGGAAAGGGACCCTGGGACTCCCGCCTCACGTGGAGACACGTCAAAATTTCCATGCCAAGACTTGAGGAGAATCCCGAGGTGTCCCTCGCACCTAGGCAGGAGTCCTGACGTCGCTGAAGAAACACGTGTCTGGAAGGGCCCTCCCCGTCGTAACTCGAGAATATACCCCAGGTTCCGGCCCCAACTCGAGAAAAACCATGAGACTTGCCCCTCGCCGCGAGATGAGGCCCGATTCCCCTGCAATGCGTGCAGAGCAATTTCGTGTTCCACATCAAACGTGAAAGGAGCCTTGATTTCCTTGATGGCACTCCAGAGAAAACCCAAGATCACTGTCTCAAGTCTAGAGGGATCCTGAGGTCACTGGAGCAACACGAAAGGGCTCCATGGACCCCAAATCAACTCGAGATGAGAGCTTAGTCCCTGGCTTCGACTCAAGAGGAATACCAACTTTCCACAAGCACCTCAAGAGGAGGCTTCTCTCAGCTACAGGTATGTGAGAGGGACCCTGAGTTTGTGGCCTCAAGTGGAATGGACACAGAGATGCTCTGACTCGATGTAAGGCCGGATATCCCTGCAGTGAATTGAATGCAGGCTCGTCTTGCATCTCCCAAGACGAAGGGATGTCTGAATCCGCTGTGGAGACCGCAGAGAAAGACCTAGTCCTCCGCCTCATCGCGACCGGAGGCCTCACATCATTTGAAAACTCGAGAGTTCCGCGGAGATCAATGCTTCCAAAGGAGACGATGCCTGACTCCTCTTGAAAATGGATAGGAGTCCCAGGATCCCTGTGGCACGTGGAAAGGGACCCTGGGTCTCCCGCCTCACGTGGATACGCGTCCCAATTGCCATGCCAAGACTTGAGGAGAATCCCGAGGTGTCCCTCGCACCTAGGCAGGAGGCCTGACGTCGCTGAACAAACACGTGTCTGGAAGGGCCCTCTCCGTCGTAACTCGAGAATATACCCCAGGTTCCGGTCGCAACTCGAGAAAAACCATGAGACTACCCCCTCGCCGCTGGATGAGGCCCGATTCCCCTGGACTGCGTGCAGAGCAATTCCGTGTTCCACATCAAACGTGAAAGGAGCCTTGAATTCCTTGATGACACTCCAGAGAAAACCCAAGATCACTGTCTCAAGTCTGGAGGGATCCTGAGGTCACTGGAGCAAAACGAAAGTTCTCCGTGGACCCCAAATCAACTCGAGATGAGAGCTTAGTCCCTGGCTTCAACTCAAGAGGAATACCAACTTTCCACAAGCACCTGAAGAGGAGGCTTCTCGCAGCCACAGGTATGTGAGAGGGACCCTGAGTTTGTGGCCTCAAGTGGAATGGACACCGAGATGCTCTGACTCGAAGTAAGGCCGGATATCCCTGCAGTGAAGTGAATGCAGGCTCGTCTTGCATCTCCCAAGACGAAGGGATGTCTGAATCCCCTGTGGAGACGACAGAGAAAGACCTAGTCCTCCGCCTCATCGAGACGGGAGGCATCACATCCTTTGAAAACTCGATAGGTCTGCGGAGATCAATGCTTCCAAAGGAGATGATGCCTGACTCTTCTTGAAAAGGATAGGAGTCCCAGGATCCCTGTGGCACGTGGAAAGGGACCCTGGGTCTCCCGCCTCACGTGGAGACGCATCCCCTTTGCCATGCCAAGACTCGAGGAGAATCCCGAGGTGTCCCTCGCACCTAGGCAGGAGTCCTGACGTCGCTGAACAAACACATGTCTGGAAGGGCCCTCCCCGTCCTAACTCGAGAATATACCCCAGGTTCTGGCCGCAACTCGAGAAAAACCATGAGACTTCCCCCTCCCCGCGAGATGAGGCCCGATTCCCCTGAACTGCGTGCAGAGCAATTCCGAGTTCCACATCAAACGTGAAAGGAGACTTGATTTCCTTGATGGCATTCCAGAGAAAACCCAAGATCACTGTCTCAAGTCTAGAGGGATCCTGAGGTCACTGGAACAACACGAAAGTTCTCCGTGGACCACAAATAAACTCGAGATAAGAGATTAGTCCCTGGCTTCGACTCAAGAGGAATACCAACTTTCCACAAGCACCTCAAGAGGAGGCTTCTCTCAGCTACAGGTATGTGAGAGGGACCCTGAGTTTGTGGCCTCAAGTGGAATGGACACAGAGATGCTCTGACTCGAAGTAAGGCCGGATATCCCTGCAGTGAATTGAATGCAGGCTCGTCTTGCATCTCCCAAGATGAAGGGATGTCTGAATCCGCTGTGGAGACCACAGAGAAAGACATAGTCCTCCGCCTCATCGCGACCGGAGGCCTCACATCCTTTGAAAACTCGAGAGGTCCGCGGAGATCAATGCTTCCAAAGGAGACGATGCCTGACTCCTCTTGAAAATGGATAGGAGTCCCAGGATCCCTGTGGCACGTGGAAAGGGACCCTGGGTCTCCCGCCTCACGTGGATACGCGTCCCAATTGCCATGCCAAGACTCGAGGAGAACCCTGAGGTGTCCCTCGCACCTAGGCAGGAGTCCTGACGTCGCTGAACAAACACGTGTCTGGAAGGGCCCTCCCCGTCGTAACTCGAGAATATACCCCAGGTTCCGGCCGCAACTCGAGAAAAACCATGAGACTACCCCCTCGCCGCTGGATGAGGCCCGATTCCCCTGGACTGCGTGCAGAGCAATTCCGTGTTCCACATCAAACGTGAAAGGAGCCTTGAATTCCTTGATGGCACTCCATAGAAAACCCAAGATCACTGTCTCAAGTCTGGAGGGATCCTGAGGTCACTGGAGCAAAACGAAAGGGCTCCGTGGACCCCAAATCAACTCGAGATGAGAGCTTAGTCCCTGGCTTCGACTCAAGAGGAATACCAACTTTCCACAAGCACCTGAAGAGGAGGCTTCTCCAGCCACAGGTATGTGAGAGGGACCCTGAGTTTGTGGCCTCAAGTGGAATGGACACCGAGATGCTCTGACTCGAAGTAAGGCCGGATATCCCTGCAGTGAAGTGAATGCAGGCTCGTCTTCCATCTCCCAAGACGAAGGGATGTCTGAATCCCCTGTGGAGACGACAGAGAAAGACCTAGTCCTCCGCCTCATCGAGACGGGAGGCATCACATCCTTTGAAAACTCGAGAGGTCTGCGGAGATCAATGCTTCCAAAGGAGATGATGCCTGAGTCTTCTTGAAATGGATAGGAATCCCAGGATCCCTGTGGCACGTGGAAAGGGACCCTGGGTCTCCCGCCTCACGTGGAGACGCATCCCCTTTGCCATGCCAAGACTCGAGGAGAATCCCGAGGTGTCCCTCGCACCTAGGCAGGAGTCCTGACGTCGCTGAACAAACACATGTCTGGAAGGGCCCTCCCCGTCCTAACTCGAGAATATACCCCAGGTTCTGGCCGCAACTCGAGAAAAACCATGAGACTTCCCCCTCGCCACGAGATGAGGCCCGATTCCCCTGAACTGCGTGCAGAGCAATTCCGAGTTCCACATCAAACGTGAAAGGAGCCTTGATTTCCTTGATGGCATTCCAGAGAAAACCCAAGATCACTGTCTCAAGTCTAGAGGGATCCTGAGGTCACTGGAGCAACACGAAAGTTCTCCGTGGACCCCAAATAAACTCGAGATAAGAGATTAGTCCCTGGATTCGACTCAAGAGGAATACCAACTTTCCACAAGCACCTCAAGAGGAGGCTTCTCTCAGCTACAGGTATGTGAGAGGGACCCTGAGTTTGTGGCCTCAAGTGGAATGGACACCGAGATGCTCTGACTCGAAGTAAGGCCGGATATCCCTGCAGCGAATTGAATGCAGGCCTGTCTTGCATCTCCCAAGACGAAGGGATGTCTGAATCCCCTGTGGAGACCACAGAGAAAGACCTAGTCCTCTGCCTCATCACGTCCGGAGGCCTCACATCCTTTGAAAACTCGAGAGGTCTGCGGAGATCAATGCTTCCAAAGGAGACGATGCCTGACTCCTCTTGAAAATGGATAGGAGTCCCAGGATCCCTGTGTCTCGTGGAAAGGAACCCTGGGTCTCCCGCCTTACGTGGAGACGCGTCCAAATTGCCATGCCAAGACTCGAGGAGAATCCTGAGGTGTCCCTCGCACCTAGGCCGGAGTCCTCACGTCGCTGAACAAACCTGTGTCTGGAAGTGCCCTTTCCGTCGTAACTCGAGAATATACCCCAGGTTCCGGCCGCAACTCTAGAAAAACCATGAGACTTCCCCCTCCCCAGGAGAAGAGGCCCGATTCCCCTGCACTGCATGCAGACCAATTCCGTGTTCCACATCAAACGTGAAAGGAGCCTTGATTTCCTTCATGGCACTCCAGAGAAACCCAAGATCACTGTCTCAAGACTAGAGGGATCCTGAGGTCACTGTAGCAACACGAAAGGGCTCCGTGGACCCCAAATCAACTTGAGATGAGAGCTTAGTCCCTGGCTTCGACTCAAGAGGAATACCAACTTTCCACAAGCACCTAAGGAGGAGGCTTCTCTCAGCTAATGGTATGTGAGAGGGACCCTGAGTTTGTCGCCTCAAGGGGAATGGACACCGAGATGCTGTGACTCGAAGTAAGGCGAGATATCCCTGCAGTGATTTGAGTACAGGCTCGTCTTGCATCTCCCAAGACGAAGGGATGTCTGAATCCCCTGTGCAGAACACAGAGAAAGACCTAGTCCTCCGCCTCATCGCGACCGGAGGCCTCACATCCTTTGAAAACTCGAGAGGTCTGCGGAGATCAATGCTTCCAAAGGAGACGATGCCTGACGCCTCTTGAAAATGGATAGGAGTCCCAGGATCCCTGTGGCACGTGGAAAGGGACCCTGGGACTCCCGCCTCACGTGGAGACACGTCAAAATTTCCATGCCAAGACTTGAGGAGAATCCCGAGGTGTCCCTCGCACCTAGGCAGGAGTCCTGACGTCGCTGAAGAAACACGTGTCTGGAAGGGCCCTCCCCGTCGTAACTCGAGAATATACCCCAGGTTCCGGCCCCAACTCGAGAAAAACCATGAGACTTGCCCCTCGCCGCGAGATGAGGCCCGATTCCCCTGCAATGCGTGCAGAGCAATTTCGTGTTCCACATCAAACGTGAAAGGAGCCTTGATTTCCTTGATGGCACTCCAGAGAAAACCCAAGATCACTGTCTCAAGTCTAGAGGGATCCTGAGGTCACTGGAGCAACACGAAAGGGCTCCATGGACCCCAAATCAACTCGAGATGAGAGCTTAGTCCCTGGCTTCGACTCAAGAGGAATACCAACTTTCCACAAGCACCTCAAGAGGAGGCTTCTCTCAGCTACAGGTATGTGAGAGGGACCCTGAGTTTGTGGCCTCAAGTGGAATGGACACAGAGATGCTCTGACTCGATGTAAGGCCGGATATCCCTGCAGTGAATTGAATGCAGGCTCGTCTTGCATCTCCCAAGACGAAGGGATGTCTGAATCCGCTGTGGAGACCACAGAGAAAGACCTAGTCCTCCGCCTCATCGCGACCGGAGGCCTCACATCATTTGAAAACTCGAGAGTTCCGCGGAGATCAATGCTTCAAAGGAGACGATGCCTGACTCCTCTTGAAAATGGATAGGAGTCCCAGGATCCCTGTGGCACGTGGAAAGGGACCCTGGGTCTCCCGCCTCACGTGGATACGCGTCCCAATTGCCATGCCAAGACTTGAGGAGAATCCCGAGGTGTCCCTCGCACCTAGGCAGGAGGCCTGACGTCGCTGAACAAACACGTGTCTGGAAGGGCCCTCTCCGTCGTAACTCGAGAATATACCCCAGGTTCCGGTCGCAACTCGAGAAAAACCATGAGACTACCCCCTCGCCGCTGGATGAGGCCCGATTCCCCTGGACTGCGTGCAGAGCAATTCCGTGTTCCACATCAAACGTGAAAGGAGCCTTGAATTCCTTGATGGCACTCCAGAGAAAACCCAAGATCACTGTCTCAAGTCTGGAGGGATCCTGAGGTCACTGGAGCAAAACGAAAGTTCTCCGTGGACCCCAAATCAACTCGAGATGAGAGCTTAGTCCCTGGCTTCAACTCAAGAGGAATACCAACTTTCCACAAGCACCTGAAGAGGAGGCTTCTCGCAGCCACAGGTATGTGAGAGGGACCCTGAGTTTGTGGCCTCAAGTGGAATGGACACCGAGATGCTCTGACTCGAAGTAAGGCCGGATATCCCTGCAGTGAAGTGAATGCAGGCTCGTCTTGCATCTCCCAAGACGAAGGGATGTCTGAATCCCCTGTGGAGACGACAGAGAAAGACCTAGTCCTCCGCCTCATCGAGACGGGAGGCATCACATCCTTTGAAAACTCGATAGGTCTGCGGAGATCAATGCTTCCAAAGGAGATGATGCCTGACTCTTCTTGAAAAGGATAGGAGTCCCAGGATCCCTGTGGCACGTGGAAAGGGACCCTGGGTCTCCCGCCTCACGTGGAGACGCATCCCCTTTGCCATGCCAAGACTCGAGGAGAATCCCGAGGTGTCCCTCGCACCTAGGCAGGAGTCCTGACGTCGCTGAACAAACACATGTCTGGAAGGGCCCTCCCCGTCCTAACTCGAGAATATACCCCAGGTTCTGGCCGCAACTCGAGAAAAACCATGAGACTTCCCCCTCCCCGCGAGATGAGGCCCGATTCCCCTGAACTGCGTGCAGAGCAATTCCGAGTTCCACATCAAACGTGAAAGGAGACTTGATTTCCTTGATGGCATTCCAGAGAAAACCCAAGATCACTGTCTCAAGTCTAGAGGGATCCTGAGGTCACTGGAACAACACGAAAGTTCTCCGTGGACCACAAATAAACTCGAGATAAGAGATCAGTCCCTGGCTTCGACTCAAGAGGAATACCAACTTTCCACAAGCACCTCAAGAGGAGGCTTCTCTCAGCTACAGGTATGTGAGAGGGACCCTGAGTTTGTGGCCTCAAGTGGAATGGACACAGAGATGCTCTGACTCGAAGTAAGGCCGGATATCCCTGCAGTGAATTGAATGCAGGCTCGTCTTGCATCTCCCAAGATGAAGGGATGTCTGAATCCGCTGTGGAGACCACAGAGAAAGACATAGTCCTCCGCCTCATCGCGACCGGAGGCCTCACATCCTTTGAAAACTCGAGAGGTCCGCGGAGATCAATGCTTCCAAAGGAGACGATGCCTGACTCCTCTTGAAAATGGATAGGAGTCCCAGGATCCCTGTGGCACGTGGAAAGGGACCCTGGGTCTCCCGCCTCACGTGGATACGCGTCCCAATTGCCATGCCAAGACTCGAGGAGAACCCTGAGGTGTCCCTCGCACCTAGGCAGGAGTCCTGACGTCGCTGAACAAACACGTGTCTGGAAGGGCCCTCCCCGTCGTAACTCGAGAATATACCCCAGGTTCCGGCCGCAACTCGAGAAAAACCATGAGACTACCCCCTCGCCGCTGGATGAGGCCCGATTCCCCTGGACTGCGTGCAGAGCAATTCCGTGTTCCACATCAAACGTGAAAGGAGCCTTGATTTCCTTGATGGCACTCCAGAGAAAACCCAAGATCACTGTCTCAAGTCTAGAGGGATCCTGAGGTCACTGGAACCACACGAAAGGGCTCCGTGGACACCAAATCAACTCGAGATGAGAGCTTAGTCCCTGGCTTTGACTCAAGAGGAATACCAACTTTCCACGAGCACCTCAAGAGGAGGCTTCTCTCAGCTACAGGTATGTGAGAGGGACCCTGAGTTTGTGGCCTCAAGTGGAATGGACACCGAGATGCTCTGACTCGAAGTAAGGCCGGATATCCCTGCAGCGAATTGAATGCAGGCCTGTCTTGCATCTCCCAAGACGAAGGGATGTCTGAATCCCCTGTGGAGACCACAGAGAAAGACCTAGTCCTCTGCCTCATCGCGACCGGAGGCCTCACATCCTTTGAAAACTCGAGAGGTCTGCGGAGATCAATGCTTCCAAAGGAGACGATGCCTGACTCCTCTTGAAAATGGATAGGAGTCCCAGGATCCCTGTGTCTCGTGGAAAGGAACCCTGGGTCTCCCGCCTCACGTGGAGACGCGTCCAAATTGCCATGCCAAGACTCGAGGAGAATCCTGAGGTGTCCCTCGCACCTAGGCAGGAGTCCTCACGTCGCTGAACTAACCTGTGTCTGGAAGTGCCCTTTCCGTCGTAACTCGAGAATATACCCCAGGTTCCGGCCGCAACTCGAGAAAAACCATGAGACTTCCCCCTCCCCAGGAGAAGAGGCCCGATTCCCCTGCACTGCATGCAGACCAATTCCGTGTTCCACATCAAACGTGAAAGGAGCCTTGATTTCCTTCATGGCACTCCAGAGAAACCCAAGATCACTGTCTCAAGACTAGAGGGATCCTGAGGTCACTGTAGCAACACGAAAGGGCTCCGTGGACCCCAAATCAACTTGAGATGAGAGCTTAGTCCCTGGCTTCGACTCAAGAGGAATACCAACTTTCCACAAGCACCTAAGGAGGAGGCTTCTCTCAGCTAATGGTATGTGAGAGGGACCCTGAGTTTGTCGCCTCAAGGGTAATGGACACCGAGATGCTGTGACTCGAAGTAAGGCGAGATATCCCTGCAGTGATTTGAGTACAGGCTCGTCTTGCATCTCCCAAGACGAAGGGATGTCTGAATCCCCTGTGCAGAACACAGAGAAAGACCTAGTCCTCCGCCTCATCGCGACCGGAGGCCTCACATCCTTTGAAAACTCGAGAGGTCTGCGGAGATCAATGCTTCCAAAGGAGACGATGCCTGACGCCTCTTGAAAATGGATAGGAGTCCCAGGATCCCTGTGGCACGTGGAAAGGGACCCTGGGTCTCCCGCCTCACGTGGAGACACGTCCCAATTTCCATGCCAAGACTTGAGGAGAATCCCGAGGTGTCCCTCGCACCTAGGCAGGAGTCCTGATGTCGCTGAACAAACACGTGTCTGGAAGGGCCCTCCCCGTCGTAACTCGAGAATATACCCCAGGTTCCGGCCCCAACTCGAGAAAAACCATGAGACTTGCCCCTCGCCGCGAGATGAGGCCCGATTCCCCTGCACTGCGTGCAGAGCAATTTCGTGTTCCACATCAAACGTGAAAGGAGCCTTGATTTCCTTGATGGCACTCCAGAGAAAACCCAAGATCACTGTCTCAAGTCTAGAGGGATCCTGAGGTCACTGGAGCAACAAGAAAGGGCTCCGTGGACCCCAAATCAACTCGAGATGAGAGATTAGTCCCTGGCTTCAACTCAAGAGGAATACGAACTTTCCACAAGCACCTCAAGAGGAGGCTTCTCTCAGCTACAGGTATGTGAGAGGGACCCTAAGTTTGTGGCCTCAAGTGGAATGGACACCGAGATGCTGTGACTCGAAGTAAGGCCAGATATCCCTGCAGTGATGTGAATACAGGCTCGTCTTGCATCTCCCAAGACGAAGGGATGTCTGAATCCCCTGTGGAGGCCACAGAGAAAGACCTAGTTCTCCGCCTCATCGCGACCGGAGGCCTCACATCCTTTGAAAACTCGAGAGGTCCGCGGAGATCAATGCTTCCAAAGGAGACGATGCCTGACTCCTCTTGAAAATGGATAGGAGTCCTAGGATCCCTGTGGCACGTGGAAAGGGACCCTGGGACTCTCGCCTCACGTGGAGACGCGTCCCAATTGCCATGCCAAGACTCGAGGAGAATCCCGAGGTGTCCCTCGCACCTAGGCAGGAGTCCTGACGTCGCTGAACAAACACGTGTCTGGAAGGGCCCTCTCCGTCGTAACTCGAGAATATGCCCCAGGTTCCAGCGGCAACTCGAGAAAAACCATGAGACTTCCCACTCACAGCGAGATGAGGCCCGATTCCCCTGCACTGCGTGCAGAGCAATTCCGTGTTCCACATCAAACATGAAAGGAGACTTGATTTCCTTGATGGCACTCCAGAGAAAACCCAAGATCACTGTCTCAAGTCTAGAGGGATCCTGAGGTCACTGGAGCAACACGAAAGGGCTCCGTGGACCCCAAATCAACTCGAGATGAGAGCTTAGTCCCTGGCTTCGACTCAAGAGGAATACCAACTTTCCACAAGCACATCAAGAGGAGGCTTCTCTCAGCTACAGGTATGTGAGAGGGACCCTGAGTTTGTGGCCTCAAGTGGAATGGACTCCGAGATGCTCTGACTCGAAGTAAGGCCGGATATCCCTGCAGTGAATTGAATGGAGGCTCGTCTTGCATCTCCCAAGACGAAGGGATGTCTGAATCCCCTGTGGAGACCACAGAGAAAGACCTAGATCTCCCCCTCATCGCGACCGGAGGCCTCACATCCTTTGAAAACTCGAGAGGTCCGCGGAGATCAATGCTTCCAAAGGAGACGATGCCTGACTCCTCTTGGAAATGGATAGGAGTCCCAGGATCACTGTGGCACGTCGAAAGGGAGCCTGTGTCTCCCCCCTCACGTGGAGACGCGTCCCAATTTCCATGATAAGTCTCGAGGAGAATCCCGAGGTGTCCCTCGCACCTAGGCAGGAGTCCTGACGTCGCTGAACAAACACGTGTCTGGAAGGGCCCTCCCCGTCGTAACTCGAGAATATACCCCAGGTTCCAGCCGCAACTCGAGAAAAACCATGAGACTTCCCACTCACAGCGAGATGAGGCCTGTTTCCCCTGCACTGCGTGCAGAGCAATTCCATGTTCCACATCAAACAGGAAAGGAGACTTGATTTCCTTGATGGCACTCCAGAGAAAACCCAAGATTACTGTCTCAAGTCTAGAGGGATCCTGAGGTCACTGGAGCAACACGAAAGGGCTCCGTGGACCCCAAATCAACTCGAGATGAGAGCTTAGTCCCTGGCTTCGACTCAAGAGGAATACCAACTTTCCACAAGCACCTCAAGAGGAGGCTTCTCCCAGCTAGAGGTATGTGAGAGGGACCCTGAGTTTGTGGCCTCAAGTGGAATGGACTCCGAGATGCTCTGACTCGAAGTAAGGCCGGATATCCCTGCAGTGAATTGAATGCAGGCTCGTCTTGCATCTCCCAAGACGAAGGGATGTCTGAATCCCCTGTGGAGGCCACAGAGAAAGACCTAGTCCTCCGCCTCATCGCGACCAGAGGCCTCACATCATTTGAAAACTCGAGAGGTCCGCGGAGATCAATGCTTCCGAAGGAGACGATACCTGACTCCTCTTGAAAATGGATAGGAGTGCCAGAATCCCTGTGGCACGTGGAAAGGGACCCTGGGTCTCCCGCCTCACATGGAGACGCGTCCCAATTTCCATGCCAAGTCTCGAGGAGAATCCCGATGTGTCCCTCGCACCTAGGCAGGAGTCCTGACGTCGCTGAACAAACACGTGTCTGGAAGGGCCCTCCCCGTCGTAACTCGAGAATATACCCCAGGTTCCAGCCGCAACTCGAGAAAAACCATGAGACTTCCCCCTCGCCGCGAGATGAGGCCCGATTCCCCTGCACTGCATGCAGAGCAATTCCGTGTTCCACATCAAACGTGAAAGGAGCCTTTATTTCCTTGATGGGACCCCAGTGAAAACCCAAGATCACTGTCTCAAGTCTAGAGGGATCCTGAGGTCACTGGAACAACATGAAAGGGCTCCGTGGACCCCAAATCAACTCGAGATGAGAGCTTAGTCCCTGGCTTCGACTCAAGAGGAAAACCAACTTTCCACAAGCACCTCAACAGGAGGCTTCTCTCAGCAACAGGTATGTGAAGGGACCCTGAGTTTGTGGCCTCAAGTGGAATGGACACCGAGATGCTCTGACTCGAAGTAAGGCCGTATATCCCTGCAGTGAATTGAATGCAGGCTTGTCTTGCATCTCCCAAGACGAATGGATGTCTTAATCCCCTGTGGAGACCACAGAGAAAGACCTAGTCCTCCGCCTCAAAGCGACCGGAGGCCTCACATCCTTTGAAAACTCGAGAGGTCCGCGGAGATCAATGCTTCCAAAGGAGACGATGCCTGACTACTCTTGAAAATGGATAGGAGTCCCAGGATCCCTGTGGCACGTGGAAAGGGACCCTTGGTCTCCCACCTCACGTGGAGACGCGTCCCAATTGCCATGCCAAGACTCGAGGAGAATTCCGAGGTGTCCCTCGCACCTAGGCAGGAGTCCTGACGTCGCTGAACAAACACGTGTCTGGAAGGGCCCTCCCCGTCGTAACTCGAGAATATACCCCAGTTTCCGGACGCAACTTGAGAAAAACCATGAGACATCCCTCTTGCCGCGAGATGAGGCCCGATTCCCCTGCACTGCGTGCAGAGCAATTCCGTCTTCCACATCAAACGTGAAAGGAGCCTTGATTTCCTTGATGGCACTCCAGAGAAAACCCTAGATCACTGTCTCAAGTCTAGAGGGATCCTGAGGTCACTGGAACAACATGAAAGTGCTCCGTGGACCCCAAATCAACTCGAGATGAGAGCTTTGTCCCTGGCTTCGACTCAAGAGGAATACCAACTTTCCACAAGCACCTCAAGAGGAGGCTTCTCTCAGCTACAGGTGTGTGAGAGGGACCCTTAGTTTGTTGCCTCAAGCGGAATGGACACCGAGATGCTCTGACTCGAAGTAAGGCCGGATATCCCTGCAGTGAATTGAATGCTGGCTCGTCTTGCATCTCCCAAGAAGAAGGGATGTCTGAATCCCCTGTGGAGACCACAGAGAAAGACCTAGTTCTCCGCCTCATCGCGACCGGAGGCCTCACATCCTTTGAAAACTCGACAGGTCCGCGGACATCAGTGCTTCCAAAGGAGACGATGCCTGACTCCTCTTGAAAATGGATAGGAGTCCCAGGATCACTGTGGCACGTCGAAATGGACCCTGTGTCTCCCGCCTCACGTGGAGACGCGTCCCAATTTCCATGCCAAGTCTCGAGGAGAATCGCGAGGTGTCCCTCGCACCTAGGCAGGAATCCTGACGTCGCTGAACAAACACGTGTCTGGAAGGGCCCTCCCCGTCGTAACTCGAGATTATACCCCAGGTTCCGGCCGCAACTCGAGAAAAACCATGAGACTTAGCCCTCGTCGTGAGATTAGACCCGATTCCCCTGCCCTGCGTGCAGAGCAATTCCGTATTCCACATCAAAAGTGAAAGGAGCCTTGATTTCGTTGATGGCACTCCAGAGAAAACCCAAGATCACTGTCTCAAGTCTAGAGGGATCCTGAGGTCACTGTACCAACACGAAAGGGCTCCGTGGACCCCAAATCTACTCGAGATGAGAGCTTAGTCCCTGGCTTCGACTCAAGAGGAATACCAACTTTCCACAAGCACCTCAAGAGGAATCTTCTCTCAGCTACAGGTATGTGAGAGGGCCCCTCAGTTTGTGGCCTCAAGTGGAATGGACACCGAGATGCTCTGACTCGAAGTAAGGCCGGATATCCCTACAGTGATTTGAAAACAGGCTCGTCTTGCATCTCCCAAGACGAAGGGATGTCTGAATAATCTGTAGAGACCACAGAGAAAGACCTAGTTCTCCGCCTCATCGCGAGCAGAGGCCTCACATCCTTTGAAAACTCGAGAGGTCCGCGGAGATCAATGCTTCCAAAGGAGACGATGCCTGACTCCTCTTGAAAATGGATAGGAGTCCCAGGATCCCTGTGGCACGTGGAAAGGGAACCTGGGTCTCCCGCCTCACGTGGAGACGCGTCCCAATTGCCATGCCAAGACTCGAGGAGAATCCCGAGGTGTCCCTCGCACCTAGGCAGGAGTCCTGACGTCGCTGAACAAACACGTGTCTGGAAGGGCCCTCCCCGTCGTAACTCGAGAATATACCCCAGGTTCCGCCCGCTACTCGAGAAAAACCATGAGACTTCCCCCTCGCCGCGAGATGATGCCCGATTCCTCGGTGCTGCGTGCAGAGCAATTCCGTGTTCCACATCAAACGTGAAAGGAGACTTGATTTCCTTGATGGCACTCCAGAGAAAACCCAAGATCACTGTCTCAAGTCTAGAGGGATCCTGAGGTCACTGGAACAACACGAAAGGGCTCCGTGGACCCGAAATCAACTCGAGATGAGAGCTTAGTCCCTGGCTTCGACTCAAGAGGAATACCAAGTTTCCACAAGCACCTCAAGAGGAGGCTTCTCTCAGCCACATGTATGTGAGAGGTACCCTGAGTTTGCGGCCTCAAGTGGAATGGACACCGAGATGCTCTGACTCGAAATAAGGCCGGATATCCCTGCAGTGAGATGAATGCAAGCTCGTCTTGCATCTCCCAATACGAAGGGATGTCTGAATCCCATGTGGAGACCACAGAGAAAGACCTAGTTGTCCGCCTCATCGCGACCGGAGGCCTCACATCCTTTGAAAACTCGAGAGGTCCGCGGAGATCAATGCTTCCAAAGGAGACGATGCCTGACTCCTCTTGAAAATGGTTAGGAGTCCCAGGATCCCTGTCCACATGGAAGGGGACCCTGGGTCTCCCGCCTCACGTGGAGACGCGTCCCAATTGCCATGCCAAGACTCGAGGAGAATCCCGAGGTGTCCCTCGCACCTAGGCAGGAGTCCTGACGTCGCTGAACAAACAAGTGTCTGGAAGGGCCCTCCCCGTCGTAACTCGAGAATACACCCCAGGTTCCGGCCGCAACTCGAGAAAAACCATGAGACTTCGCCCTCGACGCGAGATGAGGCCCGATTCCCCTGCACTGCGTGCAGAGCAATTCCGTGTTCCACATCAAACGTGAAAGGAGCCTTGATTTCCTTGATGGCACTCCAGAGAAAACCCAAGATCACTGTCTCAAGTCTAGAGGGATCCTGAGGTCACTGTAGCAACACGAAAGGGCTCCGTGGACCCCAAATCAACTCGAGATGAGAGCTTAGTCCCTGGCTTCGACTCAAGGGGAATACCAAGTTTCCACAAGCACCTCAAGAGGAGGCTTCTCTCAGCTACAGGTATGTGAGAGGTACCCTGAGTTTGTGGTCTCAAGTGGAATGGACACCGAGATGCTCTGACTCGAAGTAAGGCCGGATATCCCTGCAGTGAGATGAATGCAAGCTCGTATTGCATCTCCCAATACGAAGGGATGTCTGAATCCCCTGTGGAGACCACAGAGAAAGACCTAGTTGTCGGCCTCATCGCGACCGGAGGCCTCACATCCTTTGAAAACTCGAGAGGTCCGCGGAGATCAATGCTTCCAAAGGAGACAATGCCTGACTCCTCTTTAAAATGGATAGGAGTCCCACGATCCCTGTGGCATGTGGAAAGGGACCCTGGGTCACCCCCCTCACGTGGAGACGCGTCCCAATTGCCATGCCAAGACTCGAGGAGAATCCCGAGGTGTCCTTGGCACCTAGGCAGGAGTCCTGACGACGCTGAACAAACACGTGTCTGGAAGGGCCCTCCCCGTCTTAACTCGAGAATATACCCCAGGTTCCGTCCGCAACTCGAGAAAAACCATGAGACTTCCCCCTCGTCGCGAGATGAGGCCCGATTCCCCTGCACTGCGTGCAGAGCAATTCCGTGTTCCACATCAAACGTGAAAGGAGCCTTGATTTCCTTGATGGCACTCCAGAGAAAACCCAAGATCACTGTCTCAAGTCTAGAGGGATCCTGAGGTCACTGGAGCAACACGAAAGGGCTCCGTGGACCCCAAATCAACTCGAGATGAGAGCTTAGTCCCTGGCTTCGACTCAAGAGGAATACCAAGTTTCCACAAGCACCTCAAGAGGAGGCTTCTCTCAGCCACATGTATGTGAGAGGTACCCTGAGTTTGCGGCCTCAAGTGGAATGGACACCGAGATGCTCTGACTCGAAATAAGCCCGGATATCCCAGCAGTGAGATGAATGCAAGCTCGTCTTGCATCTCCCAATACGAAGGGATGTCTGAATCCCATGTGGAGACCACAGAGAAAGACCTAGTTCTCCGCCTCATCGCGACCGGAGGCCTCACATCCTTTGAAAACTCGAGAGGTCCGCGGAGATCAATGCTTCCAAAGGAGACGATGCCTGACTCCTCTTGAAAATGGATAGGAGACCCAGGATCCCTGTGGCACGTGGAAAGGGACCCTGGGTCTCCCGCCTCACGTGGAGACGCGTCCCAATTGCCATGTCAAGACTCGAGGAGAATCCCGAGGTGTCCCTCGCACCTAGGCAGGAGTCCTGAAGTCGCTGAACAAACACGTGTCTGGAAGGGCCCTCCCCGTCGTAACTCGAGAATATACCCCAGGTTCCGGCCGCAACTCGAGAAAAACCATGAGACTTCCCCCTCGTCGTGAGATTAGACCCTATTCCCCTGCACTGCGTGCAGAGCAATTCCGTGTTTCACATCAAACGTGAAATGAGCCTTGATTTCCTTGATGGCACTCCAGAGAAAACCCAAGATCACTGTCTCAAGTCTAGAGGGATCCTGAGGTCACTGGAGCAACACGAAAGGGCTCCGTGGACCGCAAATCAACTCGAGATGAGAGCTTAGTCCCTGGCTTCGACTCAAGAGGAATACCAACTTTCCACAAGCACCTCAAGAGGAGGCTTCTCTCAGCTACAGGTAGGTGAGAGGGACCCTGAGTTTGTGGCCTCAAGTCGAATGGACACCGAGATGCTCTGACTCGAAGTAAGGCCGGATATCCCTGCAGTGAATTGAATGCAGGCTCCTCTTGCATCTCCCAAGACGAAGGGATGTCTGAATCCCCTGTGGAGACCACAGAGAAAGACCTAGTCCTCCGCCTCATCGCGACCGGAGGCCTCACATCCTTTGAAAACTCGAGAGGTCCACGGAGATCAATGCTTCCAAAGGAGACGATGCCTGACCCCTCTTGAAAATGGATAGGAGTCCCAGGATCCCTGTGGCACGTGGAAAGGGACCCTTGGGCTCCCGCCTCACGTGGAGACGCGTCCCAATTGCCAGGCCAAGACTCGAGGAGAATCCCGAGGTGTCCCTCGCACCTAGGCAGGAGTCCTGACGTCGCTGAACAAACACGTGTCTGGAAGGGCCCTCCCCGTCGTAACTCGAGAATACACCCCAGGTTCCGGCCGCAACTCGAGAAAAACCATGAGACTTCGCCCTCGCCGCGAGATGAGGCCCGATTCCCCTGCACTGCGTGCAGAGCAATTCCGGTTTCCACATCAAACGTGAAAGGAGCCTTGATTTCCTTGATGGCACTCCAGAGAAAACCCAAGATCACTGTCTCAAGTCTAGAGGGATCCTGAGGTCACTGGAGCAACACGAAAGGGCTCCGTGGACCCCAAATCAACTCGAGATGAGAGCTTAGTCCCTGGCTTCGACTCAAGGGGAATACCAAGTTTCCACAAGCACCTCAAGAGGAGGCTTCTCTCAGCCCCATGTATGTGAGAGGTACCCTGAGTTTGTGGCCTCAAGTGGAATGGACACCGAGATGCTCTGATTCGAAGTAAGGCCGGATATCCCTGCAGTGAGATGAATGCAAGCTCGTCTTGCATCTCCCAATACGAAGGGATGTCTGAATCCCCTGTGGAGACCACAGAGAAAGACGTAGTTGTCGGCCTCATCGCGACCGGAGGCCTCACATCCTTTGAAAATTCAAGAGGTCCCCAGAGATCAATGATTCCAAAGGAGATGATGCCTGACTCTTCTTGAAAATGGATAGGAGTCCCAGGATCTCTGTGCCACGTGGAAAGGGACTCTGGGGCTCCCGCCTCACCTGGAGACACGTCGCAATTGCAATGCCAAGACTCGAGGAGAATCCCGACGTGTCCCTCGCACCTAGGCAGGAGTCCTGACGTCGCTGAACAAACACGTGTCTGGAAGGGCCCTCCCCGTAGTAACTTGTGAATGTACCCCATGTTCCGGCCGCAACTCGAGAATAACCATGAGACTTCCCCCTCGCCTTGAGATGAGGCCCGATTCCCCTGCACTGCGTGCAGAGCAATTCCGTGTTCCACATCAAACGTGAAAGGAGCCTTGATTTCCTTGATGGCACTCCAGAGAAAACCCAAGATCACTGTCTCAAGTCTAGAGGGATCCTGAGGTCACTGTAGCAACACGAAAGGGCTCCGTGGACCCCAAATCAACTCGAGATGAGAGCTTAGTCCCTGGCTTCGACTCAAGAGGAATACCAACTTTCCACAAGCACCTCAAGAGGAGGCTTCTCTCAGCTACAGGTATGTCAGAGGGACCCTGAGTTTGTGGCCTCAAGTGGAATGGACACCGAGATGCTCTGACTCGAAGTAAGGCCGGATATCCCTGCAGTGAATTGAATGCAGGCTCGTCTTGCATCTCCCAAGACGAAGGGTTGTCTGAATCTCCTGTGGAGCCCACAGAGAAAAACCTAGTCCTCCTCCTCAATGCGACCGGAGGCCTCACATCCTTTGAAAACTCGAGAGGTCCGCGGAGATCAATACTTCCGAAGGAGACGATGCCTAACTCCTCTTGAAAATGGATAGGAGTCCCAGGTTCCCTGTGGCACATGGAAAGGGACGCTGGGTCTCCCGCCACACGTGGAGTCTCGTCCCAATTGCCATGCCAAGACTCGAAGAAAATCCCGAGGTGTCCCTCGCACCTAGGCAGGAGTCCTGACGTCGCTGAACAAACACGTCTCTGGAAGAGCCCTCCCCGTCGTAACTCGAGAATATAAATCAGGTTCCGGGCGCAACTCGAGAAAAAATATGAGACTTCCCCCTCGCCGCGAGATGAGTCCCGATTCCCCTGCACTGCGTGCAGAGCAATTCTGTGTTCCACATCAAACGTGAAAGGAGGCTTGATTTCCTTGATGGCACTCCAGAGAAGACCCAAGATCACTGTCTCAAGTCTAGAGGGATCCTGAGGTCACTGGAACAACACGAAAGGGCTCCATGGACCCCAAATCAACTCGAGATGAGAGCTTAGTCCCTGGCTTCGACTCAAGAGGAATACCAACTTTCCACAAGCACCTCAAGAGGAGGCTTCTCTCAGCTACAGGTATGTGAGAGGGACCCTGAGTATGTGGCCTCAAGTGGAATGGACACCGAGATGCTCTGACTCGAAGTAAGGCCGGATATCCCTGCAGTGAATTGAATGCAGGCTCGTCTTGCATCTCCCAAGACGAAGGGATATCTGAATCCCCTGTGGAGACCACCGAGAAAGACCTAGTTCTCCGCATCATCGCGACCGGAGGCCTCACATCCTTTGAAAACTCGAGAGGACCGCGGAGATCAATGCTTCCAAAGGAGACGATGCTTCACTCCTCTTGAAAATGGATAGGAGTCCCAGGAACCCTGTGGCACGTGGAAAGGGACCCTGGGTCTCCCGCCTCACATGGAGACGCGTCCCAATTGCCATGCCAATACTCGAGGAGAATCCCGAGGTGTCCCTCGCACCTAGGCAGGAGTCCTGACGTCGCTGAACAAACACTTGTCTGGAAGGGCCCTCCCCGTCGTAACTCGAGAATATAAATCAGGTTCCGGCCGCAACTCGAGAAAAAATATGAGACTTCCCCCTTGCCGCGAGATGAGGCCCGATTCCCCTGCACTGCATGCAGAGCAATTCCGTGTTCCACATCAAACGTGAAAGGAGCCTTGATTTCCTTGATGGCACTCCAGAGAAAACCCAAGATCACTGTCTCAAGTCTAGAGGGATCCTGAGGTCACTGGAGCAACACGAAAGGGCTCCGTGGACCCCAAATCAACTCGAGATGAGAGCTTAGTCCCTGGCTTCGACTCAAGAGGAATACCAACTTTCCACAAGCACCTCAAGAGGAGGCTTCTCTCAGCTACAGGTATGTGAGAGGACCCTGAGTTTGTGGCCTCAAGTGGAATGGACACCGAGATGCTCTGACTCGAAGTAAGGCTGGATATCCCTGCAGTGAATTGAATGCAGGCGCGTCTTGCATCTCCCAAGTCGAAGGGATGTCTGAATCCCCTGTGGAGACCACAGAGAAAGACCTAGTTCTCCGCCTCATCGCGACCGGAGGCCTCACATCCTTTGAAAACTCGAGAGGTGTGCGGAGATCAATGCTTCCAAAGGAGACGATGCCTGACTCCTCTTGAAAATGGATAGGAGTCCCAGGATCCCTGTGTCACGTTGAAAGGGACACTGGGTCTCCCGCCTCACGTGGAGACGCGTCCCAATTGCCATGCCAAGACTCGAGGAGAATCCCGAGGTGTCCCTCGCACCTAGGCAGGAGTCCTGACGTCTCTGAACAAACACATTTCTGGAAGCACCCTCCCCTTCGTAACTCGAGAATATACCCCAGGTTCCGCCCGCAACTCGACAAAATCCATGAGACTTCCTCCTCGCCGCGAGATGAGGACCGATTCCCCTGCACTGCGTGCAGAGCAATTCCGTGTTTCACATCAAACGTGAAAGGAGCCTTGATTTCCTTGATGGCACTCCAGAGAAAACCCAAGATCACTGTCTCTAGTCTAGAGGGATCCTGAGGTCACTGGAGAAACACGAAAGGACTCCGTGGACCCCAAATCAACTTGAGATGAGAGCTTAGTCCCTGGCTTCGACTCAAGAGGAATACCAACTTTCAACAAGCACCTCAAGAGGAGGCTTCTCTCAGCTACAGGTATGTGAGATGGACCCTGAGATTGTAGCCTCAAGTGGAATGGACACCGAGATGCTCTGACTCGGAGTAAGGGCGGATATCCCTGCAGTGAATTGAATGAAGGCTCGTCTTGCATTTCCCAAGACGAAGGGATGTCTGAATCCCCTGTGGACACCACAGAGAAAGACCTAGTTCTCCGCCTCATCGCGACCTGAGGCCTCACATCCTTTGAAAACCTGAGAGGTCCGGGGATATCAATGCTTCCAAAGGAGACGATGCCTGACTCCTTTTGAAAATGGATAGGAGTCCCAGGATCCCTGTGGCACGTGGAAAGGGACCCTGGGTCTCCCGCCTCACATGGAGACGCGTCCCAATTGCCATGCCAAGACTCGAGGAGAATCCCGAGGTGTCCCTCCCACCTAGGCAGGAGTCCTGACGTCGCTGAACAAACACGTGTCTGGAAGGGCCCTCCCCATCGTAACTCGAGAATATACCCCAGGTTCCGGCCACAACTCGAGAAAAACCATGAGACTTCCCCCTCCCCGCGAAATGATGCCCGATTCCCCTGCACTGCGAGCAAAGGAGTTCCGTGTTCCACATCAAACGTGAAAGGAGCCTTGATTTCCTTGATGGCACTCCAGAGAAAACCCAAAGTCACTGTCTCTAGTCTAGAGGGATCCTGAGGTCACTGGAGCATCACGAAAGTGCTCATTGGAACACAAATCAACTCGAGATGAGAGCTTAGTCCCTGGCTTCGACTCAAGAGGAACACCAACTTTCCACAGCACCTCAAGAGGAGGCTTCTCTCAGCTACAGGTATGTGAGAGGGATCCTGAGTTGGTGGACTCAGGTGGAATGGACACCGAGATGCGCTGACTCGAAGTAAGGCCGGATATCCCTGCAGTGAATTGAATGCAGGCTCGTCTTGCATCTCCCAATCCGAAGGGATGTCTGAATACCCTGTGGAGACCACAGAGAAAGACCTAGCACTCCGCCTCATCGCGACCGGAGGCCTCACATCCTTTGAAAACTCGAGAGGTCCGCGGAGATGAATGCTTACAAAGGAGACGATGGCTGACTCCTCCTGAAAATGGATAGGAGTCCCAGGATCCCTGTGGCATGTGGATAGGGACCCTGGTTCTGCCGCCTCACGAGGAGACGCGTCCCAATTGCCATGCCAAGACTCGAGGAGAAGCCCGAGGTGTCCCTCGCACCTAGGCAGGAGTCCTGACGTCGCTGAACAAACACGTGTCTGGAAGGGCCCTCCCCGTCGTAACTCGAGAATATAAACCCAGGTTCCGGCCGCAACTCGAGAAAAACCATGAGACTTCCCCGTCGCCGCGAGATGAGGCCCGATTGCCCTGCACTGCATGCAGAGCAATTCCGTGTTCCACATCAAACGTGAAAGGAGCCTTGATTTCCTTGATGGCACTCCAGAGAAAACCCAAGATCACTGTCTCTAGTCTAGAGGGTTCCTGAGGTCACTGTAGCAACACGAAAGCGCTCCATGGACCCCAAATCAACTCGAGATGAGAGCTTAGTCCCTGGCTTCGACTCAAGAGGAATACCAACTTTCCACAAGCACCTGAAGAGGAGGCTTCTCGCAGCCACAGGTATGTGAGAGGGCCCCTGAGTTTGTGGCCTCAAGTGGAATGGACACCGAGATGCTCTGACTCGAAGTAAGGCCGAATATCCCTGCAGTGAATTGAATGCAGGCTCGTCTTGCCTCTCCCAAGACGAAGGGATGTCTGAATCCCCTTTGGAGACGACAGAGAAAGACCTAGTCCTCCGCCTCATCGCGACCGGAGGCCTCACATTTTTGAAAATTCGAGAGGTATGCGGAGATCAATGCTTCCAAAGGAGACGATGCCTGACTCTTCTTGAAAATGGATAGGAGTCCCAGGATCCCTGTGTCACGTTGAAAGGGACACTGGGTCTCCCGCCTCACGTGGAGACGCGTCCCAATTGCCATGCCAAGACTCGAGGAGAATCCCGAGGTGTCCCTCGCACCTAGGCAGGAGTCCTGACGTCTCTGAACAAACACATTTCTGGAAGCGCCCTCCCCTTCGTAACTCGAGAATATACCCCAGGTTCCGCCCGCAACTCGACAAAATCCATGAGACTTCCTCCTCGCCGCGAGATGAGGACCGATTCCCCTGCACTGCGTGCAGAACAATTCCGTGTTTCACATCAAACGTGAAAGGAGCCTGGATTTCCTTGATGGCACTCCAGAGAAAACCCAAGATCACTGTCTCAAGTCTAGAGGGATCCTGAGGTCACTGGAGCAACACGAAAGGACTCCGTGGACCCCAAATTAACTTGAGATGAGAGCTTAGTCCCTGGCTTCGACTCAAGAGGAATACCAACTTTCCACAAGCACCTCAAGTGGAGGCTTCTCTCAGCTACAGGTATGTGAGAGGGACCCAGAGATTGTGGCCTCAAGTGGAATGGACACCGAGATGCTCTGACTCGGAGTAAGGGTGGATATCCCTGCAGTGAATTTAATGAAGGCTCGTCTTGCATTTCCCAAGACGAAGGGATGTCTGAATCCCCTGTGGACACCACAGAGAAAGACCTAGTTCTCCGCCTCATCGCGACCTGAGGCCTCACATCCTTTGAAAACCTGAGAGGTCCGGGGATATCAATGCTTCCAAAGGAGACGATGCCTGACTCCTCTTGAAAATAGATAGGAGTCCCAGGATCCCTGTGGCACGTGGAAAGGGACCCTGGGTCTCCCGCCTCACATGGAGACGCGTCCCAATTGCCATGCCAAGACTCGAGGAGAATCCCGAGGTGTCCCTCGCACCTAGGCAGGAGTCCTGACGTCGCTGAACAAACACGTGTCTGGAAGGGCCCTCCCCATCGTAACTCGAGAATATACCCCAGGTTCCGGCCACAACTCGAGAAAAACCATGAGACTTCCCCCTCGCCGCGAGATGATGCCCGATTCCCCTGCACTGCGAGCAAAGGAGTTCCGTGTTCCACATCAAACGTGAAAGGAGCCTTGATTTCCTTGATGGCACTCCAGAGAAAACCCAAAGTCACTGTCTCTAGTCTAGAGGGATCCTGAGGTCACTGGAGCAACACGAAAGGACTCCGTGGACCCCAAATCAACTTGAGATGAGAGCTTAGTCCCTGGCTTCGACTCAAGAGGAATACCAACTTTCCACAAGCACCTCAAGTGGAGGCTTCTCTCAGCTACAGGTATGTGAGAGGGACCCTGAGTTTGTGGCCTCAAGTGGAATGGACACCGAGATGCTCTGACTCGGAGTAAGGGCGGATATCCCTGCAGTGAATTGAATGAAGGCTCGTCTTGCATTTCCCAAGACGAAGGGATGTCTGAATCCCCTGTGGAGACCACAGAGAAAGACCTAGTTCTCCGCCTCATCGCGACCTGAGGCCTCACATCCTTTGAAAACCTGAGAGATCCGGGGAGATCAATGCTTCCAAAGGAGACGATGCCTGACTCCTCTTGAAAATGGATGGGAGTCCCAGGATCCCTGTGGCACGTGGAAAGGGACACTGGGTCTCCCGCCTCACGTGGAGACGCGTCCCAATTGCCATGCCAAGACTCGAGGAGAATCCCGAGGTGTCCCTCGCCCCTAGGCAGGAGTCCTGACGTCGCTGAACAAACACGTGTCTGGAAGGGCCCTCCCCGTCGTAACTCGAGAATATACCCCAGGTTCCGGCCGCAACTCGAGAAAAACCATGAGACTTCCCCCTCGCCGCGAGATTAGGCCCGATTCCCCTGCACTGCGTGCAGAGCAATTCCGTGTTCCACATCAAACGTGAAAGGAGCCTTGATTTCCTTGATGGCACTCCAGAGAGTTAACAAGATCACTGTCTCAAGTCTAGAGGGATCCTGAGGTCACTGTAGCAACACGAAAGGGCTCCGTGGACCCCAAATCAACTCGAGATGAGAGCTTAGTCCCTGGCTTCGACTCAAGAGGAACACCAACTTTCCACAGCACCTCAAGAGGAGGCTTCTCTCAGCTACAGGTATGTGAGAGGTATCCTGAGTTGGTGGACTCAATTGGAATGGACACCGAGATGCTCTGACTCGAACGAAGGCCGGATATCCCTGCAGTGAATTGAAGGCAGGCTCGTCTTGCATCTCCCAAGACGAAGGGATGTCTGAATCCCCTGTGGAGACCACAGAGAAAGACCTAGTCCTCCGCCTCAACGTGACCGAAGGCCTCACATCCTTTGAAAACTCGAGAGGTCCGCGGAGATCAATGCTTCCAAAGGAGACGATGCCTGACTCCTCTTGAAACTGGATAGGAGTCCCAGGATCTCTGTGGCACGTGGAAAGGGACCCTGGGTCTCCCGCCTCACGTGGAGACGCGTCCCAATTGCCATGCCAAGACTCGAGGAGAATCCTGAGGTTCCCTCGCACCTAGGCCGGAGTCCTCACGTCGCTGAACAAACCCGTGTCTGGAAGGGCCCTCCCCGTCGTAACTCGAGAATATACCCCAGGTTCTGGCCGCAACTCGAGAAAAACCATGAGACTTCCCCCTCCCCGCGAGATGAGGCCCGATTCCCGAGCACTGAGTGCAGATCAATTCTGTGTTACACATCAAACGTGAAAGGAGCCTTGATTTCCTTAATGGCACTCCAGAGAAAACCCAAGATCACTGTCTCAAGTCTAGAGGGATCCTGAGGTCACTGTAGCAACACGAAAGGGCTCCATGGACCCCAAATCAACTCGAGATGAGAGCTTAGTCCCTGGCTTCGACTCAAGAGGAATACCAAGTTTCCACAAGCACCTCAAGAGGAGGCTTCTCTCAGCTACAGGTATGTCAGAGGGACCCTGAGTTTGTGGCCTCAAGTGGAATGGACACCGAGATGCTCTGACTCGAAGTAAGGCCGGATATCCCTGCAGTGAATTGAATGCAGGATCGTCTTGCATCTCCCAAGACGAAGGGTTGTCTGAATCCCCTGTGGAGCCCACAGAGAAAGACCTAGTCCTCCGCCTCAACGCGACCGGAGGCCTCACATCCTTTGAAAACTCGAGAGGTCTGCGGAGATCAATGCTTCCAAAGAAGACAATGCCTGACTCCTCTTGAAAATGGATAGGAGTCCCAGGATCCCTGTGGCACGTGGAAAGGGACCCTGGGTCTCCCGCCTCACGTGGAGACGCGTCCCAATTGCCATGCCAAGACTCGAGGAGAATCCCGAGGTGTCCCTCACACCTAGGCAGGAGTCCTGACGTCGCTGAACAAACACGTGTCTGGAAGGGCCCTCACCGTCTTAACTCGAGAATATATCCGAGGTTCCGGCCGCAACTCGAGAAAAACCATGAGACTTCCCCCTCGCCGCTGGATGAGGCCCGATTCCCCTGCACTGCGTGCAGAGCAATTCCGTGTTCCACATCAAACGTGAAAGGAGCCTTGATTTCCTTGATGGCACTCCAGAGAAAACCCAAGATCACTGTCTAGAGTCTAGAGGGATCCTGAGGTCACTGGAGCAACACGAAAGGGCTCCGTGGACCCCAAATCAACTCGAGATGAGAGCTTAGTCCCTGGCTTCGACTCAAGGGGAATACCAACTTTCCACAAGCACCTCAAGAGGAGGCTTCTCTCAGCTACAGGTATGTGAGAGAGACCCTGAGTTTGTGGCCTCAAGTGGAATGGACACGGAGATGCTCTGACTCGAAGTAAGGCCGGATATCCCTGCAGTGAATTGAATGCAGGCCCGTCTTGCATCTCCCAAGACAAAGGGTTGTCTGAATCCCCTGTGGAGACCACAGAGAAAGACCTAGTCCTCCGCCTCAACGTGAAGGGAGGCCTCACATCCTTTGAAAACTCGAGAGGTCCGCGGAGATCAATGCTGCCAAAGGAGACGATGCCTGACTCCTCTTGAAAATGAAAAGGAGTCCCAGGATCACTGTGGCACGTGGAAAGGGACACTGGGACTCCAGCCTCACGTGGAGACGCGTCCCCATTGCCATGCCAAGACTCGAGGAGAATCCCGAGGTTTCCCTCGCACCTAAGCAGGAGTCCTGACGTCGCTGAACAAAGACGTGTCTGGAAGTCCCCTCCCCGTCGTAACTCGAGAATATACCCCAGGTTCCGGCCGCAACTCGAGAAAAACCATGAGACTTCCCCCTCGCCGCGAGATGAGGCCTGATTCCCCTGGGCTGCGTGCAGAGGAATTCCGTGTTCCACATCAAACGTGATAGGAGCCTTGATTTCCTTGATGGCACTCCAGAGAAAACCCAAGATCACTCTCTCAAGTCTAGAGGGATCCTGAGGTCACTGGAGCAACACGAAAGGGCTCCGTGGACCCCAAATCAACTCGAGATGAGAGCTTAGTCCCTGGCTTCGACTCAAGAGGAATACGAACTTTCCACAAGCCCCTCAAGAGGAGGCTTCTCTCAGCTACAGGTATGTGAGAGGGACCCTGAGTTTGTGGCCTTAGTGGAATGGACACCGAGATGCTCTGACTCGAAGCAAGGCCGGATATCCCTGCAGTGAATTGAATGCAGGCTCGTCTTGCATCTCCCAAGACGAAGGGATGCCTGAATCCCCTGTGGAGACCACAGAGAAAGACCTAATTTTCCGCCTCATCGCGACCGGTGGCCTCACATCCTTTGAAAATTCGA
Organism: Dama dama; assembly: GCF_033118175.1. Taxonomy (NCBI): domain Eukaryota; kingdom Metazoa; phylum Chordata; class Mammalia; order Artiodactyla; family Cervidae; genus Dama; species Dama dama. The sequence goes on along the minus strand of NC_083700.1, from coordinate 177,619 downwards.
GAGGCCTGCAGAGATCAATGCTTCCAAAGGAGACGATGCCTGACTCCTCTTGAAAATGGATAGGAGTCCCAGGATCCCTGTGGCACGTGGAAAGGGACCCTGGGTCTCCCGCCTCACGTGGAGACGCGTCCCAATTGCCATGCCAAGACTCGAGGAGAATCCTGAGGTTCCCTCGCACCTAGGCAGGAGACCTCACGTCGCTGAACAAACCCGTGTCTGGAAGGGCCCTCCCCATCGTAACTCGAGAATATACCCCAGGTTCTGGCCGTAACTCGAGAAAAACCATGAGACTTCCCCCTCCCCGCGAGATGAGGCCCGATTCCCCAGCACTGAGTGCAGATCAATTCCGTGTTACACATCAAACGTGAAAGGAGCCTTGATTTCCTTAATGGCACTCCAGAGAAAACCCAAGATCACTGTCTCAAGTCTAGAGGGATCCTGAGGTCACTGTAGCAACACGAAAGGGCTCCATGGACCCCAAATCAACTCGAGATGAGAGCTTAGTACATGGCTTCGACTCAAGAGGAATACCAACTTTCCACAAGCACCTCAAGAGGAGGCTTCTCTCAGCTACAGGTATGTGAGAGGGACCCTGAGTTTGTGGCCTCAAGTGGAATGGACACCGAGATGCTCTGTCTCGAAGTAAGGCCGGATATCCCTGCAGTGAATTGAATGCAGGCTCGTCTTGCATCTCCAAAAACGAAGGGATGTCTGAATCCCCTGTGGAGACCACAGAGAAAGACCTAGTCCTCCGCCTCAACGCGACCGGAGACCTCACTTCCTTTGAAAACTCGAGAGGTCTGCAGAGATCAATGCTTCCAAAGGAGACGATGCCTGACTCCTCTTGAAAATGGATAGGAGTCCCAGGATCACTGTGGCAAGTGGAAAGGGACCCTGGGTCTCCCGCCTCACTTGGAGACGCGTCCCAATTGCCATGCCAAGACTCGAGGAGAATCCCGAGGTGTTCCTCGCACCTAGGCAGGGTCCTGACGTCAAAGAAAAAACACGTGTCTGGAAGGGCCCTCCCCGTCGTAACTCGAGAATATACCCAAGGTTCCGGCCGCAACTCGAGAAAAACCATGAGACTTCCCCCTCGCCCTGAGATGAGGCCCCATTCCCCTGCACTGCGTGCAGAGCAATTCCGTGTTCCACATCATACGTGAAAGGAGCCTTGATTTCCTTGATGGCACTCCAGAGAAAACCCAAGATCACTGTCTCAAGTCTAGAGGGATCCTGAGGTCACTGGAGCAACACGAAAGGGCTCCGTGGACCCCAAATCAACTCGAGATGAGAGATTAGTCCCTGGCTTCAACTCAAGAGGAATACGCACTTTCCACAAGCCCCTCAAGAGGAGTCTTCTCTCAGCTACAGGTATGTGAGAGGGACCCTGAGTTTGTGGCATCAAGTGGAATGGACACCGAGATGCTCTGACTCGAAATAAGGCCGGATATCCCTGCAGTGAATTGAAAGCAGGCTCATCTTGCATCTCCCAAAACGAAGGGATGTCTGAATCCCCTGTGCAGAACACAGAGAAAGAACTAGTCCTCCGCCTCAACGCGACCGGAGACCTCACTTCCTTTGAAAACTCGAGAGGTCTGCAGAGATCAATGCTTCCAAAGGAGACGATGCCTGACTCCTCCTGAAAATGGATAGGAGTCCCAGGATCACTGTGGCAAGTGGAAAGGGACCCTGGGTCTCCCGCCTCACGTGGAGACGCGTCCCAATTGCCATGCCAAGACTCGAGCAGAATCCCGAGGTGTCCCTCGCACCTAGGCAGGGTCCTGACGTCAAAGAAAAAACACGTGTCTGGAAGGGCCCTCCCCGTCCTAACTCGAGAATATACCCCAGGTTTCGGCCGCAACTCGAGAAAAACCATGAGACTTCCCCCTCGCCGCGAGATGAGGCCCGATTCCCCTGCCCTGCGTGCAGAGCAATTCCGTTTCCACATCAAAAATGAAAGGAGCCTTGATTTCCTTGATGACACTCCAGAGAAAACGCAAGATCACTGTCTCAAGTCTAGAGGGATCCTGAGGTCACTGGAGCAACACGAAAGGGCTCCGTGGACCCCAAATCAACTCGAGATGAGAGCTTAGTCCCTGGCTTCAAATCGAGAGGAATACCAACTTTCCACAAGCCCCTCAAGAGGAGGCTACTCTCAGCTAATGGTATGTGAGAGGGACCCTGAGTTTGTGGCCTCAAGTGGAATGGACACCGAGATGCTCTGACTCGAAGTAAGGCCAGATATCCCTGCAGTGAATTGAATGCAGGCTCGTCTTGCATCTCCCAAGACGAAGGGATGTCTGAATCCCCTGTGGAGACGACAGAGAAAGACCTAGTCCTCCGCCTCATCGCGACCGGAGGTCTCACATCCTTTGAAAACTCGAGAGGTCCGCGGAGATCAATGCTTCCAAAGGAGACGATGCCTGACTCCTCTTGAAAATGGATAGGAGTACCAGGATCCCTGTGGTACGTGGAAAGGGACACTCGGTCTCCCGCCTCACGGGGAAACGCGTCCCAATTGCCATGCCAAGACTCGAGGAGAATCCCGAGGTGTCCCTCGCACCTAGGCAGGAGTCCTGACATCGCTGAACAAACACGTGTCTGGAAGGGCCCTCCCCGTCGTAACTCGAGAATATACCCCAGGTTCCGGCCGCAACTCGAGAAAAACCATGAGACTTCCCCCTCGCCGCGAGATGAGGCCCGATTCCCCTGCAATGCGTGCAGAGCAATTCCGTGTTCCACATCAAACGTGAAAGGAGCCTTGATTTCCTTGATGGCACTCCAGAGAAAACCCAAGATCACTGTCTCAAGTCTAGAGGGATCCTGAGGTCACTGGAGCAACCCGAAAGGGCTCCGTGGACCCCAAATCAACTCGAGATGAGAGATTAGTCCCTGGCTTCAACTCAAGAGGAATACGAACTTTCCACAAGCCCCTCAAGAGAAGGCTTCTCGCAGCTACAGGTATGTGAGAGGGCCCCTGAGTTTGTGGCCTCAAGTGGAATGGACACCGAGATGCTCTGACTCGAAGTAAGGCCAGATATCCCTGCAGTGAATTGAATGCAGGCTCATCTTGCATCTCCCAAGACGAAGGGATGTCTGAATCCGCTGTGCAGAACACAGAGAAAGACCTATTCCTCCGCCTCAACGCGACCGGAGGCCTCACATCCTTTGAAAACTCGAGAGGTCCGCAGAGATCAATGCTTCCAAAGGAGACGATGCCTGACTCCTCTTGAAAATGGAAAGGAGTCCCAGGATCCCTGTGGCACGTGGAAAGGGACCCTGGGTCTCCCGCCTCACGTGGAGACGCGTCCAAATTGCCATGCCAAGACTCGAGGAGAATCCCGAGGTGTCCCTCGCACCTAGGCAGGAGTCCTGACGTCGCTGAACAAACACGTGTCTGGAAGGGGCCTCCCCGTCGTAACTCGAGAATATACCCCAGGTTCCGGCCGCAACTCGAGAAAAACCATGAGACTTCCCCCTCGTCGCGAGATGAGGCCCGATTCCCCTGCAATGCGTGCAGAGCAATTCCGTGTTCCACATCAAACGTGAAAGGAGCCTTGATTTCCTTGATGGCACTCCAGAGAAAACCCAAGATCACTGTCTCAAGTCTAGAGGGATCCTGAGGTCACTGGGCCAACAGGAAAGGGCTCCGTGGACCCGAAATCAACTCGAGATGAGAGCTTAGTCCCTGGCTTCGACTCAAGAGGAATACCAACTTTCCACAAGCACCTCAAGAGGAGGCTTCTCTCAGATACAGGTATGTGAGACGGACCCTGAGTTTGTGGCCTCAAATGGAATGGACACCGAGATGCTCTGATTCGAAGTGAGGCCGGATATCCCTGCAGTGAATTGAATGCAGGCTCGTCTTGCATCTCCCAAGACGAAGGGATGTCTGAATCCCCTGTGGAGACCGCAGAGAAAGACCAAGTTCTCCGCCTCATCGCGACCGGAGGCCTCACATTCTTTGAAAACTCGAGAGGTCCGTGGAGATCAATGCTTCCAAAGGAGACGATGCCTGACTCCTCTTGAAAATGGATAGGAGTACCAGGAGGCCTGTGGCACGTGGAAAGGGACCCTGGGTCTCCCGCCTCACGTGGAGACGCGTCCCAATTGCCATGCCAAGTCTCGAGGAGAATCCCGAGGTGTCCCTCGCACCTAGGCAGGAGTCCTGATGTCGCTGAACAAACACGTGTCTGGAAGGGCCCTCCCCGTCGTAACTCGAGAATATACCCCAGGTTCCGGCCGCAACTCGAGAAAAACCATGAGACTTCCCCCTTGCCTCGAGATGAGGCCCGATTCCCCTGCACTGCGTGCAGAGCAATTCCGTGTTCCACATCAAACGTGAAAGGAGCCTTGATTTCCTTGATGGCACTCCAGAGAAAACACAAGATCACTGTCTCAAGTCTAGAGGGATCCTGAGGTCACTGGAGCAAATCGAAAGGGCTCCGTGGATCCCAAATCAACTCGAGATGAGAGCGTAGTCCCTGACTTCGACTCAAGAGGAATGCCAACTTTCCACAAGCACCTCAAGAGGAGGCTTCTCTCAGCTACAGGTATGTGAGAGGGACCCTGAGTGTGTGGCCTCAAGTCGAATGGACTCCGAGATGCTCTGACTCGAAGTAAGCCCGGATATCCCTGCAGTGAATTGAATGCAGTCTGGACTTGCATCTCCCAAGAGGAAGGGTTGTCTGAATCCCCTGTGGAGACCACAGAGAAAGACCTAGTCCTCCGCCTCAACGCGACCGGAGGCCTCACATCCTTTGAAAACTCGAGAGGTCCGCGGAGATCAATGCTTCCAAAGGAGACGATGCCTGACTCCTCTTGAAAATGGATAGGAGTCCCAGGATCCCTGTGGCACGTGGAAAGGGACCCTGGGTCTCCCGCCTCACGTGGAGACGCGTCCCAATTGCCATGCCAAGACTCGAGGAGAATTCCGAGGTGTCCCTCGCACCTAGGCAGGAGTCCTGACGTCGCTGAACAAACACGTGTCTGGAAGGGCCCTCTCCGTCGTAACTCGAGAATATACATCAGGTTCCAGCCGCAACTCGAGAAAAACCATGAGACTTCCCACTCACAGCGAAATGAGGCCCGATTCCCCTGCACTGCATGCAGAGCAATTCCGTGTTCCACATCAAACATGAAAGGAGACTTGATTTCATTGATGGCACTCCAGAGAAAACCCAAGATTACTGTCTCAAGTCAAAAGGGATCCTGAGTTCACTGGAGCAACACGAAAGGGCTCCGTGGACCCCAAATCAACTCGAGATGAGAGCTTAGTCCCTGGCTTCGACTCAAGAGGAATACCAACTTTCCACAAGCACCTCAAGAGGAGGCTTCTCTCAGCTACTGGTATGTGAGAGGGACCCTGAGTTTGTGGCCTCAAGTGGAATGGACTCCGAGATGCTCTGACTCGAAGTAAGGCCGGATATCCCTGAAGTGAATTGAATGCAGGCTCGTCTTGCATCTCCCAAGACGAAGGGATGTCTGAATACCCTGTGGAGACGACAGAGAAAGACCTAGATCTCCCCCTCATCGCGACCGGAGGCCTCACATCTTTTGAAAACTCGAGAGGTCCACGGAGATCAATGCTTCCAAAGGAGACGATGCGTGACTCTTCTTGAAAATGGATAGCAGTCCCAGGATCACTGTGGCACGTCGAAAGGGACCCTGTGTCTCCCGCCTCACGTGGAGACGCGTCCCAATTTCCATGCCAAGACTCGAGGAGAATCCCGAGGTGTCCCTCGCACCTAGGCAGGAGTCCTGACGTCGCTGAACAAACACGTGTCTGGAAGGGCCCTCCCCGTCGTAGCTCGAGAATATACATCAGGTTCCGGCCGCAACTCGAGAAAAACCATGAGACTTCCCCCTCGCCGCGAGCTGAGGGCCCATTCCCCTGCACTGCGTGCAGAGCAATTCTGTCTTCCACATCAAACGTGAAAGGAGCCTTGATTTACTTGATGGCACTCCAGAGAAAACCCTAGATCACTGTCTCAAGCCTAGAGGGATCCTGAGGTCACTGGAACAACATGAAAGGGCTCTGTGGACCCCAAATCAACTCGAGATGAGAGATTTGTCCCTGGCTTCGACTCAAGAGGAATACCAACTTTCCACAAGCACCTCAAGAGGAGGCTTCTCTCAGCGACAGGTGTGTGAGTGGGACCCTTAGTTTTTTGCCTCAAGCGGAATGGACACCGAGATGCTCTGACTCGAAGTAAGGCCGGATATCCCTGCAGTGAATTGAGTGCAGGCTCGTCTTGCATCTCCCAAGAAGAAGGGATGTCTGAATCCCCTGTGGAGACCACAGAGAAAGACCTAGCTCTCCGCCTCATCGCGACCGGAGGCCTCACATCCTTTGAAAACTCGAGAGGTCCGCGGAGATCAATGCTTCCAAAGGAGACGATGCCTGACTCCTCTTGAAAATGGATAGGAGTCCTAGGATCCCTGTGGCACGTGGAAAGGGACCCTGGGTCTCCCGCCGCACGTGGAGACGCGTCCAAATTGCCATGCCAAGACTCGAGGAGAATCCCGAGGTGTCCCTCGCACCTAGGCAGGAGTCCTGACGTCGCTGAACAAACACGTGTCTGGAAGGGGCCTCCCCGTCGTAACTCGAGAATATACCCCAGGTTCCGGCCGCAACTCGAGAAAAACCATGAGACTTCCCCCTCGTCGCGAGATGAGGCCCGATTCCCCTGCAATGCGTGCAGAGCAATTCCGTGTTCCACATCAAACGTGAAAGGAGCCTTGATTTCCTTGATGGCACTCCAGAGAAAACCCAAGATCACTGTCTCAAGTCTAGAGGGATCCTGAGGTCACTGGGCCAACAGGAAAGGGCTCCGTGGACCCGAAATCAACTCGAGATGAGAGCTTAGTCCTTGGCTTCGACTCAAGAGGAATACCAACTTTCCACAAGCACCTCAAGAGGAGGCTTCTCTCAGATACAGGTATGTGAGACGGACCCTGAGTTTGTGGCCTCAAATGGAATGGACACCGAGATGCTCTGATTCGAAGTAAGGCCGGATATCCCTGCAGTGAATTGAATGCAGGCTCGTCTTGCATCTCCCAAGACGAAGGGATGTCTGAATCCCCTGTGGAGACCGCAGAGAAAGACCGAGTTCTCCGCCTCATCGCGACCGGAGGCCTCACATTCTTTGAAAACTCGAGAGGTCCGTGGAGATCAATGCTTCCAAAGGAGACGATGCCTGACTCCTCTTGAAAATGGATAGGAGTCCCAGGAGGCCTGTGGCACGTGGAAAGGGACCCTGGGTCTCCCGCCTCACGTGGAGACGCGTCCCAATTGCCATGCCAAGTCTCGAGGAGAATCCCGAGGTGTCCCTCGCACCTAGGCAGGAGTCCTGATGTCGCTGAACAAACACGTGTCTGGAAGGGCCCTCCCCGTCGTAACTCGAGAATATACTCCAGGTTCCGGCCGCAACTCGAGAAAAACCATGAGACTTTCCCCTTGCCTCGAGATGAGGCCCGATTCCCCTGCACTGCGTGCAGAGCAATTCCGTGTTCCACATCAAACGTGAAAGGAGCCTTGATTTCCTTGATGGCACTCCAGAGAAAACACAAGATCACTGTCTCAAGTCTAGAGGGATCCTGAGGTCACTGGAGCAACACGAAAGGGCTCCGTGGATCCCAAATCAACTCGAGATGAGAGCGTAGTCCCTGGCTTCGAATCAAGAGGAATGCCAACTTTCCACAAGCACCTCAAGAGGAGGCTTCTCTCAGCTACAGGTATGTGAGAGGGACCCTGAGTGTGTGGCCTCAAGTCGAATGGACTCCGAGATGCTCTGACTCGAAGTAAGGCCGGATATCCCTGCAGTGAATTGAATGCAGTCTGGACTTGCATCTCCCAAGAGGAAGGGTTGTCTTAATCCCCTGTGGAGACCACAGAGAAAGACCTAGTCCTCCGCCTCAACGCGACCGGAGGCCTCACATCCTTTGAAAACTCGAGAGGTCCGCGGAGATCAATGCTTCCAAAGGAGACGATGCCTGACTCCTCTTGAAAATGGATAGGAGTCCCAGGATCCCTGTGGCACGTGGAAAGGGACCCTGGGTCTCCCGCCTCACGTGGAGACGCGTCCCAATTGCCATGCCAAGACTCGAGGAGAATTCCGAGGTGTCCCTCGCACCTAGGCAGGAGTCCTGACGTCGCTGAACAAACACGTGTCTGGAAGGGCCCTCTCCGTCGTAACTCGAGAATATACATCAGGTTCCAGCCGCAACTCGAGAAAAACCATGAGACTTCCCACTCACAGCGAAATGAGGCCCGATTCCCCTGCACTGCATGCAGAGCAATTCCGTGTTCCACATCAAACATGAAAGGAGACTTGATTTCCTTGATGGCACTCCAGAGAAAACCCAAGATTACTGTCTCAAGTCAAAAGGGATCCTGAGTTCACTGGAGCAACACGAAAGGGCTCCGTGGACCCCAAATCAACTCGAGATGAGAGCTTAGTCCCTGGCTTCGACTCAAGAGGAATACCAACTTTCCACAAGCACCTCAAGAGGAGGCTTCTCTCAGCTACAGGTATGTGAGAGGGACCCTGAGTTTGTGGCCTCAAGTGGAATGGACTCCGAGATGCTCTGACTCGAAGTAAGGCCGGATATCCCTGAAGTGAATTGAATGCAGGCTCGTCTTGCATCTCCCAAGACGAAGGGATGTCTGAATACCCTGTGGAGACGACAGAGAAAGACCTAGATCTCCCCCTCATCGCGACCGGAGGCCTCACATCTTTTGAAAACTCGAGAGGTCCACGGAGATCAATGCTTCCAAAGGAGACGATGCCTGACTCTTCTTGAAAATGGATAGGAGTCCCAGGATCACTGTGGCACGTCGAAAGGGACCCTGTGTCTCCCGCCTCACGTGGAGACGCGTCCCAATTTCCATGCCAAGACTCGAGGAGAATCCCGAGGTGTCCCTCGCACCTAGGCAGGAGTCCTGACGTCGCTGAACAAACACGTGTCTGGAAGGGCCCTCCCCGTCGTAGCTCGAGAATATACATCAGGTTCCGGCCGCAACTCGAGAAAAACCATGAGACTTCCCCCTCGCCGCGAGCTGAGGGCCCATTCCCCTGCACTGCGTGCAGAGCAATTCTGTCTTCCACATCAAACGTGAAAGGAGCCTTGATTTACTTGATGGCACTCCAGAGAAAACCCTAGATCACTGTCTCAAGCCTAGAGGGATCCTGAGGTCACTGGAACAACACGAAAGGGCTCTGTGGACCCCAAATCAACTCGAGATGAGAGATTTGTCCCTGGCTTCGACTCAAGAGGAATACCAACTTTCCACAAGCACCTCAAGAGGAGGCTTCTCTCAGCGACAGGTGTGTGAGTGGGACCCTTAGTTTTTTGCCTCAAGCGGAATGGACACCGAGATGCTCTGACTCGAAGTAAGGCCGGATATCCCTGCAGTGAATTGAGTGCAGGCTCGTCTTGCATCTCCCAAGAAGAAGGGATGTCTGAATCCCCTGTGGAGACCACAGAGAAAGACCTAGCTCTCCGCCTCATCGCGACCGGAGGCCTCACATCCTTTGAAAACTCGAGAGGTCCGCGGAGATCAATGCTTCCAAAGGAGACGATGCCTGACTCCTCTTGAAAATGGATAGGAGTCCTAGGATCCCTGTGGCACGTGGAAAGGGACCCTGGGTCTCCCGCATCACGTGGAGACGCGTCCCAATTGCCATGCCAAGACTCGAGGAGAATCCCGAGGTGTCCCTCGCACCTAGGCAGGAGTCCTGACGTCGCTGAACAAACACGTGTCTGGAAGGGCCCTCTCCGACGTAACTCGAGAATATGCCCCAGGTTCCAGCGTCAACTCGAGACAAACCATGAGACTTCCCACTCACAGCGAGATGAGGCCCGATTCCCCTGCACTGCGTGCAGAGCAATTCCGTGTTCCACATCAAACATGAAAGGAGACTTGATTTCCTTGATGGCACTCCAGAGAAAACCCAAGATCACTGTCTCAAGTCTAGAGGGATCCTGAGGTCACTGGAGCGACACGAAAGGGCTCCGTGGACCCCAAATCAACTCGAGATGAGAGCTTAGTCCCTGGCTTCGACTCAAGAGGAATACCAACTTTCCACAAGCACATCAAGAGGAGGCTTCTCTCAGCTACAGGTATGTGAGAGGGACCCTGAGTGTGTGGCCTCAAGTGGAATGGACACCGAGATGCTCAGACTCGAAGTAAGGCCGGATATCCCTGCAGTGAATTGAATGCAGTCTCGACTTGCATCTCCCAAGAGGAAGGGTTGTCTGAATCCACTGTGGAGACCACAGAGAAAGACCTAGATCTCCCCCTCATCGCGACCGGAGGCCTAACATCCTTTGAAAACTCGAGAGGTCCACGGAGATCAATGCTTCCAAAGGAGACGATGCGTGACTCTTCTTGAAAATGGATAGGAGTCCCAGGATCACTGTGGCACGTCGAAAGGGACCCTGTGTCTCCCGCCTCACGTGGAGACGCGTCCCAATTTCCATGCCAAGACTCGAGGAGAATCCCGAGGTGTCCCTCGCACCTAGGCAGGAGTCCTGACGTCGCTGAACAAACACGTGTCTGGAAGGGCCCTCCCCGTCGTAGCTCGAGAATATACATAAGGTTCCGCCGCAACTCGAGAAAAACCATGAGACTTCCCCCTCGCCGCGAGCTGAAGGCCCATTCCCCTGCACTGCGTGCAGAGCAATTCCGTCTTCCACATCAAACGTGAAAGGAGACTTGATTTACTTGATGGCACTCCAGAGAAAACCCTAGATCACTGTCTCAAGCCTAGAGGGATCCTGAGGTCACTGGAGCAACACAAAAGGGCTCCGTGGACCCCAAATCAACTCGAGATGAGAGCTTAGTCCCTGGCTTCGACTCAAGAGGAATACCAACTTTCCACAAGCACCTCAAGAGGAGGCTTCTCCCAGATACAGGTATGTGAGACGGACCCTGAGTTTGTGGCCTCAAATGGAATGGACATCGAGATGCTCTGATTCGAAGTAAGGCCGGATATCCCTGCAGTGAATTGAATGCAGGCTCGTCTTGCATCTCCCAAGACGAAGGGATGTCTGAATCCCCTGTGGAGACCGCAGAGAAAGACCGAGTTCTCCGCCTCATCGCGACCGGAGGCCTCACATTCTTTGAAAACTCGAGAGGTCCGCGGAGATCAATGCTTCCAAAGGAGACGATGCCTGACTCCTCTTGAAAATGGATAGGAGTCCCAGGATCCCTGTGGCACATGGAAAGGGACCCTGGGTCTCCCGCCTCACGTGGAGACGCGTCCCAATTGCCATGCCAAGTCTCGAGGAGAATCCCGAGGTGTCCCTTGCACCTAGGCAGGAGTCCTGATGTCGCTGAACAAACACGTGTCTGGAAGGGCCCTCCCCGTCGTAACTCGAGAATATACCCCAGGTTCCGGCCGCAACTCGAGAAAAACCATGAGACTTCCCCCTTGCCTCGAGATGAGGCCCGATTCCCCTGCACTGCGTGCAGAGCAATTCCGTATTCCACATCAAACGTGAAAGGAGCCTTGATTTCCTTGATGGCACTCCAGAGAAAACACAAGATCACTGTCTCAAGTCTAGAGGGATCCTGAGGTCACTGGAGCAACACGAAAGGGCTCCGTGGATCCCAAATCAACTCGAGATGAGAGCGTACTCCCTGGCTTCGACTCAAGAGGAATGCCAACTTTCCACAAGCACCTCAAGAGGAGGTTTCTCTCAGCTACAGGTATGTGAGAGGGACCCTGAGTGTGTGGCCTCAAGTCGAATGGACACCGAGATGCTCTGACTCGAAGTAAGCCCGGATATCCCTGCAGTGAATTGAATGCAGTCTGGACTTGCATCTCCCAAGAGGAAGGGTTGTCTGAATCCCCTGTGGAGACCACAGAGAAAGACCTAGTCCTCCGCCTCAACGCGACCGGAGGCCTCACATCCTTTGAAAACTCGAGAGGTCCGCGGAGATCAATGCTTCCAAAGGAGACGATGCCTGACTCCTCTTGAAAATGGATAGGAGTCCCAGGATCCCTGTGGCACGTGGAAAGGGACCCTGGGTCTCCCGCCTCACGTGGAGACGCGTCCCAATTGCCATGCCAAGACTCGAGGAGAATTCCGAGGTGTCCCTCGCACTTAGGCAGGAGTCCTGACGTCGCTGAACAAACACGTGTCTGGAAGGGCCCTCTCCGTCGTAACTCGAGAATATACATCAGGTTCCAGCCGCAACTCGAGAAAAACCATGAGACTTCCCACTCACAGCGAAATGAGGCCCGATTCCCCTGCACTGCATGCAGAGCAATTCCGTGTTCCACATCAAACATGAAAGGAGACTTGATTTCATTGATGGCACTCCAGAGAAAACCCAAGATTACTGTCTCAAGTCAAAAGGGATCCTGAGTTCACTGGAGCAACACGAAAGGGCTCCGTGGACCCCAAATCAACTCGAGATGAGAGCTTAGTCCCTGGCTTCGACTCAAGAGGAATACCAACTTTCCACAAGCACCTCAAGAGGAGGCTTCTCTCAGCTACAGGTATGTCAGAGGGACCCTGAGTTTGTGGCCTCAAGTGGAATGGACTCCGAGATGCTCTGACTCGAAGTAAGGCCGGATATCCCTGAAGTGAATTGAATGCAGGCTCGTCTTGCATCTCCCAAGACGAAGGGATGTCTGAATACCCTGTGGAGACGACAGAGAAAGACCTAGATCTCCCCCTCATCGCGACCGGAGGCCTCACATCTTTTGAAAACTCGAGAGGTCCACGGAGATCAATGCTTCCAAAGGAGACGATGCGTGACTCTTCTTGAAAATGGATAGGAGTCCCAGGATCACTGTGGCACGTCGAAAGGGACCCTGTGTCTCCCGCCTCACGTGGAGACGCGTCCCAATTTCCATGCCAAGACTCGAGGAGAATCCCGAGGTGTCCCTCGCACCTAGGCAGGAGTCCTGACGTCGCTGAACAAACACGTGTCTGGAAGGGCCCTCCCCGTCGTAGCTCGAGAATATACATCAGGTTCCGGCCGCAACTCGAGAAAAACCATGAGACTTCCCCCTCGCCGCGAGCTGAGGGCCCATTCCCCTGCACTGCGTGCAGAGCAATTCCGTCTTCCACATCAAACGTGAAAGGAGCCTTGATTTACTTGATGGCACTCCAGAGAAAACCCTAGATCACTGTCTCAAGCCTAGAGGGATCCTGAGGTCACTGGAACAACACGAAAGGGCTCTGTGGACCCCAAATCAACTCGAGATGAGAGATTTGTCCCTGGCTTCGACTCAAGAGGAATACCAACTTTCCACAAGCACCTCAAGAGGAGGCTTCTCTCAGCTACAGGTGTGTGAGTGGGACCCTTAGTTTTTTGCCTCAAGCGGAATGGACACCGAGATGCTCTGACTCGAAGTAAGGCCGGATATCCCTGCAGTGAATTGAGTGCAGGCTCGTCTTGCATCTCCCAAGAAGAAGGGATGTCTGAATCCCCTGTGGAGACCACAGAGAAAGACCTAGCTCTCCGCCTCATCGCGACCGGAGGCCTCACATCCTTTGAAAACTCGAGAGGTCCGCGGAGATCAATGCTTCCAAAGGAGACGATACCTGACTCCTCTTGAAAATGGATGGGAGTCCCAGGATCCCTGTGGCACGTGGAAAGGGACCCTGGGTTTCCCGCCTCACGTGGAGACGCGTCCCAATTGCCATGCCAAGACTCGAGGAGAATCCCGAGGTGTCCCTCGCACCTAGGCAGGATTCCTGACGTCGCTGAACAAACACGTGTCTGGAAGGGGCCTCCCCGTGGTAACTCGAGCATATACTACAGGTTCCGGCCGCAACTCGAGAAAAACCATGAGACTTCCCCCTCGCCGCTGGATGAGGCCCGAATCCCCTGTACTGCGTGCAGAGCAATTCCGTGTTCCACATAAAACGTGAAAGGAGCCTTGATTTCCTTGATGGCACTCCAGAGAAAACCCAAGATCACTGTCTCAAGTCTAGAGGGATCCTGAGGTCACTGGAGCAACACGAAAGGGCTCTGTGGACCCCAAATCAACTCGAGATGAGAGCTTAGTCCCTGGCTTCGACTCAAGAGGAATACCAACTTTCCACAAGCACCTCAAGAGGAGGCTACTCTCAGCTAATGGTATGTTAGAGGGACCCTGAGTTTGTCGCCTCAAGTGGAATGGACACCGAGATGCTCTGACTCGAAGTAAGGCCAGATATCCCTGCAGTGATTTAAATGCTGGCTCGTCTTGCATCTCCCAAGACGAAGGGTTGTCTGAATCCCCTGTGGTAACCACAGAGAAAGACTTAGTCCGCCACCTCAACGCAACCGGAGGCCTCATATCCTTTGAAAACTCGAGAGGACCGCGGAGATCAATACTTCCGAAGGAGACGATGCCTGACTCCTCTTGAAAATGGATAGGAGTCCGAGGATCCCTGTGGCACGTGGAAAGGGACCCTGGGTCTCCCGCCTCACGTGGAGACGCGTCCCAATTGCCATGCCAAAACTCGAGGAGAATCCCGAGGTGTCCCTCGCACCTAGGCAGGAGTCCTGACGTCGCTGAACAAACATGTGTCTGGAAGGGCCCTCCCCGTCGTAACTCAAGAATATACCCCAGGTTCCGGCCGCAACTCGAGAAAAACCATGAGACTTCCCCATCCCCGCGATATGAGGCCCGATTCGCCTGCACTGCGTGCAGACCAATTCCGTGTTCCACATCAAACGTGAAAGGAGCCTTGATTTCCGTAATTGCACTCCAGAGAAAACCTAAGATCACTGTTTCAAGTCTAGAGGGATCCTGAGGTCACTGTAGCAACACGAACGGGCTCCGTGGACCCCAAATCAACTCGAGATGAGAGCTTAGTCCCTGGCTTCGACTCAAGAGGAATACCAACTTTCCACAAGCACCTCAAGAGGAGGCTTCTCTCAGCTACAGGTATGTGAGAGAGACCCTGACTTAGTGGCCTCAAGTGGAATGGACACCGAGATGCTCTGACTCGAAGTAAGGCCGGATATCCCTGCAGTGAATTGAATGCAGGCTCGTCTTGCATCTCCGAAGACGAAGGGATGTCTGAATCCCCTGTGGAGACCACAGAGAAAGACCTAGTCCTCCGCATCAACGTGACCGGAGGCCTCACATCCTTTGAAAACTCGAGAGGTCCGCGGAGATCAATGCTTCCAAAGGAGACGATGCCTGACTCCTCTTGAAAATGGATAGGAGTCCCAGGATCACTGTGGCACGTGGAAAGGGACCCTGGGGCTCCCGCCTCACGTGGAGACGCGTCCCAATTGCCATGCCAAGACTCGAGGAGAATCCCGAGGTGTCCCTCGCACCTAGGCAGGAGTCCTGACGTCGCTGAACAAACACGTGTCTGGAAGGGCCCTCCCCGTCGTAACTCGAGAATATACCCCAGGTTCCGGCCACAACTCGAGAAAAACCATGAGACTTCCCCCTCGCTGCTGGATGAGGCCCGATTCCCCTGCACTGCGTGCAGAGCAATTCCGTGTTCCACATCAAACGTGAAAGGAGCCTTGATTTCCTTGATGGCACTCCAGAGAAAACCCAAGATCACTGTCTCAAGTCTAGAGGGATCCTGAGGTCACTGGAGCAACACGAAAGGGCTCCGTGGACCCCAAATCAACTCGAGATGAGAGCTTAGTCCCTGGCTTCGACTCAAGTGGAATACCAACTTTCCACAAGCACCTCAAGAGGAGGCTTCTCTCAGCTACAGGTATGTCAGAGGGACCCTGAGTTTGTGGCCTCAAGTGGAATGGACACCGAGATGCTCTGACTCGAAGTAAGGCCGGATATCCCTGCAGTGAATTGAATGCAGGCTCGTCTTGCATCTCCCAAGACGAAGGGTTGTCTGAATCCCCTGTGGAGACCACAGAGAAAGACCTAGTCCTCCGCCTCAACGTGACCGGAGGCCTCACATCCTTTGAAAACTCGAGAGGTCCGCGGAGATCAATGCTTCCAAAGGAGACGATGCCTGACTCCTCTTGAAAATGGATAGGAGTCCCAGGATCACTGTGGCACGTGGAAAGGGACCCTGGGTCTCCCGCCTCACGTGGAGACGCGTCCCAATTGCCATGCCAAGACTCGAGGAGAATCCTGAGGTTCCCTCGCACCTAGGCCGGAGTCCTCACGTCGCTGAACAAACCCGTGTCTGGAAGGGCCCTCCCCGTCGTAACTCGAGAATATACCCCAGGTTCCGGCCGCAACTCGAGAAAAACCATGAGACTTCCCCCTCGCCGCGAGATGAGGCCTGATTCCCCTGGGCTGCGTGCAGAGCAATTCCGTGTTCCACATCAAACGTGATAGGAGCCTTGATTTCCTTGATGGCACTCCAGAGAAAACCCAAGATCACTCTCTCAAGTCTAGAGGGATCCTGAGGTCACTGGAGCAACACGAAAGGGCTCCGTGGACCCCAAATCAACTCGAGATGAGAGCTTAGTCCCTGGCTTCGACTCAAGTGGAATACCAACTTTCCACAAGCACCTCAAGAGGAGGCTTCTCTCAGCTACAGGTATGTGAGAGGGACCCTGAGTTTGTGGCCTCAAGTGGAATGGACACCGAGATGCTCTGACTCGAAGCAAGGCCGGATATCCCTGCAGTGAATTGAATGCAGGCTCGTCTTGCATCTCCCAAGACGAAGGGATGCCTGAATCCCCTGTGGAGACCACAGAGAAAGACCTAATTTTCCGCCTCATCGCGACCGGTGGCCTCACATCCTTTGAAAATTCGAGAGGCCTGCAGAGATCAATGCTTCCAAAGGAGACGATGCCTGACTCCTCTTGAAAATGGATAGGAGTCCCAGGATCCCTGTGGCACGTGGAAAGGGACCCTGGGTCTCCCGCCTCACGTGGAGACGCGTCCCAATTGCCATGCCAAGACTCGAGGAGAATCCTGAGGTTCCCTCGCACCTAGGCAGGAGACCTCACGTCGCTGAACAAACCCGTGTCTGGAAGGGCCCTCCCCGTCGTAACTCGAGAATATACCCCAGGTTCTGGCCGTAACTCGAGAAAAACCATGAGACTTCCCCCTCCCCGCGAGATGAGGCCCGATTCCCCAGCACTGAGTGCAGATCAATTCCGTGTTACACATCAAACGTGAAAGGAGCCTTGATTTCCTTAATGGCACTCCAGAGAAAACCCAAGATCACTGTCTCAAGTCTAGAGGGATCCTGAGGTCACTGTAGCAACACGAAAGGGCTCCATGGACCCCAAATCAACTCGAGATGAGAGCTTAGTACATGGCTTCGACTCAAGAGGAATACCAACTTTCCACAAGCACCTCAAGAGGAGGCTTCTCTCAGCTACAGGTATGTGAGAGGGACCCTGAGTTTGTGGCCTCAAGTGGAATGGACACCGAGATGCTCTGTCTCGAAGTAAGGCCGGATATCCCTGCAGTGAATTGAATGCAGGCTCGTCTTGCATCTCCAAAAACGAAGGGATGTCTGAATCCCCTGTGGAGACCACAGAGAAAGACCTAGTCCTCCGCCTCAACGCGACCGGAGACCTCACTTCCTTTGAAAACTCGAGAGGTCTGCAGAGATCAATGCTTCCAAAGGAGACGATGCCTGACTCCTCTTGAAAATGGATAGGAGTCCCAGGATCACTGTGGCAAGTGGAAAGGGACCCTGGGTCTCCCGCCTCACGTGGAGACGCGTCCCAATTGCCATGCCAAGACTTGAGGAGAATCCCGAGGTGTCCCTCGCACCTAGGCAGGAGTCCTTACATCGCTGAACAAACACGTGTCTGGAAGGGCCCTCCCCGTCGTAACTCGAGAATATACCCCAGGTTCCGGCCGCAACTCGAGAAAAACCATGAGACTTCCCCCTCGCCCTGAGATGAGGCCCCATTCCCCTGCACTGCGTGCAGAGCAATTCCGTGTTCCACATCATACGTGAAAGGAGCCTTGATTTCCTTGATGGCACTCCAGAGAAAACCCAAGATCACTGTCTCAAGTCTAGAGGGATCCTGAGGTCACTGGAGCAACACGAAAGGGCTCCGTGGACCCCAAATCAACTCGAGATGAGAGATTAGTCCCTGGCTTCAACTCAAGAGGAATACGCACTTTCCACAAGCCCCTCAAGAGGAGTCTTCTCTCAGCTACAGGTATGTGAGAGGGACCCTGAGTTTGTGGCATCAAGTGGAATGGACACCGAGATGCTCTGACTCGAAATAAGGCCGGATATCCCTGCAGTGAATTGAAAGCAGGCTCATCTTGCATCTCCCAAAACGAAGGGATGTCTGAATCCCCTGTGCAGAACACAGAGAAAGAACTAGTCCTCCGCCTCAACGCGACCGGAGACCTCACTTCCTTTGAAAACTCGAGAGGTCTGCAGAGATCAATGCTTCCAAAGGAGACGATGCCTGACTCCTCCTGAAAATGGATAGGAGTCCCAGGATCACTGTGGCAAGTGGAAAGGGACCCTGGGTCTCCCGCCTCACCTGGAGACGCGTCCCAATTGCCATGCCAAGACTCGAGCAGAATCCCGAGGTGTCCCTCGCACCTAGGCAGGGTCCTGACGTCAAAGAAAAACCACGTGTCTGGAAGGGCCCTCCCCGTCCTAACTCGAGAATATACCCAAGGTTCCGGCCGCAACTCGAGAAAAACCATGAGATTTCGCCCTCGCCGCGAGTTGAGGCCCGATTCCCCTGCACTGCGTGCAGAGCAATTCCGTGTTCCACATCAAACGTGAAAGGAGCCTTGATTTCCTTGATGGCACTCCAGAGAAAACCCAAGATCACTGTCTCAAGCCTAGAGGGATCCTGAGGTCACTGGAGCAACACGAAAGGGCTCCGTGGACCCCAAATCAACTCGAGATGAGAGCTTAGTCCCTGGCTTCGACTCAAGAGGAATACCAACTTTCCACAAGCACCTCAAGAGGAGGCTTCTCTCAGCTACAGGTATGTGAGAGGGACCCTGAGTTTGTGGCCTCAAGTGGCATGGACACCGAGATGCTCTGACTCGAAGTAAGGCCGGATATCCCTGCAGTGAATTGAATGCAGGCTCGTCTTGCATCTCCCAAGACGAAGGGATGTCTGAATCCCCTGTGGAGACCACAGAGAAAGACCTAATTTTCCGCCTCATCGAGACCGGTGGACTCATATCCTTTGAAAATTCGAGAGGTCCACGGAGATCAATGCTTCCAAAGGAGACGATGCCTGACTCCTCCTGAAAATGGATAGGAGTCCCAGGATCCCTGTGGCACGTGGAAAGGGACACTGGTTCTCCCGCCTCACGTGGGGACGCGTCCCAATTGCCAGTCCAAGACTTGAGGAGAATCCCGAGGTGTCCCTCGCACCTAGGCAGGAGTCCTCACGTCGCTGAACAAACCCGTGTCTGGAAGGGCCCTCCCCGTCGTAACTCGAGAATATACCCCAGGTTCCGGCCGCAACTCGAGAAAAACCATGAGACTTCCCACTCACAGCGAGATGAGGCCCGATTCCCCTGCACTGAGTGCAGACCAATTCCGTGTTCCACATCAAACGTGAAAGGAGCCTTGATTTCCTTAATGGCACTCCAGAGAAAACCCAAGATTACTGTCTCAAGTCTAGAGGGATCCTGAGGTCACTGTAGCAACACGAAAGGGCTCCGTGGACCCCAAATCAACTCGAGATGAGAGCTTAGTCCCTGGCTTCGACTCAAGAGGAATACCAACTTTCCAGAAGCACCTCAAGAGGAGGCTTCTCTCAGCTACAGGTATGTCAGAGGGACCCTGAGTTTGTGGCCTCAAGTGGAATGGACACCGAGATGCTCTGACTCGAAGTAAGGCCGGATATCCCTGCAGTGAATTGAATGCAGGCTCGTCTTGCATCTCCCAAGACGAAGGGATGCCTGAATCCCCTGTGGAGACCACAGAGAAAGAACTAGTCCTCCACCTCAACGCGACCGGAGGCCTCACATCCTTTGAAAACTCGAGAGGTCCGCGAAGATCAATGCTTCCAAAGGAGACGATACCTGACTCCTCTTGAAAATGGATGGGAGTCCCAGGATCCCTGTGGCACGTGGAAAGGGACCCTGGGTTTCCCGCCTCACGTGGAGACGCGTCCCAATTGCCATGCCAAGACTCGAGGAGAATCCCGAGGTGTCCCTCGCACCTAGGCAGGATTCCTGACGTCGCTGAACAAACACGTGTCTGGAAGGGGCCTCCCCGTGGTAACTCGAGCATATACTACAGGTTCCGGCCGCAACTCGAGAAAAACCATGAGACTTCCCCCTCGCCGCTGGATGAGGCCCGAATCCCCTGTACTGCGTGCAGAGCAATTCCGTGTTCCACATAAAACGTGAAAGGAGCCTTGATTTCCTTGATGGCACTCCAGAGAAAACCCAAGATCACTGTCTCAAGTCTAGAGGGATCCTGAGGTCACTGGAGCAACACGAAAGGGCTCTGTGGACCCCAAATCAACTCGAGATGAGAGCTTAGTCCCTGGCTTCGACTCAAGAGGAATACCAACTTTCCACAAGCACCTCAAGAGGAGGCTACTCTCAGCTAATGGTATGTTAGAGGGACCCTGAGTTTGTCGCCTCAAGTGGAATGGACACCGAGATGCTCTGACTCGAAGTAAGGCCAGATATCCCTGCAGTGATTTAAATGCTGGCTCGTCTTGCATCTCCCAAGACGAAGGGTTGTCTGAATCCCCTGTGGTAACCACAGAGAAAGACTTAGTCCGCCACCTCAACGCACCGGAGGCCTCATATCCTTTGAAAACTCGAGAGGACCGCGGAGATCAATACTTCCGAAGGAGACGATGCCTGACTCCTCTTGAAAATGGATAGGAGTCCGAGGATCCCTGTGTCACGTGGAAAGGGACCCTGGGTCTCCCGCCTCACGTGGAGACGCGTCCCAATTGCCATGCCAAAACTCGAGGAGAATCCCGAGGTGTCCCTCGCACCTAGGCAGGAGTCCTGACGTCGCTGAACAAACATGTGTCTGGAAGGGCCCTCCCCGTCGTAACTCAAGAATATACCCCAGGTTCCGGCCGCAACTCGAGAAAAACCATGAGACTTCCCCATCCCCGCGATATGAGGCCCGATTCGCCTGCACTGCGTGCAGACCAATTCCGTGTTCCACATCAAACGTGAAAGGAGCCTTGATTTCCGTAATTGCACTCCAGAGAAAACCTAAGATCACTGTTTCAAGTCTAGAGGGATCCTGAGGTCACTGTAGCAACACGAACGGGCTCCGTGGACCCCAAATCAACTCGAGATGAGAGCTTAGTCCCTGGCTTCGACTCAAGAGGAATACCAACTTTCCACAAGCACCTCAAGAGGAGGCTTCTCTCAGCTACAGGTATGTGAGAGAGACCCTGACTTAGTGGCCTCAAGTGGAATGGACACCGAGATGCTCTGACTCGAAGTAAGGCCGGATATCCCTGCAGTGAATTGAATGCAGGCTCGTCTTGCATCTCCGAAGACGAAGGGATGTCTGAATCCCCTGTGGAGACCACAGAGAAAGACCTAGTCCTCCGCATCAACGTGACCGGAGGCCTCACATCCTTTGAAAACTCGAGAGGTCCGCGGAGATCAATGCTTCCAAAGGAGACGATGCCTGACTCCTCTTGAAAATGGATAGGAGTCCCAGGATCACTGTGGCACGTGGAAAGGGACCCTGGGGCTCCCGCCTCACGTGGAGACGCGTCCCAATTGCCATGCCAAGACTCGAGGAGAATCCCGAGGTGTCCCTCGCACCTAGGCAGGAGTCCTGACGTCGCTGAACAAACACGTGTCTGGAAGGGCCCTCCCCGTCGTAACTCGAGAATATACCCCAGGTTCCGGCCACAACTCGAGAAAAACCATGAGACTTCCCCCTCGCTGCTGGATGAGGCCCGATTCCCCTGCACTGCGTGCAGAGCAATTCCGTGTTCCACATCAAACGTGAAAGGAGCCTTGATTTCCTTGATGGCACTCCAGAGAAAACCCAAGATCACTGTCTCAAGTCTAGAGGGATCCTGAGGTCACTGGAGCAACACGAAAGGGCTCCGTGGACCCCAAATCAACTCGAGATGAGAGCTTAGTCCCTGGCTTCGACTCAAGTGGAATACCAACTTTCCACAAGCACCTCAAGAGGAGGCTTCTCTCAGCTACAGGTATGTCAGAGGGACCCTGAGTTTGTGGCCTCAAGTGGAATGGACACCGAGATGCTCTGACTCGAAGTAAGGCCGGATATCCCTGCAGTGAATTGAATGCAGGCTCGTCTTGCATCTCCCAAGATGAAGGGTTGTCTGAATCCCCTGTGGAGACCACAGAGAAAGACCTAGTCCTCCGCCTCAACGTGACCGGAGGCCTCACATCCTTTGAAAACTCGAGAGGTCCGCGGAGATCAATGCTTCCAAAGGAGACGATGCCTGACTCCTCTTGAAAATGGATAGGAGTCCCAGGATCACTGTGGCACGTGGAAAGGGACCCTGGGTCTCCCGCCTCACGTGGAGACGCGTCCCAATTGCCATGCCAAGACTCGAGGAGAATCCTGAGGTTCCCTCGCACCTAGGCCGGAGTCCTCACGTCGCTGAACAAACCCGTGTCTGGAAGGGCCCTCCCCGTCGTAACTCGAGAATATACCCCAGGTTCCGGCCGCAACTCGAGAAAAACCATGAGACTTCCCCCTCGCCGCGAGATGAGGCCTGATTCCCCTGGGCTGCGTGCAGAGCAATTCCGTGTTCCACATCAAACGTGATAGGAGCCTTGATTTCCTTGATGGCACTCCAGAGAAAACCCAAGATCACTCTCTCAAGTCTAGAGGGATCCTGAGGTCACTGGAGCAACACGAAAGGGCTCCGTGGACCCCAAATCAACTCGAGATGAGAGCTTAGTCCCTGGCTTCGACTCAAGTGGAATACCAACTTTCCACAAGCACCTCAAGAGGAGGCTTCTCTCAGCTACAGGTATGTGAGAGGGACCCTGAGTTTGTGGCCTCAAGTGGAATGGACACCGAGATGCTCTGACTCGAAGCAAGGCCGGATATCCCTGCAGTGAATTGAATGCAGGCTCGTCTTGCATCTCCCAAGACGAAGGGATGCCTGAATCCCCTGTGGAGACCACAGAGAAAGACCTAATTTTCCGCCTCATCGCGACCGGTGGCCTCACATCCTTTGAAAATTCGAGAGGCCTGCAGAGATCAATGCTTCCAAAGGAGACGATGCCTGACTCCTCTTGAAAATGGATAGGAGTCCCAGGATCCCTGTGGCACGTGGAAAGGGACCCTGGGTCTCCCGCCTCACGTGGAGACGCGTCCCAATTGCCATGCCAAGACTCGAGGAGAATCCTGAGGTTCCCTCGCACCTAGGCAGGAGACCTCACGTCGCTGAACAAACCCGTGTCTGGAAGGGCCCTCCCCGTCGTAACTCGAGAATATACCCCAGGTTCTGGCCGTAACTCGAGAAAAACCATGAGACTTCCCCCTCCCCGCGAGATGAGGCCCGATTCCCCAGCACTGAGTGCAGATCAATTCCGTGTTACACATCAAACGTGAAAGGAGCCTTGATTTCCTTAATGGCACTCCAGAGAAAACCCAAGATCACTGTCTCAAGTCTAGAGGGATCCTGAGGTCACTGTAGCAACACGAAAGGGCTCCATGGACCCCAAATCAACTCGAGATGAGAGCTTAGTACATGGCTTCGACTCAAGAGGAATACCAACTTTCCACAAGCACCTCAAGAGGAGGCTTCTCTCAGCTACAGGTATGTGAGAGGGACCCTGAGTTTGTGGCCTCAAGTGGAATGGACACCGAGATGCTCTGTCTCGAAGTAAGGCCGGATATCCCTGCAGTGAATTGAATGCAGGCTCGTCTTGCATCTCCAAAAACGAAGGGATGTCTGAATCCCCTGTGGAGACCACAGAGAAAGACCTAGTCCTCCGCCTCAACGCGACCGGAGACCTCACTTCCTTTGAAAACTCGAGAGGTCTGCAGAGATCAATGCTTCCAAAGGAGACGATGCCTGACTCCTCTTGAAAATGGATAGGAGTCCCAGGATCACTGTGGCAAGTGGAAAGGGACCCTGGGTCTCCCGCCTCACGTGGAGACGCGTCCCAATTGCCATGCCAAGACTTGAGGAGAATCCCGAGGTGTCCCTCGCACCTAGGCAGGAGTCCTTACATCGCTGAACAAACACGTGTCTGGAAGGGCCCTCCCCGTCGTAACTCGAGAATATACCCCAGGTTCCGGCCGCAACTCGAGAAAAACCATGACACTTCCCCCTCGCCCTGAGATGAGGCCCCATTCCCCTGCACTGCGTGCAGAGCAATTCCGTGTTCCACATCATACGTGAAAGGAGCCTTGATTTCCTTGATGGCACTCCAGAGAAAACCCAAGATCACTGTCTCAAGTCTAGAGGGATCCTGAGGTCACTGGAGCAACACGAAAGGGCTCCGTGGACCCCAAATCAACTCGAGATGAGAGATTAGTCCCTGGCTTCAACTCAAGAGGAATACGCACTTTCCACAAGCCCCTCAAGAGGAGTCTTCTCTCAGCTACAGGTATGTGAGAGGGACCCTGAGTTTGTGGCATCAAGTGGAATGGACACCGAGATGCTCTGACTCGAAATAAGGCCGGATATCCCTGCAGTGAATTGAAAGCAGGCTCATCTTGCATCTCCCAAAACGAAGGGATGTCTGAATCCCCTGTGCAGAACACAGAGAAAGAACTAGTCCTCCGCTTCAACGCGACCGGAGACCTCACTTCCTTTGAAAACTCGAGAGGTCTGCAGAGATCAATGCTTCCAAAGGAGACGATGCCTGACTCCTCCTGAAAATGGATAGGAGTCCCAGGATCACTGTGGCAAGTGGAAAGGGACCCTGGGTCTCCCGCCTCACCTGGAGACGCGTCCCAATTGCCATGCCAAGACTCGAGCAGAATCCCGAGGTGTCCCTCGCACCTAGGCAGGGTCCTGACGTCAAAGAAAAACCACGTGTCTGGAAGGGCCCTCCCCGTCCTAACTCGAGAATATACCCAAGGTTCCGGCCGCAACTCGAGAAAAACCATGAGATTTCGCCCTCGCCGCGAGTTGAGGCCCGATTCCCCTGCACTGCGTGCAGAGCAATTCCGTGTTCCACATCAAACGTGAAAGGAGCCTTGATTTCCTTGATGGCACTCCAGAGAAAACACAAGATCACTGTCTCAAGTCTAGAGGGATCCTGAGGTCACTGGAGCAACACGAAAGGGCTCCGTGGACCCCAATCAACTCGAGATGAGAGCTTAGTCCCTGGCTTCGACTCAAGAGGAATACCAACTTTCCACAAGCCCCTCAAGAGGAGGCTTCTCTCAGCTACAGGTATGTGAGAGGGACCCTGAGTTTGTGGCTTCAAGTGGAATGGACACCGAGATGCTCTGACTCGAAGTAAGGCCGGATATCTCTGCAGTGAATTGAATGCAGGCTCGTCTTGCATCTCCCAAGACGAAGGGATGTCTGAATCCGCTGTGGAGACCACAGAGAAAGACTTAGTCCTCCGCCTCATCGCGACCGGAGGCCTCATATCCTTTGAAAAGTCGAGAGGTATGCGGAGATCAATGCTTCCAAAGGAGACGATGCCTGACGCCTCTTGAAAATGGATAGGAATCCCAGGATCCCTGTGGCACGTGGAAAGGGAACCTGGGTCTCCCGCCTCACGTGGAGACGCGTCCCAATTGCCATGCCAAGACTCGAGGAGAATCCCGAGGTGTCCCTCGCACCTAGGCATGAGTCCTGACGTCGCTGAACAAACACGTGTCTGGAAGGGCCCTCCCCGTCGTAACTCGAGAATATACCCCAGGTGTCGGCCGCAACTCGAGAAAAACCATGAGACTTCCCCATCGCCGCTAGATGAGGCCCGACTCCCCTGCCCTGCATGCAGAGCAATTCCGTGTTCCACATCAAAAATGAAAGGAGCCTTGATTTCCTTGAAGGCACTCCAGAGAAAACCCAAGATCACTGTCTCAAGTCTAGAGGGATCCTGAGGTCACTGGAGCAACATGAAAGGGCTCCGTGGACCCCAAATCAACTCGAGATGAGAGCTTAGTACCTGGCTTCGACTCAAGAGGAATACCAACTTTCCACAAGCACCTCAGGAGGAGGCTTCTCTCAGCTACAGGTATGTGAGAGGGACCCTGAGTTTGTGGCCTCAAGTGGAATGGACACAGAGATGCTCTGACTCGAAGTAAGGCCGGATATCCCTGCAGTGAATTGAATGCAAGCTCGTCTTGCATCTCCAAAAACGAAGGGATGTCTGAATCCCCTGTGGAGACCACAGAGAAAGACCTAATTTTCCGCCTCATCGCGACCGGTGGCCTCACATCCTTTGAAAATTCGAGAGGTCCGCGGAGATCAATGCTTCCAAAGGAGACGATGCCTGACTCCTCTTGAAAATGGATAGAAGTCCCAGGATCCCTGTGGCACGTGGAAAGGGACACTGGTTCTCCCGCCTCACGTTGAGACGCGTCCCAATTGCCATGCCAAGACTCGAGAAGAATCCCGAGGTGTCCCTCGCACCTAGGCAGGAGTCCTGACGTCGCTGAACAAACCCGTGTCTGGAAGGGGCCTCCCCGTCTTAACTCGAGAATATACCCCAGGTTCCGGCCGCAACTCGAGAAAAACCATGAGACTTCCCCCTCCCCGGGAGATGAGGCCCGATTCCCCTGGACTGCGTGCAGAGCCATTCCGTGTTCCACATCAAACGTGAAAGGAGCCTTGATTTCCTTGATGGCACTCCAGAGAAAACCCAAGTTCACTGTCTCAAGTCTAGAGGGATCCTGAGGTCACTGGAGCAACACAAAAGGGCTCCGTGGACCCGAAATCAACTCGAGATGAGAGCTTAGTCCCTGGCTTCGACTCAAGAGGAATACCAACTTTCCACAAGCACCTCAAGAGGAGGCTTCTCTCAGCTACAGGTATGTGAGAGGGACCCTGAGTTTGTGGCCTCAAGTGGAATGGACACCGAGATGCTCTGACTCGAAGTAAGGCCGGATATCCCTGCAGTGAATTGAATGCAGGCTCGTCTTGCATCTCCCAAGATGAAGGGTTGTCTGAATCCCCTGTGGAGACCACAGAGAAAGACCTCGTTCTCCGCCTCATCGAGACCAGAGGCCTCACATCCTTTGAAAACTCGAGAGGTCGGCGGAGATCAATGCTTCCAAAGGAGAAGATGCCTGACTCTTCTTGAAAAAGGATAGGAGTCCCAGGATCCCTGTGGCACGTGGAAAGGGACCCTGGGTCTCCCGCCTCACTTGGAGACGAGTCCCAATTGCATGCCAAGACTCCAGGAGAATCCCGAGGTTTCCCTCGCACCTAGGCATAAGTCCTGACGTCGCTGAACAAACACGTGTCTGGAAAGGCCCTCCCCGTCGTAACTCGAGAATATACCCCAGGTTCCGGCTACAACTCGAGAAAAACCATGAGACTTCCCCTTCGCCGCTGGATGAGGCCCGATTCCCCTGCACTGCGTGCAGAACAATTCCGTGTTCCACAGCAAACGTGAAAGGAGCCTTGATTTCCTTGATGGTACTCCAGAGAAAACCCAAGATCACTGTCTCAAGTCTAGAGGGATCCTGAGGTCACTGTAGCAACACGAAAGGGCTCTGTGGACCCCAAATCAACTCGAGATGTGAGCTTAGTCCCTGGCTTCGACTCAAGAGGAATACCAACTTTCCACAAGCACCTCAAGAGGAGGCTTCTCTCAGCTACAGGTAAGTGAGAGGGACCCTGAGTTTGTGGCCTCAAGTGGAATGGACACCGAGATGCTCTGACTCGAAGTAAGGCCGGATATCCCTGCAGTGAATTGAATGCAGGCTCGTCTTGCATCTCCCAAGACGAAGGGATGTCTGAATCCTCTGTGGAGACCACAGAGAAAGACCGAGTTCTCCGCCTCATCGCGACCGGAGGCCTCACATCCTTTGAAAACTCGAGCGGTCCGTGGAGATCAATGCTCCCAAAGGAGACGATGCCTGACTCCTCTTGAAAATGGATAGGAGTCCCAGGATCACTGTGGCACGTGGAAAGGGACCCTGGGTCTCCCGCCTCACGTGGAGACGGGTCCCAATTGCCATGCCAAGACTCGAGGAGAAGTCCGAGGTGTCCCTCGCACCTAGGCAGGAGTCCTGACGTCGCTGAACAAACACGTGTCTGGAAGGGCCCTCCCCGTCGTAACTCGAGAATATACCCCAGGTTTCGGCCGCAACTCGAGAAAAACCATGAGACTTCCCCCTCGCCGCGAGATGAGGCCCGATTCCCCTGCCCTGCGTGCAGAGCAATTCCGTTTCCACATCAAAAATGAAAGGAGCCTTGATTTCCTTGATGACACTCCAGAGAAAACGCAAGATCACTGTCTCAAGTCTAGAGGGATCCTGAGGTCACTGGAGCAACACGAAAGGGCTCCGTGGACCCCAAATCAACTCGAGATGAGAGCTTAGTCCCTGGCTTCAAATCGAGAGGAATACCAACTTTCCACAAGCCTCTCAAGAGGAGGCTACTCTCAGCTAATGGTATGTGAGAGGGACCCTGAGTTTGTGGCCTCGAGTGGAATGGACACCGAGATGCTCTGACTCGAAGTAAGGCCAGATATCCCTGCAGTGAATTGAATGCAGGCTCGTCTTGCATCTCCCAAGACGAAGGGATGTCTGAATCCCCTGTGGAGACCACAGAGAAAGACCTAGTCCTCCGCCTCATCGCGACCGGAGGTCTCACATCCTTTGAAAACTCGAGAGGTCCGCGGAGATCAATGCTTCCAAAGGAGACGATGCCTGACTCCTCTTGAAAATGGATAGGAGTACCAGGATCCCTGTGGTACGTGGAAAGGGACACTCGGTCTCCCGCCTCACGTGGAGACGCGTCCCAATTGCCATGCCAAGACTCGAGGAGAATCCCGAGGTGTCCTTCGCACCTAGGCAGGAGTCCTGACATCGCTGAACAAACACGTGTCTGGAAGGGCCCTCCCCGTCGTAACTCGAGAATATACCCCAGGTTCCGGCCGCAACTCGAGAAAAACCATGAGACTTCCCCCTCGCCGCGAGATGAGGCCCGATTCCCCTGCAATGCGTGCAGAGCAATTCCGTGTTCCACATCAAACGTGAAAGGAGCCTTGATTTCCTTGATGGCACTCCAGAGAAAACCCAAGATCACTGTCTCAAGTCTAGAGGGATCCTGAGGTCACTGGAGCAACCGGAAAGGGCTCCGTGGACCCCAAATCAACTCGAGATGAAAGATTAGTCCCTGGCTTCAACTCAAGAGGAATACGAACTTTCCACAAGCCCCTCAAGAGGAGGCTTCTCGCAGCTACAGGTATGTGAGAGGGCCCCTGAGTTTGTGGCCTCAAGTGGAATGGACACCGAGATGCTCTGACTCGAAGTAAGGCCAGATATCCCTGCAGTGAATTGAATGCAGGCTCATCTTGCATCTCCCAAGACGAAGGGATGTCTGAATCCGCTGTGCAGAACACAGAGAAAGACCTATTCCTCCGCCTCATCGCGACCGGAGGCCTCACATCCTTTGAAAACTCGAGAGGTCCGCAGAGATCAATGCTTCCAAAGGAGACGATGCCTGACTCCTCTTGAAAATGGAAAGGAGTCCCAGGATCCCTGTGGCACGTGGAAAGGGACCCTGGGTCTCCCGCCTCACGTGGAGACGCGTCCAAATTGCCATGCCAAGACTCGAGGAGAATCCCGAGGTGTCCCTCGCACCTAGGCAGGAGTCCTGACGTCGCTGAACAAACACGTGTCTGGAAGGGGCCTCCCCGTCGTAACTCGAGAATATACCCCAGGTTCCGGCCGCAACTCGAGAAAAACCATGAGACTTCCCCCTCGTCGCGAGATGAGGCCCGATTCCCCTGCAATGCGTGCAGAGCAATTCCGTGTTCCACATCAAACGTGAAAGGAGCCTTGATTTCCTTGATGGCACTCCAGAGAAAACCCAAGATCACTGTCTCAAGTCTAGAGGGATCCTGAGGTCACTGGGCCAACAGGAAAGGGCTCCGTGGACCCGAAATCAACTCGAGATGAGAGCTTAGTCCCTGGCTTCGACTCAAGAGGAATACCAACTTTCCACAAGCACCTCAAGAGGAGGCTACTCTCAGATACAGGTATGTGAGACGGACCCTGAGTTTGTGGCCTCAAATGGAATGGACACCGAGATGCTCTGATTCGAAGTAAGGCCGGATATCCCTGCAGTGAATTGAATGCAGGCTCGTCTTGCATCTCCCAAGACGAAGGGATGTCTGAATCCCCTGTGGAGACCGCAGAGAAAGACCGAGTTCTCCGCCTCATCGCGACCGGAGGCCTCACATTCTTTGAAAACTCGAGAGGTCCGCGGAGATCAATGCTTCCAAAGGAGACGATGCCTGACTCCTCTTGAAAATGGATAGGAGTCCCAGGAGGCCTGTGGCACGTGGAAAGGGACCCTGGGTCTCCCGCCTCACGTGGAGACGCGTCCCAATTGCCATGCCAAGTCTCGAGGAGAATCCCGAGGTGTCCCTCGCACCTAGGCAGGAGTCCTGATGTCGCTGAACAAACACGTGTCTGGAAGGGCCCTCCCCGTCGTAACTCGAGAATATACCCCAGGTTCCGGCCGCAACTCGAGAAAAACCATGAGACTTCCCCCTTGCCTCGAGATGAGGCCCGATTCCCCTGCACTGCGTGCAGAGCAATTCCGTGTTCCACATCAAACGTGAAAGGAGCCTTGATTTCCTTGATGGCACTCCAGAGAAAACCCAAGATCACTGTCTCAAGTCTAGAGGGATCCTGAGGTCACTGGAGCAACACGAAAGGGCTCTGTGGACCCCAAATCACCTCGAGATGAGAGATTTGTCCCTGGCTTCGACTAAAGAGGAATACCAACTTTCCACAAGCACCTCAAGAGGAGGCTTCTCTCAGCGACAGGTGTGTGAGTGGGACCCTTAGTTTTTTGCCTCAAGCGGAATGGACACCGACATGCTCTGACTCGAAGTAAGGCCGGATATCCCTGCAGTGAATTGAGTGCAGGCTCGTCTTGCATCTCCCAAGAAGAAGGGATGTCTGAATCCCCTGTGGAGACCACAGAGAAAGACCTAGCTCTCCGCCTCATCGCGACCGGAGGCCTCACATCCTTTGAAAACTCGAGAGGTCCGCGGAGATCAATGCTTCCAAAGGAGACGATGCCTGACTCCTCTTGAAAATGGATAGGAGTCCTAGGATCCCTGTGGCAGGTGGAAAGGGACCCTGGGTCTCCCGCCTCACGTGGAGACGCGTCCCAATTGCCATGCCAAGACTCGAGGAGAATCCCGAGGTGTCCCTCGCAGCTAGGCAGGAGTCCTGACGTCGCTGAACAAACACGTGTCTGGAAGGGCCCTCTCCGTCGTAACTCGAGAATATGCCCCAGGTTCCAGCGGCAACTCGAGAAAAACCATGAGACTTCCCACTCACAGCGAGATGAGGCCCGATTCCCCTGCACTGCGTGCAGAGCAATTCCGTGTTCCACATCAAACATGAAAGGAGACTTGATTTCCTTGATGGCACTCCAGAGAAAACCCAAGATCACTGTCTCAAGTCTAGAGGGATCCTGAGGTCACTGGAGCGACACGAAAGGGCTCCGTGGACCCCAAATCAACTCGAGATGAGAGCTTAGTCCCTGGCTTCGACTCAAGAGGAATACCAACTTTCCACAAGCACATCAAGAGGAGGCTTCTCTCAGCTACAGGTATGTGAGAGGGACCCTGAGTGTGTGGCCTCAAGTGGAATGGACACCGAGATGCTCAAACTCGAAGTAAGGCCGGATATCCCTGCAGTGAATTGAATGCAGTCTCGACTTGCATCTCCCAAGAGGAAGGGTTGTCTGAATCCACTGTGGAGACCACAGAGAAAGACCTAGATCTCCCCCTCATCGCGAACGGAGGCCTCACATCCTTTGAAAACTCGAGAGGTCCACGGAGATCAATGCTTCCAAAGGAGACGATGCGTGACTCTTCTTGAAAATGGATAGGAGTCCCAGGATCACTGTGGCACGTCGAAAGGGACCCTGTGTCTCCCGCCTCACGTGGAGACGCGTCCCAATTTCCATGCCAAGACTCGAGGAGAATCCCGAGGTGTCCCTCGCACCTAGGCAGGAGTCCTGACGTCGGTGAACAAACACGTGTCTGGAAGGGCCCTCCCCGTCGTAGCTCGAGAATATACATAAGGTTCCGCCGCAACTCGAGAAAAACCATGAGACTTGCCCCTCGCCGCGAGCTGAGGGCCCATTCCCCTGCACTGCGTGCAGAGCAATTCCGTCTTCCACATCAAACGTGAAAGGAGACTTGATTTACTTGATGGCACTCCAGAGAAAACCCTAGATCACTGTCTCAAGCCTAGAGGGATCCTGAGGTCACTGGAGCAACACAAAAGGGCTCCGTGGACCCCAAATCAACTCGAGATGAGAGCTTAGTCCCTGGCTTCGACTCAAGAGGAATACCAACTTTCCACAAGCACCTCAAGAGGAGGCTTCTCTCAGATACAGGTATGTGAGACGGACCCTGAGTTTGTGGCCTCAAATGGAATGGACACCGAGATGCTCTGATTCGAAGTAAGGCCGGATATCCCTGCAGTGAATTGAATGCAGGCTCGTCTTGCATCTCCCAAGACGAAGGGATGTCTGAATCCCCTGTGGAGACCGCAGAGAAAGACCGAGTTCTCCGCCTCATCGCGACCGGAGGCCTCACATTCTTTGAAAACTCGAGAGGTCCGCGGAGATCAATGCTTCCAAAGGAGACGATGCCTGACTCCTCTTGAAAATGGATAGGAGTCCCAGGAGGCCTGTGGCACGTGGAAAGGGACCCTGGGTCTCCCGCCTCACGTGGAGACGCGTCCCAATTGCCATGCCAAGTCTCGAGGAGAATCCCGAGGTGTCCCTCGCACCTAGGCAGGAGTCCTGACGTCGCTGAACAAACACGTGTCTGGAAGGGCCCTCCCCGTCGTAGCTCGAGAATATACATCAGGTTCCGGCCGCAACTCGAGAAAAACCATGAGACTTGCCCCTCGCCGCGAGCTGAGGGCCCATTCCCCTGCACTGCGTGCAGAGCAATTCCGTCTTCCACATCAAACGTGAAAGGAGCCTTGATTTACTTGATGGCACTCCAGAGAAAACCCTAGATCACTGTCTCAAGCCTAGAGGGATCCTGAGGTCACTGGAACAACACGAAAGGGCTCTGTGGACCCCAAATCAACTCGAGATGAGAGATTTGTCCCTGGCTTCGACTCAAGAGGAATACCAACTTTCCACAAGCACCTCAAGAGGAGGCTTCTCTCAGCTACAGGTGTGTGAGTGGGACCCTTAGTTTTTTGCCTCAAGCGGAATGGACACCGAGATGCTCTGACTCGAAGTAAGGCCGGATATCCCTGCAGTGAATTGAGTGCAGGCTCGTCTTGCATCTCCCAAGAAGAAGGGATGTCTGAATCCCCTGTGGAGACCACAGAGAAAGACCTAGCTCTCCGCCTCATCGCGACCGGAGGCCTCACATCCTTTGAAAACTCGAGAGGTCCGCGGAGATCAATGCTTCCAAAGGAGACGATGCCTGACTCCTCTTGAAAATGGATAGGAGTCCTAGGATCCCTGTGGCAGGTGGAAAGGGACCCTGGGTCTCCCGCCTCACGTGGAGACGCGTCCCAATTGCCATGCCAAGACTCGAGGAGAATC
This sequence comes from Dama dama, assembly GCF_033118175.1. Taxonomy (NCBI): domain Eukaryota; kingdom Metazoa; phylum Chordata; class Mammalia; order Artiodactyla; family Cervidae; genus Dama; species Dama dama. Next base: position 144,042 of record NC_083700.1, on the reverse strand, counting down.
CCGAGGTGTCCCTCGCAGCTAGGCAGGAGTCCTGACGTCGCTGAACAAACACGTGTCTGGAAGGGCCCTCTCCGTCGTAACTCGAGAATATGCCCCAGGTTCCAGCGGCAACTCGAGAAAAACCATGAGACTTCCCACTCACAGCTAGATGAGGCCCGATTCCCCTGCACTGCGTGCAGAGCAATTCCGTGTTCCACATCAAACATGAAAGGAGACTTGATTTCCTTGATGGCACTCCAGAGAAAACCCAAGATCACTGTCTCAAGTCTAGAGGGATCCTGAGGTCACTGGAGCAACACGAAAGGGCTCCGTGGACACCAAATCAACTCGAGATGAGAACTTAGTCCCTGGCTTCGACTCAAGAGGAATACCCACTTTCCACAAGCACATCAAGAGGAGGCTTCTCTCAGCTACAGGTATGTGAGAGGTACGCTGAGTGTGTGGCCTCAAGTGGAATGGACACCGAGATGCTCTGACTCGAAGTAAGGCCGGATATCCCTGCAGTGAGTTGAATGCAGTCTCGACTTGCATCTCCCAAGAGGAAGGGTTGTCTGAATCCACTGTGGAGACCACAGAGAAAGATCTAGATCTCCCCTTCATCGCGACCGGAGACCTCACATCCTTTGAAAATTCGAGAGGTCCACGGAGATCAATGCTTCCAAAGGAGAGGATGCGTGACTCTTCTTGAAAATGGATAGGAGTCCCAGGATCACTGTGGCACGTCGAAAGAGACCCTGTGTCTCCCGCCTCACGTGGAGACGCGTCCCAATTTCCATGCCAAGACTCGAGGAGAATCCCGAGGTGTCCCTCGCACCTAGGCAGGAGTCCTGACGTCGCTGAACAAACACGTGTCTGGAAGGGCCCTCCCCGTCGTAGCTCGAGAATATACATAAGGTTCCGGCCGCAACTCGAGAAAAACCATGAGACTTCCCCCTCGCCGCGAGCTGAGGGCACATTCCCCTGCACTGCGTGCAGAGCAATTCCGTCTTCCACATCAAACGTGAAAGGAGCCTTGATTTACTTGATGGCACTCCAGAGAAAACCCTAGATCACTGTCTCAAGCCTAGAGGGATCCTGAGGTCACTGGAGCAACACAAAAGGGCTCCGTGGACCCCAAATCAACTCGAGGTGATAGCTTAGTCCCTGGCTTCGACTCAGGAGGAATACCAACTTTCCACAAGCACCTCAAGAGGAGGCTTCTATCAGCTACAGGTATGTGAGAGGGACCCTGAGTTTGTGGCCTCAAGTGGAATGGACACCGAGATGCTCTGACTCGAAGTCAGGCCGGATATCCCTGCAGTGAATTGAATGCAGGCTCGTCTTGCATCTCCCAAGACGAAGGGATGTCTGAATCCCCTGTGGAGACCACAGAGAAAGACCTAGTTCTCCGCCTCATCGCGACCGGAGGCCTCACATCCTTTGAAAACTCGAGAGGTCCGCGGAGATCAATGCTTCCAAAGGAGACAATTCCTGACTCCTCTTTAAAATGGATAGGAGTCCCACGATCCCTGGGGCACGTGGAAAGGGACCCTGGGTCACCCCCCTCACGTGGAGACGCGTCCCAATTGCCATGCCAAGACTCGAGGAGAATCCCGAGGTGTCCCTCGCACCTAGGCAGGAGTCCTGACGTCGCTGAACAAACACGTGTCTGGAAGGGCCCTCCCCGTCGTAACTCGAGAATATACCCCAGGTTCCGGCCGCAACTCGAGAAAAACCATGAGACTTCCCCCTCGTCGTGAGATTAGACCCGATTCCCCTGCACTGCGTGCAGAGCAATTCCGTGTTCCACATCAAACGTGAAATGAGCCTTGATTTCCTTGATGGCACTCCAGAGAAAACCCAAGATCATTGTCTCAAGTCTAGAGGGATCCTGAGGTCACTGGAGCAACACGAAAGGGCTCCGTGGACCGCAAATCAACTCGAGATGAGAGCTTAGTCCCTGGCTTCGACTCAAGAGGAATACCAACTTTCCACAAGCACCTCAAGAGGAGGCTTTTCTCAGCTACAGGTAGGTGAGAGGGACCCTGAGTTTGTGGCCTCAAGTCGAATGGACACCGAGATGCTCTGACTCGAAGTAAGGCCGGATATCCCTGCAGTGAATTGAATGCAGGCTCGTCTTGCATCTCCCAAGACGAAGGGATGTCTGAATCCCCTGTGGAGACCACAGAGAAAGACCTAGTCCTCCGCCTCATCGCGACCGGAGGCCTCACATCCTTTGAAAACTCGAGAGGTCCACGGAGATCAATGCTTCCAAAGGAGACGATGCCTGACTCCTCTTGAAAACGGATAGGAGTCCCAGGATCCCTGTGGCACGTGGAAAGGGACCCTTGGGCTCCCGCCTCACGTGAAGACGCGTCCCAATTGCCAGGCCAAGACTCGAGGAGAATCCCGAGGTGTCCCTCGCACCTAGGCAGGAGTCCTGACGTCGCTGAACAAACACGTGTCTGGAAGGGCCCTCCCCGTCGTAACTCGAGAATACACCCCAGGTTCCGGCCGCAACTCGAGAAAAACCATGAGACTTCGCCCTCGCCGCGAGATGAGGCCCGATTCCCCTGCACTGCGTGCAGAGCAATTCGGTGTTCCACATCAAACGTGAAAGGAGCCTTGATTTACTTGATGGCACTCCAGAGAAAACCCAAGATCACTGTCTCAAGTCTAGAGGGATCCTGAGGTCACTGGAGCAACACGAAAGGGCTCTGTGGACCCCAAATCAACTCGAGTTGAGAGCTTAGTCCCTGGCTTCGACTCAAGAGGAATACCAACTTTCCACAAGCACATCAAGAGGAGGCTTCTCTCAGCTACAGGTATGTGAGAGGGACCCTGAGTGTGTGGCCTCAAGTGGAGTGGACACCGAGATGCTCTGACTCGAAGTAAGGCCGGATATCCCTGCAGTGAATTGAATGCAGTCTCGACTTGCATCTCCCAAGAGGAAGGGTTGTCTGAATCCACTGTGGAGACGACAGAGAAAGACCTAGATCTCCCCCTCATCGCGACCGGAGGCCTCACATCCTTTGAAAACTCGAGAGGTCCACGGAGATCAATGCTTCCAAAGGAGACGATGCGTGACTCTTCTTGAAAATGGATAGGAGTCCCAGGATCACTGTGGCACGTCGAAAGGGACCCTGTGTCTCCCGCCTCACGTGGAGACGCGTCCCAATTTCCATGCCAAGACTCGAGGAGAATCCCGAGGTGTCCCTCGCACCTAGGCAGGAGTCCTGACGTCGCTGAACAAACACGTGTCTGGAAGGGCCCTCCCCGTCGTAGCTCGAGAATATACATCAGGTTCCGGCCGCAACTCGAGAAAAACCATGAGACTTCCCCCTCGCCGCGAGCTGAGGGCCCATTCCCCTGCACTGCGTGCAGAGCAATTCCGTCTTCCACATCAAACGTGAAAGGAGCCTTGATTTACTTGATGGCACTCCAGAGAAAACCCTAGATCACTGTCTCAAGCCTAGAGGGATCCTGAGGACACTGGAACAACACGAAAGGGCTCCGTGGACCCCAAATCAACTCGAGATGAGAGATTTGTCCCTGGCTTCGACTCAACAGGAATACCAACTTTCCACAAGCACCTCAAGAGGAGGCTTCTCTCAGCGACAGGTGTGTGAGTGGGACCCTTAGTTTTTTGCCTCAAGCGGAATGGACACCGAGATGCTCTGACTCGAAGTAAGGCCGGATATCCCTGCAGTGAATTGAGTGCAGGCTCGTCTTGCATCTCCCAAGAAGAAGGGATGTCTGAATCCCCTGTGGAGACCACAGAGAAAGACCTAGCTCTCCGCCTCATCGCGACCGGAGGCCTCACATCCTTTGAAAACTCGAGAGGTCCGCGGAGATCAATGCTTCCAAAGGAGACGATGCCTGACTCCTCTTGAAAATGGATAGGAGTCCTAGGATCCCTGTGGCACGTGGAAAGGGACCCTGGGTCTCCCGCCTCACGTGGAGACGCGTCCCAATTGCCATGCCAAGACTCGAGGAGAATCCCGAGGTGTCCCTCGCACCTAGGCAGGAGTCCTGACGTCGCTGAACAAACACCTGTCTGGAAGGGCCCTCTCCGTCGTAACTCGAGAATATGCCCCAGGTTCCAGCGGCAACTCGAGAAAAACCATGAGACTTCCCACTCACAGCGAGATGAGGCCCGATTCCCCTGCACTGCGTGCAGAGCAATTCCGTGTTCCACATCAAACATGAAAGGAGACTTGATTTCCTTGATGGCACTCCAGAGAAAACCCAAGATCACTGTCTCAAGTCTAGAGGGATCCTGAGGTCACTGGAGCGACACGAAAGGGCTCCGTGGACCCCAAATCAACTCGAGATGAGAGCTTAGTCCCTGGCTTCGACTCAAGAGGAATACCAACTTTCCACAAGCACATCAAGAGGAGGCATCTCTCAGCTACAGGTATGTGAGAGGGACCCTGAGTGTGTGGCCTCAAGTGGAATGGACACCGAGATGCTCAGACTCGAAGTAAGGCCGGATATCCCTGCAGTGAATTGAATGCAGTCTCGACTTGCATCTCCCAAGAGGAAGGGTTGTCTGAATCCACTGTGGAGACCACAGAGAAAGACCTAGATCTCCCCCTCATCGCGACCGGAGGCCTCACATCCTTTGAAAACTCGAGAGGTCCACGGAGATCAATGCTTCCAAAGGAGACGATGCGTGACTCTTCTTGAAAATGGATAGGAGTCCCAGGATCACTGTGGCACGTCGAAAGGGACCCTGTGTCTCCCGCCTCACGTGGAGACGCGTCCCAATTTCCATGCCAAGACTCGAGGAGAATCCCGAGGTGTCCCTCGCACCTAGGCAGGAGTCCTGACGTCGCTGAACAAACACGTGTCTGGAAGGGCCCTCCCCGTCGTAGCTCGAGAATATACATAAGGTTCCGCCGCAACTCGAGAAAAACCATGAGACTTGCCCCTCGCCGCGAGCTGAGGGCCCATTCCCCTGCACTGCGTGCAGAGCAATTCCGTCTTCCACATCAAACGTGAAAGGAGACTTGATTTACTTGATGGCACTCCAGAGAAAACCCTAGATCACTGTCTCAAGCCTAGAGGGATCCTGAGGTCACTGGAGCAACACAAAAGGGCTCCGTGGACCCCAAATCAACTCGAGATGAGAGCTTAGTCCCTGGCTTCGACTCAAGAGGAATACCAACTTTCCACAAGCACCTCAAGAGGAGGCTTCTCTCAGATACAGGTATGTGAGACGGACCCTGAGTTTGTGGCCTCAAATGAAATGGACACCGAGATGCTCTGATTCGAAGTAAGGCCGGATATCCCTGCAGTGAATTGAATGCAGGCTCGTCTTGCATCTCCCAAGACGAAGGGATGTCTGAATCCCCTGTGGAGACCGCAGAGAAAGACCGAGTTCTCCGCCTCATCGCGACCGGAGGCCTCACATTCTTTGAAAACTCGAGAGGTCCGCGGAGATCAATGCTTCCAAAGGAGACGATGCCTGACTCCTCTTGAAAATGGATAGGAGTCCCAGGAGGCCTGTGGCACGTGGAAAGGGACCCTGGGTCTCCCGCCTCACGTGGAGACGCGTCCCAATTGCCATGCCAAGTCTCGAGGAGAATCCCGAGGTGTCCCTCGCACCTAGGCAGGAGTCCTGACGTCGCTGAACAAACACGTGTCTGGAAGGGCCCTCCCCGTCGTAGCTCGAGAATATACATCAGGTTCCGGCCGCAACTCGAGAAAAACCATGAGACTTCCCCCTCGCCGCGAGCTGAGGGCCCATTCCCCTGCACTGCGTGCAGAGCAATTCCGTCTTCCACATCAAACGTGAAAGGAGCCTTGATTTACTTGATGGCACTCCAGAGAAAACCCTAGATCACTGTCTCAAGCCTAGAGGGATCCTGAGGTCACTGGAACAACACGAAAGGGCTCTGTGGACCCCAAATCAACTCGAGATGAGAGATTTGTCCCTGGCTTCGACTCAAGAGGAATACCAACTTTCCACAAGCACCTCAAGAGGAGGCTTCTCTCAGCTACAGGTGTGTGAGTGGGACCCTTAGTTTTTTGCCTCAAGCGGAATGGACACCGAGATGCTCTGACTCGAAGTAAGGCCGGATATCCCTGCAGTGAATTGAGTGCAGGCTCGTCTTGCATCTCCCAAGAAGAAGGGATGTCTGAATCCCCTGTGGAGACCACAGAGAAAGACCTAGCTCTCCGCCTCATCGCGACCGGAGGCCTCACATCCTTTGAAAACTCGAGAGGTCCGCGGAGATCAATGCTTCCAAAGGAGACGATGCCTGACTCCTCTTGAAAATGGATAGGAGTCCTAGGATCCCTGTGGCAGGTGGAAAGGGACCCTGGGTCTCCCGCCTCACGTGGAGACGCGTCCCAATTGCCATGCCAAGACTCGAGGAGAATCCCGAGGTGTCCCTCGCACCTAGGCAGGAGTCCTGACGTCGCTGAACAAACACGTGTCTGGAAGGGCCCTCCCCGTCGTAGCTCGAGAATATACATAAGGTTCCGGCCGCAACTCGAGAAAAACCATGAGACTTCCCCCTCGCCGCGAGCTGAGGGCCCATTCCCCTGCACTGCGTGCAGAGCAATTCCGTCTTCCACATCAAACGTGAAAGGAGCCTTGATTTACTTGATGGCACTCCAGAGAAAACCCTAGATCACTGTCTCAAGCCTAGAGGGATCCTGAGGTCACTGGAGCAACACAAAAGGGCTCCGTGGACCCCAAATCAACTCGAGGTGATAGCTTAGTCCCTGGCTTCGACTCAGGAGGAATACCAACTTTCCACAAGCACCTCAAGAGGAGGCTTCTATCAGCTACAGGTATGTGAGAGGGACCCTGAGTTTGTGGCCTCAAGTGGAATGGACACCGAGATGCTCTGACTCGAAGTCAGGCCGGATATCCCTGCAGTGAATTGAATGCAGGCTCGTCTTGCATCTCCCAAGACGAAGGGATGTCTGAATCCCCTGTGGAGACCACAGAGAAAGACCTAGTTCTCCGCCTCATCGCGACCGGAGGCCTCACATCCTTTGAAAACTCGAGAGGTCCGCGGAGATCAATGCTTCCAAAGGAGACAATTCCTGACTCCTCTTTAAAATGGATAGGAGTCCCACGATCCCTGGGGCACGTGGAAAGGGACCCTGGGTCACCCCCCTCACGTGGAGACGCGTCCCAATTGCCATGCCAAGACTCGAGGAGAATCCCGAGGTGTCCCTCGCACCTAGGCAGGAGTCCTGACGTCGCTGAACAAACAAGTGTCTGGAAGGGCCCTCCCCGTCGTAACTCGAGAATATACCCCAGGTTCCGGCCGCAACTCGAGAAAAACCATGAGACTTCCCCCTCGTCGTGAGATTAGACCCGATTCCCCTGCACTGCGTGCAGAGCAATTCCGTGTTCCACATCAAACGTGAAATGAGCCTTGATTTCCTTGATGGCACTCCAGAGAAAACCCAAGATCATTGTCTCAAGTCTAGAGGGATCCTGAGGTCACTGGAGCAACACGAAAGGGCTCCGTGGACCGCAAATCAACTCGAGATGAGAGCTTAGTCCCTGGCTTCGACTCAAGAGGAATACCAACTTTCCACAAGCACCTCAAGAGGATGCTTTTCTCAGCTACAGGTAGGTGAGAGGGACCCTGAGTTTGTGGCCTCAAGTCGAATGGACACCGAGATGCTCTGACTCGAAGTAAGGCCGGATATCCCTGCAGTGAATTGAATGCAGGCTCCTCTTGCATCTCCCAAGACGAAGGGATGTCTGAATCCCCTGTGGAGACCACAGAGAAAGACCTAGTCCTCCGCCTCATCGCGACCGGAGGCCTCACATCCTTTGAAAACTCGAGAGGTCCACGGAGATCAATGCTTCCAAAGGAGACGATGCCTGACTCCTCTTGAAAACGGATAGGAGTCCCAGGATCCCTGTGGCACGTGGAAAGGGACCCTTGGGCTCCCGCCTCACGTGAAGACGCGTCCCAATTGCCAGGCCAAGACTCGAGGAGAATCCCGAGGTGTCCCTCGCACCTAGGCAGGAGTCCTGACGTCGCTGAACAAACACGTGTCTGGAAGGGCCCTCCCCGTCGTAACTCGAGAATACACCCCAGGTTCCGGCCGCAACTCGAGAAAAACCATGAGACTTCGCCCTCGCCGCGAGATGAGGCCCGATTCCCCTGCACTGCGTGCAGAGCAATTCGGTGTTCCACATCAAACGTGAAAGGAGCCTTGATTTACTTGATGGCACTCCAGAGAAAACCCAAGATCACTGTCTCAAGTCTAGAGGGATCCTGAGGTCACTGGAGCAACACGAAAGGGCTCTGTGGACCCCAAATCAACTCGAGTTGAGAGCTTAGTCCCTGGCTTCGACTCAAGAGGAATACCAACTTTCCACAAGCACATCAAGAGGAGGCTTCTCTCAGCTACAGGTATGTGAGAGGGACCCTGAGTGTGTGGCCTCAAGTGGAGTGGACACCGAGATGCTCTGACTCGAAGTAAGGCCGGATATCCCTGCAGTGAATTGAATGCAGTCTCGACTTGCATCTCCCAAGAGGAAGGGTTGTCTGAATCCACTGTGGAGACGACAGAGAAAGACCTAGATCTCCCCCTCATCGCGACCGGAGGCCTCACATCCTTTGAAAACTCGAGAGGTCCACGGAGATCAATGCTTCCAAAGGAGACGATGCGTGACTCTTCTTGAAAATGGATAGGAGTCCCAGGATCACTGTGGCACGTCGAAAGGGACCCTGTGTCTCCCGCCTCACGTGGAGACGCGTCCCAATTTCCATGCCAAGACTCGAGGAGAATCCCGAGGTGTCCCTCGCACCTAGGCAGGAGTCCTGACGTCGCTGAACAAACACGTGTCTGGAAGGGCCCTCCCCGTCGTAGCTCGAGAATATACATCAGGTTCCGGCCGCAACTCGAGAAAAACCATGAGACTTCCCCCTCGCCGCGAGCTGAGGGCCCATTCCCCTGCACTGCGTGCAGAGCAATTCCGTCTTCCACATCAAACGTGAAAGGAGCCTTGATTTACTTGATGGCACTCCAGAGAAAACCCTAGATCACTGTCTCAAGCCTAGAGGGATCCTGAGGACACTGGAACAACACGAAAGGGCTCCGTGGACCCCAAATCAACTCGAGATGAGAGATTTGTCCCTGGCTTCGACTCAACAGGAATACCAACTTTCCACAAGCACCTCAAGAGGAGGCTTCTCTCAGCGACAGGTGTGTGAGTGGGACCCTTAGTTTTTTGCCTCAAGCGGAATGGACACCGAGATGCTCTGAATCGAAGTAAGGCCGGATATCCCTGCAGTGAATTGAGTGCAGGCTCGTCTTGCATCTCCCAAGAAGAAGGGATGTCTGAATCCCCTGTGGAGACCACAGAGAAAGACCTAGCTCTCCGCCTCATCGCGACCGGAGGCCTCACATCCTTTGAAAACTCGAGAGGTCCGCGGAGATCAATGCTTCCAAAGGAGACGATGCCTGACTCCTCTTGAAAATGGATAGGAGTCCTAGGATCCCTGTGGCACGTGGAAAGGGACCCTGGGTCTCCCGCCTCACGTGGAGACGCGTCCCAATTGCCATGCCAAGACTCGAGGAGAATCCCGAGGTGTCCCTCGCACCTAGGCAGGAGTCCTGACGTCGCTGAACAAACACGTGTCTGGAAGGGCCCTCTCCGTCGTAACTCGAGAATATGCCCCAGGTTCCAGCGGCAACTCGAGAAAAACCATGAGACTTCCCACTCACAGCGAGATGAGGCCCGATTCCCCTGCACTGCGTGCAGCGCAATTCCGTGTTCCACATCAAACATGAAAGGAGACTTGATTTCCTTGATGGCACTCCAGAGAAAACCCAAGATCACTGTCTCAAGTCTAGAGGGATCCTGAGGTCACTGGAGCGACACGAAAGGGCTCCGTGGACCCCAAATCAACTCGAGATGAGAGCTTAGTCCCTGGCTTCGACTCAAGAGGAATACCAACTTTCCACAAGCACATCAAGAGGAGGCTTCTCTCAGCTACAGGTATGTGAGAGGTACCCTGAGTGTGTGGCCTCAAGTGGAATGGACACCGAGATGCTCTGACTCGAAGTAAGGCCGGATATCCCTGCAGTGAGTTGAATGCAGTCTCGACTTGCATCTCCCAAGAGGAAGGGTTGTCTGAATCCACTGTGGAGACCACAGAGAAAGATCTAGATCTCCCCTTCATCGCGACCGGAGACCTCACATCCTTTGAAAACTCGAGAGGTCCACGGAGATCAATGCTTCCAAAGGAGACGATGCGTGACTCTTCTTGAAAATGGATAGGAGTCCCAGGATCACTGTGGCACGTCGAAAGAGACCCTGTGTCTCCCGCCTCACGTGGAGACGCGTCCCAATTTCCATGCCAAGACTCGAGGAGAATCCCGAGGTGTCCCTCGCACCTAGGCAGGAGTCCTGACGTCGCTGAACAAACACGTGTCTGGAAGGGCCCTCCCCGTCGTAGCTCGAGAATATACATAAGGTTCCGGCCGCAACTCGAGAAAAACCATGAGACTTCCCCCTCGCCGCGAGCTGAGGGCCCATTCCCCTGCACTGCGTGCAGAGCAATTCCGTCTTCCACATCAAACGTGAAAGGAGCCTTGATTTACTTGATGGCACTCCAGAGAAAACCCTAGATCACTGTCTCAAGCCTAGAGGGATCCTGAGGTCACTGGAGCAACACAAAAGGGCTCCGTGGACCCCAAATCAACTCGAGGTGATAGCTTAGTCCCTGGCTTCGACTCAGGAGGAATACCAACTTTCCACAAGCACCTCAAGAGGAGGCTTCTATCAGCTACAGGTATGTGAGAGGGACCCTGAGTTTGTGGCCTCAAGTGGAATGGACACCGAGATGCTCTGACTCGAAGTCAGGCCGGATATCCCTGCAGTGAATTGAATGCAGGCTCGTCTTGCATCTCCCAAGACGAAGGGATGTCTGAATCCCCTGTGGAGACCACAGAGAAAGACCTAGTTCTCCGCCTCATCGCGACCGGAGGCCTCACATCCTTTGAAAACTCGAGAGGTCCGCGGAGATCAATGCTTCCAAAGGAGACAATTCCTGACTCCTCTTTAAAATGGATAGGAGTCCCACGATCCCTGGGGCACGTGGAAAGGGACCCTGGGTCACCCCCCTCACGTGGAGACGCGTCCCAATTGCCATGCCAAGACTCGAGGAGAATCCCGAGGTGTCCCTCGCACCTAGGCAGGAGTCCTGACGTCGCTGAACAAACAAGTGTCTGGAAGGGCCCTCCCCGTCGTAACTCGAGAATATACCCCAGGTTCCGGCCGCAACTCGAGAAAAACCATGAGACTTCCCCCTCGTCGTGAGATTAGACCCGATTCCCCTGCACTGCGTGCAGAGCAATTCCGTGTTCCACATCAAACGTGAAATGAGCCTTGATTTCCTTGATGGCACTCCAGAGAAAACCCAAGATCATTGTCTCAAGTCTAGAGGGATCCTGAGGTCACTGGAGCAACACGAAAGGGCTCCGTGGACCGCAAATCAACTCGAGATGAGAGCTTAGTCCCTGGCTTCGACTCAAGAGGAATACCAACTTTCCACAAGCACCTCAAGAGGAGGCTTTTCTCAGCTACAGGTAGGTGAGAGGGACCCTGAGTTTGTGGCCTCAAGTCGAATGGACACCGAGATGCTCTGACTCGAAGTAAGGCCGGATATCCCTGCAGTGAATTGAATGCAGGCTCCTCTTGCATCTCCCAAGACGAAGGGATGTCTGAATCCCCTGTGGAGACCACAGAGAAAGACCTAGTCCTCCGCCTCATCGCGACCGGAGGCCTCACATCCTTTGAAAACTCGAGAGGTCCACGGAGATCAATGCTTCCAAAGGAGACGATGCCTGACTCCTCTTGAAAACGGATAGGAGTCCCAGGATCCCTGTGGCACGTGGAAAGGGACCCTTGGGCTCCCGCCTCACGTGAAGACGCGTCCCAATTGCCAGGCCAAGACTCGAGGAGAATCCCGAGGTGTCCCTCGCACCTAGGCAGGAGTCCTGACGTCGCTGAACAAACACGTGTCTGGAAGGGCCCTCCCCGTCGTAACTCGAGAATACACCCCAGGTTCCGGCCGCAACTCGAGAAAAACTATGAGACTTCGCCCTCGCCGCGAGATGAGGCCCGATTCCCCTGCACTGCGTGCACAGCAATTCGGTGTTCCACATCAAACGTGAAAGGAGCCTTGATTTACTTGATGGCACTCCAGAGAAAACCCAAGATCACTGTCTCAAGTCTAGAGGGATCCTGAGGTCACTGGAGCAACACGAAAGGGCTCTGTGGACCCCAAATCAACTCGAGTTGAGAGCTTAGTCCCTGGCTTCGACTCAAGAGGAATACCAACTTTCCACAAGCACATCAAGAGGAGGCTTCTCTCAGCTACAGGTATGTGAGAGGGACCCTGAGTGTGTGGCCTCAAGTGGAGTGGACACCGAGATGCTCTGACTCGAAGTAAGGCCGGATATCCCTGCAGTGAATTGAATGCAGTCTCGACTTGCATCTCCCAAGAGGAAGGGTTGTCTGAATCCACTGTGGAGACGACAGAGAAAGACCTAGATCTCCCCCTCATCGCGACCGGAGGCCTCACATCCTTTGAAAACTCGAGAGGTCCACGGAGATCAATGCTTCCAAAGGAGACGATGCGTGACTCTTCTTGAAAATGGATAGGAGTCCCAGGATCACTGTGGCACGTCGAAAGGGACCCTGTGTCTCCCGCCTCACGTGGAGACGCGTCCCAATTTCCATGCCAAGACTCGAGGAGAATCCCGAGGTGTCCCTCGCACCTAGGCAGGAGTCCTGACGTCGCTGAACAAACACGTGTCTGGAAGGGCCCTCCCCGTCGTAGCTCGAGAATATACATCAGGTTCCGGCCGCAACTCGAGAAAAACCATGAGACTTCCCCCTCGCCGCGAGCTGAGGGCCCATTCCCCTGCACTGCGTGCAGAGCAATTCCGTCTTCCACATCAAACGTGAAAGGAGCCTTGATTTACTTGATGGCACTCCAGAGAAAACCCTAGATCACTGTCTCAAGCCTAGAGGGATCCTGAGGACACTGGAACAACACGAAAGGGCTCCGTGGACCCCAAATCAACTCGAGATGAGAGATTTGTCCCTGGCTTCGACTCAACAGGAATACCAAATTTCCACAAGCACCTCAAGAGGAGGCTTCTCTCAGCTACAGGTGTGTGAGAGGGACCCTTAGTTTTTTGCCTCAAGCGGAATGGACACCGAGATGCTCTGACTCGAAGTAAGGCCGGATATCCCTGCAGTGAATTGAGTGCAGGCTCGTCTTGCATCTCCCAAGAAGAAGGGATGTCTGAATCCCCTGTGGAGACCACAGAGAAAGACCTAGCTCTCCGCCTCATCGCGACCGGAGGCCTCACATCCTTTGAAAACTCGAGAGGTCCGCGGAGATCAATGCTTCCCAAGGAGACGATGCCTGACTCCTCTTGAAAATGGATAGGAGTCCTAGGATCCCTGTGGCACGTGGAAAGGGACCCTGGGTCTCCCGCCTCACGTGGAGACGCGTCCCAATTGCCATGCCAAGACTCGAGGAGAATCCCGAGGTGTCCCTCGCACCTAGGCAGGAGTCCTGACGTCGCTGAACAAACACGTGTCTGGAAGGGCCCTCTCCGTCGTAACTCGAGAATATGCCCCAGGTTCCAGCGGCAACTCGAGAAAAACCATGAGACTTCCCCCTCGCCGCGAGATGAGGCCCGATTCCCCTGCACCGCGTGCAGAGAAATTCCGTATTCCACATCAAAAATGAAAGGAGCCTTGATTTCCTTAATGGCACTCCAGAGAAAACCCAAGATTACTGTCTCAAGTCTAGAGGGATCCTGAGGTCACTGTAGCAACACGAAAGGGATCCGTGGACCCCAAATCAACTCGAGATGAGAGCTTAGTCCCTGGCTTCGACTCAAGAGGAATACCAACTTTCCAGAAGCACCTCAAGAGGAGGCTTCTCTCAGCTACAGGTATGTCAGAGGGACCCTGAGTTTGTGGCCTCAAGTGGAATGGACACCGAGATGCTCTGACTCGAAGTAAGGCCGGATATCCCTGCAGTGAATTGAATGCAGGCTCGTCTTGCATCTCCCAAGACGAAGGGATGTCTGAATCCCCTGTGGAGCCCACAGAGAAAGACCTAGTCCTCCGCCTCAACGCGACCGGAGGCCTCACATCCTTTGAAAACTCGAGAGGTCCGCGGAGATCAATGCTTCCAAAGGAGACGATGCCTGACTCCTCTTGAAAATGGATAGGAGTCCTAGAATCCCTGTGGCAGGTGGAAAGGGACCCTGGGTCTCACGCCTCACTTGGAGACGCGTCCCAATTGCCATGCCAAGACTCGAGGAGAATCCCGAGGTGTCCCTCGCAGCTAGGCAGGAGTCCTGACGTCGCTGAACAAACACGTGTCTGGAAGGGCCCTCTCCGTCGTAACTCGAGAATATGCCCCAGGTTCCAGCGGCAACTCGAGAAAAACCATGAGACTTCCCACTCACAGCTAGATGAGGCCCGATTCCCCTGCACTGCGTGCAGAGCAATTCCGTGTTCCACATCAAACATGAAAGGAGACTTGATTTCCTTGATGGCACTCCAGAGAAAACCCAAGATCACTGTCTCAAGTCTAGAGGGATCCTGAGGTCACTGGAGCAACACGAAAGGGCTCCGTGGACACCAAATCAACTCGAGATGAGAACTTAGTCCCTGGCTTCGACTCAAGAGGAATACCCACTTTCCACAAGCACATCAAGAGGAGGCTTCTCTCAGCTACAGGTATGTGAGAGGTACGCTGAGTGTGTGGCCTCAAGTGGAATGGACACCGAGATGCTCTGACTCGAAGTAAGGCCGGATATCCCTGCAGTGAGTTGAATGCAGTCTCGACTTGCATCTCCCAAGAGGAAGGGTTGTCTGAATCCACTGTGGAGACCACAGAGAAAGATCTAGATCTCCCCTTCATCGCGACCGGAGACCTCACATCCTTTGAAAATTCGAGAGGTCCACGGAGATCAATGCTTCCAAAGGAGAGGATGCGTGACTCTTCTTGAAAATGGATAGGAGTCCCAGGATCACTGTGGCACGTCGAAAGAGACCCTGTGTCTCCCGCCTCACGTGGAGACGCGTCCCAATTTCCATGCCAAGACTCGAGGAGAATCCCGAGGTGTCCCTCGCACCTAGGCAGGAGTCCTGACGTCGCTGAACAAACACGTGTCTGGAAGGGCCCTCCCCGTCGTAGCTCGAGAATATACATAAGGTTCCGGCCGCAACTCGAGAAAAACCATGAGACTTCCCCCTCGCCGCGAGCTGAGGGCCCATTCCCCTGCACTGCGTGCAGAGCAATTCCGTCTTCCACATCAAACGTGAAAGGAGCCTTGATTTACTTGATGGCACTCCAGAGAAAACCCTAGATCACTGTCTCAAGCCTAGAGGGATCCTGAGGTCACTGGAGCAACACAAAAGGGCTCCGTGGACCCCAAATCAACTCGAGGTGATAGCTTAGTCCCTGGCTTCGACTCAGGAGGAATACCAACTTTCCACAAGCACCTCAAGAGGAGGCTTCTATCAGCTACAGGTATGTGAGAGGGACCCTGAGTTTGTGGCCTCAAGTGGAATGGACACCGAGATGCTCTGACTCGAAGTCAGGCCGGATATCCCTGCAGTGAATTGAATGCAGGCTCGTCTTGCATCTCCCAAGACGAAGGGATGTCTGAATCCCCTGTGGAGACCACAGAGAAAGACCTAGTTCTCCGCCTCATCGCGACCGGAGGCCTCACATCCTTTGAAAACTCGAGAGGTCCGCGGAGATCAATGCTTCCAAAGGAGACAATTCCTGACTCCTCTTTAAAATGGATAGGAGTCCCACGATCCCTGGGGCACGTGGAAAGGGACCCTGGGTCACCCCCCTCACGTGGAGACGCGTCCCAATTGCCATGCCAAGACTCGAGGAGAATCCCGAGGTGTCCCTCGCACCTAGGCAGGAGTCCTGACGTCGCTGAACAAACACGTGTCTGGAAGGGCCCTCCCCGTCGTAACTCGAGAATATACCCCAGGTTCCGGCCGCAACTCGAGAAAAACCATGAGACTTCCCCCTCGTCGTGAGATTAGACCCGATTCCCCTGCACTGCGTGCAGAGCAATTCCGTGTTCCACATCAAACGTGAAATGAGCCTTGATTTCCTTGATGGCACTCCAGAGAAAACCCAAGATCATTGTCTCAAGTCTAGAGGGATCCTGAGGTCACTGGAGCAACACGAAAGGGCTCCGTGGACCGCAAATCAACTCGAGATGAGAGCTTAGTCCCTGGCTTCGACTCAAGAGGAATACCAACTTTCCACAAGCACCTCAAGAGGAGGCTTTTCTCAGCTACAGGTAGGTGAGAGGGACCCTGAGTTTGTGGCCTCAAGTCGAATGGACACCGAGATGCTCTGACTCGAAGTAAGGCCGGATATCCCTGCAGTGAATTGAATGCAGGCTCCTCTTGCATCTCCCAAGACGAAGGGATGTCTGAATCCCCTGTGGAGACCACAGAGAAAGACCTAGTCCTCCGCCTCATCGCGACCGGAGGCCTCACATCCTTTGAAAACTCGAGAGGTCCACGGAGATCAATGCTTCCAAAGGAGACGATGCCTGACTCCTCTTGAAAACGGATAGGAGTCCCAGGATCCCTGTGGCACGTGGAAAGGGACCCTTGGGCTCCCGCCTCACGTGAAGACGCGTCCCAATTGCCAGGCCAAGACTCGAGGAGAATCCCGAGGTGTCCCTCGCACCTAGGCAGGAGTCCTGACGTCGCTGAACAAACACGTGTCTGGAAGGGCCCTCCCCGTCGTAACTCGAGAATACACCCCAGGTTCCGGCCGCAACTCGAGAAAAACCATGAGACTTCGCCCTCGCCGCGAGATGAGGCCCGATTCCCCTGCACTGCGTGCAGAGCAATTCGGTGTTCCACATCAAACGTGAAAGGAGCCTTGATTTACTTGATGGCACTCCAGAGAAAACCCAAGATCACTGTCTCAAGTCTAGAGGGATCCTGAGGTCACTGGAGCAACACGAAAGGGCTCTGTGGACCCCAAATCAACTCGAGTTGAGAGCTTAGTCCCTGGCTTCGACTCAAGAGGAATACCAACTTTCCACAAGCACATCAAGAGGAGGCTTCTCTCAGCTACAGGTATGTGAGAGGGACCCTGAGTGTGTGGCCTCAAGTGGAGTGGACACCGAGATGCTCTGACTCGAAGTAAGGCCGGATATCCCTGCAGTGAATTGAATGCAGTCTCGACTTGCATCTCCCAAGAGGAAGGGTTGTCTGAATCCACTGTGGAGACGACAGAGAAAGACCTAGATCTCCCCCTCATCGCGACCGGAGGCCTCACATCCTTTGAAAACTCGAGAGGTCCACGGAGATCAATGCTTCCAAAGGAGACGATGCGTGACTCTTCTTGAAAATGGATAGGAGTCCCAGGATCACTGTGGCACGTCGAAAGGGACCCTGTGTCTCCCGCCTCACGTGGAGACGCGTCCCAATTTCCATGCCAAGACTCGAGGAGAATCCCGAGGTGTCCCTCGCACCTAGGCAGGAGTCCTGACGTCGCTGAACAAACACGTGTCTGGAAGGGCCCTCCCCGTCGTAGCTCGAGAATATACATCAGGTTCCGGCCGCAACTCGAGAAAAACCATGAGACTTCCCCCTCGCCGCGAGCTGAGGGCCCATTCCCCTGCACTGCGTGCAGAGCAATTCCGTCTTCCACATCAAACGTGAAAGGAGCCTTGATTTACTTGATGGCACTCCAGAGAAAACCCTAGATCACTGTCTCAAGCCTAGAGGGATCCTGAGGACACTGGAACAACACGAAAGGGCTCCGTGGACCCCAAATCAACTCGAGATGAGAGATTTGTCCCTGGCTTCGACTCAACAGGAATACCAACTTTCCACAAGCACCTCAAGAGGAGGCTTCTCTCAGCGACAGGTGTGTGAGTGGGACCCTTAGTTTTTTGCCTCAAGCGGAATGGACACCGAGATGCTCTGACTCGAAGTAAGGCCGGATATCCCTGCAGTGAATTGAGTACAGGCTCGTCTTGCATCTCCCAAGAAGAAGGGATGTCTGAATCCCCTGTGGAGACCACAGAGAAAGACCTAGCTCTCCGCCTCATCGCGACCGGAGGCCTCACATCCTTTGAAAACTCGAGAGGTCCGCGGAGATCAATGCTTCCAAAGGAGACGATGCCTGACTCCTCTTGAAAATGGATAGGAGTCCTAGGATCCCTGTGGCACGTGGAAAGGGACCCTGGGTCTCCCGCCTCACGTGGAGACGCGTCCCAATTGCCATGCCAAGACTCGAGGAGAATCCCGAGGTGTCCCTCGCACCTAGGCAGGAGTCCTGACGTCGCTGAACAAACACCTGTCTGGAAGGGCCCTCTCCGTCGTAACTCGAGAATATGCCCCAGGTTCCAGCGGCAACTCGAGAAAAACCATGAGACTTCCCACTCACAGCGAGATGAGGCCCGATTCCCCTGCACTGCGTGCAGAGCAATTCCGTGTTCCACATCAAACATGAAAGGAGACTTGATTTCCTTGATGGCACTCCAGAGAAAACCCAAGATCACTGTCTCAAGTCTAGAGGGATCCTGAGGTCACTGGAGCGACACGAAAGGGCTCCGTGGACCCCAAATCAACTCGAGATGAGAGCTTAGTCCCTGGCTTCGACTCAAGAGGAATACCAACTTTCCACAAGCACATCAAGAGGAGGCATCTCTCAGCTACAGGTATGTGAGAGGGACCCTGAGTGTGTGGCCTCAAGTGGAATGGACACCGAGATGCTCAGACTCGAAGTAAGGCCGGATATCCCTGCAGTGAATTGAATGCAGTCTCGACTTGCATCTCCCAAGAGGAAGGGTTGTCTGAATCCACTGTGGAGACCACAGAGAAAGACCTAGATCTCCCCCTCATCGCGACCGGAGGCCTCACATCCTTTGAAAACTCGAGAGGTCCACGGAGATCAATGCTTCCAAAGGAGACGATGCGTGACTCTTCTTGAAAATGGATAGGAGTCCCAGGATCACTGTGGCACGTCGAAAGGGACCCTGTGTCTCCCGCCTCACGTGGAGACGCGTCCCAATTTCCATGCCAAGACTCGAGGAGAATCCCGAGGTGTCCCTCGCACCTAGGCAGGAGTCCTGACGTCGCTGAACAAACACGTGTCTGGAAGGGCCCTCCCCGTCGTAGCTCGAGAATATACATAAGGTTCCGCCGCAACTCGAGAAAAACCATGAGACTTGCCCCTCGCCGCGAGCTGAGGGCCCATTCCCCTGCACTGCGTGCAGAGCAATTCCGTCTTCCACATCAAACGTGAAAGGAGACTTGATTTACTTGATGGCACTCCAGAGAAAACCCTAGATCACTGTCTCAAGCCTAGAGGGATCCTGAGGTCACTGGAGCAACACAAAAGGGCTCCGTGGACCCCAAATCAACTCGAGATGAGAGCTTAGTCCCTGGCTTCGACTCAAGAGGAATACCAACTTTCCACAAGCACCTCAAGAGGAGGCTTCTCTCAGATACAGGTATGTGAGACGGACCCTGAGTTTGTGGCCTCAAATGGAATGGACACCGAGATGCTCTGATTCGAAGTAAGGCCGGATATCCCTGCAGTGAATTGAATGCAGGCTCGTCTTGCATCTCCCAAGACGAAGGGATGTCTGAATCCCCTGTGGAGACCGCAGAGAAAGACCGAGTTCTCCGCCTCATCGCGACCGGAGGCCTCACATTCTTTGAAAACTCGAGAGGTCCGCGGAGATCAATGCTTCCAAAGGAGACGATGCGTGACTCTTCTTGAAAATGGATAGGAGTCCCAGGATCACTGTGGCACGTCGAAAGGGACCCTGTGTCTCCCGCCTCACGTGGAGACGCGTCCCAATTGCCATGCCAAGACTCGAGGAGAATCCCGAGGTGTCCCTCGCACCTAGGCAGGAGTCCTGACGTCGCTGAACAAACAAGTGTCTGGAAGGGCCCTCCCCGTCGTAACTCGAGAATATACCCCAGGTTCCGGCCGCAACTCGAGAAAAACCATGAGACTTCCCCCTCGTCGTGAGATTAGACCCGATTCCCCTGCACTGCGTGCAGAGCAATTCCGTGTTCCACATCAAACGTGAAATGAGCCTTGATTTCCTTGATGGCACTCCAGAGAAAACCCTAGATCACTGTCTCAAGCCTAGAGGGATCCTGAGGTCACTGGAGCAACACAAAAGGGCTCCGTGGACCCCAAATCAACTCGAGATGAGAGCTTAGTCCCTGGCTTCGACTCAAGAGGAATACCAACTTTCCACAAGCACCTCAAGAGGAGGCTTCTCTCAGATACAGGTATGTGAGTGGGACCCTTAGTTTTTTGCCTCAAGCGGAATGGACACCGAGATGCTCTGACTCGAAGTAAGGCCGGATATCCCTGCAGTGAATTGAGTGCAGGCTCGTCTTGCATCTCCCAAGAAGAAGGGATGTCTGAATCCCCTGTGGAGACCACAGAGAAAGACCTAGCTCTCCGCCTCATCGCGACCGGAGGCCTCACATCCTTTGAAAACTCGAGAGGTCCGCGGAGATCAATGCTTCCAAAGGAGACGATGCCTGACACCTCTTGAAAATGGATAGGAGTCCTAGGATCCCTGTGGCAGGTGGAAAGGGACCCTGGGTCTCCCGCCTCACGTGGAGACGCGTCCCAATTGCCATGCCAAGACTCGAGGAGAATCCCGAGGTGTCCCTCGCAGCTAGGCAGGAGTCCTGACGTCGCTGAACAAACACGTGTCTGGAAGGGCCCTCCCCGTCGTAGCTCGAGAATATACATAAGGTTCCGGCCGCAACTCGAGAAAAACCATGAGACTTCCCCCTCGCCGCGACCTGAGGGCCCATTCCCCTGCACTGCGTGCAGAGCAATTCCGTCTTCCACATCAAACGTGAAAGGAGCCTTGATTTACTTGATGGCACTCCAGAGAAAACCCTAGATCACTGTCTCAAGCCTAGAGGGATCCTGAGGTCACTGGAGCAACACAAAAGGGCTCCGTGGACCCCAAATCAACTCGAGGTGATAGCTTAGTCCCTGGCTTCGACTCAGGAGGAATACCAACTTTCCACAAGCACCTCAAGAGGAGGCTTCTATCAGCTACAGGTATGTGAGAGGGACCCTGAGTTTGTGGCCTCAAGTGGAATGGACACCGAGATGCTCTGACTCGAAGTCAGGCCGGATATCCCTGCAGTGAATTGAATGCAGGCTCGTCTTGCATCTCCCAAGACGAAGGGATGTCTGAATCCCCTGTGGAGACAACAGAGAAAGACCTAGTTCTCCGCCTCATCGCGACCGGAGGCCTCACATCCTTTGAAAACTCGAGAGGTCCGCGGAGATCAATGCTTCCAAAGGAGACAATTCCTGACTCCTCTTTAAAATGGATAGGAGTCCCACGATCCCTGGGGCACGTGGAAAGGGACCCTGGGTCACCCCCCTCACGTGGAGACGCGTCCCAATTGCCATGCCAAGACTCGAGGAGAATCCCGAGGTGTCCCTCGCACCTAGGCAGGAGTCCTGACGTCGCTGAACAAACAAGTGTCTGGAAGGGCCCTCCCCGTCGTAACTCGAGAATATACCCCAGGTTCCGGCCGCAACTCGAGAAAAACCATGAGACTTCCCCCTCGTCGTGAGATTAGACCCGATTCCCCTGCACTGCGTGCAGAGCAATTCCGTGTTCCACATCAAACGTGAAATGAGCCTTGATTTCCTTGATGGCACTCCAGAGAAAACCCAAGATCATTGTCTCAAGTCTAGAGGGATCCTGAGGTCACTGGAGCAACACGAAAGGGCTCCGTGGACCGCAAATCAACTCGAGATGAGAGCTTAGTCCCTGGCTTCGACTCAAGAGGAATACCAACTTTCCACAAGCACCTCAAGAGGATGCTTTTCTCAGCTACAGGTAGGTGAGAGGGACCCTGAGTTTGTGGCCTCAAGTCGAATGGACACCGAGATGCTCTGACTCGAAGTAAGGCCGGATATCCCTGCAGTGAATTGAATGCAGGCTCCTCTTGCATCTCCCAAGACGAAGGGATGTCTGAATCCCCTGTGGAGACCACAGAGAAAGACCTAGTCCTCCGCCTCATCGCGACCGGAGGCCTCACATCCTTTGAAAACTCGAGAGGTCCACGGAGATCAATGCTTCCAAAGGAGACGATGCCTGACTCCTCTTGAAAACGGATAGGAGTCCCAGGATCCCTGTGGCACGTGGAAAGGGACCCTTGGGCTCCCGCCTCACGTGAAGACGCGTCCCAATTGCCAGGCCAAGACTCGAGGAGAATCCCGAGGTGTCCCTCGCACCTAGGCAGGAGTCCTGACGTCGCTGAACAAACACGTGTCTGGAAGGGCCCTCCCCGTCGTAACTCGAGAATACACCCCAGGTTCCGGCCGCAACTCGAGAAAAACCATGAGACTTCGCCCTCGCCGCGAGATGAGGCCCGATTCCCCTGCACTGCGTGCAGAGCAATTCGGTGTTCCACATCAAACGTGAAAGGAGCCTTGATTTACTTGATGGCACTCCAGAGAAAACCCAAGATCACTGTCTCAAGTCTAGAGGGATCCTGAGGTCACTGGAGCAACACGAAAGGGCTCTGTGGACCCCAAATCAACTCGAGTTGAGAGCTTAGTCCCTGGCTTCGACTCAAGAGGAATACCAACTTTCCACAAGCACATCAAGAGGAGGCTTCTCTCAGCTACAGGTATGTGAGAGGGACCCTGAGTGTGTGGCCTCAAGTGGAGTGGACACCGAGATGCTCTGACTCGAAGTAAGGCCGGATATCCCTGCAGTGAATTGAATGCAGTCTCGACTTGCATCTCCCAAGAGGAAGGGTTGTCTGAATCCACTGTGGAGACGACAGAGAAAGACCTAGATCTCCCCCTCATCGCGACCGGAGGCCTCACATCCTTTGAAAACTCGAGAGGTCCACGGAGATCAATGCTTCCAAAGGAGACGATGCGTGACTCTTCTTGAAAATGGATAGGAGTCCCAGGATCACTGTGGCACGTCGAAAGGGACCCTGTGTCTCCCGCCTCACGTGGAGACGCGTCCCAATTTCCATGCCAAGACTCGAGGAGAATCCCGAGGTGTCCCTCGCACCTAGGCAGGAGTCCTGACGTCGCTGAACAAACACGTGTCTGGAAGGGCCCTCCCCGTCGTAGCTCGAGAATATACATCAGGTTCCGGCCGCAACTCGAGAAAAACCATGAGACTTCCCCCTCGCCGCGAGCTGAGGGCCCATTCCCCTGCACTGCGTGCAGAGCAATTCCGTCTTCCACATCAAACGTGAAAGGAGCCTTGATTTACTTGATGGCACTCCAGAGAAAACCCTAGATCACTGTCTCAAGCCTAGAGGGATCCTGAGGACACTGGAACAACACGAAAGGGCTCCGTGGACCCCAAATCAACTCGAGATGAGAGATTTGTCCCTGGCTTCGACTCAACAGGAATACCAACTTTCCACAAGCACCTCAAGAGGAGGCTTCTCTCAGCGACAGGTGTGTGAGTGGGACCCTTAGTTTTTTGCCTCAAGCGGAATGGACACCGAGATGCTCTGACTCGAAGTAAGGCCGGATATCCCTGCAGTGAATTGAGTGCAGGCTCGTCTTGCATCTCCCAAGAAGAAGGGATGTCTGAATCCCCTGTGGAGACCACAGAGAAAGACCTAGCTCTCCGCCTCATCGCGACCGGAGGCCTCACTTCCTTTGAAAACTCGAGAGGTCCACGGAGATCAATGCTTCCAAAGGAGACGATGCGTGACTCTTCTTGAAAATGGATAGGAGTCCCAGGATCACTGTGGCACGTCGAAAGGGACCCTGTGTCTCCCGCCTCACGTGGAGACGCGTCCCAATTTCCATGCCAAGACTCGAGGAGAATCCCGAGGTGTCCCTCGCACCTAGGCAGGAGTCCTGACGTCGCTGAACAAACACGTGTCTGGAAGGGCCCTCCCCGTCGTAGCTCGAGAATATACATAAGATTCCGCCGCAACTCGAGAAAAACCATGAGACTTGCCCCTCGCCGCGAGCTGAGGGCCCATTCCCCTGCACTGCGTGCAGAGCAATTCCGTCTTCCACATCAAACGTGAAAGGAGACTTGATTTACTTGATGGCACTCCAGAGAAAACCCTAGATCACTGTCTCAAGCCTAGAGGGATCCTGAGGTCACTGGAGCAACACAAAAGGGCTCCGTGGACCCCAAATCAACTCGAGATGAGAGCTTAGTCCCTGGCTTCGACTCAAGAGGAATACCAACTTTCCACAAGCACCTCAAGAGGAGGCTTCTCTCAGATACAGGTATGTGAGACGGACCCTGAGTTTGTGGCCTCAAATGGAATGGACACCGAGATGCTCTGATTCGAAGTAAGGCCGGATATCCCTGCAGTGAATTGAATGCAGGCTCGTCTTGCATCTCCCAAGACGAAGGGATGTCTGAATCCCCTGTGGAGACCGCAGAGAAAGACCGAGTTCTCCGCCTCATCGCGACCGGAGGCCTCACATTCTTTGAAAACTCGAGAGGTCCGCGGAGATCAATGCTTCCAAAGGAGACGATGCCTGACTCCTCTTGAAAATGGATAGGAGTCCCAGGAGGCCTGTGGCACGTGGAAAGGGACCCTGGGTCTCCCGCCTCACGTGGAGACGCGTCCCAATTGCCATGCCAAGACTCGAGGAGAATCCCGAGGTGTCCCTCGCACCTAGGCAGGAGTCCTGACGTCGCTGAACAAACACGTGTCTGGAAGGGCCCTCCCCGTCGTAGCTCGAGAATATACATCAGGTTCCGGCCGCAACTCGAGAAAAACCATGAGACTTGCCCCTCGCCGCGAGCTGAGGGCCCATTCCCCTGCACTGCGTGCAGAGCAATTCCGTCTTCCACATCAAACGTGAAAGGAGCCTTGATTTACTTGATGGCACTCCAGAGAAAACCCTAGATCACTGTCTCAAGCCTAGAGGGATCCTGAGGTCACTGGAACAACACGAAAGGGCTCTGTGGACCCCAAATCAACTCGAGATGAGAGATTTGTCCCTGGCTTCGACTCAAGAGGAATACCAACTTTCCACAAGCACCTCAAGAGGAGGCTTCTCTCAGCTACAGGTGTGTGAGTGGGACCCTTAGTTTTTTGCCTCAAGCGGAATGGACACCGAGATGCTCTGACTCGAAGTAAGGCCGGATATCCCTGCAGTGAATTGAGTGCAGGCTCGTCTTGCATCTCCCAAGAAGAAGGGATGTCTGAATCCCCTGTGGAGACCACAGAGAAAGACCTAGCTCTCCGCCTCATCGCGACCGGAGGCCTCACATCCTTTGAAAACTCGAGAGGTCCGCGGAGATCAATGCTTCCAAAGGAGACGATGCCTGACTCCTCTTGAAAATGGATAGGAGTCCTAGGATCCCTGTGGCAGGTGGAAAGGGACCCTGGGTCTCCCGCCTCACGTGGAGACGCGTCCCAATTGCCATGCCAAGACTCGAGGAGAATCCCGAGGTGTCCCTCGCAGCTAGGCAGGAGTCCTGACGTCGCTGAACAAACACGTGTCTGGAAGGGCCCTCTCCGTCGTAACTCGAGAATATGCCCCAGGTTCCAGCGGCAACTCGAGAAAAACCATGAGACTTCCCACTCACAGCGAGATGAGGCCCGATTCCCCTGCACTGCGTGCAGAGCAATTCCGTGTTCCACATCAAACATGAAAGGAGACTTGATTTCCTTGATGGCACTCCAGAGAAAACCCAAGATCACTGTCTCAAGTCTAGAGGGATCCTGAGGTCACTGGAGCAACACGAAAGGGCTCCGTGGACACCAAATCAACTCGAGATGAGAACTTAGTCCCTGGCTTCGACTCAAGAGGAATACCCACTTTCCACAAGCACATCAAGAGGAGGCTTCTCTCAGCTACAGGTATGTGAGAGGTACCCTGAGTGTGTGGCCTCAAGTGGAATGGACACCGAGATGCTCTGACTCGAAGTAAGGCCGGATATCCCTGCAGTGAGTTGAATGCAGTCTCGACTTGCATCTCCCAAGAGGAAGGGTTGTCTGAATCCACTGTGGAGACCACAGAGAAAGATCTAGATCTCCCCTTCATCGCGACCGGAGACCTCACATCCTTTGAAAACTCGAGAGGTCCACGGAGATCAATGCTTCCAAAGGAGACGATGCGTGACTCTTCTTGAAAATGGATAGGAGTCCCAGGATCACTGTGGCACGTCGAAAGAGACCCTGTGTCTCCCGCCTCACGTGGAGACGCGTCCCAATTTCCATGCCAAGACTCGAGGAGAATCCCGAGGTGTCCCTCGCACCTAGGCAGGAGTCCTGACGTCGCTGAACAAACACGTGTCTGGAAGGGCCCTCCCCGTCGTAGCTCGAGAATATACATAAGGTTCCGGCCGCAACTCGAGAAAAACCATGAGATTTCCCCCTCGCCGCGAGCTGAGGGCCCATTCCCCTGCACTGCGTGCAGAGCAATTCCGTCTTCCACATCAAACGTGAAAGGAGCCTTGATTTACTTGATGGCACTCCAGAGAAAACCCTAGATCACTGTCTCAAGCCTAGAGGGATCCTGAGGTCACTGGAGCAACACAAAAGGGCTCCGTGGACCCCAAATCAACTCGAGGTGATAGCTTAGTCCCTGGCTTCGACTCAGGAGGAATACCAACTTTCCACAAGCACCTCAAGAGGAGGCTTCTATCAGCTACAGGTATGTGAGAGGGACCCTGAGTTTGTGGCCTCAAGTGGAATGGACACCGAGATGCTCTGACTCGAAGTCAGGCCGGATATCCCTGCAGTGAATTGAATGCAGGCTCGTCTTGCATCTCCCAAGACGAAGGGATGTCTGAATCCCCTGTGGAGACCACAGAGAAAGACCTAGTTCTCCGCCTCATCGCGACCGGAGGCCTCACATCCTTTGAAAACTCGAGAGGTCCGCGGAGATCAATGCTTCCAAAGGAGACAATTCCTGACTCCTCTTTAAAATGGATAGGAGTCCCACGATCCCTGGGGCACGTGGAAAGGGACCCTGGGTCACCCCCCTCACGTGGAGACGCGTCCCAATTGCCATGCCAAGACTCGAGGAGAATCCCGAGGTGTCCCTCGCACCTAGGCAGGAGTCCTGACGTCGCTGAACAAACAAGTGTCTGGAAGGGCCCTCCCCGTCGTAACTCGAGAATATACCCCAGGTTCCGGCCGCAACTCGAGAAAAACCATGAGACTTCCCCCTCGTCGTGAGATTAGACCCGATTCCCCTGCACTGCGTGCAGAGCAATTCCGTGTTCCACATCAAACGTGAAATGAGCCTTGATTTCCTTGATGGCACTCCAGAGAAAACCCAAGATCATTGTCTCAAGTCTAGAGGGATCCTGAGGTCACTGGAGCAACACGAAAGGGCTCCGTGGACCGCAAATCAACTCGAGATGAGAGCTTAGTCCCTGGCTTCGACTCAAGAGGAATACCAACTTTCCACAAGCACCTCAAGAGGAGGCTTTTCTCAGCTACAGGTAGGTGAGAGGGACCCTGAGTTTGTGGCCTCAAGTCGAATGGACACCGAGATGCTCTGACTCGAAGTAAGGCCGGATATCCCTGCAGTGAATTGAATGCAGGCTCCTCTTGCATCTCCCAAGACGAAGGGATGTCTGAATCCCCTGTGGAGACCACAGAGAAAGACCTAGTCCTCCGCCTCATCGCGACCGGAGGCCTCACATCCTTTGAAAACTCGAGAGGTCCACGGAGATCAATGCTTCCAAAGGAGACGATGCCTGACTCCTCTTGAAAACGGATAGGAGTCCCAGGATCCCTGTGGCACGTGGAAAGGGACCCTTGGGCTCCCGCCTCACGTGAAGACGCGTCCCAATTGCCAGGCCAAGACTCGAGGAGAATCCCGAGGTGTCCCTCGCACCTAGGCAGGAGTCCTGACGTCGCTGAACAAACACGTGTCTGGAAGGGCCCTCCCCGTCGTAACTCGAGAATACACCCCAGGTTCCGGCCGCAACTCGAGAAAAACTATGAGACTTCGCCCTCGCCGCGAGATGAGGCCCGATTCCCCTGCACTGCGTGCACAGCAATTCGGTGTTCCACATCAAACGTGAAAGGAGCCTTGATTTACTTGATGGCACTCCAGAGAAAACCCAAGATCACTGTCTCAAGTCTAGAGGGATCCTGAGGTCACTGGAGCAACACGAAAGGGCTCTGTGGACCCCAAATCAACTCGAGTTGAGAGCTTAGTCCCTGGCTTCGACTCAAGAGGAATACCAACTTTCCACAAGCACATCAAGAGGAGGCTTCTCTCAGCTACAGGTATGTGAGAGGGACCCTGAGTGTGTGGCCTCAAGTGGAGTGGACACCGAGATGCTCTGACTCGAAGTAAGGCCGGATATCCCTGCAGTGAATTGAATGCAGTCTCGACTTGCATCTCCCAAGAGGAATGGTTGTCTGAATCCACTGTGGAGACGACAGAGAAAGACCTAGATCTCCCCCTCATCGCGACCGGAGGCCTCACATCCTTTGAAAACTCGAGAGGTCCACGGAGATCAATGCTTCCAAAGGAGACGATGCGTGACTCTTCTTGAAAATGGATAGGAGTCCCAGGATCACTGTGGCACGTCGAAAGGGACCCTGTGTCTCCCGCCTCACGTGGAGACGCGTCCCAATTTCCATGCCAAGACTCGAGGAGAATCCCGAGGTGTCCCTCGCACCTAGGCAGGAGTCCTGACGTCGCTGAACAAACACGTGTCTGGAAGGGCCCTCCCCGTCGTAGCTCGAGAATATACATCAGGTTCCGGCCGCAACTCGAGAAAAACCATGAGACTTCCCCCTCGCCGCGAGCTGAGGGCCCATTCCCCTGCACTGCGTGCAGAGCAATTCCGTCTTCCACATCAAACGTGAAAGGAGCCTTGATTTACTTGATGGCACTCCAGAGAAAACCCTAGATCACTGTCTCAAGCCTAGAGGGATCCTGAGGACACTGGAACAACACGAAAGGGCTCCGTGGACCCCAAATCAACTCGAGATGAGAGATTTGTCCCTGGCTTCGACTCAACAGGAATACCAAATTTCCACAAGCACCTCAAGAGGAGGCTTCTCTCAGCTACAGGTGTGTGAGAGGGACCCTTAGTTTTTTGCCTCAAGCGGAATGGACACCGAGATGCTCTGACTCGAAGTAAGGCCGGATATCCCTGCAGTGAATTGAGTGCAGGCTCGTCTTGCATCTCCCAAGAAGAAGGGATGTCTGAATCCCCTGTGGAGACCACAGAGAAAGACCTAGCTCTCCGCCTCATCGCGACCGGAGGCCTCACATCCTTTGAAAACTCGAGAGGTCCGCGGAGATCAATGCTTCCCAAGGAGACGATGCCTGACTCCTCTTGAAAATGGATAGGAGTCCTAGGATCCCTGTGGCACGTGGAAAGGGACCCTGGGTCTCCCGCCTCACGTGGAGACGCGTCCCAATTGCCATGCCAAGACTCGAGGAGAATCCCGAGGTGTCCCTCGCACCTAGGCAGGAGTCCTGACGTCGCTGAACAAACACGTGTCTGGAAGGGCCCTCTCCGTCGTAACTCGAGAATATGCCCCAGGTTCCAGCGGCAACTCGAGAAAAACCATGAGACTTCCCACTCACAGCGAGATGAGGCCCGATTCCCCTGCACTACGTGCAGAGCAATTCCGTGTTCCACATCAAACATGAAAGGAGACTTGATTTCCTTGATGGCACTCCAGAGAAAACCCAAGATCACTGTCTCAAGTCTAGAGGGATCCTGAGGTCACTGGAGCAACACGAAAGGGCTCCGTGGACCCCAAATCAACTCGAGATGAGAGCTTAGTCCCTGGCTTCGACTCAAGAGGAATACCAACTTTCCACAAGCACATCAAGAGGAGGCTTCTCTCAGCTACAGGTATGTGAGAGGTACCCTGAGTGTGTGGCCTCAAGTGGAATGGACACCGAGATGCTCTGACTCGAAGTAAGGCCGGATATCCCTGCAGTGAGTTGAATGCAGTCTCGACTTGCTTCTCCCAAGAGGAAGGGTTGTCTGAATAAACTGTGGAGACCACAGAGAAAGATCTAGATCTCCCCTTCATTGCGACCGGAGGCCTCACATCCTTTGAAAACTCGAGAGGTCCACGGAGATCAATGCTTCCAAAGGAGACGATGCGTGACTCTTCTTGAAAATGGATAGGAGTCCCAGGATCACTGTGGCACGTCGAAAGGGACCCTGTGTCTCCCGCCTCACGTGGAGACGCGTCCCAATTTCCATGCCAAGACTCGAGGAGAATCCCGAGGTGTCCCTCGCACCTAGGCAGGAGTCCTGACGTCGCTGAACAAACACGTGTCTGGAAGGGCCCTCCCCGTCGTAGCTCGAGAATATACATAAGGTTCCGGCCGCAACTCGAGAAAAACCATGAGACTTCCCCCTCGCCGCGAGCTGAGGGCCCATTCCCCTGCACTGCGTGCAGAGCAATTCCGTCTTCCACATCAAACGTGAAAGGAGCCTTGATTTACTTGATGGCACTCCAGAGAAAACCCTAGATCACTGTCTCAAGCCTAGAGGGATCCTGAGGTCACTGGAGCAACACAAAAGGGCTCCGTGGACCCCAAATCAACTCGAGGTGATAGCTTAGTCCCTGGCTTCGACTCACGAGGAATACCAACTTTCCACAAGCACCTCAATAGGAGGCTTCTATCAGCTACAGGTATGTGAGAGGGACCCTGAGTTTGTGGCCTCAAGTGGAATGGACACCGAGATGTTCTGACTCGAAGTCAGGCCGGATATCCCTGCAGTGAATTGAATGCAGGCTCGTCTTGCATCTCCCAAGACGAAGGGATGTCTGAATCCCCTGTGGAGACCACAGAGAAAGACCTAGTTCTCCGCCTCATCGCGACCGGAGGCCTCACATCCTTTGAAAACTCGAGAGGTCCGCGGAGATCAATGCTTCCAAAGGAGACAATGCCTGACTTCTCTTTAAAATGGATAGGAGTCCCACGATCCCTGTGGCACGTGGAAAGGGACCCTGGGTCACCCCCGTCACGTGGAGACGCGTCCCAATTGCCATGCCAAGACTCGAGGAGAATCCCGAGGTGTCCTTGGCACCTAGGCAGGAGTCCTGACGACGCTGAACAAACACGTGTCTGGAAGGGCCCTCCCCGTCGTAACTCGAGAATATACCCCAGGTTCTGGCCGCAACTCGAGAAAAACCATGAGACTTCCCCCTCGTCGCGAGATGAGGCCCAATTCCCCTGCACTGCGTGCAGAGCAATTCCGTGTTCCACATCAAACGTGAAAGGAGCCTTGATTTCCTTGATGGCACTCCAGAGAAAACCCAAGATCACTGTCTCAAGTCTAGAGGGATCCTGAGGTCACTGGAGCAACAAGAAAGGGCTCCGTGGACCCCAAATCAACTCGAGATGAGAGCTTAGTCCCTGGCTTCGACTCAAGAGGAATACCAACTTTCCACAAGCACCTCAAGAGGAGGCTTCTCTCAGCCACATGTATGTGAGAGGTACCCTGAGTTTGCGGCCTCAAGTGGAATGGACACCGAGATGCTCTGACTCGAAATAAGGCCGGATATCCCTGCAGTGAATTGAAAGCAGGCTCATCTTGCATCTCCCAAGACGAAGGGATGTCTGAATCCCCTGTGCAGAACACAGAGAAAGACCTAGTCCTCCGCCTCAAGCGACCGGAGGCCTCACATCCTTTGAAAACTCGAGAGGTCCGCGGAGATCAATGCTTCCAAAGGAGACGATGCCTGACTCCTCTTGAAAATGGATAGGAGTCCCAGGATCACTGTGGCACGTGGAAAGGGACCCTGGGTCTCCCGCCTCACGTGGAGACGCGTCCCAATTGCCATGCCAAGACTCGAAGAAAATCCCGAGGTGTCCCTCACACCTAGGCACAGTCCTGAGGTCGCTGAACAAACACGTGTCTGGAAGGGCCCTCCCCGTCGTAACTCGACAATATACCCCAGGTTCCGGCCGCAACTCGAGAAAAACCATGAGACTTCCCCCTCGCCGCGAGATGAGGCCCGATTCCCCTGCACCGCGTGCAGAGAAATTCCGTATTCCACATCAAAAATGAAAGGAGCCTTGATTTCCTTAATGGCACTCCAGAGAAAACCCAAGATTACTGTCTCAAGTCTAGAGGGATCCTGAGGTCACTGTAGCAACACGAAAGGGATCCGTGGACCCCAAATCAACTCGAGATGAGAGCTTAGTCCCTGGCTTCGACTCAAGAGGAATACCAACTTTCCAGAAGCACCTCAAGAGGAGGCTTCTCTCAGCTACAGGTATGTCAGAGGGACCCTGAGTTTGTGGCCTCAAGTGGAATGGACACCGAGATGCTCTGACTCGAAGTAAGGCCGGATATCCCTGCAGTGAATTGAATGCAGGCTCGTCTTGCATCTCCCAAGACGAAGGGATGTCTGAATCCCCTGTGGAGCCCACAGAGAAAGACCTAGTCCTCCGCCTCAACGCGACCGGAGGCCTCACATCCTTTGAAAACTCGAGAGGTCCGCGGAGATCAATACTTCCGAAGGAGACGATGCCTGACTCCTCTTGAAAATGGATAGGAGTCCCAGGATCCCTGTGGCACGTGGAAAGGGACCCTGGGTCTCCCGCCTCACGTGGAGACGCGTCCCAATTGCCATGCCAAGACTCGAGGAGAATCCCGAGGTGTCCCTCACACCTAGGCAGGAGTCCTGATGTCGCTGAACAAACACGTGTCTAGAAGGGCCCTCCCCGTCGTTACTCGAGATTATACCCCAGGTTCCGGCCGCAACTCGAGAAAAACCATGAGATTTCACCCTCGCCGTGAGTTGAGGCCCGATTCCCCTGAACTGCATGCAGAGCAATTCCGTGTTCCACATCAAACGTGAAAGGCACCTTGATTTCGTTGATGGCACTCCAGAGAAAACCCAAGATCACTGTCTCAAGTCTAGACGGATCCTGAGGTCACTGGAGCAACACGAAAGGGCTCCGTGGACCCCAAATCAACTCAAGATGAGAGCTTAGTCCCTGGCTTCAAATCGAGAGGAATACCAGCTTTCCACAAGAACCTCAAGAGGAGGCTTCTCTCAGCTAATGGTATGTGAGAGGGACCCTGAGTTTGTCGCCTCAAGTGGAATGTCCACCGAGATGCTCTGACTCAAAGTAAGGCCAGATATCCCTGCAGTGAATTGAATGCAGGCTCGTCTTGCATCTCCCAAGACGAAGGGATGTCTGAATCCCCTGTGCAGAACACAGAGAAAGACCTAGTCCTCCGCCTCAACGCGACCGGAGGCCTCACATCCTTTGAAAACTCGAGAGGTCCGCGGAGATCAATGCTTCCAAAGGAGACGATGCCTGACTCCTCTTGAAAATGGATAGGAGTCCCAGGATCCCTGTGGCACGTGGAAAGGGAACCTGGGTCTCCGGCCTCACGTGGAGACGCGTCCCAATTGCCATGCCAAAACTCGAGGAGAATCCCGAGGTGTCCCTCGCACCTAGGCAGGAGTCCTGACGTCGCTGAACAAACCCGTGTCTGGAAGGGCCCTCCCCGTCGTAACGCGAGAATATACCCCAGGTTCCGGCCGCAACTCGAGAAAAACCAAGAGACTTCCCCCTCGCCCAGAGATGAGGCCCGATTCCCCTGCACTGCGTGCCGAGCAATTCCGTGTTCCACATCAAACGTGAAACGAGCCTTGATTTCCTTGATTGTACTCCAGAGAAAACCCAAGATCACTGTCTCAAGACTAGAGGGATCCTGAGGTCACTGGAGCAACAGGAAAGGGCTCCGTGGACCCCAAATCAACTCGAGATGAGAGCTTAGTCCCTGACTTCGACTCAAGAGGAATACCAACTTTCCACAAGCACCTCAAGAGAAGGCTTCTCTCAGCTACAGGTATGTGAGAGGGACCCTGAGTTTGTGGCCTCAAGTGGAATGGACACCGAGATTCTCTGACTCGAAGTAAGGCCGGATATCCCTGCAGTGAATTGAATGCAGGCTCGTCTTGCATCTCTCAAGACGAAGGGATGTCTGAATCTCCTGAGGAGACCACAGAGAAAGACCTAGTTCTCCGCCTCATCGTGACCGGAGCCCTCACATCCTTTGAAAACTTGAGAGGTCCGCGGAGATCAATGCTTCCAAAGGAGACGATGCCTGACTCCTCTTGAAACTGGATAGGAGTCCCAGGATCCCTGTGGCACGTCGAAAGGGACACTGGGTCTCCCGCCTCACATGGAGACGCGTCCCAATTGCCATGCCAAGACTCGAGGAGAATCCCGAGGTGTCCCTCGCACCTAGGCAGGAGTCCTGACGTCGCTGAACAAATACGTGTCTGGAATGGCCCTCCCCGTCGTAACTCGAGAATATAAATCAGGTTCCGGCAGCAACTCGAGAAAAAACATGAGACTTCCCCCTCGCAGCGAGATGAGGCCCGATTCCCCTGCACTGCGTGCAGAGCAATTCCGTGTTCCACATCAAACGTGAAAGGAGAATTGATTTCCTTGATGGCACTCCAGAGAAAACCCAATATCACTGTCTCAAGTCTAGAGGGATCCTGAGGTGACTGGAGCAACACGAAAGGGCTCTGTGGACCCCAAATCAACTCGAGAAGAGAGCTTAGTCCCTGGCTTCGACTCAAGAGGAATACCAACTTTCCACAAGCACCTCAAGAGGAGGCTTCTCTCAGCTACAGGTATGTGAGAGGGACCCTGAGTTTGTGGCCTCAATTGGAATGGACACCGAGATGCTCTGACTTGAAGTAAGGCCAGATATCCCTGCAGTGAAACGAATGCAGGCTCGTCTTGCATCTCCCAAGACGAAGGGATGTCTGAATCCCCTGTGGAGACCACAGAGAAAGACCTAGTCCTCTGCCTCAAAGCGACCGGAGGCCTCACATCCTTTGAAAACTCGAGAGGTCCGCGGAGATCAATGCTTCCAAAGGAGACGATGCTTGACTCCTCTTGAAAATGGATAGGAGTCCCAGGATCCCTGAGGCACGTGGAAAGGGACCCTGGGTCTCCCGCCTCACGAGGAGACGCGTCCCAATTGCCATGCCAAGACTCGAGGAAAATCCCGAGGTGTCCCTCGCACCTAGGCAGGAGTCCTGACGTCGCTGAACAAACACGTGTATGGAAGCGCCCTCCCCGTCGTAACTCGAGAATATACCCCAGGTTCTGGCCCAACTCGAGAAAAACCATGAGACTTCCCCCTCGCCGCGAGATAAGGCCCGATTCCCCTGCACTGCGTGCAGAGCAATTCCGTGTTCCACATCAAACTTGAAAGGAGCCTTGATTTCCTTGATGGCACTCCAGAGAGTATCCAAGATCACTGTCTCAAGTCTAGAGGGATCCTGAGGTCACTGTAGCAACACGAAAGGGCTCCGTGGACCCCAAATCAACTCGAGATGAGAGCTTAGTCCCTGGCTTCGACTCAAGAGGAACACCAACTTTCCACAGCACCTCAAGAGGAGGCTTCTCTCAGCTACAGGTATGTGAGAGGTATCCTGATTTGGTGGACTCAATTGGAATGGACACCGAGATGCTCTGACTCGAACGAAGGCCGGATATCCCTGCAGTGAATTGAAGGCAGGCTCCTCTTGCATCTCCCAAGACGAAGGGATGCCTGAATCCCCTGTGGAGACCACAGAGAAAGACCTAGTTCTGGCCACATCGCGACCGGAGGCCTCACATCCTTTGAAAATTCGAGAGGTCTGCGGAGATCAATGCTTCCAAAGGAGACGATGCCTGACTCTTCTTGAAAATGGATAGGAGTCCCAGGATCCCTGTGGCACGTGGAAAGGGACCCTGGGTCTCCCGCCTCACGTGGAGACGCGTCCCAATTGCCATGCCAGGATTCGAGGAGAATCTCGAGGTGTCCCTCACACCTAGGCAGGAGTTCTGACGTCGCTGAAGAAACACGTGTCTGGAAGGGCCCTCCCCATCGTAACTCGAGAATATACACCAGGTTCCGGCTTCAACTCGAGAAAAACCATGAGACTTCCCCCTCGCCGCGAGATGAGGCCCGATTGCCCTGCACTGCATGCAGAGCAATTCCGTGTTCCACATCAAACGTGAAAGGAGCCTTGATTTCCTTGATGGCACTCCAGAGAAAACCCAAGATCACTGTCTCAAGTCTAGAGGGATCCTGAGGTCACTGTAGCAATTAAAATGGCTCCGTGGACCCCAAATCAACTCGAGATGAGAGCTTAGTCCCTGGCTTCGACTCAAGAGGAATACCAATTTCCACAAGCACCACAGGAGGAGGCTTCTCTCAGCTACAGGTATGTGAGAGGGACCCTGAGTTTGTGGCCTCAAGTGGAATGGACACCGAGATGCTCTGACTCGAAGTAAGGCCGGATATCCCTGCAGTGAATTGAATGCAGGCTCGTCTTGCATCTCCCAAGACGAAGGGATGTCTGAATCCCCTGTGGACACCACAGAGAAAGACCTAGTCCTCCGCCTCAACGCGACCGGAGGCCTCACATCCTTTGAAAACTCGAGAGGTGTGCGGAGATCAATGCTTCCAAAGGAGACGATGCCTGACTCCTCTTGAAAATGGATAGGAGTCCCAGGATCCCTGTGTCACGTTTAAAGGGACACTGGGTCTCCCACCTCACGTGGAGACGCGTCCCAATTGCCATGCCAAGACTCGAGGAGAATCCCGAGGTGTCCCTCGCACCTAGGCAGGAGTCCTGACGTCTCTGAACAAACACATTTCTGGAAGCGCCCTCCCCTTCGTAACTCGAGAATATACCCCAGATTCCGCCCGCAACTCGACAAAATCCATGAGACTTCCTCCTCGCCGCGAGATGAGGACCGATTCCCCTGCACTGCGTGCAGAGCAATTCCGTGTTTCACATCAAACGTGAAAGGAGCCTTGATTTCCTTGATGGCACTCCAGAGAAAACCCAAGATCACTGTCTCAAGTCTAGAGGGATCCTGAGGTCACTGGAGCAACACGAAAGGATTCCGTGGACCCCAAATCAACTTGAGATGAGAGCTTAGTCCCTGGCTTCGACTCAAGAGGAATACCAACTTTCCACAAGCACCTCAAGTGGAGGCTTCTCTCAGCTACAGGTATGTGAGAGGGACCCTGAGATTGTGGCCTCAAGTGGAATGGACACCGAGATGCTCTGACTCGGAGTAAGGGCGGATATCCCTGCAGTGAATTGAATGAAGGCTCGTCTTGCATTTCCCAAGACGAAGGGATGTCTGAATCCCCTGTGGACACCACAGAGAAAGACCTAGTTCTCCGCCTCTTCGCGACCTGAGGCCTCACATCCTTTGAAAACCTGAGAGGTCCGGGGAGATCAATGCTTCCAAAGGAGACGATGCCTGACTCCTCTTGAAAATGGATAGGAGTCCCAGGATCCCTGTGGCACGTGGAAAGGGATTCTGGGGCTCCCGCATCACGTGGAGACGCGTCCCAATTGCCATGCCAAGACTCGAGGAGAATCCCGAGGTGTCCCTCGCACCTAGGCAGGAGTCCTGACGTCGCAGAACAAACACGTGTCTGGAAGGGCCCTCCCCGTCGTAACTCGAGAATATACCCCAGGTTCCGGCCGCAACTCGAGAAAAACCATGAGACTTCCCCCTCGCCGCGAGATGAGGCCCGATTCCCCTGCACTGCGTGCAGAGCAATTCCGTGTTCCACATCAAACTTGAAAGGAGCCTTGATTTCCTTGATGGCACTCCAGAGAGTATCCAAAATCACTGTCTCAAGTCTAGAGGGATCCTGACGTCACTGTAGCAACACGAAAGGGCTCCGAGGACCCCAAATCAACTCGAGATGAGAGCTTAGTCCCTGGCTTCGACTCAAGAGGAACACCAAGTTTCCACAGCACCTCAAGAGGAGGCTTCTCTAAGCTACAGGTATGTGAGAGGTATCCTGAGTTGGTGGACTCAATTGGAATGGACACCGAGATGCTCTGACTCGAACGAAGGCCGGATATCCCTGCAGTGAATTGAAGGCAGGCTCGTCTTGCATCTCCCAAGACGAAGGGATGTCTGAATCCCCTGTGGAGACCACAGAGAAAGACCTAGTTCTGGCCACATCGCGACCGGAGGCCTCACATCCTTTGAAAATTCGAGAGGTCTGCGGAGATCAATGCGTCCAAAGGAGACGATGCCTGACTCTTCTTGAAAATGGATAGGAGTCCCAGGATCCCTGTGGCACGTGGAAAGGGACCCTGGGTCTCCCGCCTCACGTGGAGACGCGTCCCAATTGCCATGCCAGGATTCGAGGAGAATCTCGAGGTGTCCCTCACACCTAGGCAGGAGTTCTGACGTCGCTGAAGAAACACGTGTCTGGAAGGGCCCTCCCCGTCGTAACTCGAGAATATACCCCAGGTTCCGGCTGCAACTCGAGAAAAACCATGAGACTTCCCCCTCGCCGCGAGATGAGGCCCGATTGCCCTGCAGTGCATGCAGAGCAATTCCATGTTCCACATCAAACGTGAAAGGAGCCTTGATTTCCTTGATGGCACTCCTGAGAAAACCCAAGATCACTGTCTCAAGTCTAGAGGGATCCTGAGGTCACTGTAGCAAAAAAAATGGCTCCGTGGACCCCAAATCAACTCGAGATGAGAGCTTAGTCCCTGGCTTCGACTCAAGAGGAATACCAATTTCCACAAGCACCACAGGAGGAGGCTTCTCTCAGCTACAGGTATGTGAGAGGGACCCTGAGTTTGTGGCCTCAAGTGGAATGGACACCGAGAAGCTCTGACTCGAAGTAAGGCCGGATATCCCTGCAGTGAATTGAATGCAGGCTCGTCTTGCATCTCCCAAGACGAAGGGATGTCTGAATCCCCTGTGGACACCACAGAGAAAGACCTAGTCCTCCACCTCAATGCGACCGGAGGCCTCACATCCTTTGAAAACTCGAGAGGTGTGCGGAGATCAATGCTTCCAAAGGAGA
The DNA here is from genome assembly GCF_033118175.1 of Dama dama. Taxonomy (NCBI): domain Eukaryota; kingdom Metazoa; phylum Chordata; class Mammalia; order Artiodactyla; family Cervidae; genus Dama; species Dama dama. Next base: position 105,180 of record NC_083700.1, on the reverse strand, counting down.
CGATGCCTGACTCCTCTTGAAATGGATAGGAGTCCCAGGATCCCTGTGTCACGTTGAAAGGGACACTGGGTCTCCCGCCTCACGTGGAGACGCGTCCCAATTGCCATGCCAAGACTCGAGGAGAATCCCGAGGTGTCCCTCGCACCTAGGCAGGAGTCCTGACGTCTCTGAACAAACACATTTCTGGAAGCGCCCTCCCCTTCGTAACTCGAGAATATACCCCAGGTTCCGCCCGCAACTCGACAAAATCCATGAGACTTCCTCCTCGCCGCGAGATGAGGACCGATTCCCCTGCACTGCGTGCAGAGCAATTCCGTGTTTCATATCAAACGTGAAAGGAGCCTTGATTTCCTTGATGGCACTCCAGAGAAAACCCAAGATCACTGTCTCAAGTCTAGAGGGATCCTGAGGTCACTGGAGCAACACGAAAGGACTCCGTGGACCCCAAATAAACTTGAGATGAGAGCTTAGTCCCTGGCTTCGACTCAAGAGGAATACCAACTTTCCACAAGCACCTCAAGTGGAGGCTTCTCTCAGCTACATGTATGTGAGAGGGACCCTGAGATTGTGGCCTCAAGTGGAATGGACACCGAGATGCTCTGACTCGGAGTAAGGGCGGATATCCCTCCAGTGAATTGAATGAAGGCTCGTCTTGCATTTCCCAAGACGAAGGGATGTCTGAATCCCCTGTGGACACCACAGAGAAAGACCTAGTTCTCCGCCTCTTCGCGACCTGAGGCCTCACATCCTTTGAAAACCTGAGAGGTCCGGGGAGATCAATGCTTCCAAAGGAGACGATGCCTGACTCCTCTTGAAAATGGATAGGAGTCCCAGGATCCCTGTGGCACGTGGAAAGGGACGCTGGGTCTCCCGCCTCACGTGGAGATGCGTCCCAATTGCCATGCCAAGACTCGAGGAGAATCCCGAGGTGTCCCTCGCCCCTAGGCAGGAGTCCTGACGTCGCTGAACAAACACGTGTCTGGAAGGGCCCTCCCCGTCGTAACTCGAGAATATACTCCAGGTTCCGGCCGCAACTCGAGAAAAACAATGAGACTTCCCCCTCGCCGCGAGATGAGGCCCGATTCCCCTGCACTACGTGCAGAGCAATTCCGTGTTCCACATCAAACTTGAAAGGAGCCTTGATTTCCTTGATGGCACTCCAGAGAGTATCCAAGATCACTGTCTCAAGTCTAGAGGGATCCTGACGTCACTGTAGCAAAACGAAAGGGCTCCGTGGACCCCAAATCAACTCGAGATGAGAGCTTAGTCCCTGGCTTCGACTCAAGAGGAACACCAACTTTCCACAGCACCTCAAGAGGAGGCTTCTCTCAGCTACAGGTATGTGAGAGGTATCCTGATTTGGTGGACTCAATTGGAATGGACACCGAGATGCTCTGACTCGAACGAAGGCCGGATATCCCTGCAGTGAATTGAAGGCAGGCTCGTCTTGCATCTCCCAAGACGAAGGGATGTCTGAATCCCCTGTGGAGACCACAGAGAAAGACCTAGTTCTGGCCACAACGCGACCGGAGGCCTCACATCCTTTGAAAATTCGAGAGGTCTGCGGAGATCAATGCTTCCAAAGGAGACGATGCCTGACTCTTCTTGAAAATGGATAGGAGTCCCAGGATCCCTGTGGCACGTGGAAAGGGACCCTGGGTCTCCCACCTCACGTGGAGACGCGTCCCAATTGCCATGCCAGGATTCGAGGAGAATCTCGAGGTGTCCCTCACACCTAGGCAGGAGTTCTGACGTCGCTGAAGAAACACGTGTCTGGAAGGGCCCTCCCCGTCGTAACTCGAGAATATACACCAGGTTCCGGCTTCAACTCGAGAAAAACCATGAGACTTCCCCCTCGCCGCGAGATGAGGCCCGATTGCCCTGCACTGCATGCAGAGCAATTCCGTGTTCCACATCAAACGTGAAAGGAGCCTTGATTTCCTTGATGGCACTCCAGAGAAAACCCAAGATCATTGTCTCAAGTCTAGAGGGATCCTGAGGTCACTGTAGCAATAAAAATGGCTCCGTGGACCCCAAATCAACTCGAGATGAGAGCTTAGTCCCTGGCTTCGACTCAAGAGGAATACCAATTTCCACAAGCACCACAGGAGGAGGCTTCTCTCAGCTACAGGTATGTGAGAGGGACCCTGAGTTTGTGGCCTCAAGTGGAATGGACACCGAGATGGTCTGACTCGAAGTAAGGCCGGATATCCCTGCAGTGAATTGAATGCAGGCTCGTCTTGCATCTCCCAAGACGAAGGGATGTCTGAATCCCCTGTGGACACCACAGAGAAAGACCTAGTCCTCCGCCTCAACGCGACCGGAGGCCTCACATCCTTTGAAAACTCGAGAGGTCCACGGAGATCAATGCTTCCAAAGGAGACGATGCCTGACTCCTCTTGAAAATGGTTAGGAGTCCCAGGATCCCTGTCCACATGGAAGGGGACCCTGGGTCTCCCGCCTCACGTGGAGACGCGTCCCAATTGCCATGCCAAGACTCGAGGAGAATCCCGAGGTGTCCCTCGCACCTAGGCAGGAGTCCTGACGTCGCTGAACAAACAAGAGTCTGGAAGGGCCCTCCCCGTCGTAACTCGAGAATATACCCCAGGTTCCGGCCGCAACTCGAGAAAAACCATGAGACTTCCCCCTCGTCGTGAGATTAGACCCGATTCCCCTGCACTGCGTGCAGAGCAATTCCGTGTTCCACATCAAACGTGAAATGAGCCTTGATTTCCTTGATGGCACTCCAGAGAAAACCCAAGATCATTGTCTCAAGTCTAGAGGGATCCTGAGGTCACTGGAGCAACACGAAAGGGCTCCGTGGACCGCAAATCAACTCGAGATGAGAGCTTAGTCCCTGGCTTCGACTCAAGAGGAATACCAACTTTCCACAAGCACCTCAAGAGGAGGCTTCTCTCAGCTACATGTATGTGAGAGGTACCCTGAGTTTGTGGCCTCCAGTGGAATGGACACCGAGATGCTCTGACTCGAAGTAAGGCCGGATATCCCTGCAGTGAGATGAATGCAAGCTCGTCTTGCATCTCCCAATACGAAGGGATGTCTGAATCCCCTGTGGAGACCACAGAGAAAGACCTAGTTCTCGGCCTCATCGCGACCGGAGGCCTCACATCCTTTGAAAATTCAAGAGGTCCCCAGAGATCAATGATTCCAAAGGAGACGATGCCTGACTCTTCTTGAAAATGGATAGGAGTCCCAGGATCTCTGTGCCACGTGGAAAGGGACTCTGGGGCTCCCGCCTCACCTGGAGACGCGTCGCAATTGCCATGCCACGACTCGAGGAGAATCCCGAGGTGTCCCTCGCACCTAGGCAGGAGTCCTGACGTCGCTGAACAAACACGTGTCTGGAAGGGCCCTCCCCGTAGTAACTTGTGAATGTACCCCATGTTCCGGCCGCAACTCGAGAAAAACCATGAGACTTCCCCCTCGCCTTGAGATGAGGCCCGATTCCCCTGCACTGCGTGCAGAGCAATTCCGTGTTCCACATCAAACGTGAAAGGAGCCTTGATTTACTTGATGGCACTCCAGAGAAAACCCAAGATCACTGTCTCAAGTCTAGAGGGATCCTGAGGTCACTGGAGCAACACGAAAGGGCTCAGTGGACCCCAAATCAACTCGAGATGAGAGCTTAGTCCCTGGCTTCAACTCAAGAGGAATACCAAGTTTCCACAAGCACCTCAAGAGGAGGCTTCTCTCAGCTACAGGTATGTGAGAGGGACCCTGAGTTTGTGGCCTCAAGTGGAATGGACACCGAGATGCTCTGACTCGAAGTACGGCCAGATATCCCTGCAGTGAATTGAATGCAGGCTCGTCTTGCATCTCCCAAGACGAAGGGATGTCTGAATCCCCTGTGGAGACCGCAGAGAAAGACCGAGTTCTCCGCCTCATCGCGACCGGAGGCCTCACATCCTTTGAAAACTCGAGAGGTCCGCGGAGATCAATGCTTCCAAAGGAGACGATGCCTGACTCCTCTTGAAAATGGATAGGAGTCCCAGGATCCCTGTGGCACGTGGAAAGGGAACCTGGGTCTCCCGCCTCACGTGGAGACGCGTCCCAATTGCCATGCCAAGACTCGAGGAGAATCCCGAGGTGTCCCTCGCACCTAGGCAGGAGTCCTGACGTCGCTGAACAAACACGTGTCTGGAAGGGCCCTCCCCGTCGTAACTCGAGAGTATACCCCAGGTTCCGGCCGCAACTCGAGAAAAACCATGAGACTTCCCCCTCGTCGAGAGATGAGGCCCGATTCCCCTGCAATGCGTGCAGAGCAATTCCGTATTCCACATCAAAAATGAAAGGAGCCTTGATTTCCTTGATGGCACTCCAGAGAAAACCCAAGATCACTGTCTCAAGTCTAGAGGGATCCTGAGGTCACTGGAGCAACACGAAAGGGCTCCGTGGACCCCAAATCAACTCGAGATGAGAGCTTAGTCCCTGGCTTCGACTCAAGAGGAATACCAACTTTCCACAAGCACCTCAAGAGGAGGCTTCTCTCAGCTACAGGTATGTGAGAGGGCCCCTGAGTTTGTGGCCTCAAGTGGAATGGACACCGAGATGCTCTGACTCGAAGTAAGGCCGGATATCCCTGCAGTGAATTGAATGCAGGCTCGTCTTGCATCTCCCAAGACGAAGGGATGTCTGAATCCCCTGTGGAGACCACAGAGAAAGACCTAGTCCTCCGCCTCAACGCGACCGGAGGCCTCACATCCTTTGAAAACTTCAGAGGTCCGCGGAGATCAATACTTCCGAAGGAGACGATGCCTGACTCCTCTTGAATATGGATAGGAGTCCCAGGATCCCTGTGGCACGTGGAAAGGGACCCTGGGTCTCCCGCCTCACGTGGAAACGCGTCCCAATTGCCATGCCAAGACTCGAGGAGAATCCCGAGGTGTCCCTCGCACCTAGGCAGGAGTCCTGATGTCGCTGAACAAACACGTGTCTAGAAGGGCCCTCCCCGTCGTTACTCGAGAAGATACCCCAGGTTCCGGGCGCAACTCGAGAAAAACCATGAGATTTCCCCCTCGCCGTGAGTTGAGGACCGATTCCCCTGCACTGCATGCAGAGCAATTCCGTGTTCCACATCAAACGTGAAAGGAGCCTTGATTTCGTTGATGGCACTCCAGAGAAAACCCAAGATCACTGTCTCAAGTCTAGAGGGATCCTGAGGTCACTGGAGCAACACGAAAGGGCTCCGTGGACCCCAAATCATCTCAAGATGAGAACTTAGTCCCTGGCTTCAAATCGAGAGGAATACCAACTTTCCACAAGCACCTCAAGAGGAGGCTTCTCTCAGCTAATGGTATGTGAGAGGAACCCTGAGTTTGTGGCCTCAAGTGGAATGGACACCGAGATGCTCTGACTCAAAGTAAGGCCGGATATCCCTGCAGTGAATTGAAAGCAGGCTCATCTTGCATCTCCCAAGACGAAGGGATGTCTGAATCCCCTGTGCAGAACACAGAGAAAGACCTAGTCCTCCGCCTCAAGCGACCGGAGGCCTCACATCCTTTGAAAACTCGAGAGGTCCGCGTAGATCAATGCTTCCAAAGGAGACGATGCCTGACTCCTCTTGAAAATGGATAGGAGTCCCAGGATCACTGTGGCACGTGGAAAGGGACCCTGGGTCTCCCGCCTCACGTGGAGACGCGTCCCAATTGCCATGCCAAGACTCGAAGAAAATCCCGAGGTGTCCCTCACACCTAGGCACAGTCCTGAGGTCGCTGAACAAACACGTGTCTGGAAGGGCCCTCCCCGTCGTAACTCGAGAATATACCCCAGGTTCCGGCCGCAACTCGAGAAAAACCATGAGACTTCCCCCTCGCCGCGAGATGAGGCCCGATTCCCCTGCACCGCGTGCAGAGAAATTCCGTATTCCACATCAAAAATGAAAGGAGCCTTGATTTCCTTAATGGCACTCCAGAGAAAACCCAAGATTACTGTCTCAAGTCTAGAGGGATCCTGAGGTCACTGTAGCAACACGAAAGGGATCCGTGGACCCCAAATCAACTCGAGATGAGAGCTTAGTCCCTGGCTTCGACTCAAGAGGAATACCAACTTTCCAGAAGCACCTCAAGAGGAGGCTTCTCTCAGCTACAGGTATGTCAGAGGGACCCTGAGTTTGTGGCCTCAAGTGGAATGGACACCGAGATGCTCTGACTCGAAGTAAGGCCGGATATCCCTGCAGTGAATTGAATGCAGGCTCGTCTTGCATCTCCCAAGACGAAGGGTTGTCTGAATCCCCTGTGGAGCCCACAGAGAAAGACCTAGTCCTCCGCCTCAACGCGACCGGAGGCCTCACATCCTTTGAAAACTCGAGAGGTCCGCGGTGATCAATACTTCCGAAGGAGACGATGCCTGACTCCTCTTGAAAATGGATAGGAGTCCCAGGATCCCTGTGGCACGTGGAAAGGGACCCTGGGTCTCCCGCCTCACGTGGAGACGCGTCCCAATTGCCATGCCAAGACTCGAGGAGAATCCCGAGGTGTCCCTCACACCTAGGCAGGAGTCCTGATGTCGCTGAACAAACACGTGTCTAGAAGGGCCCTCCCCGTCGTTACTCGAGAATATACCCCAGGTTCCGGCCGCAACTCGAGAAAAACCATGAGATTTCACCCTCGCCGTGAGTTGAGGCCCGATTCCCCTGAACTGCATGCAGAGCAATTCCGTCTTCCACATCAAACGTGAAAGGCGCCTTGATTTCGTTGATGGCACTCCAGAGAAAACCCAAGATCACTGTCTCAAGTCTAGACGGATCCTGAGGTCACTGGAGAAACACGAAAGGGCTCCGTGGACCCCAAATCAACTCGAGATGAGAGCTTAGTCCCTGGCTTCGACTCAAGAGGAATACCAACTTTCCACAAGAACCTCAAGAGGAGGCTTCTTTCAGCTAATGGTATGTGAGAGGGACCCTGAGTTTGTGGCCTCAATTGGAATGGACACCGAGATGCTCTGACTTGAAGTAAGGCCAGATATCCCTGCAGTGAAACGAATGCACGCTCGTCTTGCATCTCCCAAGACGAAGTGATGTCTGAATCCCTTGTGGAGACCACAGAGAAAGACCTAGTCCTCTGCCTCAAAGCGACCGGAGGCCTCACATCCTTTGAAAACTCGAGAGGTCCGCGGAGATCAATGCTTCCAAAGGAGACGATGCTTGACTCCTCTTGAAAATGGATAGGAGTCCCAGGATCCCTGAGGCACGTGGAAAGGGACCCTGGGTCTCCCGCCTCACGAGGAGACGCGTCCCAATTGCCATGCCAAGACTCGAGGAAAATCCCGAGGTGTCCCTCGCACCTAGGCAGGAGTCCTGACGTCGCTGAACAAACACGTGTATGGAAGCGCCCTCCCCGTCGTAACTCGAGAATATACCCCAGGTTCTGGCCCAACTCGAGAAAAACCATGAGACTTCCCCCTCGCTGCGAGATAAGGCCCGATTCCCCTGCACTGCGTGCAGAGCAATTCCGTGTTCCACATCAAACGTGAAAGGAGCATTGATTTCCTGGATGGCACTCCAGAGAAAACCCAAGATCACTGTCTCAAGTCTAGAGGGATCCTGAGGTCACTGGAGTAACACGAAAAGCCTCGTGGAACCCAAATCAACTCGAGATGAGAGCTTAGTCCCTGGCTTCGACTCAAGAGGAATACCAACTTTCCATAAGCACCTCAAGAGGAGGCTTCTCTCAGCAACAGGTATGTGAGAGGGACCCTGAGTTTGTGGCCTCAAGTGGAATGGACACCGAGATGCTCTGACTCGAAGTAAGGCCGGATATCCCTGCAGTGAATTGAATGCAGGCTCGTCTTGCATCTCTCAAGACGAAGGGATGTCTGAATCCCATGTGGAGACCACAGAGAAAGACCTAGTCCTCCGCCTAAACGCGAACGGAGGCCTCACAACCTTTGAAAACTCGAGAGGTCCGCGGAGATCAATGCTTCCAAAGGAGACGATGCCTGACTCCTCTTGAAAATGGATAGGAGTCCCAGGATCCCTGAGGCACGTGGAAAGGGACCCTGGGTCTCGCGCATCACGTGGAGACACGTTCCAATTGCCATGCCAAGACTCGAGGAGAAGCCCGAGGTGTCCCTCGCACCTAGGCAAGAGTCCTGATGTCGCTGAACAAACACGTGTCTGGAAGGGCCCTCCCCGTCGTAACTCGAGATTATACCCCAGGTTCCGGCCGCAACTCGAGAAAAACCATGAGACTTCCCCCTCGCCGCGAGATGAGGCCCGATTCCCCTGCACTGCGTGCAGAGCAATTCCGTGTTTCACATCAAACGTGAAAGGAGCCTTGATTTCCTTGATGGCACTCCAGAGAAAACCCAAGATCACTGTCTCAAGTCTAGAGGGATCCTGAGGTCACTGGAGCAACACGAAAGGACTCCGTGGACCCCAAATAAACTTGAGATGAGAGCTTAGTCCCTGGCTTCGACTCAAGAGGAATACCAACTTTCCACAAGCACTTCAAGTGGAGGCTTCTCTCAGCTACAGGTATGTGAGAGGGACCCTGAGATTGTGGCCTCAAGTGGAATGGACACCGAGATGCTCTGACTCGGAGTAAGGGCGGATATCCCTCCAGTGAATTGAATGAAGGCTCGTCTTGCATTTCCCAAGACGAAGGGATGTCTGAATCCCCTGTGGACACCACAGAGAAAGACCTAGTTCTCCGCCTCTTCGCGACCTGAGGCCTCACAACCTTTGAAAACCTGAGAGGTCCGGGGAGATCAATGCTTCCAAAGGAGACGATGCCTGACTCCTCTTGAAAATGGATAGGAGTCCCAGGATCCCTGTGGCACGTGGAAAGGGATTCTGGGGCTCCCGCATCACGTGGAGACGCGTCCCAATTGCCATGCCAAGACTCGAGGAGAATCCCAAGGTGTCCCTCGCACCTAGGCAGGAGTCCTGACGTCGCTGAACAAACACGTGTCTGGAAGGGCCCTCCCCGTCGTAACTCGAGAATATACCCCAGGTTCCGGCCGCAACTCGAGAAAAACCATGAGACTTCCCCCTCGCCGCGAGATGAGGCCCGATTCCCCTGCACTGTGTGCAGAGCAATTCCGTGTTCCACATCAAACTTGAAAGGAGACTTGATTTCCTTGATGGCACTCCAGAGAGTATCCAAGATCACTGTCTCAAGTCTAGAGGGATCCTGACGTCACTGTAGCAACACGAAAGGGCTCCGTGGACCCCAAATCAACTCGAGATGAGAGCTTAGTCCCTGGTTTCGACTCAAGAGGAACGCCAAGTTTCCACAGCACCTCAAGAGGAGGCTTCTCTAAGCTACAGGTATGTGAGAGGTATCCTGAGTTGGTGGACTCAATTGGAATGGACACCGAGATGCTCTGACTCGAACGAAGGCCGGATATCCCTGCAGTGAATTGAAGGCAGGCTCGTCTTGCATCTCCCAAGACGAAGGGATGTCTGAATCCCCTGTGGAGACCACAGAGAAAGACCTAGTTCTGGCCACATCGCGACCGGAGGCCTCACATCCTTTGAAAATTCGAGAGGTCTGCGGAGATCAATGCGTCCAAAGGAGACGATGCCTGACTCTTCTTGAAAATGGATAGGAGTCCCAGGATCCCTGTGGCACGTGGAAAGGGACCCTGGGTCTCCCGCCTCACGTGGAGACGCGTCCCAATTGCCATGCCAGGATTCGAGGAGAATCTCGAGGTGTCCCTCACACCTAGGCAGGAGTTCTGACGTCGCTGAAGAAACACGTGTCTGGAAGGGCCCTCCCCGTCGTAACTCGAGAATATACCCCAGGTTCCGGCTGCAACTCGAGAAAAACCATGAGACTTCCCCCTCGCCGCGAGATGAGGCCCGATTGCCCTGCACTGCATGCAGAGCAATTCCGTGTTCCACATCAAACGTGAAAGGAGCCTTGATTTCCTTGATGGCACTCCAGAGTAAACCCAAGATCACTGTCTCAAGTCTAGAGGGATCCTGAGGTCACTGTAGGAAAAAAAATGGCTCCGTGGACCCCAAATCAACTCGAGATGAGAGCTTAGTCCCTGGCTTCGACTCAAGAGGAATACCAATTTCCACAAGCACCACAGGAGGAGGCTTCTCTCAGCTACAGGTATGTGAGAGGGACCCTGAGTTTGTGGCCTCAAGTGGAATGGACACCGAGAAGCTCTGACTCGAAGTAAGGCCGGATATCCCTGCAGTGAATTGAATGCAGGCTCGTCTTGCATCTCCCAAGACGAAGGGATGTCTGAATCCCCTGTGGACACCACAGAGAAAGACCTAGTCCTCCACCTCAACGCGACCGGAGGCCTCACATCCTTTGAAAACTCGAGACGTGTGCGGAGATCAATGCTTCCAAAGGAGACGATGCCTGACTCCTCTTGAAATGGATAGGAGTCCCAGGATCCCTGTGTCACGTTGAAAGGGACACTGGGTCTCCCGCCTCACGTGGAGACGCGTCCCAATTGCCATGCCAAGACTCGAGGAGAATCCCGAGGTGTCCCTCGCACCTAGGCAGGAGTCCTGACGTCTCTGAACAAACACATTTCTGGAAGCGCCCTCCCCTTCGTAACTCGAGAATATACCCCAGGTTCCGCCCGCAACTCGACAAAATCCATGAGACTTCCTCCTCGCCGCGAGATGAGGACCGATTCCCCTGCACTGCGTGCAGAGTAATTCCGTGTTTCACATCAAACGTGAAAGGAGCCTTGATTTCCTTGATGGCACTCCAGAGAAAACCCAAGATCACTGTCTCAAGTCTAGAGGGATCCTGAGGTCACTGGAGCAACACGAAAGGACTCCGTGGACCCCAAATAAACTTGAGATGAGAGCTTAGTCCCTGGCTTCAACTCAAGAGGAATACCAACTTTCCACAAGCACCACAAGTGGAGGCTTCTCTCAGCTACAGGTATGTGAGAGGGACCCTGAGTTTATGGCCTCAAGTGGAATGGACACCGAGATGCTCTGACTCGAAGTAAGGCCGTATATCCCTGCAGTGTATTGAATGCAGGCTCGTCTTGCATCTCCCAAGATGAATGGATATCTGAATCCCCTGTGGAGAACACAGAGAAAGACCTAGTTCTCCGCCTCATCGCGACCGGAGGCCTCACATCCTTTGAAAACTCGAGAGGACTGCGGAGATCAATGCTTCCGAAGGAGACGATGCCTGACTCCTCTTGAAAATGCATAGGAGTACCAGAATCCCTGCGGCACGTGGAAAGGGACGCTGGGTCTCCCGCCTCACGTGGAGATGCGTCCCAATTGCCATGCCAAGACTCGAGGAGAATCCCGAGGTGTCCCTCGCCCCTAGGCAGGAGTCCTGACGTCGCTGAACAAACACGTGTCTGGAAGGGCCTTCCCCGTCGTAACTCGAGAATATACCCCAGGTTCCGGCCGCAACTCGAGAAAAAACATGAGACTTCCCCCTCGCCTCGAGATGAGGCCCGATTCCCCTGCAGTGCGTGCAGAGCAATTCCGTGTTCCACATCAAACGTGAAAGGAGCCTTGATTTCCTTGATGGCACTCCAGAGAAACCCAAGATCACTGTCCCAAGTCTAGAGGGATCCTGAGGTCACTGGAGCAACAAGAAAGTGCTCAGTGGAGGTCAAATCAACTCGAGATGAGAACTTAGTCGCTGGCTTCGACTCAAGAGGAATACCAACTTTCCACAAGCCCCTCAAGAGGAGGCTTTTCTCAGCTACAGGTATGTGAGACGGACCCTGAGTTTGTGGCCTCAAGTGGAATGGACACCGAGATGATCTGACTCGAAGTAAAGCCGGATATCCCTGCAGTGAATTGAATGCAGGCTCGTCTTGCATCTCCCAAGACAAAGGATTGTCTGAATACCCTGTGGAGTCCACAGAGAAAGACCTAGTCCTCCGCCTCAACGCGAACGGAGGCCTCACGTCCTTTGAAAATTCGAGAGGTCCGCGGAGATCAATGCTTCCAAAGGTGACGATGACTTGAAAATGGATAGGAGTCCCAGGATCCCTGTGGTATGTGGAAACGGACCCTGGGTCTCCCGCCTCACGTGGAGACGCGTCCCAATTGCCATGCCAAGACTCGAGGAGAATCCTGAAGTGTCCCTCGCACCTAGGCAGGAATCTTGACGTCGCTGAACAAACACGAGTCTGGAAGGGTCCTCCCCATCGTAACTCGAGAATATACCCCAGGTTCCGGCCGCACCTCGAGAAAAACCATGAGAATTCCCCCACGCCGCGAGAGGAGGCCCGATTCCCCTGACTTGCGTGCAGAGCAATTCCGTGTCCCACATCAAACGTGAAAGGAGCCTTGATTTCCTTGATGGCACTCCAGAGAAAACCCAAGATCACTGTCTCAAGTCTAGAGGGATCCTGAGGTCACTGGAGCAACACGAAAGGGCTCCGTGGACCCCAAATCATCTCGAGATGAGAGCTTAGTCCCTGGCTTCGACTCAAGAGGAATACCAACTTTCCACAAGCACCTCAAGAGGAGGCTTCTCTCAGCTACAGGTATGTGAGAGGGACCCTGAGTTTGTGGCCTCAAGTGGAATGGACACCGAGATGCTCTGACTCGAAGTAAGGCCAGATATCCCTGCAGTGAACTGAATGCAGGCTCGTCTTGCATCTCCCAAGTCTAAGGGATGTCTGAATCCCGTGTGGAGACCACAGAGAAAGTCCTAGTTCTCCGCCTCATCGCGATCGGAGGCCTCACATCCTTTGAAAACTCGAGAGGTCCGCGGAGATCAATGTTTCCAAAGGAGACGATGCCTGACTCCTCTTGAAAATGGATAGGAGTCCCAGGATCCCTGTGGCACGTGGAAAGGGACACTGGGTCTCCCGCCTCACGTGGAGATGCGTCCCAATTGCCATGCCAAGACTCGAGGAGAAACCCGAGGTGTCCCTCACATCTAGGCAGGAGTCCTGACGTCGCTGAACAAACACGTGTCTGGAAGGGCCCTCCCCGTCGTAACTCAAGAATATACCCCAGGTTCCGGCCGCAACTGGAGAAAAACCATGAGACTTCCCCCTCCCCGCGAGATGAGGCCCGATTCCCCTGTACTGCGTGCAGCCCAATTCCGTGTTCCACATCAAACGTGAAAGGAGCCTTGATTTCCGTAATGGCACTCCAGAGAAAACCCAAGATCACTGTTTCAAGACTAGAGGGATCCTGAGGTCACTGTAGCAACACGAAAGGGCTCCGTGGACCCCAAATGAACTCGAGATGAGAGCTTAGTCCCTGGCTTCGACTCAAGAGGAATACCAACTTTCCACAAACACCTCAAGAGGAGGCTTCTCTCAGCTACTGGTATGTCAGAGGGACCCTGAGTTTGTCGCCTCAAGTGGAATGGACACTGAGATTCTCTGACTCGAAGTAAGTCTGATATCCCTTCAGTGATTTGAATGCAGGCTCGTCTTGCATCTCCGAAGACGAAGGGATGTCTGAATCCCCTGTGGAGACCACAGAGAAAGACCTAGTTCTCCACCTCATCGCGACCGGAGGCCTCACATCCTTTGAAAACTCGAGAGGTCCGCGGAGATCAATGCTTCCAAAGGAGACGATGCCTGACGCCTCTTGAAAATGGATAGGAGTCCCAGGATCCCTGTGGTACGTGGAAAGGGACACTGGGTCTCCCGCCTCACTTGGAGACACGTCCCAATTTCCATGCCAAGACTTGAGGAGAATCCCGAGGTGTCCCTCGCACCTAGGCAGGAGTCCTGACGTCGCTGAACAAACACGTGTCTGGAAGGGCCCTCCCCGTCTTAACTCGAGAATATACCCCAGGTTCCGGCCCCAACTCGAGAAAAACCATGAGCCTTCCCCCTCGCCGCGAGATGAGGCCCGATTCCCCTGCACTGCGTGCAGAGCAATTCCGTGTTCCACATCAAACGTGAAAGGAGCCTTGATTTCCTTGATGGCACTCCAGAGAAAACCCAAGATCACTGTCTCAAGTCTAGAGGGATCCTGAGGTCACTGTAGCAACACGAAAGGGCTCCGTGGACCCAAAATCAACTCGAGATGAGAGATTACTTCCTGGCTTCAACTCAAGAGGAATATGAACTTTCCACAAGCACCTCAAGAGGAGGCTTCTCTCAGCTACAGGTATGTGAGAGGGACCCTGAGTTTGTGGCATCAAGTGGAATGAACACCGAGATGCTCTGACTCGAAGTAAGGCCGGATATCCCTGCAGTGAATTGAATGCAGGCTCATCTTGCATCTCCCAAGACGAAGGGATGTCTGAATCCCCTCTGGAGACCACAGAGAAAGACCTAGTCCTCTGCCTCATCGTGACCGGAGGCCTCACATCCTTTGAAAATTCGAGAGGTCCGCAGAGATCAATGCTTCCAAAGGAGACGATGCCTGACTCCTCTTGAAAATGGAAAGGAGTCCCAGGATCCCTGTGGCACGTGGAAAGGGACCCTGGGTCTCCCGCCTCACGAGGAGACGCGTCCCAATTGCCATGCCAAGACTCGAGGAGAATCCCGAGGTGTCCCTCACATCTAGGCAGAAGTCCTGACGTCGCTGAACAAACACGTGTCTGGAAGGGCCCTCCCCGTCGTAACTCGAGAATATACCCCAGGTTCCGGCCGCAACTTGAGAAAAACCATGAGGCTTCCCCCTCGCCGCGAGATGAGGCCCGATTCCCCTGCACTGCGTGCAGAGAAATTCCGTGTTCCACATCAAACTTGAAAGGAGCCTTGATTTCCTTGATGGCACTTCAGAGAAAACCCAAGATCACTGTCTCAAGTCTAGAGGGATCTTGAGGTCACTGGAGCAACAGCAAAGTGCGCCGGGGACCCCAAAGCAACTGGAGATGAGAGATTAGTCCCTGGCTTCGACTCAAGAGGAATACCAACTTTCCACAAGCACCTCAATAGGAGGCTTCTCTCAGCTACAGGTATGTGAGAGGGACCCTGAGTTTGTGTCCTCAAGTGGAATGGACACCGAAATGCTCTGACTCGAAGTAAGGCCGGATATCCCTGCAGTGAATTGAGTGCAGGCTCGTCTTGCATCTCCCAAGAAGAAGGGATGTCTGAATCCCCTGTGAAGACCACAGAAAAAGACCGAGTTCTCCACCTCATCGCGACCGGAGGCCTCACATCCTTTGAAAACTCGAGAGGTCCGCGGAGATCAATGCTTCCAAAGGAGACGATGCCTGACTCCTCTTGAAAATGGATAGGGGTCCCAGGATCCCTGTGGCACGTGGAAAGGGACCCTGGGTCTCCCGCCTCATGTGGAGACGAGTCCAAATTGCCATGCCAAGACTCGAGGAGAATACCGAGGTGTCCCTCGCACCTAGGCAGGAGTCCTAACGTCGCTGAACAAACCTGTGTCTGGAAGTGCCCTCCCCGTCGTAACTCAAGAATATACCCCAGGTTCCGGCCGCAACTCGAGAAAAACCATGAGACTTCCCCCTCCCCGCGATATGAGGCCCGATTCCCCTGCACTGCGTGCAGCCCAATTCCGTGTTCCACATCAAACGTGAAAGGAGCCTTGATTTCCGTAATGGCACTCCAGAGAAAACCCAAGATCACTGTTTCAAGATTAGAGGGATCCTGAGGTCACTGTAGCAACACGAAAGGGCTCCGTGGACCCCAAATCAACTCGAGATGAGAGCTTAGTCCCTGGCTTCGACTCAAGAGGAATACCAACTTTCCACAAGCACCTCAAGAGGAGGCTTTTCTCAGCTAAAGTATGTCAGAGGGACCCTGAGTTTGTGGCCTCAAGTGGAATGGACACCGAGATGCTCTGACTCGAAATAAGGCCGGATATCCCTGCAGTGAATTGAAAGCAGGCTCATCTTGCATCTCCCAAGACGAAGGGATGTCTGAATCCCCTGTGCAGAACACAGAGAAAGACCTAGTCCTCCGCCTCAACGCGACCGGAGGCCTCACATCCTTTGAAAACTCGAGAGTTCTACAGAGATCAATGCTTCCAAAGGAGACGATGCCTGACTCCTCTTGAAAATGGATAGGAGTCCCAGGATCACTGTGGCACGTGGAAAGAGACCCTGGGTCTCCCGCCTCACGTGGAGACGCGTCCCAATTGCCATGCCAAGACTCGAGGAGAATCCCGATGTGTCCCTCGCACCTAGGCAGGAGTCCTGACGTCGCTGAACAAACACGTGTCTGGAAGGGCCCTCCCCGTCGTAACTCGAGTATATACCCAAGGTTCCGGCCGCAACTCGAGAAAAAACATGAGATTTCCCCCTCGCCGCGAGTTGAGGCCTGATCCCCCTGCACTGCATGCAGAGCAATTCTGTGTTCCACATCAAACGTGAAAGGAGCCTTGATTTCCTTGATGGCACTCCAGAGAAAACCCAAGATCACTGTCTCAAGTCTAGAAGGATCCTGAGGTCACTGGAGCAACACGAAAGGGCTCCGTGGACCCCAAATCAACTCAAGATGAGAGCTTAGTCCCTGGCTTAGACTCAAGAGGAATACCAACTTTCCACAAGCACCTCAAGAGGAGGCTTCTCTCAGCTACAGGTATGTCAGAGGGACCCTGAGTTTGTGGCCTCAAGTGGAATGGACACCAACATGCTCTGACTCGAACTAAGGATGGATATCCCTGCAGTGAATTGAATGCATGCTCGTCTTGCATCTCCCAAGTCGAAGGGTTGTCTGAATCCCCTGTGGAGACCACAGAGAAAGACCTAGTCCTCCGCCTCTTCGTGACCGGAGGCCTCACATCCTTTGAAAACTCGAGAGGTGGCGGAGATCAATACTTCCGAAGGAGACGATGCCTGACTCCTCTTGAAAATGGATAGGAGTCCCAGGATCCCTGTGGCACGTGGAAAGGAACCCTGGGTCTCCCGCCTCACGTGGAAACGCGTCCCAATTGCCATGCCAAGACTTCAGGAGAATCCCGAGGTGTCCCTCGCACCTAGGCAGGGGTCCTGACTTCGCTGAACAAAGACGTGTCTGGAAGGGCCCTCCCGGTCGTAACTCGAGAATATACCCCAGGTTCCGGCCGCAACTCGAGAAAAACCATGAGACTTCCCCCTCGCCCCGAGATGAGGCCCGATTCCCCTGCAATGCGTGCAGAGCAATTCCGTGTTCCACATCAAATGTGAAAGGAGCCTTGATTTCCTTGATGGCACTCCAGAGAAAACCCAAGATCACTGTCTCAAGTCTAGAGGGATCCTGAGGTCACTGGAGCAACACGAAAGGGCTCAATTGACGCCAAATCAACTCGAGATGAGAGATTAGTCCCTGGCTTCAACTCAAGAGGACTACGAACTTTCCACAAGCCCCTCAAGAGGAGGGTTCTCTCAGCTACAGGTATGTGAGAGGGACCCTGAGTTTGTGGCCTCAAGTGGAATGGACCCCGAGATGCTCTGACTCGAAGTAAGGCCGGATATCCCTGAAGTGAAGTGAATGCAGGCTCGTCTTGCATCTCCCAAGACGAAGGGATGTCTGAATCCCCTGTGGAGACCACAGAGAAAGACCTAGTCCTCCGCCTCTTCGTGACCGGAGGCCTCACATCCTTTGAAAACTCGAGAGGTCTGCAGAGATCAATGCTTCCAAAGGAGACGATGCCTGACTCCTCTTGAAAATGGATAGGAGTCCCAGGATCCCTGTGGCACGTGGAAAGGGACCCTGGGTCTCCCGCCTCATGTGGAGACGCGTCCCAATTGCCATGCCAAGACTTGGGGAGAATCCCGAGGTGTCCCTCGCACCTAGGCAGGAGTCCTGACGTCGCTGAACAAACACGAGTCTGGAAGGGCCCTCCCCGTCGTAACTCGAGAATATACCCCAGGTTCCGGCCGCAACTCGAGAAAAACCATGAGACTTCCCCCTCGCCGCGAGATGAGGCCCGATTCTCCTGCACTGCCTGCAGAGCAATTCCGTGTTCCACATCAAACGTGAAAGGAGCCTTGATTTCCTTGATGGCACTCCAGAGAAAACCCAAGATCACTGTCTCAAGTCTAGAGGGATCCTGAGGTCACTGGAGCAACACGAAAGGGCTCCGTGGACCCCAAATCAACTCAACATGAGAGCTTAGTACCTGGCTTCGACTCAAGAGGAATACCAACTTTCCACAAGCACCTCAAGAGGAGGCTTTTCTCAGGTACAGGTATGTGAGAGGGACCCTGAGTTTGTGGCCTCAAGTGCAATGGACACCGAGATGCTCTGACTCGAAGTAAGGCCGGATATCCCTGCAGTGAATTGAATGCAGGCTCGTCTTGCATCTCCCAAGACGAAGGGATGTCTGAATCCCCTGTGGAGACCACAGAGAAAGACCTAATTTTCCGCCTCATCGCGATCGGTGGCCTCACATCCTTTGAAAATTCGAGAGGTCCGCGGAGATCAATGCTTCCAAAGGAGACGATGCCTGACTCCTCTTGAAAATGGATAGGAGTCCCAGGATCCCTGTGGCACGTGGAAAGAGATACTGGTTCTCCCGCTTCTCGCGGAGACGCGTCCAAATTGCCATGCCAAGACTCGAGGAGAATCCCGAGGTGTCCCTCGCACCTAGGCAGGAGTCCTCACGTCGCTGAATAAACCCGTGTCTGGTAGGGCCCTCCCCGTCGTAACTCGAGAATATAACCCAGGTTCCAGCCGCAACTCGAGAAAAACCATGAGACTTCCCCCTCCCCGCGAGATGAGGCCCGATTCCCCTGCACTGAGTGCAGACCAATTCCGTGTTCCACATCAAACGTGAAAGGAGCCTTGATTTACTTAATGGCACTCCAGAGAAAACCCAAGATCACTGTCTCAAGTCTAGAGGGATCCTGAGGTCACTGTAGCAACACGAAAGGGCTCCGTGGACGCCAAATCAACTCGAGATGAGAGCTTAGTACCTGGCTTCGACTCAAGAGGAATACCAACTTTCCACAAGCACCTCAAGAGGAGGCTTCTCTCAGGTACAGGTATGTGAGAGGGACCCTGAGTTTGTGGCCTCAAGTGCAATGGACACCGAGATGCTCTGACTCGAAGTAAGGCCGGATATCCCTGCAGTGAATTGAATGCAGGCTCGTCTTGCATCTCCCAAGACGAAGGGATGTCTGAATCCCCTGTGGAGACCACAGAGAAAGACCTAGTCCTCCCCCTCTTCGTGACCGGAGGCCTCACATCCTTTGAAAACTCGAGAGGTCTGCAGAGATCAATGCTTCCAAAGGAGACGATGCCTGACTCCTCTTGAAAATGGATAGGAGTCCCAGGATCCCTGTGGCACGTGGAAAGGGACCCTGGGTCTCCCGCCTCATGTGGAGACGCGTCCCAATTGCCATGCCAAGACTTGGGGAGAATCCCGAGGTGTCCCTCGCACCTAGGCAGGAGTCCTGACGTCGCTGAACAAACACGTGTCTGGAAGGGCCCTCCCCGTCGTAACTCGAGAATATACCCCAGGTTCCGGCCGCAACTCGAGAAAAACCATGAGACTTCCCCCTCGCCGCGAGATGAGGCCCGATTCTCCTGCACTGCCTGCAGAGCAATTCCGTGTTCCACATCAAACGTGAAAGGAGCCTTGATTTCCTTGATGGCACTCCAGAGAAAACCCAAGATCACTGTCTCAAGTCTAGAGGGATCCTGAGGTCACTGGAGCAACACGAAAGGGCTCCGTGGACCCCAAATCAACTCGAGATGAGACATTAGTCCCTGGCTTCAACACAAGAGGAATATGAACTTTCCACAAGCCCCTCAAGAGGAGGCTTCTCTCAGCTACTGGTATGTGAGAGGGACCCTGAGTTTGTGGCATCAAGTGGAATGGACACCGAGATGCTCTGACTCGAAATAAGGCCGGATATCCCTGCAGTGAATTGAATGCAGGCTCATCTTGCATCTCCCAAGACGAAGGGATGTCTGAATCCCCTGTGCAGTACACAGAGAAAGACCGAGTCCTCCGCCTCAACGCGACCGGAGGCCTCACATCCTTTGAAAACTCGAGAGGTCTGCAGAGATCAATGCTTCCAAAGGAGACGATGCCTGACTCCTCTTGAAAATGGATAGGAGTCCCAGGATCACTGTGGCACGTGGAAAGGGAACCTGGATCTCCCGCCTCAAGTGGAGACGCGTCCCAATTGCCATGCCAAGACTCGAGGAGAATCCCGAGGTGTCCCTCGCACCTAGGCAGGAGTCCTGACGTCGCTGAACAAACACGTGTCTGGACGGGCCCTCCCCGTCGTAACTCGAGAATATACCCCAGGTTCCGGCCGCAACTCGAGAAAAACCATGAGACTTCCCCCTCGCCGTGAGATGAGTCCCGATTCCCCTGGGCTGCGTGCCGAGCAATTCCGTGTTCCACATCAAACGTGATAGGAGCCTTGATTTCTTTGATGGCACTCCAGAGAAAACCCAAGATCACTGTCTCAAGTCTAGAGGGATCCTGAGGTCACTGTAGCAACACGAAAGGGATCCGGGGACCCCAAATCAACTCGAGATGAGAGCTTAGTCCCTGGCTTCGACTCAAGAGGAATACCAACTTTCCACAACACCTCAAGAGGAGGCTTCTCTCAGCTACAGGTATGTGAGAGGGACCCTGAGTTTGTGGCCTCAAGTGGAATGGACACCGAGATGCTCTGACTCGATATAAGGCCGGATATCCCTGCAGTGAATTGAATGCAGGCTCATCTTGCATCTCCCAAGATGAAGGGATGTCTGATTCCCCTGTGCAGAACACAGAGAAAGACCTAGTCCTCAGCCTCTTCGCGACCGGTGGCCTCACATCCTTGAAAATTCGAGAGGTCCGCGGACATCAATACTTCCGAAGGAGACGATGCCTGACTCCTCTTGAAAATGGATAGGAGTCCCAGGATCCCTGTGGCACGTGGAAAGGGACCCTGGGTCTCCCGCCTCACGTGGAGACGCGTCCAAATTTCCATGTCAAGACTCGAGGAGAATCCCGAGGTGTCCCTCGCACCTAGGCAGGAGTCCTGAAGTCGCTGAACAAACCCGTGTCTGGACAGGCCCTCCCCGTCGTAACTCGAGAATATACCCCAGGTTCCGGCCGCAACTCGAGAAAAACCATGAGACTTCCCCCTCCCCGCGAGATGAGGCCCGATTCCCCTGCATATAGTGCAGACCAATTCCGTGTTCCACATCAAACGTGAAAGGAGCCTTGATTTCCTTGATGGCACTCCAGAGAAAACCCAAGATCACTGTCTCAAGTGTAGAGGGATCCTGTGGTCACTGTAGCAACACGAAAGGGCTCCGTTGTCCCCAAATCAACTCGAGATGAGAGCTTAGTCCCTGGCCTCGACTCAAGAGGAATACCAACTTTCCACAAGCATCTCAAGAGGAGGCTTCTCTCAGCTACAGGTAAGTGAGAGGGACCCTGAGTTTGTGGCCTCAAGTGCAATGGACACCGAGATGCTCTGACTCGAAGTAAGGCCGGATATCCCTGCAGTGAATTGAATGCAGGCACGTCTTGCATCTCCCAAGACGAAGGGATGTCTGAATCCCCTGTGGAGACCACAGAGAAAGACCTAGTCCTCCGCCTCATCGTGACCGGAGGCCTCACATCCTTTGAAAACTCGAGAGGTCTGCAGAGATGAATGCTTCCAAAGGAGACGATGCCTGACCCCTCTTGAAAATGGATAGGAGTCCCAGGATCCCTGTGGCACGTGGAAAGGGACCCTGGGTCTCCCGCCTCATGTGGAGACGCATCCCAATTGCCATGCCAAGACTTGGGGAGAATCCCGAGGTGTCCCTCGCACCTAGGCAGGAGTCCTGACGTCGCTGAACAAACACGAGTCTGGAAGGGCCCTCCCCGTCGTAACTCGAGAATATACCCCAGGTTCCGGCCGCAACTCGAGAAAAACCATGAGACTTCCCCCTCCCCGCGAGATGAGGCCCGATTCTCCTGCACTGCCTGCAGAGCAATTCCGTGTTCCACATCAAACGTGAAAGGAGCCTTGATTTCCTTGATGGCACTCCAGAGAAAACCCAAGATCACTGTCTCAAGTCTAGAGGGATCCTGAGGTCACTGGAGCAACACGAAAGGGCTCCGTGGACCCCAAATCAACTCGAGATGAGAGCTTAGTCCCTGGCTTCAACTCAAGAGGAATATGAACTTTCCACAAGCCCCTCAAGAGGAGGCTTCTCTCAGCTACAGGTATGTGAGAGGGACCCTGAGTTTGTGGCATCAAGTGGAATGGACACCGAGATGCTCTGACTCGAAATAAGGCCGGATATCCCTGCAGTGAATTGAAAGCAGGCTCATCTTGCATCTCCCAAGACGAAGGGATGTCTGAATCCCCTGTGCAGTACACAGAGAAAGACCGAGTCCTCCGCCTCAACGCGACCGGAGGCCTCACATCCTTTGAAAACTCGAGAGGTCTGCAGAGATCAATGCTTCCAAAGGAGACGATGCCTGACTCCTCTTGAAAATGGATAGGAGTCCCAGGATCACTGTGGCACGTGGAAAGGGACCCTGGGTCTCCCGCCTCACGTGGAGACGCGTCCCAATTGCCATGCCAAGACTCGAGGAGAATCCCGAGGTGTCCCTCGCACCTAGGCAGGAGTCCTGACGTCGCTGAACAAACACGTGTCTGGAAGGGCCCTCCCCATCGTAACTCGAGAATATACCCCAGGTTCTGGCCGCAACTCGAGAAAAACCATGAGACTTCCCCCTCGCCGCGAGATGAGGCCCGATTCCCCTGGGCTGCGTGCCGAGCAATTCCGTGTTCCACATCAAACGTGATAGGAGCCTTGATTTCCTTGATGGCACTCCAGAGAAAACCCAAGATCACTGTCTCAAGTCTAGAGGGATCCTGAGGTCACTGGAGCAACACGAAAGGGCTCCGTGGACCCCAAATCAACTCGACATGAGAGCTTAGTACCTGGCTTCGACTCAAGAGGAATACCAACTTTCCACAAGCACCTCAAGAGGAGGCTTCTCTCAGGTACAGGTATGTGAGAGGGACCCTGAGTTTGTGGCCTCAAGTGCAATGGACACCGAGATGCTCTGACTCGAAGTAAGGCCGGATATCCCTGCAGTGAATTGAATGCAGGCTCGTCTTGCATCTCCCAAGACGAAGGGATATCTGACTCCCATGTGGATACCACAGAGAAAGACCTAATTTTCCGCCTCATCGCGATCGGTGGCCTCACATCCTTTGAAAATTCGAGAGGACCACGGAGATCAATGCTTCCAAAGGAGACGATGCCTGACTCCTCTTGAAAATGGATAGGAGTCCCAGGATCCCTGTGGCACGTGGAAAGGGATACTGGTTCTCCCGCCTCACGCGGAGACGCGTCCAAATTGCCATGCCAAGACTCGAGGAGAATCCCGAGGTGTCCTTCGCACCTAGGCAGGAGTCCTCACGTCGCTGAATAAACCCGTGTCTGGAAGGGCCCTCCCCGTCGTAACTCGAGAATATAACCCAGGTTCCAGCCGCAACTCGAGAAAAACCATGAGACTTCCCCCTCCCCGCGAGATGAGGCCCGATTCCCCTGCACTGAGTGCAGACCAATTCCGTGTTCCACATCAAACGTGAAAGGAGCCTTGATTTACTTAATGGCACTCCAGAGAAAACCCAAGATCACTGTCTCAAGTCTAGAGGGATCCTGAGGTCACTGTAGCAACACGAAAGGGCTCCGTGGACGCCAAATCAACTCGAGATGAGAGCTTAGTACCTGGCTTCGACTCAAGAGGAATACCAACTTTCCACAAGCACCTCAAGAGGAGGCTTCTCTCAGGTACAGGTATGTGAGAGGGACCCTGAGATTGTGGCCTCAAGTGCAATGGACACCGAGATGCTCTGACTCGAAGTAAGGCCGGATATCCCTGCAGTGAATTGAATGCAGGCTCGTCTTGCATCTCCCAAGACGAAGGGATGTCTGAATCCCCTGTGGAGACCACAGAGAAAGACCTAGTCCTCTGCCTCTTCGTGACCGGAGGCCTCACCTCCTTTGAAAACTCGAGAGGTCTGCAGAGATCAATGCTTCCAAAGGAGACGATGCCTGACTCCTCTTGAAAATGGATAGGAGTCCCAGGATCCCTGTGGCACGTGGAAAGGGACACTGGGTCTCCCGCCTCATGTGGAGACGCGTCCCAATTGCCATGCCAAGACTTGGGGAGAATCCCGAGGTGTCCCTCGCACCTAGGCAGGAGTCCTGACGTCGCTGAACAAACACGTGTCTGGAAGGGCCCTCCCCGTCGTAACTCGAGAATATATCCCAGGTTCCGGCCGCAACTCGAGAAAAACCATGAGACTGCCCCCTCGCCGCGAGATGAGGCCCGATTCTCCTGCACTGCCTGCATAGCAATTCCGTGTTCCACATGAAACGTGATAGGAGCCTTGATTTCCTTGATGGCACTCCAGAGAAATCCCAAGATGACTGTCTCAAGTCTAGAGGGATCCTGAGGTCACTGGAGCAACACGAAAGGGCTCCGAGGACCCCAAATCAACTCGACATGAGAGCTTAGTACCTGGCTTCGACTCAAGAGGAATACCAACTTTCCACAAGCACCTCAAGGGGAGGCTTCTCTCAGGTACAGGTATGTGAGAGGGACCCTGAGTTTGTGGCCTCAAGTGCAATGGACACCGAGATGCTCTGACTCGAAGTAAGGCCGGATATCCCTGCAGTGAATTGAATGCAGGCTCGTCTTGCATCTCCCAAGACGAAGGGATGCCTGAATCCCCTGTGGAGACCACAGAGAAAGACCTAATTTTCCGCCTCATCGCGATCGGTGGCCTCACATCCTTTGAAAATTCGAGAGGTCCGCGGAGATCAATGCTTCCAAAGGAGACGATGCCTGACTCCTCTTGAAAATGGATAGGAGTCCCAGGATCCCTGTGGCACGTGGAAAGGGATACTGGTTCTCCCGCCTCACGCGGAGACGCGTCCAAATTGCCATGCCAAGACTCGAGGAGAATCCCGAGGTGTCCCTCGCACCTAGGCAGGAGTCCTCACGTCGCTGAATAAACCCGTGTCTGGAAGGGCCCTCCCCGTAGTAACTCGAGAATATAACCCAGGTTCCAGCCGCAACTCGAGAAAAACCATGAGACTTCCCCCTCCCCGCGAGATGAGGCCCGATTCCCCTGCACTGAGAGCAGACCAATTCCGTGTTCCACATCAAACGTGAAAGGAGCCTTGATTTCCTTAATGGCACTCCAGAGAAAACCCAAGATCACTGTCTCAAGTCTAGAGGGATCCTGAGGTCACTGTAGCAACACGAAAGGGCTCCGTGGACGCCAAATCAACTCGAGATGACAGCTTAGTACCTGGCTTCGACTCAAGAGGAATACCAACTTTCCACAAGCACCTCAAGAGGAGGCTTCTCTCAGGTACAGGTATGTGAGAGGGACCCTGAGTTTGTGGCCTCAAGTGCAATGGACACCGAGATGCTCTGACTCGAAGTAAGGCCGGATATCCCTGCAGTGAATTGAATGCAGGCTCGTCTTGCATCTCCCAAGACGAAGGGATGTCTGAATCCCCTGTGGAGACCACAGAGAAAGACCTAATTATCCGCCTCATCGCGATCGGTGGCCTCACATCCTTTGAAAATTCGAGAGGTCCACGGAGATCAATGCTTCCAAAGGAGACGATGCCTGACTCCTCTTGAAAATGGATAGGAGTCCCAGGATCCCTGTGGCACGTGGAAAGGGACACTGGGTCTCCCGCCTCATGTGGAGACGCGTCCCCATTGCCATGCCAAGACTCGAGGAGAATCCCGAGGTGTCCCTCGCACCTAGGCAGGAGTCTTCACGTCGCTGAATAAACCCGGGTCTGGTAGGGCCCTCCCCGTCGTAACTCGAGAATATAACCCAGGTTCCAGCCGCAACTCGAGAAAAACCATGAGACTTCCCCCTCCCCGCGAGATGAGGCCCGATTCCCCTGCACTGAGTGCAGACCAATTCCGTGTTCCACATCAAACGTGAAAGGAGCCTTGATTTACTTAATGGCACTCCAGAGAAAACCCAAGATCACTGTCTCAAGTCTAGAGGGATCCTGAGGTCACTGTAGCAACACGAAAGGGCTCCGTGGACGCCAAATCAACTCGAGATGAGAGCTTAGTACCTGGCTTCGACTCAAGAGGAATACCAACTTTCCACAAGCACCTCAAGAGGAGGCTTCTCTCAGGTACAGGTATGTGAGAGGGACCCTGAGTTTGTGGCCTCAAGTGCAATGGACACCGAGATGCTCTGACTCGAAGTAAGGCCGGATATCCCTGCAGTGAATTGAATGCAGGCTCGTCTTGCATCTCCCAAGACGAAGGGATGTCTGAATCCCCTGTGGAGACCACAGAGAAAGACCTAGTCCTCCCCCTCTTCGTGACCGGAGGCCTCACATCCTTTGAAAACTCGAGAGGTCTGCAGAGATCAATGCTTCCAAAGGAGACGATGCCTGACTCCTCTTGAAAATGGATAGGAGTCCCAGGATCCCTGTGGCACGTGGAAAGGGACCCTGGGTCTCCCGCCTCATGTGGAGACGCGTCCCAATTGCCATGCCAAGACTTGGGGAGAATCCCGAGGTGTCCCTCGCACCTAGGCAGGAGTCCTGACGTCGCTGAACAAACACGTGTCTGGAAGGGCCCTCCCCGTCGTAACTCGAGAATATACCCCAGGTTCCGGCCGCAACTCGAGAAAAACCATGAGACTTCCCCCTCGCCGCGAGATGAGGCCCGATTCTCCTGCACTGCCTGCAGAGCAATTCCGTGTTCCACATCAAACGTGAAAGGAGCCTTGATTTCCTTGATGGCACTCCAGAGAAAACCCAAGATCACTGTCTCAAGTCTAGAGGGATCCTGAGGTCACTGGAGCAACACGAAAGGGCTCCGTGGACCCCAAATCAACTCGAGATGAGACATTAGTCCCTGGCTTCAACTCAAGAGGAATATGAACTTTCCACAAGCCCCTCAAGAGGAGGCTTCTCTCAGCTACTGGTATGTGAGAGGGACCCTGAGTTTGTGGCATCAAGTGGAATGGACACCGAGATGCTCTGACTCGAAATAAGGCCGGATATCCCTGCAGTGAATTGAAAGCAGGCTCACCTTGCATCTCCCAAGACGAAGGGATGTCTGAATCCCCTGTGCAGTACACAGAGAAAGACCGAGTCCTCCGCCTCAACGCGACCGGAGGCCTCACATCCTTTGAAAACTCGAGAGGTCTGCAGAGATCAATGCTTCCAAAGGAGACGATGCCTGACTCCTCTTGAAAATGGATAGGAGTCCCAGGATCACTGTGGCACGTGGAAAGGGACCCTGGGTCTCCCGCCTCAAGTGGAGACGCGTGCAAATTGCCATGCCAAGACTCGAGGAGAATCCCGATGTGTCCCTCTCACCTAGGCAGGAGTCCTCACGTCGCTGAACAAACCTGTGTCTGGAAGGGCCCTCCTCGTCGTAACTCGAGAATATACCCCAGGTTCCGGCCGCAACTCGAGAAAAACCATGAGACTTCCCCCTCCCCGCGAGATGAGGCCCGATTCCCCTGCATATAGTGCAGACCAATTCCGTGTTCCACATCAAACGTGAAAGGAGCCTTGATTTCCTTGATGGCACTCCAGAGAAAACCCAAGATCACTGTCTCAAGTCTAGAGGGATCCTGTGGTCACTGTAGCAACACGAAAGGGCTCCGTTGTCCCCAAATCAACTCGAGATGAGAGCTTAGTCCCTGGCCTCGACTCAAGAGGAATACCAACTTTCCACAAGCATCTCAAGAGGAGGCTTCTCTCAGCTACAGGTAAGTGAGAGGGACCCTGAGTTTGTGGCCTCAAGTGCAATGGACACCGAGATGCTCTGACTCGAAGTAAGGCCGGATATCCCTGCAGTGAATTGAATGCAGGCTCGTCTTGCATCTCCCAAGACGAAGGGATGTCTGAATCCCCTGTGGAGACCACAGAGAAAGACCTAGTCCTCCGCCTCATCGTGACCGGAGGCCTCACATCCTTTGAAAACTCGAGAGGTCTGCAGAGATGAATGCTTCCAAAGGAGACGATGCCTGACTCCTCTTGAAAATGGATTGGAGTCCCAGGATCCCTGTGGCACGTGGAAAGGGACCCTGGGTCTCCCGCCTCATGTGGAGACGCGTCCCAATTGCCATGCCAAGACTTGGGGAGAATCCCGAGGTGTCCCTCGCACCTAGGCAGGAGTCCTGACGTCGCTGAACAAACACGAGTCTGGAAGGGCCCTCCCCGTCGTAACTCGAGAATATACCCCAGGTTCCGGCCGCAACTCGAGAAAAACCATGAGACTTCCCCCTCCCCGCGAGATGAGGCCCGATTCTCCTGGACTGCCTGCAGAGCAATTCCGTGTTCCACATCAAACGTGAAAGGAGCCTTGATTTCCTTGATGGCACTCCAGAGAAAACCCAAGATCACTGTCTCAAGTCTAGAGGGATCCTGAGGTCACTGGAGCAACACGAAAGGGCTCCCTGGACCCCAAATCAACTCGAGATGAGAGCTTAGTCCCTGGCTTCAACTCAAGAGGAATATGAACTTTCCACAAGCCCCTCAAGAGGAGGCTTCTCTCAGCTACAGGTATGTGAGAGGGACCCTGAGTTTGTGGCATCAAGTGGAATGGACACCGAGATGCTCTGACTCGAAATAAGGCCGGATATCCCTGCAGTGAATTGAAGGCAGGCTCATCTTGCATCTCCCAAGACGAAGGGATGTCTGAATCCCCTGTGCAGTACACAGAGAAAAACCGAGTCCTCCGCCTCAACGCGACCGGAGGCCTCACATCCTTTGAAAACTCGAGAGGTCTGCAGAGATCAATGCTTCCAAAGGAGACGATGCCTGACTCCTCTTGAAAATGGATAGGAGTCCCAGGATCACTGTGGCACGTGGAAAGGGACCCTGGGTCTCCCGCCTCACGTGGAGACGCGTCCCAATTGCCATGCCAAGACTCGAGGAGAATCCCGAGGTGTCCCTCGCACCTAGGCAGGAGTCCTGACGTCGCTGAACAAACACGTGTCTGGAAGGGCCCTCCCCGTCGTAACTCGAGAATATACCCCAGGTTCTGGCCGCAACTCGAGAAAAACCATGAGACTTCCCCCTCGCCGCGAGATGAGGCCCGATTCCCCTGGGCTGCGTGCCGAGCAATTCCGTGTTCCACATCAAACGTGATAGGAGCCTTGATTTCCTTGATGGCACTCCAGAGAAAACCCAAGATCACTGTCTCAAGTCTAGAGGGATCCTGAGGTCACTGGAGCAACACGAAAGGGCTCCGTGGACCCCAAATCAACTCGACATGAGAGCTTAGTACCTGGCTTCGACTCAAGAGGAATACCAACTTTCCACAAGCACCTCAAGAGGAGGCTTCTCTCAGGTACAGGTATGTGAGAGGGACCCTGAGTTTGTGGCCTCAAGTGCAATGGACACCGAGATGCTCTGACTCGAAGTAAGGCCGGATATCCCTGCAGTGAATTGAATGCAGGCTCGTCTTGCATCTCCCAAGACGAAGGGATGTCTGACTCCCCTGTGGAGACCACAGAGAAAGACCTAATTTTCCGCCTCATCGCGATCGGTGGCCTCACATCCTTTGAAAATTCGAGAGGTCCACGGAGATCAATGCTTCCAAAGGAGACGATGCCTGACTCCTCTTGAAAATGGATAGGAGTCCCAGGATCCCTGTGGCACGTGGAAAGGGATACTGGTTCTCCCGCCTCACGCGGAGACGCGTCCAAATTGCCATGCCAAGACTCGAGGAGAATCCCGAGGTGTCCCTCGCACCTAGGCAGGAGTCCTCACGTCGCTGAATAAACCCGTGTCTGGAAGGGCCCTCCCCGTCGTAACTCGAGAATATAACCCAGGTTCCAGACGCAACTCGAGAAAAACCATGAGACTTCTCCCTCCCCGCGAGATGAGGCCCGATTCCCCTGCACTGAGTGCAGACCAATTCCGTGTTCCACATCAAACGTGAAAGGAGCCTTGATTTACTTAATGGCACTCCAGAGAAAACCCAAGATCACTGTCTCAAGTCTAGAGGGATCCTGAGGTCACCGGAGCAACACGAAAGGGCTCCGTGGACCCCAAATCAACTCGAGATGAGAGATTAGTCCCTGGCTTCAACCCAAGAGGAATACAAACTTTCCACAAGCCCCTCAAGAGGAGGCTTTTCTCAGCTACAGGTAAGTGAGAGGGACCCTGAGTTTGTGGCCTCAAGTGGAATGGACACCGAGATGCTCTGACTCGAAGTAAGGCCGGATATCCCTGCAGTGAATTGAATATAGGCTCGTCTTGCATCTCCCAAGACGAAGGGATGTCTGAATCCCTGTGGAGTCCACAGAGAAAGACCTAGTCCTCCGCCTCTTCGTGACCGGAGGCCTCACATCCTTTGAAAACTCGAGAGGTCTGGAGAGATCAATGCTTCCAAAGGAGACGATGCCTGACTCCTCTTGAAAATGGATAGGAGTCCCAGGATCACTGTGGCACGTGGAAGGGGACCATGGATCTCCCGCCTCACGTAGAGACGCGTCCCAATTGCCATGCCAAGACTTGAGGAGAATCCCGAGATGTCCCTCGCACCTAGGCAGGAGTCCTGAGGTCGCTGAACAAACACGTGTCTGGAAGGGCCCTCCCCGTCGTAACTCGAGAATATACCCCAGGTTCCGGCCGCAACTCGAGAAAAACCATGAGACTTCCCCCTCGCCGCGAGATGAGGCCCGATTCCCCTGCACTGCGTGCAGAGCAATTCCGTGTTCCACATCAAACGTGAAAGGAGCCTTGATTTCCTTGATGTCACTCCAGAGAAAACCCAAGATCACTGTCTCAAGTCTCGAGGGATCCTGAGGTCACTGGAACAACACGAAAGGGCTCCGTGGACCCCAAATCAACTCGAGATGAGAGATTAGTCCCTGGCTTCAACTCAAGAGGAATACGAACTTTCCACAAGCCCCTCAAGAGGAGGCTTCTCTCAGCTACAGGTATGTGAGAGGGACCCTGAGTTTGTGGCATCAAGTGGAATGGACACCGAGATGCTCTGACTCGAAATAAGGCCGGATATCCCTGCAGTGAATTGAAAGCAGGCTCATCTTGCATCTCCCAAGACGAAGGGATGTCTGAATCCCCTGTGCAGAACACAGAGAAACACCTAGTCCTCTGCCTCAAAGTGATCGGAGGCCTCACATCCTTTGAAAACTCGAGAGGTCTGCAGAGATCAATGCTTCCAAAGGAGACGATGCCTGACTCCTCTTGAAAATGGATAGGAGTCCCAGGATCACTGTGGCACGTGGAAAGGGACCCTGGGTCTCCCGCCTCACGTGGAGAACTGTACCAATTGCCATGCCAAGACTCGAGGAGAATCCCGAGGTGTCCCTCGCACCTAGGCAGGAGTCCTGACGTCGCTGAACAAACACGTGTCTGGAAGGGCCCTCCCCGTCGTAACTCGAGAATATACCCCAGGTTCCGGCCGCAACTCGAGAAAAACCATGAGACTTCCCCATCGCCGCGAGATGAGGCCCGATTCCCCTGCCCTGCGTGCAGAGCAATTCCGTACTCCACATCAAAAATGAAAGGAGCCTTGATTTCCTTGATGGCACTCCAGAGAAAACCCAAGATCACTGTCTCAAGTCTAGAGGGATCCTGAGGTCACTGGAGCAACACGAAAGGGCTCCGTGGACCCCAAATCAACTCGAGATGAGAGCTTAGTCCCTGGCTTCAAATCGAGAGGAATACCAACTTTCCACAAGCACCTCAAGAGGAGGCTACTCTCAGCTAATGGTATGTGAGAGGGACCCTGAGTTTGTCGCCTCAAGTGGAATGGACACCGAGATGCTCTGACTCAAAGTAAGGCCAGATATCCCTGCAGTGAATTGAATGCAGGCTCATCTTGCATCTCCCAAGACGAAGGGATGTCTGAATCCCCTGTGCAGAACACAGAGAAAGACCTAGTCCTCCGCCTCAACGCGACCGGAGGCCTCACATCCTTTGAAAACTCGAGAGGTCCGCGGAGATCAATGCTTCCAAATGAGACGATGCCTGACTCCTCTTGAAAATGGATAGGAGTCCCAGGATTCCTGTGGCACGTGGAAAGGGACCCTGGGTCTCCCGCCTCACCTGGAGACGCGTCCCAATTGCCATGGCAAGACTCGAGGAGAATCCCGAGGTGTCCCTCGCACCTAGGCAGGAGTCCTGACGTCGCTGAACAAACACGTTTCTGGAAGGGCCCTCTCCGTCGTAACTCGAGAATATACCCCAGGTTCCGGCCGCAACTCGAGAAAAACCATGAGACTTCCACCTCGCCGCGAGATGAGGCCCGATTCCCCTGGGGTGTGTGCAGAGGAATTCCGTGTTCCACATCAAACGTGAAAGGAGCCTTGATTTCCTTGATGGCACTCCAGAGAAAACCCAAGATCACTGTCTCAAGTCTAGAGGGATCCTGAGGTCACTGGAGCAACACGAAAGGGCTCCGTGGACCCCAAATCAACTCGAGATGAGAACTTAGTCCCTGGCTTAGACTCAAGAGGAATACCAACTTTCCACAAGCACCTCAAGAGGAGGCTTCTCTCAGCTACAGGTATGTTAGAGGAACCCTGAGTTTGTGGCCTCAAGTGGAATGGACACCGAGATGCTCTGACTCGAAGTAAAGCCGGATATCCCTGCAGCGAATTGAATGCAGGCTCGTCTTGCATCTCCCAAGACGAAGGGATGTCTGAATCCGCTGTGGAGACGACAGAGAAAGACCTAGTCCTCTGCCTCATCGCGACCGGAGGCCTCACATCCTTTGAAAATTCGAGAGGTATGCGGAGATCAATGCTTCCAAAGGAGACGATGCTTGAATCCTCTTGAAAATGGATAGAAGTCCCAGGATCCCTGTGGCACGTGGAAAGGGACACTGGTTCTCCCGCCTCACGTGGAAACGCGTCCAAATTGCCATGCCAAGACTCGAGGAGAATCCCGAGGTGTCCCTCGCACCTAGGCAGGAGTCCTGACGTCGCTGAACAAACACGTGTCTGGAAGGGCCCTCCCCGTCGTAACTCGAGAATATACCCCAGGTTCCGGCCGCAACTCGAGAAAAACCATGAGACTTCGCCCTCGCCGCGAGATGAGGCCCGATTCCCCTGGGCTGCGTGCAGAGGAATTCCGTGTTCCACATCAAACGTGATAGGAGCCTTGATTTCCTTGATGGCACTCCAGAGAAAACCCAAGATCACCGTATCAAGTCTAGAGGGATCCTGAGGTCACTCGAGCAAAACGAAAGGGCTCCGTGGACCCCAAAACAACTCGAGATGAGAGCTTAGTACCTGGCTTCGACTCAAGAGGAATACCAACTTTCCACAAGCACCTCAAGAGGAGGCTTCTCTCAGCTACAGGTATGTGAGAGGGACCCTGAGTTTGTGGCCTCAAGTGGAATGGACATAGAGATGCTCTGACTCGAAGTAAGGGCGGATATCCCTGCAGTGAATTGATTGCAGGCTCGTCTTGCATCTCCCAAGACGAAGGGATGTCTGAATCCCCTGTGGAGACCACAGAGAAAGACCTAATTTTCCGCCTCATCGCGACCGGTGGCCTCACATCCTTTGAAAATTCGAGAGGTCCGCGGAGATCAATGCTTCCAAAGGAGACGATGCCTGACTCCTCTTGAAAATGGATAGGAGTCCCAGGATCCCTGTGGCACGTGGAAAGGGACACTGGTTCTCCCGCCTCACGTGGAGATGCGTCCCAGTTGCCATGCCAAGACTTGAGGAGAATCCCGAGGTGTCCCTCGCACCTAGGCAGGAGTCCTGACATCGCTGAACAAACACGTGTCTGGAAGTGCCCTCCCCGTCGTAACTCGAGAATATACCCCAGGTTCCGGCCGCAACTCGAGAAAAACCGTGAGACTTCCCCCTCCCCGCGAGATGAGGCCCGATTCCCCTGCACTGCGTGCAGAGCAATTCCGTGTTCGACATCAAACGTGAAAGGAGCCTTGATTTCCTTGATGGCACTCCAGAGAAAACCCAAGATCACTGTCTCAAGTCTCGAGGGATCCTGAGGTCACTGGAGCAACACGAAAGGGCTCCATGGACCCCATATCAACTCGAGATGAGAGCTTAGTCCCTGGCTTAGACTCAAGAGGAATACCAACTTTCCACAAGACCCTCAAGAGGAAGCTTCTCTCAGCTACAGGTATGTGAGAGGAACCCTGAGTTTGTGGCCTCAAGTGCAATGGACACCGAGATGTTCTGACTTGAAGTAAGGCCGGATATTCCTGCAGTGAATTGAATGCAGGCTCGTCTTGCATCTCCCAAGACGAAGGGATGTCTGAATCCGCTGTGGAGACAACAGAGAAAGACCTAGTCCTCCGCCTCATCGCGACCGGAGGCCTCACATCCTTTGAAAAGTCGAGAGGTATGCGGAGATCAATGCTTCCAAAGAGACGATGCCTGACTCTTCTTGAAAATGGATAGGAGTCCCAGGATCCCTGTGGCACGTGGAAAGGGACCCTGGGTCTCCCGCCTCACGTGGAGACGCGTCCCAATTGCCATGCCAAGACTCGAGGAGAATCCCGAGGTGTCCCTCGCACCTAGGCAGGAGTCCTGACGTCGCTGAACAAACACGTGTCTGGAAGGGCCCTCCCCGTCGTAACTCGAGAGTATACCCCAGGTTCCGGCCGCAACTCGAGAAAAACCATGAGACTTCCCCATCGCCGCGAGATGAGGCCCGATTCCCCTGCACTGCGTGCAGAGCAATTCCGTATTCCACATCAAAAATGAAAGGAGCCTTGATTTCCTTGATGGCACTCCAGAGAAAACCCAAGATCACTGTCTCAATTCTAGAGGGATCCTGAGGTCACTGGAGCAACACGAAAGGGCTCCGTGGACCCCAAATCAACTCGAGATGAGAGCTTAGTCCCTGGATTCGACTCAAGAGGAATACCAACTTTCCACAAGCACCTCAGAGGAGGCTTCTCTCAGCTACAGGTATGTCAGAGGGACCCTGAGTTTGTGGCCTCAAGTGGAATGGACACCAAGATGCTCTGACTCGAAGTAAGGCCGGATATCCCTGCAGTGAATTGAATGTAGGTTTGTCTTGCATCTCCCAAGACGAAGGGATGTCTGAATCCCCTGTGGAGACCACAGAGAAAGACCTAATCCTCCGCCTGATCGTGACGGGAGGCCTCACATCCTTTGAAAACTCGAGAGGTCCCCGGAGATCAAAACTTCCGAAGGAGACGATGCCTGACTCCTCTTGAAAATGGATAGGAGTCCCAGGATCCCTGTGGCACGTGGAAAGGAAACCTGGGTCTCCCGCCTCACGTGGAAACGCGTCCCAATTGCCATGCCAAGACTTGAGGAGAATCCCGAGGTGTCCCTCGCACCTAGGCAGGAATCCTGACTTCGCTGAACAAACACGTGTCTGGAAGGGCCCTCCCCGTCGTAACTCGAGAATATAACCCAGGTTCCGGCCGCAACTCGAATAAAACCATGAGCCTTCCCCCTCGCCCCGAGATGAGGCCCGATTCCCCTGCAATGCGTGCAGAGCAATTCCGTGTTCCACATCAAATGTGAAAGGAGCCTTGATTTCCTTGATGGCACTCCAGAGAAAACCCAAGATCACTGTCTCAAGTCTAGAGGGATCCTGAGGTCACTGGAGCAACACGAAAGGGCTCCATTGACGCCAAATCAACTCGAGATGAGAGATTAGTCCCTGGCTTCAACGCAAGAGGAATACAAACTTTCCACAAGCCCCTCAAGAGGAGGGTTCTCTCAGCTACAGGTATGTGAGAGGGACCCTGAGTTTGTGGCCTCAAGTGGAATGGACACCGAGATGCTCTGACTCGAAGTAAGGCCGGATATCCCTGCAGTGAATTGAATGCAGGCTCATCTTGCATCTCCCAAGACGAAGGGATGTCTGAATCCCCTGTGCAGAACACAGAGAAAAACCTAGTCCTGCGCCTCAACGCGACCGGAGGCCTCACATCCTTTGAAAACTCGAGAGGTCCGCGGAGATCAATGCTTCCAAAGGAGACGATGCCTGACTCCTCTTGAAAATGGATAGGAGTCCCAGGATCCCTGTGGCACGTGGAAAGGGACCCTGGGTCTCCCGCCTCACGTGGAGACGCGTCCCAATTGCCATGCCAAGACTTGAGGAGAATCCCGAGGTGTCCCTCGCACCTAGGCAGGAGTCCTGACGTCGCTGAACAAACACGTGTCTGGAAGGGCCCTCCCCATCGTAACTCGAGAATATACCCCAGGTTCCGGCCGCAACTCGAGAAAAACCATGAGACTTCCCCCTCGCCGCGAGATGAGGCCCGATTCCCCTTGGCTGCGTGCCGAGCAATTCCGTGTTCCACATCAAACGTGATAGGAGCCTTGATTTCCTTGATGTCACTCCAGAGAAAACCCAAGATCACTGTCTCAAGTCTAGAGGGATCCTGAAGTCACTGGAGCAACACGAAAGGGCTCCGTGGACCCCAAATCAACTCGAGAGGAGAGCTTAGTACCTGGCTTCGATTCAAGAGGAATACCAACTTTCCACAAGCACCTCAAGAGGAGGCTACTCTCAGGTACAGGTATGTGAGAGGGACCCTGACTTTGTGGCCTCAAGTGGAATGGACACCGAGATGCTCTGACTCGAAGTAAGGCCGGATATCCCTGCAGTGAATTGAATGCAGGCTCGTCTTGCATCTCCCAAGACGAAGGGATGTCTGAATCCGCTGTGGAGACCACAGAGAAAGACCTAATTTTCCGCCTCATCGCGACCGGTGGCCTCACAACCTTTTAAAATTCGAGAGGTCCGCGGAGATCAATGCTTCCAAAGGAGGCGATTCCTGACTCCTCTTGAAAATGGATAGGAGTCCCAGGATCCCTGTGGCACGTGAAAAGGGACACTGGGTCTCCCGCCTCACGTGGAGACGCGTCCAAATTGCCATGCCAAGACTCGAGGAGAATCCCGAGGTGTCCCTCGCACCTAGGCAGGAATCCTCACGTCGCTGAATAAACCCGTGTCTGGAAGGGCCCTCCCCGTCGTAACTCGAGAATATAACCCAGGTTCCAGCCGCAACTCGAGAAAAACCATGAGACTTCCCCCTCCCCGCGAGATGAGGCCCGATTCCCCTGCACTGAGTGCAGACCAATTCCGTGTTCCACATCAAACGTGAAAGGAGCCTTGATTTCCTTGATGGCACTCCAGAGAAAACCCAAGATCACTGTCTCAAGTCTAGAGGGATCCTGAGGTCACTGTAGCAACATGAAAGGGCTCCATGGACGCCAAATCAACTCGAGATGAGAGATTAGTCCCTGGCTTCGACTCAAGAGGAATACCAACTTTCCACAAGCACCTCAAGAGGAGGCTTCTCTCAGCTACAGGTAAGTGAGAGGGACCCTGAGTTTGTGACATCAAGTGGAATGGACACCGAGATGCTCTGACTCGAAATAAGGCCGGATATCCCTGCAGTGAATTGAAAGCAGGCTCATCTTGCATCTCCCAAGACGAAGGGATGTCTGAATCCCCTGTGCAGAACACAGAGAAAGACCTAGTCCTGCGCCTCAACGCGACCGGAGGCCTCACATCCTTTGAAAACTCGAGAGGTCTACAGAGATCAATGCTTCCAAAGGAGACGATGCCTGACTCCTCTTGAAAATGGATAGGAGTCCCAGGATCCCTGTGGCACGTGGAAAGGGACACTGGTTCTCCCGCCTCACGTGGAGATGCGTCCCAGTTGCCATGCCAAGACTTGAGGAGAATCCCGAGGTGTCCCTCGCACCTAGGCAGGAGTCCTGACATCGCTGAACAAACACGTGTCTGGAAGTGCCCTCCCCGTCGTAACTCGAGAATATACCCCAGGTTCCGGCCGCAACTCGAGAAAAACCGTGAGACTTCCCCCTCCCCGCGAGATGAGGCCCGATTCCCCTGCACTGCGTGCAGAGCAATTCCGTGTTCGACATCAAACGTGAAAGGAGCCTTGATTTCCTTGATGGCACTCCAGAGAAAACCCAAGATCACTGTCTCAAGTCTCGAGGGATCCTGAGGTCACTGGAGCAACACGAAAGGGCTCCATGGACCCCATATCAACTCGAGATGAGAGCTTAGTCCCTGGCTTAGACTCAAGAGGAATACCAACTTTCCACAAGACCCTCAAGAGGAAGCTTCTCTCAGCTACAGGTATGTGAGAGGAACCCTGAGTTTGTGGCCTCAAGTGCAATGGACACCGAGATGTTCTGACTTGAAGTAAGGCCGGATATTCCTGCAGTGAATTGAATGCAGGCTCGTCTTGCATCTCCCAAGACGAAGGGATGTCTGAATCCGCTGTGGAGACAACAGAGAAAGACCTAGTCCTCCGCCTCATCGCGACCGGAGGCCTCACATCCTTTGAAAAGTCGAGAGGTATGCGGAGATCAATGCTTCCAAAGAGACGATGCCTGACTCTTCTTGAAAATGGATAGGAGTCCCAGGATCCCTGTGGCACGTGGAAAGGGACCCTGGGTCTCCCGCCTCACGTGGAGACGCGTCCCAATTGCCATGCCAAGACTCGAGGAGAATCCCGAGGTGTCCCTCGCACCTAGGCAGGAGTCCTGACGTCGCTGAACAAACACGTGTCTGGAAGGGCCCTCCCCGTCGTAACTCGAGAGTATACCCCAGGTTCCGGCCGCAACTCGAGAAAAACCATGAGACTTCCCCATCGCCGCGAGATGAGGCCCGATTCCCCTGCACTGCGTGCAGAGCAATTCCGTATTCCACATCAAAAATGAAAGGAGCCTTGATTTCCTTGATGGCACTCCAGAGAAAACCCAAGATCACTGTCTCAATTCTAGAGGGATCCTGAGGTCACTGGAGCAACACGAAAGGGCTCCGTGGACCCCAAATCAACTCGAGATGAGAGCTTAGTCCCTGGATTCGACTCAAGAGGAATACCAACTTTCCACAAGCACCTCAGAGGAGGCTTCTCTCAGCTACAGGTATGTCAGAGGGACCCTGAGTTTGTGGCCTCAAGTGGAATGGACACCAAGATGCTCTGACTCGAAGTAAGGCCGGATATCCCTGCAGTGAATTGAATGTAGGTTTGTCTTGCATCTCCCAAGACGAAGGGATGTCTGAATCCCCTGTGGAGACCACAGAGAAAGACCTAATCCTCCGCCTGATCGTGACGGGAGGCCTCACATCCTTTGAAAACTCGAGAGGTCCCCGGAGATCAAAACTTCCGAAGGAGACGATGCCTGACTCCTCTTGAAAATGGATAGGAGTCCCAGGATCCCTGTGGCACGTGGAAAGGAAACCTGGGTCTCCCGCCTCACGTGGAAACGCGTCCCAATTGCCATGCCAAGACTTGAGGAGAATCCCGAGGTGTCCCTCGCACCTAGGCAGGAATCCTGACTTCGCTGAACAAACACGTGTCTGGAAGGGCCCTCCCCGTCGTAACTCGAGAATATAACCCAGGTTCCGGCCGCAACTCGAAAAAAACCATGAGCCTTCCCCCTCGCCCCGAGATGAGGCCCGATTCCCCTGCAATGCGTGCAGAGCAATTCCGTGTTCCACATCAAATGTGAAAGGAGCCTTGATTTCCTTGATGGCACTCCAGAGAAAACCCAAGATCACTGTCTCAAGTCTAGAGGGATCCTGAGGTCACTGGAGCAACACGAAAGGGCTCCATTGACGCCAAATCAACTCGAGATGAGAGATTAGTCCCTGGCTTCAACGCAAGAGGAATACAAACTTTCCACAAGCCCCTCAAGAGGAGGGTTCTCTCAGCTACAGGTATGTGAGAGGGACCCTGAGTTTGTGGCCTCAAGTGGAATGGACACCGAGATGCTCTGACTCGAAGTAAGGCCGGATATCCCTGCAGTGAATTGAATGCAGGCTCATCTTGCATCTCCCAAGACGAAGGGATGTCTGAATCCCCTGTGCAGAACACAGAGAAAAACCTAGTCCTGCGCCTCAACGCGACCGGAGGCCTCACATCCTTTGAAAACTCGAGAGGTCCGCGGAGATCAATGCTTCCAAAGGAGACGATGCCTGACTCCTCTTGAAAATGGATAGGAGTCCCAGGATCCCTGTGGCACGTGGAAAGGGACCCTGGGTCTCCCGCCTCACGTGGAGACGCGTCCCAATTGCCATGCCAAGACTTGAGGAGAATCCCGAGGTGTCCCTCGCACCTAGGCAGGAGTCCTGACGTCGCTGAACAAACACGTGTCTGGAAGGGCCCTCCCCATCGTAACTCGAGAATATACCCCAGGTTCCGGCCGCAACTCGAGAAAAACCATGAGACTTCCCCCTCGCCGCGAGATGAGGCCCGATTCCCCTTGGCTGCGTGCCGAGCAATTCCGTGTTCCACATCAAACGTGATAGGAGCCTTGATTTCCTTGATGTCACTCCAGAGAAAACCCAAGATCACTGTCTCAAGTCTAGAGGGATCCTGAAGTCACTGGAGCAACACGAAAGGGCTCCGTGGACCCCAAATCAACTCGAGAGGAGAGCTTAGTACCTGGCTTCGATTCAAGAGGAATACCAACTTTCCACAAGCACCTCAAGAGGAGGCTACTCTCAGGTACAGGTATGTGAGAGGGACCCTGACTTTGTGGCCTCAAG
The DNA here is from genome assembly GCF_033118175.1 of Dama dama. NCBI lineage: Eukaryota > Metazoa > Chordata > Mammalia > Artiodactyla > Cervidae > Dama > Dama dama. The sequence goes on along the minus strand of NC_083700.1, from coordinate 64,836 downwards.
TGGAATGGACACCGAGATGCTCTGACTCGAAGTAAGGCCGGATATCCCTGCAGTGAATTGAATGCAGGCTCGTCTTGCATCTCCCAAGACGAAGGGATGTCTGAATCCGCTGTGGAGACCACAGAGAAAGACCTAATTTTCCGCCTCATCGCGACCGGTGGCCTCACAACCTTTTAAAATTCGAGAGGTCCGCGGAGATCAATGCTTCCAAAGGAGGCGATTCCTGACTCCTCTTGAAAATGGATAGGAGTCCCAGGATCCCTGTGGCACGTGAAAAGGGACACTGGGTCTCCCGCCTCACGTGGAGACGCGTCCAAATTGCCATGCCAAGACTCGAGGAGAATCCCGAGGTGTCCCTCGCACCTAGGCAGGAATCCTCACGTCGCTGAATAAACCCGTGTCTGGAAGGGCCCTCCCCGTCGTAACTCGAGAATATAACCCAGGTTCCAGCCGCAACTCGAGAAAAACCATGAGACTTCCCCCTCCCCGCGAGATGAGGCCCGATTCCCCTGCACTGAGTGCAGACCAATTCCGTGTTCCACATCAAACGTGAAAGGAGCCTTGATTTCCTTGATGGCACTCCAGAGAAAACCCAAGATCACTGTCTCAAGTCTAGAGGGATCCTGAGGTCACTGTAGCAACATGAAAGGGCTCCATGGACGCCAAATCAACTCGAGATGAGAGATTAGTCCCTGGCTTCGACTCAAGAGGAATACCAACTTTCCACAAGCACCTCAAGAGGAGGCTTCTCTCAGCTACAGGTAAGTGAGAGGGACCCTGAGTTTGTGACATCAAGTGGAATGGACACCGAGATGCTCTGACTCGAAATAAGGCCGGATATCCCTGCAGTGAATTGAAAGCAGGCTCATCTTGCATCTCCCAAGACGAAGGGATGTCTGAATCCCCTGTGCAGAACACAGAGAAAGACCTAGTCCTGCGCCTCAACGCGACCGGAGGCCTCACATCCTTTGAAAACTCGAGAGGTCTACAGAGATCAATGCTTCCAATGGAGACGATGCCTGACTCCTCTTGAAAATGGATAGGAGTCCCAGGATCCCTGTGGCACGTGGAAAGGGACCCTGGGTCTCCCGCCTCACGTGGAGACGCGTCCCAATTGCCATGCCAAGACTCGAGGAGAATCCCGAGGTGTCCCTCGCACCTAGCCAGGAGTCCTGACGTCGCTGAACAAACACCTGACTGGAAGGGTCCTCCCCGTCGTAACTCGAGAATATACCCCAGGTTCCGGCCGCAACTCGAGAAAAACCATGAGATTTCCCCCTCGCTGCGAGTTGAGGCCCGATTCCCCTGCACTGCGTGCAGAGCAATTCCGTGTTCCACTTCAAACGTGAAAGGAGCCTTGATTTCCTTGATGGCACTCCAGAGAAAACCCAAGATCACTGTCTCAAGTCTAGAGGGATCCTGAGGTCACCGGAGCAACACGAAAGGGCTCCGTGGACCCCAAATCAACTCGAGATGAGAGATTAGTCCCTGGCTTCAACCCAAGAGGAATACAAACTTTCCACAAGCCCCTCAAGAGGAGGCTTCTCTCAGCTACAGGTAAGTGAGAGGGACCCTGAGTTTGTGGCCTAAAGTGGAATGGACACCGAGATGCTCTGACTCGAAGTAAGGCCGGATATCCCTGCAGTGAATTGAATGCAGGCTCGTCTTGCATCTCCCAAGACGAAGGGATGTCTGAATCCCTGTGGAGTCCACAGAGAAAGACCTAGTCCTCCGCCTCTTCGTGACCGGAGGCCTCACATCCTTTGAAAATTCGAGAGGTCTGCAGAGATCAATGCTTCCAAAGGAGACGATGCCTGACTCCTCTTGAAAATGGATAGGAGTCCCAGGATCACTGTGGCACGTGGAAGGGGACCATGGATCTCCCGCCTCACGTGGAGACGCGTCCCAATTGCCATGCCAAGACTTGAGGAGAATCCCGAGATGTCCCTCGCACCTAGGCAGGAGTCCTGAGGTCGCTGAACAAACACGTGTCTGGAAGGGCCCTCCCCGTCGTAACTCGAGAATATACCCCAGGTTCCGGCCGCAACTCGAGAAAAACCATGAGACTTCCCCCTCGCCGCGAGATGAGGCCCGATTCCCCTGCACTGCGTGCAGAGCAATTCCGTGTTCCACATCAAACGTGAAAGGAGCCTTGATTTCCTTGATGTCACTCCAGAGAAAACCCAAGATCACTGTCTCAAGTCTAGAGGGATCCTGAGGTCACTGGAACAACACGAAAGGGCTCCGTGGACCCCAAATCAACTCGAGATGAGAGATTAGTCCCTGGCTTCAACTCAAGAGGAATACGAACTTTCCACAAGCCCCTCAAGAGGAGGCTTCTCTCAGCTACAGGTATGTGAGACGGACCCTGAGTTTGTGGCATCAAGTGGAATGGACACCGAGATGCTCTGACTCGAAATAAGGCCGGATATCCCTGCAGTGAATTGAAAGCAGGCTCATCTTGCATCTCCCAAGACGAAGGGATGTCTGAATCCCCTGTGCAGAACACAGAGAAAGACCTAGTCCTCTGCCTCAAAGTGATCGGAGGCCTCACATCCTTTGAAAACTCGAGAGGTCTGCAGAGATCAATGCTTCCAAAGGAGACGATGCCTGACTCCTCTTGAAAATGGATAGGAGTCCCAGGATCACTGTGGCACGTGGAAAGGGACCCTGGGTCTCCCGCCTCACGTGGAGACGCATCCCAATTGCCATGCCAAGACTCGAGGAGAATCCCGAGGTGTCCCTCACACCTAGGCAGGAGTCCTGACGATGCTGAACAAACACGTGTCTGGAAGGGCCCTCCCAGTCGTAACTCGAGAATATACCCCAGATTCCGGCCGCAACTCGAGAAAAACCATGAGACTTCCCCCTTGCCGCGAGATGAGGCCCGATTCCCCTGCACTGCGTGCAGAGCAATTCCGTATTCCACATCAAAAATGAAAGGAGCCTTCATTTCCTTGATGGCACTCCAGAGAAAACCCAAGATCACTGTCTCAAGTCTAGAGGGATCCTTAGGTCACTGGAGCAACACGAAAGGGCTCCCTGGACCCCAAATCAACTCGAGATGAGAGCTTAGTCCCTGGCTTCAAATCGAGAGGAATACCAACTTTCCACAAGCACCTCAAGAGGAGGCTTCTCTCAGCTAATGGTATGTGAGAGGGACCCTGAGTTTGTCACCTCAAGTGGAATGGACACCGAGATTCTCTGACTCAAAGTAAGGCCAGATATTCCTGCAGTGAATTGAATGCAGGCTCGTCGTGCATCTCCCAAGACGAAGGGATGTCTGAATCCCCTGTGGAGACCACAGAGAAAGACCTAGTCCTCCACCTCATCACGACCGGAGGCCTCACATCCTTTGAAAACTCGAGAGGTCCGCGGAGATCAATGCTTCCAAAGGAGATGACGCCTGACTCCTCTTGAAAATGGATAGGAGTCCCAGGATCCGTGTGGCACGGGGAAAGGGACCCTGGTTCTACCGCCTCACGTGGAGATGCGTCCAAATTGCATGCCAAGACTCGAGGAGAATCCCGAGGTGTCCCTCGCACCTAGGCAGGAGTCCTCACTTCGCTGAACAAACACGTGTCTGGAAGGGACCTACCCGTCGTAACTCGAGAATATACCCCAGGTTCCTGCCGCAACTCGAGAAAAACCTTGAGACTTCCCCCTCCCCGCGAAATGAGGCCCGATTCCCCTGCACTGAGTGCAGACCAATTCCGTGTTCCACATCAAACGTGAAAGGAGCCTTGATTTCCTTAATGGCACTCCAGAGAAAACCCAAGATCACTGTCTCAAGTCTAGAGGGATCCTGAGGTCACTGGAGCAACACGAAAGGGCTCCGTGGACCCCAAATCAACTCGAGATGAGAGCTTAGTCCCTGGCTTCGACTCAAGAGGAATACAAACTTTCCACAAGCACCTCAAGAGGAGGCTTCTCTCAGCTACAGGTATGTGAGAGGGACCCTGAGTTTGTGGCCTCAAGTGGAATGGACACCGAGATGCTCTGACTTGAAGTAAGGCCGGATATCCCTGCAGTGAATTGAATGCAGGCTCGTCTTGCATCTCCCAAGACGAAGGGTTGTGTGAATCCCCTGTGGAGCCCACAGAGAAAGACCTAGCTAGTCCTCCGCCTCAACGCGACCGGAGGCCTCACATCCTTTGAAAACTCGAGTGGTCCGCGGAGATCAATACTTCCGAAGGAGACGATGCCTGACTCCTCTTGAAAATGGATAGGAGTCCCAGGATCCCTGTGGCACGTGGAAAGGGACCGTGGGTCTCCCGACTCACGTGGAGACGCATCCCAATTGCCATGCCAAGACTTGAGGAGAATCCCGAGGTGTCCCTCGCACCTAGGCAGGAGTCCTGACGTCGCTGAACAAACACGTGTCTGGAAGGGCCCTCCCCGTCGTAACTCGAGAATATACCCCAGGTTCCGGCCGCAACTCGAGAAAAACCATGAGACTTCCCCCTTGCCGCGAGATGAGGCCCGATTCCCCTGCACTGCGTGCAGAGCAATTCCGTATTCCACATCAAAAATGAAAGGAGCCTTCATTTCCTTGATGGCACTCCAGAGAAAACCCAAGATCACTGTCTCAAGTCTAGAGGGATCCTTAGGTCACTGGAGCAACACGAAAGGGCTCCCTGGACCCCAAATCAACTCGAGATGAGAGCTTAGTCTCTGGCTTCAAATCGAGAGGAATACCAACTTTCCACAAGCACCTCAAGAGGAGGCTTCTCTCAGCTAATGGTATGTGAGAGGGACCCTGAGTTTGTCACCTCAAGTGGAATGGACACCGAGATTCTCTGACTCAAAGTAAGGCCAGATATCCCTGCAGTGAATTGAATGCAGGCTCGTCGTGCATCTCCCAAGACGAAGGGATGTCTGAATCCCCTGTGGAGACCACAGAGAAAGACCTAGTCCTCCGCCTCATCACGACCGGAGGCCTCACATCCTTTGAAAACTCGAGAGGTCCGCGGAGATCAATGCTTCCAAAGGAGACGACGCCTGACTCCTCTTGAAAATGGATAGGAGTCCCAGGATCCGTGTGGCACGGGGAAAGGGACCCTGGTTCTACCGCCTCACGTGGAGATGCGTCCAAATTGCATGCCAAGACTCGAGGAGAATCCCGAGGTGTCCCTCGCACCTAGGCAGGAGTCCTCACTTCGCTGAACAAACACGTGTCTGGAAGGGACCTACCCGTCGTAACTCGAGAATATACCCCAGGTTCCTGCCGCAACTCGAGAAAAACCTTGAGACTTCCCCCTCCCCGCGAAATGAGGCCCGATTCCCCTGCACTGAGTGCAGACCAATTCCGTGTTCCACATCAAACGTGAAAGGAGCCTTGATTTCCTTAATGGCACTCCAGAGAAAACCCAAGATCACTGTCTCAAGTGTAGAGGGATCCTGAGGTCACTGGAGCAACACGAAAGGGCTCCGTAGACCCCAAATCAACTCGAGATGAGAGCTTAGTCCCTGGCTTCGACTCAAGAGGAATACAAACTTTCCACAAGCACCTCAAGAGGAGGCTTCTCTCAGCTACAGGTATGTGAGAGGGACCCTGAGTTTGTGGCCTCAAGTGGAATGGACACCGAGATGCTCTGACTTGAAGTAAGGCCGGATATCCCTGCAGTGAATTGAATGCAGGCTCGTCTTGCATCTCCCAAGACGAAGGGTTGTGTGAATCCCCTGTGGAGCCCACAGAGAAAGACCTAGCTAGTCCTCCGCCTCAACGCGACCGGAGGCCTCACATCCTTTGAAAACTCGAGTGGTCCGCGGAGATCAATACTTCCGAAGGAGACGATGCCTGACTCCTCTTGAAAATGGATAGGAGTCCCAGGATCCCTGTGGCACGTGGAAAGGGACCGTGGGTCTCCCGACTCACGTGGAGACGCATCCCAATTGCCATGCCAAGACTTGAGGAGAATCCCGAGGTGTCCCTCGCACCTAGGCAGGAGTCCTGACGTCGCTGAACAAACATGTGTCTGGAAGGGCCCTCCCCGTCGTAACTCGAGAATATACCCCAGGTTCCGGCCGCAACTCGAGAAAAACCATGAGACTTCCCCCTCGACGCGAGATGAGGCCCGATTCCCCTGCACTGCGTGCAGAGCAATTCCGTGTTCCACATCAAACGTGAAAGGAGCCTTGATTTCCTTGATGGCACTCCAGAGAAAACCCAAGATCACTATCTCAAGTCTAGAGGGATCCTGAGGTCACCGGAGCAACACGAAAGGGCTCCGTGGACCCCAAATCAACTCGAGATGAGAGATTAGTCCCTGGCTTCGACTCAAGAGGAATACCAACTTTCCACAAGCACCTCAAGAGGAGGCTTCTCTCAGCTACAGGTATGTGAGAGGGACCCTGAGTTTGTGGCCTCAAGTGGAATGGTCACCGAGATGCTCTGACTCGAAGTAAGGCCGGATATCCCTGCAGTGAATTGAAAGCAGGCTCATCTTGCATCTCCCAAGACGAAGGGATGTCTGAATCCCCAGTGCAGAACACAGAGAAAGACCTAGTCCTCCGCCTCAACGCGACCGGAGGCCTCACATCCTTTGAAAACTCGAGAGATCTGCAGAGATCAATGCTTCCAAAGGAGACGATGCCTGACTCCTCTTGAAAATGGATAGGAGTCCCAGGATCACTGTGGCACGTGGAAAGGGACCCTGGGTCTCCCGCCTCACGTGGAGACGTGTCCCAATTGCCATGTCAAGACTCGAGGAGAATCCCGAGTTGTTCCTCGCACCTAGGCAGGAGTCCTGACGTCGCTGAACAAACACGTGTCTGGAAGTGCCCTCCCCGTCGTAACTCGAGAATATACCCCAGGTTCCGGCCGCAACTCGAGAAAAACCATGAGACTTCCCCCTCGCCGCGAGATGAGGCCCGATTCCCCTGCACTGCGTGCAGAGCAATTCCGTGTTCCACATCAAACGTGAAAGGAGCCTTGATTTCCTTGATGGCACTCCAGAGAAAACCCAAGATCACTATCTCAAGTCTAGAGGGATCCTGAGGTCACCGGAGCAACACGAAAGGGCTCCGTGGACCCCAAATCAACTCGAGATGAGAGATTAGTCCCTGGCTTCGACTCAAGAGGAATACCAACTTTCCACAAGCACCTCAAGAGGAGGCTTCTCTCAGCTACAGGTATGTGAGAGGGACCCTGAGTTTGTGGCCTCAAGTGGAATGGTCACCGAGATGCTCTGACTCGAAGTAAGGCCGGATATCCCTGCAGTGAATTGAAAGCAGGCTCATCTTGCATCTCCCAAGACGAAGGGATGTCTGAATCCCCAGTGCAGAACACAGAGAAAGACCTAGTCCTCCGCCTCAACGCGACCGGAGGCCTCACATCCTTTGAAAACTCGAGAGATCTGCAGAGATCAATGCTTCCAAAGGAGACGATGCCTGACTCCTCTTGAAAATGGATAGGAGTCCCAGGATCACTGTGGCACGTGGAAAGGGACCCTGGGTCTCCCGCCTCACGTGGAGACGTGTCCCAATTGCCATGTCAAGACTCGAGGAGAATCCCGAGTTGTTCCTCGCACCTAGGCAGGAGTCCTGACGTCGCTGAACAAACACGTGTCTGGAAGTGCCCTCCCCGTCGTAACTCGAGAATATACCCCAGGTTCCGGCCGCAACTCGAGAAAAACCAGATTTCCCCCTCGCCGCGAGTTGAGGCCCGATTCCCCTGCACTGCATGCAGAGCAATTCCGTGTTCCACATCAAACGTGAAAGGAGCCTTGATTTCCTTGATGGCACTCCAGAGAAAACCCAAGATCGCTGTCTCAAGTCTAGAGGGATCCTGAGGTCACTGGAGCAGCACGAAAGGGCTCCGTGGACCCCAAATCAACTCGAGATGAGAGCTTAGTCCCTGGCTTCGACTCAAGAGGAATACGCACTTTCCACAAGCCCCTCAAGAGGAGGCTTCTCTCAGCTACAGGTATGTGAGAGTCCCCGTGAGTTTGTGGCCTCAAGTGGAATGGACACCGAGATGCTCTGACTCGAAGTAAGGCCGGATATCCCTGCAGTGAATTGAATGCATGCTCGTCTTGCATCTCCCAAGACGAAGGGATGTCTGAATCCCCTGTGGAGACCGCAGAGAAAGACCTAGTCCTCCGCCTCATCGTGACCGGAGGCCTCACATCCTTTGAAAACTCGAGAGGTCTGCAGACATCAATGCTTCCAAAGGAGACGATGCCTGACTCCTCTTGAAAATGGATAGGAGTCCCAGGATCACTGTGGCACGTGGAAAGGGACACTGGGTCTCCCACCTCACGTGGAGACGCGTCCCAATTGCCATGCCAAGACTCGAGGAGAATCCCGAGGTGTCCCTCGCACCTAGGCAGGAGTCCTGAGGTCGCCGAACAAACACGTGTCTCAAAGGGCCCTGCCTGTCGTAACTCGAGAATATACCCCAGGTACCGCCCGCAACTCGAGAAAAACCATGACACTTCCCCCTCGCCGCGAGATGAGGCCCGATTCCCCTGCAATGCGTGCAGAGCAATTCCGTGTTCCACATCAAACGTGAAAGGAGCCTTGATTTCCTTAATTGCACTCCAGAGAAAACCCAAGATAACTGTCTCAAGTCTAGAGGGATCCTGAGGTCACTGTAGCAACACGAAAGGGCTCCGTGGACCCCAAATCAACTCGAGATGAGAGCTTAGTCCCTGGCTTCGACTCAAGAGGAATACCGACTTTCCACAAGCACCTCAAGAGGAGGCTTCTCTCAGCTACAGGTAAGTGAGAGGGACGCTGAGTTTGTGGCCTCAAGTGGAATGGAAACGGAGATGCTCTGACTCGAAGTAAGGCCGGATATCCCTGCAGTGAATTGAATGCAGGCTCGTCTTGCAATTCCCAAGACGAAGGGATGTCTGAATCCCCTGTGTAGAACAGAGAGAAAGACCTAGTCCTCCGCCTCAACGCGACCGGAGGCCTCACATCCTTTGAAAACTCGAGAGGTCTGTAGAGATCAATGCTTCCAAAGGAGACGATGCCTGACTCCTCTTGAAAATGGATAGGAGTCCCAGGATCACCGTGGCACGTGGAAAGGGACCCTGGGTCTCCCGCCTCACGTGGAGATGCGTCCTAATTGCCATGCCAAGACTCGAGGAGAATCCCGAGGTGTCCCTCGCACCTAGGCAGGAGTCCTGACGTCGCTGAACAAACACGTGTCTGGAAGGGCCCTCCCCGTCGTAACTCGAGAATATACCCCAGGTTCCGGCCGCAACTCGAGAAAAACCATGAGATTTCCCCCTCTCCGCGAGTTGAGGCCCTATTCCCCTGCACTGCATGCAGAGCAATTCCGTGTTCCACATCAAACGTGAAAGGAGCCTTGATTTCCTTGATGGCACTCCAGAGAAGACCCAAGATCACTGTCTCAAGTCTAGAGGGATCCTGAGGTCACTGGAGCAACACGAAAGGGCTCCGTGGACCCCAAATCAACTCGAGATGAGAGCTTAGTCCCTGGCTTAGACTCAAGAGGAATACCAACTTTCCACAAGCACCTCAAGAGGAGGCTTCTCTCAGCTACAGGTATGTGAGAGGGACCCTGAGTTTGTGGCCTCAAGTGGAATGGACACCGAGATGCTCTGACTTGAAGTAAGGCCGGATATCCCTGCAGTGAATTGAATGCAGGCTCGTCTTGCATCTCCCAAGACGAAGGGTTGTGTGAATCCCCTGTGGAGCCCACAGAGAAAGACCTAGTCCTCCGCCTCAACGCGACCGGAGGCCTCACATCCTTTGAAAACTCGAGAGGTCTGCGGAGATCAATACTTCCGAAGGAGACGATGCCTGACTCCTCTTGAAAATGGATAGGAGTCCCAGGATCCCTGTGTCACGTGGAAAGGGACCCTTGGTCTCCCGCCTCACGTGGAGACGCGTCCCAATTGCCATGCCAAGGCTCCAGGAGAATCCCGAGGTTTCCCTCGCATCTAGGCAGGAGTCCTGACGTCGCTGAACAAACACGTGTCTGGAAGGGCCCTCACCGTCGTAACTCGAGAATATACCCCAGGTTCCGGCCGCAACTCGAGAAAGACCATGAGACTTCCCCATCGCCCCGAGATGAGGCCCGATTCCCCTGCCCTGCGTGCAGAGCAATTCCGTATTCCACATCAAAAAAGGAAAGGAGCCTTAATTTCCTTGATGGCACGCCAGAGAAAACCCAAGATCACTGTCTCAAGTCTAGAGGGATCCTGAGGTCACTGGAGCAACACGAAAGGGCTCCGTGGACCCCAAATCAACTCGAGATGAGAGCTTAGTCCCTGGCTTCGACTCAAGAGGAATACCAACTTTCCACAAGCACCTCAAGAGGAGGCTTCTCTCAGCTAATTGTATGTGAGAGGGACCCTGAGTTTGTGGACTCAAGTGCAATGGACACCGAGATGCCCTGACTCGAAGTAAGGCTGGATATCCCTGCAGTGAATTGAATGCAGGCTCGTCTTGCATCTCCCAAGACGAAGGGATGTCTGAATCCCCTGTGGATACCACAGAGAAAGACCTAGTCCTCCGCCTTATCGTGACCGGATGCCTCACATCCTTTGAAAACTCGAGAGGTCTGCAGAGATCAATGCTTCCAAAGGAGACGATGCCTGACTCCTCTTGAAAATGGATAGGAGTCCCAGGATCCCTGTGGCACGTGGAAAGGGACACTGGGTTTCACGCCTCACGTGGAGACGCGTCCCAATTGCCATGCCAAGACTCGAGGAGAATCCCGAGGTGTCCCTCGCACCTAGGCAGGAGTCCTGACGTCCCTGAACAAACACGTGTCTGGAAGGGCCCTCCCCGTCGTAACTCGAGAATATACCCCAGGTTCCGGCCGCAACTCGAGAAAAACCATGAGACTTCCCCATCGCCGCGAGATGAGGCCCGATTCCCCTGCCCTGCGTGCAGAGCAATTCCGTATTCCACATCAAAAATGAAAGGAGCCTTGAGTTCCTTGATGGCACTCCAGAGAAAACCCAAGATCACTGTCTCAAGTCTAGAGGGATCCTTAGGTCACTGGAGCAACACGAAAGGGCTCCCTGGACCCCAAATCAACTCGAGATGAGAGCTTAGTCCCTGGCTTCAAATCGAGAGGAATACCAACTTTCCACAAGCACCTCAAGAGGAGGCTTCTCTCAGCTAATGGTATGTGAGAGGGACCCTGAGTTTGTCACCTCAAGTGGAATGGACACCGAGATTCTCTGACTCAAAGTAAGGCCAGATATCCCTGCAGTGAATTGAATGCAGGCTCGTCGTGCATCTCCCAAGACGAAGGGATGTCTGAATCCCCTGTGGAGACCACAGAGAAAGACCTAGTCCTCCGCCTCATCGCGACCGGAGGCCTCACATCCTTTGAAAACTCGAGAGGTCCGCGGAGATCAATGCTTCCAAAGGAGACGACGCCTGACTCCTCTTGAAAATGGATAGGAGTCCCAGGATCCGTGTGGCACGGGGAAAGGGACCCTGGTTCTCCCGCCTCACGTGGAGATGCGTCCAAATTGCATGCCAAGACTCGAGGAGAATCCCGAGGTGTCCCTCGCACCTAGGCAGGAGTCCTCACGTCGCTGAACAAACACGTGTCTGGAAGGGACCTCCCCGTCGTAACTCGAGAAAATACCCCAGGTTCCGGCCGCAACTCGAGAAAAACCTTGAGACTTCCCCCTCCCCGCGAAATGAGGCCCGATTCCCCTGCACTGAGTGCAGACCAATTCCGTGTTCCACATCAAACGTGAAAGGAGCCTTGATTTCCTTGATGGCACTCCAGAGAAAACCCAAGATCACTGTTTCAAGTCTAGAGGGATCCTGAGGTCACTGTAGCAACATGAAAGGGCTCCATGGACCTCAAATCAACTCGAGATGAGAGATTAGTCCCTGGCTTCGACTCAAGAGGAATACCAACTTTCCACAAGCACCTCAAGAGGAGGCTTCTCTCAGCTACAGGTATGTGAGAGGGACCCTGAGTTGTGGCCTCAAGTGGAATGGACACCGAGATGCTCTGACTTGAAGTAAGGCTGGATATCCCTGCAGTGAAGTGAATGCAGGCTCGTCTGGCATCTCCCAAGACGAAGGGATGTCTGAATCCCCTGTGGAGACCACAGAGAAAGACCTAGTCCTCCGCCTCATCGCGACCGGAGGCCTCACATCCTTTGAAAACTCGAGTGGTCCGCGGAGATCAATACTTCCGAAGGAGACGATGCCTGACTCCTCTTGAAAATGGATAGGAGTCCCAGGATCCCTGTGGCACGTGGAAAGGGACCCTGGGTCTCCCGCCTCACGTGGAGACGCGTCCCAATTGCCATGCCAAGACTCGAGGAGAATCCCGAGGTTTCCCTCGCACCTAGGCAGGAGTCCTGACGTCGCTGAACAAACACGTGTCTGGAAGTGCCCTCCCCGTCGTAACTCGAGAATATACCCCAGGTTCCGGCCGCAACTCGAGAAAAACCAGATTTCCCCCTCGCCGCGAGTTGAGGCCCGATTCCCCTGCACTGCATGCAGAGCAATTCCGTGTTCCACATCAAACGTGAAAGGAGCCTTGATTTCCTTGATGGCACTCCAGAGAAAACCCAAGATCGCTGTCTCAAGTCTAGAGGGATCCTGAGGTCACTGGAGCAGCACGAAAGGGCTCCGTGGACCCCAAATCAACTCGAGATGAGAGCTTAGTCCCTGGCTTAGACTCAAGAGGAATACCAACTTTCCACAAGCACCTCAAGAGGAGGCTTCTCTCAGCTACAGGTATGTGAGAGTCCCCGTGAGTTTGTGGCCTCAAGTGGAATGGACACCGAGAAGATCTGACTCGAAGTAAGGCCGGATATCCCTGCAGTGAATTGAATGCATGCTCGTCTTGCATCTCCCAAGACGAAGGGATGTCTGAATCCCCTGTGGAGACCGCAGAGAAAGACCTAGTCCTCCGCCTCATCGTGACCGGAGGCCTCACATCCTTTGAAAACTCGAGAGGTCTGCAGACATCAATGCTTCCAAAGGAGACGATGCCTGACTCCTCTTGAAAATGGATAGGAGTCCCAGGATCACTGTGGCACGTGGAAAGGGACACTGGGTCTCCCGCCTCACGTGGAGACGCGTCCCAATTGCCATGCCAAGACTCGAGGAGAGTCCCGAGGTGTCCCTCGCACCTAGGCAGGAGTCCTGAGGTCGCCGAACAAACACGTGTCTCGAAGGGCCCTGCCTGTCGTAACTCGAGAATATACCCGAGGTTCCGCCCGCAACTCGAGAAAAACCATGACACTTCCCCCTCGCCGCGAGATGAGGCCCGATTCCCCTGCAATGCTTCCAGAGCAATTCCGTGTTCCACATCAAACGTGAAAGGAGCCTTGATTTCCTTAATTGCACTCCAGAGAAGACCCAAGATCACTGTCTCAAGTCTAGAGGGATCCTGAGGTCACTGTAGCAACACGAAAGGGCTCCGTGGACCCCAAATCAACTCGAGATGAGAGCTTAGTCCCTGGCTTCGACTCAAGAGGAATACCGACTTTCCACAAGCACCTCAAGAGGAGGCTTCTCTCAGCTACAGGTAAGTGAGAGGGACGCTGAGTTTGTGGCCTCAAGTGGAATGGAAACGGAGATGCTCTGACTCGAAGTAAGGCCGGATATCCCTGCAGTGAATTGAATGCAGGCTCGTCTTGCAATTCCCAAGACGAAGGGATGTCTGAATCCCCTGTGTAGAACAGAGAGAAAGACCTAGTCCTCCGCCTCAACGCGACCGGAGGCCTCACATCCTTTGAAAACTCGAGAGGTCTGCAGAGATCAATGCTTCCAAAGGAGACGATGCCTGACTCCTCTTGAAAATGGATAGGAGTCCCAGGATCACCGTGGCACGTGGAAAGGGACCCTGGGTCTCCCGCCTCACGTGGAGATGCGTCCTAATTGCCATGCCAAGACTCGAGGAGAATCCCGAGGTGTCCCTCGCACCTAGGCATGAGTCCTGACGTCGCTGAACAAACATGTGTCTGGAAGGGCCCTCCCCGTCGTAACTCGAGAATATACCCCAGGTTCCGGCCGCAACTCGAGAAAAACCATGAGATTTCCCCCTCTCCGCGAGTTGAGGCCCGATTCCCCTGCACTGCATGCAGAGCAATTCCGTGTTCCACATCAAACGTGAAAGGAGCCTTGATTTCCTTGATGGCACTCCAGAGAAGACCCAAGATCACTGTCTCAAGTCTAGAGGGATCCTGAGGTCACTGGAGCAACACGAAAGGGATCCGTGGACCCCAAATCAACTCGAGATGAGAGCTTAGTCCCTGGCTTAGACTCAAGAGGAATACCAACTTTCCACAAGCACCTCAAGAGGAGGCTTCTCTCAGCTACAGGTATGTGAGAGGGACCCTGAGTTTGTGGCCTCAAGTGGAATGGACACCGAGATGCTCTGACTCGAAGTAAGGCCGGATATCCCTGCAGTGAATTGAATGCAGGCTCGTCTTGCATCTCCCAAGACGAAGGGATGTCTGAATCCCCTGTGGAGACCACAGAGAAAGACCTAGTCCTCCGATTCATCGCGACCGGAGGCCTCACATCCTTTGAAAACTCGAGAGGTCCGCGGAGATCAATGCTTCCAAAGGAGACGATGCCTGACTCCTCTTGAAAATGGATAGGAGTCCCAGGATCCCTGTGGCACGTGCAAAGGGACCCTGGTTCTCCAGCCTCACGTGGAGATGCGTCCAAATTGCCATGCCAAGACTCGAGGAAAATCCCGAGGTGTCCCTCGCACCTAGGCAGGAGTCCTGACGTCGCTGAACAAACACTTGTCTGGAAGGGACCTCCCCGTCGTAACTCGAGAATATACCCCAGGTTCCGGCCGCAACTCGAGAAAAACCATGAGACTTCCCCCTCGCCGCGAGATGAGGCCCGATTCCCCTGCACTGAGTGCAGACCAATTTCGTGTTCCACATCAAACTTGAAAGGAGCCTTGATTTCCTTAATGGCACTCCAGAGAAAACCCAAGATCACTGTCTCAAGTCTAGAGGGATCCTGAGGTCACTGGAGCAACACGAAAGGGCTCCGTGGACCCCAAATCAACTCGAGATGAGAGCTTAGTCCCTGGCTTCGACTCAAGAGGAATACAAACTTTCCACAAGCACCTCAAGAGGAGGCTTCTCTCAGCTACAGGTATGTCAGAGGGACCCTGAGTTTGTGGCCTCAAGTGGAATGGACACCGAGATGCTCTGACTTGAAGTAAGGCCGGATATCCCTGCAGTGAATTGAATGCAGGCTCGTCTTGCATCTCCCAAGACGAAGGGTTGTGTGAATCCCCTGTAGAGCCCACAGAGAAAGACCTAGTCCTCCGCCTCAACGCGACCGAAGGCCTCACATCCTTTGAAAACTCGAGAGGTCCGCGGAGATCAATACTTCCGAAGGAGACGATGCCTGACTCCTCTTGAAAATGGATAGGAGTCCCAGGATCCCTGTGTCACGTGGAAAGGGACCCTGGGTCTCCCGCCTCACGTGGAGACGCGTCCCAATTGCCATGCCAAGACTCCAGGAGAATCCCGAGGTTTCCCTCGCACCTAGGCAGGAGTCCTGACGTCGCTGAACAAACACGTGTCTGGAAGGGCCCTCCCCGTCGTAACTCGAGAATATAACCCAGGTTACGGCTACAACTCGAGAAAAACCATGAGACTTCCCCTCGCCGCTGGATGAGGCCCGATTCCCCTGCACTGCGTGCAGAGCAATTCCGTGTTCCACATCAAACGTGAAAGGAGCCTTGATTTCCTTGATGGCACTCCAGAGAAAACCCAAGATCACTGTCTCAAGTCTAGAGGGATCCTGAGGTCACTGGAGCAACACGAAAGGGCTCCGTGGACCCCAAATCAACTCGAGATGAGAGCTTAGTCCCGGGCTTCGACTCAAGAGTAATAGCAACTTTCCACAAGCACCTCAAGAGGAGGTTTCTCTCAGCTACAGGTATGTGAGAGGGACCCTGAGTTGTGGCCTCAAGTGGAATGGACACCGAGATGCTCTGACTTGAAGTAAGGCTGGATATCCCTGCAGTGAAGTGAATGCAGGCTCGTCTGGCATCTCCCAAGACGAAGGGATGTCTGAATCCCCTGTGGAGACCACATAGAAAGACCTAATTATCCGCCTCATCGCGAGCGGAGGCTTCACATCCTTTGAAAACTCGAGAGGTCCGCGGAGATCAATGCTTCCAAAGTAGACGATGCCTTACTCCTCTTGCAAATGGATAGGAGTCCCAGGATCCCTGTGGCACGTGGAAAGGGACCCTGGGTCTCCGGCCTCATGTGGAGACGCGTCCCAATTACCATGCCAAGACTCGAGGAGAATCCCGAGGTGTCCCTAGCACCTAGGCAGGAGTCCTGACGTCGCTGACCAAACACGTGTCTAGAAGGGCCCTCCCCGTCGTTACTCGAGAATATACCCCAGGTTCTGGCCGCAACTCAAGAAAAACCATGAGATTTCCCCCTCGCCGTGAGTTGAGGCTTGATTCCCCTCCACTGCATGCAGAGCAATTCCGTGTTCCATATCAAACGTGAAAGGAGCCTTGATTTCCTTGATGGCACTCCAGAGAAAACCCAAGATCACTGTCTCAAGTCTAGAGGGATCCTGAGGTCACTGGAGCAACACGAAAGTGCTCCGTGAACCCCAAATCAACTCGAGATGAGAGCTTAGTCCCTGGCTTAGACTCAAGAGGAATACCAACTTTCCACAAGCACCACAGGAGG
Organism: Dama dama; assembly: GCF_033118175.1. Lineage (NCBI taxonomy): Eukaryota > Metazoa > Chordata > Mammalia > Artiodactyla > Cervidae > Dama > Dama dama. The sequence continues at coordinate 48,178 of NC_083700.1, read as the reverse complement.
AGGCTTCTCTCAACTACAGGTATGTGAGAGGGCCCCTGAGTTTGTGGCCTCAAGTGGAATGGACACCGAGATGCTCTGACTCAAAGTAAGGCCGGATATCCCAACAGTGAGTTGAATGCTGGCTCGTCTTGCATCTCCCAAGACGAAGGGATGTCTGAATCCCCTGTGGAGATCACAGAGAAAGACCGAGTTCTCCGCCTCATCGCGACCGGAGGCCTCACATCCTTTGAAAACTCGAGAGGTCCGCGGAGATCAATGCTTCCAAAGGAGAAGATGCCTGACCCTTCTTGAAAATGGATAGGAGTCCCAGGATTCCTGTGGCACGTGGAAAGGGACCCTGGGTCTCCCGCCTCACGTGGAGACGCGTCCCAATTGCCATGCCAAGAATCGAGGAGAATCCCGAGGTGTCCCTCGCACCTAGGCAGGAGTCCTGACGTCGCTGAACAAACCTGTGTCTGGAAGTGCCCTCCCCGTCGTAACTCGAGAATATACCCCAGGTTCCGGCCGCAACTCGAGAAAAACCATGAGACTTCCCCCTCGCCGCGAGATGAGGCCCGATTCCCCTGCAATGCGTGCAGAGCAATTCCGTGTTCCACATCAAACGTGAAAGGAGCCTTGATTTCCTTGATGGCACTCCAGAGAAAACCCAAGATCACTGTCTCAAGTCTAGAGGGATCCTGAGGTCACTGGAGCAACACGAAAGGGCTCCGTGGACCCCAAATCAACTCGAGATGAGAGATTAGTCCCTGGCTTCAACTCAAGAGGAATACGAACTTTCCACAAGCACCTCAAGAGGAGGCTTCTCTCAGCTACAGGTATGTTAGAGGGACCCTGAGCTTGGGGCCTCAAGTGGAATGGACACCGAGATGCTCTGACTCGAACTAAGGCCGGATATCCCTGCAGTGAATTGAATGCAGGCTCGTCTTGCATCTCCCAAGACGAAGGGATGTCTGAATCCCCTGTGGAGACCACAGAGAAAGCCCTAGTCCTCCGCCTCATCGCGACCGGAGGCCTCACATCCTTTGAAAACTCGAGAGGTCTGCAGAGATCAATGCTTCCAAAGGAGACGATGCCTGACTCATCTTGAAAATGGATAGGAGTCCCAGGATCCCTGTGGCACGTGGAAAGGGACACTGGGTCTCCCGCCTCACGTGGAGACGTGTCCCAATTGCCATGCCAAGACTCGAGGAGAATCCCGAGGTATCCCTCGCACCTAGGCAGGAGTCCTGACGTCGCTGAACAAACACGTGTCTGGAAGGGCCCTCCCCGTCGTAACTCGAGAATATACCCCAAATTCCGGCCGCAACTCGAGAAAAACCATGAGACTTCCCCCTCGTCGCGAGATGAGGCCCGATTCCCCTGCACTGCGTGCAGAACAATTCCGTGTTCCACATTAAACGTGAAAGGAGCCTTGATTTCCTTGATGGCACTCCAGAGAAAACCCAAGATCACTGGCTCAATCTAGAGGGATCCAGAGGTCACTGGAGCAACATGAAAGGGCTCCGGGGACCCCAAATCAACTCGAGATGAGAGCTTAGTCCCTGGCTTCGACTCAAGAGGAATACCAACTTTCCACAAGCACCTCAAGAGGAGGCTTCTCTCAGCTACAGGTATGTGAGCGGGACCCTGAGTTTGTGGCCTCAAGGGGAAAGGACCCCCAGATGCTCGACTCGAAGTAAGGCTGGATATCCCTGCAGTGAATTGAATGCAGGCTTGTCTTGCATCTCCCAAGACGAAGGGATGTCTGAATCCCCTGTGGAGATGACAGAGAAAGAACTAGTTCCCCGCCTCATCGAGACCGGAAGCCTCACATCCTTTGAAAACTCGAGAGGTCCGCCGAGATCAATGCTTCCAAAGGAGACGTTGCCTGACTCTTCTTGAAAATGGATAGGAGTCCCAGGATCCCTGTGGCACGGGGATAGGGACCCTGGGTCTCCCGCCTCACGTGGAGACGCGTCCCAATTGCCATGCCAAGACTCGAGGAGAATCCCGAGGTGTCCCTCGCACCTAGGCAGGAGTCCTGACGTCTCTGAACAAACACGTGTCTGGAAGGGCCCTCCCCGTCGTAACTCGAGAATATACCCCAGTTTCCGGACGCAACTTGAGAAAAACCATGAGACATCCCTCTTGCCGCGAGATGAGGCCCGATTCCCCTGCACTGCGTGCAGAGCAATTCCGTGTTCCACATCAAACGTGAAAGGAGCCTTGATTTCCTTGATGACACTCCAGAGAAAACCAAGATCACTGTCTCAAGTCTAGATGGATCCTGAGGTCACTGGAGCAACACGAAAGGGATCCGTGGACCCCAAATCAACTCGAGATGAGAGCTTAGTCCCTGGCTTCGACTCAAGAGGAATACCAACTTTCCACAAGCACCTCAAGAGGAGGCTTCTCTCAGCTACAGGTATGTGAGAGGGACCCTGATTTTGTGGCCTCAAGTGGAATGGACACTGAGATGCTCTGACTCGAAGTAAGGCCGGATATCCCTGCAGTGAATTGAATGCAGGCTCGTCTTGCATCTCCCAAGACGAAGGGATGTCTGAATCCCCTGTGGAGACGACACAGAATGAAGTAGTCTTCCGCCTCATCGCGTCCGGAGGCCTCACATCCTTTGAAAACTCGAGATGTCCACGGAGATCAATGCTTCCAAAGGAGACGATGCCTGACTCCTCTGGAAATTGGATAGGAGTACCAGGATCTGTGTGGAACGTGGAAAGGGACCCTGGGTCTCCTGCCTTAAGTGGAGACGCGTCCCAATTGCCATGCCAAGACCCGAGGAGAATCCCGAGGTGTCCCTCGCACCTAGGCAGGAGTCCTGACGTCGCTGAAAAAACACGTATCTGGAAGGGCTCTCCCCGTCGTAACTCGAGAATATACCCCAGGTTTTGGCCGCAACTCGAGAAAAACCATGAGATTTTCCCCGCGCCGCGAGTTGAGGCCCGATTCCCCTGCACTGCATGCAGAGCAATTCCGTGTTCCACATCAAAGGTGAAAGGAGCCTTGATTTCCTTGATGGCACTCCAGAGAAAACCCAAGATCACTGTCTCAAGTCTAGAGGGATCCTGAGGTCACTGGACCAACAGGAAAGGGCTCCGTGGACCCCAAATCAACTCGAGATGAGAGCTTAGTCCCTGGCTTCGACTCAAGAGGAATACCAACTTTCCACCAGCACCTCAAGAGGAGGCTTCTCTCAGCTACAGGTATGTGAGAGGGACCCTGAGTTTGTGGCCTCAAGTGGAATGGACACCCAGATGCTTTGACTCGAAGTAAGGCCGGATATCCCTGCAGTGAATTGAATGCAGGCTCGTCTTGCATCTCCCAAGACGAAGGGATGTCTGAATCCCCTGTGGAGTCGACAGAGAAAGACCGAGTTCTCCGCCTCATCGCGAGCGGAGGCCTCACATCCTTTGAAAACTCGAGAGGTCCACGGAGAACAATGCTTCCAAAGGATACAATGCCTGATTCCTCTTGAAAATGGATAGGAGTCCCAGGATCCCTGTGGCACGTGAAAAGGGACGCTGGGTCTCCCGCCTCACATGGAGACGCATCCCAATTGCCATGCCAAGACTCGAGGAGAATCCCGAGGTGTCCCTCGCACCTAGGCAGGAGTCCTGACGTCGCTGAACAAACACGTGTCTGGAAGGGCCCTCCCCGTCGTAACTCGAGAATATACCCCAGGTTCCGGCCGCAACTCGAAAAAAAACTTGAGACTTCCCCCTCGCCGCGAGATGAGGCCCAATTCCCCTGCACTGCGTGCAGAGCCATTCCGTGTTCCACATCAAACGTGAAAGGAGCCTTGATTTCCTTGATGGCACTCCAGAGAAAACCCAAGATCACTGTCTCAAGTCTAGAGGGATCCTGAAGTCTCTGGAGCAACACGAAAGGGCTCCGTGGACCCCAAATCAACTCGAGATGAGAGCTTAGTCCCTGGCTTCGACTCAAGAGGAATACCAAGTTTCCACAAGCACCTCAAGAGGAGGCTTCTCTCAGCTACAGGTATGTGAGAGGGACCCTGAGTTTGTGGCCTCAAGTGGAATGGACACCGAGATGCTCTGACTCGAAGTAAGGCCGGATATCCCTGCAGTGAATTGAATGCAGGCTCGTCTTGCATCTCCCAAGACGAAGGGATGTCTGAATCCCCTGTGGAGACCACAGAGAAAGACCTAGTCCTCCGATTCATCGCGACCGGAGGCCTCACATCCTTTGAAAACTCGAGAGGTCCGCGGAGATCAATGCTTCCAAAGGAGACGATGCCTGACTCCTCTTGAAAATGGATAGGAGTCCCAGGATCCCTGTGGCACGTGCAAAGGGACCCTGGTTCTCCAGCCTCACGTGGAGATGCGTCCAAATTGCCATGCCAAGACTCGAGGAGAATCCCGAGGTGTCCCTCGCACCTAGGCAGGAGTCCTGACGTCGCTGAACAAACACTTGTCTGGAAGGGACCTCCCCGTCGTAACTCGAGAATATACCCCAGGTTCCGGCCGCAACTCGAGAAAAACCATGAGACTTCCCCCTGCCCGCGAAATGAGGCCCGATTCCCCTGCACTGAGTGCAGACCAATTTCGTGTTCCACATCAAACTTGAAAGGAGCCTTGATTTCCTTAATGGCACTCCAGAGAAAACCCAAGATCACTGTCTCAAGTCTAGAGGGATCCTGAGGTCACTGGAGCAACACGAAAGGGCTCCGTGGACCCCAAATCAACTCGAGATGAGAGCTTAGTCCCTGGCTTCGACTCAAGAGGAATACAAACTTTCCACAAGCACCTCAAGAGGAGGCTTCTCTCAGCTACAGGTATGTCAGAGGGACCCTGAGTTTGTGGCCTCAAGTGGAATGGACACCGAGATGCTCTGACTTGAAGTAAGGCCGGATATCCCTGCAGTGAATTGAATGCAGGCTCGTCTTGCATCTCCCAAGACGAAGGGTTGTGTGAATCCCCTGTAGAGCCCACAGAGAAAGACCTAGTCCTCCGCCTCAACGCGACCGAAGGCCTCACATCCTTTGAAAACTCGAGAGGTCCGCGGAGATCAATACTTCCGAAGGAGACGATGCCTGACTCCTCTTGAAAATGGATAGGAGTCCCAGGATCCCTGTGTCACGTGGAAAGGGACCCTGGGTCTCCCGCCTCACGTGGAGACGCGTCCCAATTGCCATGCCAAGACTCCAGGAGAATCCCGAGGTTTCCCTCGCACCTAGGCAGGAGTCCTGACGTCGCTGAACAAACACGTGTCTGGAAGGGCCCTCCCCGTCGTAACTCGAGAATATAACCCAGGTTACGGCTACAACTCGAGAAAAACCATGAGACTTCCCCTCGCCGCTGGATGAGGCCCGATTCCCCTGCACTGCGTGCAGAGCAATTCCGTGTTCCACATCAAACGTGAAAGGAGCCTTGATTTCCTTGATGGCACTCCAGAGAAAACCCAAGATCACTGTCTCAAGTCTAGAGGGATCCTGAGGTCACTGGAGCAACACGAAAGGGCTCCGTGGACCCCAAATCAACTCGAGATGAGAGCTTAGTCCCGGGCTTCGACTCAAGAGTAATAGCAACTTTCCACAAGCACCTCAAGAGGAGGTTTCTCTCAGCTACAGGTATGTGAGAGGGACCCTGAGTTGTGGCCTCAAGTGGAATGGACACCGAGATGCTCTGACTTGAAGTAAGGCTGGATATCCCTGCAGTGAAGTGAATGCAGGCTCGTCTGGCATCTCCCAAGACGAAGGGATGTCTGAATCCCCTGTGGAGACCACATAGAAAGACCTAATTATCCGCCTCATCGCGAGCGGAGGCTTCACATCCTTTGAAAACTCGAGAGGTCCGCGGAGATCAATGCTTCCAAAGTAGACGATGCCTTACTCCTCTTGCAAATGGATAGGAGTCCCAGGATCCCTGTGGCACGTGGAAAGGGACCCTGGGTCTCCGGCCTCATGTGGAGACGCGTCCCAATTACCATGCCAAGACTCGAGGAGAATCCCGAGGTGTCCCTAGCACCTAGGCAGGAGTCCTGACGTCGCTGAACAAACACGTGTCTAGAAGGGCCCTCCCCGTCGTTACTCGAGAATATACCCCAGGTTCTGGCCGCAACTCAAGAAAAACCATGAGATTTCCCCCTCGCCGTGAGTTGAGGCTTGATTCCCCTCCACTGCATGCAGAGCAATTCCGTGTTCCATATCAAACGTGAAAGGAGCCTTGATTTCCTTGATGGCACTCCAGAGAAAACCCAAGATCACTGTCTCAAGTCTAGAGGGATCCTGAGGTCACTGGAGCAACACGAAAGTGCTCCGTGAACCCCAAATCAACTCGAGATGAGAGCTTAGTCCCTGGCTTAGACTCAAGAGGAATACCAACTTTCCACAAGCACCACAGGAGGAGGCTTCTCTCAACTACAGGTATGTGAGAGGGCCCCTGAGTTTGTGGCCTCAAGTGGAATGGACACCGAGATGCTCTGACTCAAAGTAAGGCCGGATATCCCAACAGTGAGTTGAATGCTGGCTCGTCTTGCATCTCCCAAGACGAAGGGATGTCTGAATCCCCTGTGGAGATCACAGAGAAAGACCGAGTTCTCCGCCTCATCGCGACCGGAGGCCTCACATCCTTTGAAAACTCGAGAGGTCCGCGGAGATCAATGCTTCCAAAGGAGAAGATGCCTGACCCTTCTTGAAAATGGATAGGAGTCCCAGGATTCCTGTGGCACGTGGAAAGGGACCCTGGGTCTCCCGCCTCACGTGGAGACGCGTCCCAATTGCCATGCCAAGACTCGAGGAGAATCCCGAGGTGTCCCTCGCACCTAGGCAGGAGTCCTGACGTCGCTGAACAAACCTGTGTCTGGAAGTGCCCTCCCCGTCGTAACTCGAGAATATACCCCAGGTTCCGGCCGCAACTCGAGAAAAACCATGAGACTTCCCCCTCGCCGCGAGATGAGGCCCGATTCCCCTGCAATGCGTGCAGAGCAATTCCGTGTTCCACATCAAACGTGAAAGGAGCCTTGATTTCCTTGATGGCACTCCAGAGAAAACCCAAGATCACTGTCTCAAGTCTAGAGGGATCCTGAGGTCACTGGAGCAACACGAAAGGGCTCCGTGGACCCCAAATCAACTCGAGATGAGAGATTAGTCCCTGGCTTCAACTCAAGAGGAATACGAACTTTCCACAAGCACCTCAAGAGGAGGCTTCTCTCAGCTACAGGTATGTTAGAGGGACCCTGAGCTTGGGGCCTCAAGTGGAATGGACACCGAGATGCTCTGACTCGAACTAAGGCCGGATATCCCTGCAGTGAATTGAATGCAGGCTCGTCTTGCATCTCCCAAGACGAAGGGATGTCTGAATCCCCTGTGGAGACCACAGAGAAAGCCCTAGTCCTCCGCCTCATCGCGACCGGAGGCCTCACATCCTTTGAAAACTCGAGAGGTCTGCAGAGATCAATGCTTCCAAAGGAGACGATGCCTGACTCATCTTGAAAATGGATAGGAGTCCCAGGATCCCTGTGGCACGTGGAAAGGGACACTGGGTCTCCCGCCTCACGTGGAGACGTGTCCCAATTGCCATGCCAAGACTCGAGGAGAATCCCGAGGTATCCCTCGCACCTAGGCAGGAGTCCTGACGTCGCTGAACAAACACGTGTCTGGAAGGGCCCTCCCCGTCGTAACTCGAGAATATACCCCAAATTCCGGCCGCAACTCGAGAAAAACCATGAGACTTCCCCCTCGTCGCGAGATGAGGCCCGATTCCCCTGCACTGCGTGCAGAACAATTCCGTGTTCCACATTAAACGTGAAAGGAGCCTTGATTTCCTTGATGGCACTCCAGAGAAAACCCAAGATCACTGGCTCAATCTAGAGGGATCCAGAGGTCACTGGAGCAACATGAAAGGGCTCCGGGGACCCCAAATCAACTCGAGATGAGAGCTTAGTCCCTGGCTTCGACTCAAGAGGAATACCAACTTTCCACAAGCACCTCAAGAGGAGGCTTCTCTCAGCTACAGGTATGTGAGAGGGACCCTGAGTTTGTGGCCTCAAGGGGAAAGGACCCCCAGATGCTCGACTCGAAGTAAGGCTGGATATCCCTGCAGTGAATTGAATGCAGGCTTGTCTTGCATCTCCCAAGACGAAGGGATGTCTGAATCCCCTGTGGAGATGACAGAGAAAGAACTAGTTCCCCGCCTCATCGAGACCGGAAGCCTCACATCCTTTGAAAACTCGAGAGGTCCGCCGAGATCAATGCTTCCAAAGGAGACGTTGCCTGACTCTTCTTGAAAATGGATAGGAGTCCCAGGATCCCTGTGGCACGGGGAAAGGGACCCTGGGTCTCCCGCCTCACGTGGAGACGCGTCCCAATTGCCATGCCAAGACTCGAGGAGAATCCCGAGGTGTCCCTCGCACCTAGGCAGGAGTCCTGACGTCTCTGAACAAACACGTGTCTGGAAGGGCCCTCCCCGTCGTAACTCGAGAATATACCCCAGTTTCCGGACGCAACTTGAGAAAAACCATGAGACATCCCTCTTGCCGCGAGATGAGGCCCGATTCCCCTGCACTGCGTGCAGAGCAATTCCGTGTTCCACATCAAACGTGAAAGGAGCCTTGATTTCCTTGATGACACTCCAGAGAAAACCAAGATCACTGTCTCAAGTCTAGATGGATCCTGAGGTCACTGGAGCAACACGAAAGGGCTCCGTGGACCCCAAATCAACTCGAGATGAGAGCTTAGTCCCTGGCTTCGACTCAAGAGGAATACCAACTTTCCACAAGCACCTCAAGAGGAGGCTTCTCTCAGCTACAGGTATGTGAGAGGGACCCTGATTTTGTGGCCTCAAGTGGAATGGACACTGAGATGCTCTGACTCGAAGTAAGGCCGGATATCCCTGCAGTGAATTGAATGCAGGCTCGTCTTGCATCTCCCAAGACGAAGGGATGTCTGAATCCCCTGTGGAGACGACACAGAATGAAGTAGTCTTCCGCCTCATCGCGTCCGGAGGCCTCACATCCTTTGAAAACTCGAGATGTCCACGGAGATCAATGCTTCCAAAGGAGACGATGCCTGACTCCTCTGGAAATTGGATAGGAGTACCAGGATCTGTGTGGAACGTGGAAAGGGACCCTGGGTCTCCTGCCTTAAGTGGAGACGCGTCCCAATTGCCATGCCAAGACCCGAGGAGAATCCCGAGGTGTCCCTCGCACCTAGGCAGGAGTCCTGACGTCGCTGAAAAAACACGTATCTGGAAGGGCTCTCCCCGTCGTAACTCGAGAATATACCCCAGGTTTTGGCCGCAACTCGAGAAAAACCATGAGATTTTCCCCGCGCCGCGAGTTGAGGCCCGATTCCCCTGCACTGCATGCAGAACAATTCCGTGTTCCACATCAAAGGTGAAAGGAGCCTTGATTTCCTTGATGGCACTCCAGAGAAAACCCAAGATCACTGTCTCAAGTCTAGAGGGATCCTGAGGTCACTGGACCAACAGGAAAGGGCTCCGTGGACCCCAAATCAACTCGAGATGAGAGCTTAGTCCCTGGCTTCGACTCAAGAGGAATACCAACTTTCCACCAGCACCTCAAGAGGAGGCTTCTCTCAGCTACAGGTATGTGAGAGGGACCCTGAGTTTGTGGCCTCAAGTGGAATGGACACCCAGATGCTTTGACTCGAAGTAAGGCCGGATATCCCTGCAGTGAATTGAATGCAGGCTCGTCTTGCATCTCCCAAGACGAAGGGATGTCTGAATCCCCTGTGGAGTCGACAGAGAAAGACCGAGTTCTCCGCCTCATCGCGAGCGGAGGCCTCACATCCTTTGAAAACTCGAGAGGTCCACGGAGAACAATGCTTCCAAAGGATACAATGCCTGATTCCTCTTGAAAATGGATAGGAGTCCCAGGATCCCTGTGGCACGTGAAAAGGGACGCTGGGTCTCCCGCCTCACATGGAGACGCATCCCAATTGCCATGCCAAGACTCGAGGAGAATCCCGAGGTGTCCCTCGCACCTAGGCAGGAGTCCTGACGTCGCTGAACAAACACGTGTCTGGAAGGGCCCTCCCCGTCGTAACTCGAGAATATACCCCAGGTTCCGGCCGCAACTCGAAAAAAAACTTGAGACTTCCCCCTCGCCGCGAGATGAGGCCCAATTCCCCTGCACTGCGTGCAGAGCCATTCCGTGTTCCACATCAAACGTGAAAGGAGCCTTGATTTCCTTGATGGCACTCCAGAGAAAACCCAAGATCACTGTCTCAAGTCTAGAGGGATCCTGAAGTCTCTGGAGCAACACGAAAGGGCTCCGTGGACCCCAAATCAACTCGAGATGAGAGCTTAGTCCCTGGCTTCGACTCAAGAGGAATACCAAGTTTCCACAAGCACCTCAAGAGGAGGCTTCTCTCAGCTACAGGTATGTGAGAGGGACCCTGAGTTTGTGGCCTCAAGTGGAATGGACACCGAGATGCTCTGACTCGAAGTAAGGCCGGATATCCCTGCAGTGAATTGAATGCAGGCTCGTCTTGCATCTCCCAAGACGAAGGGATGTCTGAATCCCCTGTGGAGACCACAGAGAAAGACCTAGTCCTCCGATTCATCGCGACCGGAGGCCTCACATCCTTTGAAAACTCGAGAGGTCCGCGGAGATCAATGCTTCCAAAGGAGACGATGCCTGACTCCTCTTGAAAATGGATAGGAGTCCCAGGATCCCTGTGGCACGTGCAAAGGGACCCTGGTTCTCCAGCCTCACGTGGAGATGCGTCCAAATTGCCATGCCAAGACTCGAGGAGAATCCCGAGGTGTCCCTCGCACCTAGGCAGGAGTCCTGACGTCGCTGAACAAACACTTGTCTGGAAGGGACCTCCCCGTCGTAACTCGAGAATATACCCCAGGTTCCGGCCGCAACTCGAGAAAAACCATGAGACTTCCCCCTGCCCGCGAAATGAGGCCCGATTCCCCTGCACTGAGTGCAGACCAATTTCGTGTTCCACATCAAACTTGAAAGGAGCCTTGATTTCCTTAATGGCACTCCAGAGAAAACCCAAGATCACTGTCTCAAGTCTAGAGGGATCCTGAGGTCACTGGAGCAACACGAAAGGGCTCCGGGGACCCCAAATCAACTCGAGATGAGAGCTTAGTCCCTGGCTTCGACTCAAGAGGAATACAAACTTTCCACAAGCACCTCAAGAGGAGGCTTCTCTCAGCTACAGGTATGTCAGAGGGACCCTGAGTTTGTGGCCTCAAGTGGAATGGACACCGAGATGCTCTGACTTGAAGTAAGGCCGGATATCCCTGCAGTGAATTGAATGCAGGCTCGTCTTGCATCTCCCAAGACGAAGGGTTGTGTGAATCCCCTGTAGAGCCCACAGAGAAAGACCTAGTCCTCCGCCTCAACGCGACCGAAGGCCTCACATCCTTTGAAAACTCGAGAGGTCCGCGGAGATCAATACTTCCGAAGGAGACGATGCCTGACTCCTCTTGAAAATGGATAGGAGTCCCAGGATCCCTGTGTCACGTGGAAAGGGACCCTGGGTCTCCCGCCTCACGTGGAGACGCGTCCCAATTGCCATGCCAAGACTCCAGGAGAATCCCGAGGTTTCCCTCGCACCTAGGCAGGAGTCCTGACGTCGCTGAACAAACACGTGTCTGGAAGGGCCCTCCCCGTCGTAACTCGAGAATATAACCCAGGTTACGGCTACAACTCGAGAAAAACCATGAGACTTCCCCTCGCCGCTGGATGAGGCCCGATTCCCCTGCACTGCGTGCAGAGCAATTCCGTGTTCCACATCAAACGTGAAAGGAGCCTTGATTTCCTTGATGGCACTCCAGAGAAAACCCAAGATCACTGTCTCAAGTCTAGAGGGATCCTGAGGTCACTGGAGCAACACGAAAGGGCTCCGTGGACCCCAAATCAACTCGAGATGAGAGCTTAGTCCCGGGCTTCGACTCAAGAGTAATAGCAACTTTCCACAAGCACCTCAAGAGGAGGTTTCTCTCAGCTACAGGTATGTGAGAGGGACCCTGAGTTGTGGCCTCAAGTGGAATGGACACCGAGATGCTCTGACTTGAAGTAAGGCTGGATATCCCTGCAGTGAAGTGAATGCAGGCTCGTCTGGCATCTCCCAAGACGAAGGGATGTCTGAATCCCCTGTGGAGACCACATAGAAAGACCTAATTATCCGCCTCATCGCGAGCGGAGGCTTCACATCCTTTGAAAACTCGAGAGGTCCGCGGAGATCAATGCTTCCAAAGTAGACGATGCCTTACTCCTCTTGCAAATGGATAGGAGTCCCAGGATCCCTGTGGCACGTGGAAAGGGACCCTGGGTCTCCGGCCTCATGTGGAGACGCGTCCCAATTGCCATGCCAAGACTCGAGGAGAATCCCGAGGAGTCCCTCGCACATAGGCAGGAGTCCTGACGTCGCTGAACAAACACGTGTCTGGAAGGGCCCTCCCCGTCGTAACTCGAGAATGTACCCCAGGTTCCGGCCGCAACTCGAAAAAAACCGTGAGACTTAACCCTCGCCGCGAGATGAGGCCCGATTCCCCTGCACTGCGTGCAGAGCAATTCCGTGTTCCACATCAAACGTGAAAGGATCTTTGATTTCCTTGATGACACTCCAGAGAAAACCCAAGATCACTGTCTCAAGTCTAGAGGGATAATGAGGTCACTGGAGCAACACGAAAGGGCTCCGTGGACCCCAAATCAACTCGAGATGAGAGCTTAGTCCCTGGCTTTGACTCAAGAGGAATACCAACTTTCCAAAAGCACTTCAAGAGGAGGCTTCTCTCAGCTACAGGTATGTGAGAGGGACCGTGAGTTTGTGGCCTCAAGTGGAATGGACACTGAGATGCTCTGACTCGAAGTAAGGCCAGATATCCCTGCAGTGAATTGAATGAAGCCTCGTCTTGCATCTCCCAAGATGAAGGGATGTCGGAATCCCCTGTGGAGACGACAGAGAAAGACCTAGTCCTCAGCCTCATCACGACCGGAGGCCTCACATCTTTTGAAAAGTCGAGAAGTCTGCGGAGATAAATGCTTCCAAAGGAGATGATGCCTGACTCCTCTTGAAAATGGATAGGAGTCCCAGGATCCCTATGGCACGTGGAAAGGGACCCTGGGTCTCCCGCCTCACGTGGAGACGTGTCCCAATTGCCATGCGAAGACTCGAGGAGAATCCCGAGGTGTCCCTCGCACCTAGGCAGGAGTCCTCACGGCGCTGAACAAACAAGTGTATGGAAGGGCCCTGCCCGTCGTAACTCGAGAATAGACCCCAGGTTCCGGCCGCAACTCGAGAAAAACCATGAGACTTCCCCCTCGCCGCGAGATGAGGCCCGATTCCCCTGCACTGCGTCCAGAGCAATTCCGTGTTCCACATCAAACCTGAAAGGAGCCTTGATTTCCTTGATGACACTCCAGGGAAAACCCAAGATCACTGTCTGAAGTCTATAGGGATAATGAGGTCACTGGAGCAACACGAAAGGGCTCCGTGGACCCCAAATCAACTCGAGATGAGAGCTTAGTCCCTGGCTTCGACTCAAGAGGAATACCAACTTTCCACAAGCACCTCAAGAGGAGGCTTCTCTCAGCTACAGGTATGTGAGAGGGACCCTGAGTTTGTGGCCTCACTTGGAATGGACACTGAGATGCTCTGACTCGAAGTAAGGCCGGATATCCCTGCAGTGAAGTGAAGGCAGGCTCGTCTTTCATCTCCCAAGACGAAGGGATGTCTGAATCCCCTCTGGAGACCACAGAGAAAGACCTAGTCCTCCGCCTCAACGCGAACAGAGGCCTCACATCCGTTGAAAACTCGAGAGGTCCGCGGAGATCAATGCTTCCAAAGGAGACAATGCCTGACTCCTCTTGAAAATGGATAGGAGTCCCAGGATCCCTGTGGCACGTGGAATGGGACACTGGTTCTCCCGCCTCATGTGGAGATGCGTCCCAATTGCCATGCCAAGACTCGAGGAGAATCCCGAGGTATCCCTCGCACCTAGGCAGGAGTCCTGACGTCGCTGAACAAACACGTGTCTGGAAGGGCCCTCCCCGTCGTAACTCGAGAATATACCCCAGGTTCCGGCCGCAACTCGAGAAAAACCATGAGACTTCCCCCTCGCCGCGAGATGAGGCCCGATTCCCCTGCACTGAGTGCAGAGCAATTCCGTGTTCCACATCAAACGTGAAAGGAGCCTTGATTTCCTTGATGCCACACCAGAGAAAACCCAAACTCACTGTCTCAAGTCTAGAGGGATCCTGAGGTCACTGGAGCAACACGAAAGGGCTCCGTGGACCCCAAATCAACTCGAGATGAGAGCTTAGTCCCTGGCTTCGACTCAAGAGGAATACCAACTTTCCACAAGCACCTCAAGAGGAGGCTTCTCTCAGCTACAGGTATGTGAGAGGGACCCTGAGTTTGTGGCCTCAAGTGGAATGGACACCGAGATGCTCTGACTCGAAGTGAGGCCGGATATCGCTGCAGTGAATTGAATGCAAGCTCGCCTTGCATCTCCCAAGACGAAGGGATGTCTGAATCCCCTGTGGAGACCACAGAGAAAGACCTAGTTCTCCGCCTCATCGCGACCGGAGGCCTCACATCCTTTGAAAACTCGAGAGGCCCACGGAGATCAATGGTTCCAAAGGAGACGATGCCTGACTCCTCTTGAAAATGGTTAGGAGTCCCAGGATCCCTGTGGCACGTGGAAAGGGACCCTGGGTCTCCCGCGTCACGTGGAGACGCGTCCCAATTGCCATGCCAAGACTCGAAGAGAATCCCGATGTGTCACTCGAACCTAGGTAGGAGTCCTGACGTCGATGAACAAACACGTGTCTGGAAGGGCCCTCCCCGTCGTAACTCGAGAATAGACCCCAGGTTCCGACCGCAACACGAGAAAAACCATGAGACTTCCCCCTCGCCGCGAGATGAGGCCCGATTACCCTGCACTGCGTCCAGAGCAATTCCGTGTTCCACATCAAACGTGAAAGGAGCTTTGATTTCCTTGATGACACTCCAGAGAAAACCCAAGATCACTGTCTCAAGTCTAGAGGGATCCTGAGGTCACTGGAGCAACACGAAAGGGCTCCGTCAACCCCAAATCAACTCGAGATAAGAGATTAGTCCCTAACTTCGACTCAAGAGGAATACCAACTTTCCACAAGCACCTCAAGAGGAGGCTTCTCTCAGCTACAGGTATGTGAGAGGGACCCTGAGTTTGTGGCCTCAAGTGGAATGGACACCGAGATGCTCTGACTCGAGGTAAGGCCGGATATCCCTGCAGTGAATTGAATGCAGGCTCGTCTTGCATCTCCGAAGACGAAGGGATGTCTGAATCCCCTGTGGAGGCCACAGAGAAAGACCTAGTCCTCCGCCTCATCGCGACCGGAGGCCTCACATCCTTTTAAAACTCGAGAGGTCCACGGAGATCAATGCTTCCAAAGGAGACGATGCCTGACTCCTCTTGAAAATGGATAGGAGTCCCAGGATCCCTGTGGCACGTGGAAAGGGACCCTGGGTCTCCCGCCTCACGTGGAGTCGCGTCCCAATTGCCATGCCAAGACTCGAGGAGAATCCCGAGGTGTCCCTCGCAGCTAGGTCGGAGTCCTTGCGTCGCTGAACAAACACGTGTCTGGAAGGGGCCTCCCCGTCGTAACTCGAGAATATACCCCAGGTTCCGGCCGCAACTCAAGAAAAACCATGAGACTTCCCCCTCGCCGCGAGATGAGGCCCGATTCCCCTGCACTGCGTGCAGAGCAATTCCGTGTTCCACATCAAACGTGAAAGGAGCCTTGATTTCCTTCATGCCACTACAGAGAAAACCCAAACTCACTGTCTCCAGTCTAGAGGGATCCTGAGGTCACTGGAGAAACACGAAAGGGCTCCGTGGACCCCAAATCAACTGGAGATGAGAGCTTAGTCCCTGGCTTTTACTCAAGAGGAATACCAACTTTCCAAAAGCACTTCAAGAGGAGGCTTCTCTCAGCTACAGGTATGTGAGAGGGACCCTGAGTTTGTGGCCTCACGTGGAATGGACACTGAGATGCTCTGACTCGAAGTAAGGCCGGATATCCCTGCAGTGAAGTGAATGCAGGCTCGTCTTGCATCTCCCAAGACGAAGGGATGTCTGAATCCCCTCTGGAGACCACAGAGAAAGACCTAGTCCTCCGCCTCAATGCGAACAGAGGCCTCACATCCGTTGAAAACTCGAGAGGTCCGCGGAGATCAATGCTTCCAAAGGAGACGATGCCTGACACCTCTTGAAAATGGATAGGAGTCCCAGGATCCCTGTGGCACGTGGAAAGGGACACTGGGTCTCCCGCCTCATGTGGAGATGCGTCCCAATTGCCATGCCAAGACTCGAGGAGAATCCCGAGATGTCCCTCGCACCTAGGCCGGAGTCCTGACGTCGCTGAACAAACACGTGTCTGGAAGGGCCCTCCCCGTCGTAACTCGAGAATATACCCCAGGTTCCGGCCGTAACTCGAGAGAAACCATGAGACTTCCCCCTCGCCGCGAGATGAGTCCCGATTAACCTGCACTGCGTGCAGAACAATTCCGTGATCCACATCAAACGTGAAAGGAGCCTTGATTTCCTTGATGCCACTCCAGAGAAAACCCAAAGTCACTGTCTGAAGTCTAGAGGGATCCTGAGGTCACTGGAGCAACAGAAAGGGCTCCGTGGACCCCAAATCAACTCGAGATGAGAGCTTAGTCCCTGGCTTCGACTCAAGAGGTATACCAAGTTTCCACAAGCACCTCAAGATGAGGCTTTTCTCAGCTACATGTATGTGAGAGGTACCCTGAGTTTGTGGCCTCAAGTGGAATGGACACCGAGATGCTCTGACTCGAAGTAAGGCCGGATATCCCTGCAGTGAATTGAATGCAAGCTCGTCTTGCATCTCCCAAGACGAAGGGATGTCTGAATCCCCTGTGGAGACCAGAGAGAAAGACCTAGTTCCCCGCCTCATCGCGACCGGAGGCCTCACATCCTTTGAAAACTCGAGAGGTCCGCGGAGATCAATGTTTCCAAAGGAGACGATGCCAGACTCCTCTTGAAAATGGATAGGAGTCCCAGGATCACTGTGGCACGTGGAAAGGGACCATGGGTCTCCCGCCTCACGTGGAGATGCGTCCCAATTTCCATGCCAAGACTCGAGGAGAATCCCGAGGTGTCCCTCGCACCTAGGCAGGAGTCCTGACGTCGCTGAACAAACAGGTGTCTGGAAGGGCCCTCCCCTTCGTAACTCGAGAATATACCCCAGGTTCCGGCCGCAACTCGAGAAAAACCATGAGACTTCCCCCTCGCCGCTGGATGAGGCCCGATTCCCCTGCACTGCGTGCAGAGCAATTCCGTGTTCCACATCAAACGTGAAAGGAGCCTTGATTTCCTTGATAGCACTCCAGAGAAAACCCAAGATCACTGTCTCAAGTCTAGAGGGATCTTGAGGTCACTGGAGCAACACGAATGGGCTCCATGGACCCCAAATCAACTCGAGATGAGAGCTGAGTCCCTGGCTTCGACTCAAGAGGAATACCAACTTTCCACAAGCACCTCAAGAGGAGGCTTCTCTCAGCTACAGGTATGTGAGAGGGACCCTGAGTTTGTGGCCTCAAGTGGAATGGACACCGAGATGCTCTGACTCGAAGTAAGGCCGGATATCCCTGCAGTGAATTGAATGTAGGCTCGTCTTGCATCTCCCAAGACGAAGTGATGTCTGAATCCCCTGTGGAGACCACAGAGAAAGAACTAGTTCCCCGCCTCATCGAGACCGTAGCCCTCACATCCTTTGAAAACTCGAGAGATCCGCCGAGATCAGTGCTTCCAAAGGAGACGACGCCTGACTCTTCTTGAAAGTGGATAGGAGTCCCAGGATCCCTGTGGCACGGGGAAAGGGACCCTGGGTCTCCCGCCTCACGTGGAGACGCATCCCAATTGCCATGCCAAGACTCGAGGAGAATCCCGAGGTGTCCCTCGCACCTAGGCAGGAGTCCTGACGTCGCTGAACAAACACGTGTCTGGAAGGGCCCTCCCCGTCGTAACTCGAGAATATACCCCAGGTTCCGGCCGCAACTTGAGAAAAACCATGAGACATCCCCCTTACCTCGAGATGAGGCCCGATTCCCCTGCACTGCGTGCAGAGCAATTCCGTGTTCCACATCAAACTTGAAAGGAGCCTTGA
Source organism: Dama dama (assembly GCF_033118175.1). Taxonomy (NCBI): domain Eukaryota; kingdom Metazoa; phylum Chordata; class Mammalia; order Artiodactyla; family Cervidae; genus Dama; species Dama dama. The sequence goes on along the minus strand of NC_083700.1, from coordinate 30,058 downwards.
TTTCCTTGATGGCACTCCAGAGAAAACCCAAGATCACTGTCTCAAGTCTAGAGGGATCCTGAGGTCACTGGAGCAACACCAAAAGGCTCCGTGGACCCCAAATCAACTCGTGATGAGAGCTTAGTCCGTGGCTTCGACTCAAGAGGAATACCAACTTTCCACAAGCACCTCAAGAGGAGGCTTCTCGCAGCTACAGGTATGTGAGAGGGACCCTGAGTTTGTGGCCTCAAGTGGAATGGACACCGAGATGCTCTGACTCGAAGTAAGGCCGGATATCCCTGCAGTGAATTGAATGTAGGCTCGTCTTGCATCTCTCAACACGAAGGGATGTCTGAATCCCCTGTGGAGAACTCAGAGAAAGACCTAGTCCTCTGCCTCCTCGTGACCGGAGGGCTCACATCCTTTGAAAACTCGAGAGGTCTGCAGAGATCAATGCTTCCAAAGGAGACGATGCCTGACTCCTCTTGAAAATGGATAGGAGTCCCAGGATCTCTGTGGCACGTAGAAAGGGACCCTGGGTCTCCCGCCTCACGTGGAGACGCGTCTCAATTGCCATGCCAAGACTCGAGGAGAATCCCGAGGAGTCCCTCGCACCTAGGCAGGAGTCCTGACGTCGCTGAACAAACACGTGTCTGGAAGGGCCCTCCCCGTCGTACTTCGAGAATATACCCCAGGTTACGGCCGCAACTCGAAAAAAACCGTGAGACTTCCCCCTCGCCGCGAGATGAGGCCCAATTCCCCTGCACTGTGTGCAGAGCAATTCCGTGTTCCACATTAAACGTGAAACGAGTCTTGATTTCCTTGATGGCACTCCAGAGAAAACCCAAGATCACTGTCTCAAGTCTCGAGGGATCCTGAGGACAATGGAGCAACACGAAAGGGCTCCGTGGACCCCAAATCAACTCGAGATGAGAGCTTAGTCCCTGGCTTCGACTCAAGAGGAATACCAACTTTCCACAAGCACCTCAAGAGGAGGCTTCTCTCAGCTACAGGTATGTGAGAGGGACCCTGAATTTGTGGCCTCAAGTGTAATGGACACCGAGATGATCTGACTCAATGTAAGGCCGGATATCCCTGCAGTGAATTGAATGCAGGCTCGTCTTGCATCTCTCAAGACGAAGGGATGTCTGAATCCCCTGTGGAGACGATAGAGAAAGACCTAGTCCTCCGCTTCATCGCGACCGGAGGCCTCACACCCTTTGAAAACACGAGAGGCCTGCGGAGATCAATGCTTCCAAAGGAAACAATGCCTGACTCCTCTTGAAAATGGATAGGAGTCCCAGGATCCCGGTGGCACGTGGAAAGGGACACTGGGACTCCCGCCTCACGTGGAGACGCGTCCCAATTGCCATGCCAAGACTCGAGGAGAATCCCGAGGTGTCCCTCGCACCTAGGCAGGAGTCCTGACGTCGCTGAACAAACACGTGTCTGGAAGGGCCCTCCCCGTCGTAACTCGAGAATATACCCCAGGTTCCGGCCACAACTCGAGAAAAACCATGAGACTTCCCACTCGCTGCAAGATGAGGCCCGAATCCCCTGGACTGCGTGCAGAGCAATTCCGTGTTCCACATCAAACGTGAAAGGAGCCTTGATTTCCTTGATGGCACTCTAGAGAAAACCCAAGATCACTGTCTCAAGTCTAGAGGGATCCTGAGGTCACTTTAGCAACAGGAAAGGGCTCCGTGCACCCCAAATCAACTCGAGATGAGAGCTTAGTCCCTGGCTTCGACTCAAGAGGAATACCAACTTTCCACAAGCACCTCAAGAGGAAGCTTCCCTCAGCTACAAGTATGTGAGAGGGACCCTGAGTTTGTGGCCTCAAGTGTAAAGGACACCAAGATGCTCTGACTCGAAGTAAGCCCGGATATCCCTGCAGTGAATTGAATGCAGGCTCGTCTTGCATCTCCCAAGACGAAGGGATGTCTGAATCCCCTGTGGAGACGACAGAGAAAGACCTAGTCCTCCGCCTCATCGCGACCGGAGGCCTCACATCCTATGAGAACTTGAGAGGTGTGCGGAGATCAATGCTTCCAAAGGAGATGATGACTGACTCCTCTTGAAAATGGATAGGAGTCCCAGGATCCCTGTGGCAGGTGGAAAGGGACCCTGGGTCTCCCGCCTCACGTGGAGACGTGTCCCAATTGCCATGCCAAGACTCGAGGAGAATCCCGAGGTGTCCCTCGCACCTAGGCAGGAGTCCTGACGTCGCTGAACAAACACGTGTCTGGAAGGGCCCTCACCGTCGTAACTCGAGAATATACCCCAGGTTCCGGCCACAACTCGAGAAAAACCATGAGACTTCCCCCTTGCCGCGAGATGAGGCCCGATTCCGCTGCACTGTGTGCAGAGCAATTCCGTGTTCCACATTAAACGTGAAACGAGCCTTGATTTCCTTGATGGCACTCCAGAGAAAACCCAAGATCACTGTCTCAAGTCAAGAGGGATCCTGAGGTCACTGGAGCAACACCAAAAGGCTCCGTGGACCCCAAATCAACTCGTGATGAGAGCTTAGTCCGTGGCTTCGACTCAAGAGGAATACCAACTTTCCACAAGCACCTCAAGAGGATGCTTCTCTCAGCTACAGGTATGTGAGAGGGACCCTGAGTTTGTGGCCTCAAGTGGAATGGACACCGAGATGCTCTGACTCGAAGTAAGGCCGGATATCCCTGCAGTGAATTGAATGTAGGCTCGTCTTGCATCTCCCAAGACGAAGTGATGTATGAATCCCCTGTGGAGACCACAGAGAAAGAACTAGTTCCCCGCCTCATCGACACCGGAGGCCTTACATCCTTTGAAAACTCGAGAGGTCCGCCGAGATCAGTGCTTCCAAAGGAGACGACGCCTGACTCTTCTTGAAAGTGGATAGGAGTCCCAGGATCCCTGTGGCACGGGGAAAGGGACCCTGGGTCTCCCGCCTCACGTGGAGACGCATCCCAATTGCCATGCCAAGACTCGAGGAGAATCCCGAGGTGTCCCTCGCACCTAGGCAGGAGTTCTGACGTCGCTGAACAAACACGTGTCTGGAAGGGCCCTCCCCGTCGTAACTCGAGAATATACCCCAGGTTCCGGCCGCAACTTGAGAAAAACCATGAGACATCCCCCTTGCCGCGAGATGAGGCCCGATTCCCCTGCACTGCGTGCAGAGCAATTCCGTGTTCCACATCAAACTTGAAAGGAGCCTTGATTTCCTTGATGGCACTCCAGAGAAAACCCAAGATCACTGTCTCAAGTCTAGAGGGATCCTGAGGTCACTGGAGCAACACGAAAGGCCTCCGTCGACCCCAAATCAACTCGAGATGAGAGCTTAGTCCCTGGCTTCGACTCAAGAGGAATACCAACTTTCCACAAGCACCTCAAGAGGAGGCTTCTCTCAGCTACAGGTATGTGAGAGGGAGCCTGATTTTGTGGCCTCAAGTGGAATGGACACCGAGATGTTCTGACTCGAAGTAAGGCCGGATATCCCTGCAGTGAATTGAATGTAGGCTCGTCTAGCATCTCCCAAGACGAAGGGATGTCTGAATCCCCTGTGGAGACGACAGAGAAAGAAGTAGTCCTCCGCCTCATCGCGTCCGGAGGCCTCACATCCTTTGAAAACTCGAGAGGTCTGCGGAGATCAATGCTTCCAAAGGAGACGATGCCTGACACCTCCAGAAAATGGATATGAGTCCCCGGATCCCTGTGGCACGTGGAAAGGGACCCTGGGTCTCCCGCCTCATGTGGAGACGCGTCCCAATTGCCATGCCAAGACTCGAGGAGAATCCAGAGGTGTCCCTCGCACCTAGGCAGGAGTCCTGACGTCGCTGAACAAACACGTGTCTGGAGGGCCCTCCCCGTCGTAACTCAAGAATATACCCCAGGTTCGGGCCGCAATTCGAGAAAAACCATGAGATTTCCCCCTCGCCGCGAGTTGAGGCCCGATTCCCCTGCACTGCGTGCAGAGCCATTCCGTGTTCCACATCAAACGTGAAAGGAGCCTTGATTTCCTTGATGGCACTCCAGAGAAAACCCAAGATCACTGTCTCAAGTCTAGAGGGATCCTGAAGTCACTGGAGCAACACGAAAGGGCTCCGTGGACCCCAAATCAACTCGAGATGAGAGCTTAGTCCCTGGCTTCGACTCAAGAGGAATACCAAGTTTCCACAAGCACCTCAAGAGGAGGCTTCTCTCAGCTACAGGTATGTGAGAGGGCCCCTGAGTTTGTGCCCTCAAGTGGAATGGACACCGAGATGCTCTGACTCGAAGTAAGGCCGGATATCCCTGCATTGAATTGAATGCAGGCTCGTCTTGCATCTCTCAAAACGAAGGGATGTCTGAATCCCCTGTGGAGACCTCAGAGAAAGACCTAGTCCTCCGCCTCATCGTGACCGGAGGGCTCACATCCTTTGAAAACTCGAGAGGTCTGCAGAGATCAATGCTTCCAAAGGAGACGATGCCTGACTCCTCTTGAAAATGGATAGGAGTCCCAGGATCTCTGTGGCACGTAGAAAGGGACCCTGGGTCTCCCGCCTCACGTGGAGACGTGTCCCAATTGCCATGCCAAGACTCGAGGAGTATCCCGAGGAGTCCCTCGCACCTAGGCAGGAGTCCTGACGTCGCTGAACAAACACGTGTCTGGAAGGGCCGTCCCCGTCGTACTTCGAGAATATACCCCAGGTTACGGCCGCAACTCGAAAAAAACCGTGAGACTTCCCCCTCGCAGCGAGATGAGGCCCAATTCCCCTGCACTGTGTGCAGAGCAATTCCGCGTTCCACATCAAACCTGAAAGGAGACTTGATTTCCTTGATGGCACTCCAGAGAAAACCCAAGATCACTGTCTCTAGTCTATAGGGATCCTGAGGTCACTGGAGCAACACGAAAGGGTTCTGTGGACACCAAATCAACTCGAGATGAGAGCTTAGTCCCTGGCTTCGACTCAAGAGGAATACCAACTTTCCACAAGCACCTCAAGAGGAGGCTTCTCTCAGCTACATGTATGTGAGAGGGACCCTGAGTTTGTGGCCTCAAGTGGAATGGACAGCGAGATGCTCTGACTCGAAGTAAGGCCAGATATCCCTGAAGTGAATTGAATGCAGGCTCGTCTTGCATCTCCCAAACGAAAGGATGTCTGAATCTCCTGTGGAGGCCACAGAGAAAGACCTAGTCCTGCGCCTCATCGTGACCGGAGGCCTCACATCCTTTGAAAACTCGAGAGGTCCGCGGAGATCAATGCTTCCAAAGGAGACGATGCCTGACTCCTCTTGAAAATGGATAGGAGTCCCAGGATTCCTGTGGCACGTGGAAAGGGACCCTGGGTCTCCCGCTTCACGTGGAGACGCGTCCCCATTGCCATGCCAAGACTCGAGGAGAATCCCGAAGTGTCCCTCGTACCTAGGCAGGAGTCCTTACGTCGCTGAACAAACACGTGTATGGAAGGGCCCTCCCCGTCGTAACTCGAGAATATACCCCAGGTTCCGGCCGCAACTCGAGAAAAACCATGAGACTTCCCCCTCGCCGCGAGATGAGGCCCGATTCCCCTGCACTGCGTCCAGAGCAATTCCGTGTTCCCCATCAAACGTGAAAGGAGCTTTGATTTCCTTGATGACACTCCAGAGAAAACCCAAGATCACTGTCTCAAGTCTAGAGGGATAATGAGGTCACTGGAGCAACACGAAAGGGCTCCGTCGACCCCAAATCAACTCGAGATGAGAGCTTAGTCCCTGGCTTCGACTCAAGAGGAATACCAACTTTCCACAAGCACCTCAAGAGCAGGCTTCTCTCAGCTACAGGTATGTGAGAGGGACCCTGAGTTTGTGGCCACAAGTGGAATGGACACCGAGATGCTCTGACTCGAGGTAAGGCCGGATATCCCTGCAGTGAAGTGAATGCAGGCTCGTCTTGCATCTCCGAAGACGAAGGGATGTCTGAATCCCCTGTGCAGAACACAGAGAAAGACCTAGTCCTCCGCCTCATTGCGACCGGAGGGCTCACATCCTTTGAAAACTCGAGGGGTCCACGGAGATCAATGCTTCCAAAGGAGACGATGCCTGACTCCTCTTGAAAATGGATAGGAGTCCCAGGATCCCTGTGGCACGTGGAAAGGGACCCTGGGTCTCCCGCCTCACGTGGAGTCGCGTCCCAATTGCCATGCCAAGACTCGAGGAGAATCCCGAGGTGTCCCTCGCACCTAGGCCGGAGTCCTGACGTCGTTGAACAAACACGTGTCTGGAAGGGCCCTCCCCGTCGTAACTCGAGAATATACCCCAGGTTCCGGCCGCAACTCGAGAAAAACAATGAGACTTCCCCCTCGCCGCGAGATGAGGCCCGATTCCCCTGCACTGCATGCAGAGCAATTCCGTGTTCCACATCAAACGTGAAAGGAGCCTTGATTTCCTTGATTGCACTCCAGAGAAAACCCAAGATCACTGTCTCAAGTCTAGAGGGATCTTGAGGTCACTGGAGCAACACGAAAGTGATCCGAGGAACACAAATCAACTCGAGATGAGAGCTGAGTCCCTGGCTTCGACTCAAGAGGAATACCAACTTTCCACAAGCACCTCAAGAGGAGGCTTCTCTCAGCTACAGGTATGTGAGAGGGACCCTGAGTTTGTGGCCTCAAGTGGAATGGACACCGAGATGCTCTGACTCGAAGTAAGGCCGGATATCCCTGCAGTGAATTGAATGCAGGCTCGTATTCCATCTCCCAAGACGAAGGGATGTCGGAATCCCATGTGGAGGCCACAGGGAAAGACTTAGTCCTCCGCCTCACCTCGACCAGAGGCCTCACATCCTTTGAAAACTCGAGAGGTCCACGGAGATCAATGATTCCAAAGGAGAGGATGCCTGACGCCCCTTGAAAATGGATAGGAGTCCCAGGATAACTGTGGCACGTGGAAAGGGACCCTGGGTCTCCCGGCTCACGTGGAGACGCGTCCCAATTGCCATGCCAAGACTCGAGGAGAATCCCGAGGTGTCCCTCGCACCTAGGCAGGAGTCCTGACGTCGCTGAACAAACACGATCTGGAAGGTCCCTCCCCGTCGTAACTCGAGAATATACCCCAGGTTCCGGTCTCAACTCGAGAAAAACCATAGGACTTCCGCCTCGCAGCGAGATGAGGCCCGATTCCCCTGCACTGCGTGCAGAGCAATTCCGTGTTCCACATCAAACATGAAAGGAGCCTTGATTTCCTGGATGGCACTCCAGAGAAAACCCAAGATCACTGTCTCAAGTCTAGAGGGATCCTGAGGTCACTGGAGCAACACGAAAGGGCTCCGTGGACCCCAAATCAACTCGAGATGAGAGCTTAGTCCCTGGCTTCGACTCAAGAGGAATACCAACTTTCCACAAGCACCTCAAGAGGAGGCTTCTCTCAGCTACAGGTATATTTGAGGGACACTGAGTTTGTGGCCTCAAGTGGAATGGACACCGAGATGATCTGACTCGAAGTAAGGCCGGATATCCCTGCAGTGAATTGAATGCAGGCTCGTCTTGCATCTCCCAAGACGAAGGGTTGTCTGAATCCCCTGTGGAGACCACAGAAAAAGACCTAAATCTCCGCCTCATCGCGAGCGGAGGCCTCACATCCTTTGAAAACTCGAGAGGTCCGCGGAGATCAATGCTTCCAAAGGAGAAGATGCCTGACTCTTCTTGAAAATGGATAGGAGTCCCAGGATCACTGTGACACGTGGAAAGGGACCCTGGGTCTCCCGCCTCACATGGAGACGCGACCCAATTGCCATGGCAAGACTCGAGGAGCATCCCAAGGTGTCCCTCGCACCTAGGCAGGTTTCCTGACGTCGCTGAAGAAACACGTGTCTGGAAGGGCCCTCCCCGTCGTAACTCGAGAATATACCCCAGGTTCTGGCCGCAACTCGAGAAAAACCATGAGACTCCCCCCTCGCCGCTGGATGAGGCCCGATTCCCCTGCACTGCGTGCAGAGCAATTCCGAGTTCCACATCAAACGTGAAAGGAGCCTTGATTTCCTTGATGGCACTCCAGAGAAAACCCAAGATCACTGTCTCAAGTCTAGAGGGATCCTGAGGTCACTGGAGCAACACGAAAGTTCTCCGTGGACCCCAAATAAACTCGAGATGAGAGCTTAGTCCCTGGCTTCGACTCAAGAGGAATACCAACTTTCCACAAGCACCTCAAGAGGAGGCTTCTCTCAGCTACAGGTATGTGAGAGGGAACCTGAGTTTGTGGCATCAAGTGAAATGGACACCGAGATGCTCTGACTCGAAGTAAGGCCGGATATCCCTGCAGTGAATTGAATGCAGGCTCCTCTTGCATCTCCGAAGACGAAGGGATGTCTGAATCCCCTGTGGAGACCACAGAGAAAGACCTAGTTCTCCGCCTCATCGAGACTGGAGGCCTCACATCCTTTGAAATCTCGAGAGGTCCCCGGAGATCAATTCTTCCAAAGGAGACGATGCCTGACTCCTCTTGAAAATGGATAGGAGTCCCAGTATCCCTGTGGCACGTGGAAAGGGACCCTGGGTCTCCCGCCTCACGTGGAGACGCGTCCCAATTGCCATGCCAAGACTCCAGGAGAATCCCGAGGTGTCCCTCGCACCTAGGCAGGAGTCCTGACGTCGCTGAACAAACACGTGTCTGGAAGGGCCCTCCCCGTCCTAACTCGAGAATATACCCCAGGTTCCGGCCGCAACTCGAGAAAAACCATGAGACTTCCCCCTCGCCGCGAGATGAGGACCGATTCCCCTGCACTGCCTGCAGAGCAATTCCGTGTTCCACATCAAACGTGAAAGGAGGCTTGATTTCGTTGATGGCACTCCAGAGAAAACCCAAGATCACTGTCTCAAGTCTAGAGGGATCCTGAGGTCACTGGAGCAACAAGAAAAGCCTCCATGGACCCCAAATCAACTCGAGATGAGAGCTTAGTCCCTGGCTTCGACTCAAGAGGAATACCAACTTTCCACAAGCACCTCAAGTGGAGGCTTCTCTCAGCTACAGGTATGTGAGAGGGACCCTGAGTTTGTGGCCTCAAGTGGAATGGACACCGAAATGCTCTGACTCGAAGTAAGGCCGGATATCCCTGCAGTGAATTGAATGCAGGCTCGTCTTGCATCTCCCAAGACGAAGGGTTGTCTGAATCCCCTGTGGAGACCACAGAGAAAGACCTAGTTCCCCGCCTCATCGCGACCGGAGGCCTCACATCCTTTAAAAACTCGAGAGGTCCGCGGAGATCAATGCTTACAAAGGATACGATGCCTGACTCCTCTTGAAAATGGTTAGGAGTCCCAGGATCCCTGTCCACATGGACGGAGACTCTGGGTCTCCCGCTTCACGAGAAAACGCGTCCCAATTGCCATGCCAAGGCTCGAGGAGAATCCCGAGGTGTCCCTCGCACCTAGGCAGGAGTCCTGACGTCGCTGAACACACACGTGTCTGGAAGAGCCCTCCCCGTCGTAACTCGAGAATATACCCCGGTTCCGGCTGCAACTCGAGAAAAACCATGAGACTTCCAACTCGTCGCGAGATGAGGCCCGATTCCCCTGCACTGCTTGCAGAGCAATTCCGTGTTCCACATCAAACGTGAAAGGAGCCTTGATTTCCTTGATGGCACTCCAGAGAAAACCCAAGATCACTGTCTCAAGTCTAGAGGGATCCTGAGGTCACTGGAGCAACACAAAAGGGCTCCGTGGACCCCAAATCAACTCGAGATGAGAGCTTATTCCCTGGCTTCGACTCAAGAGGAATACCAACTTTCCACAAGCACTTCAAGAGGAGGCTTCTCTCAGCTACAGGTAAGTGAGAGGGACCATGAGTTTGTGGCCTCAAGTGGAATGGACACCGAGATGCCTGAACTTGAAGTAAGGCCGGATATCCCTGCAGTGAATTGAATGCAGGCTCCTCTTGCATCTCCCAAGACGAAGGGATGACTGAATCCCCTGTGGAGACGACATAGAAAGACCTAGACCTCTGCCTCATCGCGACCGGAGGCCTCACATCCTTTGAAAACTCGAGAGGTCTGCGGAGATAAATGCTTCCAAAGGAGACGATGCCTGACTCCTCTTGAAAATGGATAGGAGTCCCAGGATCCCTGTGGCACGTCGAAAGGGACGCTGGGTCTCCCGCCTCAGGTGGAGACGCATCCCAATTGCCATGCCAAGACTCGAGGAGAATCCCGAGGGGTCCCTCGCACCTAGGCAGGAGTCCTGACGTCGCTGAACAAACACGTGTCTGGAAGGGCCCTCCCCGTCGTAACTCGAGAATATAAATCAGGTTCCGGCCGCAACTCGAGAAAAACAATGAGACTTCCCCCTCTCCGCGAGATGAGGCCCGATTCCCCTGCACTGCATGCAGAGCAATTCCGTGTTCCACATCAAACGTGAAAGGAGCCTTGATTTCCTTGATGGCACTCCAGAGAAAACCCAAGATCACTGTCTCAAGTCTAGAGGGATCCTGAGGTCACTGGAGCAACACGAAAGGGCTCCGTGGACCCCAAATCAACTCGAGATGAGAGCTTAGTCCCTGGCTTAGACTCAAGAGGAATACCAACTTTCCATAAGCCCCTCAAGAGGAGGCTTCTCTCAGCTACAGGTATTTGAGAGGGACCCTGAGTTTGTGGCCTCAAGTGGAATGGACACCGAGATGCTCTGACTCGAAGTAAGGCCGGATATCCCTGCAGTGAATTGAATGCAGGCTCGTCTTGCATCTCCCAAGACGAAGGGTTGTCGAATCCCCTGTGGAGACCACAGAGAAAGACCTAGTTCTCCACCTCAACGCGAACGGAGGCCTCACATCCTTTGAAAACTCGAGAGGTCCGCGGAGATCAATGCTTCGAAAGGAGACGATGCCTGACTCCTCTTGCAAATGGATAGGAGTCCCAGGATCCCTGTGGCACGTGGAAAGGGACCCTGGGTCTCCCGCCTCAGGTGGAGACGCGTCCCGATTGCCATGCCAAGACTCGAGGAGAATCCCGAGGTGTCCCTCGCACCTAGGCAGGAGTCCTGACGTCGCTGAACAAACAAGTGTCTGGAAGGGCCCTCCCCGTCGTAACTCGAGAATATACCCCAGGTTCCGGCGGCAACTCGAGAAAAAAAATGAGACTTCCCCCTCGCCGCGAGATGAGGCCCGATTCCCCTGCACTGCGTGCGGAGAAATTCCGTGTTCCATATCAAGCCTGAAAGGAGCCTTGATTTCCTGATGGCACTCCAGAGAAAACCCAAGATCACTGTCTCAAGTCTAGAGGGATCCTGAGGTCACCGTAACAACATAAAAGGCTCCGTGGACCCCAAATCAACTCGAGATGACAGCTTAGTCCGCGGATTCGACTCAAGAGGAATACCAACTTTCCACAAGCACCTCAAGAGGAGGCTTCTCTCAGCTATATGTATGTGAGAGGGACCCTGAGTTTGTGGCCTCAAGTGGAATGGACACCGAAATGCTGTCACTCGAAGTAAGGCCGGATATCCCTGCAGTGAATTGAATGAAGGCTCGTCTTGCATCTCCCAAGGTGAAGGGATGTCTGAATCCCATGTGGAGACCGCAGAGAAAGACCTACTTCTCTGCCTCATCGCGACCGGAGGCCTCACATCCTTTGAAAACTTGAGAGGTCCGCGGAGATCAATGCTTCCAAAGGAGACGAAGCCTGACTCCTCGTGAAAATGGATAGGAGTCCCAGGATCACTGTGGCACGTGGAAAGAGACGCTGGGTCTCCCGCCTCACGTGGAGACGCGTCCCAATTGCCATGCCAAGACTCGAGGAGAATCCCGACGTGTCCCTCGCACCTAGCCAGGAGCCTGACGTCTCTGAACAAACACGTGTCTGGAAGGGCCCTCCCCGTCGTAACTCGAGATTATACCCCAGGTTCTGGCCGCAACTCGAGAAAAACCATGAGACTTCCCCATCGCCGCGAGATGAGTCCCGATTCCCCTGCCCTGCGTGCAGAGCAATTCCGTATTCCACATCAAAAATGAAAGGAGCCTTGATTTCCTTGATGGCACTCCAGAGAAAACCCAAGATCACTGGCTCAAGTCTAGAGGGATCCTGAGGTCACTGGAGCAACACGAAAGGGCTCCGTGGACCCCAAATCAACTCGAGATGAGAGCTTAGTCCCTGGCTTCAAATCGAGAGGAATACCAACTTTCAACAAGCACCTCAAGAGGAGGCTACTCTCAACTAATGGTATGTGAGAGGGACCCTGAGTTTGTCGCCTCAAGTGGAATGGACACCGAGATGCTCTGACTCAAAGTAAGGCCAGATATCCCTGCAGTGAATTGAATGCAGGCCCGCCTTGCATCTCCCAAGACGAAGGGATGTCTGAATCCCCTGTGGAGACCACAGAGAAAGACGTAGTCCCCCGCCTCATCGCGACCGGAGGCCTCACATCCTTTGAAAACTCGAGAGGTCCGCGGAGATCAATGCTTCCAAAGGAGACGATGCCTGACTCCTCTTGAAAATGGATAGGAGTCCCAGGATCCCTGTGGCACGTGGAAAGGGACCCTGGTTCTCCCGCCTCACGTGGAGACACGTCCAAATTGCCATGCCAAGACTCGAGGAGAATCCCGAGGTGTCCCTCGCATCTAGGCAGGAGTCCTGACGTCGCTGAACAAACCCGTGTCTGGACAGGCCCTCCCCGTCGTAACTCGAGAATATACCCCAGGTTCCGCCCGCAACTCGAGAAAAACCATGAGACTTCCCCCTCCCCGCGAGATGAGGCCCGATTCCCCTGCACTGAGTGCAGACCAATTCCGTGTTCCACATCAAACGTGAAAGGAGCCTTGATTTCCTTAATGGCACTCCAGAGAAAACCCAAGATCACTGTCTCAAGTCTAGAGGGATCCTGAGGTCACTGTAGCAACACGAAAGGGCTTCGTGGACCCCCAATCAACTCGAGATGAGTGTTTAGTCCCTGGCTTCGTCTCAAGAGGAATACCAAGTTTCCACAAGCACCTCAAGAGGAGGCTTTTCTCAGCTACAGGTATGTGAGAGGGACCCTGAGTTTGTGGCCTCAAGTGGAATGGACACCGAGATGCTCTGACTCGAAGTAAGGCCGGATATCCCTGCAGTGAATTGAATGCAGGCTCGTCTTGCATCTCCCAAGACGAAGGGTTGTCTGAATCCCCTGTGGAGACCACAGAGAAAGACCTAGTCCTCCGCCTCAACGCGACCGGAGGCCTCACATCCTTTGAAAACTCGAGAGGTCCGCGGAGATCAATGCTTCCAAAGGAGACGAAGCCTGACTCCTCGTGAAAATGGATAGGAGTCCCAGGATCCCTGTGGCACGTGGAAAGGGACCCTGGGTCTCCCGCCTCACGTGGAGACGCGTCCCAATTACCATGCCAATACTCGAGGAAAATCCCGAGGTGTCCCTCGCACCTAGGCAGGAGTCCTGACGTCGCTGAACAAACACGTGTCTGGAAGGGCCCTCCCCGTCGTAACTCGAGAATATACCTCAGGTTCCGGCCGCAACTCGAGAAAAACCATGAGACTTCCCCCTCGCCGCGAGATGAGGCCCGATTCCCCTGCCCTGCATGCAGAACAATTCCGTATTCCACATTAAAAATGAAAGGAGCCTTGATTTCCTTGATGGCACTCCAGAGAAAACCCAAGATCACTGTCTCAAGTCTAGAGGGATCCTGAGGTCACTGGAGCAACACGAAAGGGCTTCGTGGACCCCCAATCAACTCGAGATGAGAGCTTAGTCCCTGGCTTCAAATCGAGAGGAATACCAACTTTCCACAAGCACCTCAAGAGGAGGCTTCTCTCAGCTACAGGTATGTGAGAGGGACCCTGAGTTTGTGGCCTCAAGTGGAATGGACACCGAGATGCTCTGACTCGAAGTAAGGCCGGATATCCCTGCAGTGAATTGAATGCAGGCTCATCTTGCATCTCCCAAGACGAAGGAATGTCTGAATCCCCTGTGCAGAACACAGAGAAAGACCTAGTCCTCCGCCTCAACGCGACCGGAGGCCTCACATCCTTTGAAAATTCGAGAGGTCCGCGGAGATCAATGCTTCCAAAGGAGACGAAGCCTGACTCCTCTTGAATATGGATAGGAGTCCCAGGTTCCCTGTGGCACGTGGAAAGGGACCCTGGGTCTCCCGCCTCACGTGGAGACGCGTCCCCATTGCCATGCCAAGACTCGAGGAGAATCCCGAGGTGTCCCTCGCACCTAGGAAGGATTCCTGACGTCGCTGAACAAACACGTGTCTGGAAGGGCCCTCCCCGTCGTAACTCGAGAATATACCCCAGGTTCCGGCCGCAACTCGAGAAAAACCATGAGACTTCCCCCTCCCCACGACATGAGGCCCGATTCCCCTGCACTGAGTGCAGACCAATTCCGTGTTCCACATCAAACGTGAAAGGAGCCTTGATTTCCTTAATGGCACTCCAGAGAAAACCCAAGATCACTGTCTCAAGTCTAGAGGGATCCTGAGGTCACTGTAGCAACACGAAAGGGCTCCGTGGACCCCAAATAAACTCGAGATGAGAGCTTAGTCCTTGGCTTCGACTCAAGAGGAATACCAACTTTCCACAAGCACCTCAAGAGGAGGCTTGTCTCAGCTACAGGTATGTCAGAGGGACCCTGAGTTTGTGGCCTCAAGTGGAATCGACACAGAGATGCTCTGACTCGAAGTAAGGCCGGATATCCCTGCAGTGAATTGAATGCAGGCTCGTCTTGCATCTCCCAAGACGAAGGGTTGTCTGAATCCCCTATGGAGACCACAGAGAAAGACCTAGTCCTCCGCCTCAACGCGACCGGAGGTCTCACATCCTTTGAAAACTCCAGAGGTCCACGGAGATCAATACTTCCGAAGGAGACGATGCCTGACTCCTCTTGAATATGGATAGGAGTCCCAGGATCCCTGTAGCACGTGGAAAGGGAACCTGGGTCTCCCGCCTCACGTGGAGACGCGTCCCAATTGCCATGCCAAGACTCGAGGAGAATCCCGAGGTGTCCCTCGCACCTAGGCAGGAGTCCTGACGTCGCTGAACAAACAAGTGTCTGGAAGGGCCCTCCCCGTCGTAACTCGAGAATATACCCCAGGTTCCGGCCGCAACTCGAGAAAAACCATGAGACTTCCCCCTCGCCGCTGGATGAGGCCCGATTCCCCTGCACTGTGTGCGGAGAAATTCCGTGTTCAGTATCAAGCCTGAAAGGAGCCTTGATTTCCTTGATGGCACTCCAGAGAAAACCCAGGATCACTGTCTCAAGTCTAGAGGGATCCTGAGGTCACCGTAACAACATAAAAGGGCTCCGTGGACCCCAAATCAACTCGAGATGAGAGCTTAGTCCGCGGATTCGACACAAGAGGAATACCAACTTTCCACAAGCACCTCAAGAGGAGGCTTCTCTCAGCTATATGTATGTGAGAGGGACCCTGAATTTGTGGCCTCAAATGGAATGGACACCGAAATGCTGTCACTCGAAGTAAGGCCGGATATCCCTGCAGTGGATTGAATGCAGGCTCGTCTTGCATCTCCCAAGACGAAGGGATGTCTGAATCCCATGTGGAGACCACAGAGAAAGACCTACTTCTCCGCCTCATCGCGACCGGAGGCCTCACATCCTTTGAAAGATCGAGAGGTCCGCGGAGATCAATGCTTCCAAAGGAGACGATGCCTGACTCCTCTTGAAAATGGATAGGAGTCCCAGGATCCCTGTGGCACGTGGAAAGGGACACTGGGTCTCCCGCCTCACGTGGAGACGCGTCCCGATTGCCATGCCAAGACTTGAGGAGAATCCCAAGGTGTCCCTCGCTCCTGGGCAGGAGTCCTGACGTCGTGGAACAAACACGTGTCTGGAAGGGCCCTCCCCGTCGTTACTCGAGAATATACCCCAGTTTGGGCCGCAACTCGAGAAAAACAATGAGACTTCCCCCTCGCCGCGAGATGAGGCCCATGTCCCCGGCAATGCGTGCAGAGCAATTCCGTGTTCCACATCAAACGTGAAGGGAGCCTTGATTTCCTTGATGGCACTCCAGAGAAAACCCAGGATCACTGTCTCAAGTCTAGAGAGATCCTGAGGTCACTGTAGCAACATGAAAGGTCTCCGTGGACCCCAAATCAACTCGAGATGAGAGCTTAGTCCCTGGCTTCGACTCAAGAGGAATACCAACTTTCCACAAGCACTTCACGAGGAGGCTTCTCTCAGCTACAGGTATGTGAGAGGGACCCCGAGTTTGTGGCCTCAAGCGCAATGTACACTGAGATGCTCTGACTCAAAGTAAGGCCGGATATCCCTGCAGTGAATTGAATGCAGGCTCGTCTTGCATCTCCCAAGACGAAGGGATGTCTGATTCCCCTATAGAGACCACAGAGAAAGACCTAGTTCTCTGCTTCATCGCGAGGGGAGGCCTCACATCCTTTGAAAACTGGAAAGGCCACGGAGATCAATGCTTCCAAAGGAGACGATGCCTGACTCCTCTTGAAAATGGATAGGAGTCCCAGGATCCCTGTGGCACGTGGAAAGGGACCCTGGGTCTCCCGCCTCACGTGGAGACGCGTCCCAATTGCCATGCCAAGACTCGAGGAGAATCCCGAGGTGTACCTCGAACCTAGGCAGGAGTCCTGACGTCGCTGAACAAACACGTGTCCGGAAGGGCCCTCCCCGTCGTAACTCGAGAATATACCCCAGGTTCCGGCCGCAACTCGAGAAAAACCATGAGACTTCCCCGTCGCCGCGAAATGAGGCCCTATTCCCCTGCACTGCGTGCAGAGCAATTCCGCGTTCCACATCAAACGTGAAAGGAGCCTTGATTTCCTTGATGGCACTCCAGAGAAAACCCAAGATCACTGTCTCAAGTCTAGAGGGATCCTGAGGTCACTGTAGCAACACGAAAGGGCTCCGTGGACCCCAAATCAACTCGAGATGAGAGCTTAGTCCCTGGCTTCGACTCAAGTGGAATACCAACTTTCCACAAGCATCTCAAGAGGAGGCTTCTCTCAGCTACAGGTATGTGAGAGGGACCCTGAGTTTGTGGCCTCAAGTGGAATGGACACCGAGATGCTCTGACTCGAAGTAAGGCCAGATATCCCTGCAGTGAATTGAATGCATGCTCGTCCTAAACCTCCGAAGATGAAGGGATGTCTGAATCCCCTGTGGAGAAAACAGAGAAAGAATTAGTTCTCCGCCTCTTCGCGACCGGAGGCCGCACATCCTTTGAAAATTCGAGAGGTCCGCAGAGATCAATGCTTCCAAAGGAGACGATGCCTGACTCCTCTTGAATATGGATAGGAGTCCCAGGATCCCTGAGGCACATGGAAAGGGACCCTGGGTCTCCCGCCTCAGGAAGAGACGCGTCACAATTGCCATGCCAAGACTCGAGGAGAATCCCGAGGTGTCCCTCGCACCTAGGCAGGAGTCCTGACGTCGCTGAACAAACACGGGTCTGGAAGGGCCCTCCCCGTCGTAACTCGAGAATATACCCCAGGTTCCGGCCGCAACTCGAGAAAAACCATGAGACTTCCCCCTCGCCGCTTGATGAGGCCCGATTCCCCTGCACTGCGTGCAGAGCAATTCCGAGTTCCACATCAAACGTGAAAGGAGCCTTGATTTCCTTGATGGCACTCCAGAGAAAACCCACGATCACTGTCTCAAGCCTAGAGGGATCCTGAGGTCAATGGAGCAACATGAAAGTGCTCCGTGGACCCCAAATCAACTCGAGATGAGAGCTTTGTCCCTGGCTTCGACTCAAGAGGAATACCAACTTTCCACAAGCACCTGAAGAGGAGGCTTCTCTCAGCTACAGGTATGTGAGAGGGACCCTGAGTTTGTGGCATCAAGTGAAATGGACACCGAAATGCTCTCACTCGAAGTAAGGCCGGATATCCCTGCAGTGAATTGAATGCAGTCTCGTCTTGCATCTCCAAAGACGAAGGGATGTCTGAATTCGCTATGGAGACCACAGAGAAAGACCTAGTCCTCCGCCTCATCGCGACCGGAGGTCTCACATCCTTTGAAAACTCGAGACGTCCGCGGAGATCAATGCTTCCAAAGGAGACGACTCCTGACTCCTCTTGAAAATGGATAGGAGTCCCAGGATCCTTGTGGCACGTGGAAAGGGACCCTGGGTCTCCCGCCTCACGTGGGAACACGTCCAAATTGCCATGCCAAGACTCGAGGAGAATCCCGAGGTGTCCCTCGCACCTAGGCAGGAGTCCTCACGTCGCTGAACAAACCTGTGTCTGGAAGGGCCCTCCCCGTCCTAACTCGAGAATATACCCCAGGTTCCGGCCGCAACTCGAGAAAAACCATGAGACTTCCCCCTCGCCCCTGGATGAGGCCCGATTCCCCTGCACTGCGTGCAGAGAAATTCCGTGTTCCACATCAAACGTGAAAGGAGCCTTGATTTCCTTGATGGCACTCCAGAGAAAACCCAAAATCACTGTCTCAAGTCTAGAGGGATCCTGTGTTCACTGGAGCAACACGAAAGGGCTCCGTGGACCCCAAATCAACTCGAGATGAGAGCTTAGTCCCTGGCTTCGACTCAAGAGGAATACCAACTTTCCACAAGCACCTCAAGAGGAGACTACTCTCATCTAATGGTATGTGAGAGGGACCCTGAGTTTGTCGCCTCAAGTGGAATGGACACCGAGATGCTCTGACTCGAAGTAAGGCCAGATATCCCTGCAGTGATTTGAATGCAGGCTTGTCTTGCATCTCCCAAGACGAAGGGTTGTCTGAATCCCCTGTGGAGACCACAGAGAAAGACCTAGTCCTCCACCTCAACGCAACCGGAGGCCTCACATCCTTTGAAAACTCGAGAGGTCTGCGGAGATCAATGCTTCCAAAGGAGACGATGCCTGACTCCTCTTGAAAATGGATAGGAGTCCCAGGATCACTGTGGCACGTGGAAAGTGACGCTGGGTCTCCCGCCTCACGTGGAGACGCGTCCCAATTGCCATGCCAAGACTCGAGGAGAATCCCGAGGTGTCCCTCGCACCTAGCCAGGAGCCTGACGTCTCTGAACAAACACGTGTCTGGAAGGGCCCTCCCCGTCGTAACTCGAGATTATACCCCAGGTTCTGGCCGCAACTCGAGAAAAACCATGAGACTTCCCCATCGCCGCGAGATGAGTCCCGATTCCCCTGCCCTGCGTGCAGAGCAATTCCGTATTCCACATCAAAAATGAAAGGAGCCTTGATTTCCTTGATGGCACTCCAGAGAAAACCCAAGATCACTGGCTCAAGTCTAGAGGGATCCTGAGGTCACTGGAGCAACACGAAAGGGCTCCGTGGACCCCAAATCAACTCGAGATGAGAGCTTAGTCCCTGGCTTCAAATCGAGAGGAATACCAACTTTCAACAAGCACCTCAAGAGGAGGCTACTCTCAACTAATGGTATGTGAGAGGGACCCTGAGTTTGTCGCCTCAAGTGGAATGGACACCGAGATGCTCTGACTCAAAGTAAGGCCAGATATCCCTGCAGTGAATTGAATGCAGGCCCGCCTTGCATCTCCCAAGACGAAGGGATGTCTGAATCCCCTGTGGAGACCACAGAGAAAGACGTAGTCCCCCGCCTCATCGCGACCGGAGGCCTCACATCCTTTGAAAACTCGAGAGGTCCGCGGAGATCAATGCTTCCAAAGGAGACGATGCCTGACTCCTCTTGAAAATGGATAGGAGTCCCAGGATCCCTGTGGCACGTGGAAAGGGACCCTGGTTCTCCCGCCTCACGTGGAGACACGTCCACATTGCCATGAAAAGACTCGAGGAGAATCCCGAGGTGTCCCTCGCATCTAGGCAGGAGTCCTGACGTCGCTGAACAAACCCGTGTCTGGACAGGCCCTCCCCGTCGTAACTCGAGAATATACCCCAGGTTCCGGCCGCAACTCGAGAAAAACCATGAGACTTCCCCCTCCCCGCGAGATGAGGCCCGATTCCCCTGCACTGAGTGCAGACCAATTAACGTGAAAGGAGCCTTGATTTCCTTAATGGCAATCCAGAGAAAACCCAAGATTACTGTCTCAAGTCTAGAGGGATCCTGAGGTCACTGTAGCAACACGAAAGGGCTCCGTGGACCCCAAATCAACTCGAGATGAGAGCTTAGTCCCTGGCTTCGACTCAAGAGGAATACCAACTTTCCACAAGCACCTCAAGAGGAGGCTTCTCTCAGCTACAGGTATGTCAGAGGGACCCTGAAATGTGGCCTCAAGTGGAATGGACACCGAGATGCTCTGACTCGAAGTAAGGCCGGATATCCCTGCAGTGAATTGAATGCAGGCTCGTCTTGCATCTCCCAAGACGAAGGGATGCCTGAATCCCCTGTGTAGACCACAGAGAAAGAACTAGTCCTCCACCTCAACGCGACCGGAGGCCTCACATCCTTTGAAAACTCGAGAGGTCCGCGAAGATCAATGCTTCCAAAGGAGACGATACCTGACTACTCTTGAAAATGGATGGGAGTCCCAGGATCCCTGTGGCACGTGGAAAGGGACCCTGGGTCTCCCGCCTCACGTGGAGACGCGTCCCAATTGCCATGCCAAGACTCGAGGAGAATCCCGAGGTGTCCCTCGCACCTAGGCAGGATTCCTGACGTCGCTGAACAAACACGTGTCTGGAAGGGGCCTCTCCGTCGTAACTCGAGAATATACCCCAGGTTCCGGCTGCAACTCGAGAAAAACCATGAGACTTCCCCCTCGCCGCTGGATGAGGCCCGATTCCCCTGCAATGCGTGCAGAGCAATTCCGTGTTCCACAGCAAACGTGAAAGAAGCCTTGATTTCCTTGATGGCACTCCAGAGAAAACCAAAGATCACTGTCTCAAGTCTAGAGGGATCCTGAGGTCACTGGAGCAACACGAAAGGGCTCCCTGGACCCCAAATCAACTCGAGATGAGAGCTTAGTCCCTGGCTTCAACTCAAGAGGAATACGAACTTTCCACAAGCCCCTCAGGAGGAGGCTTGTCTCAGCTACAGGTATGTGAGAGGGACCCTGAGTTTGTGGCCTCAAGTGGAATGGACACCGAGATGCTCTGACTCGAAGTAAGGCCGGATATCGCTGCAGTGAATTGAATGCAGGCTCATCTTGCATCTCCCAAGACGAAGGGATGTCTGAATCCCCTGTGCAGAACACAGAGAAAGACCTAGTCCTCTGCCTCAACGCGACCGGTGGCCTCACATCCTTTGAAAACTGGAGAGGTCCGCGGAGATCAATACTTCCGAAGGTGACGATGCCTGACTCCTCTTGCAAATGGATAGGAGTCCCAGGATCCCTGTGGCACGTGGAAAGGGACCCTGGGTCTCCCGCCTCACGTGGAGACGGGTCCCAATTGCCATGCCAAGACTCGAGGAGAAGTCCGAGGTGTCCCTCGCACCTAGGCAGGAGTCCTGACGTCGCTGAACAAACACGTGTCTGGAAGGGCCCTCCCCGTCGTAACTCGAGAATATATCCCAGGTTCCGGCCGCAACTCGAGAAAAACCATGAGACTTCCCCCTCGCCGCGAGATGAGGCCCGATTTCCCTGCACTGCGTGCAGAGCAATTCCGAGTTCCACATCAAACGTGAAAGGAGCCTTGATTTCCTTGATGGCATTCCAGAGAAAACCCAAGATCACTGTCTCAAGTCTAGAGGGATCCTGAGGTCACTGGAGCAACACGAAAGTTCTCCGTGGACCCCAAATAAACTCGAGATAAGAGCTTAGTCCCTGGCTTCGACTCAAGAGGAATACCAACTTTCCACAAGCACCTCAAGAGGAGGCTTCTCTCAGCTACAGGTATGTGAGAGGGACCCTGAGTTTGTGGCCTCAAGTGGAATGGACACAGAGATGCTCTGACTCGAAGTAAGGCCGGATATCCCTGCAGTGAATTGAATGCAGGCTCGTCTTGCATCTCCCAAGACGAAGGGATGTCTGAATCCGCTGTGGAGACCGCAGAGAAAGACCTAGTCCTCCGCCTCATCGCGACCGGAGGCCTCACATCCTTTGAAAACTCGAGAGTTCCGCGGAGATCAATGCTTCCAAAGGAGACGATGCCTGACTCCTCTTGAAAATGGATAGGAGTCCCAGGATCCCTGTGGCACGTGGAAAGGGACCCTGGGTCTCCCGCCTCACGTGGATACGCGTCCCAATTGCCATGCCAAGACTCGAGGAGAATCCCGAGGTGTCCCTCGCACCTAGGCAGGAGTCCTGACGTCGCTGAACAAACACGTGTCTGGAAGGGCCCTCCCCGTCGTAACTCGAGAATATACCCCAGGTTCCGGTCGCAACTCGAGAAAAACCATGAGACTACCCCCTCGCCGCTGGATGAGGCCCGATTCCCCTGGACTGCGTGCAGAGCAATTCCGTGTTCCACATCAAACGTGAAAGGAGCCTTGAATTCCTTGATGGCACTCCATAGAAAACCCAAGATCACTGTCTCAAGTCTGGAGGGATCCTGAGGTCACTGGAGCAAAACGAAAGGGCTCCGTGGACCCCAAATCAACTCGAGATGAGAGCTTAGTCCCTGGCTTCGACTCAAGAGGAATACCAACTTTCCACAAGCACCTGAAGAGGAGGCTTCTCCAGCCACAGGTATGTGAGAGGGACCCTGAGTTTGTGGCCTCAAGTGGAATGGACACCGAGATGCTGTGACTCGAAGTAAGGCCGGATATCCCTGCAGTGAAGTGAATGCAGGCTCGTCTTCCATCTCCCAAGACGAAGGGATGTCTGAATCCCCTGTGGAGACGACAGAGAAAGACCTAGTCCTCCGCCTCATCGAGACGGGAGGCATCACATCCTTTGAAAACTCGAGAGGTCTGCGGAGATCAATGCTTCCAAAGGAGATGATGCCTGAGTCTTCTTGAAAAGGATAGGAATCCCAGGATCCCTGTGGCACGTGGAAAGGGACCCTGGGTCTCCCGCCTCACGTGGAGACGCATCCCCTTTGCCATGCCAAGACTCGAGGAGAATCCCGAGGTGTCCCTCGCACCTAGGCAGGAGTCCTGACGTCGCTGAACAAACACATGTCTGGAAGGGCCCTCCCCGTCCTAACTCGAGAATATACCCCAGGTTCTGGCCGCAACTCGAGAAAAACCATGAGACTTCCCCCTCGCCGCGAGATGAGGCCCGATTCCCCTGAACTGCGTGCAGAGCAATTCCGAGTTCCACATCAAACGTGAAAGGAGCCTTGATTTCCTTGATGGCATTCCAGAGAAAACCCAAGATCACTGTCTCAAGTCTAGAGGGATCCTGAGGTCACTGGAGCAACACGAAAGTTCTCCGTGGACCCCAAATAAACTCGAGATAAGAGATTAGTCCCTGGATTCGACTCAAGAGGAATACCAACTTTCCACAAGCACCTCAAGAGGAGGCTTCTCTCAGCTACAGGTATGTGAGAGGGACCCTGAGTTTGTGGCCTCAAGTGGAATGGACACCGAGATGCTCTGACTCGAAGTAAGGCCGGATATCCCTGCAGCGAATTGAATGCAGGCCTGTCTTGCATCTCCCAAGACGAAGGGATGTCTGAATCCCCTGTGGAGACCACAGAGAAAGACCTAGTCCTCTGCCTCATCACGTCCGGAGGCCTCACATCCTTTGAAAACTCGAGAGGTCTGCGGAGATCAATGCTTCCAAAGGAGACGATGCCTGACTCCTCTTGAAAATGGATGGGAGTCCCAGGATCCCTGTGTCTCGTGGAAAGGAACCCTGGGTCTCCCGCCTTACGTGGAGACGCGTCCAAATTGCCATGCCAAGACTCGAGGAGAATCCTGAGGTGTCCCTCGCACCTAGGCCGGAGTCCTCACGTCGCTGAACAAACCTGTGTCTGGAAGTGCCCTTTCCGTCGTAACTCGAGAATATACCCCAGGTTCCGGCCGCAACTCTAGAAAAACCATGAGACTTCCCCCTCCCCAGGAGAAGAGGCCCGATTCCCCTGCACTGCATGCAGACCAATTCCGTGTTCCACATCAAACGTGAAAGGAGCCTTGATTTCCTTCATGGCACTCCAGAGAAACCCAAGATCACTGTCTCAAGACTAGAGGGATCCTGAGGTCACTGTAGCAACACGAAAGGGCTCCGTGGACCCCAAATCAACTTGAGATGAGAGCTTAGTCCCTGGCTTCGACTCAAGAGGAATACCAACTTTCCACAAGCACCTAAGGAGGAGGCTTCTCTCAGCTAATGGTATGTGAGAGGGACCCTGAGTTTGTCGCCTCAAGGGGAATGGACACCGAGATGCTGTGACTCGAAGTAAGGCGAGATATCCCTGCAGTGATTTGAGTACAGGCTCGTCTTGCATCTCCCAAGACGAAGGGATGTCTGAATCCCCTGTGCAGAACACAGAGAAAGACCTAGTCCTCCGCCTCATCGCGACCGGAGGCCTCACATCCTTTGAAAACTCGAGAGGTCTGCGGAGATCAATGCTTCCAAAGGAGACGATGCCTGACGCCTCTTGAAAATGGATAGGAGTCCCAGGATCCCTGTGGCACGTGGAAAGGGACCCTGGGACTCCCGCCTCACGTGGAGACACGTCAAAATTTCCATGCCAAGACTTGAGGAGAATCCCGAGGTGTCCCTCGCACCTAGGCAGGAGTCCTGACGTCGCTGAAGAAACACGTGTCTGGAAGGGCCCTCCCCGTCGTAACTCGAGAATATACCCCAGGTTCCGGCCCCAACTCGAGAAAAACCATGAGACTTGCCCCTCGCCGCGAGATGAGGCCCGATTCCCCTGCAATGCGTGCAGAGCAATTTCGTGTTCCACATCAAACGTGAAAGGAGCCTTGATTTCCTTGATGGCACTCCAGAGAAAACCCAAGATCACTGTCTCAAGTCTAGAGGGATCCTGAGGTCACTGGAGCAACACGAAAGGGCTCCATGGACCCCAAATCAACTCGAGATGAGAGCTTAGTCCCTGGCTTCGACTCAAGAGGAATACCAACTTTCCACAAGCACCTCAAGAGGAGGCTTCTCTCAGCTACAGGTATGTGAGAGGGACCCTGAGTTTGTGGCCTCAAGTGGAATGGACACAGAGATGCTCTGACTCGATGTAAGGCCGGATATCCCTGCAGTGAATTGAATGCAGGCTCGTCTTGCATCTCCCAAGACGAAGGGATGTCTGAATCCGCTGTGGAGACCGCAGAGAAAGACCTAGTCCTCCGCCTCATCGCGACCGGAGGCCTCACATCATTTGAAAACTCGAGAGTTCCGCGGAGATCAATGCTTCCAAAGGAGACGATGCCTGACTCCTCTTGAAAATGGATAGGAGTCCCAGGATCCCTGTGGCACGTGGAAAGGGACCCTGGGTCTCCCGCCTCACGTGGATACGCGTCCCAATTGCCATGCCAAGACTTGAGGAGAATCCCGAGGTGTCCCTCGCACCTAGGCAGGAGGCCTGACGTCGCTGAACAAACACGTGTCTGGAAGGGCCCTCTCCGTCGTAACTCGAGAATATACCCCAGGTTCCGGTCGCAACTCGAGAAAAACCATGAGACTACCCCCTCGCCGCTGGATGAGGCCCGATTCCCCTGGACTGCGTGCAGAGCAATTCCGTGTTCCACATCAAACGTGAAAGGAGCCTTGAATTCCTTGATGGCACTCCAGAGAAAACCCAAGATCACTGTCTCAAGTCTGGAGGGATCCTGAGGTCACTGGAGCAAAACGAAAGTTCTCCGTGGACCCCAAATCAACTCGAGATGAGAGCTTAGTCCCTGGCTTCAACTCAAGAGGAATACCAACTTTCCACAAGCACCTGAAGAGGAGGCTTCTCGCAGCCACAGGTATGTGAGAGGGACCCTGAGTTTGTGGCCTCAAGTGGAATGGACACCGAGATGCTCTGACTCGAAGTAAGGCCGGATATCCCTGCAGTGAAGTGAATGCAGGCTCGTCTTGCATCTCCCAAGACGAAGGGATGTCTGAATCCCCTGTGGAGACGACAGAGAAAGACCTAGTCCTCCGCCTCATCGAGACGGGAGGCATCACATCCTTTGAAAACTCGATAGGTCTGCGGAGATCAATGCTTCCAAAGGAGATGATGCCTGACTCTTCTTGAAAAGGATAGGAGTCCCAGGATCCCTGTGGCACGTGGAAAGGGACCCTGGGTCTCCCGCCTCACGTGGAGACGCATCCCCTTTGCCATGCCAAGACTCGAGGAGAATCCCGAGGTGTCCCTCGCACCTAGGCAGGAGTCCTGACGTCGCTGAACAAACACATGTCTGGAAGGGCCCTCCCCGTCCTAACTCGAGAATATACCCCAGGTTCTGGCCGCAACTCGAGAAAAACCATGAGACTTCCCCCTCCCCGCGAGATGAGGCCCGATTCCCCTGAACTGCGTGCAGAGCAATTCCGAGTTCCACATCAAACGTGAAAGGAGACTTGATTTCCTTGATGGCATTCCAGAGAAAACCCAAGATCACTGTCTCAAGTCTAGAGGGATCCTGAGGTCACTGGAACAACACGAAAGTTCTCCGTGGACCACAAATAAACTCGAGATAAGAGATTAGTCCCTGGCTTCGACTCAAGAGGAATACCAACTTTCCACAAGCACCTCAAGAGGAGGCTTCTCTCAGCTACAGGTATGTGAGAGGGACCCTGAGTTTGTGGCCTCAAGTGGAATGGACACAGAGATGCTCTGACTCGAAGTAAGGCCGGATATCCCTGCAGTGAATTGAATGCAGGCTCGTCTTGCATCTCCCAAGATGAAGGGATGTCTGAATCCGCTGTGGAGACCACAGAGAAAGACATAGTCCTCCGCCTCATCGCGACCGGAGGCCTCACATCCTTTGAAAACTCGAGAGGTCCGCGGAGATCAATGCTTCCAAAGGAGACGATGCCTGACTCCTCTTGAAAATGGATAGGAGTCCCAGGATCCCTGTGGCACGTGGAAAGGGACCCTGGGTCTCCCGCCTCACGTGGATACGCGTCCCAATTGCCATGCCAAGACTCGAGGAGAACCCTGAGGTGTCCCTCGCACCTAGGCAGGAGTCCTGACGTCGCTGAACAAACACGTGTCTGGAAGGGCCCTCCCCGTCGTAACTCGAGAATATACCCCAGGTTCCGGCCGCAACTCGAGAAAAACCATGAGACTACCCCCTCGCCGCTGGATGAGGCCCGATTCCCCTGGACTGCGTGCAGAGCAATTCCGTGTTCCACATCAAACGTGAAAGGAGCCTTGAATTCCTTGATGGCACTCCATAGAAAACCCAAGATCACTGTCTCAAGTCTGGAGGGATCCTGAGGTCACTGGAGCAAAACGAAAGGGCTCCGTGGACCCCAAATCAACTCGAGATGAGAGCTTAGTCCCTGGCTTCGACTCAAGAGGAATACCAACTTTCCACAAGCACCTGAAGAGGAGGCTTCTCCAGCCACAGGTATGTGAGAGGGACCCTGAGTTTGTGGCCTCAAGTGGAATGGACACCGAGATGCTCTGACTCGAAGTAAGGCCGGATATCCCTGCAGTGAAGTGAATGCAGGCTCGTCTTCCATCTCCCAAGACGAAGGGATGTCTGAATCCCCTGTGGAGACGACAGAGAAAGACCTAGTCCTCCGCCTCATCGAGACGGGAGGCATCACATCCTTTGAAAACTCGAGAGGTCTGCGGAGATCAATGCTTCCAAAGGAGATGATGCCTGAGTCTTCTTGAAATGGATAGGAATCCCAGGATCCCTGTGGCACGTGGAAAGGGACCCTGGGTCTCCCGCCTCACGTGGAGACGCATCCCCTTTGCCATGCCAAGACTCGAGGAGAATCCCGAGGTGTCCCTCGCACCTAGGCAGGAGTCCTGACGTCGCTGAACAAACACATGTCTGGAAGGGCCCTCCCCGTCCTAACTCGAGAATATACCCCAGGTTCTGGCCGCAACTCGAGAAAAACCATGAGACTTCCCCCTCGCCGCGAGATGAGGCCCGATTCCCCTGAACTGCGTGCAGAGCAATTCCGAGTTCCACATCAAACGTGAAAGGAGCCTTGATTTCCTTGATGGCATTCCAGAGAAAACCCAAGATCACTGTCTCAAGTCTAGAGGGATCCTGAGGTCACTGGAGCAACACGAAAGTTCTCCGTGGACCCCAAATAAACTCGAGATAAGAGATTAGTCCCTGGATTCGACTCAAGAGGAATACCAACTTTCCACAAGCACCTCAAGAGGAGGCTTCTCTCAGCTACAGGTATGTGAGAGGGACCCTGAGTTTGTGGCCTCAAGTGGAATGGACACCGAGATGCTCTGACTCGAAGTAAGGCCGGATATCCCTGCAGCGAATTGAATGCAGGCCTGTCTTGCATCTCCCAAGACGAAGGGATGTCTGAATCCCCTGTGGAGACCACAGAGAAAGACCTAGTCCTCTGCCTCATCACGTCCGGAGGCCTCACATCCTTTGAAAACTCGAGAGGTCTGCGGAGATCAATGCTTCCAAAGGAGACGATGCCTGACTCCTCTTGAAAATGGATAGGAGTCCCAGGATCCCTGTGTCTCGTGGAAAGGAACCCTGGGTCTCCCGCCTTACGTGGAGACGCGTCCAAATTGCCATGCCAAGACTCGAGGAGAATCCTGAGGTGTCCCTCGCACCTAGGCCGGAGTCCTCACGTCGCTGAACAAACCTGTGTCTGGAAGTGCCCTTTCCGTCGTAACTCGAGAATATACCCCAGGTTCCGGCCGCAACTCGAGAAAAACCATGAGACTTCCCCCTCCCCAGGAGAAGAGGCCCGATTCCCCTGCACTGCATGCAGACCAATTCCGTGTTCCACATCAAACGTGAAAGGAGCCTTGATTTCCTTCATGGCACTCCAGAGAAACCCAAGATCACTGTCTCAAGACTAGAGGGATCCTGAGGTCACTGTAGCAACACGAAAGGGCTCCGTGGACCCCAAATCAACTTGAGATGAGAGCTTAGTCCCTGGCTTCGACTCAAGAGGAATACCAACTTTCCACAAGCACCTAAGGAGGAGGCTTCTCTCAGCTAATGGTATGTGAGAGGGACCCTGAGTTTGTCGCCTCAAGGGGAATGGACACCGAGATGCTGTGACTCGAAGTAAGGCGAGATATCCCTGCAGTGATTTGAGTACAGGCTCGTCTTGCATCTCCCAAGACGAAGGGATGTCTGAATCCCCTGTGCAGAACACAGAGAAAGACCTAGTCCTCCGCCTCATCGCGACCGGAGGCCTCACATCCTTTGAAAACTCGAGAGGTCTGCGGAGATCAATGCTTCCAAAGGAGACGATGCCTGACGCCTCTTGAAAATGGATAGGAGTCCCAGGATCCCTGTGGCACGTGGAAAGGGACCCTGGGACTCCCGCCTCACGTGGAGACACGTCAAAATTTCCATGCCAAGACTTGAGGAGAATCCCGAGGTGTCCCTCGCACCTAGGCAGGAGTCCTGACGTCGCTGAAGAAACACGTGTCTGGAAGGGCCCTCCCCGTCGTAACTCGAGAATATACCCCAGGTTCCGGCCCCAACTCGAGAAAAACCATGAGACTTGCCCCTCGCCGCGAGATGAGGCCCGATTCCCCTGCAATGCGTGCAGAGCAATTTCGTGTTCCACATCAAAC
Organism: Dama dama; assembly: GCF_033118175.1. Classification (NCBI taxonomy): domain Eukaryota; kingdom Metazoa; phylum Chordata; class Mammalia; order Artiodactyla; family Cervidae; genus Dama; species Dama dama. Next base: position 657 of record NC_083700.1, on the reverse strand, counting down.
GTGAAAGGAGCCTTGATTTCCTTGATGGCACTCCAGAGAAAACCCAAGATCACTGTCTCAAGTCTAGAGGGATCCTGAGGTCACTGGAGCAACACGAAAGGGCTCCATGGACCCCAAATCAACTCGAGATGAGAGCTTAGTCCCTGGCTTCGACTCAAGAGGAATACCAACTTTCCACAAGCACCTCAAGAGGAGGCTTCTCTCAGCTACAGGTATGTGAGAGGGACCCTGAGTTTGTGGCCTCAAGTGGAATGGACACAGAGATGCTCTGACTCGATGTAAGGCCGGATATCCCTGCAGTGAATTGAATGCAGGCTCGTCTTGCATCTCCCAAGACGAAGGGATGTCTGAATCCGCTGTGGAGACCGCAGAGAAAGACCTAGTCCTCCGCCTCATCGCGACCGGAGGCCTCACATCATTTGAAAACTCGAGAGTTCCGCGGAGATCAATGCTTCCAAAGGAGACGATGCCTGACTCCTCTTGAAAATGGATAGGAGTCCCAGGATCCCTGTGGCACGTGGAAAGGGACCCTGGGTCTCCCGCCTCACGTGGATACGCGTCCCAATTGCCATGCCAAGACTTGAGGAGAATCCCGAGGTGTCCCTCGCACCTAGGCAGGAGGCCTGACGTCGCTGAACAAACACGTGTCTGGAAGGG